>NW_027361707.1:9187500-10652500 GCF_039654945.1 Dendrobates tinctorius | reverse complement strand
TTTAATACAGAAAAGTGTTGTGTTTAGCAATTGAATTCCAATACATTTACCAGATTTGTTTCATGGAACGAACATTTGTCTCTTTGTTTTACAATGAAAATAGCGACCCGCACAAAGTCAGAACAAGAGGAATCAGCTAGAGCAATGCAAAGAAAAGAACAGCACGTACTACAATAGGGGAAAATATCACGAGTATCCGTCACCTGCTCGCAACTCAAGCCTGACCTAAAAAGCATCAACTGCGTAAGGAAAAGAGTGGCTTGGTCTTCCGCTCGTCATACACGTCTGGGAGTCCTACTTTTGGATACCGTTAGAAGGAGCAGCACAGTCCTGTGTACTTTGCCTTATGGATGAAGAGTTGGTAGCAGGCGGTAAGGCAGCTAAGTAGTTTACAACTTGACTAGAGCAGATCACGAGCCGTTCAACTTTATCCGCGTTCATCGGACATAAATGAAGTTGAAAGTTGCTGCGTGCAGACTGCGGGGTAGCACTACTTTGTCTTGAAAGCGTAACATCCTAAACATCGGAAAACACTGTTTGGGTGGATAGACACAACCATGTTAAAATGCTAGCTTTTTGTTATGAAAAAGAAAAAAAAAAAACAGTTTTGAGGAGGCTATATGACAGGAAATACCCCAAAAGTTACACAATTCTAAAAACTGCACCCTTCAAAGTACTCAAAACCACATTCAAATGAACATTCAACTTTTTGGTCTCAAAAATGTTACTTTAGACCCATTTTTTTTATTTTCACCAGGGTAACAGGAGAAAATTTGCCCCCAAAATTTGTTGTGCAATTTCTCCTGAGTACGCAGATACCCCACATGTGTGGGAAAACTACTGTTTGGGCGCACGACAGGGTACGGAAGGGAATGAGCGCCTCTGGACGGAATCATTAGTGGACACCATGCCACGTTTTGAGAGCTCCCTATGAGTCTAAACATTGGAAACTTTCCACATGTGACCCCATTTTGGGACTAGACCCCTCAAGGAATGCATCTAGATTTGTGGTGAGCACCTTGAACACCCAGGTGCTTCACAGAAGTTTATAAAGTAGAACTGTGAAAATAAAAAAAGTCTCTTTTTCCCCACAAAAATGTTCTTTTAGCCCCAATTTTTACATTTTCACAAGGGGAACAGGAGAAAAGGACCCCAAAATATGTGCAATTTCTTCGGAGTGCATCGAGATCCCATATGTTGGGAAAACATACTGTTTGGGTGCATGGCAGTGCTCAGAAAGGAAGGAGTGACATTTTGGAACGCAGACTTTGATGGAATGGTCTACGGCTGTCATGCCGCCTTTGGAGAGCCCCTGATTTGCCTAAACAGTGGAATCTACCCACAAGTGACCTCATTCAGGAAACTAGACCCGTTAAGGAATTTATCTAGACGTGTCTTGAGCACCTTGAACCCACAGGTGCTTCACAGAATTTTAAAATGTTGATCTGTGAAAATGAAAAAATATATATTTTTCCAACAAAAATGTTGTTTGAGCCCCATATTTTTCATTTTCACAAGGATAGCAGGAGAAAAGGCACCCAAAAATATGTTTGCAATTTTTCCTGAGTACTCGGATACCCCTTATGTTGTTAAAAACTACTTTTTAGGCACAGTGCAAAGCTCAGAAGGGAAGAAGTGCCATATTAGAGTTCAGATTTTGCTGGAATGGTTAAAGGGTGCCAATGTCACATTGGCAGATCCCTTGAGGTGCCAGAAACCCCCCAAAAGTGACCTCATTTTACAAACTACATCCCCCAATTAATTGATCTAGATGAGCAGTGATCATATTGACACCACATGTGCCTCACAGAATTTGATACCAATGGGCAGTGAAGAAAGAATAAATAACATTTTTACAACCAAAATTTAGGGGAATTGGGTAAAAATGGCACCGTCATTTATCCCACAATTTTTGCTGAATGTAGCAATGCCCCATAAGTGGCTATCTGTACTGGTTAGCACCACAGCAAGACTCGAGAGGAACGGAGAGTTATTTGCCTCCTGGAACGCAAGTTTGTCTAGAATAGTTTGCGAACTGAATATACAGAGCCCCTAAGTGCTAGAAGAGCAGAATTCCCCCTCAAGTGACCCCATTTTGGAAATTATACCCCTTTGGGAATTTATCTACTGGGGAAGAGACAAATTTGACTCCATGGGTGTTTTCCGAAACAAGTAGTAGTGGATGTTGCTGAGTGAAAATTGCAAACTGCATTGTAGTGCCCAGTACGCTGCAGTGCCCAAAAAGTTAAGCCCAGCTCCTGCTTCTGGAGACACGCACCTGTAAATTAGGCGGGCTCTCATCACTACAGAAATGCCAAACATGTGGACAGCAAATATGGTTTAGGCACACTGGGGCTCAGAAGAGAGGGGGGCATTTGAAATTGGGAGCGCAGAATTTGATTTCTATTGAGGGGGGCGAGGAGCCATTTAGGTCTTCCAGAGCCACTGTACTACCAGTAACATGGAAGGCCCATATATTTCTGTTAACAGATGACAGACCTGAGGGATGGCTTGCTTTTTATGTGGATTGCTTTGAAGCTTTTGCTGGGAACATTTAAATAACATTTGAGATCACATTTATCCTTTGCTCTACGCTGAACACTTACACTGGGGTCTCGAAATCTCAGTGATGTGATTCAGATGAAATCCTCATATGAGGCACTCACTATAATGAGGCAGAAGCGTTACTCTGGCCTCTTTTCAGCGGTTTCTTTCTTTTCAGAGGTGCACAAAACTGTGGCGGACTGCGCTTTTATGTATGCCTAAAAAGACAGACACCGCCGGATCACAGGCCTCCATCTGCCTAATTATAGGGAAACTTCCGCCAGGGGTTCCATCTGAATCACATATTTCAGAGATTTACATGGAAACCCCGGTGTAAGTGCTCAGCGTAGAGTGTAGGATAAATGTACGCCAAAACTTACTGTGATCTTTGGGAGACAAAATGAAAAAAATCAACAGCAGCTGAAGAATTGGTTTTTTTTCTAATTTGTACACTGTTTGTGCTGTCAGACACTGCTTTTTATTGCAAAAACTAGTTTTTGCATCGCCATATTTTGAGAGCTATAATTTTTCCATATTTTGGCTGACAGTCATGGGAGGGCTTGTTTTTTGCGAAATTAGTTTTTAATGGTATCATTTTCAGGAACATGACATTTTTTGACGGCTTTCTAGTCCAATTTTTGGGAGGCAGAATGAACAAAAAACAGCAATTGTGGAATTGTTTGTTTTTTTTATGCCGCTCCATGTGTGTACATAGGAGAGGGGAAAAAATCCAGAAGGACAACCTTAGGTCCAGTACTTTAAAATTGCTTTATGAGTGGAAGGGCAAGGTACATACATACTAAAAGAACCAATAATCAACCCCTGACGAAGGTGTTCCGAAACGCGCGTTGGGGCGGGCACGTGGATCCTCTTTTTGCCTGCATTTACCCATCTATCAGGTGATGTTTTGTCATATATTATTTGTCTCTATATGTAACATGGAGGTTAAAGCTCTCACCACATATATAGATAAGTTCCTTGAGGGGTCTAGTTTCCAAAATGGGGTCACTTGTAGGGGGTTTCCACTGTTTAGGTACATCAGGGACTCTCCAAACGTGACATGGCGTCCGATCTGAATTCCAGCCAATTTTGCATTGAAAAAGTCAAACGGCGCTCCTTCCATTCTGAGCTCTCCCATGCGCCGAAACAGTCGTTCCCCCCCACTTATCAGGTATCAGCGTACTCAGGACAAATTGCACAATAACTTTTGCAGTCCAATTTCTCCTGTTACCCTTGGTAAAATAAAAAAAATTGAACCTGAAGTATTTTTTTTGCGAAAAAAAAGTTAGATGTTCATTTTTTTAAAATTTTCCAAAATATTCCTGTGACGCACCTAAAGGGTTAATAAACTTCTTGAATGTGGTTTTGAGCACCTTGAGGGGTGCAGTTTTTAGAATGGTGTCACTTTTGGGTATTTTCTATCATATAGACCCCTCAAAGTGGCTTCAAATGTGATGTGGTCCGTAAAAATAAAATGGTGTTGTAAAAATGAGAAATGGCTGGTCAACTTTTAACCCTTATAACTTCCTAACAAAAAAAAATTTTGGTTCCAAAATTGTGCTGATGTAAAGTAAACATGTGGGAAATGTTAGTTATCAAGTTTTTTGTGTGCCGTATCTCTGTGATTTAAGGGTATAAAAATTCAAAGTTGGAAAATTGCGAAATTTTTCAAAATTTTCGCCAAATTTCCGTTTTTCTCACAAATAAACGCAAATTATATGAATGAAATTTTACCACTATCATGAAGTACAATATGTCACGAGAAAACAATGTCAGAATCACCGGGATCCATGGAAGCGTTTCAGAGTTATTACCTCATAAAGGGACAGTGGTCAGAATTGTAAAAATTGGCCCGGGAGTTAACGTGCAAACCACCCTTGGTAGTGAAGGGGTTAAAAGTTATTTTTTCATTCCTATTACTTTTGGGATATTACTAGCACTTGTTTTGCCATCCAGCTTGTCCTATTTCAAGAGGATTGTGAACACCACAGCAGTGTTTTTTATGCTTACCTTTGTTAAATAAGATTTGGTTCAGGTGATCCCCCTAATAGAAGCACATTAAGTAGAATGAGGTGTACTCTGGTTGGAATTCAACTAACACCGGAATGGAATGGCTGTCAGACATGGAGAGAAGCTGATTTTTATAAAACTGTGCAGTGGTCTCTTAAATTTTGCCAGAGGTGTGTATATATATATATATATATATATATATATATATATATATATATATATATATATATATATATATTATAGTGCCTACAAGTAGTATTCAACCCCCTGCAGATTTAGCAGGTTTACACATTCGGAATTAACTTGGCATTGTGACATTTGGACTGTAGATCAGCCTGGAAGTGTGAAATGCACTGCAGCAAAAAAGAATGTTATTTCTTTGTTTAATTTTTTTTTAAATTGTGAAAAGTTTAATCAGAGGGTCATTTATTATTCAACCCCTCAAACCACCAGAATTCTGTTTGGTTCCCCTAAAGTATTAAGAAGTAGTTCAGGCACAAAGAACAATGAGCTTCACATGTTTGGATTAATTATCTCTTTTTCCAGCCTTTTCTGACTATTTAAGACCCTCCCCAAACTTGTGAACAGCACTCATACATGGTCAACATGGGAAAGACAAAGGAGCATTCCAAGGCCATCAGAGACAAGATCGTGGAGGGTCACAAGGCTGGCAAGGGGTACAAAACCCTTTCCAAGGAGTTGGGCCTACCTGTCTCCACTGTTGGGAGCATCATCCGGAAGTGGAAGGCTTATGGAACTACTGTTAGCCTTCCACGGCCTGGACAGCCTTTGAAAGTTTCCTCCCGTGCCGAGGCCAGGCTTGTCCGAAGAGTCAAGGCTAACCCAAGGACAACAAGGAAGGAGCTCCGGGAAGATCTCATGGCAGTGGGGACATTGGTTTCAGTCAATACCATAAGTAACGTACTCCACCGCAATGGTCTCCGTTCCAGATGAGCCCGTAAGGTATCTTTACTTTCAAAGCGTCATGTCAAGGCTCGTCTACAGTTTGCTCATGATCACTTGGAGGACTCTGAGACAGACTGGTTAAAGGTTCTTTGGTCTGATGAGACCAAGATCGAGATCTTTGGTGCCAACCACACACGTGACGTTTGGAGACTGGATGGCACTGCATACGACCCCAAGAATACCATCCCTACAGTCAAGCATGGTGGAGGCAGCATCATGCTGTGGGGCTGTTTCTCAGCCAAGGGGCCTGGCCATCTGGTCCGCATCCATGGGAAGATGGATAGCACGGCCTACCTGGAGATTTTGGCCAAGAATCTCCGCTCCTCCATCAAGGATCTTAAGATGGGTCGTCATTTCATCTTTCAACAAGACAACGACCCAAAGCACACAGCCAAGAAAACCAAGGCCTGGTTCAAGAGGCAAAAAATCAAGGTGTTGGAGTGGCCTAGTCAGTCTCCTGACCTTATCCCAATTGAAAACTTGTGGAAGGAGCTCAAGATTAAAGTCCACATGAGACACCCAAAGAACCTAGATAACTTGGAGAAGATCTGCATGGAGGAGTGGGCCAAGATAACTCCAGAGACCTGTGCCGGCCTGATCAGGTCTTATAAAAGACGATTATTAGCTGTAATTGCAAACAAGGGTTATTCCACAAAATATTAAACCTAGGGGTTGAATAATAATTGACCCACACTTGTATGTTTAAAATTTAACTGAGCAACATAACTTTTTGGTTTGTAAGATTTATGCATCTGTTAATAAATCCTGCTCTTGTGTGAAGTTTGAAGGCTCTAACTTATTTGCATCTTATCAAACCTGCTAAATCTGCAGGGGGTTGAATACTACTTGTAGGCACTGTATATATATATATACATATATATATATATATATATATATATATATACACACATATATACACACACAAATATATACATACATATACACACTTTTTTTAATTTTCTTTTTTTTCTCTTTTATATTTTTACAATTTTTTTTTAGTTATTTGTTTACTTTGGCGCACTCTGGGACTCTCACTATTACAGCTCTGATCGCTGCATCTGTAGAGTCCACAGAAACTTTGTTCCATCCCACTAAAAATCTATAATTGCATACAGCCTACTAAGACTTCTGCACAAAGAGTGGCTTGCGACAGTCTCTCCAAACTGAATGCCTCTCTTGTGGTTAGAAAGTTTGGGCACTCCCGATATAGTGGGACAATACTCAGCCGAGCGCTTCTGCCTTTGAGTTCTAGTAATTGGGGAGGTACATTTTGTTTTTTGGCCCCACCAATATGTGACTAAGACATTGCAGAGGTTTTTTTTCTTTTTCCACTTACCATTCAGATAATATACAACGTTACATATTTAGATATAGATTCACTTACAGAATCTCCGGTCTTTGCAGATACGAAAAAGCTTCCGAGTCCATTTTCTTGGCAAAATCTCTGGTGTTTATCAGCTTTTACTGTTCGCATGTGCTCCAAATCGACTGCAAAATAAATAAGCAGAATAAACATGGAGAGGAGCGGGTACACATATAGGGTATACACACAAACAGGAGAAATGGAAAGCAATAAATTACGTCAATCCTCCGACATTATTCCACATTTTGATACTTTGATGCGTGGCCAAAGCAGGAAATTAACAAGCAGTTTTATACCTTAACCATCATAAAAACACACGGTATCCTGTTCATTCCTGGTTGTTCGCACGTAGGTCCGTACATCTGTCCGATACATTTGAGACACAACGTTAAACCTCTTTGATCTGAACGCAGAGAAGAAAAATAAAACGCGACTATCTGGTTGGTCAAAATTGACAGTCTCCACATAAAATGTGTAAATCTCTGTACGTAAAGGCTTCACTTGTGATGAATTAAATGGCCAAGCAATAAAAGTGGAAGCAGGTGCAATATAAATATATGTGGATGTAAAAAGTAGATTAGCTGCGGAGCGGACATTCCAGATGTGTATCTGAAGGGTTCTCTGATCTCACCTAGTAACATCTACTACGTGGCACTTTATAAACTGCTCCGTGCCCGGACTTCCTGCCATGTGGGGGCTGGGCCTGTGCTTATACCAAGCAGCCAATCAGACAAGGCAGGGGGAGGGACAGAGCAGCAGCTGGAACCAATGAGACAGGAGGTGTGTCTCAGACTACCTGACACTCCCAGTAGGCACTGTAAATAAGTTGGAGTCACACTCCCATTGGGATAAAGCTAAAAAGTGGAGCAGAAACTAAAAAATAAAATAGAAAGTAGTGATGATGAGCGAACGTGCTGGGATGAGGTGTTATGTGAGCATGCTCTGGTGCTAACCGAGTGTATTCGATGTGCTCGAAAAATATGCTCGAATCCCTGCAGCTGCATGTCTCATGGCTGTGCAATAGCCGCAACACATGCAGGCATAGCCTGTTTGTCAGGCAATCCCTGCATGGGTTGCAGCTGTCGAAAAGTCGTGAGACATGTAGCCGAGGGGACTTGAACACCTTTCCGAGCACATTCACTAGCACTAGTAGAAAGTAGTCATCCTCGGTAGGTACAGACTTACACGACTGAGCAGTTTGCTAAAATTGTCATTTGACACACAGTAAAAATAATTTAACCCCTTTCCAACATTGGGCATAATAGTACGCCCAAGCTGGATTCCCCATTTGGTGCAGGCTCCGGCATTGAGCCTGCACCTTACTGCGGACACGACAGCTGATCTATGCAGCCGACATGTGCCTGCAGCAGACCTCTATGGTTGTTATTGTCTGATTGCTGTGAGCGCCACCCCACGGTCAGCGCTCATAGCAGGTGAGCATTTCTGCTACACACGGTCCGATCTGACCATCGCCTGTATGTAGCAGAGGCGACCAAAGTACTGCAGTTTCTAGTCTTCCATGGAGACGATTGAAGCATGCAAAACGTAAAAAAAAAGGTTTTCAAAATTTAAAAAAAAAATAAAAACATAAAAAGTTCAAATAATCCCCCTTTCGTCCCATTCAAAATAAAACAATAAAAAAAATAAAATATACACACGTTGTATCGCCGCGTTCAGAATCGCCCGATCAATATAAAAATGTAATTAACTCAATCGCTAAATGGCGTAAGGAGAAAAAAAATTCAAAACTCCTGAATTACATTTTTTTGGTCGCCGCTACATTGCAATAAAATGCAATAATGGGTGATCAAAAGATCATATCTACACCAAAATGGTATCAATAAAAAAGTCAGCTAGGCACACAAAAAAATAAGCTCTCAACCAACCGGAGATCACGAAAAATGCAGACACTACTGGTCTCCGAAAGTGGAACCAAATTTTGGATTTTTTTTTCACCACTTACGGTAAATAAAAAAGAACCTAGGCATGTTTGGTGTCTATGAACTTGTAATGACCTGGAGAATCATAATGGCAGGTCAGTTTTAGCATTTAGTGAACATGGTAAAAAAAAAAAAAACACAACTGGAATTGCACTTTTTTTTTCGCAATTTCACCGCACTTGAATTTTTTTTTCCTGGTTTCCAGTACATGATATGTTAAAACCAATGGTGTCGTTCAAAAGTACATCTCGTCCCGTAAAAAGACAAGCCTTTACATGGCCATATTGACAGAAAACTTTTAAAAAAAAAAAAAAGTTTTGGCTCTGGGAAGAAGGGGAGCAAAAAAACGGAAATTCAAAAGCGGCAATACCCCTGGTCATTAAGGGGTTAAGCAAAGTCAATCGGCTTCTGTATATACCTCATTTAGCCAGAAGGAGGACGAGCCACACTTGAGAAATACAGATAAAGCGGTCTCCCTCTTCTGACTTTTTCTACATGTCTCAAATCTAGCACAGGGATCTTTTCAACTCATTTGCATATTAAAAAAACCCTTAGATTCTCGGGGACCATTCATGGGATTGCAGATATCAATGCATCATTTTGTCCGGCTTCCTAGGACCTGCATACCTATATAGACGGCTTAGGAGCATTGATCCTACTGACAGATTCCCTTTAAGGGATCATGTGAAATACATGAGAAGCTGACTGTCATACATCATTGTAATAGCCCACAAATACATTTACTTGCCATATTTCTCTAAGGCCTGTTTCAGACTTCCGTCGTTGGCGGTCAGCTGAAATCCGCCAAAGGTTAGTAGCAACTGATCCGTCTCCGTTGAGTGACGGACGGATGTCAGTGGTAAACGTTGGAGTAAGGATCCGAGGGAGAAGGCAAGCGGCGAGATTTAAAGCGACCGCGGCATGTGTCAGCCGAGATCGCGCGGCGGGCATGAGTTGGAGCCGAGATCGCGCGGCGGGTGGGCGGAAGAGAGAGAGAGAGTTGCGGCTCCGGGCATGCGCGGTTCAAAATATCGGACCGTCAAAGAAAAAAAAGTTGCAGGGTCCGTCTCATCCGCCCGGGAGCAGCTAAAATCTTGGCGGATCTGTAAAAAAACGGGTGGGACGGACGACCGTCAGTCAAGATCCGCCAATAATGTAAGTCTATGGGGGAAAAAAAAACGGATCCGCACCCTTTTTTGGTGGATGTTTTTTGAAAAAAATTGGCGGATTTTGACTGACGGCAAAAAACGGAAGTGTGAAACAGGCCATTGCTAGCTCTTCAGCAAGTCCAAAGGTTTTGGGGTATTTTTGGCATTTTTATATTTTAAAGAGGCCAAAGTGACCGCTGTAGCCAATCTGTAGTCTTAACGATTAGCGAACGTGCTGGGATAAGGTTATCTGAGCATGGTCGGGTGCTGAGAGAGTAAAATCGGCATGCTCGAAAAATATGTTCGAGTCCCCACGGCTGTGTATCTGTTCGACAGCCGTAACACGTGCGTGATTGCCTAACAGGCACAAAAAATATTTTACAATGCTCACTAGTCTCACAAGGAGACTTGAACATGAGATCCTTCGATTGCATTGATAATAGGTCATTATTCGTTATATAACAGGTCACTGCTTTTTTTTTTATTGTATAGAAAAGCCCAGAAGATTGTGTATACAGAAAGCCACTGCAATGCGACCATACCCTACAATATACATTATGTTTCTTTACAGTGGGGACCTATTATAGAGCGACGCCTCAGCATCCATCCTGTGTACCTCGTTGGGGCACTCGTATGTTCTATGAGGAACAGTTAAAAGATCTGGGAATGTTTAACTTGCAAAAAATAAGACCGAGAGGAGACTGAAAGGGGTTGTCCGGGCTTTTCACATAATCTCAGGGCATATCTGGGCTGCAGAATGATGACAATAAGTAATTTACCTTCTGGCACCAGTTTGTAGGGTTTACTAGATATCAGTGTCTTGCTTCTGAGCAGAACGTCCAAGGGGGGGGTGTTCTGGCATTGAAATGAGAACTGGTAGTTTCCTCCTACTCTACTACGATTTTCCCTCCTCACTTTCCATAGATCACTGTTCAGCGTGTGTCTGGGGGAGGAGCAGCTGGGTGGTCTGCTCTCTGCACTAAGGCTGCTAGAGGGGGAGGAGCAGCTGGGTGGTTCAGCTCTCTGCACTGAGGCTGCTAGAGGGGGAGGAGCAGCTGGGTGGTTAGGCTCTCTGCACTGAGGCTGCTAGAGGGGGAGGATTTGTTACTGTGTGAGGAAGGCTTGTTCATGTGGACGGGGAGGGCCTGTTGCTATGAAGGGTGGGGTTGTTGCTATAGAGGGCAGGTTTTTAGTAGAGTAGGAGGAAACAACCAGTTCTCATTTCAATGCCAGAACACACACCCCCTTGGACGTTCTGCTCAGAAGCAAGACACTGATATGTAGAAAACCCTGCAAACTGGTGACAGAAGGTAAATTACTTATTGCCATCATTCGGCAGCCCAGATATGCACTGAGATTATGTGAAAAGCTCGGACTACCCCTTTAATAGCAGTCTACAAATATCTGAGGGGCTGTCACAGTGTAGAGGGATCATCCTTATTCTAATTTGCACATGGAAACACCAGAAGCAATGGAATGAAACTGAAAGGGAGAAGATACCGATTAGATATTAGAAAGCACTTTTTGACAGTGAGGGTGATCAATGAGTGGAACAGGCTGCCACGAGAGGTGGTGAGTTTCCTTCAATGGAAGTCTTCAAACAGAGGTTGGACAGACATCTATCTGAAATGGTTTACTGACTCCTGCATTGATCAGGGGGTTGTACACAATGACACTGGAGGTCCATTTCCAACTCTAACATTCTAGGATTCTATGAGGCGTACCTTCTGAGCGTTTGTGCCCATCCGTGGGAACAGATGTAGTTTGGACTGACTCTTAACACATCACATGCTGCAATTACTACCAGGCTGTAGAGCTGGTAAGCTAAACCTCCGAATCCTCAATTTCCATGACACCGACTCCACACCCCTGCCAAGGCTGTGGAGTCGGTAAGCCAAACCTCCGACTCAGACGCCTCAATTTCCATGACATTGACTCCACCAAAATGGGCTCCAACTCCACTACCTTTATTACTACTGGGTTAAAGTTCTGGGATCGGAGCTAGGTCATGTCCCAGCACACGCAGCAGGAGACCAGATATGTATAACAGCCGGCTCCTGCTGCGGATGGCAAGCGCAACTCCTGTACCTGTGCCCTCTCTGACACATAACTATACACCCGATTGTGGGAAATCATTTGCAATCTGAATGTATATTTAAGTCTATTTATGGGAAGAAGTTAATTCCCCTTCTTCCAACAGCCATAACTTTAATTTTTTCATCACCATTTTTAGAGATTGTGCTTTGTGCGACAAGTTGTAGTTTTCGAAGCCAGCTCTTACTTTACCATATAATATAGTGAAAAAAAAATTGTGCAAAACGGTGAACAAAAATAATACATTTTCTATGGTCTTTTGGGTTTCGTTTTGACACTATTCATTGTGCGGTAAATATGACCTGACAATATAATTCTTCAGGTCAGTAGGATTACAGAAACACCAAAACTTTTATAGTTTATTTTATAATTTAGTAGTGTAAAAAAATTAGTAAAACATAAAAAATTGGTTGGCACTTCCAGTTTTTGAGATTTAAAAAAAACCAAAACAAATTGTTTTAGATCGATGGAGTGGTATCATAGCGTATTTTTTGAGTGAGGTGCGATTACCGAATTCCCGCAATTTTAGTGATTTTAATTTTTTTTCCATTATGACTTTACCACATGGCTTAAATAATTTTATATTCCAACAGCTCAAATTTTCACAGATGCAGTATATATATATATAGTTTAATATCGCTATTTTCTGTTTTAGCAAAAGATGATGTGATTTGAAATAGTAGGCCTTTTATTTGAGAAATGTTTAAAATAATTTTTACTTAATTTTTTTTAAGTTCCTTTATGGGACTTGAACCTTTGATTGTTTTATTGCTTCCTCTATAGATTATAGATTATTTAGATTATGCCTAAAAGATATGGCATAGGATAAAAAAGGGGGGGAAATAATGCACAACATGCAAACATGGATCATATAAGAAGAATGATAAGCCAACTTATGTACCGTATGTTGGCATGATACAATCTGCAATGGTACCAACATTATAAAGCATAGGTGTGCAACCGTGTCCCCTACGTGCGTTTCGGTGCTTGCCTTCTGGAAGCCCCCGGAAGAGGTCAAGCGCCCAAACGCACGTAGAGGACCCCCGCTGCATTGGTTTCAGCTGGTCAATTTTTAATTATTTTGCCACTTATTACTTAATAAACTTTTGTATTTTATATATTTTCTACATGGTCTTGTTTGCATATTTCCTCTTATATGATCCACCAATACTCTAGTCCTGCAGATTGTACAGAAAATTATATCCTCTGATGAAAGCCAACTAATGCCTGGGTTTCATGAGGACCAAGATGACAACGAAAAAGGACTACATTAGGCCTCGGCGACTCATCGGCAACCCGAGATTGAGCCGCCAGGGGCTGATGGGCAGGGTTGTGGAATCGGTAAGCCAAACCTCCGACTCCTCAATTTCCACAACATCGACTCCACCAAAATAGGCTCTGACGCCAACTCCCAACGACGCCGACTCCACAGTCCTGCAGATGGGCACTGGAAAGGTAGATAATGGGGAGGGATTGATGAAGTTCTGAAAATGCCCCAACAAGCCTGCACCCACGTTTTTGAGATTCATGGGTGGGATCTGTAGAAAGGACATAAATGTATTAAATGCAAATATAATTTGTAAAGTATGTTATTTTTTGTTTTCCATTTAGGTTGCCATTTTTATTGTTTTATTGTATTTGATCTTATCCCAGTACTCCTACCTCAATGAGCGCGAGTTCATGTGATTGCTATTTTTCTGTATAATTTAGCAGGCGGCACCCTAGGTAGAATGTAGGAAATGCTGTGTAAGCGCTTTCAAAACACTTGTAGCAGTTGACGTACTTTATTTCGAAGGGCAAATGTTAATCCTATAAGCGTATGTTCGAAAAAAGTTGTATTTAAACAGAAAATGAATAATTCAAGTGTGAGGTATGTTATTTAGGTTTTTTTTTTTTTTAACTATAAAATACCCACTGGAAAGAGGGCCAAACCCAACAAACAATGCCATGTTTCATACGGGAGGGCATAGCATTCGAGCCGTGTACAGGTTTTATTGCATGCATTCCAATTTCTCCAAATCTGATCCCGGGGTGACTGGAAGCTACACTGAACAGTTTCCCTTTTTTATTGCGTTGCAGTTTCTATAATGGTGTTGATTCAATGCTGTCAAATTATAGGGCAAATATATTCACAAGCATTTAAGGACAAGCAGGTTCTTTGAGTAAATACAAGGAAGAAAAAAAAAGAAAAAAATAAACCTTAAACTGATTTCCTGAGGAAGGGACCCAACTGGCTTGTAAAAACCTGTAAATTTGCAAATCTAGTAAGTCTGCATAATGGTGTCATTTGATTATCAACTAAAATGTTCACTTACTCCATAAAAAAAAAAAAAAAAAAAAAAAAAAAAAAAAATTGAAAAAACACAACTTTATTTAAAATAAACGATATTGGAGGTCTTTAATTTGTACACTCATGAGATGTGTGTTGTTCTTGCAAAGTCATTCCAAAGTCGTACTTTACGCCGTAAATGAGCTAATAAGGCTTTACTGCAACATGCTGGGCTCGGCGTCTTAAAGAACTGCCTAGGAACAGCTAGGCACCGTGTAATATGCAAGAAATGCTACAGCCATTTACTGATCAGATTTGACTTTTTCTAACTAATGTGGGGTATTTTTCAACTTTTAACCTCCATTTTATGCACCCATGTTGACCGACACTGTTAATGGTTGCATTTGTAACTTTCACTGTGATGGGACATTGGGAAAAAACATTGTCTAACCCTACAATAGACACTGGCCTGAATGTATATGAACCTAGCCAAATCAGATCTCATGCTTTGCACTGATGAAAGGCAACACCCAGAAACACCGTGTCAGTAAATTGAGATTCTGGTTTGGCTTTTATCCTGTCATATTGCAAGGCTTGATAAAGAGTCAATATTGACTTTTAGGATCACTGCTTCCAATAGGTGGCTCTAGAGTTCTAGTCCACTTCCTCTCTGAAGAGACAATTTTCATATTTAATTCTCCAGAGCAGCAATGCATGGCGTATTAGTCTGCTCTGACTGACATGCCCGGCTTGTCACTCTCCACAAGATAAAAGGTTACCCATTAAACCCCAACCTATGGCCCAGGAATGCTGAGTGATCACCGATAAGTAATAGCAGTTAAGACCTTCATACACATCAGACTAATGTAGGCGGAACTCTCTGATATCAATGGGTTCGGCCAATGGTCTGATGAGCATGGGGGTGCCGGCTAACTGATTGTAGGGGAAGATGTCAATTGGACATGTCTGATTTAGGATCGCCGACTGCATTGATCTCCCTAAAGAACCCCTAAGCGCTCGGCTTTATGACTGCTTCTGTGTATGGAAGAGTCGTCTGAGAGGACTGCTGGCCGAATGATAAGCTCAAGCATCATCCGGCCTATAGACCTCTAAGGTGTATGGTCAGCCTTAGTCTCTCTATTTACTAGTTAGACAATAAGGTTTCTTTCTCCATCTACAAAAAGAAAAACACAAGACAAAAACCCCTATATATAATTAACCTATATATCTGTGCATTGGAATGGATATTGTAAGAGATAGGAAAACTTTTGGCACCAAAATTCATGTATTAAAGTACATTGAAAACCACCTTGTTAAGTGATGGATTACCACTAGCGTAGACCATCACTGCATGTTTAGTGGGGGTCTGTGACCACTGGAGCTCCCCCTAGTACGGAAAATTAAAAAGCCACGGCAATGGGATTAGTGATTCTCCCTTACATAAGGAGCAGGTGGGTCCAGAAAAAGTGTCCATATGAGCAAAGTTGCAAAAAACAAACCTATTTACATGGGGGGGGGGTGAAGATAAATGCACCAAATTAGGTTTTAATGAAGAACTTAAATTTTGAGGTCGTACCAATTTCACAACAAAATTTGTTGATTGTTTTAAAGCTTAAAAATTAGGCTAGTTTCACACTTGTGTTAGGAGGCGCAGCGCACGGCCGCCGTGCAGCTCCGCCCCCTGCTGCGCCCCCTCCAGTCAGCTCCTCCTATGGGCGCATGACACTGCATGCGACCTGCATACCCTATCTTTAGCATTGGGTTCGCAGGCCGTGCGCTGGTATGCTTTTGCCGACGCATGCCCCCTTTTGACGGTGCGCCGACGTGCGCCAAACGCACCATGCTGCAAAAGGGAGCATGCACCGGCAAAAGAGTACCAGCGCACGACCTGCATACCCAATGCTAAAGATAGGGTATGCAGGTCGCATGCAGCATCATGCGCCCATAAGAGCTGACCGGAGGAGGCGCGGCAGGGGGCGGAGCGCTGCGCTTCCTAACGCAAGTGCGAAACTAGCCTTAAAGATTTTTTTTTCAGCTGAACCTAGAAGATGTTGCACAATCAAACATGCTCATTGGGGGTGGTGAACATTTTCGTTTAAGCGCAATTATAACTTCAATCTTTTTTATTTTTCTAAAGCAAAATGATCATGACCCTTCCTAATTCTATTAATTTAAGAAAATTAATTAAAAAAAAAGATTAGAAAAAAAAACCATGTTAAACTGTAGCGAGAAAACCATTAGTAAAAAAGTTTTCGATAAGATAACAGCAAGGACCATAAATCTATGCACGCGAAGGCAGACGCTTACATTAAGCCAAATGTCATTGGCATTCCTACTAGACAAAGCTGAATTATTAGAATTGCGCACATCATTTTTCCTTTTAAAAACAAGCTGGATTAACATTTGACATATATGCACAAAGCACACGGCCCGCATTGATTTGTGTCATAAACAACCTCATAAAGACTAAGTGGAAGACTGTGTGATTTTTTTTTTTTGTACTTTCTTAGGAAATAGACAAAAATTGTGAAAAAAGTGCCATTACTTAATTTAGCAATAATTTTAAAATTTGGGATTTTTTTTAAATCATTTTTCCATGCTGCTATAATGAAAAAATAAATAAATATTGCAATTTTTTTTTTTACTGTAGCCAATATTCTCAATTTTAGACCACGTTCACCCTCAGTATTTTATCAGCATTTCACATCAGTATTTTGTAAGCCAAAAACAGGCGTGAGTTAAAAATGCAAAAGTGGTGATGTGTTTCTATTATACTTTATCTCAGATTGTTCCACTCCTGGTTTTGGCTTACAAATACTGAGGTAAAATACTGACCAAATACTGAATGTGTGAACGTGGCCTTAGGCTCATACTTCCAGTTATAAAGAGATCACTTCACAGCAGTCTCATTATCTTCACAGGTAGAATTAAACTGACAGATAACCCTTACATATAGCCAATACTGCATAGGTGACGGTCTCGGCTCAACTCCTCCCCTCCCTGCTCCTTGACCTCTGCACAGACCACAGAGCATGCCTATAACGCTCTTCTATAGAAATCCTTGCGCTGGTGCCTGATATTTTGTAGCTGCTGTAAAGCATCTCTCTTAAGGCTCATACTAACTTGCGATAGACTCCTACGATTCTCGTGCGAGTCTCTCGCATGAAAACCTGGCACTGCCGCCGACACTCGGACCGGAGTGTGCGGCTACATGCACTACTATGCAGCCGCACGCTCTAGTCCGAGTGAGTCTCTCGCGAGTGAGTCTCTCGCAAGTGAGAATGAGTCCTTAATGCTGTTAACGGCAGCTAAATCAAGATCGCACACCCCATAAACTAGTGTTGAAAATAGCATTAAAAAAGATAAATACTATTAAAAAATAAAAATCAGATTTGAAAATACGGCAAGTGGGCGTAACTAGCTACTTTGTACTCAGTTCACGATGTCCAAACCGTGCAGCCGCACGCTCTGGTCCGAGTGAGTCTCTCGCAAGTGAGAATGAGTCCTTAATGCTGTTAACGGCAGCTAAATCAAGATCGCAGCCCCCATAAACTAGTGTTGAAAATAGCATTAAAAAAGATAAATACTATTAAAAAATAAAAAATCAGATTTGAAAATACGGCAAGTGGGCGTCACTAGCTACTTTGTACTCGATGTTCACGATGTCCAAACCGGCCACGGAACTCCTGACGCAAGCTCAACAACCTCATATGTGGACTGTCCCAGCACTGTGGTCCATATATAGACCCAGGAACTTGTCCGCCAAACCCAGCCTTGGGGACAAAATTATTTAACTAACTACAGCTATACAATCAGTTTTTCATTTACAAGAAGGTAGGAAATGTTAACTATGTAAAGTTAGGCAGATATGGTTTTCAAACAAAATCCCACTGTCACAAACCAGCTGCCGGGTGACCTGGGACCAGGGAATTCTTCCCTGTTCCTAAAACTAGGGGGCACCCTAGCTCGCCCTACTTCCCAGGATACTTCCAAAGGTGAATATGCCAGGGCCTCCGCCCTTGCCTTATCTCCCGAGTTAGCCCTCTGTCTGTTCTCTTCCCCCACCCAGGGAACAGGGGGCGCTACTGTGCACCGTAGTACACCAACCCGACAAACAAGGCTACACAAACAAGGGTTAACAGACCACTTCAGGCATACAAAATATTCACTCACATATAACAGAGGGATGCATCAGGGTGTGATGGTAGGGGAATAAACCAAAATAGAGAAGGATAAGGCATTACCACGCATACAAACCAAGCAACAGTCACTAATAACTCCTCCAACTCTCCTCCTCATAAAAACACCTCTCTCACCGCCATGCAGCAAATGCTAGCTCTGGCAAGGATTAGTATCAGAGCCCAGATTGTAAAGGGAAAAGGAGTGGCTAACCGAGCACAGGGATTTCCAACATGGCCGATTAACCTCTGTTCTGCCAGAAGAATAAACACATTTAGAATGAAGAAGTGCTTCTTCTCAACACCGAAGTAGGAGCAATCAGACGCTGCGGTCTTCTGGCTCCACACTGTCGCGGTAACCCCGTGACACCCACCCTCATAAAAATAACTATAATTGTGCTTTAACACTGCATTGAGACTCGTTCATTGGTCACATCAGTGCTTACATTTTCTGTTTTTTTATGTTCAATTCTGTTTGGTTTTTTTTTGCATTTTTCCCTCCAGTGTAAGAAAAAGAACAGAAATAAAGATGGCTACGTGAAGCCGACAGGGAAGAAATTTTAAGAATATAATTTCTAATAATTTAATCTATATTGATAAGTCGGACGGTAGGGCGCCACACCAGCACACATCTTTGCTGCATATATAAAACTTGTACTCTGTGGCCAAAATCCTATTAGTCTGCGCCATTACTTTGAACAGATCTATGCAGCAAATATTTTCAAATGTTCTGATTACTATTTTCCTCTAACAATGTATGAAGAAAAAAGAAAAAAAAAAAATCACAAAATATATTTACAGAGTTTGTATAATATACAATATATAATAAAATATATGAAAGTCCTCAAAAAATACCAATAAACTATAGACTTTTTCTTTGCCTGCAGTTTTCCTATAGCAGCCAGCCTACCAAAAAGTGGTCACATAATGAAATAACTATTTGCCTTTTGATGCCGGCAATCTTGAACCATTCACAAAGTCGCTGTGGCTGACAGGTAATTACAGGCACATCGCCTCTACTTAATTCATTTTCTCTCCTTAACCTTTGCTTAGCAAAACATAAGCAAAACCTTTTAGAGTCAAACAGAATTGACTGGCAGATAAATGTTCCCAAATTATCCGAATGCTGCCACTGCTCATTAATGTTCCCGCTGCTTGATTAATCACACTTGATAACGCCTCTTAATTGTGTCTAAGGGGTTTCGGCACCAAAACACCAAACACTTAAAGAGCATCTATTATCTCGTCTGGGGTTGCCCTTTTTGTTTAAGAAACTAGTGGGCAGCCACAAAAATGATGATTTTTTTTTTCCCCAAATATAACTTATCAAGTGTTGCGAGCAGTGTCCCTAAAATTCCCCCTTAAAAGGTCCCAACTTTTTTAGCAAAAGTTGGACTTGAAGTTCCGGACTGTTAGATCCCGGCATGCATCTCGTGCCAACATGCAATATCTTGAGCTTTCAGTGCGAGGGGGTTGCTGAATCCCTCTCTACAAACCTGGATCATAGAATCATAGAATCGTAGAGTTGGAAGGGACCTCCTGGGCCATCTGGTCCAACCCCCTGCTCAAAGCAGGATTCGCTAAATCATCCCAGTCAGATGTCTGTCCAGCCTCTGTTTGAAGACTTCTATTGAAGAAGAACTCACCACTTCTCGTGGCAGCCTGTTCCACTCATTGATCACTCTGTCAAAAAGTTTTTTCTAATATCTAATCTGTGTCTCCTCCCATTCAGTTTCATCCCATTGCTTCTAGTCTTTCCTTGTGTGAATGAGAATAAAGATGATCCTTCTACAATGTGACAGCCCTTTAGATATTTGTAGACAGCTATTAAGCCTCCTCTCAGTCTTCTCAGGATTCTGATATTTACCAATCCTTGCCTTCTTCCTTCCCAGCGCATCTCCAGTCTCCTTCTGTATCATGTGTCCGTGGCGCTTACTTGCCAGCTCACACTGTGCCTTTAGTGTGGAGAAGTCACTACTTCAATGCAAGTCTGTGAGACTTCCATCGAGGCTCTCATACATTGAGAAAGCACTCCTGGTCCACACAGGAGGACATGTAAGCCAACAAGATAAAACTGCAGAAGAGGATCGGAACAGCGCTGGGAACGGAAGGCGGCAGCGACTACTAAGTATTTTAATACATAAATATGGCTAAGGCAAAAAAACGTCCGGAGCGTCACTTTAACGTTGTCCAGTCCAACCTAGCCAAAGTGTTGATGAGTGGAAGTATGATAGCTGGAATCCGCACCTATCTGGAGAACAGGGAATTTTTATCCCCGTTCCAAAGGTGCGGCATTTCACATGTTCGGCCGCCGCTCCAGTCATTCAAAATGGGGCTTTCGAGAGATGAGCTTGACTGCTTCTGAAAGCCCCATAGAGAATGAATGGCGCGGCGGTCATGAGTCCAATTTTGTAACGGGAAGTAAGATTCCCCGTTGGGGATAAATGTACCCCTGATCTGCAGCACAGTACTGGGAAAACTACGAATTAGTAAGTTACGAATAAATGGGCTTGTCCCATTAAAACAAGTTAAGTCCCATTTGTTTGGTGGATCAATGGATGGCCATATTTAATTATTTTTTTTAAATCAGGGCACTATAGAAAAAAAAACTACAAGTGTCTATTATACAAAAATTGTAATATGAATTTATTTATTTTTTACACTTTCACCGTGTATTGAAAAAAATTACCAAATGTAACTGAATTATAAGACATAAAATGCCAACATGCAAAATAAATGAAAACAAATTTTGAATTTATGATAAACTATAGTTGTAATATGTGGCAAAATTTTACAAATTTTGCCCAATATCTATTGCTACCTATACGGCCACCTTAAAAAGTGAATAAATCTGTAGTGTGGAGTCTCTAATGAAAACAAGACCTTGGACTCTATACTGATAAACTGCCCCACTCACCCGCCCCGGCACATGTGCATGTGTTTAACGCCTATTTGTATGCTAAACTAAAAATTATATACATTTTATACTTGCAATAAAATAATGTTATAAAAACACTGCTGCGGAACAGAGTGTATACTGCTATGATTTGCAGGACCAAATCTCTACCCGCAAAAGTGCTTGCAGCTGTTCATACAACTTGTGAAATTACATAATGCTTAAATAATGACCTATCATGATTAGCCCACACAGAAATGACAAGCAAAACGCACTAATAATTTATTAATTTGATTTACATGTGCTTAAAATTATGTACATATTTTCTCTTCTAAAAATACACAGGGGTCATAATTTGAAGGACCAAGGATACAGCAATTTCTTTACGACAATCTTTGTATAGCATTTGTCTCTAAGGAGGCCTAATAATTAGATATTTACTGGGAAGATCAGGACTTTTTTTTGTAGCTGCATAAATGGTTTCTACATTTGACTTTTTATCAGGGTTTGAAAATTTGACAACTTAAACTAAATCAAATTTAACATTCATTTACAAACTTGGAATTAATTTACCAAAATGTGTGCACATTAACTAACCACCGTATTCTTATTATCAAAAAAAAACAAAAAACAACAGCGCTTTCAGACCACAAATAATGCAAAGAAAACAAGTTCATAATCATTTAGAAACAACAATACTAATGTTTTAACTCAGGAAGAGTTCGGAAATCAATATTTTGTGGAATAACTTTGATTTTTAAAAACAGCTTGGCATGCTTGCCACCAGTCTTTCTCACTGCTTCTGGCGCAAAAATTTAAGCAGTTCTTCTTTGTTTGATGGCTTGTGACTATCCATCTTCCTCTTGATTACATTCCAGAGGTTTTCAATGAGGTTCAGGTCTGGAGATTGGGCTGGCCATGACTGGGATTTGATGTGGTGGTCTCTTAATTTTTTTTCCAGAGCTGTACACTGTGTTCCAAATTATTATGCAAAAAATATTTCCTCCTATTTTCTCTAAATTCCCTATATGAATTGCAGTCAGTTATTTTCCAGTCATCTACTATTCTAGTATAATTGCAATGTTTTTGAACAAACTGCCTATGAAAACAGTATATTTTTAAAAATAAGAAACACTCAAAATGTATGTTCCAAATTATTATGCACAGCAGAGTTTTCAACCTTTTTATTTTTATTTTGAACAAAAAAATGGTCAATTGTGAAATTATAAGCATTATCAGCTTATTACAAAATGAAATCAAACAGTTTAAGTCAAAACTTTATTCTAGGTGATGTTACATTTGCACATAGGACCCCTTGTTGGAAAGAAGCTTCTGAACTCTCTCGTCCATTGAATTTGTCAGTTTTTGGATGGTTTGTGCTTCAATTGTTTTGCATGTGGACAGAATACCCTCCCAGAGCTGTTGCTTAGATGTGAACTGCCTCCCGCCATCATAGACACTCCTTTTGAAGATGCTCCAGAGGTTCTCAATGGGGTTGAGGTCAGGGGAAGATGGTGGCCACACCATAAGTTTGTCCTCCCATAGCAGCCAGAGATGCAGATGTGTTATTTGCAGCATGAGACGGTGCATTATCATGCATGAAAATGATCTTGCTGCGGAAAGCACGGTTCTTCCTCTTGAACCATGGCAGGAAGTGCTGTTTTAGAAACTCCACATAGATTAAGGAGTTCATCTTTACCCCTTCAGGGATCCTAAAGGGGCCAACAATCTCTCTCCCCATGATTCCAGCCCAAAACATTACTCCACCTCCTCCTTGTTGGCGCCTTAGCCATGTTTTCATGGGGTGTCCATCAACCAGCCATCCTCCACTCCATCCATCTGGACCATCGAGCGTTGCACGGCACTCATCGGTGAACAAAACCATTTGGAAGTCAGTCTTCATGTATCGTTTGTCCCACTGGAGCCGTTTCTGCTTGTGTGCAGTGGATAGAGGTGTTCGACAGCTGCAAACCTCTGAAGGGCCCTGCATCTTGTTGTTCGGGGGACGTTGGAGGCACCAGCAGCTTCAAAAACTTGTCTGCTGCTATGACAAGACATTTTTGCAGCTGCTCTTTTAACCTGACGCAATTGCCTGTTGGAAAGAGTCCTCAATTTTTCCTTATCAGCACGCACACGTGTGTGCTGGGAATCAGCTACATACTACTTGATTGTGCGATGATCACGATGAAGCGTCTTGGCAATGTTGATTGTAGTCATGCCTTGACCTAAATACTCCACAATTTGTTGCTTCTCAGCAGCCGACACATCCTTTTTCTTTCCCATTTTGGCAAAAAATGTAGGCTGCTTAATAATGTGGAACAGCCTTCTTAAGTAGTCTTGCCTTTATTTGGACACACCTGCCAAACTAATTTGCACAGGTATCTGCAATTGTTTTCTGTGATATAAAGAGCTCTGACACACATCACCATCAATGAGTTTAAATGACAAACAAAAAAAATTCTAACCTTATCACTCCGAAACTCTTTTTGCATAATAATTTGGAACACAGTTTATATATAATCCAGAGATTAGTTTTTAGGTGTAGATTTTTCCCATAGATTTGCATTAGATGCGAAAAAATCCGCAGGTAAAAATAAATGTACACTAAGCCACACCAAATCAAAATTAGCAAATTTAAATTAAAACTTCAATTTCTGCAGAACGAAGGCAACGAGTAGATGAGTAAAGGTGCAATTTTTATAAGGGCTATACCCACTAGAAGGATATTAAGGTGTCTCATTTGTACTCTCAGCTTGTGCTTACAGACTCCCCTTAAAGGGAATCTGTCACCTATTTTTTCAACTATAAGCTGCGGCCACCGCCATCAGGGGCTTATCTACAGCATTCTGTAATGCTGTAGATAAGCCCCCGATGTAACCTGAAAGAGAAGAAAAACGAGTTAGATTATATTCACCCGGGGATCCGGTCCGGGTCCGATGGGTGTTGCGGTCCGGCGTCTCCCATCTTCTAGCAATGACGTCCTCTTCTTTGCTTCCCGTTGCGGCTCCGGCGAAGGCGCACTGCTCTGCCCTGATGAGGGCAGAGTACTGCAGTGCGCAGGCTCTGGGAAAGGTCAGAGAGCTCCGGCGCCTGCGCACTGCAGTACTTTACTCTGCCCTCAACAGGGCAGATAAAGTACGCCAGAGCCGCGACGGGAAGCAAAGAAGAGGACGTCATCGCTAAAAGATGGGAGGCGCCGGACCGCGACACCCATTGGGCCCGGACTGCCCCTCGGTGAGTATAATATAACTCATTTTTCTTCTCTTTCAGGTTACATCGGGGGCTTATCTACAGCATTACTGAATGCTGTAGATAGGCCCCTGATGGCGGTGGCCACAGCTTATAGTTGAAAAAATAGGTGACAGATTCCCTTTAAGAGCGATACATAATCAATTTACTGGAATAAAATACTTCTGAAGTTTTCACACCAGTCTCAGCCAGCTCAGGCAAAATGCGAAGGGCATGGACAGGACAGGACAGGGCATGGTAGCACCTTGCACGCCAAATTCATCAAAAGTTACACCATTACTTACAAGTGAAATGTTACTCCCGTCCACATTGAGAAAATGTTCTGAATTTGTTAAGTGGAATGCTCCTCAATTAATTTGGTGCATACTACTTCAGCACAGTTTTTCATTAAAAGGATTCTCCACTACCAGGACAACCCCTTCTTGAACTAAATGTTTGGCTCCAATGAAAAAAAAAAACCCTATACTCGCCTCCCGTGCCGGCGCTGTTCCAGCGGTGTCAGCACTCGCGTCACAGTCCCAGCTTTCCTACGGATTGAACATTAAGAGGAAGTCCAGGCTGCAGCTGATCTGACTTCCTCTTCATGTTCAATCCATATGAAGGCAGGAACAGCGACCCCGGCGCTGATTGGGAGCCGGGCACCAAGTCTCATTTCACCACACCAGAGCTCTGGAACTGCGAGTGCCAACACTGCTGGATCGGCACCGGCAAGGGAGGAGAGTATAGATTTTTTTATTTTATCGCGGTCAAACATTTAGTTTAAGAGGTGGTTGTCCTTGTGGTGGACAAGATTGGCATGTATGATGCCAGTGTTAATAGGCCCCCGTGTGTAAGCACAAGAAATCATGTAGACATGTTCATATTTTATCTTAGTCCGAGAGCAAAATCAGCCATACAGACAGCACACAGGCATCTTCCTTTTTTAATGGAAGAAGCTTTGCAAATTAATTTTAAGCACATTGGAAAAATTGCTGATGGCAAAACCACACACACTAATAACCAAATACCTGATCCAGACACACTGATTAAAATGTGTCTCCTTGTGTGCATATGCAAAAGAAATGGAAGTCTGAATGATTCCTTAGCTGAATTTTCAAAACTTTTAAAACGAGAGAAGAAAATGAAAGGGGTAAATAAGAAACAAATGACTAGAATATAATTTTTCAAATTCTATTTCCCTAATTTTAGTCTGTAAATCATTATGTTATTGCTCCATGTTAGAAATATCTCGTGGCCAAATACTCTGGTAACGCTAATCTTCAGCCAAATTGGTTCATAGACGAAAACAGTTAGACATTAACTAATTTTGTGGCGCTGGAAATTTGCAGATTG
Organism: Dendrobates tinctorius; assembly: GCF_039654945.1. NCBI lineage: Eukaryota > Metazoa > Chordata > Amphibia > Anura > Dendrobatidae > Dendrobates > Dendrobates tinctorius. The sequence continues at coordinate 10,626,511 of NW_027361707.1, read as the reverse complement.
GTTCTAATTTTCTCTATCCAGATGAGGTTGTGTAATTACTTATGGCACCTTTCATGTAGACTTATAGAAAACTTGTGTCTTTTATTATTTCCTCCTCATTATTGCATTGTTAGTAGCTCGTCTATTACATCATTTATTCAGTCCAATGAGCTTTCAGTATTCTATCATCTTGGGGTGAGCAATCAAAAAAACGCCAACTCCGTTCCAATGATGTAATCCTAGTTACAGTCGCATCACCTACGTTTATAGATGCTCTCTGTGTAAGGTCTACAGTTTTAGGATTTCTTGGTTTAGTTTCTTAGCATATTGACATGTTTCTATATGCTTTTTTCAGATATGCATCGTTCTTGCATTAACAAAGCGGACAGCTTTTTGCTACAGATGCGGAGACGTGACTTTTGTGTCAAAGGTGAAACTTGACTACCATGATAAGGAAAGCCTACAACCTGTATTTTGACTGCAGAATAGGAGATCAGGACAAGAGTTGGGCTCCACACATATGCTGCAATAGATGTGCATCACGTCTTAACCAGTGGTTGCATGGAAGAGGCAATCTATACCTTTTGCAGTCCTAGTGATCTGGTGAGAGCCAACCAGTCACACTACCAATTGCTATTTCTGCTTGGTGCCCCCATTAGGAAAGGAGTTTTAAGGAAAAAGACTTTACAGTATCCAAACATTCAATCTGCAATAAGCCCAGTACCACATACAGAAGCACTGCAGGTTCCAAGAGCACCAGATACATATTTTTCAGTTGAGTCAAGTGAGGAAAAGAGAGCGCCGCTTGGTATCACAAAGCATCTTCCTCTCACAATCCAGACTTTCAGTGGGCAACCTCAACTGAACCATACCTTACAGCACCAAGTGAACTGAATGATCTTGCTAGAGATCTGGATCTGCCCAAGAGTAAAGGCTCCGTCACACATAGCGATCTCGCTAGCGAGATCGCTGCTGAGTCACAAGTTTTGTGACACAACAGCGATTTCACCAGCGAGATCGCTGTGTGTGACAGCGATCAGAGACCGGCCCCCTGCCGGTATTGCTGATCGCTCTGGGAAACCTCTGGACTTTTCTTTGGTCACTGGTCTCCCGCTGGCCAGCACGCATCGCTGCGTGTGACGGGCGGGAGACCAGCGATCTGCTGGTAACTAACGTACACATCGGGTATCCAAGGGACGGGCGTTCCTTAGATACCCGATGTGTACGTTAGTTACCAGCGCGCTGATGCAGGGAGCTGGTAACTAACGTAAACATCGGGTATCTAAGGGATGCACGTTCCTTGGATACCTGATGTGTACGTTAGATACCAGCTCCCTGCATCAGCGCGCTGGTAACTAACGAACACAGCGACGCCGCGCGCTCGGCGTCGCTGTGCTGATCGCTGGTGAAGCTGTCTGTTTGACAGCTCACCAGCGATCATGTAGCGACTCACCAGCGATCCTGACACGTTGATATCGTTGTCGGGATCGCTGGTGAGTCGCTATGTGTGACGGGGCCCTAAGAGCTGAAAAGATGAAGACTTAGATTCAAGGTTACAGCAGTGGAATCTTCTAGCGGGCGAGGTTTGGATTTCTTTGTTACACAACTGTGATAAAGATCTTGCTCAATATTCCATCATGGATATTAGTTGTAACATGTCCTTAAAAATTCATTTCTTACATTCGCATCCAGACTATTTTCCATCAAACTGAGGAGCAGTGAGCGATAAGCAAGGTGAGAGATTTTCACCAAGATGTGGTTGCAATGGAGAAAAGAAATCAAGGAAAATTGAATCCATCAATGTTTGCAGATTACTGTTGGACAATTGTAAGAGATGATCGGATGCAGTAGTACAAGAGACAAGCAAAAAAAAAAAGTCATCACTGAATGAGGATGACATTTTGTAGTGCAATTTCTGTAACGGTTTACAATTCGCAATAGTGTTAGGACGCAACAGTGTTAAGTGTTAACGCTTTACCCAGTGGTTTTCCGTTCAGTGTTACACACTGAACAGGAAACCACTGGGTAAATCTGACATGGAGAAGGACTTGGGGATCCTAGTTAATGATAAACTTACCTGGAGCAGCCAGTGCCAGGCAGCAGCTGCCAAGGCACACAGGATCATGGGGTGCATTAAAAGAGGTCTGGATACACATGATGAGAGCATTATACTGCCTCTGTACAAATCCCTGATTAGACCACACATGGAGTACTGTGTACAGTTTTGGGCACCGGTGCTCAGTAAGAATATAATGGAACTAGAGCGAGTACAAAGGAGGGCAACAAAATTAATAAAGAGAATGGGGGAACTAAAATACCCAGCGAGATTAACAAAATTAGGATTATTTAGACTAGAAAAAAAGACTGAGGGGCGATCTAATAACCATGTGTAAGTATATAAGGGGACAATACAAATATCTCTCCAAGGATCTGTTTATACCAAGGAATGTGAAAGTCACAAGGGGGCATTCTCTGTGTCTGGAGGAGAGGTTTTTCCACCAACATAGAAGAGGATTCTTTACTGTTAGGGCAGTGAGAATCTGGAATTCCTTGCCTGAGGAGGTGGTGATGGCGAACTCGGTTGAGGGGTTCAAGAGAGGCCTGGATGTCTTCCTGGAGCGTCACAATATTGTATCTTACAGTTATTAGTTTCTTTAGAAGGACAGAGATCTGGGGATTTATTCTGACGGGATATAGGCTGAACTGGATGGACAAATGTCTTTTTTCAGCCTTGCTAACTATGCTACTATGTTTTAGTTTTTTTTAATGGTTTATAAGTTTCCTCTAAATATCACAAAATTAACAAAATATTCTGCATCTTTATACTTCCAAAAATAATAAATATTTCAAAGTACTGAAATTTGTATGCATTAACTATATGTAGCAGTAAAAGGAAATCTCTTTGATTTCATAGAAAAAAAGAGACAACAAAAAAATGTTGATTGTCAGATTTGAATTCAGGAGGTGAAAATCATTAAGAAATGGCTCATCTCATAACTGGACCTGACAACTTTTGAAAATATGTAGAACAGTATAATCCAGGCTAAAAACCTATTGACTCGCAGAACCTGTGCAGATCAATGCTATTTTTCTAGCTCATAATAAATTAATGAATAGAATAAAAGATTGCGTACCATGAAGGACACATCCCTAACAAAGGCCACTTACTTCCAGAACTCGAGTGAAAATGTACTATTAAAACTAACAAGTCTTCTCAAGATTTATTAAATATTCCATTTTTTTTTCCCTGAGACAAGCTGGAAATAATCTGGAAGTGTGTTTTCAGCACGGAGCTCGGACACAGTTTTTTTGGTTATCAGGGAAACATCTTGAGTGTTGATCTGGCTTTACTCATTTTAGACAAACTGCGTGTCACATTAACTACCTCCAGGAAGTTAGTCCAAACACAAAATAAACTGTTTATGCCCCCGCTCAGATAGATAGCATGACAGATTGTTATTAGTTGTAGACAGATGAAATGCATTAATTTGATTGGGAACGTGTGTTTATGTTTGCAGTGCCATGTACACTCCGATCTGACGCCTCATCACAATGACACACGAGATCCAGTGACTTGTGATCTGGACGGCAATGAAGTTCTCCAAGTTTAGGTCCACCTTCCTAACTACGTGTTTTCTTAGGATCTACAGCTGTTTAACATTGGAAGGAATTATTTTTTTGTTTTGTTTTTTGGCTGGCATAACCGCTTACAAGCACTCGAACAAGTGATTAGTATGTATGTAACACAACAATCCTTTCTGAATAATTTATCAGCCATGCCTCGTTATTTTACTGCTTACTAATTGTTTATTACAAAGAGGGACCTCCCTAGATCTTCTGGTTTATCTCATCTCTTCCTACTAATGACTTCTCACTAAAGTTAATTCCTTTTCATTTTGCCATTAATCTTTTCATTACAAGGGTAATGTCCAGCCAGAAAAAAATAACAACATTTCCAAAAGAAACATTTTTTTCTAATTTACCCTCATCAAATATGTAAATGCCTTTCATTGCTTTTAGCCTCGTCTTGAAGGGAAGTTCAGTAGTTCGGTTGGGTCTCGCAAAGGAAGGAAAGGGCTCTATGTCAAGAGGTCTCCTGCCCATTGTTATAGGCCATACCCTTTCGTTTTAGCCATTCAGTAACGTTATCTTTCTCATGAGACAACAGTTCAACCCTATCCTGCTCCATCATAATCACCTGGCTGCACCTCTCTGCACACTGAAACAGCACAGAATGACTGTTCGGACAAGGTGCTCGGTGCACCCTTGGTGTGGCCAAACATTTTTGTGGACCTTCCAACCGGCTCGTTTTCTCGCTCTCTACCCTACTCTTCTTTTATCGACAGCTCTGGCTTTAAAGAGCCAGAGAAGGGCAGCGATGGATGGAGAACAAGTAGATGGGAAGGTGCACTCAATTGTTTGGCCACACCAAGGGTGTACCGAGTGCCTATGCTTGGTATGAAAAATATTCAGAATTGAGAGTCCTCAGTGATTGATACCTTTTAATGGATAACTGAAAACACATTGCAAGCTTTCAAGACTACTCAGGTCTCTTCATCAGGCATTGACTAGTACAACATCTGAAAAATCACATATTTATGCACAATACAGCACAGAAAAAATGCAATAGATAAGACAAGTGACGTGAAGCAGAACTATCATTATGGCAGAGGGATAAACATAAATATTGGACCAATTGCTTGGTATGAACAGTCCTGTACAACTTCTTTTACACTAATGCTGCTCCCATAGAGGTGTCAGAATTATTTGGACACCGGGAAGACAGTCTCTTCATTAGGCTAGTGCTGCTCATTCTGGCCATATCACATAGTAATATAATAATAGCTCCCTAGTGTGTCGCTAGTCACAACCCATGGACCGGCCGTGAGTCAGCGAAGTCAGACGGTCCGGGGTCAATAGCAAAAGAGCATGTAGTAAACCAAGGGAAAATACGAAGTCGTAAGTCAGGTCACATGCCAGGGTCAGAATACCAGAGAAATAGCGGAGAAGCAAAGGGGCAATAACAAACGGGTAGTCAAAACACGGTCCAAAGGTCAGCAGCAGAAGATCAGAACTTACAGCACAGGAATCAGGCGAACACATCAGAGAGCAGAGGCTTAGAACAAGCTTTTGACTGGCAGTGATATGGGCCAGACAGCTCACCTAAATAACTGGGCAATTATCAAGAGCAGGGAGCACCTGGAGAAATCTCTGCACCTCCCAGTTTCAGATAGGTCAACCAAGCTGTCAATCAAAGCATCAACAGCTCAGCATGCCCCAGCACAGGATAGGATGACAGAGCTGTCCATCACCGAGTCCCAGATACTCTGAGCAGAGGAATCAAGATACCTAGACCCTGGGAAGGAGTCTCTTCTTTCAAATGACTATGTCAGGAGAAGATGATCTTTCGTTTATGTCAGGTCTTAATGTTGAATCAATTTTTTTTAAATATTCCCCATCGCAATGTAATATCAAATCAAAAGTTAATATCTTGTGCATTTTTCACGCTGGCCACTGGGCTTAAAATTAGACTCATGCTTCCTGTTCTTTTCATCAGCCTCGTAGACTTCGTCAGCAATAGACTGGCTCTGACCAAAATACCGTATTTTACGGATTATAAGATGCACCTTTTTACCCAAAATTTGGAGGGAAAATGGGGATGCGTCTTATCATCCGAATTGTAACTGCGGTGGAGCGGGGTCCCAGGATTACGGGCCCCAGGATCACAGGCCCCAGGCAGGTTTGACGAGGTATTTGATGGTACGAGAGCTCCTCTGACATTTTGTGATAGCCCGGAGCCCCGAACTTTCCATACTCTCTTATGTGGTGGACTCCAGAAAAGTGGCCGCAGAAGGAGGCGCATGTGCAAATTGAGATCATGGAACAGACATCCCAATTGTACATGTGCCAAAGGTGGCCATTTTCCTGGAGTCCACCACATTACAAAGTACAGAATGTGCTGGGTTTTAGGCTGTCACAAAATGTAGGCGTAGCCCTGGCACCACTGGTAACACCCTTGTACCAGCCTTTTCTTATGCTTTTCTATATATTTCATTTTTCACATATTGTTCGTGTCATAGGGAAATAAAAGATCTTTGGTGTGTGGGGGTTTGGGAGGTGCTGGCAGAAGATTTTCACCACAGAATTACTTTTTCTTTTACAAAATTTCCCCTGTAACTAGGGCTGGCATGTTAGCCCCAATTACAAGTGAAAAAAAGTCTCCTGGCTGAAAATTAGAGCTGACTAGGTCTCCGATGACCCAGCAGCTCCTGCACTGCACCAAGTGATCACATGATCTCTGGGTCTGGAAGAGGAAATGCTGTCAGCACTTCCTATTGCTCTTTTTCAGCATTGTGTATATAGCGACAGAGAAGACAAGGACGATGATAAACCTTTTCTGCCTTCCCTAAGAGGATTATAACTGTCAGACAGGCAGCTTCCCACACCAGCAGCTGCTCTACTCTGCAGTGACGTTCTAGAACATCACTGCAGAGTAGAACATGGACCGCTCAGATGTTTGTTGTCTATGGGTAGTCCAGAAGTAATTAAATAATGGTACTAGTATGGAAAAAATTCCCTTTAGGGTGGTGTCCCGTTCCCTCCCCCAGCTGCGTCAAATAACTGGGTAACTACAACATTTCGGGGAATCGAATAGGCAGTCTTCTCATAAGGCCACAATCACACAGTCAGTATTTGGATAGTATCTTACAGCAGTATTTGCAAGCCAAAATCAGGAGTGGGTGAAAAATACAGAAGGGTGACGTGTTTCTATTATACCTTTCCTGTGATTGTTCCTCTCCTGATATTGGCTTACAAATACACATGAAAAAAAACAATGACCAAATTGTGAACATGGCCTAACAGTGATGCTGCCCTAATACCTTTGCCACATAATCATGTTAACAGGGCACAGGAGAGAATTTGGAAATTCCAGAAAATTGAAGCAGTACCCTTTCAAAACATCACTAAAAGCCTATTACCGAAACAAATGAATGCGTGATATCAAGCAAAAAGATTTATTTTTCCCTTAAGTTTTTTTAATCATTTAATTTCAGGGAAAAATATAAAGTTTCTGTATTTTATTTTTTTTTTTTTTAATTCCTCTTATTTTCGGACATGTCTCAAACAATATGGAGGCAAAAAAAAAAAGAAGTGTAAAGGTTTTCTTGGCAGGACAGATATAGCCATTTATCATCATTTTAAATGAGTATTCAAGTACAGTATCGGTCTAAGAAAATACCAAGCAACTATCAAAAAGTTCCTTAACACATTAACCCTCATAAATGTGTTTCTTGTCCAGCTGAGTAAAAAAAAAAAAACTGAAGACTATTCATGAAGAGCTGGCAAAACGATGGTATTATTCTTTGTGTGATTTTAGATTCATCATTCTGATAAGAGGTCCAATATTTGCCCAAGTATTTTCACGTACTGCCAGCTGGGACTAGACTGTTGCTCTCCACTTATAAAGCAATCACTTAAGCAAAACACAGTTATGGTATTAAAAGAAGCAGCAAGGATTATTCTTGGCTTCAAATAGGAGTAATCCTATATGTACTCAACCTTTAAACTCTCGGGGTATGTACAGATTTTTTAGATGTATTTCTCAGATGCCACCGTATTTTGCAATGAGCCGCGTCCACCTCTGTAACCAGAGCGGCGAGGTTTCATGCTCTACAAACAGAACGATAAAATCATTTGAAATACTTCAATTACACATTACGTAAAAAATAATATTTCGTTTTTACTACGTCCAGGGCTGCCAAATTCTGATATTTTTTAATTTTTCAATTAAAAAAAGGCAAATCATATAAAATTATAATTATTATTATTTATTATAGCGCCATTTTATTCCATGGCGCTTTACATGTGAGGAGGGGTATTCATAATACATACAAATACAGCAATCTTAAACAATACAAGTCACGTCTGGTACAGGAGGAGAGAGGACCCTGCCTGCGAAGGCTCACAGTCTACAAGGGACGGGTGAGGATACAGTAGGCGAGGGTAGAGCTGGTCGTGCAGCGGTTTGGTGAATCGGTGGTTACTGCAGGTTGTAGGCTTGTCAGAAGAGTTAGGTCTTCAGGTTCTTTTTGAAGGTTTCCATGGTAGGCAAGAGTCAGATATGTTGTGGTAGAGAGTTCCAGAGTAGAGGGGATGCACGGGAGAAGTCTTGTATGCGATTGTGGGAAGAGGAGATAAGAGGGGAGTAGAGAAGGAGATCTTGTGAGGATCGGAGGTTTTGTGCAGGTAAGTACCGAGAGACGAGGTTACAAATCAGTAATCCGTATAATCAGTTCTGTTACATTTAAAAAGATATTAAAGGGGTATTGCCATCTCATAATCACTAAGATATGCCATCGGTAGTGATGAGTGAGCGTGCTCGGATAAGGTGTTCAAATCGCACAGTGCACGTTTCGACAGCCGCAACACATGCAGGGATTACCTGTTTGTGTTGAGGCTGTCGATCAGCCGCGAGACATGCAGGCGAACATATTATTCGAGCACCCCGAAGACACTCGGTTAACACATGAGCATGCGCGCATAACACTTTATCCGAGGACGCTCACGCATCACAAGCCATCATTCCGACCTCTCGGACCTCTGCGAACCTCAGAATGAAGGGGAGACTCCAGCAGTTTAGTATTGGTGAAGTTGGACCCCCACTGATAAAAGGATACCATATCCTAGCAACTGACAACAGAACTTGCAATATCAAAGGGTTATTCTAGCACCACTCACTTCCGCATCAGAAGGCGAGCAGGCCAGTGGCATCAAGGGTAAGGAGAGCTGCCATGATGTGTGTGCAATCTGTAGTTATCATGCAGCTTTCTTATTCTGAAGGAACAGGTTGACAATACCTGTCAATCAGGTAATGTCCCGTCAGGTATCAGTAGACATGAAGTCACCGGTTCCCACTCACCTCCTGGTGTGAAAGCAAGCGAAGCCAGAATAACTCTATCTAGTTATAGACTGAGGTGCCAAGTGCCCACCAATAACGTTGACTCCGGGGGCCCACTATATGCTATAATAATTCAATGGGTTGATTGTTAAATGAATGATGTTGCCTTTGTCTGTACATAGTAGATCAAGTAGATTGTGCCAACTATTGCTCATGTAAAGTGTTGACCACGTCTGCAGAGAGGCCCACCGGAAGATTCTCCTGTTCTCCTATGGGCCTATGGGCCAGTCCGAGCCTGGGTCTATCCACTACTGATCTTTAGCATTTTAGAACTACGGTATATTGCAACTCTAGGTAAAAGAAAGAGTCCCTACTATTGCCCCTCACATTAATAATTAATACCCCTAGTTAGTGATGAGCTAACGTGCTCGGGTGCTAACAGAGTGTCTTCAGCACGCTCCAATAATATGTTTGAGTCCCTGCGGCTACATGTCTCGCGGTTGTTTGACATCTGAACACATGCACGGATTGCATATTGCGAGTATATGAGTCGCACGCAGCCTCTTTCATGGGTATAGAAGAAATAAATGTGCAAACACCATGATGTACTGTATATAACGGTCATGCATTTTCACGACATACAGCATTAAAGGGGTTGTCCACTACTACTCAACCCCTTCTCATTCACTATATTTCTCCCATGTTAAACAGCAACAGCCTAAACTCCCCTCCAATGTCAGCGCTATTCCATCGATGTTGGTGCCTACTCTCCCGGGGCTCACGTTATGTTATGTCAAGCGAGCCCTGCAGCCAATCGGGGTCCGATTGACTAACTTCCATCAAACTAAACTGACATCTGGAGTAAATCAGAGCAGCAGCAGCTCTCACTGAATCCGGGTTTCATCTGAAGGAAGTGAGAGTGATGCGGACATTGACTGGCTGCAGGGCTCTCGTGACATAAGGTCATGTGAGCATCCGGAGAGTAGGCGTCGACATCACTGGAACAAAGTCCGCACCAGAGGCAAGTATAGGATGTTATTAATTTACATGAGGAAAATCAAAATGATGGAGAAAGGGTGGCCAGAGTTGTGGGCAACCCCTTTAAAGTTTAGGTTGTATTAAAATAAGAGCACAAAACTTGGGGCTGCCATTCTGTGCGATGCAAATTATCAGGTCACAGCCATGCTTGTCCAAGACTGAAATCTGCTTACATCAGAGAAAAGAGTGGTATAGAGCACAGGAGCTGGAACTAAAGTATTAATGGTCCACTGTGGGGCCCGCTCTAGAATCCCAATATATAAGCAAAATGAACGTTTCTTGACCACTGTGGGAAATTCTAGAAAAAAAGTAGACAGGTTGGAGAATTTCCACCGCATAAGTATGGCTACGAGTGCAGTCACTTAGCAAATCGCAAACTTTACTTAAAGTTAAGCTTGTGCTTTTTTTTCTACTTGACTGTGAAATGATGAGAAGTGAACCCCTGCTCCCAAAAGTTGCCAGGTTCACCAGGACTTCATATCAGACAATATATTTTCCATACGCCATAAAGGACTCAGATGGCAATATTCAGTTGGGTTTTGTTGTGAAATAAAGAAACAAAGAATTCCAACAGTCTGCAAAAACACCAAAAAAGACTAGACCTGAGCTCAAAATGATAGAAAGCAGTCTACACCAAAGAACTAGACCTGAGCTCAAAATGATAGAAAGCAGTCTACGCCAAAGAACTAGGCCTGAGCTCCAAATGAGAGAAAGCAGTTAATGCCCAAGAACTAGACCTGAGCTCAAAATGATAGAAAGCAGTCTACACCAAAGAACTAGACCTGAGCTCAAAATGATAGAAAGCAGTCTATACCAAAGAACTAAGCCTGAGCTCAAAATGATAGAAAGCAGTCTATACCAAAGAACTAGGCCTGAGCTCAAAATGATAGCAAGCAGTCTACACCAAAGAACTAGACCTGAGATCAAAATGATAGCAAGCAGTCTATACCAAAGAACTAGACCTGAGCTCAAAATGATAGCAAGCAGTCTACACCAAAGAACTAGACCTGAGATCAAAATGATAGAAAGCAGTCTACACCAAAAAACTAGACCAGAGCTCAGAATGATATAACGCAGTCTACACCAAAGAACTAGACCTGAGCAGTCTACACCAAAGAACTAGACCTGAGCTCAAAATTATAGAAAGCAGTCTACACCAAAAAACTATAACTGAGCTCAAAATGATAGAAAGCAGTCTATACCAAAAGACTAGACCTGAGCTCCAAATGATCGAAAGCAGTCTATACAAAAAGTCTAGACCTGAGCTCAAAATTATAGAAAGCAGTCTACACCAAAGAACTAGACCTGAGCTCAAAATGATAGAAAGCAGTCTATACCAAAGAATTAGACCTGAGCTCAAAATGATAGCAAGCAGTCTACGCCAAAGAACTAGACCTAAGCTCAAAATGATCGAAAGCAGTCTATACCAAAAGACTAGACCTGAGCTCAAAATGATCGAAAGCAGTCTACACCAAAGAACTAGACCTGAGCTCAAAATGATAGAAAGCAGTCTATGCCAAAGAACTAGACCTGAGCTCAAAATGATAGCAAGCAGTCTATACCAAAGAACTAGACCTGAGCTCAAAATGATAGCAAGCAGTCTACACCAAAGAACTAGACCTGAGATCAAAATGATAGAAAGCAGTCTACGCCAAAGAACTAGACCTGAGATCAAAATGATAGAAAGCAGTCTATACGAAAAGTCTAGACCTGAGCTCAAAATTATAGAAAGCAGTCTACACCAAAGAACTAGACCTGAGCTCAAAATGATAGAAAGCAGTCTATACCAAAGAATTAGACCTGAGCTCAAAATGATAGAAAGCAGTCTACACCAAAGAACTAGACCTGAGATCAAAATGATAGCAAGCAGTCTATACCAAAGAACTAGACCTGAGCTCAAAATGATAGCAAGCAGTCTACACCAAAGAACTAGACCTGAGCAGTCTACACCAAAGAACTAGACCTGAGCTCAAAATGATAGAAAGCAGTCTACGCCAAAGAACTAGACCTGAGCTCAAAATGATCGAAAACAGTCTATACCAAAAGACTAGACCTGAGCTCAAAATGATCGAAAGCAGTCTACACCAAAGAACTAGACCTGAGATCAAAATGATAGAAAGCAGTCTACGCCAAAGAACTAGACCTGAGCTCAAAATGATAGAAAGCAGTCTATACCAAAGAACTAGACCTGAGCTCAAAATGAAAGCAAGCAGTATATACCAAAGAACTAGACCTGAGCTCAAAATGATAGCAAGCAGTATATACCAAAGAACTAGACCTGAGCTCAAAATGATTGCAAGCAGTCTACACCAAAGAACTAGACCTGAGATCAAAATGATAGAAAGCAGTCTACGCCAAAGAACTAGACCTGAGCTCAAAATGATAGAAAGCAGTCTACGCCAAAGAACTAGACCTGAGCTCAAAATGATCGAAAGCAGTCTATACCAAAAGACTAGACCTGAGCTCAAAATGATCGAAAGCAGTCTACACCAAAGAACTAGACCTGAGATCAAAATGATAGAAAGCAGTCTACGCCAAAGAACTAGACCTGAGCTCAAAATGATAGAAAGCAGTCTATACCAAAGAACTAGACCTGAGCTCAAAATGATAGCAAGCAGTATATACCAAAGAACTAGACCTGAGCTCAAAATGATTGCAAGCAGTCTACACCAAAGAACTAGACCTGAGATCAAAATGATAGAAAGCAGTCTACGCCAAAGAACTAGACCTGAGCTCAAAATGATAGAAAGCAGTCTATACGAAAAGTCTAGACCTGAGCTCAAAATTATAGAAGCAGTCTACACCAAAGAACTAGACCTGAGCTCAAAATGATAGCAAGCAGTCTACACCAAAGAACTAGAACTGAGATCAAAATGATAGAAAGCAGTCTACACCAAAGAACTAGACCTGAGATCAAAATGATAGCAAGCAGTCTATACCAAAGAACTAGACCTGAGCTCAAAATGATAGCAAGCAGTCTACACCAAAGAACTAGACCTGAGATCAAAATGATAGAAAGCAGTCTACACCAAAAAACTAGACCTGAGCTCAAAATGATAGAACGCAGTCGACACCAAAGAACTAGACCTGAGCTCAAAATTATAGAAAACAGTCTACGCCAAAGAACTAGACCTGAGCTCAAAATGATAGAAAGCAGTCTATACCAAAAGACTAGACCTGAGCTCAAAATGATCGAAAGCAGTCTACACCAAAGAACTAGACCTGAGCTCAAAATGATAGAAAGCAGTCTACGCCAAAGAACTAGACCTGAGCTCAAAATGATAGAAAGCAGTCTATACCAAAAGTCTAGACCTGAGCTCAAAATTAAAGAAAGCAGTCTACACCAAAGAACTAGGCCTGAGCTCAAAATGATAGAAAGCAGTCTACACCAAAGAACTAGGCCTGAGCTCAAAATGATAGTCTATACCAAAGAATTAGACCTGAGCTCAAAATGATAGAAAGCAGTCTACACCAAAGAACTAGACCTGAGCTCAAAATGATAAAAAGCAGTCGACACCAAAGAACTAGACCTGAGATCAAAATGATAGAAAGCAGTCGACACCAAAGAACTAGACCTGAGCTCAAAATTATAGAAAGCAGTCTACACCAAAGAACTAGGCCTGAGCTCAAAATGATAGAAAGCAGTATACACCAAAGAACTAGGCCTGAGCTCAAAATGGTAGAAAGCAGTCTATACCAAAGAATTAGACCTGAGCTCAAAATGATAAAAAGCAGTCGACACCAAAAAATTAGATCTGACCAAACAACCATCCACAAGGGAAGCCAACTATTTATTTTTTTACAAAACAATTGGAATAATAAAAATGAATTTCAGGTGTTTAATTGGATGCCATTCGGTTATGAAGATTTCCTTTATGATGTTTTTATTCCTGTAAATACTGTAATTGCACGCATCAATTACATGGAAATAACTTGTTCTAGACAAGGGAGCAAATTGAGGATGTAATGATTATATGATCTCATTTTATACTGGCTTCCAAAAACAATATAGTATGCAATAAAATTAACTTTAAAAAAAAATGCAGACTTTACTTCCAAATCTAAAGAGAGACCTTAATAACTTTTTCAAAAAAAGAACACAGTGAAAGGCTTAGATTTATCTGTGGGTATAAAGTATCTCAAATTCTACACACACTTCCTAGAGGAGATTTCCATAATCAAAAAACAAATGCATTGATCCCTACTGCTGCTCTGTTCTGTGTATTGGCTGCAGTGGTGACGCCCATGACTACAGCACACATCACCGCTGCAGCTAATCACGGAGCTCGGCAGCTCATACTGTCCACGTCTGAAGTTGTGTCATCACTTCTGCAGCCATGGTGAGTCAGTGCTGGGCCCCAGGAGGGCAATCTATGGTTGTTGTAGTAGAAAAATGCAATCATTTGGGGATGAGTTTTGTTTTTTTAATGGAAAACTCCTTTAATGTTTCCACAGGACAAATTCTGTAGAGAAATGGATGAGAAATAAAAATTATATTGGATGGAACCAGCCAGCAGATTCATGGTGCCCGAACCAAGAGCGGCCTAAACCAGAGACAAGATCTTGACGGATGAGATTTACATGAAGGCGCCTATAAACTCACAATGAAAAAGGGCTTCCTGGTCCACACAGAAGACAATGTGTGATACAGAAGGAGGATGTGAATAATGGGAAACATATAGAGAAGCGTAGAAATGATTGACGTGCAAACTTGCATGGTTGAGGAGTTATCCAAGCATCTTCGGCGTGGTCGAAAAATACGTTCGACTCCCCGCGGCTGCATGTCTCGCGGCTGTTCGACGGCCTCAACAAACGTAGGGATCGCCTAACAAACAGGGAATCCATGTATGTGTTGTGGCTATCGAACAGCCGCGGGGGCTCGAACATATTTTCCAAGCACGCCGAAGACACTTGGTTAGCACCCGAGCATGCTCAGATAACGCCTTATTAAAGCGCGTTCGCTCATCACTAAAAAAAAAAAAACACACATGCACTGTACTGATTGCACCAGCTTGATTGCAAAATAAAAATTTAGGTGGGAGTGCCTCTTTCAACTTTATATGTACCACATATTTTGCAGAGTTTGAAATTCTTCAAGTTTTGAGTTTCTTGGCTTTTGCAATAGAACCAATTTGTTTGTCTCCTGCTCCCAAATGATTCCTCGTTTTTCATCTGCGTATACAAGCACTCAGTTTTAGGCCATGTTCACACATTGATTTTTTTTTTTTTTTTTTTAATGCAAATTAAAAGCTGCTTTTTACAGTATAAGCAATGGCTAGGAGATTTCAGAAATCTCATGCACACGCTTGATTTTTTATTTTTTTTTTTCAATTCTTGACTGAATTGGAAAACTTCTGCGTTTCTTAAATCTGTCAATTAGTTCAGTGTTTTTGGTCACCGTAGAAAGCAACGAGAAAGCGCAAAAGCTTGGCAAAAAATACAACCATTCGATTTTGGTGCATTCCGGCTATGACAACCTTAGGCTAATTTCACACTTGCTTTTTTTTTGCAGCGCGTTTTTCCCGCAAAAAAACGCATTGAAAAAACGCATACAAAAGCATACAACTGCTGCGTTTTTTTCAAGCATTTTTATGAGCATGCATGAAAAAAACGCAGCGTTTTTATGCGTTTGTATGCGTTTTTAGTGCGTTTTTACCGCGTTTGCGTTTTTTCCAAACATTAGGTGGCCCCTCACACTAACCCAAACCATGACTTTACTAACCCTAACCCTAACCCTGACCCTGACCCTGACCCTAACCCTGATCCTAACCCTAACCCTGACCCTAAACCCCCTTAACCCTAACTCTAACCCAGACCCCTAAATTCCATGGTTAACAAAAAAAAACGCATGTGCAAAAAAACGCATACATAAGCATGCCAATGCGCACATATGCGCACCATAGACTTATAATGGGTGTCTTGCTGTAAAAAAACGCATTGCGCGCGTATGCGTTTTTTTGAGGCAAGTCGGACGCCCAAAAAATGCAACAGGATGCATTTTGTGCGCCCGAGCGCATACCGCAAAAAAACGCATGCGCGGAAAAACGCGTACAAACGCATGTGTATGCGCACATAAGCGCATCCCATGCAAAGTACAGGGAAAAAAAACGCATGCGCTATTTAGCGCTAAAATACCGCGAAAAAAAACGCAAATGTGAAACCAGCCTTAGAGGTCTGCTTGAGACCTCTATTTGTCATGCCAACCCATCGGTGACCCGCGATCAATGGGTGGCATTTCCGGCACGCTTCCGGAAAGCGCGAGTTAAATGCAGCTGTCAAAGATTGACAGTGGCATTTAACTAATTAACAGCCACAGGTGGATCGCGATTCCACCCACGGCTGTTAGAGGCAAGTGAGTGCTCAGCGCTGGAGCCCACATCAAAGGGAAGGATTCCAACGTGGGCGTACTACTACGCCCAAAGTCGGAAAGGGGTTAAATCTGTCAGTACATTCAGTGTTTTTGGTCACCATAGAAAGCAATGAGAAAGTGCAAAAACTCGGCAAAAATGCAACCATTCGATTTTGGTGAATAAAACTAACTATTTATTAAACATGTACTATGAAAAAAATTGCCCCTTACATTCAGCACCAAAAAATAATGCAGCAAAAACAGCAAAATTTGCTTTTTGCAAGCAGCTTATTAACTCCCAAGAGAGCAGGATATGCCTGCAAAAAAAAAAAAAACTGCAAAAGCGCAACATGTTAATATAGCCTAAGCTTTTTTTTTTTTTTTTTTAATTCGTTTATTGAACTTCAGGATACAAAAAAAAAAAAAAAAAAAAAAAATGCACAGCATACAATTGGCTCATGTTAATAAACATTTCTACAGAGCATACATGTTTCCATCCATTATTGAAAATATAAAGCCAAGAAATTGCACACTATTATTTTAAAAGAACAAGGTAGCATTGTACATAACCTTCCCAGTATGCGCAAAGAACAGTTGGCTATATAACATAAAACATGTATATCGAACAAAACACATAAGCCTTTTAACATATTCTTTGGATAAGGAAATCTAATCAGAAATTCCTAAACTAAACTACGACTTCCCCTACATCAACCGATGTCTACTATTTCGCAACCTAGTATCTTACAGAATACTATCTCGTATGTGAGGGTAAGATGAGAGGAGTTCCACCTCCCCAGATCTTTTCAAATTTACCCGGGCATCCCCTATTTTGGTATAGGGTGTGTTTATACGGAACAATCGAATTCACCAAGTCAATCCAAATTCTAAGGGAGGGGGATGAAGTTCCCATCCACCGCAATGCTAGTACCTTCCGTGCCATAAATAGCGTCTCACGCAGGAAGACCCCATCATATCGATCCCAGATCTCCTCATCCCATACCCCAAACAAGCAGACCAGTGGCTCCAAAGGGACCGGGGCTTGTACTAGGGATGACAGTAATGAGGTCACCTCTCCCCAGCAATGCAGGACAGTGGGACACTGCCATACCATATGAATAAAATCTGCGTCTGAAGAGTGGCACCGTAAGCATTCTGATGACTGGTATCGGCCCATCCTAAAAAGTCGTGTCGGAGTCAAGTACGACTGATTAATTATATATAATTGTATCATTCTGTTGTTAATAGATGGTGATACTCTAATCGGAGATTCCAGAATCTCCTCCAACTCCTCGTCCTGCGTATTAGGGATGAGCCGTTCCCACTTTCTGCTCCCGCTGACAGCATGTATGTGTATAAAGAGGAGATGAGACCCTGAGGGCCCTGTGATTTAAGGATTCCTATCAGAGGCAGAGATGAAATAGTATGGCCTACACCCTTACATCTCACATGCGATTGAAGAGCTGTTCTCCGTTGTAAATAGCGGAAGACTTGGGATCTTGGGATATCATGCGCGACCTGTAATTGCTCAAAAGATTTCAAGGTCCCCTGATCATATAAGTCCCCCATCGAAGAGACGTCATGCTGAATCCAAAATTCAGTGGACGGGTGGTTTATCAATTCTGGAAAATAATCATTATTCCACAGGGGCATTTCGGCCATAAAATCTTGAAACCCAGTCACTTTCTTAATTTGCCTCCACGTTAATCATGCCAATCGGAGCAAGGGCAGCAGACGAGGGGCACCAGTTCTTTCTAACTCAAGGAAACCCAGTGGGCAATCAGTCTGTGCAGCATGAAGCAGGTGACTTTCAGAGTTGGGAATGTAGCTACCCGGCATCCAGTTACATAGAGCTTTGGCCTTCCCAGCTAAATAATACAGGAAAAAATTTGGTAGCGCCACTCCACCTCCGTTTTTGGGTCTTTGTAAGGTGGACAATTTAAGTTTGGGCCTAGTTTTCCCCCATATAAACGATGTGATCTGGGAGTTGAGATTCACAAAGAAAGATCTGGACACCATCACAGCACTGTGCTGAAGGGAGTAGCCAAGCTTGGGAAGTAATATCATTTTAATCAAATTAATGCGTCCGGCTACAGACAACGGAAGTTTGCTCCAGGATGTAAATTTAACTTTAACTAATTCCAGCAGTGGGTGGATATTAAGTTGTAAATAAAACGCACTATCGCGGGATATATAGACACCCAAATATTTAAAATTGGATACAATAGACAGTGAGGAGAGAGCCCCTAGCTGCGGCATCGGGGCATGAGAAAGGGGTAACAGAGCCGAATTCTCCCAATTTATGTATAAGCCTGAATATTTGCTGAATCTGACTATTAGGGCTATCACTTGCGGCAAAGTTTCTTCCGCTTCATCCATGAATACCACCATATCATCAGAATATAGGCCTATAGTGTCCACCCGACCCGCTACCTCAATTCCCTTAATGCCATGGGAAGATCTTATGCGTATTGCCAGTGCCTCAATTGCAAGAGCTTAGAGGGCAGGGGAGAGAGGGCAGCCATGACGAATCCCCCTGTAACAACCTTGCTGGCATCACTGCATGGTCTCCCATCCCTCGCACACCAACTTACTTTCTGCTTCAAGCCATGCTGTGAAATCTGTCTGTTGCCAGCTCTGTGCCTCTGCTCTCCATGTTTCCAGACTGTGTGTATAGGGGGGCGGCGCCTGAACTCTCTGGTTCTTATGCAGTCTGGGTGCACCTGTGTAATCTGTCCCTGACCAATCACCTGGAGCCCTTGACTATTTAGTTTCGCCACTCCCACTGAAACATGGCCTGAGCAATGTCTATACTCAGTTAGTATTCTGCTGCTGAGCTAGCCAGGCCCTGTTCTGTTTGTCTCCTTCTCTGGAGGATTCTCTAGTCTTGCTTTGTACCCTGTCTGCCTGCCGGGAGGCTGAATATCCTGGTCCCTGAGTCTTTGTCCCTGTGCCTCTGTCTGAACTCAGTCTTACCTCTGTCTGTCAGTCTCCTTGTTTGTGGTTCCTTCCCTGCCGTGTCTTTCCTTGTGTCCTCTTTATCTGTGCATCTGCACGGCTCCCTAGCCGCTCTGTCTGCACGGCTCCCTAGCCGCTCTGTCTGCACGGCTCCCTAGCCGCTCCGCACTCCTGCGGCGCTGCCTGCTCCGCACTCCTGCGGCGCTGCCTGCTCCGCACTCCTGCGGCGCTGCCTGCTCCGCACTCCTGCGGCGCTGCCTGCTCCGCACTCCTGCGGCGCTGCCTGCTCCGCACTCCTGCGGCGCTGCCTGCTCCGCACTCCTGCGGCTCTGCCTGCTCCGCACTCCTGCGGCTCTGCCTGCTCCGCACTCCTGCGGCTCTGCCTGCTCCGCACTCCTGCGGCTCTGCCTACCTACATCTCCTGTGTGAACAGGTCCAAACCTGTTCTCTCGTATACCACACCTTCCTGCTTATATCCATACCTGCATCTCCTGTGTGAACAGGTCCAAACCTGTTCGCTCATATACCACACCTTCCTGCCTAGATCCATACCTGCATCTCCTGTGTGAACAGGTCCAAACCGGTTCTCTCATATACCACTCCTGCTTGCCCAGTGTCTCCAAGCCGTGTCCAGTGTCTCCAAGCCGTGCCCGCCTGTCCTGTGTCTCCAAGCCGTGTCTCCAAGCTGCGCCTGCCTGCCAGTGTACCAAGCCGTGCCTGCTTGCCCAGTGTCTCAGCCTGCTTGTCACTCGCACCTGTCCAGGTGTCCTGTTCCCGAGTGGGATCAGCAGCCACAGCCAGACACCACCCTGGAGTGGCACCCGGCAGCTACCTGCCGCACAAGCCTGACCTCACCATCAGAGGCTCCAGTGAAGACCAAGGTAGCTGTCGCAGTCACGCCCCTTCCAGGGTAGTCTGGTCTGTGGCACAGTGGGGCCACAACCCCCGGCTCGCGCCATTCAGCCAAGGCGCGAGCGTGACAGTTTGCTCAGGCCATGGTCCCCGCTGAGTCCCATGTCTTTCCGCTTGCGGAGCATGATGAACTTTCTCCCTGCCAGTATGAGCCACCGGAAGAATTTGTTCCGCCTTGCGTGGTTCCAATTGTTGAGACGTCTGAACCACTCATTGTCTCCAGGGCTATGTATGAGCAACTTCTGGCCTATGAGGAGCACAACCCAGATGACCCGCCTAGGTTCTATGGGGACCCTAAAGAGTGCCAAGGGTTCCTGAAAAAGTGCCTGCACCAGATCCTGCAGAATGCAGCCTGGTTCCCCTCTGACCGGTTCAAGGTGGGATACATCATGTCCTACCTAGCAGGAGATGCTCTGATATGGATTACTCCCCTCTGGGAAGCAGGGGATCCTATTGTCATGAACCTAGGGGCCTTCCTGGTGGCCTTCCGTAAAGTCTTTGATGTGCCTCGTCCAGTTGCTCCTGTAAAGTCTTCCCCTCCAAGCTTCCAGAGAGAGACCAGACAAGAGGAACCTGTGGGTGAAACGTCTCAACTACCTATGACCGTCCAGCCATCACCTGTTCCACAGTCTGCCGGTGCAGCCTCCCGTGCAAGATCCAAGAGGTCTAAAAAGAAAAAGCGGGCCAAGTTGCAACCGGAATCTGGCCTCTGCCCTGTGAAGCCTGTACTCCAGAACCCTGGGCCAGTAGAAGAGGCTGCCCCTGGCGAGAGTACTCCCTCTCCATTAAACTCTTTGACTGTTTCTCTGCCTTCAGGGAGCTTTGGTGTGTTTAAGTCGCCAGTCAGACTGAGTCAGTGTGTCGTCTCTGTCATACAACTCCCGAAGCCAGCGTGGGCGTTGTCTCGAGGTGGCCGAGCCCTATTGGAGAACAGTCTAGTCCTGCAAGGACAACTACAGCTCCAGGTCGGAGCTTTATACATGAAGAAGTTCATCTTCCATCTGCTGACTGGTATGCCCATGGGTCATTCTGAACCAGAAATCCTGATGCCCATTTATGTTTGGAGACCCAGCAAGGCACCACACTTGAAACAACCAAGGGACAAGAGGAGTCTGGTTCCCTTGCGTCGCATTCAGTCAGCAAGTTCGTCTTCTTCGCCTGGTTTGCTAGTCGCCGAGTCAAGGTGTGAGGATGCCTCTGAAGAGGGGGAGGCGGTCTCAGTCTCCTCACACATCCCCAGCGACTATACCAGTGTTCTGCTCCCAAGAGCACCCCTGCCTCTTGATTGTCTTCCCCAGGATAAAGGGCTGAAGATGGATCCAGAGTGTATGCCTTCAGCTCCCCTGTGGCCGAGGGGTGAAGGTCCCAAGACAGAGCTTCACTCATCCTCTAACCAGGAGGATGTGGTCCAGTTTTTTCAGGGTAACAGGCTGAAGTGGCTCCCTGTATGTATGCCTCCAGCTTCCATTTGGCAGGTGGGTGAAGAGGTTGGAACAGTGACCCACATATCTCCGATTCTCACCAACCGGGAGGAGGAGGTCCAATTTTTCTGGCATGTCGGGCTGAAGTCGGACTTGGTGAAGGTGTCTGCTGTTTCTAGCTGGCCGGCTGATGTAGGGGTCAAAGCTTCCAGGTCCCTGCTCTCTGCCAATCAGGAGGAAGAAGTCTTTGTACCCTCGGTGTTGGAAACTGACTCCCTTAGGCACCAAGAAACCGGGCAATCTGTGATTCCTGATGGCACACATACTCCACCCTACCTGAAGGATGTCATGTCAACCTGGACTGTGTGTGGTCCCGTACTCCTTCTTCTGGTCATTCTGGCAGGCTTGAGGAAGAGGGGCCGTAAAGGGGGGGGTACTGTAACAACCTTGCTGGCATCACTGCATGGTCTCCCATCCCTCGCACACCAACTTACTTTCTGCTTCAAGCCATGCTGTGAAATCTGTCTGTTGCCAGCTCTGTGCCTCTGCTCTCCATGTTTCCAGACTGTGTGTATAGGGGGGCGGCGCCTGAACTCTCTGGTTCTTATGCAGTCTGGGTGCACCTGTGTAATCTGTCCCTGACCAATCACCTGGAGCCCTTGACTATTTAGTTTCGCCACTCCCACTGAAACATGGCCTGAGCAATGTCTATACTCAGTTAGTATTCCGCTGCTGAGCTAGCCAGGCCCTGTTCTGTTTGTCTCCTTCTCTGGAGGATTCTCTAGTCTTGCTTTGTACCCTGTCTGCCTGTCGGGAGGCTGAATATCCTGGTCCCTGAGTCTTTGTCCCTGTGCCTCTGTCTGAACTCAGTCTTACCTCTGTCTGTCAGTCTCCTTGTTTGTGGTTCCTTCCCTGCCGTGTCTTTCCTTGTGTCCTCTTTATCTGTGCATCTGCACGGCTCCCTAGCCGCTCTGTCTGCACGGCTCCCTAGCCGCGCTGCCTGCTCCGCACTCCTGCGGCGCTGCCTGCTCCGCACTCCTGCGGCGCTGCCTGCTCCGCACTCCTGCGGCGCTGCCTGCTCCGCACTCCTGCGGCGCTGCCTGCTCCGCACTCCTGCGGCGCTGCCTGCTCCGCACTCCTGCGGCGCTGCCTGCTCCGCACTCCTGCGGCGCTGCCTGCTCCGCACTCCTGCGGCGCTGCCTGCTCCGCACTCCTGCGGCGCTGCCTGCTCCGCACTTCTGCGGCTCTGCCTGCTCCGCACTCCTGCGGCTCTGCCTACCTACATCTCCTGTGTGAACAGGTCCAAACCTGTTCTCTCGTATACCACACCTTCCTGCTTATATCCATACCTGCATCTCCTGTGTGAACAGGTCCAAACCTGTTCTCTCATATACCACACCTTCCTGCCTAGATCCATACCTGCATCTCCTGTGTGAACAGGTCCAAACCGGTTCTCTCATATACCACTCCTGCTTGCCCAGTGTCTCCAAGCCGTGTCCAGTGTCTCCAAGCCGTGCCCGCTTGCCCAGTGTCTCCAAGCCGTGCCCGTTTGCCCAGTGTCTCCAAGCCGTGTCTCCAAGCTGTGCCTGCCTGCCAGTGTACCAAGCCGTGCCTGCTTGCCCAGTGTCTCAGCCTGCTTGTCACTCGCACCTGTCCAGGTGTCCTGTTCCCGAGTGGGATCAGCAGCCACAGCCAGACACCACCCTGGAGTGGCACCCGGCAGCTACCTGCCGCACAAGCCTGACCTCACCATCAGAGGCTCCAGTGAAGACCAAGGTAGCTGTCGCAGTCACGCCCCTTCCAGGGTAGTCTGGTCTGTGGCACAGTGGGGCCACAACCCCCGGCTCGCGCCATTCAGCCAAGGCGCGAGCGTGACACCCCCTATGTAATGGAAAAGTCTCGGATATAGAATTATTTACTATGATACGGGCTTTGGGTTTCATATACTATATTTTAATCCATTTTATAAATTTGTCACCAAAGCCATATTTTTGCAAGCACGCAGAGAGAAAAGGCCACTCAAGAGAGTCAAAAGCCTTGGTGGCATCTAATAACGCCAAAGCCCATTTGTTGTCGGGTATTAGGGAGCTATATTGGACTATTGTCCGAACCCGTCTGATATTAATGGAAGTGCTCTTACCAGGCATGAAGCCTGTTTGATCAGGATGTACAAGATTCAGTATAATTGAGTTCAACCTGGTAGCTAGGATCTTAGTAAAAATTTTATAGTCCACATTCACAAGTGAAATAGGACGGTAAGATCCACATTCCAATGGGTCCTTTCCCTCCTTCCTAAGCACTATGATATTAGCCTCATAAAAAGAATCAGGCATAGCCCTCCCCTCCCAAATTCCACGAAATACCTTCATCGGAAGTGGTATCAACACATCCCGGTATTTCCTGTATAATTCAATGGGGAACCCAGGGGCCTTTCCAGAAGGCATGTCCGATATAGCATTTTCTATCTCTTCCGCAGTGAACGCAGCGTCCATAAGGGCTCGCTGTTCAGAATCTAATGTAGGGAATGTCACATCTGATAAGTAATCCAGGCATCCCAAATTATCAAAGTCACTTTTAGATTCATATAGTGACCTGTAATAGTCGTAAAAACAACCAAGTATCTCCTCAGTCGAAGACACCAGTAAACCATCCGCCCTACGAATCTGCAGTATTGTATTGGAGGTATTGTGCTGGCGCACCAGATAGGCCAAAAACTTACTTACTCTGGGTAGCCAACCACTCAATCCTATTGCCATTAGTTTGGTTAGATATATATGTAGCCTCTGAGTCTTTCAATCGTCGCTCCATTTCCTCATCCTCCCTTGAGGCTACCCGCTTAATATAAGAGATCGTGGAGGACAGGCTGCCCGCCCCTCAAGTATGCCGTAAGGGCATCCTAAAATAAATTAATGTCATGAGTAGAGTTGAGCGATACCGTCCGATACTTCAAAGTATCGTATCGGATGGTATCGGCCGATCTTTAAAAAAAGTATCGGTATCGCCGATTCCGATACCGGAAGTCCCATTCAAGTCTATGGGACTTCCGGTATCGGAATAAGAAAAACCCTTTCCTGCCCTTGTACAGCCTCTCTGGGGTCTGTACGGGCCTTTCGGGGGGCTGTGCCGGCCTGCCAGGGGGTCTGTGCAGGCTCCGGTGGTCTGTGCCGGCCTGCCGGTGGTCTGTGCAGGCTCCGGGGGGCTGTGCCGGCCTGCCGGGGGGCTGTGCCGGCCTGCCGGGGGGCTGTGCAGGCTCCGGTGGTCTGTGCCGGCCTGCCGGTGGTCTGTGCCGGCCTGCCGGGGGGCTGTGCCGGCCTGCCGGGGGGCTGTGCCGGCCTGCCGGGGGGCTGTGCCGGCCTGCCGGGGGGCTGTGCAGGCTCCGGGGGTCTGTGCAGGCATCGTCCGATGGGACTACAAGTCCCATCGGGCGATGCCTGCTACCATGACAGTGATTGACACATTAGCCAATGATGGGACAGTAGTAGTCCCATCATCCGGCTAATGTGTTAAATGTAAAAAAAAAAAAAAAAAAAAATTACATGCTACATACATACAACATATATACTACATGCATGCTACATACTACATGCTACATACATACTACATATATACTACATGCATGCTACATGCATGCTACATACATACATGCTACATACATACCACATATATACTACATACATACAATACATTCATACAATACATACATAGACATACAGTACATATAACATAGAGTAACATACTTACCAATACTTGTCACATTGTTCCCCGAAGCCAGTGTCTTTTCCGGGATAAATATTAACATAACAAACCACAAAAATACTCACCCACGATCCGAAGCAGTCCACGAGTGTGTCCCACGACGATCTTGGGTAGAGAACGGCAGCATCAGATGATGCTGCCGTTCTCTACGGGCTGCAGGAATCCAATGACGGAAGGTAGGTATCCTTCCGCACTGTATTCCTCCGCCACTTAAAAAAAAAAAGTCCCTAGTCTCACTTTATGCCATTGCTGTGTGGGATCCCACGCAGCAATGGCATAAAGTGAGACTAGGGACTTTTTTTTTTTTAAGTGGCGGAGGAATACAGTGCGGAAGGATACCTACCTTCCGTCATTGGATTCCTGCAGCCCGTAGAGAACGGCAGCAACAGCTGATGCTGCCGTTCTCTACCCAAGATCGTCGTGGGACACACTCGTGGACTGCTTCGGATCGTGGGTGAGTATTTTTGTGGTTTGTTATGTTAATATTTATCCCGGAAAAGACACTGGCTTCGGGGAACAATGTGACAAGTATTGGTAAGTATGTTACTCTATGTTATATGTACTGTATGTCTATGTATGTATTGTATGAATGTATTGTATGTATGTAGTATATATGTGGTATGTATGTAGCATGTAGTATGTATGTAGCATGCATGTAGTATGTATGTAGCATGCATGTAGTATGTATGTAGTATGTATGTAGTATGTATGTAGCATGTAGTATGTATGTAGCATGCAGTATGTATGTAGCATGTATGTAGTATGTATGTAGCATGTATGTAGCATGTATGTAGCATGTATGTAGCATGTATGTAGCATGTATGTAGCATGCAGTATGTATGTAGCATGTATGTAGTATGTATGTAGCATGTATGTAGCATGTATGTAGCATGTATGTAGCATGTAGTATGTATGTAGCATGCATGTAGTATGTATGTAGTATTTTTTTTTTTTTTTTTTTTTTTTTAACATTTAACACATTAGCCGGATGATGGGACTACTACTGTCCCATCATTGGCTAATGTGTCAATCACTGTCATGGTAGCAGGCATCGCCCGATGGGACTTGTAGTCCCATCGGACGATGCTTGCACAGACCCCCGGACATCAGCACAGCCCCCCGGCAGGCCGGCACAGCCCCCCGGCAGGCCGGTACAGACCCCCACAGGGTGCACAGACCACCGGTAGGCCGGCACAGCCCCCCGGCAGGCCGGTACAGACCCCGGGCAGTCCACACAGCCCCCCGGCAGGCCGGCACAGCCCCCCGGCAGGCCGGCAGAGACCCCCGGAAGGCCCGAAATGACGGCGCATCATGATGCGCACACACCGCGCATCATGATGACGTCAGGCCGTCAATCAACTGAACTTCCGATTCCGATGCCGAATTCCGATATTGAAAAAATATCGGAAGTCGGTATCGGAATTCCGATACAGCAAGTATCGGCCGATACCCGATACTTGCGGTATCGGAATGCTCAACACTAGTCATGAGGTTCCGGATGAGACTCGATGAAACTAAGCAATTGACCAATCGTTCTATCGGGGGACACTATTAACTTCAACCAGAAAGGATTCAACTTCCAAACTATCCCTTTGTTTAATAGGCCATATTTAAGCTTAAGGATGACCGGGCTATGGTCTGAGATCCCCCTAGTGCCATGCTCTATGCTATGCACCCACATCACCAGACCGCTGGATCCAAATATGTAATCTATGCGCGATAGAGAGCGTTTAGTGGACGATTGACAGGTATACTCTCTTAATTCAGGGTAACGCATCCTCCACAGATCCAGCCACCCGTCCTCCCCCATAAACAGTGACAGCGAAGTTGTAGTCAGCGAAGAGGCCCCCCCAGTCACTCCACCATCCAATCTCAATTTATCAAGGCAGTTGTTCAGAACCATATTGAAATCTCCCATACAAATAACATCTGCATCTGGATAATCCAGGGCAAAGCTCATTGCCCTCTGAAGAGACATACTAGCCGGAGGGGGGTTATAGACACACAAGATTACATATTTCCTAGCATTTATCAGTGCATGCACTAAAACAAAAACGACCCTCAGGATCCCTCCGAGTCTCCTTGGCCTCCCATCTAACATCTCTATGTACCAACAATGAAACTCCTCTAGAGTAGCTGGTATGGAATGCGTGAACAGACCATTGTACCCAAGGCTTTTGCACACACCGAACCGTATCCCTGGTCAGGTGAGTCTCCACCAAGGCCACAATGTGAGGGTGGTAATGTCTGACCTGCGAGAAAACCTTAATCTTTTTTCGAGGAGTTTTGATACCCCTCACATTCCATGTCATACAGATCAACTCAGACCCCATGTTTTACTCCGCTGAATATGGGGCACATCATTACCCGGGTAGAATTTAGAGACATCTCCTAAAAATGAAAAGGGTCGTTGGCTGCGAATTTTACCTAAAAAACATATAAAACCACAACAAAGAAAAAACAAAGTGAATAAACAGCAAACAGTATGGGAGAAGAGTCCTATATTCCCGTCTTGAAGCAAACAAGGGGATACCATCACTGAGCACAGTGTCCGGTATTGTTGGTAATTGGACGCATGTGGATAGAGTTCCAATCAGACCACTGATGCAAAGGTATTGGCTAGCAATACCTCCTTCAATGGAAGTCTTCAAACAGAGGCTGGACAGACATCTGACTGGGATGATTTAGCGAATCCTGCTTTGAGCAGGGGGTTGGACCAGATGGCCCAGGAAGTCCCAACTCTATGATTCTAAAATATGCACTAGGATTCCTCTGCAGCAGACCCCCAGTGGGACCGCAGCCACTCAGCCGCCTCCACCGGATCCGTGAAAAACTGAGTGGAACCCCCATGAACCACCCGAAGCCGGGCCAGATAAATCATTGAGTACTTAACATTTCTCGCCCGGAGGCTCTTTTTGATCTCCATGAACTGTGCCCGTTGTTTCTGAAGTTCCATGGAGAAGTCTGGGAAAATCAAAATCGTGGCGTTGTTGAACTTAATGGGGCTCTTCTGCCGCGCCAAACGCAGAGCCACATCCCTGTCCCTGCAGTAAAGGAGACGTGCCAGAAAAGGTCTAGGTGGGGTACCGGGAGGAAGAGGCCTAGTGGGGACTCTGTGGGCCCGCTCCACCGCAAATGTTGGAGAGAATTCCTCTCCCAAAGTAGTTTTGAGCGATTCTTCCAGAAATTGCTCTAGGTGTTGACCCTCCGACTGCTCCGGGAGCTCAATTATTCGGATATTATTCCGACGCATTCTGTTCTCCAGGTCATCCGCTTTTTGCCTCCATGCATTCATAGAGCCTGCCACCTTTGTTAACTTGGCCTCCATGGGTGTGATGGTGTCTTCTACCTGGGAAACTCGTGTCTCCACCTCCGTAATAAGGCCCCTCATGGCTTGCATATCTTGTCGGAGGCGTCCCACCTCAGTGTGCACGTCCTCGATCTTGCCAGTCAGAGATGTCCTGGTTAAGGAGATGGCCTGCATCAGTTGTTCAGACGCCTGTTTAAGGGTTAACTCCTCTTGCTCACTCTCCTCCTTGCCTCCAGAAGGGCGGCCTTTACACTGAGCCTGCGATGGGGTTATTTTTAAGGGGTCTTGAGGCATCAGGATAATCTATTCTAGCATATTCTTTCAGCCTCTCAGCTGCTCCTGTCCCCCTTAGAGTGGCTCATTTTAACAGCAATATGGCACAGCTGGTTATTAAAAACAGTCCACTGGAGGCCTCTATTATAGGCGTAGCAGGGCTCTTGTATAGTAGCAGCAAAGCCCCAAAGGTGACACAGATCCACAAGGCCACGCAGGAAAACAGTGTCCGGCTCGAAGCAGCAAACGAGGTCCCCTATAACCCGGGGAGGGGGGGGGGGACCACGGCACCCCACAAGACAGCAGCCAGGAAGGGACCCAGGCCCCTAAAGTAATAGCACCAGCAGGCCAAGTGACTTAACGAAGAGGAGGAACGCGTGGCCCAATCTTTCAGGGCACTCACCGGCTGTCCTCCACAGTCCTTAGAGGATATACGCTCACCCGCCCGTCGGCGCTGCAGCTATGGGAAAAGAACCATGTCTCAGAGGCAGCGTGTGTGCTTCAAGATGGCTGCCGCCTCTGCCTCCAGCCGCCGTCAGCACACGTGAGTCCAGCGGCGTCCTCCCACGGTGCGGGGTCCGAGAGCACCCGGCACAGACACCAGGGGGTTGTTAACATTTATAAGGGGGCGCGGGGCTCCCGCTCCAAAGCTCTCACCGCCCGAGGAAAGATGCGCCGGCTCCAACAGCTCCACGGGGCCAGGAGCTGCAGACCTATGCCTCCCTCCCGTCGGAGCGCACAGCAAGATGGCCGCCGTCCTCTCCAGGTCCCGCACCCCGGCCGGTATCTTCAGAGCTCGGCTCACCCAGGCCGCGGACCATCTCTCCCCGGGAACCGGACGAGCCCCGGGGGCCAGAAGAATAACCCGCCTGCGAGTAAGAGCCAGTAGAATTGCAGGATTAACAGGATAATTGGCAGGATGCGAGGAGCTATGTCTCAGCGCGTCCTCCCTGGCTCACTACATCGTCACACTCCCAACATAAGCTTTTTTTCCTCATTACATTTGACCAAGGAGTAGTTTATACATTTTGTGGATTTCCCATTGTTTACCTCAGTTGGTTCTGATTTACATCACTGATTAGGCACATACAGTGACTTGCGAAAGTATTCACTCCTCTACGCTTTTTTTTTTAATCCGATTTGTATGTGATGCATCAGCACTAGTGATGAGTGAGTATACTCGTTGCTCGGGTGTCCTCCAAGTATTTGGGTGTACTCGGAGATTTCATTTTCGTTGTCTCAGCAGCATGATTTGCGACTTGTAGACAGGCTGAATACATGTGAGGAATGCCTGTTTGTTAGGGAATTCCCACATGTATTCAGCCTGTCTACAAGTCGCAAATCATGCAGCTGAGAAGACGAAATCTAACTCTCCGAGCACGCCAAAATACTCGGAGGACAGCCAAGCATGCTGGGGAAAACCCGAGCAACAAGTATACTCGCTCATCACTAAATAGGCTAAGCTGGTGAAGTGAAGTGAGAAAAATATAGGCATACCGTAAGTTAAATGTATTGGATAAAACAAAAATTGGCATGTGCATATGTATTCACCCCTTTTGCTATGAAGCTCTTAAAAATGTCTGGTGCAAGCAATTACCTTCACATGTTACATGTCTGTCAGTATATACATTTTACCTTTTCTGAAAGGCCACAGAGGCTGCAACACAATTAACAAGAGGCCACCACTAACTAAACACCAAGAAGGAAGAGGCACCACTAACCAAACACCATGATGACCAAGGAGATCTCCAAACGTTGAGGAGAACAAGTCAGGGTTGGGTTATAAAAAAAAATACCAACCTCAGATGATCCCCAGAGCCCCATCAAATTCATTATCATCAAATGGAAAGATTATGGTACCACAACAAATCCGCCAAGAGTTCCACCAGAACTGTCAGGAAGGTGATGTGGACAGATAAGACCAAACTTGAACCTTTTAGCCTCTAAGGTAAATGCTATGTTTGGTGCCAAACCAACACAGCTCATCAACTCAAGAATACCATCCCTACAATGAAACATGGTGGTCGGAGCATCATGCTCTGGGGATGTTTTTTGGCAGCAGGGACAGGGAAAATGGTCCCAGTCGAGAGGACCATAGATGGTGCGAAATCCAGGGATAATTTTGAGCAAAACCAGTTTCAGTCTGTCAGCAATTTGAGTCTGGGAACAAGACAATGACCCAAAGCACACTGCTAAAGCAACACTCAAGTGGTTTTAAGGGAAATGTGTAAATGTTTTGGAGTGATCTAGTTAAAGCCCAGACCATAAAGTGAACCGATCATCGATTTTGTCATTTAAGAACTAAAATCATGACCTTAGTCACCATCAGTGCTGCATTCTATAAATCTACTATATAATCATCTAATTCTGTCTGTCGGCCGGGCGCGACCTATCAGCGACGCAGGATTTCCGTTACAAACAGAATTAGACGATTATATAGTAGAAAGATTATACTCACCCCGGCGTTAGGTCAGGTCCGATGGGTGTCGCCGTCCCGTCCGGCGCCTCCCATCTTCATACGATGACGTCCTCCTCCTTGCTTCTCCCTCGGCTCCTGCGCAGGCGTACTTTATCGGCCCTGTTGAGGGCAGAGCAGAGTACTGCAGTGCACAGGCGCCGGACCTCTCTGACCTTTCCCGGCGCCTGCGCACTTCAGTACTTTACTTTGCCCTCAACAGGGCAGATAAATTACGCGTGCGCAGGAGCCGAGGAAGAAGTAAGGTGGAGGACATCATCGTATGAAGATGGGAGGCGCCGGACCGGACCGGGACACCCACCGCCACCGCCCCCCGGTGAGTATAAGCTAACGTGTTTTCTTATTTTTCAGGTTTCATCAGGGGCTTATTTACAGCATTACAGAATGCTGTAAATAAGCCCCTGATGGCGGTGGCCCCAGCTTATGGGGTAAAAATGGGGTGACAGATTCCCTTTAAATAAACTACATACATATTTTAGTATACCCGATGCGCTAGAATCGGGCCACCAACTAGCGCTTATATAACGCCCCCAAAAACCTTTTTAAGTTTTCCGACACCATATGGACATCGGGTTGATCTGATCCGATGGGTGTGGTTTCAGGCTTTTCAATCCCTGCCCCCAGTTGCTCCTCCCGTCCTTCTTTAAGTGGCATGGATGAAGCCTCGCGTCACCCACATTGCTGGGCGAAATCTCACGCCTGCACCCAGAAATCGTTCCTTGTGCCTACGCACTATGCTCTGCCCTTCTTCAAGCGCACTTATGTTTCCGGGTCTGCCAACAGTAGGACAAAGCATAGTGCTCAGACGCGAGGAGCAATTTCAGGGTTGAGGCGCAAGATTTCGCCCAGCAATGTGCATGACGTAATGCATCATACACGTCAATTAAAGAAGAATAAGAAATGGCACAAGCTAGGTGGAGACCCCGTTACTGATGCTACATTAGGGGCCAGGATCTTCCAGATATGCCCCATTTACCTACAAGTCGTGCAGCAGAGTCATTAGACCGGGTACATGGATTTTAATGTGCGCAGTGATCTGATAGCCAGAAGTGACAGATGTCCGGGCGTGTGCGAGTTTACACTGTACATTTATGCAGTTGTGGTCCCTAAGATCTCAGCTTGAGAAGGGGGCAACGATGCTGGTTACAAAGTGACATAAGAAAAGAAAATATATTGATCCCTGTGCGTCTGGTCGTCCTGATCGTCCACTTACTTGTAATTTACATGGTTCACGTTTCTGTAAATGGTAAAATTAGGTGTCAGCATTTCGAGTTTAGCCACTTTCTACTTGCCAACTAAAACTCCAGGATTTCAAGGAAAAACGTAAAAAGACTAAACCAATAACTGGTAAAAAAAATATATTATTCTCATATTAGAGAGGGGAAATAATATTTTTGACTTCCCTTTACAATGCCAAGCAATTCACTGGGACAACAATAATAATCATGCCCAAATGTCCATAATCAAATCAACGCTAGAAACAATAAATGTAAAATACTAAGTTCTAAAGTACAGATACAATTTAGCCAAAAGGGAGAAAAAAAAAAAAAAGTTCAAGACTACTCCGGTCCCTTAATCAGGCATGGTATAACAAGGTATCTGAAGAAACACACACAGTATACACACACACACACACACACAGTATATACACACAATATATTTGCACACTCATTTATTAGGGCAGAGACACAGTAAATGATAGCTGCGAGGCAGTTGACTACTGTGTATGGTGGGCTTCAGTCCTGTGTTAGAACTTATGTAGACGTCCGTGAACCTCGGTACTATAACGCAGTGGTCCCCAACCTTTTTTGCACCAGGGACCGGTTTCAAGCAAGACCATTCTTCCATGGCCCGGCAGGGCGGGGATGGAGGTGTGGCAGGGGTGGGGCTTTGGTCATAAGGGGGTGGGGCTATGGACACGGTTGTAGTGTAGCAGTGCATACTTATTAAATAACATTTATAATGTGACTCAACTCACCATAGGTTTTGAATGAGTGCTCCATCACCCCCTTCTCCCCATCATTGCCTTCACACCATCACTCCCTTCTCCCCATCATTGCCTTCACCCCATCATTGCCTTCACCCCATCATTGCCTTCACCCCATCACTGCCGTCTCTCCATCACTGCCTTCACCCCATCACTGCTGTCTCTCCATCATTGCCTTCACCCCATCACTCCCTTCTCCCCATCATTGCCTTCACCCCATCACTCCCTTCACCCCATCATTGCCTTCACCCCATCACTGCTGTCTCTCCATCATTGCCTTCACCCCATCACTGCTGTCTCTCCATCACTGCCTTCACCCCATCACTGCCTTCTCTCCATCACTGCCTTCACCCCATCACTCCCTTCTCCCCATCACTGCCTTCACCCCATCACTGCTGTCTCTCCATCATTGCCTTCACCCCATCACTGCCGTCTCTCCATCACTGCCTTCACCCCATCACTGCCTTCTCTCCATCACTGCCTTCACCCCATCACTCCCTTCTCCCCATCACTCCCTTCTCCCCATCATTGCCTTCACCCCATCATTGCCTTCACCCCATCACTGCTGTCTCTCCATCATTGCCTTCTCCCCATCACTGCCTTCACCCCATCACTCCCTTCTCACCATCATTGCCTTCACCCCATCACTGCCGTCTCTCCATCATTGCCTTGACCCCATCACTGCTGTCTCTCCATCATTGCCTTCACCCCATCACTGCTGTCTCTCCATCATTGCCTTCACCCCATCACTGCTGTCTCTCCATCATTGCCTTCACACCATCACTCCCTTCTCCCCATCACTGCCTTCACCCCATCACTCCCTTCTGCCCATCACTCCCTTCTGCCCATCACTCCCTTCTCCCCATCACTCCCTTCTCCCCATCACTCCCTTCTCCCCATCATTGCCTTCACCCCATCACTGCTGTCTCTCCATCATTGCCTTCACCCCATCACTGCTGTCTCTCCATCATTGCCTTCACCCCATCACTGCCTTCTTTCCTCATTGCCTTCACCCCATCACTGCCTTCACCCCATCACTCCCTTCTCCCCATCATTGCCTTCACCCCATCACTGCTGTCTCTCCATCATTGCCGTCACCCCATCACTGCTGTCTCTCCATCATTGCCTTCACCCCATCACTGCCTTCACCCCATCACTCCCTTCTCCCCATCACTCCCTTCTCCCCATCACTGCCTTCACCCCATCACTGCTGTCTCTCCATCATTGCCTTCACCCCATCACTGCCGTCTCTCCATCATTGCCTTCACCCCCATCACTGCCGTCTCTCCATCATTGCCTTCACCCCATCACTGCTGTCTCTCCATCATTGCCTTCACCCCATCACTCCCTTCTCCCCATCATTGCCTTCACCCCATCACTCCCTTCTCCCCATCATTGCCTTCACCCCATCACTCCCTTCTCCCCATCATTGCCTTCACCCCATCACTCCCTTCTCCCCATCATTGCCTTCACCCCATCACTCCCTTCTCCCCATCATTGCCTTCACCCCATCACTCCCTTCTCACCATCATTGCCTTCACCCCATCACTGCCGTCTCTCCATCATTGCCTTCACCCCATCACTGCTGTCTCTCCATCATTGCCTTCACCCCATCACTGCTGTCTCTCCATCATTGCCTTCACCCCATCACTGCTGTCTCTCCATCATTGCCTTCACCCCATCACTGCTGTCTCTCCATCATTGCCTTCACACCATCACTCCCTTCTCCCCATCACTCCCTTCTCCCCATCACTCCCTTCTCCCCATCACTCCCTTCTCCCCATCACTCCCTTCTCCCCATCATTGCCTTCACCCCATCACTGCTGTCTCTCCATCATTGCCTTCACCCCATCACTGCTGTCTCTCCATCATTGCCTTCACCCCATCACTGCCTTCTTTCCTCATTGCCTTCACCCCATCACTGCCTTCACCCCATCACTCCCTTCTCCCCATCATTGCCTTCACCCCATCACTGCTGTCTCTCCATCATTGCCTTCACCCCATCACTGCTGTCTCTCCATCATTGCCTTCACCCCATCACTGCCTTCACCCCATCACTCCCTTCTCCCCATCATTGCCTTCACCCCATCACTGCTGTCTCTCCATCATTGCCTTCACCCCATCACTGCCGTCTCTCCATCATTGCCTTCACCCCATCACTGCTGTCTCTCCATCATTGCCTTCACCCCATCACTCCCTTCTCCCCATCATTGCCTTCACCCTATCACTCCCTTCTCCCCATCATTGCCTTCACCTCATCACTCCCTTCTCCCCATCATTGCCTTCACCCCATCACTCCCTTCTCCCCATCATTGCCTTCACCCCATCACTCCCTTCTCCCCATCATTGCCTTCACCCCATCACTGCCATCTCTCCATCATTGCCTTCACCCCATCACTGCCATCTCTCCATCATTGCCTTCACCCCATCACTGCTGTCTCTCCATCACTGCCTTCACCCCATCACTCCCTTCTCACCATCATTGCCTTCACCCCATCACTGCTGTCTCTCCATCATTGCCTTCACCCCATCACTCCCTTCTCTCCATCACTGCCTTCACCCCATCACTCCCTTCTCCCCATCATTGCCTTCACCCCATCACTCCCTTCTCCCCATCATTGCCTTCACCCCATCACTGCCATCTCTCCATCATTGCCTTCACCCCATCACTGCCATCTCTCCATCATTGCCTTCACCCCATCACTCCCTTCTCTCCATCACTGCCTTCACCCCATCACTCCCTTCTCACCATCATTGCCTTCACCCCATCACTCCCTTCTCTCCATCACTGCCTTCACCCCATCACTCCCTTCTCCCCATCATTGCCTTCACCCCATCACTGCCATCTCTCCATCATTGCCTTCACCCCATCACTGCCATCTCTCCATCATTGCCTTCACCCCATCACTGCCATCTCTCCATCATTGCCTTCACCCCATCACTGCCATCTCTCCATCATTGCCTTCACCCCATCACTGCCATCTCTCCATCATTGCCTTCACCCCATCACTCCCTTCTCCCCATCATTGCCTTCACCCCATCACTGCTGTCTCTCCATCATTGCCTTCACCCATTACCCCCTCATGGCCTTCTCTCCCCATCACGGTCTTCTCCTCATGTCCCCATCTCCTCCAGGGCCAGGCTCCACCTACACAAACACACACACACACACAGACATACATGTACACACACATTATACATACACACAGACACCACCTCTCTCCTCTCACCTGTCCGCAGCATCGCCCGCGCTTCCTCGCTCTGACACAGCAGCGGCCGCGCTCCTCTCTGTGTCAGTCAGAGACAGGAAGCGCGGGCGGCGGGCAGTAAGCTGGACGGGTCCTTGCAGCTCCGCTCCTGCTATTCCCTCTTGCAGGCAGCGGAGCTGCTTGGATCGCTCCCTGGCCGCCGCTACACTAGGGCAGTCTAAGAACTGCTGCGCGCCGCCCCAGCCCCCGCTATGCCACTGACCGCCCCTGGCTCCCCTTGTGTCCGCGGACCGGCGGTTGGGGACCCCTGCTATAACGCATCAACTGTCTGTGGGTCTTCTGACCTGAACTCACCTGCCTTATACATGGCCATCAGGCTGTCAGTGCAGTCCATCATGTATTGTTGTCCATGTTGAGTGTTTTTTTTTTGTTTGTTTTTTCCATGTCCATTTATTATATCATGTTTCAGAGAGAGAAGTCAGATGGGTAAAATAAATAGACGTTAAAAACAAAGCATGGTGGCTCAGTGGTTAGTACTGCAGCTTTACAGCGAAGGAGTCCTGGGTTCAAATCCCAACATGGACAATATCTGCAAAGAGTTTGTATGTTCTCCCCGTGTTTGTATGGGCTTCCTCTGGGTTCTCCGGTTTCCTCCCACATTCCAAAGACATACTGATAGGGAATCTAGATTGTGAGCCCCATCGTAGACAGCGATGATAATGTGTGCAAGCTGTAAAGCGCTGGGGAATATGTTGGCGCTATATAAATGAAGAAATTATTACTACACTATTGCATTATTAGTATTTTTTTTTACATTATTAGTATTACATATTATGCCATCTACACCTTAGTTCCCCCCACCTGCCCCATCTACACCTTAGTTCCCCCCACCTGCCCCATCTACACCTTAGTTCCCCCAACCTACCCCATCTACACCTTAGTTCCCCCCACCTATCCCATCTACACCTTAGTTTCTCCCACCTGCCCCATCTACACCTTAGTTGCCCCCACCTGCCCCATCTACACCTTAGTTCCCCCCCACCTGCCCCATCTACACCTTAGTTCCCCCCATCTGCCCCATCTACACCTTAGTTCCCCCCACCTGCCCCATCTACACCTTAGTTCCCCCAACCTACCCCATCTACACCTTAGTTCCCCCCAACTACCCCATCTACACCTTAGTTCCCCCCACCTGCCCCATCTACACCTTAGTTCCCCCCACCTACCCCATCTACACCTTAGTTTCTCCCACCTACCCCATCTACACCTTAGTTCCCCCCACCTGCCCCATCTACACCTTAGTTCCCCCCCACCTGCCCCATCTACACCTTAGTTCCCCCCCACCTGCCCCATCTACACCTTAGTTCCCCCCCACCTGCCCCATCTACACCTTAGTTCCCCCCACCTATCCCATCTACACCTTAGTTTCTCCCACCTGCCCCATCTACACCTTAGTTGCCCCCACCTGCCCCATCTACACCTTAGTTCCCCCCATCTGCCCCATCTACACCTTGGTTTCCCCCACCTGTGCCATCTACACCTTAGTTCCCCCCTCCTGCACTGCCTACACCTTAGATCCCCCTCCTGAACTGCCTACACCTTAGATCCCCCTCCTGCACTGCCTACACCTTAGATCCCCCTCCTCCTGCACTGCCTACACCTTAGATCCCCCTCCTCCTGCACTGCCTACACCTTAGATCCCCCTCCTCCTGCACTGCCTACATCTTAGATCCCCCTCCTGAACTGCCTACACCTTAGATCACCCTCCTGCACTGCCTACACCTTAGTTCCCCCCTCCGGCACTGCCTACACCTTAGTTCCCCCCTCCGGCACTGCCTACACCTTAGATCCCCTTCCTGCACTTCCTACACCTTAGATCCCCCTCCTCCTGCACTGCCTACATCTTAGATCCCCTCCTGCACTGCCTACACCTTAGATCCCCATCCTGCACTGCCTACACCTTAGATCCTCCCTGAAATGCTACAGCACATTGTCAGCAAGGGAAATTGACATTAACCCCCGCTGGCCTGAAAGGAAAAAAGCTATATTTAAAACATAGTGGAACCAGAGCTGCCACAAATCCAAAAATGGATCGTGACAGTATTGTTTAAGAAAAAGTGCAGAGCTAATGGGGTGGGCTTACCTACAGTGAAATGCCAAATCCTACCAAATCCTAATCCTACTAAATCCTGCCAAATTCTACCAAATCCTTACCAAATCCTAACAGTGAGTAATGTACACACCATTAAGATTCGGCTCAGCTTGCCAGTTCCATCTGCCATCACATGACCACAAGTCTTTTACACATTTGCGGCTACATGCCAACTAGTCTCAGCCGTGTCTTTCATTAGAATATTGCAAAATGTGGCCGATACTCGGCATGTGATCTCAAGGATACAAATCGCATATTTATGGTCATGTGACAACTACTGGAATCGCCAAGCGGAGCAGAATCCTAAGGAGTGTTTGTGCGCATTACACACTTTTAGGATTCAGAAACCCGCAGATTTCACTAGGAGTGGACAACCCCTTTAAGTGAAGTCTCATAGAAAGCACATTGCAATTTAATTAACAGATACTAAAATGAGATATTAAAAATTTAACAGACACTAAAAAAAGGTCAAAAAATGACTTTAGCCATTTAGAGAGTATATTTTTCCCATTCAATAAGTGCATAATTCGATGTAATCATGCATTACATCAATTTTACACCCATACATTCTCCTCCACTGATTTAATCCATAATATAACCCAAAAATTACTACTGAGTCACCACCGATCTCAGCCGGCATCATGCACACTGGGATCAGGAGGAGGAAACTGAAGAGCAGACATGCTGCTCTCGGCCAAAACAAGTTCTCCAATCCTGTAAAGGTCTAATGGGTATTACTGGCTGTGACCGGCAGGATTATGCCAGCTCCTCTAAAAAATATAAAATATCTTCATCAAAATGGTGTCTCCTGTACAGTAGCATCTATCGTGTTCGAATACTACTGCGCCATTTAGCAGGCGAAAAAAAAAAATTGGCTCCATCAAGATGGCGCCGGCGGCGACTACGCAGTAGCATCTAACGAAACGCGAAAGATGCTACTGCACAAGCGCAGCTGTCATTTTGATGAAGATATTTTTTTTTTTTTTTTTTTTTTAATTCTCACCACAATACTACAGTGGGGCAAAAAAGTATTTAGTCAGTCAGCAATAGTGCAAGTTCCACCACTTAAAAAGATGAGAGGCGTCTGTAATTTACATCATAGGTAGACCTCAACTATGGGAGACAAACTGAGAAAAAAAAATCCAGAAAATCACATTGTCTGTTTTTTTTTCATTTTATTTGCATATTATGGTGGAAAATAAGTATTTGGTCAGAAACAAGCAATCAAGATTTCTGGCTCTCACAGACCTGTAACTTCTTCTTTAAGAGTCTCCTCATTCCTTCACTCATTACCTGTAGTAATGGCACCTGTTTAAACTTGTTATCAGTATAAAAAGACACCTGTGCACACCCTCAAACAGTCTGACTCCAAACTCCACTATGGTGAAGACCAAAGAGCTGTCAAAGGACACCAGAAACAAAATTGTAGCCCTGCACCAGGCTGGGAAGACTGAATCTGCAATAGCCAACCAGCTTGGAGTGAAGAAATCAACTGTGGGAGCAATAATTAGAAAATGGAAGACATACAAGACCACTGATAATCTCCCTCGATCTGGTGCTCCACGCAAAATCCCACCCCGTGGGGTCAGAATGATCACAAGAACGGTGAGCAAAAATCCCAGAACCACGCGGGGGGACCTAGTGAATGAACTGCAGAGAGCTGGGACCAATGTAACAAGGCCTACCATAAGTAACACACTACGCCACCATGGACTCAGATCCTGCAGTGCCAGACGTGTCCCACTGCTTAAGCCTGTACATGTCCGGGCCCGTCTGAAGTTTGCTAGAGAGCATTTGGATGATCCAGAGGAGTTTTGGGAGAATGTCCTATGGTCTGATGAAACCAAACTGGAACTGTTTGGTAGAAACACAACTTGTCGTGTTTGGAGGAAAAAGAATACTGAGTTGCATCCATCAAACACCATACCTACTGTAAAGCATGGTGGTGGAAACATCATGCTTTGGGGCTGTTTCTCTGCAAAGGGGCCAGGACGACTGATCCGGGTACATGAAAGAATGAATGGGGCCATGTATCGTGAGATTTTGAGTGCAAATCTCCTTCCATCAGCAAAGGCATTGAAGATGAAACGTGGCTGGGTCTTTCAACATGACAATGATCCAAAGCACACCGCCAGGGCAACGAAGGAGTGGCTTCGTAAGAAGCATTTCAAGGTCCTGGAGTGGCCTAGCCAGTCTCCAGATCTCAACCCTATAGAAAACCTTTGGAGGGAGTTGAAAGTCCGTGTTGCCAAGCGAAAAGCCAAAAACATCACTGCTCTAGAGGAGATCTGCATGGAGGAATGGGCCAACATACCAACAACAGTGTGTGGCAACCTTGTGAAGACTTACAGAAAACGTTTGACCTCTGTCATTGCCAACAAAGGATATATCACAAAGTATTGAGATGAAATTTTGTTTCTGACCAAATACTTATTTTCCACCATAATATGCAAATAAAATGAAAAAAAAACAGACAATGTGATTTTCTGGATTTTTTTTTCTCAGTTTGTCTCCCATAGTTGAGGTCTACCTATGATGTAAATTACAGACGCCTCTCATCTTTTTAAGTGGTGGAACTTGCACTATTGCTGACTGACTAAATACTTTTTTGCCCCACTGTATATGACTAAATCATAAATGCAAATATACTTATTATCCATTGTATCATGCAACAGTGCAAGGACATCAACCGGAGCCATTTTGATCAATGTTAATTTGTTTTTCTAACCCAACAATATTCTATGCATTATGTAAAATAGGGGGCAGGTCAGTGAGCGGTCATAAGCCATATAGATGCATATGTAAGCAGAGCACCAAATAAAGCCCCGCCCACAGGCCACCCACTGACTTGTCCATATGAACCCACAGCTCCGCCCACAGGCCGATCCGGAGCACGAGAATGTCATTAACTGAAAACTACAAATAAAAATTAAACAACAACCACAAGACAGATTTCATCACCAGGTATCCTTGTAATCAGTATAACGGCGCCGATCTGACACTGTCGGTAGTTACTGTGCACAATCCTGCTGACAGGTTGCCTTTAACTTTGACATCCTTAAAATGAGGAAATATCCTAAGAGTATGTTCACACATGGTGTTTTGGTGTGTAAAATACACAGTGTAATACAGTAACATAATAATCAATGATTTTTCTGAAGTCTCATGCACATGCTGTGGCTTTTTTTTTATTTTTTGTGAATATTCTGTACCCTTTTGTTTTTCTTCCAAGACGCAGTACGTCAATTCTTTCAGCGGCTTTGCAGTGCTTTTCACCCATTAAAATGAATCGAGTAAAAAAAAAAAAAAAAGTGCTACAAAAACATGCGTATTGTAATCAGCATTTTTCCTGCCACCACTGTGGTGCAGAAAAAAAAAAAAACGCCATATGTGATCGTATTCGTGTGAATGTGTAGGTGGCGTCCTTTAGGCTGCAGTGCAGACCCTGAATTTTACCAAGCAAAGCCGCTTTAGGTCGTTTTCCTGAAGCCACTACGCTGCTAGGTCGTTCTTGCGGGGTCTTTTACACTATACTGTGAAGCAAAGAGAGTGGGCAGCTTCCGAGACACCCAAAGAATGAGCATCACTTTAATTGCTACAATGTTTCCAAACCCTTAAAAAACATGTCTTGGGAAAAAAAACACAAGAACAAACAGCAACAACAGCAACAACAGCATAACAATACAAGAAATTGAGAACAAAAGAAACAAAATTGATGGAAGGTTTACGTTTTTTTTAAATCTATAGCCAGTTAGGTCTCCTAAATGGGTTGTCTGATTAAAAAAAGAAAACAAAAAAGTAAAAAAAAAAAAAACAAATTCACACATTGCCTATTGCAGACTCTACAGCTCCAACTTCCTTCTTTTTAACTTCCCAGACTTCTTTACTGACAGGGCTGAAGCAGTGATGTCCCATTTACAACTAATGACCGCTGTAGCCAATCATGGCTTTAGCATTCATGCGGAGGTAGACAGCACAAATGATAGGCTGCAGTGTTGACGGGATGTCACCACTGCAAACCGGTCAATAAAAACTCTGGGAAGCAGTGGGGGAAAAGCCGCTGGAGTACTGGGTTCATCCACAAGTAAGTAATGCTTATTTAGTTATTTTCATTACCAACCCATGGGCCATCTTTGTATTAAAATGGACACCTTTAATTTTCTTGATCAGGGGAAGTCTAAGGGTATATTTCCACGGCTAGTAAACGCTGCGTACCTCCGCAGTGGCCAGATGTTACAGCATAGTGGATGGGATTTCACTGGGTGCACCAACACCTGCGGAAACAGACATGCGGCGTGTCTTTCCAGACCACAGCATGTCAATTTATCTTGCAGAGACGCGAGCCTCCGCAAGATGAATCTCATCCTTACAATGTATTGGACGCGGTGATTCCGCACGGTTCAACGCAGCAAACATATGCGGAGTCCAAAGCACTGTCAATTACTGTGTGCACCCGGCCTTAAGTGCAGACTCTAGCTTATCAGGAGGCTGAAAGGCAACCTGTCGACACATTTCTACATATAAAAATAGTGATGCAGCTATATAGGTGCTTTCCCCCAATAAACTATAAAATTTTGAAGAGATTCAATATGCTGCTGGGAGAAATCTACTGTAGAAGTCGATCCCCCGATGACTCTACCCTTCCCTGCAGTTTCCCCCCCCATCTTACCCTGCAGAGTCTCCCCTCTTCCCCTCTGCAGAGTCTCCCCTCTTCCCCTCTGCAGAGTCTCCCCTCTTCCCCTCTGCAGAGTCTCCCCTCTTCCCCTCTGCAGAGTCTCCCCTCTTGCCCTCTGCAGAGTCTCCCCTCTTCCCCTCTGCAGAGTCTCCCCTTCTTCCCCTCTGCAGAGTCTCCCCTCTTCCCCTCTGCAGAGTCTCTCCTTCTTCCCCTCTGCAGAGTCTCCCCTCTTGCCCTCTGCAGAGTCTCCCCTCTTCCCCTCTGCAGTCTCCCCTCTTCCCCTCTGCAGAGTCTCCCCTTCTTCCCCTCTGCAGAGTCTCTCCTTCTTCCCCTCTGCAGAGTCTCCCCTCTTCCCCTCTGCAGAGTCTCTCCTTCTTCCCCTCTGCAGAGTCTCCCCTCTTGCCCTCTGCAGAGTCTCCCCTCTTCCCCTCTGCAGTCTCCCCTCTTCCCCTCTGCAGAGTCTCCCCTTCTTCCCCTCTGCAGAGTCTCTCCTTCTTCCCCTCTGCAGAGTCTCCCCTCTTCCCCTCTGCAGAGTCTCCCCTTCTTCCCCTCTGCAGAGTCTCCCCTTCTTCCCCTCTGCAGAGTCTCCCCTCTTCCCCTCTGCAGAGTCTCCCCTCTTCCCCTCTCCAGTCTCCCCCTTCCCCCTGCAGTCTCCCTTCTTTCCCCTGCAGAGTCTCCCTTCTTTCCCCTGCAGAGTCTCCCTTCTTTCCCCTGCAGAGTCTCCCTTCTTTCCCCTGCAGAGTCTTGCCTCTCATAAGGTGCTTAGTGAGATAATAAGGCTGTGTGCACACGCTGCGGAAAAGGTGCGGATTCATCCGCGCGGATTTTGTACAATCCGCAGGTGAAACCGCAGGTCAAAAGACCTGCGGTTTTACCTGCGGA
Source organism: Dendrobates tinctorius (assembly GCF_039654945.1). Taxonomy (NCBI): domain Eukaryota; kingdom Metazoa; phylum Chordata; class Amphibia; order Anura; family Dendrobatidae; genus Dendrobates; species Dendrobates tinctorius. Next base: position 10,582,235 of record NW_027361707.1, on the reverse strand, counting down.
TTGCTCTGCGGTTTTGCCCTGCGGTTTTTCATCTCCTCAATAGAGGAGATGGCAAACCGCAGGAGAATCCGCAGAAAGAATTGACATGTCAATTCTTTCTGCGGATTGAAAACCGCAGATAATCCGCGCGGAAAATTCCGCACCGTCTGCACTGCGGTTTTTGATTCCCATAGGGAATCATTGTACTGTACACCGCAGCAAAAACTGCTGCGGGTCCGCAGCGGCCAAAACCGCTGCGGAACCGCAGCAAAATCCGCAGCGTGTGCACACAGCCTTAGAGGTGTCAGGAGTTCCCTGCATCCTTTTCTTACTGGTCAACGTGTTGCAGAGGTAAAGAAATAAAAGGGTATTTCACTATAAGGATGTGTCCAGACTTCCCTCAAGTCAGGTGGTTACTCGCAGTTAATGATCTGTGACATGCCACACAAGTAGCCCTAAAAAGACACATTATCCACTGCATGTGCAACAATATTTGCTTTATGGATGGCTAAATGAATGAAGACATTCAATGCGACTGTAAAAGTAAAAAAAAAAAATCAAACGAAAACTTACAAGTAACATGTTTTCTCGGAGTAAAAACGCTGTGAACATTTTCCATTAATACTTAACCTTTTGCTGGAGTAGAGCAACCACAAGTAATGACTATATCCAGGAAGCCGGAAAGTTACCCATAGTTAATTTTTTATTCACTGCTATAAACAGAATGTTTCATACTCTCAGATATATAAGATCGCCAGCCTCTCAAGGATTAGCCATCAAATTCTGATGTCACACTGGGGAGAAGCCACATTTTCGTAATTATGCCGTTCGCTATGAATAGGGGGGTCTGGGCAGCTGCGCCCAGACAGGAAACAGATACCGGTCACTTTAATTAAATGTTGGGCTGAACTCAAATCCCGAATGTGTTAAAAGCGCCGACGCGGCCAATAAAACCGGGCTGGTCAATTCGGCCAACGGCGGGTTAAACCTACAAGACCTGCCCGCTCTGCTATCGGACGCTCCAGACGTTCACACGTTTTCTGTTTAGAATTTTATTTCGTTTACTAGACTCCACGTTTGTCCACCATATGTCCACTGTAGATTAACTATTCCCCTGGGCACAATTAGGCCTTTCCATTTGTTGCAAGAAGACCTGAATATGAAAGACGCGGCCAGAAACAACATTTCCATCTAAAGCAAAAACAGAAGCACATTGAGATGGGGAGAGAAAAAAAAAAAAGGCAACAGTTTACGAAGCATCTTTAAGGCATAAATTGGCCGTCGGCACGCACATTAGCCCACCGAAGAGACAAGTGTTCCCATAGTCCTTCGTTATCGGAATTCAGATGGCTTTGGCAGAAAGCTAGAGAAAGGAAAAGTCTCAAATTTTGGGACTTTTTGGGGTTTAAAAGGGAACCTGTCAGCAGGATTGTGCACAGTAACCTACAGGCAATGTCAGGTCGGATCCGTTATACTGATTATATAAATATCTGGTGATGAAATCTGTCTTGTGGTTCTTGTTTAATCTCTATTTTCAGTTATTAGTTAATGATAAGCCTGATGCATTTTGGAAACAAGTCCTGTGGACCGATGAGGATAACCCCTTCACATTGCAGCCCATTTACGTCTTTGCATTTGTTTTGTTTTTTTGCTCCCCTGCTTCCCAGAGCCATAACTTTTTTATTTTTCCGTCAATATGGCCATGTGAGGGCTTGTTTTTTTATGCGGGACAACTTGTACTTTTAAACGACACCATGGGTTTCACCATATCATGAATTGGAAAACAGGGTAAAAAAAAAATTCCAAGTGAAGTGAAATTACAAAAAAGTTAAATTCCACAACTTTTTGTTTTTTTTCAACCATGTTCACCAAATGCTAAAACTGACCTACCATTATGATTCTCCGGGTCATTACGAGATCATAGATACCAAACATGTTTAGGCTGTTTTTTTTATGTACCGTAAGTGCTGGCAAAAAAAAACAAAGTTAGTTAAAAAAATAAAATAAAATTTGCGTCATTTTCCGATACTCGTAGCGTCTCCATTTTTTGTGATCTAAGGCTTATTTTTTGCGTGCCGAGCTGACGTTTTTAATGATACCATTTTGATTGTTTTGATCACCCGTTATGTTGCAGCAACCAAAAAAAATTATTAAATCTGGCGTTTTTACTTCTTTTTTGCTACAGTGTTTACCGATCGGATTAATTATTTTTATATCTTGATAGATCGGGCAATTCTGAATGTGGCGATACCAAATATATGTACTACATTTTTTGTTTTATGTTGAATGAGGCGACTGGTGGGTGATTTGAACTTTTACATTGTTTGGGTTTTTTTTTTGGTTTTTTTTTTTAACTTTACACTTGCTTTAATAGTCTCCATGGGAGACTAGAAGCTGCGATCAACCGATTGCTTGTGCTACGCAGAGCAGAGCTGCTCACTTGATATGCAGCAATGACAACCACAGGATATCATATCAAGTGAGCATTTGTGCTGCCAACCCATCGGTGACTCACGGTCATGTGACACGGGAGCCGATAGGCGGAATTAGTGACACTCTTCCTGCGCCATCACATCAAATGCCGCCCTCAAGAGATTAACAGTGGCATTTAACAGATTAACAGCCGCGGATAGATCGCTATTGACAACAGCATTTAACAGGTTAACAGCCGCGGGTGGATCGCAAATCAGCTGACATGTGCCAGGAAAGATGTGGGCTCAGCGCTGGAGCCCAAATCAAAGGGAGAGACACGACAGCAATCGACGGAGTGTATATCAGAACAGCAGCAGTAAGTCAGAAACAAACTTAGATGGCGCATTAGTGTTTCACTCCAATACCCAGAATCTTTGGTGGTAACTGACATGACAGCTTACACCCAAGTGTGTTAATCCACCTATGAAGCTAGCTTACGTGACATGTAGAATGTACACTTGGCGCAAAAATCCCATATATAAAAACAGAGGAAGCAAGAAACATTATTTTGTCAGATGCCAGAGGGGGAAGGAGACCGATTCTGTCCAGATCACACACCAAGCAGCAAAAATTAGCATCGCCAAGGAGGACGCAATAAACAAAAAAAATAAAATTATAAAAAATCTATTTTTATACTAAAACACTACAAATTAAAAACTGGTATTTAGCCCTACCCATACTCTGCTGTACATGAACATCAGCCTCAGAGTGAGGGTGAATGAAGAGTTCTCAGGAGCAGAGCCTGGTCCATACAGGACAAGTGCTGGCTGTGTAACACAGCCAGAACCTGCTGCTAACAGTAGCGACCAGACTGCTGTTTGATCATTTAGATGGTACTGTCAATTACAGACAGTGGTATTAAAACGGTTCAGTTTTGGCCGTTTTGGTCCTCCTGTGAGGCTGAGGCAGTGACTGGAAAATAAAATGGGAAAAATAAATAATAAAAATATGCATCAAAAGTCCGATCAGTGAACATATAAAATTAAATGAATCCATTAGGGCAAACCATGTAAAGAGAGTGTCACGGTTTCATAACGGACTGTGTCTTAGGAACTCTGAGTGACAGCTCAGCCGCCTTATGGAATCTGCAGTGTGCTGGACTGTCGGTATTGTGAGCGACAGTCCAGTCATCCAATCTGATCCTGGGGCGTGCTGGGCTGTCATCATTTTGATTGTTCCAGTCTGCAGAGGTTTCCCCAGGTGCCTTCCAGGTATTTAGCCGGTTTGCTGTGAGCAACACATTATCAGTTGTAGCTCCGCTTTAGTTGTGTGTGTGCTGGCTCTGTGTCCGACTTCTGATCTTTGTTTATGACCTTGGATCTGTTGTGACAATTCTCGTGGATTACCCCTTCTGCTTTTGACGCTCTCTGACTTCAGGTATCTGACCCTAGATTTGGCCTTTGACTGTCCGTTTGTTGTATTCCCTAATTTAGATCTACCCTTCTGGCATTTGACCCCATACTGTTTCCTGAGACTTACTCCTCTGTACTACTAGTCTTGGTATCTGACCTCCGACCTCTTCACTACCCCATCTCACGGCTTGACTCAGTGTCGCATTACCTGTGAGTAGTGACTCAGAGAGAAATCGAAACGCCAGAGTTGCCATTTTTCAATCTAAGCATCATTCAAAAAAAAAAAAAAAAAAAAAAAAAGAATGTATAAAGTATAAAAAGTGATGAGTCATGTGCAAAATAAAAAAAAAACAAATGGTATAAAAAAAAAAAAAAAAAACTATAAATCCGTGTGAAAAACAAGGTGTCACTTAGCTCAATCAATGGAAAAGAAAAAAAAAAAGTTACAGATCTCACAACATAGCAAAAGAAACATTTTTTCCAAAGTACTTAATTGTTCAATTAAATGTAAAAACAAAAACATTTAAAAAATGTTTTGTTTTTTTATTTAAGTTTGGCATCGCTGTAATTGTACTGACCTGGAGACTCATCTGACATTTTTCCTGCAAAATTAATTTTGGTTTTCTTTTTTTTCCTCAAATTTACGCCACTTTTTTAGTATAGTTTGTCAATTAAAACTAAAGCTTGTCATACAAAAAAAACAAGACCTCATAAAATTATGTTGACACATATATATATTAAAAAAAAAAAAAAAAAAAATTGGCTCTTGACAGAACTGGAAGAAAAATTAAAAAAAATGGCCCTGTGCCAAAGGGGTTATTATTATGATTCATAGGTTGACCTCTTTAAAAATGCAGCATATTACAGTGACCGCTCTGATTTAAAAGGATATCTATCAGAAGGTGTTTGCTATGTAATCTGGGAGTGGTATAATGTAGGGACAGAGACCCTGACTCCAGAGATGTATCACTTACTAGGTGCGCTTGTTAAGTAGCTTTGATACAATCACAGTTTTATCTGCTGTAGGTGTAGCGGTACTCAAATGCTGAGCCCTGTAGAACCCCGCCCACACCACTGATTGGCTGCTGTGTAAACTGTTAACAAGCTACTAATAACAGGTGAGGGAGGGGTTGCACAGATTAGCTGGCCTGTGTGGCTCACGATACCTAGTCTCCGCAATGATGATCTCCTGCTGATAAAACACTGATTGTATGGAAACTACAGCAAGCTGCTGAGTAAGTGATACATCACTGGAATCAGGGTCTCAGCCCCCACATCATGCTGGCAAAACCTACTGAAAGATTTCCTTTAATAAATTGTATTTATGTCCTTTGGTTAGTCATCTATGTTCAAGAAACAAGTTTGCCTTTTAACGTCTTCATGTTGGGCTTCCATGTCTCCTATTTAAGAGGCTCCTTGTTCTCCCATGCATTAATAATTAAACTTAGCAGCAGGCACCCGGAGGACTTCAGATTTTCATGTGATTTATGGAGGATGGTAAGCCAGAAGAAGGATTTGCCAAGTGAAGGGGCACATGAAGAGTGGGAAGCCTGATACAGGAGTCTGGCACGAGAAGTGCAAATACATTTCAATCTGACGTCAAAACGTGACCACCAGTTGTGGCTGCGCCGAGGACTGAGGCTTTGAAGGAGCATTAATACCGGCGTCTTTTGGACAGGACTGCTGCACTGTTATGGAAAGAAAGGTCCAGCGTTTGAGTTAATAAAATTGCCAGATAGTGAAATTTGCCAAATGACAAGTAACAATGGACTAATGCCATCATTAACATAGGAAACATGACCCCGAACCGCCACATGATCACAATGCTATGGTCTCGTGTACGAAGAAAAGGAAGTGGTTGGTAATAAAGACAGTTTTCCTTCCAATTGGGGTTTCAGCGTTTTTGCCGGACCCAATTATAAATCAACAGGATGTGAAGATTTGTTGGAATCCCTTTGAAAATGAAATACAGTGGATTGCAAAAGTATTCACTCCCCTAGACCTTTTACTTTTTTTCACATTACAACCTATGTTTAAATATTTTTTATATTCTGATTTGTGTGTGATGCATCACCGCTAAATAGTTAAGTTGGTGAAGTGAGAAAAATATAGGCATGCATAAAATGTAAGGGATCAAATAACTAAAAATTGGCATGTACATATGTATTCACCCCTTTTGCTATGAAGTCCATAAAAAATTTCTGGTTCAAGCAAATACACGTGCGAGCAGAAGGGTTTCTTTTTTCCCTGTCAGAAGGATTGTGCGCAGTAACCTACAGACAGAGTCAGATTGGCGCCGTTATACCGAATACAATGATATCTGGTGATGAAATCCATCTTGTGGTTCTTGTTTAATCTTTATTTGTAGATTTCAGTTAATGATATGTCGTGCTCTGGGTCAGTGAGGGATCAGTGACCTACCGGAAGTCATAAACATGAATACCTAATCAGAGCACCACATGAAGACCCCCCCCCCCCCTCACAGGCCGCCCCAGAGCATGACATATCATTAACTGAAATCTATAAAGATTAAACAAGAACCACAAGACGGATTTCATCACCAGATAACGTTGTAGTCAGTATAACGGCGCCGACCTGACACTGTCTGTAGGTTACTGATTACAATTTGCTGACAGGTTCCTTTTAACAATATAAGCATCTCCAGGTCCAGTGAAGGAGCGGCTTCTTCTGTCGAACATACTAGGCCAGGTTCCTCTCAGCGAAACAAGGCGGAGGCCATGTTAATTCTAAGGTGGTGACCTCCTTAGACAAAACGGATGTGACTTTCTAATTACATACATTTAGGAATGCATTTATAATGGCATTTACTTTAGTTATTTTTTTCCTATTCCCAGAGAACCCTTTTAACTAGAAACCACCACTGCTTTTACGGCATATGTGTAGGACAGGGAAATTGGTGAGTAGGGGAGCGGGGCTGAATGCCAGTGGCGCCGTTATGGACCTTCTACTGCGTCAAACGGGATTTGGTACAAAATAAAATTATGAGAGCGCATATTGAGGCATGGACATACGGGACGCTTGGGCCAGGGACCACCAATGGGCATGACACGACTAGATCGGGAAACAACTAATGAAAAGTGAAGAGAGGGCTGTTAAGGGGCAGAAAGGTGAGGACTGTCCGCCATGCCCTCCTATCCCGCAATGTGGTGGCATACACAGCACAGATTTGACCTTAAAGGGAAGCCATCATCAGAAAATGATTTATTGTTTAAATCAGTTTTGTGGGTTAAATGTTTTTTTTTTATACCGTACTTTTTTGGCAATATTTTTTCCCCACCCCATGTTAAATTCTATATTCAAAGAGAAAACTTGAAATTTTCAAGCTGGCCAGGGGGGGCTTTTTTTTAGACTTGAACTTCCTGTTGTTTCAGGAAACAACACGTGCACATTCATTAACTGCAATGGTCAGATCCCGACTATCGCTTGTATGGTAGTATCTAATGTTCGCGCACAAAGGTAATTGTGATAGATGAAAGAGGGCGCAGGGTCATCCGTGTCATGGCCTGTTATGATTGGTGGATCCGCTGTGTATAGAGGCTTTACCAGTTATTGCACCGCTGTCTGTGGCGACAATAAGGAGCCTACTGAAAACACTTCCAGAAAGGTCAGGAAGTCTAGAAAAAAAAAGCCCCGTAACCAGTGTGAAAATTACTAATTTTTTTATTTATTTTATTAATAAAGATTGTGATATAAAGATAAAAAAGGAACATGAAAACCTGATTTGCATAATAGCTCACATTCTGATGATCGCTTGCCTTAACGTTCCAGTTCCCACTATCCATGGGTGCAGGTCTTAGCAAAACGATGGGGGTGGAGACAATTTTTTGACCCACTTCAATCCCCTCAAGTACTGGATGGAAAAAAGAAGGTTACATTACGTCTCCTTGTCTTGGGAGTTGGTGTAAAATATGACCACAGTCCGGCACTGGCCAACGGTACGGAGACTTAGCACTCCAGGAGACTAGGAAAGGGAGGTTCCTATCATCGTGAAACACCAAATAATAATCCTAGAGCGTCGCACATTCATTATCATGGCTGTAGAGGACATACAGATTAATGCAGGCCTGGGCGACAAAGTCTTGGCGGGTCCCTTTGCGTTTTTACTTTTTCATCCAGCATATTGTAAAGTTATCTTCTATTCATAGTTGCACAATGGTGGACACCGGAATGATCAGTAAGCTCCACAGATGTCTTTTAAAGGGAATCCGTCAGCAGGTTTTTGCTATGTAAGCTGAAGACAGCATGCTGTAGGGATTAGAACACAGATTTCAGGGATGCCTCTCTTATCAAGCTCCAAGGTTTTGTTTGCTTACAATGATTGTTTTAGCACCAGGAGCTTATCATTGCTGGGACACAGCAGGGCATGCCTCCTGGTCTGACACGCCCCTTCCTGTGACACACACCTTCACTGTCTATGGACATTGTATATACAGAGCCTGGTGTGGGCGGAGTTTGCTTTCTCAGCTCTACTCCTTGCTAAATCTAAAAGCTCTGATTTTGTTAGAAAGTTTACTGGGTGCAGCCAAAGTGATACATCGCTGAATTCAGCATCTATTTGCCTACATCATGCTGCTCTCAGAAGAGGCAGCAAAAATTACTCACAGATTCCCTTTAAATGGCATTGTCCCAATTAACATTGACAACCTGCTGGAATATCAAGCTCTGACCGCATCAGCTAGACTCGAGTGCCGGCTGTTTAAGGCAGCCTGCACCCATTCTTTATAGAGCAGACTCCGGAGAGCGCTCCATACACACAGTACTCACATCCCCGCAATAGATGCATAGTGAATGCTGCGAATTGAAACCTGGGCAGAGTGGTCTCCTAGATGCAGTGGACTTCAACACTCAAGTGGGTTCATTGGGTGCTTGATTAGGATCTTCAAACTCCTTCCTGGTCTCTTAGCGAGTAGACCAACGCCAGAAAAAGTTGACCCCAAAAAGAAAATGTTTAGCACAGCTTGTACGTCATTTATTTTAGGAAATGAATAATTCCTCTTCCTCCTTTAGGCTTCTTGCATGAACCTAGGAAGGTAAAATACTCGAAAGCAAGAATACTCTGAGGTTGTGCATTCGTGGCCGCAGTTTACACCGAATTAGGAAGCCTATGACATCATCCTATTTGGAACGTAATAATTTTAGAAGGGAGGTACGAGAAACGTACCCGCAGCGGCGAGCATCTTGATAAACAGAGCCTTAATGGATTCTCGGGATTAGCTTAATGTAAGAATAACAACTTTCCAGTTACATTATTCCGCTCAATACCCGAGTGTTTCCCAAGGTCTGAGCTTATGAATGGACCCACCAACATTTCTTAAGCAGGTTCTGAAAACGAATGTTTACACGGAGTATAAAATGAAACAAATAATGCAGTGTTTTGTTAGGTCCATAAATTGTGCTGGGTGCCAGCGCTCAAATTAACACTCTCCTGCCACCTCTAACAGGAAGGAGACGCTTTCAGAACATCCTGCATTTACTTATGAAAACCATTCTGTGCACTTCTCCATGCAAACCGTACTAATTCATTCTAGAAGCCAATTTACTGAAAGTCTCACCCAAGACAAAGCTCTACCACACTTCTAACATTTCTGGTAACCACTAGGATCCAGTACATACGTATACAAGTCAAATGGTGCCTGGAATCTGATCTCATCCGATAGAGGTGTTAACAAGACAATTCATAAATCAGTTTATTAATTAAGGCGCCCTACCTCTGAATAATCACCCCTAAGTGTGGCTAATGGGTGTCTCCATTCTTATGCAATTTTCTGCCCTTGCCTGTTGTCAAGTGTAATCCATTTCCAGCAGAAGACACCAAGAGAGATTACAGGAAGTGAGAGCGAGGTTTTGCCTCTCTACTCTAGTTCTCCTGTCTGCTAAACTGCATTTGGAAAAGAGGGCCATCAGTTCTGGGCAGCCAAGCCAACAGACAATGGCAAAAGCAATACATGCTGGGCCATGGTCAACTGTCTTCCACACCCCCTCTTTTGTAGCAGAGTTTGTCTGTTCCTCACCCAATTTTAAGCATCTAAGGGTGGTTTCACATTAGCGCTTTTTAAGCGCACGCACGGCCGGGGGTAGCTCCGCCCCCGAGCCGGCTCTCTGCCCGGCGTGCCCGCCCCTTGCTTGTAGCGCCGCCTCCTAGCGCACAGCGGCGCCTGCGATCGGCGCACCCTATCTTTAGCATAGGGTGCGCAGATCGTGCGCAGGCCGCGCGCTAGTTGCGCTTTGACCTGCGCTGCGCACTTTTGACGGTGCGCCGTGCGCACCAAAAATCAAACTTTTCGGATTTTGGCACGCACGGCGCACCGTCAAAAGTGCGCAGCGCAGGTCAAAGCGCAACTAGCGCACAGCCTGCGCACGATCTGCGCACCCTATGCTAAAGATAGGGTGCGCGGATCGCAGGCGCCGCTGTGCGCTAGGAGGCGGCGCTACAAGCAAGGGGCGGGCACGCCGGGCAGAGAGCCGGCTCGGGGGCGGAGCTACCCCCGGCCGTGCGTGCGCTTAAAAAGCGTTAATGTGAAACCACCCTTACATAGTCGTTTCTGTTTTAGTTAATGTTTCACCAGACATGAGAATGATCACTAGTACTTGTTTGGTATAAGTGGACACTAGTAATAAGTGAACATGCTGGGATAAGGTGTTATCTGAGCATGCTCGTGTGCTAAACGAGTGTCACTGGCGTGCTCCAATAAGTTTGAGTACCCGCGGCTGCATGCCTTGCGGCTATTCAACAGCCGCAACACATGATGGAATGACCTAACAGGCAATCCCTGCATGTGATGCAGGTGTCGAACAGCCGCGAGACATGCAGCCGCGGGGACCCAAACTTATTTTTCGAGCATGCCGAAGACACTCGGTCAGCACACAATTATGCTCGGATAACGCCTTAGGCCTGTTTCACACTTACGTTTTTTCTGTCAGTTGCAATCTGTGAAAAAGGCTGAGAACGGATCCGTGTCCGATGAGATACTAACAGGTGGCACAGGAACGTTGTTTTGACGGATCCGCCGAAGTCTGCATTTTAAAGGAACCGCAGCCGGGGGAGAGCGAGGGGGAGAGCGAGAGAGCGAGGGGGAGAGCGAGAGAGCGAGGGGGAGAGCGAGAGAGCGAGGGGGAGAGCGAGAGAGCGAGGGGGAGAGCGAGAGAGCGAGGGGGAGAGCGAGAGAGCGAGGGGGAGAGCGAGAGAGCGAGGGGGAGAGCGAGAGAGCGCACGAGAGAGAGAGGGGGAGAGAGAGAGGGTGATTTTGACTAACGTCAAAAAGCGGAAATGTGAAACAGGCCTTATCCCAGCACGTTCGTTCATGACTTGGCTACTCATACACCCGACTACAATCCTGCAAAGAAATTAAATTTGGAATCACAGCACTCTAGATGTGGTGCTCGAGTAAGAGTTCCACTCTGTATATGTAATAATGCCAAGTACTCGGCATTAAATTATTAAATCACAATTTAACAATTATTTTATTGTGATGCAATCCAACAAAAATTGTTCACGTTTTGACCCTAAAGTCGGGGTCTTTTTCAAACTCAGAATGCTGTAGATAAGCCCCTGATGGCGGTGGCCGCAGCTTATAGGCCGAAAATGGGGTGACAGATTCCCTTTAAAAATATTGATTAGATTCAGAACTCTCTTTTGTTCATTCAATTTACATTTTGTAAATTAATAACAATAAAACCCATTTTTTAAAGCATTTGAATCCACAGCATTTGCCCCCCCCCCCAGTCTGAAAAAAAAATTATATATATACACACACACACACACACACACTGTATATTATAGATATAGAGATATAGATATTAGAAACAAACTGTGCATTAAGCTAAGCCCCAGCTATTGACAAGTGGGTCTCGGAGAGAAGTGTCCTACTCACAGATCACGGCTGAAAGCCGAGAACTCCAGTCACAAAGTACATTAGCGCGTAACCTTTAAACTTCACGGTGTAACAGACCACGGCTTTTTTGCAGGGAGATATCCATACTCAGACGATCAATCAAGGTTGTAGAGTACATCCCGTCAACATTCTTAATTAGGGCTGACACTCTCCTCTCCTTGCCCCCGTCTGTCAAGAGGACTGTTTAAAAATCTGACTTATTAGTCCATATTAGAGACCCAGGGAACAGGTCTGGTTAATATCTCTATGGTGAAATCATTCATCCATCCGGGGTCCACTGGTGCCTGATAATTCCTACCCTGGCTAGAGGTGGAGATAACCACTGGCCCACCCGAGACATGGGGGGCTATAAATCAATGGAAGTGCAGCTCCCATACATCCTGGGTTAATATCTGTTTAGAGTATCTGTGCTGGGAATGTCGGCCTGACACTTGTGGAGGCATCTTAGAGAGTGAACAGGCGAGGCAGGCCGGGTTACTTAGGAATATGAATATAAGCTTACGGAACGCAGATTTGTAACACGTACAGTATGATGTGGAAAGTGCCGCATGGTGATGAGCGTCAGATCAGTGGGGGTCACTGCAGTACCTCCACAGTTACTGGAATGGGGGTCAATGCATGCACTTCACCGTAAAGTGGTTTGTCGCAGATGGGGGATGCCGAAATCAGATAGGACTATAACAGCCAACATTTGTGATGCACTTTTCATCCCCTAAACACAGACTAATATCGGCCTAACCTGTCGACAGTGTATGGGGGCGCCAGCCGACAGATGGTTGGGACAGATGTCGATCACGTATGCCCAATTTTAGACTGATGATCGTATTGTTCTCCCGGAGATAAAACGCCGGCAAACACGTCTGTCGGAGGCTTTAGCTGAGCGAATAATCCTGCGCATGAGAAAGACGGTTTAGATGGCCGTCAGCTGAAGGATTGCCAGCAGCGTCGCTCGGCCAACAGCCATCTAATGTGTATGGGGGATACAGTGAAGTCAATGTTATAGGAATCAGATTACCCTACATGTGTATTTTTGTGGTAGGGGAGCATGTCAGATTAAGCCAAGGACAGCCACAAAATATATCAATTCACACTGGTTAGAATCGAATCCTGGATCCAGCACTGCAAGACCCCGGCACCGCCAGGCCCCGGCACTAACAACCGAGAAATAATTTGCACAATCTGATTACAGCAACATTGTGTCTTCTCCAATAAGATGAGCATGTTTTGGTACAGCACGTGTCACATATCATATGGCACCACTGGGGTAAATACTGTAGTGAAGAAGCTAAAGCCTCCATTATCTGTCAATTGCTCTTGGTCTCCAGGGATTAGACCCATAGCAGTCATATGTTAATGGCCTCTGACAATATCAGAAGCCACATTTAAAATCATTAAAAAAGTTTAAAAAAAACAACAACAAAAAACAACACTTTTGACATAGCAACTAGTCAGAAGTTTTGACAACTGGTGGTCTGGTTGTCGAGACCCCCGACTGATTGCTAAAATAAAAAGACAAAAATAATCAGCTGAGCGTTGTTCGCCTTTGTTTCTCATCATCCACAGGATAGGTGATAACCTGTTGATCGGTGAGGGTCATTTGTGTTCCAATAGATCTGGAATGCACCTCTCCTGTACCGCAGCTCCATTCATATGTGGCTGCTGAGCGTTGTACTTGGTTTTCTCTGGCAGCCCCATAGAGAATGAATGGGGTGGCAGTCAGGCATGTGTACTGCTGCTTCATTCTTAATGGAATAAGCACCTTGTGTGGGATAAAAATCCCAGATCTGTCAATCGCTGCGTGTCCCAGCAGTCAGTAAGTGATCACCCATCCTGTGGACAATCCTTTCAAATGCACATATATAAATGCACATAAACATATTTTACTATTGGTTTCATTAACAATTTGACACCATTTGCCTACTATAGCCGTATGTGTTGAACGGTCTATGGCGGCAGAAGGAGTTAACAGAGAATCTGTCAGTCAGCTTGTTCTGACTGTAGAGTTTATCACTCTTATTTTGGCTCTTCTGAGCCCATCGCTGATTTATAACCACACGCTAGCTGAGCTGAACGTCTTAAACCTTACCTTCACCTTCCTCCTTGGGAGATCCTCTCGGTTAATTTACGGAGAGTTTGCAGACATAAAAACAAGTTCACCAATGGAATCTCAGTTGACTCCTTCTGTAACCAGCAATAAACAACGCAACACAGACGCTACAGAGTAGGCAAATGGTGCAACATTTTCAATAAAATCAAATTATATATTTATTAAACATATATAAATAATTGCCTCCAAAGGGGGCCATATCCGAAGTCTAATGGTATTGTGGGCTGTAATAAATAGACAATATTTAAAAAAATAAGCATGAGATTAATTTGTTCCGGAGTTGACGACACGGAAATACACAAATACGAGTCTCTACGTTGGACTTACTCTTATTGCCTACAAGCGCAACAAACGGTTGCGTTTCTGATTCTTCGTTTACTTTCTTTACCATAGAAAACCAATCCTCGAGGTTCTCGAAGCTCTGATAGTTGGTGATGTCGTAGACCAGAAGAACGCCCTGAAAGAGACGGACATCCGGGTTATGATAGTTACTATACAGGGAAGCAATCTAGACAGCGGGGTGAGAAGCGGAGAGACGAGTCCGGTGCAATCCACTCATTCTGCATCTATGGGACCAATACTCCCCGGCGGAGCTACGCCGCTTACATCCTATGACAAACGTTAATAATCTGTAGATGGCGGAGGGGGAACGAACACCAGGACCCATGGAGACTGGGAGGATCTGAGCAGAAATAGTGTATGATCAAGAAGATGGAGCGCGATTAAATAATCATTAAATGCCAAGCCAGGCATTCATCTGTAGACCGCCATTTCAGGGGTCCGGCTTCTGATCAATACAGGGGGCCGGGGAGGCCATGAATGCTGGCTGTGGTTCACATAGACCCAGGTGATGTATGATAATCTGGTTATCTTCATTGCAATGCAATCCAGTAACTCAACTTGTGGCAGATGGCAGTCAGTCGAGAGACCGCAACGGTCACTGAAGTATTGCAGAGGAAACCAGGAGAGGTAGCAGAAGCGCCTGCGAGACAGGAACGGGGTCTCTCTCACAGGAGTTCAGGACTAAGGGCAGTGTAGACAGTAAGTGTAGGAAAAAGCCCACGATTACTGCTGATTGGCCAAGTCTCAATGCTCCTCCTCCAGTCCTGCTCCTCCTCCAGTCCCGCTCCTCCCTCCAGTCCTACTCCTCCTTAGTCCTGGTCCTACCTCAAATCCTGCACAGTCTAGTTCCTCCCTCCAATCCTGCGCATTCCTCCTCCGCCCTCCAATCCTGCACAGTCCCATTCCTCCCTCTAGTCCTGCGCAGTCCTCCTCCCTCCAATCCCCAATCCTGTGCATTCTGCTCCTCCCTACAGTCCTGCTGTTCCCTACAGTCCTGCTGCTCTCCCAGTCCTGCTCCTCCCTCCAATCCTGCGCAGTGCAGCCCCTCCCTCCAAACCAGCTCCACCCTCCAAACCAGCTCCTCCCTCCAGTCTTGCGCAGTCCAGCTCCTCCCTCCAGTCTTGCACAGTCCAGCTCCTCCCTCCAGTCCTGCGAAGTCCAGCTCCTCCCTCCAGACCTGCGAAGTCCAGCTCCTCCCTCCAGACCTGCGAAGTCCAGCTCCTCCCTCCAGACCTGCGAAGTCCAGCTCCTCCCTCCAGACCTGCGAAGTCCAGCTCCTCCCTCCAGACCTGCGAAGTCCAGCTCCTCCCTCCAGACCTGCGAAGTCCAGCTCCTCCCTCCAGACCTGCGAAGTCCAGCTCCTCCCTCCAGACCTGCGAAGTCCAGCTCCTCCCTCCTGTCCTCTATTGCAACGTTATACAGGGTTGTTTGCACTGCACATGCACAATCGGAAACTTTATATTTTGGTGGTTGGGGGGGGGGGGAAATCATGGACTGAGCTTTTATCCAATCTATGGATGATTGGCAACCAAGACCCCAGGATAGATATGCTAATCGCCAATACTGAAAAAGCATGGATCTGTAGTGATGAAGGGCAAGAACCCCCTAACAAAAGGGAGTTTGATTTGGCTAATCTGAGAATTTTGCCTTCTGAATGAAAAGATAACTAAAGCTGGACTCAGACGAGCGTATGGCATCAGATGCAAGGGCCTCGGTGGCGATATCCTAATGATACTCGGCTCCTGCTCTGCTGCGAGCATTACGCCAAGTGTCAGTGCTCTGATCCTCTCATATGAGAGAATCGCAGCACAGCTGCAGAGGAGACAAAGAAAGTAATTTCTCCATCTCCTCCATTGCTGGTGTCCATGGGAATCGCACTGCACTCGGGTGCCATCCGAGTGCAGTCAGATGTTTCACACGCACCCATAGATTTGTATGGATGTGAGTGAGCAAAGTCGCTGTTTGCATCATGTTGTGATCGTTCTCTCATGCCAAATTGGAAAATAATCGTAGATCTGAACTGCCACATAGAATAACAGTGGTTCGAGTGCTATGAGGAGTTTTGTCACATAGCACTCAGCCGTGTTATACACTCGTGTCACCCCGGCCCAATTTGAATTAACTTTTTCTCATAGAAGGTTGTGTGTAAGACTTTGTGCATCACCCAGGTCACTCCAATGAGAGCCAGATTTGCCCCAGAGCTTTGTTACAGTGGACCTGTCATCAAGTAAGAAATAGCCAGATTTTGCACTTTTCTTTAGTCCTGCATTCTTGAAAATTCCTTTTTTTTTTTTTTTTTTTTTGGGGGGGGGGGTGTTATGCAGCAATACAACTCCAGAGAGATGGGTCTTTTTATTTAGTGCACCGAATATGCGAAATGTAAGAATTTTGTATCAATGGAGTGGTGCTTATAGGATTCTCTGGGGGCATTATCCTTAGGCTAAGCAGGTGTAGCGAAACCTCACTGCTTTCGATCGGTGAAAAAAAAAAAAAAAAGAGGCTGAAAGTTGATATTCTGCAGATTTTAAAAAACGCTGCAGTTCTCATTCAGACGGGGGGGGGGGGAAAAAAAAAAAAAAAAGCAGCGTGGGCACGAGATTTCTAAAATCTCACAGCTTTCTCTGGTACTGTAAATGCAGCTTTCTGCAGGAAAAAAATGCAACAAAAAACACTGCGTGGGAACATGGTCTATGAGCTACATTGCGCACTTGTTTGATGGGTTAACATGGAGACATTGAGCCGAGTTTAACGGTTGAGTCTGGAAGTTTTTATTTTTTTCCCCATTTGCTCGATTGCATTCATTAATACAATTTTGCCATTACATTGAACTGCATTTTCTTCCGTCACATACCCTTATATCTACACTGGACCTGCCTCTACCATACATATAGTGCCTATTTATGGTGGTTCCAATGTAAGGCAGCCAGGGTGGTGTGGCCACGGGCTGTACCGTTCCCACACCCTGACGCCCCACAGATACAATACAGTGCCCCTTCGGCCGCATGTGCAGCAATACGCTTACATTCATTGCCAAGATCATGACCCATTTTCAATTAGAACAGCTAGATAAGGGAACATTGGCAGAATATATATTAGGGGATTAGTGACAGCATTCTCCGGGGCTGCTACTTTAATACGCTTTTATGGAAAAGGCGAAAAATTAGGAAAAATTGGATAAAACCCTCAGCAGTCCCAGAAAAAGTTCTCTTCGCTTCTTTTCTAGATTTTAGATTACTGTTGCATCCTAGGACTTGAAGCATTTTTAGAAGCCAGAATATTGTAATGTTACAGTCAACACCAAGCGACAGAAGATATATGCAATATATTAGATTTGCCTCATTCCATAAGAAGGACCTAGTGGCAATCCGATTAATTACGCTAGAAACACATGGCGAGGAAACGCGGGTTAGGAAAGAATGATCCGACTTTTAATTTGTATCTGTAGAGTCGTTCCTTTACGACTCCGCTCCGTCCACAGCATCCTAGTGGTTTATGATTACGCCGAGGGTGTAGGATCATTGTTAATTTCCTCTTTTACTTATTTCACTTATTTTTCTCCCACTTTCTCTCTCCGGGGGACATGTGCGCTGAAAATTGGACCTGTGGTGTTGATTTCCCAAAAAAAATCCTCCACTAATTACTGTGATTTTCACATCTGACCCAAGCCACAATGCCTGGAAATGAGAAGCCGGCTCTCCGGAACAGCTGGGGATTCTACAAACAAGGCCAATCGCAGTGACGAACTGGAAAGCCGGGTCAAGACAGCTTTACTACATCGCTACATAAATCCACATTATATTAATATTAAACCTTATTGCTCCTTATAACGGGAGAATTACTTAGCGGCGCACGGTGGATTTGCAATAAAGTAGAAGCGCTCAGGCATGCGACATCCTGGCTGGAGCGTTTCATGCTTCTTTGCCTCTGTAAGACATTTTACAAGCATTTCTTTCCCCCCTAAAAAAAAAAAATAGTCTAGAAAGAATAAAAGACTAATGTGCAATTAATATCTCTTTCGTAAGGATGTTGTTGTAAAACTGGAGCTAAGTGGAGGAGCGTGAGCGGTTAGATTAATGTGGGAGCCGGTAAAGTCCGCTCATCGGGCAATCGCTTACGGAATTCTGAATATGTGACATTTTATGAAAGTTTCATCGTAAAAGAAGAAACGAACGAACTGCGTCCCGTTATAAAGAGTCTGTACTAAGGCAGAGAAAGGAGCAAGACAAGAAATGGGAAAGGGCAGAGACAAAACACGGATGCTATAGACGGAGGGACTAAAGAAAAAAAAGTATCAAATGAAAAAGTAGCACGAAGAGAAGGATAGAAACGTGATTAAAAAAGGACAGTAACAAAGAAAAAGAAGGAAGGAAGCAAAGAAGGAAGGAAGCAAGCAAAGAAGGAAGGAAGCAAGCAAGCAAAGAAGGAAGGAAGGAAGCAAAGAAGGAAGGAAGGAAGCAAAGAAGGAAGGAAGCAAGCAAAGAAGGAAGGAAGCAAGCAAAGAAGGAAGGAAGGAAGGAAGCAAAGAAGGAAGGAAACAAAGAAGGAAGGAAGGAAACAAAGAAGGAAGGAAGGAAACAAAGAAGGAAGGAAGGAAACAAAGAAGGAAGGAAGGAAACAAAGAAGGAAGGAAGGAAGGAAACAAAAAAGGAAGGAAGGAAGGAAGGAAGGAAGGAAGGAAACAAAGAAGGAAGGAAGAAAGGAAACAAAGAAAGAAGGATGGAAACAAAGAAAGAAGGATGGAAACAAAGAAAGAAGGATGGAAACAAAGAAAGAAGGATGGAAACAAAGAAAGAAGGATGGAAACAAAGAAAGAAGGATGGAAACAAAGAAAGAAGGATGGAAACAAAGAAAGAAGGATGGAAACAAAGAAAGAAGGATGGAAACAAAGAAAGAAGGATGGAAACAATGAAAGGATGGAAACAAAGAAGGAAATAAACAAAGATAAAAATATTAGGAAATAGAGAAAGAACAGAAGAAACAAGGCGAATGGGAATGGAAAAAAAAAAAAAAAAGAGGGTGGGATAGTGAAAAAGAGATGGAGACAGTGAGAGTGTTAAGAACAAAAGAGTAAGTGCGCTTGAAGGAAATAGAGAAAAACAGAAAAGTGGAAGAGGAGATGGAGTGAGAGAGAAGGAGACCGAGAGAAGAGAGAAAGACCAACACAAAGAAAAAGACAGATCGAAAGAAGGAGCATGGAGAAGAAGACGGAGAAAGACCAAGTGTGGTGAAGGAGAGAGTGAAGGAGCATGGAGAAAAAGGGAGGAAGAGAACTTGTGGAGAAATATAGACTTGAGCTAGAGAGATACAGAAGGAATGGGTTGGAGAAAAAAGCAAGAAAAAAAAAACAGAATTAAAGAGTAATTAAATAGAACTATAAAACAAATATAAAAATAAAATGAGATGGAGAAAAAAGAAAATAGAAGCAAAATAAAAAAAAAACCTGATGTACAGAGAAAGGATCGTTGGCTGGAGATCTGAGAAGATGGATCCCATGGTAAGGGCAATCACTGCACATCAGTATGATTACAGCTCTGCGCTCATGCACTACAGCGACTGCAGCGATCCGCACTACAATACCTGGGTTCCAGAAAGGTATTTATCCAGCATTTTGCCACCTATCGTTTGTCCACCAATGTCCCATACTTGAAGAGTAACATTTAGGTTTCCTAAAATAAATAAATAAAATAAATATGTTAGATAAAGCAAAGTAACAAAATAATTCATTTTTTTAAATTATTTCTTTTAATTTTGACCTGGGACATATGGTGAATTGCGTTTTGGTTTTGGAAACTGCTGCTTGGTGACAGCTGTCCAGTCCGCTCTGGTGGGCCTTAAGGCCCTTTTGATTTTATAGGACAACTTTTTACTTCTGCTCGGCTTCTCTATCCTGCCACCTATTAGTGCGGAAACCCTCGTCTGCCGAGATATGTCCGCTTCATCGGCCTCTGCAGCGGAATGGAGAATTACATGGTAGCCATTCCAAAAAGGACCAGTCCATATAATACCTGGATGAGTCTCCAGGCAAGAGCAGGTCCTACAAAGGAGGTTCGGGCTCATAGAGCCGGTTCCTGAATGGGGGGGGGGCACCATCCATAAGCCCCCAACTCACCGCGCACCAATATAATGACGTCGTCAGCACGGCTACATCTGTTTCTACACCTAGATATGTACAAGATGCCCGTAACGAGCCCCGACGTTACATATACATGACACGAAGGACTGGAATCATCACACAAACCATTCCAGCAGAGCCATGGAAGAGAAGAAGCAGTGAAGCTGCGATTGTGGACAAGGCACACTGGATTATTTGTGTAACGCCACCCTGAAATTCAGTCGGTAAACTCGTAAAATTATGCTAGGTTCATTGGTTAACCCAAAATTTAAGTGCTGCGTGGCCAAAATGTAAGTGAAAACACGCGCCTGCCCACTTCTAGCACGAAGGGCTTAAAATATCCCCTGCACAGTGGAGACCTTTCTGCTGGCGGATGCCCACAAGCTTCCTGGAGGGATTTTGTCTGTGAAGTGAACAGATCTCTCTCTGCGGCCCCCCGACTCAGTGGTCCGGTGTACGGAGCTATAAAATGTGCACAGTGAGTGCATCCAGACTACACAGCGCGGCGGGCACGGCATTCGAAAATATTTATGTGATCGGGGTTAAATATTGCTGCACAAGTAACGCCTTCAGCATCTGCGACATTTCTGCTGTAAAGCCTTGTGGGACCCTCCTGTGCTCCTGGTACACGGCGAGATTTTTTTTTCTTTTTTTTTTTGTTGGGGGGAGAAAAAGGAGCATAGGAATAAAATTATATATTAGTGTAATGTACATAATATCTAAATATTTATACTTATTTTGCGTATTACTATTTACTAAAGTTTAGGCACCCCTGGTTACAATTAGTGTTATTGTAAACATTAAAGATGACACATTTCTACATAATATATATATATACACTGCTCAAAAAAATAAAGGGAACACTTAAACAACAGAATATAGCTCCAAGTAAATCAAATTTCTGTGAAATCAAACTGTCCACTTAGGAAGCAACACTGATGGACAATTTCACATGCTGTTGTGCAAATGGAATAGACAACAGATGGAAATTATTGGCAATTATCAAGACGCCCTCAATGAAGGAATGGTTCTGCAGGTGGGGACCACAGACCACATCTCAGTGCCAATGCTTTCTGGCTGTTTTGGTCATTTTTGAACGTTGGTTGAGCTTTCACACTCGTGGTAGCATGAGACGGACTCTACAACACACACAAGTGGCTCAGGTAGTGCAGCTCATCCAGGACGGCACATCAATGCGAGCTGTGGCAAGAAGGTTTGCTGTGTCTGTCAGCGTAGTGTACAGAGGCACTACCAGGAGACAGACCAGCACACCAGGAGATGTGGAGGGGGCTATAGGAGGGCAACAACCCAGCAGCATGACCACTACCTCAGCCTTTGTGCAAGTAGTAACAGGAGGAGCACTGCCGGAGCCCTGCAAAATGACCTCCAGCAGGCCACAAATGTGCATGTGTCTGCACAAACGGTTAGAAACCAACTCCATGAGGATGGTCTGAGGGTCTGATGTCCACAGATGGGGGTTGTGCTCACAGCCCAACACCGTGCAGGACGCATGGCATTTGCCACAGAACACCAGGATTGGCAAATTCACCATTGGCAGTGCTCCTTTTGTTTCTCATGTTCAGGGAGAGAGGAGGCGCTAGAGCAAGACCAGTGACACCTATGGGACCAGAGCGCACCGGAAGGTGGGATTATAAAAGGCATTTTGGTGCTACGTAGAGAGCGCGTGGGACTTCTATACAGCTTACTAGAACTCCGTAAATGAGGAATTAAAGGTGGTGGCCAAAGATTAGATTGAGAAATCCCGGTGACAGGTTCCCTTTAATGTGACTCGTGGACATTTTGCTTACATATTGAAATCAAATGCAATCGTTTCCAAAAAATCCGAACAACGAACCCACATCTAAGAGCGGAGAATGCTCATGTAAGTCGATGAGGAAGGGGGGAACAGAGCGGTCTGTATACAATGCACATAGCGGGTAAGTGTCCTCCTCCTTCCTCTGCCCGATTGATTGTGCGTCCACATTAATGTGGACAGGTAAACTACACTGAGAGCAGAGCGGCCGGCCAACGATTCAGAGCTGCATTAACCCCAAGTGCAGGACGGAGTCTCTGAGCTTCAGACAGGATGTTTTCTACTTTCTTCCACTCGCAGCAATGTCAGCCTGGTCTAGTCGGTGGCACGATGCCCGCTCTCTGCCATATATTTATTCTGTACACTACGCTCTCTCTCGGATTCTAGGAAACACTAGAACATCAATCGCTAAATGAGCAGATCCACCAGTGACGGGATCCCTACGGAGGGAGACCTGATTGCTGGGGCGTCCCATCTTCCCGCTCCCCATGTGAATCACATTTTCCAGATAAAACCCTGTTCCTGGACGAATTAGCATAATTTTCAATTTTTTTTCCATTACCGTAATTATAATTATTTTATATAATTGTTGGAGAGGCTGGTCAACACCTGGTTACATTTCATTTGTGGGTGTTGCTGAAATCTGCAGATTTGGGGACCCCATTGCAGAGAGCTGTCGCAGTCTGCCGGCATTAGAAGGCACCATAGGAATAGGTAGATATAACGGTGGCAAACACAGCGGGATATTTAGACATATGAGGTTAAATAAAAAAAAAAAAAAAGGAGGGGGGCACCATAGATAATGGCAAAATTGCAAAAAAAAAAGCAAACAAAGTATGAAAGTAAGAACCCTCTTTCCATACAATACGGACAGCACTTTCTCAGCCCCACTGGGGTATGGTAAAGGGACTTTCAGAGCAGAACGACTGTTCAAACCAAGCACAGGCGCTCAGTGCACCCTTGGCGCGGCCAATCGTTTAACTACACCTTCGCACCTAGACATAAAACAAGGTAGGAACTGTTGGGTCACACTAAGGGTACCCCGAGCGTCTGTGCTTTGGTTTGAACAGTCACTCTGTGCTGACAGACTCCCTTCAATCATTGGATAAATATATAAATATTTTTTTTTTTTCTATGTTTTTAACACAACCTTAGCCCCATTTTCAAACTGAGTAAAAGTAGAGGGCAACCCCTTTAAAAGGGAGCCAGCCATACAAGGTCGAGATCAGAGGAGGGTTGGGGCATTTGCAAACCCATCAGATGATGGGGGCTTCGGCCGACATTTGCATTATGTGTGTGGACATTATTCAACTGACATTCATTGGAGGGAACAATCAGATATGTGTCCAGCTGGCCCAGTACACACACCGGGGGCTGCCATCAAAGATTGGCCGGGGCTATTTGCATACCCTGGACTCCTTTAGGACACGTATAGGACTCCTAAGTGCGGCAAGACCAGGACAGATTGAAGGATTACAACAAGTCGACAAAAACGACACATTCAGAAACGGCATCTTTGCCCCTATATAACAGTCACATTAGATTTAAAGGTGTTAAATATGGAGAGATACATTTTAGGCTTAAAAACATAAATGCAAAAGTCTGACGAAAAGCTAAATGAGAAATACACCAAGAAGCAATCCACCGCATCTACGTGGTTTACTGGTCGCCATCAGCCAGGGGTGGGCACAGATCTTTCCTCTCACAGCGCAGACATCAGTCTGAAAGACCCTCCGAGATTCATCGGCATTTTTGAATAAAGTGTGATCATTGCGGCAGTTTTTACCATCAGAGTTTCACCGGTTTTTCAAAGGGAAGTTTCTCTAGCATTTTCTATTGAACCGACCGTAAAAATGGGATGGTGTCTGATTTTATTTATTTTTTTTTTTCTTTGATCCGAGAATTAGATCAAGTTCGAGGGAAACCAAAAAAATAATTGGTGTTTGCACCTGCTGAAGCACCACTGTGTGCGAAACGGCTGTCGTCTGTCTCTTGTACTTGCATTCTTTTGCTTCCATCTTTATTGATTCTGCAATAAAAGACTTTTTTTTACGG
The DNA here is from genome assembly GCF_039654945.1 of Dendrobates tinctorius. Lineage (NCBI taxonomy): Eukaryota > Metazoa > Chordata > Amphibia > Anura > Dendrobatidae > Dendrobates > Dendrobates tinctorius. The sequence continues at coordinate 10,558,090 of NW_027361707.1, read as the reverse complement.
GACAGAGTGCAGCCTTTCCTCTCTTTGAAGTTTAACAAAAATCTTGCATTTGGTAAAGCCCCCGGAGTTCCCGAATAGTCGCGAGGTGCGTACCGTTACCCTTTCAAGGCGTGAGTTAAGAATTGTGCCGCTTTTTCTCTCCTTTTTGCTCAATATCGAACAAAACTCCTCTTGGTTCGTAAGAAAAAAAAAAAATAATAATTTTTTATATATATACACATACACACACACACACATACACCCAGTATGTATGTGTGTGTGTGTGTGTGTGATATATATAATATATATATATATATACACATACACATACACACATATACACACACACATACACAGTATATGCCGGCATCCTCCGTTCCCAGTCCTGCTTTGCGCCAAAGACCGCTGCTGATGTCCTCTCGCAAGAGCGCGATGTCATCAGCGGTATTTCGCACAAAGCAGTACTGGGAACGGAAGATGCCGGCAGTGTGTAGAGGAGGGACAGATTCCGAGGGCCGTCAGAAGGTGAGTAGATCACTATTTTTTATTTAAATTCTATTTTTTACACGTTTATGGTACCGAGGGTCCGAAGGAGTCTCTTCTCCTCCGGACCCTGGGTACCGGGCATCTCTGGCTGCGTCGCCGCTGACGCCCGTGCGCCCGGAGATGACCCGCGGCAACCGTCGGGAGATCAGCGGCTAGCGCCGCTGATCTCCCGATGGCACGGTAGCGGTGGTGTGCGTCCTATTAATTGTGCAATGCGCCTGTTGCTGATTGGTCGCGGCCTGGAGGGCCGCGACCAATCAGCGCAGCGGGATTTCAGTTACAGACAGACATGATAAGGCGTATATATCTAGCTGTGAAAAAACACTGATAGATGTTGTGAATTCGATTTCTGGCCTACCTCCTCTGGTTACTGCTGAATGTGGTGGAGCTGGTCAGGTTGACGGAGGGGTTGTGAGTTCTCTTTCTGGGCTCCCTCTGGTGGTTACTGGAGGTAATGGAGCTGATCTGATTAACAGAGGCCTGCCACCTGATAATGAGGACGACGATTGGAGATCTGGGGTTTCAGACTGGATTTAAGACAGCCGACTCCCTCTATCCCTGCTGGTGATTTTTTCCTGCCTCCTGAGGTCTTCGTTTCCAGCTCAGTCCCTTCATGCTCAGCTAAGTGTTCTTTTGCTATTCTGTTAACATTTGATCTGGTTTTATCTATTTCAGTTTTGTGTGAGTCTGCCAGCTCCGGCTGGGGCTGTGCTGAATCACCATCCATACGTTACTGCTTGTGCCAGTTTGTTTTTGTCCATTATTAGATTGGTATATTCTGAAAGCAGAGCAAAAAGAGGCCAGAGTGCTCATATAGTGGGGGGCGAAGTCATGCGACTTCAGTATTTTTTCTATCAGAGGTGTTGGGCATTTTTTGCAGGGTTTTTTGCGTGATTGCAGACAGTGTCTTTCCTTTCTAGTTAGTGTGGGCCCCATCATTTGCTCAGTCTATTTTTCTACCTGCGTTTGTGTTTTCATCTTGTCTCACAGACAATATATGTTTGGGGGCCATCTATTCCTTTGGGGTTTGCTCTGGGGCAGTTTAGATTTCCCTTTTCTTGCTTTAGGCTTAGTTAGCTTTCCGGCTGTGACGAGGCGTCTAGGATCATCGTAGGAACGCTCCACGGCTACTGCTAGTTGTGGGATAGGATCAGGGGTCTGCAATCCGCTTAGTTACCAACCTCTTTGGTTTTCTGTGGCTTAGCTTGGGATTGCTCTCCTCCTCGGTGACCCAGTCATAACCGATAGCGCTTATACAAGAAAAACTGCTGTGTGAATGAGCCCTTACTGTGTGCGGTCTGCCAGTCTGGCAATAACATGGTTAACCAGCCTCAGCAATCCCCCTTTTTTCCATCAATGTGCCGTAGCAAGCAGCTAAATGGATCCTTTGCACCATGGACTGAAACATCTTGAATGCTCAAACTGTATTTTTATGGGCGTCTTGGGACACTAAATTTTAGTGGTCTATTAAATGCCAGCAATTTCATGCTGCCTTGCATAAAACAGCATTCACATATTAGGACTCGGCGCTTACATAGCGAGATTATATATATATATTTTTTTTAACACGTATAAGATTAGTCGTTTCCATTAATAACATTATGCTTTGTTTCCCAGAAATACCTTATGTTGTCATAAAAAAAAAAAAATCATGTAGGTATTACTTTAAAGAGAAAACTGGGTATTGTGCAGAGCGCCCAATAAACTTCTCGTGCCGAAGGTTACGCCAATAATACAGTCAGCGACGCCCCGACATCTTCCTACTCCGTGACGCGGGGAGCTGAAGAAATCAGCTATCTCCTCTTATGAAAGGATTCTCAAAAGCTAGGAGACCGTCCGGAATAAGATGGTATGGACCCAAAAAGGAGGGGAAAAAAAAAAACAAAATGTTTCACCTGGCAGTGTTATCCTTTTCAGAAAGAAGTCCAGTCCCACTGTTTGCTTGTACTGCTTTCCAAAGGATTCCTGGGCAAACCGCATGGCCAGCGACGTCTGAAAGGGTTAATGCATGGCATTAATAATAATAGTTGTATTAATAACCGCACTAGTATTATTAGTAGTAATAAAAGCAGTAGCTGCAATAGTAAAAGTAGCAGTAATAATTGTAGTAATAGTAAAAGCACTCCCTGATGAAGCCAAGGGCGAAACGTACGTCGAAGTCCTGGGGTCTTGATTTATACGCTGTTCTCTCTTTATGGTATGTTTTCTATCAAATATATGCAGCTTATTGATGTTATAATTATGGTAATTCCTTATCTATTGGATATACATCCGCTGTATCTCACTTTACAAATTAATATTCTGATAACATATACACGTGGTCACAATTGTCGATACCCCTTATTTAAATGATAGAAGAACCCACAATGGTCACAGAAATAACTTGAATCTGACAAAAGTAATAATAAATCAAAACTCTATGAAAATGAACGAATGAAAGTCAGACATTGCTTTTCCACCATGCTTCCACAGAATTTTTTTAAATAACAAAACTCATGAAATAGGCCTGGGCAGAAATGATGGTTCCCTTAACTTAATATTTTGTTGCACAACCTTTTGAGGCAATCACTGCAATCAAACGATTCCTAGAACTGTCAATGAGACTTCTGCACCTCTCGACAGGTATTTTGGCCCACTCCTCAAGAGCAAACTGCTCCAGTTGTCTCGTGTTTGAAGGTTGTCTTTTCCAGACGGCATGTTTCAGCTCTTTCCAAAGATACTCAATAGGATTTAGGTCAGGGCTCATAGAAGGCCACATCAGAATAGTCCAATGTTTTCCTCTTAGTCATTCTTGGGTGTTTTTAGTTGTGTGTATTGGGTCATTATCCTGTTGCAAGACCCATGACCTGTGACTGAGAACAAGCTTTCTGACACTGGGCAGCACATTTCTCTCTAGAATTCCTTGATAGTCTTGAGATTTCATTGTACCCTGCACAGATTCTACACACCCTGTGCAAGAAGCAGCAAAGCAGCCCCAGAGCATATCAGAGCTTCCTCTATGTTTCACAGTACAGATAGTGTTCTTTTCTTGATATGCTTCATTTTTCCGTCTGTGAACATAGAGCTGATGTGCCTTGCCAAAATGCTCCATTTTTGTCTCATCTGTCCTTAGGACATTCTCCCAGAAGCTTTGTGGCTCGTCAACATGTAGTTTGGCAAATTACAGTCTGGCTTTTTTATATTTTTTTTTTTTTCAACAATGGTGTCCTCCTTGGTCGTCTCCCATGAAGTCCACTTTGGCTCATACAATGACGGATGGTGCGATCTGACACTGATGTTCCTTGAGTTTGAAGTTCACCTTTGTTTAGAAGTTTTTTGGGCTCTTTTGTTATCATTCGTATTATCCATCTCTTTGATTTGTCATCAATTTTCCTCCTGCGGCCACGTCCAGGAAGGTTGGCTACAGTCCCCTTGGAGCTTAAATTTCTGAATAATATGTGCAACTGTAGTCACAGGAACATCAAGCTGTTTGGAGATGGTCTTATAACTTTTACCTTTAGCATGTTTGTCTGTAATTTTCTTCCTAACCTCCTGAGACAACTCTTTCCTTCGCTTCCTCTGGTTCATGTTGAGTGTAATACACACCATGTCACCAAACAGCACAGTGAGTATCTGTAGCCTCTATACAGGCCACTCACTGATTCCAAGATTGTAGACACCTGTGATGCTAATTAGAGGCCACACTGATTTAACATGTCCCTTTTGTCACATTATTTTCAGGGGTACCATCATTTCTGTCCAGGCCTATTTCATGAGTTTTATTTTATTTTATTTTTTTTTAATTCTGTGGAAGCATGGCTGAAAAGCAATGTCTGACTTTCATTTCTTCATTTTCATAGATTTTTGATTTATCATCACTTTTGACAGATTCAAGTTATTTCTGTCACCATTTTGGGTTCTTCTGTCATTAAACGAGGGGTACTGACAATTTTGACATGTGTAATATTTTTTATAAACCCCTTAATACGTTTGTCGAGAACATTCTTAATTCTGTGTGTATTACCCCCCAAATTTTAATGTTTTTAACTTTACGTATTAATAAATAAAATGTTACTTTTGTTTAGGATAATATCTGCTCCAGTCGTGGTTATTCACTCTTTTGGTGTAGCCTATTAGGATTTCTATGTGAATATACCTACTCAGATATAAAAATATTCAGGATTGAGAGTCCTCAGTAGTTGATACCTTTTAATGGCTAACTGAAAAGATGGTAACACATTGCAAGCTTTCGAGACTACTCAGGTCTCTTCATCAGGCATAGACTAATACAAAATCTGAAGAGTCACATATTTATGCACAACACAGCACAGAAAAAATGCAATAGATGAGACAAGTGACGTGAAGCAGAATTATGAATATGGGAGAGGGAGAAACAAATATTGGAACAGTTCATAGAAAAGGAGTCTGGATGTTTTATTGTCCTCTGGTTGGGGTCTCCTAATGTGCTGTGATGCCCCCACAAGGTCTTAGGAGCAAATTCCTTAATTGATGTAAAAAGACATAAATCCATGTGACACATTCATTCCTGCACTGAGATTGTCAAAGGTCATCATGAGCTTGTACTCACAGACTCTTCTGTCTCTCTGAGATGTGAAGTTACCTTTCAATACCAGTAATTTCATGTCCATGGTGCTATGACCAGGGGATACAAAAATGTTTTGCCACAGGTAGATCCATTCTCTTTTCTCTTATTGTGTGGCGATGAGAATTCATCCTTGTTCTCAGTTTTTGCCCTGTCTCCCCCACATACAGACCCCCAGTTGGACATTTAGTACAAATAATTAAGTATACCACATTAGATGTGATGCAGCTGAAAGTACCTGGGATCTTGTAGTCCTGATGTGAGTTGGGGATCTTTATCTTGCCCGTGGTCATTATAAATGGACAGGTTTTACATTATTTCTGGTTGCAAGGAAAGGTTCCTGCAGCTGTTGGACAGGGAGCTTCTGACAATGATGCTTCTTAGATTTGGGGGCTGCCTAAAGCACAGTAGTGGGGGGGGAGGGGGTCTGGAAATATGGATTGTAATCGGGCATCTTTTTGTAGTAAAGGTTGTTATTTCCGTGCAGCTCCTCTTAGCACTTCCAGATTTGGGTTGTAGGTGACTACTAGAGGCACCCGGTTATTTTCTTCTTTAGCTTTGTAATGTAGCAGGTGATTCCTTGACATTCTGGTGGCTCTTGTAATTTGGTGTTCAATTGTTCTTGGATGGTAGCCCTGATTCAAAAAGGTCTTTTTGAGGCGACCAAGGTGTTCATCTCTATCCATAGTGTTGGACCATATACGATTGTATCTGATGGCTTGGCTGTAGATAATAGAGTTCTTTATGTGTTTTGGATGGAAACTGTCCCATTTAAGGTATGTTGGACAGTCAATAAGAGAAAAGAGAATGGACCTACCTGTGGCAAAACATTTTTGTATGCCTGATCATAACACCATGGATATGAAAATACTGGTATTGAAAAGTAACTTCACATCTCAGAGAGACAGGAGGGTCTGGGAGTACAAGCTCATGATGACCTTTGACACTCTCAATGCTGGAATGAATGTGTCGCATGGATTTACGTCTTTTTACATCAATTAAGGAATTTGCTCCTAAGTCCTTGTGGGGGCGTCACAGCACATTAGGAGACCCCAATCAGAGGACAATAAAACATCCAGACTCCTTATCTATGAACTGGTCCAATATTTATGTTTTTCCCTCTCCCATGATAGTTCTGCTTCACATCACTTGTCTCATCTATTGCATTTTTTCTGTGCTGTGTTGTGCATAAATATGTGACTCTTCAGATTTTGTATTAGTCAATGCCTGATGAAGAGACCTGAGTAGTCTCGACAGCTTGCAATTTGTTACCATCTTTTCACTTAGCCATTAAAAGGTATCAACTACTGAGGACTCTCAAGTCTGAATATTTTCAATCTACTGGCTAACACGGTCCAAAGACATACATCTTTCCTACTCAGATATAGTGATGGATAGATTTATTTTCTTGTATATTTTAAAAGTAAAAGCAGCAATCATAGTAATAACAATAATAATAGTAATCACAATTGTAATTAAATAATAGCAGCTGCAATAGTAATAATAATAATAATAACAACAGTAGTAATGGTAGTAGTGGCAGTAATAAAAGTAGTAGTAACAGTAATACCAGTAGTAGTTAAAAATTTTATACGCAGTGGCAGTCGTAGTAATAGCAGTAATTACAGAAGCATTTTTGAAAGTACAAAATTATTTAGGGGTTTTCCGCCGTCACATTTTATGTCCCCTGATGCTCCAATACCTCTAAACCCACAAACAGAGGAGCAGGTACTCTCTCTTTCCGGGTCCAATGCCGGCTCTTCGCCGCAGTTCCAATCTGTTTACTGGTTGCAGCGGTGCCATCACCACTGCAGCCCATCACAGAGTTCAGCAGCTCATGCCGTCTGAATAGGGAAGAACCGGGGAGTGTGAGCGCCTGATGTTTATTGTTTTAGAGGCCTTTTTTAGAATTTGGGGATATAAAACTCGCTAGCGGAAAACCGCTTTACCAGTGAGAATAGTAAAAGTATCAGATTAAAAATCCTCATTTGTCACCTCCCAGCGAGGCCGCTGCTTTATGGCCAGGCTTCAGCACAAGCTAGCTGGAGTAGGATGCACCCATGTCACGCTTCTTAGAATGTGGAGCGTCTTTCAGGCCAGTCGGTTCTCCGATCGTGAGCAGGGGCAGATTTCTGCTATAAATGGATGGGACCTCCGTGTGTATACAGGGCACTGTGGTCGTCATTTGCTCTAATGCTATACTCCATTACTGGACTTTCCACTTATCTGTAGCCTGTTTTCTCTGCCCTCCCCGAGACTATAGCTGCTGTGTCCTCTCCATATTGTGGAGATCTGTGCAATACACACTCCATGCTGCCATCTTTAAGGGCTCGTTCAAACGTCCATTTTTCACATTTTAGTTCTATCCATGTTTTTCAAGGATATTACGTGTACCCATTAGTCTGTTCACGTCACTCTTTCTGACATTTTGGGCAGCATGGTGGCTCAGTGATTAGCAGTGCAGCCTTGCAGCGCTGGAGTCCTGGGTTCGAATCCCACCAAGGACAACATCTGCAAGGAGTTTGTATGGGTTTCCTCTGGGTACTCCGGTTTCCTCCCACATTCCAAAGACATACTGATAGGGAATTTAGATTGTGAGCCCCATCGGGGACAGTGATGATAATGTGTGCAAACTGTAAAGCGCTGCGGAATATATTAGCGCTATATAAAGATAAAGATTATTTATTCTCTTGTGGAACACTAGGTGTGCAAAAAAAAAAAAGCCAGGGACGTATATTTTTTTTTTTTTATTCAAGTCACAGACAAAAAAAAAAAAAAAAAAAAAGAACACAATTTAGTCTATGGGGCAGCAAAAAACTCAAACCATGCACTGTTTGTTTTCTAGAAGTCTGAGAAACCTTCTTCAGATTTGGTTCCATACTAGAAAAAAACAACAAAACACGAATGTGCCTAAAAGTTCCGTTCACACGTGTTTGTTATAAGGGAAGGAGTCAGACGGCTGTAGAACTCGGACGAGCACCGCAACGCAATGCTCGGACTGGCCTTCGGTCCTCCCGACCAGAGGGTGACAGCATGTATTTCTATGCAGCTGCCACGTTTGGGTCGGGAGAGCCGACAGCCAGTCCGAGCATTGCGTTGAGATCCTCGTCCGAGTTCTACAGCCGTCTGGTTCCTTACCTTACAGCTAGGAGCTGCCATCAGTGTTTGTGATGAACAGCCGGGCAAGAGCTAGAAAAAAAAACTTTATGTGGAAACCTTCTGCTACGTACTGTATCCGCCATTGCTCTGCAGCACGCAACGGCAGGGAGGAGGCCATGATGGGGACCGTTTTCCAGAACGCGGGTCTGGTATTGCTTATGTATACAGTGACTATGATTAAAATCAAATGTACAGAAAGATCAACGTTCCAACCTACACTGAATATTTCAATTTTGTTTTCAGAGCTGCACCTATTGTTGGTGCAAATATTGGCAAATCTTTCTTAGATCAGATAAGCCTAACAAATCTTAACAGTATATTACCGGTATTTGCCTGATATCAAATTGTTAACTTGAAGAATTAAACCAGATTTCGTCTACTAGGAGTTTTTTGTGTAACTTGCTGTTCACTGCCTGCTGTCAAGCACAATCCGTACCCAGCAGATGAGACGCTGAAAGGAATTGGGGTCTTCGTCTCTCTGCCTTTTGCTCTGTCAAACTGCATACAGGCGATAAAGGGAGGTGGGCTGTAAGTTCAAGGCAGGCATGCCAATGGCCAATAAACAGGAGTAATGCATGCTGGGAGGTGAGGGAATGGAGGGTCTCATCACCTATAGTGCTGGCACAATACTAATGAAAAAGAACTACCCATTCAATAACAAAAAAAATTGTATGCAAGTTACAAAGCATGAGAATCAGCACAGTTCCTGGACATCTTTATGTGGTATGAGCCCATAAAGCAGCGGTTTTTTTTTAGGAAAGAGGGCAGCAAGACCATGCTTTCATACAGCTTTTATGTGTAAAGATAGATACGTTCTAAGGAATAAACAATGGCTGTCATAGGATTGCAATGTACACTTCAATGTACTTAATAGGACTGCCAACAAGGGGTTAGCCAGGACTTTTTTTTTTTAACAACGTGCCTAAGAAATAACAGGCAGGTGGTTGCTAACTACCTACCGGTAGTGCTTGGCACCGATCTCTGCCGGCACAGACTGCTCCTGCTGGTGATTTTGCCTTCTCTTCCGCTCCGTTGATGTGGCCTGACTGCTGACATCATTTTGATTTGACAGCTGGCTCCCCGCAATAAGGTAAGTGGGGAGCCGGCTGCCTAACTGTGGAGAACCAGCTGTCAAACGGCAAGTCGCCAGCAGTGATGAGGGTCGGTGGGTGACCGCTCGGAATCGGCATCGGGTAAACCAGGCAGGTAGCTAGCAACACTCAATGATTTATCATTTATGATCACGCCAATGTTTTTTGGCCATGTTATACCCATTGAATGGTCTGATACGACGGAAGAAGAGGAAGAAGGTAATAGGGATGAAGCTAAAACCTGTGCGTTAATCAGATTTCCCCGAGCTTACAGGTAGACCTTGAAATTACGGTATATACTGGACATGTCACGTTCTGGACACCTTCCAACATAGCATTTTTGCCAAAAAAGTACACAAGTAAGAACATCAGCCTTTTTTTTTTTTTTTTTTTTTACACAGTTCGGGGGCAACTAAGCACTTTTGGTTCATTTTTCTATATTAGTTTGTTGTGTTTTAGCATCTGCCTTTTTAAGATGCATTTTATTGCTTTTCTTCTCTCACAAAGACAAATGCTTCATGGAGTCATGCTGAATCCAAGATTTTAAAATCTTGTACAACAAAAAACACAACAGTCGGGGGGAAAAAAATAAAAAATAAAAATAAAAAAACAGTAGTGGTCTATGTGAGAAAAATGGCAAACTTTTAAAACGCCACAGCAAGCTGCAATTTAGAAAAATAAAAAAACAATCCACATAAGACCAGACAAAAAGGCACAATAAAAAGCAGTGACTATATAGCATTTAATAGTTTCTTATTGACTCTCGCAAATGTTTCAGAAGCTCCCCGATTTAAACAAGGGTTTAGCCTCTGATGGTATCTAGCCTTTAAGAACCGAAGATCACTAAAATTGGAGAAAAAGTGTTTTAGGGCTCTTTGGATCACTGAAATAAGTCTCAAACACCTGTGATAATTATGGCAGTTTGCCAGGTGCCCAATTAAAGGAAAACTACTTAAGGAGGACGTTTCACATTATTAAAGAAGTTATCCACTATTTGGACAACTTCTCATACCCCTCCCTTGGCCCCCATAAAATAATAAAGCCTATACTCCCCACCGGTGCTGGCTGATTGGGCGATGGCACAACAGCCCCGGGAGAACGAGTGTCTACACCGCGGGAACAGTGCCAGCACGAGAGGGGAGTATAGGCTTTATTTTATGGGAGCCAAAATTTGGATCAAGAAAGGGTTGGCCTAGTTGTGGACAACCCCTTTAAGCAGCTACTGGTTTCAAGCAATATGGGAAAGATAAAGGATCTCCCTGCTGCTGAAAAGCGTAAAATACTTCAATGCCTTGGTCAAGATATGAAAACATGATATTTTGTGAAAACGTAAGTGGGTTCATCGTACTGCGAAGAGATTTTTGGCTGATACAGAGCACAGATGGTTAGTGCAGATAAAGTAATAATGAGGAAGGTTTTGCTCAAATTTATCAGATTAAGAGAGGACCTACTAATATACTATTATAAAGCAGCTAACAGGTAATTGATGCTCTAGAGCACTGTGATCTTCAAGGTGTAGGAGGATCCCCCAGAGTATTGTAGTTGTGCATAAGCCTACTATTACCAAATGTACATGAAGACTAATTTTAATACAATCTTGTTTATTGATGAGTGCTGTGCAACCCTTAATGGTCCAGATGGATGGAGTAGTGGATGGTTGGAGGATGGCCACCATGTCCCAACAAGGCTGCAACATCAGCAAGGGAGGTGGCACAGTCATATTTTGGGCCGGAATCATGGGGAGATCAGGTAGGCCTCTTTAGATGAAAATAACTACCAGCAACAGAAAATTGAAACTTGAGCTCCAAGCCTGGACAACCCCTTTAAATTAGGACTACAGCTGTTTTCCTATTCACAATCAAAAAACAACATTCGGAGCGTTGCCAGTTACCTGCCCCAGAGACAATTCAATTACAAGAAAGCCCTGGAAAGGGGTTCTCCAGGACACTAGTATTCATGACCTACTTCAGAGACCCCCACCAAACAGCTAATGGGGTATAACCCTTATAACACTGATGACTTATCCTTAGGATAGCTCATCAAAAATCAGATTGGTGGGGGCCCAATACCAGACACCCCTCCCCCAATAACCACCGGGTTTCCGCAACAGTGGTGGCTGGATATACACCGAGAAAGGAGTCAGGACACCACGGCTCCATAGGCATTTCAGCAGCTCTTCCCAGGTTCGGCAGCTCAGCTTTTATTGAAGTGAATGGGAGCCGAGCAGCCAGTGTTGAAAGCGCTGACCCTTGGCTCTCTTCGCTGTTGACATCCTGGCTCCGCTGGAGTTAGTAACAGCTGAACTGTCGTGATGCCGGATGTCGTACCACCACCGATCGGATATGAAGATCCTACCCTTAATATGATAAGCATAGACAACCCCTTTAATTCATCGGATTCTAGCAGCACATCAGGCTGAAATCCATCTCCGAGTCCATGCACACCCCATAGTATGCGCTCACGGATTCTGCCTACTCGGTAAAGCCGTGATTGACGTGTGTTTCCCAGAGTTTACATTACATTTCACAGACCGCACTTTTTGGTTATTCCACTAATAATATCAGACATTTATTGCAAATAGAAAAAAATAAATTGGTATTTTCTCAAATGCAACTTATTCCCCCGGCATGGGATTAAGGCGGCAGAGTTACGAGTCTCCGTGCGGAAGTCTACCTTATCCGCGGTTTTAATTAAACCACAAATCAGATCACAAATGGTTGAGTTTTACTCAAATAATATCAAATTTGCAGGATTAAAATGCTGGAAACTGCAGTTATCCTCCATTAGAGGATCATAAAACCACGAGAGGCTTTGACCATGATTAGCAGCGAAAGAAGGGTAAAAGCGCTCCCTTCTCCGTCAATGAAACAGACCATGACTTAGTTGGACGATGAGAGGCAATTTATGGACGTAAAGCAGACGCCCGGGACTCCCCGGAGGCCCTGAAGGATCAGCGGTCGAGAATGGTCAAAGGAGACTAAAAAGTCTAGAATTGGGGGACTTGGGATGACGACATAATGTGAAGTTGGATGACCGAGGTTCGGTGGTCACAAAATGTCTATAGGAAAGACCGTGACCCCGATGAGGACCGGTAAGGAGAGACTAGAAAGAAGCTGCAAACCACAGGAGAAAATGTGCTCTCTTTAGGGATTCTTAAATGCCCTGTACTCAGGTAGTTTGCTTTAAAAAAAAAAAAAAAAAAAACTGAGCTTTATTCACCCTCCCTGGGTCCAGCGTTGAGCAATCGCAGCTGCCCCAGTGTCCTTTATGGTCTGCAGTGCTAACGTCATGTCAAAAGTGCTGCAGCCGATCAGTGATCTCAGCGGCTCATGCCCGAGTAACATGCATTTTTGACATGCACGGTACTGTCTGCAGTGCTGATGTTGACGAAAGAGCTGCAGCCAATCAGACACTGGGAGCAGAAACAGAGACTCAGTCCTTGACCTCGGGTGGGAGGAGTAAAGCTTTTTTTTTTTTTTTTTTTAAAGCTTTTTTTACAACAGCAACCAGGGGTCAGAGGTGGGAAAACAGAAAACCTGTTAAAAAAATTAAAAAAATAAATAAATAATGATCTTAAGAATACCAAAGGTAAGGCTAAGTGCACACGTACCGGAACTCTCGCGGAAATTACCGCGAGAATTCTGGAATTCCATTCCGCGGGAAAATCGCATTTTAAATTCCTGCGATTTTCCCGCGGAAAAACTAGCATTTTGCAAGCGTATTTAGCTTGCAAAATGCTAGCGTTTTCCAAGCGATCTGTAGCATCGCTTGGAGAACTGATTGACAGGTTGGTCACACTCGTCAAACACAGCAGCATCAGTAGTAAAAGATAAAATGTAAAAAAAAATAAAAAAATGGTGTTATTCTTACCTTCCGCTGTCCCGCGCAGCCGTTCCCAGTAATCCTTTGCGAAAATGCCTGCGATGACGTACGTTCTCGCGGTAATTCGCGATGTCTCGCGGTAATTCGCGATGACGTCACGCGAATGACCGCGAGACTTCGCGATCCCGCGAGAACGTACGTCATCGCGGGCATTTTCGCAAAGGATTACTGGGAACGAGATCGTGGAGAGAGGCGGAAAGGCCGCGCGGGACGCCGGAAGGTGAGAATAACAATATTTTTTATTTTTAAATTCTATTTTTTACAGGGATATGGTACCCAAAGCCCGGAGGACAGTCTCCTCTCCTCCGGACCGTGGGTGCCATCCGCAAATGTTCTGCTTACTTTCCGCATGGTGTGCACAGCCACATGCGGGAAGTAAGCGGAACAATGCATTCCTATGGGTGCCGGATCGCCGCGATTCCGCAAAATTAATGAGCATGCTGCGGTTTTTACCGTGAAGCGATTTCGCCGCGGTAAAAACCGCAGCATTAGCACAGCATTGCGGAATCCCATAGGAATGCATGAGATGCTTTTTTTTCGCGGCAAAATCGCGTGGTTAAAACCGCCGCAGAAACGCGAAAAAAACGCCACGTGTGAACTCAGCCTAACGGAGGCACTAAAAGCTCTGAAAATGGATACGGCATTTTTATCCTGGTAAGCTGTACAGCCTCTTCACGGGCATTAAATGGTCCTATCAAAGTACACAGGGTCGGCCGTGGGCGATGCTGCCGTCCAGCATTTGGATACAAGTACATCTGTGTATTTCTCTCATTCTGACGTATAGCGGGTGAAATAAGTATTGAACTGGTCGCCAATATTCTAAGTAAATATATTTTTAAAGGTGCTATTGACATGAAATTCTCACCAGATGTCGGTAACAACCCATCCAATCCAGAAAGACATCAAACCATAGATGACCATAAATTAAGTTATATATAAAAATGAGAAATGACAAAGGGAAAAAGCATTCAACACATGAAGAAAGCGAGGTGCGAAAAGCCGTGGAAAGTCATCAGAAATTAGAAAGCAATCCTGCCACTTACTATCAGCTGGTTCAACTGATGGCAAGGTGCCACACAAGAAACAGCTCATGAGGGGTAAAACAAGTGAGCTGTCACAAGACCTTTGCAACCTTATTGTGCAAAATATACTGATGGCACTGATTACAGAACCATTTCTAAAACTACTGAAGATTCCAGTGAGCACTGTTAAAGCCATAACCAAGTAGTGGATATTTCACCATAAACTGGCCACAACCAGGTGCTCCCCACAAGATTTCAGACAGAGGATTGAAAAGAATTATTGGAAAAGTTGTCCAAGAGCCAAGGACCACCTGTGGAGAGCTAAAGAAACCTCCATGGCCTGTATGCTCTCTCAAAACACAAGACTTCACTGCTAAACAAAAAAAATGTTCAAGTATGTTTATAGTGTCCTCGACAACATTTAGACAAGCCTGTGAGATACTGGGAGAAAAAAGTCTGGTCAGATGAGACCAAAATTGAACTATTTGGATGCTATAATGCACACCATGTTTGGAGGCCAAAAGGCACTGTAACTCACCCCAAAAACATCATACCAACAGTGAAGTTTAGAGGTGTGAACATCATGGTGCGGCAATGTTTTTCAGCATTCAGCACTGGCAAACTTCATATGAATGAAGGAAGGATGAATGGAAAAATGCACCAAGACATTCTTGATAAAAAAAAATCTGTTGTCATCTACCAGGATGATGAAGATAAAACGAGGGTGGACATTTCATAAAGACAATGACCCCAATCACACAGTCAAGGAATCTCTCAATTGGTTTCAAATAAAAATAAATAAAGCTGCTAGAATGGCCAAGCCAATCACCGGACCTGAATCCAATATGAAATGTATGGAAGGAACCAAAGCACAGAATTCATAGAAGGAGCCCACGGGGCCTTCAGGATTAGAAGAGTGTTTGCATGGAAAAAGGGGCCAAACGTCGCACTTGAGCAATGCCTGCGACTAGTTTCTCCATGTCTTAAAGCTGTCATCACCAACAAAGATTTCATACAAAGTATTATTAAAAAAAATATGAAAAAATTAACTTATGGATATCAATGGGTTGATTTATTTGCCTGTGTGGATTGGATGGGTTGTTATCGATATCTGGTGAGAATTTCATATCAATAGTACCTGTAGAAATATATTTACTTAGAAAACTGGTGATGTGTTCAATACTTACTTCACATGCTAAACACCTGGGCACGGGAGTGAGAGAGATGCCCTGGCGAGACCAAGATAAAAAGTAGATGTCAGTGTTTATGGAGTAGATTTTAATCCAAAACTGGTCTTTTATTCTGAACACTGCATTAAACAATCACAGGTTCATTTTACTTATAGGAAAATGAAATCTAAAGATACAAAAAAGTTTAAAGTTTAAAAAAAAAAAAAACTGCATCACCCACCAATTTACCCCCCCCCTTAAAAATAAAAGGAGAAAAAAAACACGCATATTGTAACATGTCCGTAAAAAGTCAGATCAAAATATAAACAAACCTGTAAAAGCTATAAATTAAAAAAACGAAAGCCAGAATTGTTTTTTTCTCTCCAAAATGCATGAAAAACATCAATCGTAACACAAAATGATCACAATAAAAACTACAGCCGATCACCCAAAAACTTTTTTTTTTACAAGTCCTGATACAGTTCCATTGATGGAATAAAAAAATAAAAATAAAATTTAAAAAAAAAAAAGACTTTTTTTCTTCCACCACTTAAAAAAAAAAAGTGAAAGTTTGTTATCACCATAGCAATCCTGACATGGAGAATCGGCCAGGTCATTTTTTTTTTTTACAGCACAATAAACACCATGAAAGCAGCCCCCCCCCCCCCCAAAAAAAAAAAAAAAAAAAAAATTACCTTAGAAATGCGTTTTTTTTGCCATTTCACTGTTCTAGGAAGTTTCTTCCCATTGTTCAGTACATTGTATGGTAAAAATAACTGGTGACAATCAAAACAATTTATCCTGCAAAAATAAGCCCTTACAGGTCTATGTCAATGGAAAAGAAAAAAAAAAAAAAAAAAAAAAAAAACTAGGGAAGAGAAAAACAAAACTCATTAAGAAAAACTGACCTCTGCGAGAAGGGGTAAAAAAAAGGTTCAGCTCACCAAGAGCAAGCGTCCTCCTAGAAAAAAAAAAAAAGCTGCAGCACTTTCCATTACACGGTGATCGGGCTTTATTTTCACAAGCTTGGACGACCGCTGGAATTTGCACTTACTTTCCAAAAGTTTGTTAAGTCCGGCGCTAACATGCTAACAGAAACCGGCACGCCGAGAGCACGAAAATTATTTTAATTTAACAAAGCAATAAATTGGTGTGAAATAAGTCTCTTCAACCTCCGGACAAACGAGCTTTTCTTCTTTTGACTTGTTTCGCGGGGAAGACTGCCAAGTTCTTCAAGGAGATTATCATGGAAAATGGGGAAATTGTCATCGGCTTTTGAGAAATTGCTAAATCGGAGTATGGGTTCGCCACGTTGGCAAAGGAGCATGCACAGTTTTCTGGGTCTAAGATCGAAGACTCGGAGCCAAAGATTTTCCCTTTCTTCTTTTCCATGGCAGGACACTGTACCGTATCTCTGCGGCTTCCACCTCTGACACTTTCAGCGTTCCAACAAAAATGTAACCAACACCCGCCAATAAAGGCACCCGTCCCCACATACGGGTTACACAGCTACACAGGTTATGATTAGATTCTATTCTGCGCCCTGGGGGACAGGTCACACAACAGGCCATATGAACACCGCCACATAGACAAAGTGGCCACATGCTATTCACATACCATGGAAAGAGTGTGTAGAAGCAGAGCAGACGCGACGGTGCACAGATCAGTCTGTTCATTTTATCCCCACTTGCAAAAAAAATATTTATTATGATGTTATGCAAGATTCAAGAACCACGTGAAACATTTTGAAGAACTTCGCATACAAAAAGAAAAAAAGTACAATAACATACAGACAAAAAAAAAGGAACAAAGGAAAGTGACACAAACAAATAACCAATGATGAATTGGCCCAAGTCATCAAGGTTAGGTGCCGAGAGGGCGGCATCGGCCAGGGCGCGATCAGAGGGCGGCATCGGCCAGGGCGCGATCAGAGGGCGGCATCGGCCAGGGCGCGATCAGAGGGCGGCATCGGCCAGGGCGCGATCAGAAGGCGGCATCGGCCAGGGCGCGATCAGAAGGCGGCATCGGCCAGGGCGCGATCAGAAGGCGGCATCGGATGTCATGTGAGTGAGGTCCAATTTTTTTTATCCAAGAAAATACAGCTGCATTCTGAAATGCTATAATACGCAAACAATGAAAATATGAACTGCATTACTGCTATAGAAAGCGGCGATACCAAATATGTGTATTACTGATTTTTATTTTTAATTGTTTTATTTTGAATTGTGCGAATGGGGGGGCGATTTATACTTTTTTTTTTTTACTTGCTTCCATAGTCTGCTTAGGAGATTAGAAGCTGCAATGATCTGATCGCTTCTGCTACAGAGGATGGCTGCAGCCCTATGAGTAGCAAAAATGCTCATCTGCTATGAACACCAGCAACGAGGCGGCGATCATAGCAGTTCGGTTATGGCAACCACAGGGGTCTCCTACAGACCACAGGTTGTCATGCCAACCCATCGGCATCCCGCAATCATGTGACACGGGCGCCAATAGACAGAGCTAAACATGTGCATCCAGTTTGCCAGAGTTCAACGATGAAATCAGCTGTCATCAGCTCAGAGGGAGGCGACCCATGACGTACCTATAGGACATAGATCCTAAAGGAGTTAAGGGCAGGCAGGAGCTAGATCTTATTAAAAACGCCACAGGCTGATGGGAGGAGTGCTCAGTCAGAAGCAGTATACTACAAAAATCTGACCAGCACCTCCAAACAGAATAACGCAAGTGTGAACAATCCTGCTGACAAGTTCCTTTTAACTAGACAACCCTTCTAAACTCAGAATTCTCAGATTACAGTGCGCACCTTCTATGTAATAATCTGAAACTTTTTCTATTTTCTGACACTTACAGCACAGTTCTTGCAAAACAATAATTGTGGGTGGAACCTTTCAGATATGCAAATAAGGCTTAAGAGCTATGGTAGATCTGAAGCCTCTGTCACTCCAGCTCTATTCCCCGCCCAGTGCCACCACATCCTGCTTGACCAATAGCCTCTATGCTGTGTGACTTCAGGCAAAGAAGTCATCAGTAAGGGTGTGTGCACACGCTGCGGATTTTGCTGCGGTGTACTGTACCATGATTCCCTATGGGAATCAAAAACCGCAGTGCAGACGGTGCGGAATTTTCCGCGCGGATAATCTGCGGTTTTCAATCCGCAGAAAGAATTGACATGTCAATTCTTTCTGCGGATTCTGCTGCGGTTTGCGATCTCCTCCATTGAGGAGATGAAAAACCGCAGGGCAAAACCGCAGAGCAATCTGCAGGTAAAACCGCAGGTCTTTTGACCTGCGGATTTTACAAAATCCGCGCGGATGAATCCGCACCCCAATCCGCAGCGTGTGCACACACCCTAAAGCAAGAGGAGGCGGCACTTGGCGCGGAATAGAGCTGGAGTGACAGTGGCTTCAGATCTCCTATAGCTCTTTAGACTCATTTGCATATAAATTCAAATTGTTACAGGGTTGTCGAGACAGAGAGGAGACAAAAGACCGCAGCATCAGAGTTCTCCTACTCCTGCGCTGAATAGCAGCACTTCACCTTCTTTTTAAACAGTGTAAATTTCTTTTGGCAGAACAGGGTTTAATCGGCCATGTGAGGAGCTCTGGGAGCTAGTGCTCTCAGCTGAGCATGGTTAGCCACTCCTACCACCTATCTATTCTGGGTCCTAACTGACACACACTGTCAGAGCTAGCTTATGCTGCATGGCTGGGAGGATAGTTGTTGTTGGTTAACATATGAGAAGGCGTTTGGTGGGTTTATCTGCGACAGTTGCTTGGTTTAGTAAGTGCAATAATTCCCTTTCTTTTCCTCTTTTGGCTTTACCCCACCCTCCACTCCCCGGTTCATTCCTCCGTTATATGCGAGTGAATATTTGCATGCCTGGTATTTTCCGATTCCCCTATTTGTGTTACCTTGTTCATCTGCTTGATGTACTACGGTGCACTGCTACTCCCTTCTTCCCTGGGTGGGGTAAGGGTACAGACGGAGGGCAGATTCAGGAGCTAAGGCAACGTATGTGACCCCAGCATCTTCACCTTCAGAAGTAACTTGGGGAACAGGGCGAGTTAGGGCGCCCACTAGCGTTAGGGACAGGAAAGGAGCCTCGGGTCACCCGACAATGGAGTCGTGACACAAATACCGATTTTTCAGCAACGGAGGAACGGACTGGCCGTGTCAAGGTATTGCTGGACTTGTCTTTGAAATGGCTACATGCGCATATTAATAGTATGGGGTGTAAAGTCCTACAGACCCATTCCCTTTAAATGAATCTATCCTCACGTTCAATGACTCAGCACCATTGTACTGACACCCGGACGGTGAAAGCTTTGTCATTAGAAGCCGCCATCTAACCTCACTTTCATATTAATATATTATGTGGAGAGAACGCGTTTCCAATCAAATATTAATATCCCAGACGAGCGTTCATCGGCGGCTTCAGTGCTCACACCAAAAAGCTCATCACAGGAACACTGCACAATGCCAAGAAACATTATTGTGCAGGTATTAGGAGAAAAAAATGGCAGTATTAAAAGTCTGGGAAAAAAAGGTTTTGTTTTTTTTTAATCCACAAGAAGGGTCAGATGTCACAGGTTTCTTGCAGATTTTGCAGCAGGTTGTGGGTATTGCTGTGTCCACTGCCGGGCAGCCTGACCACAACGGGAGGAACTACACAAGCTGCGATCGTGGAGCGGAGACCCCACTGACAACAACGAGGAACGGAGAATGTTCACGGAACAGATAATAGCTCGTCACCGGCTGGCGTTTCCATTGTCTGATGCTGGAATCTCTCTGGCAGGAAACTTGCAGAAAAGGACAACGCCTTTAAAAGGATCTTTCTCTGCTCCTGAAGATGAAAAGGTTTTTTTCTGATGTGTTTGTATAGAGAGGGACCTAGTAGTCAAGAGGAGTGGGACCAGGAGACGGTCCCTGAGCACATGTCCAAATCTGGCCCGCAGGGTGACGATATTTGGCCCACAACGCCGGACACATCCCCCGGCCATCATCAGATCGGCATCCTAGATGCAGATTCGTTTTGAAACAATGATGGAGGAAGTAGGATCAGCTGACGCCCCATCTCCCATCATTCCCCCGCTGCGTCTGACTTCCCAGAGTATCAGCTGTGCCGAGATGTGCAGAAGATCTGAAGACACCAGTGTAGCAGGGGAACAGGCAGAGGGGAGTATTTATTCTTTAAATGTGGGGCCATTATACTGTACGGGGCGCTGCGTGGGGCCATTATACTGTACGGGGCGCTGCGTGGGGCCATTACACTGTACGGGGCGCTACGTGGGGCCATTACACTGTACGGGGCGCTGCGTGGGGCCATTACACTGTACGGGGCGCTGCGTGGGGCCATTACACTGTACGGGGCGCTACGTGGGGCCATTACACTGTACGGGGCGCTACGTGGGGCCATTACACTGTACGGGGCGCTACGTGGGGCCATTACACTGTACGGGGCGCTGCGTGGGGCCATTACACTGTACGGGGCGCTGCGTGGGGCCATTACACTGTACGGGGCGCTGCGTGGGGCCATTACACTGTACGGGGCGCTGCGTGGGGCCATTACACTGTACGGGGCGCTGCGTGGGGCCATTACACTGTACGGGGCGCTGCGTGGGGCCATTACACTGTACGGGGCGCTGCGTGGGGCCATTACACTGTACGGGGCGCTGCGTGGGGCCATTACACTGTACGGGGCGCTGCGTGGGGCCATTACACTGTACGGGGCGCTACGTGGGGCCATTACACTGTACGGGGCGCTACGTGGGGCCATTACACTGTACGGGGCGCTACGTGGGGCCATTACACTGTACGGGGCGCTACGTGGGGCCATTACACTGTACGGGGCGCTACGTGGGGCCATTACACTGTACGGGGCGCTACGTGGGGCCATTACACTGTACGGGGCGCTACGTGGGGCCATTACACTGTACGGGGCGCTACGTGGGGCCATTACACTGTACGGGGCGCTACGTGGGGCCATTACACTGTACGGGGCGCTACGTGGGGCCATTACACTGTACGGGGCGCTACGTGGGGCCATTACACTGTACGGGGCGCTACGTGGGGCCATTACACTGTACGGGGCGCTACGTGGGGCCATTACACTGTACGGGGCGCTACGTGGGGCCATTACACTGTACGGGGCGCTACGTGGGGCCATTACACTGTACGGGGCGCTACGTGGGGCCATTACACTGTACGGGGCGCTACGTGGGGCCATTACACTGTACGGGGCGCTACGTGGGGCCATTACACTGTACGGGGCGCTACGTGGGGCCATTACACTGTACGGGGCGCTACGTGGGGCCATTACACTGTACGGGGCGCTACGTGGGGTTGGAGTTGGAGGGCAGAGGTGCAGGACGACGCGGAGTTGGAGGGGGAGGCGCAGGACGACGCGGAGTTGGAGGGGGGAGGCGCAGGACGACGCGGAGTTGGAGGGGGGAGGCGCAGGACGACGCGGAGTTGGAGGGGGGGAGGCGCAGGACGACGCGGAGTTGGAGGGGGGGAGGCGCAGGACGACGCGGAGTTGGAGGGGGGGAGGCGCAGGACGACGCGGAGTTGGAGGGGGGGAGGCGCAGGACGACGCGGAGTTGGAGGGGGGGAGGCGCAGGACGACGCGGAGTTGGAGGGGGGGAGGCGCAGGACGACGCGGAGTTGGAGGGGGGAAGGCGCAGGACGACGCGGAGGGGGAGGAAGATGCAGGGGGGGGGGGTACGTATGGGGCAGCCCACTTTGCAGGATATGTGAGGGGCGCCAGCACAGGACATGGCCCCTGCTCTGTACCGCGGGGATCCCGGCTGCTGAGGACACGTCACACGGATACCCGGCACATGGCGGCGGATACCGACCTTCCCACACGCTCCATCCCCTAGAATGACGATCTTCAGCTGCCGGTCCTGGCTCTCCTCCTCGGAGTCAGACATGTCACTCTCGCCGGACGCTGCAGGATTATGGCTCCGGATTTACAGCAGCGCTAAGCAACAGGACGCCATGTTCACCGGCGGAGGCCTGTCACTGGCTGCAGCGCCGGCGCAGACCATGTCCACTGTCGGAGAGAGGGGGGAATAGACGTCCAGGAGAGCGGCCTGAGTCTCCGCTAGGAGAGATCTACACCTCACGTTACGTCACACATCAGTTTATACCGATTTATACCGATTTATACCGTTCAGCCTTTGTATTATTTGTAAACACCCCCCTACGTGACAGACTAAGTGGTTCCGTCCTGGCATTGACGCCGCCTGGTTACTAAGGTGAACGAGGCAGGTCAGCAGACTACAACAGAGACAGCGGGGACAGAGAGGGGGCAGCCCGGGGACAGGAGGAGCGGGCACCAGAGAGAGAGCAGCCCGGGGACAGGAGGAGCGGGCACCAGAGAGGGGCAGCCCGGGGACAGGAGGAGCCGGCACCAGAGAGAGAGCAGCCCGGGGACAGGAGGAGCAGGCACCAGAGAGGGGGCAGCCCGGGGACAGGAGGAGCCGGCACCAGAGAGAGAGCAGCCCGGGGACAGGAGGAGCGGGCACCAGAGAGAGAGCAGCCCGGGGACAGGAGGAGCCGGCACCAGAGAGAGAGCAGCCCGGGGACAGGAGGAGCGGGCACCAGAGAGAGAGCAGCCCGGGGACAGGAGGAGCGGGCACCAGAGAGAGAGCAGCCCGGGGACAGGAGGAGCCGGCACCAGAGAGAGAGCAGCCCGGGGACAGGAGGAGCGGGCACCAGAGAGGGGCAGCCCGGGGACAGGAGGAGTGGGCACCGGAGAGGGGGAAGCCAGGGGACAGGAGGAGCCGGCACCAGAGAGAGAGCAGCCCGGGGACAGGAGGAGCCGGCACCAGAGAGGGGGCAGCCCGGGGACAGGGGGAGCGGGCACCGGAGAGGGGGAAGCCAGGGGACAGGAGGAGTGGGCACCAGAGAGGGGGCAGCCCGGGGACAGGAGGTGTGGGCACCGGAGAGGGGGAAGCCAGGGGACAGGAGGAGCCGGCACCAGAGAGAGAGCAGCCCGGGGACAGGAGGAGCCGGCACCAGAGAGGTGGCAGCCCGGAGACTGGAGGAGCGGGCACCAGAGAGGGGGCAGCCCGGGGACAGGGGGAGCGGGCACCGGAGAGGGGGAAGCCAGGGGACAGGAGGAGTGGGCACCGGAGAGGGGGCAGCCCGGGGACAGGAGGAGTGGGCACCGGAGAGGGGGCAGCCCGGGGACAGGAGGAGCGGGCACCAGAGAGGGGGCAGCCCGGGGACAGGAGGAGCCGGCACCAGAGAGGGGGCAGCCCGGGGACAGGAGGAGCCGGCACCAGAGACCAGAGAGGTGGCAGCCCGGAGACTGGAGGAGCGGGCACCAGAGAGGGGGCAGCCCGGGGACAGGGGGAGCGGGCACCGGAGAGGGGGAAGCCAGGGGACAGGGGGAGCGGGCACCGGAGAGGGGGAAGCCAGGGGACAGGAGGAGCGGGCACCAGAGAGGGGGCAGCCCGGGGACAGGGGGAGCGGGCACCAGAGAGGGGGCAGCCCGGGGACAGGAGGAGCCGGCACCAGAGAGGGGGCGGGACGGGGAGCGGGCACCGGAGAGGGGGCAGTCCGGGGACAGAGGGAGCGGGCACCGGAGAGGGGGCAGTCCGGGGACAGGGGGAGCGGGCACCAGAGAGGGGGCAGCTCGGGGACAGGAGGAGCGGGCACCAGAGAGGGGGCAGCCCGGGGACAGGGGGAGCGGGCACCAGAGAGGGGGCAGCCCGGGGACAGGAGGAGCCGGCACCAGAGAGGGGGCAGCCCGGGGACAGGAGGAGCGGGCACCAGAGAGGGGCAGCCCGGGGACAGGAGGAGCAGGCACCAGAGAGGGGGCAGCCCGGGGACAGGAGGAGCCGGCACCAGAGAGAGAGCAGCCTGGGGACAGGAGGAGCGGGCACCAGAGAGGGGGCAGCCCGGGGACAGGAGGAGCCGGCACCAGAGAGAGAGCAGCCCGGGGACAGGAGGAGCGGGCACCAGAGAGGGGGCAGCCCGGGGACAGGAGGAGCGGGCACCAGAGAGGGGGCAGCCCGGGGACAGGAGGAGAGGGGGCAGCCCGGGGACAGGAGGAGCGGGCACCAGAGGGGGCAGCCCGGGGACAGGAGGAGAGGGCACCAGAGAGGGGGCAGCCCGGGGACAGGGGGAGCCGGCACCAGAGAGGGGGAAGCCCGGGGACAGGAGGAGCGGGCACCAGAGAGGGGGCAGTCCGGGGACAGGGGGAGCGGGCACCGGAGAGGGGGCAGTCCGGGGACAGGGGGAGCGGGCACCGGAGAGGGGGCAGCCCGGGGACAGGGGGAGCGGGCACCGGAGAGGGGGCAACCCGGGGACAGGAGGAGTGCTCAGTGCAGGAGTATAATCTTTATTTTTATATAGCTCTAACATATTCTGCGCCTTACAGTTTGCACACATTATCATCGCTGTCCCCAATGGGGCTCACAATCTACATTCCCTCTCAGTAGGTCAGCGTTGGTCGGCGCTCATAGCAAGTGAGCATTTCTGCTATATACAGACAATCTGATCATCGCCTGTATGTAGCAGAGCTGATGAGACAACTGCAGCTTCTAGGTTCCCATGGAGACGATTGAAGCATGCAAAAGTAAAGAAATTTTTTTTAAAATATTAAAAAAATATGGAAGTTTGAATCACCCCCTTTCTCCCCATTCAAAATAAATCAATAAATAAAATCAAGTATACACATACTGTATTTGGTATCGCCAGGTTCAGAATTGCCCGATCTATCAATATAAAAAAAGAACTCGATCATTAAATGGCGTAACGAGAAAAAAAAAGTCAAGAGGCCAGAATTACGTATTTTGGTCGCCGCAACATTGCATTAAAATGCAATTTTATTATTATTTATATAGCGCCATTGATTCCATGGTCCTGCACATGAGAAGGGGTTACATACAAAGTTATAGATATCATTAACAGTAAACAAAGTAATAATGACAGACTGGTACAGAGGGGAGAGCGGACCCTGTCCTTGCGGACTTACATTCTACGGACAATCAAAAGATCGTATCTGCCCCAATATGGTATCATTAAAAACATCAGCTCGGCGCGAAAAAAAAATTAGTTCTCACCCAACCCGAGATCACGAAAAGTGGAGATGATACGGGTCTCGGAAAATGGCGCAATTTTTTTTTTAACAAACTTTAGAATTTTAGTTCACCACTTAAAAAAAAGAACCTAGACATGTTTGGTGTCTATGAACTCGTAATGACCTGGAGAATCATAATGGCAGGTCAGTGTTAGCATTTAGTGAACCTAGCAAAAAAGCCAAACAAAAAACAAGTGTGGGATTGCACTCTTTTTTGCAATTTCACCGCACTTGGAATTTTTTCTCCTGCTGCTTTCCAGTACACGATATGTTAAAACCAATTGTGTGGTTCAAAAGTGCATCTCATCCTACAAAAAAAACAAGCCCTCACATGGCCATATTGACCAAAAAATAAAAAAGTTATGGCTCTGGGAAGAAGGGGAGCAAAAAATGAAAACAAAACGCAAAAACGAAAATACCTCTGGGGTTAAAAGCTATGCTTAAGAGGGTTTTTTTACCCGAAACATATGTCTTCTGAGTTTTGTTTTTTATTTTGTGCACATTCTCCCAATTTTTTTTTTTTTTAATCTTGTATGATTAAGGCTGAGTTCACACGTGGCGTTTTTTTTGCGTTTCCACGGCTGTTTTAACTGTGCGATTTTGCCGCGAAAAATAAGCATCCCATGCATTCCTATGGGATTCTGCAATGCTGTGCTAATGCTGCGGTTTTTACCGCGGCGGAATTGCTTCGCGGTAAAAAACGCAGCATGCTCATTAATTTTGCGGAATCGCGGCGATCCTGCACCCACATAGCAATGCATTGTTCCGCTTACTTCCCGCATGTGGCTGTGCACACCATGCGGAAAGTAAGCAGAACATTTGCGGATGGTACCCACGGTCCGGAGGAGAGGAGACTGTCCTCCGGGCTTTGGGTACCATATCCCTGTAAAAAAAAGAATTTAAAATAAAAAATATTGTTATTCTCACCTTCCGACATCCTGCGCAGCCTTCCCGCTTCTCTCCACGCTCCCGTTCCCAGTAAGCCTTTGCGAAAATGCCTGCGATGACGTCCGTTCTCGCGGGATCGCGAAGTCTCGCGGTCATTCGCGCGACGTCGTCGCGAATTACCGCGAGATGTCGTGATCCTGCGAGAACGTACATCATCGCAGGCATTTTCGCAAAGGATTACTGGGAACGGCAGCGTGGAGAGAGGCGGGAAGGCTGCGCGGGACGTCGGAAGGTGAGAATAACACCATTTTTTTTATTTTTTTTACATTTTATCTTTTACTACTGAGGCTGCATAGGCGGCCTCAGTAGTAAAAAATTGGTCACACTTGTCAAACACTATGTTTGACGAGTGTGACCAACCTGTCAATAAGTTCTCCAAGCGATGCTACAGATCGCTTGCAAAATGCTAGTTTTTCCGCGGGAAAATCGCGGGAATTTAAAATGCGATTTTCCCGCGGAATGGAAATCCGGAACTCTCGCGGTAATTTCCGCGAGAGTTCCGCTACGTGTGAACTTAGTCTTAAGGTTAAGTTTTAACTACTTCCCTTTGGTTCTGGGGAACATCCCCTTTTGTACTCATTTTTGCATCAGCTAATTTGCGCAAAACTGAAGATTTTCTAATTAATATCCTTACTTTCATATTATGGGTTGAAAAAAATGTTTTACGAAACTCAGTCTTGTTGAAATATTGGAAATAGTTCTTGTGTTTGAGATATTGATTAAAACTGTACTTTTCAGAAGGGGTGTACTTATTTATGCTGAGCACTATAGCACGCATAGTGAAATTGTTACCATAGTGAGCATTCAGATGTCATGTTTTTGCCGAAATAATACGATTCTCGGGTCTGTTATTTTACCCTTGTCTGGGTCTACTTGGCACCAGATCATATCTGCCCTTTTTACGGGTACGGATGGTGCCGCGTGCTTGGCACCACTGATTGCACCGCAGTCACCCTGTCTTGCCGCAGGCTGTATTTTTGTACTGAGAGATAGAACAAGTAAATTATTTTTCCACTTCCAGGCGTTACAGGTTCACATCATTTTATATGCCTGTTGGCCATTCAGGCTGCACTTCTCACTTAGAACTTATGTAGTGCTTTGGGCAGACCTTTTCAGTATGTACATGAGGCCCCAGGGTATTTTCTGCTCAGCCTCTTTTCCCACTTCATAAAACAAAATTGAAAGAAGAATTAGCTACACAGGACCATCACCACTAGGAATATATTTTCTGCAAAATTGGTAGCTCACATGAAACAACCCTCACAGTCAGATCTGCAAATTGCATTCCAGGTAATATTGCTGTGTTAACATTTATACGTACAGCTGAATGAAATTCTAGTAATTCAGCTCTCATAAAACCAGCAGTACATATTAATAATTTCAAGCATTTTCTTGGACTCTTCTGGTTTCAAATACTTAAGGGAGCAAGTCTTTCTGAAACTCACTGCCAAGCAACTTATAGACTGAAGTGCGTTGCATTGCTTGAGAACGGTGATTTATCTACTAAAGCTGACATAATATTATGACCCTGAGTCATTTCTCACGGACAAGCCGTGAGTCGGGATAGTCAAGGAGTCCAAGGTCAAAAGCCAGAAGGGTGCATCATAATCGGAAGGAAACGACAAAGTCGTAGTCAGGTAACATTCCGAGGTCAAAATACCAGGAGGGTAGCAGATCAGAGCAAAAGTGTTAAACAGAAGGATGGTCCGATCGAAGTCCAAGATCAGCCATTGAAAGGTCAACAAAAAGAACACAAGGCACAGAGATAAACCACACAAAACTGAATGTACTTCCGGCAGAGGTCTGTGACTAAGAGCCCAGTTAAGTAGCCTGGGAATCACCTGGGGAAATGAACACCTGGAGACAGCCAACACCTCCCAGTCTCAAATTGGATGACCAACCTGTAAATCAAAACACTGAGAGCTCAGTACATCCCTGCCCCAGACTGGGCAACTGAGCTGTCACTCAAAGTACTGCCAGGGGTAGCCGAGACCCCAGAGAACATGAATCGGTTGGTTTTTACCGACCCCGCTTTTGCAATCGCCGTTATTAACCCTATAACGGCGACCGCAAAAAAAAAGCAGCGATTATGCATTAAATTTCTCTTTCCTCTGATGTGATCGCACATCAGAGGAGAGATAAATAGGGTCCCCGATCCCCCCCGGTACCTCTCCATGGTTCTCACTTCCCTCCCGGTGGTCCCGCGTCCCACCGGCGTCGCCATCTTGAAAATGATGCGGCTGGCAGATTCCATTATTTTGATCACTATGATAAACGATCATAGTGATCGAAATAAAAAAAATAGTACATAACCCCCCCGTTTATCACCCCTTATATAGGCAAACATAATGAAATAAAGAAAATATTTTTTTTTTCAGTTTTCCATTAGGGTTAGGGTTGGGCTAGGGTTAGAATTAGGGTTAGGGCGAACTAGGATTAGGGTTGGGATTAAGGTTAGGGGTGTGTTGGGGTTAGGGTTGGAGCAAGAATTGAGGGGTTTTCACTATTTACCAACTTTGGGGGTCTAAAAATTGGGGTCTAAAAAATCACTTTTGTGGAAATAAAAAAGACTTTATTTTCACGGCTCTGCGTTTATAAACTTCTGTGAAGCGCTTGGGGGTTCAAAGTGCTCACCACACATCTAGATAAGTTCCTTAGGGGGTATAATTTCCAAAATGGGGTCATTTGTGGGGGTTTCCACTGTTTAGGCTCATCAGGGGCTCTGCAAACGCAACATGATGCCCGCAGACCATTCCATCAAAGTCTGCATTCCAAAAAGGCACTCCTTCCATTCCAAGCTCTCCCATGCGCCCAAACTGGTTCCCCCCATATATGGGGTATCGGCGTACTCAGGACAAATTGCACAATAACTGTGGGGGTATGATTTTTCCTGTTACCCTTGTAAAAATAAAAATTTGGGGGCGAAAAGATCATTTTTGTGGAAAAAAAATGGATTTCTTATTTTCACGGCTCTACGTTATAAACTTCTGTGAAGCACTTGAAGGTTCAATGTGCTCACCACACATCTAGATAAGTTTCTTAATGGGTCTAGTTTCCAAAATGGGGTCACTTGCTGGAGTTTTCCACTGTTTAGGCACATCAGGGGCTCTCCGAACGCAACATGGCATCCGATCTCAATTCCAGCCAATTCTGCATTGAAAAAGTCAAACGGCGCTCCATCCCTTGCGAGCTCTGCCGTGTGCTGAAAAAGTGGTTTACCCCCACATATGGGGTATCGGCATATTCAGGAGAAATTGTACAACAAATTTTGTGTTGATTTTCTCTTTTAACACTTGTGAAAATAAAAAAAAAATTGGTTCTGAAGTAAATTTTTGGCAAAAAAAAGTTAAATGTTAATTTTTTCCTTCCACATTGCTTTAGTTCCTGTGAAGCACTTAAAGGGTTAATAAACTTCTTGAATGTGGTTTTGAGCACCTTGAGGGGTCTAGTTTTTAGAATGGAGCCACTTTTGTGTTTTTTCTGTCATGTACACCCCTCAAAATGACTTTAAATATGATGTGGTCCCTAAAAAAAATGGTTTTGTAAATTTCGTTGTAAAAATGAGAAATCGCTGGTCAACTTTTAACCCTTATAACTTCCTAACAAAAAAAAATTTTGCTTCCAAAATTGTGCTGATGTAAAGTAGACATGTGGGAAATGTTATTTATTAAGAAATTTATGTGACATCTCTCTGATTTAAGGGCATAAAAATTTAAAGTTTTAAAATTGCAAAATTTTCAAAATTTTTGCCATATTTCCGTTTTTTTGTGACATATTGTACTTCATGTTAGTGATAAAATTTCTTTGATATGTCTTGTGTTTATTTATGAAAAAACAGAAATATGGCGAAAATTTTGAAAATTTTGCCATTTTAAAACTTTAAATTTTTATGCCCTTAAATCAGAGAGAGATGTCACACAAATTATAACATTTCCCACATGTCTACTTTACATCAGCACAATTTTGGAAGCAAAATTTTTTTTGCTGACAGAACTGGAGAGGATCTGCAAGGGGGAATGGCAGAGGATCCCCAAATCCAGGTGTGAAAAACGTGTTGCATCATTCCCAAGAAGACTCATGGCTGTACTAGCTCAAAAGGTGCCTCTACTCAATACTGAGCAAAGGGTCTGAATACTTATGACCATGTGATATTTCAGTTTTTCCTTTTTAATAAAATTGCAAAAATTTCTACTTTTCTGGATTTTTCAGTCAAGATGGGGTGCAGAGTGTACATTAATAAGAAAAAAATGAACTTTTTTGAATTTACCAAATGGCTGCAATGAAGCAAAGAGCAAAAAATGTAAAGGGGTCTGAATACTTTCCGTACCCACTATATTCAGTTTGTTTTGTGAAATCTGGTGAGAGATCTGCTTTAACCCCCAATGGTAGTTTGCACGTTCATTACCGGGCCAATTTTTACAATTCTGACCACTGTCCCATTATGAGGTAATAACTCTGGAACGCTTCCATGGATCCCGGTGATTCTGACATTGTTTTCTCGTGACATATTGTACTTCATGTTAGTCATAAAATTTCATTCATATAACTTGCGTTTATTTGTGAAAAAAATGGAAATTTGGCGAAAATTTTGCAATTTCCCAGCTTTGAATTTTTATGCTCTTAAATCACAGAGATACGGTACACAAAAAACTTAATAAGTAACATTTCCCACATATTTACTTTACATCAGCACAATTTTGGGAACCAAAATTTTTTTTTGTTAGGAAGTTATCAGGGTTAAAAGTTGACCAGCGATTTCTCATTAATACAACACCATTTTATTTTTACGGACTACATCACATTTGAAGCCACTTTGAGGGGTCTATATGATAGAAAATACCCAAAAGTGACATCAGTCTAAAAACTGCACCCCTCAAGGTGCTCAAAACCACATTCGAGAAGTTTATTAACTCTTCAGGTGCTTCACAGGAATTTTTTGAATGTTTAAAAAAATGAACATTTAACTTTTTTTTCACAAAAAAAAGTACTTCAGATCCAATTTTTTAATTTTACCAAGGGTAACAGCAGAAATTGGACTGGAAAAGTTATTGTGCAATTTGTCCAGAGTACGCTGATACCTGATATATGGGGGGGAACCACTGTTTGGGTGCATGGCAGAGCTCAGAAGGGAAGGAGCGCCGTTTGACTTTTTCACTGCAAAATTGGCTGGAATTCAGATCGGATGCCATGTCAAGGTTGGAGAGCCCCTGATGTGCCTAAACAGTGGAAATCCCCCACAAGTGACCCCATTTTGGAAACTAGACCCCCAAAGGAACTTATCTAGATATGTGGTGAGCACTTAGAGCCTCCAAGGGTTTCACAGAAGTTTATAACGTACAGCCGTACAATTAAAAAAATCATTTTTTCCACAAAAATGATCTTTTCACCCCCAATTGTTATTTTCCCAAGAGTAACAGGACCCCAAAAGTTATTGTGCAATTTGTCCAGAGTACGCTGATACCCCACATGTGGGGGTAAACCACTATTTGGGTGCATGGCAGTGCTCGGAAGGGAAGCAGCGCCATCTGACTTTTTTGGCTGGAATCGAGATCGGACGCCATGTCGCATTTGGAAAACCCCTGATGTACCAAAACAGTGGAAACCCCCCCCAATTCTAACTACAACCCTAACCCCAACACACCCCTAGCCCTAATCTCAGCCCTAACCCTAGCCCTAACCCTAATGGAAAAATGGAAATAAACACTTTTTTTTATATTTTATTATTTTTCTCTAACTAAGGGGGTGATAACGGGGGGTTTGATTTACTATTTATGGCGGTTTTTATGTTTGGCAGCTGTCACACGCTAAAAGACGCTTTTTATTGGAAAAATAGTTTTTGCATCACCACATTTTGAGAGCTATAACTTTTCCGTATTTTTGGCCCACCGAGTCATGTGAGGTCTTATTTTTTGCGGGACGAGTTGACGTTTTTATTGGTACCATTTTCGGGCACGTGACATTTTTTTATCGCTTTTTATTCCGATTTTTGGGACACAGAATGAACAAAAACCAGCGTTTCATGAGTTTCTTTTGGGGAGGCGCTTACACCATTCCACGTGTGGTAAAATTGATACAGCGGTTTGATTCTTCGGGTCAGTACGGTTACAGCGATACCTCATTTAAGTCGGTTTTTTTATTTTTTGGCGCTTTTATGCAATGAAAACAATTTTATATAAATAATAATTATTTTTGCATCGCTTTATTCTGCAAGCTGTAACTTTTTTATTTTTTCGCTGATGACGCTGTGTGGTGGCTCGTTTTTTGCGGGACAAGATGACGTTTCCAGTGGTACCATGGTTATTTATATCTGTTTTTGATCGCGCGTTATTGCACTTTTTGTTCGGCGGTATGATGATAAAGCATTATTTTTTGCTTCGTTTTTTATTTTTATTTTTTAAGGGGTTCAATAAAGGGGTTAACTAGTGGGATAGTTTTATATGGCGGGTTGTTACGGACGCGGCGATACCAAATATGTGCACTTTTATATTTTTTATTTTCATTTTGGATTTGGGAACCTGCAGGGAAGGAGACCCCTGCAGCAGCGCAGCACATCGCGCTGCTGTGGGGGTCTCAGGGAAGAAAGGAGGGAGCCCCCTCCCTGCCGATGCTTCCCTAAACCCCCGGTAAACTGGGTGTTTGATCGCAGCGTGCCAGGGGTTAACGTGTCGGGGGCGGTCCGTGACCGCCCCTGACACATAGTGCCGGGTGTCAGCTGTGATAATCAGCTGACACCCGGCTGCAATCAGCTGCGCTCCCCCCAGATGTACTATTTCGTCCTAGGGACTTAGGTCCCAGGTCACATGGACGGAATAGTACGTCTAATGTAGGAAAGGGGTTAAGCATTAAGGGCATCTGCACACAGCTTTTTTTTAAGAGGTTTTGAAGTAGAAACTGAGCAGAAACTCTCCAAATCCTCCTCAAAAACTCAAAACTTTTCAAAAACTTGACACGTCTGCTCAGTTTCTGTTGCAAAAACTCTGCATAATTGTTCTGTGTGCAAATATCTTTTGGCTGTCTGCAAACGAATGTCTTTGATAAGGTTTTGAAGCAGAAACTGGAAGCTCTTCAAATCTTCCTCTAAGACACAAAAATTCATCAAAAACTAGGAGTTTCTGCGCTGAAAACTCTGCAAAAAGACTCCACTTGTATAGAACCTTAGTTTGGAAAATGACATGCCAAACAAGAGCATAACATTTGTGCAGATTGTCCTGTCCTTTACTAGCTGTTGTTAAAATGTTATAAGGATTTTATTCTCTTCTGACAATTTTTCGCCCCTGAGCCTGTTTTCACTTTCCTGACCAGGCCAAATTTTACAATTCTGACCAGTGTCACTTCGTGTGGTAATAAGTCTGGTTTCTTTCATGGCATATTGTTTTAGCCCCAGATTTTGTTTCATATAAAAAAATGGGTGTCACGTACCAGCTTCTCAGCATGTGACTTGGGGTTACGCCTGCAAGGGTTAATCTGTCTCCTCTCACTCAGTCCAACATTCAACCTGTGTTCTATGCTACGGTGGGAGCATAAATCACACCCCGACACAGACCACACACCCCGCTCATACACGCTGCCACCACCCACCGAACACACGGGCGATGAGTCCAGAAAGTACTACTACTATGTGCCAATCACCAGGAGCACACACTCTAAGGCTATGGCTTCTTTAGAGCAACAAGGTTCAGACTTATTAAAGTTTTAAGCTTTAACCCCTTCACCCCCAAGGGTGGTTTGCACGTTCATGACCGGGCCAATTTTTACAATTCTGACCACTGTACCTTTATGAGGTCATAACTCTGGAACGCTTCCATGGATCCCGGTGATTCTGACATTGTTTTCTCGTGACATATTGTACTTCATGTTAGTGGTAAAATTTCATTCAAATAACTTGCGTTTGTTTGTGAAAAAAACGGAAATTTGGCAAAAATTTTGAAAATTTCGCAATTTTCCAACTTTGAATTTTTATGCCCTTAAATCACAGAGATACGGCACACAAAAAACTTAATAAGTAACATTTCCCACATGTTTACTTTACATCAGCACAATTTTGGAACCAAAATTTTTTTTTGTTAGAAAGTTATAAGGGTTAAAAGTTGACCAGCGATTTCTCATTTTTACACCATTTTATTTTTAGGACCACATCACATTTGAAGCCACTTTGAGGGGTCTATATGATAGAAAATACCCAAAAGTGACACCATTATAAAAACTGCACCCCTCAAGGTGCTCAAAACCACATTCAAGAAGTTTATTAACCCTTTAGGTGCGTCACAGGAATTTTTTTGAATATTTAAAAAAAAAATGAACATCTAACTTTTTCACAAAAAAATACTTCAGGTTCAATTTTTTTTATTTTACCAAGGGTAACAGGAGAAATTGGACTGCAAAAGTTATTGTGCAATTTGTCCTGAGTACGCTGATACCTGATTTGTGGGGGAGAACGACTGTTTCGGTGCATGGCAGAGCTCAGAATAGAAGGAGCGCCGTTTGACTTTTTCAATGCAAAATTGGCTGGAATTCAGATCGGACGCCATGTCACGTTTGGAGAGTCCCTGATGTACCTAAACAGTGGAAACCCCCTACAAGTGACCCCATTTTGGAAACTAGACCCCCCAAGGAACTTATCTAGATATGTGGTGAGAACTTTAAACCCACAAGGGCTTTACAGAAGTTTATAACGTACAGCTGTACAATTAAAAAATCATATTTTTTCCACAAAAATGATCTTTTAACCCCAATTTTTATTTTCCCAAGGGTAACAGGACCCTAAAAGCTATTGTACAATTTGTCCTGAGTACGCTGATACCCCACATGTGGGGGTAAACCACTATTTGGGCGCATGGCAGAGCTCGGAAGGGAAGCAGCGCCATTTGACGTTATTGTCTGGAATTGAGATCAGACACCATGTCGCGATTGGAAAACCCCTGATGTACCAAAACAGTGGAAACCCCCCACAAATGACACCATTTTGGAATCTAGACCCCCTAAGGAACTTATCTAGATGTGTGGTGAGAACTTTGAACCCCCAAGGGCTTCACAGAAGTTTATAACATACAGCCATACAATTAAAAAATCATATTTTTTCCACAAAAATGATCTTTTCACCCTCAATTCATATTTTTCCAAGGGTAACAGGACCCTAAAAGTTATTGTGCAATTTGTCTTGAGTATGCTGATACCCCACATGTGGGGGTAAACCACTATTTGGGAGCATGGCAGAGCTCGGAAGGGAGCAGCGCAATTTGACGTTTTTGGCTGGAATTGAGATCGGACACCATGTCGCGATTGGAAAACCCCTGATGTACCAAAACAGTGGAAACCCCCCACAAATGACACCATTTTGTAAACTAGACCCCCCAAGGAACTTATCTAGATGTGTGGTGAGCACTTTGAACCCCCCAGTGCTTCACAGAAGTTTATAACGCCCGGGCGTGAAAATAAAAAATTTGTATTTTTTCCACAAACATGATCTTTTAGTCACCATTTTTTTATTTTCCCAAGGGTAACAGGAGAAATTTGACCCCAAAAGTTGTTGTCCAATTTGTCCTGAGTACGCTGACACCCCATATGTGGGAGAAAACTACTGTATGGGCACACGTCAGGGCTCGGAAGGGAAGTAGTGACGTTTTGGAATGCAGACATTGATGGAATGGTCTGCGGGTGTCATGTTGCCTTTGGAGAGCCCCTAATGTACCTAAACAGTGGAAACCCCCCACAAATGACCCCATTTTGAAAACTAGACCCCCTAAGGAACTTATCTAGATGTGAGGTGAGCACTTTGAACCCCCAAGGGCTTCACAGAAGTTTATAATGGAAATGCATGAAAATAAAAAAATAGTATTTTTTCCACAAACATGATCAATTAGTCCCCAATTTTTTTATTTTCCCAAGGGTAACAGGAGAAATTGAACCCCAAAAGTTGTTGTCCAATTTGTCCTGAGTACGCTGACATCCCATATGTGGGAGAAAACTACTGTATGGACACACGTCAGGGCTCGGAAGGGAAGTAGTGACGTTTTGGAATGCAGACATTGATGGAATGGTCTGCGGGTGTCATGTTGCCTTTGGAGAGTCCCTAATGTACCTAAACAGTGGAAACCCCCCACAAATGACCCCATTTTGAAAACTAGACCCCCTAAGGAACTTATCTAGATGTGAGGTGAGCACTTTGAACCCCCAAGGGCTTCACAGAAGTTTATAATGCCAGGGCATGAAAATAAAAAAATCGTATTTTTTCCACAAACATGATCAATTAGTCCCCAATTTTTTTATTTTCCCAAGGGTAACAGGAGAAATTGAACCCCAAACGTTGTTGTCCAATTTGTCCTGAGTACGCTGACACCCCATATGTGGGAGAAAACTACTGTATGGACACACGTCAGGGCTCGGAAGGGAAGTAGTGACGTTTTGGAATGCAGACTTTGAGGGAATGGTCTGCGGGTGTCATGTTGCCTTTGGAGAGCCCCTAATGTACCTAAACAGTGGAAACCCCCCACAAATGACCCCATTTTGGAAACGAGACCCCCTAAGGAACTTATCTAGATGTGTGGTGAGCACTTTGAACCCCCAAGGGCTTCACAGAAGTTTATAATGCCCGGGCATGAAAATAAAAAAATCGTATTTTTTCCACAAACATGATCAATTAGTGTCATGTCGGACGCTGTTCACACCACAGCATCCGGCAGGCAGAGGTAGTTCCACCTCCAGCCACTATAGCCTCAGTGGCGCCGGTTTGATCTTCAGGCTCTCGGGGGTTAATCCTGCTGGAGACCAGGTTGGAAGGTTAGTCACGCCCACAGTCTTTAAATAGTCATACTGGCATATGGGCGTCGCCGATTATAGCTTGTGTTTCATACCAAGTGGTTCCGGTCTGGAGTGGAGGTGTTCAAGAGAGAGAGATTCATATCTGGTGTCGTATGATCCGTTGTTATCCTTTCTCCTTCCCATATTTGTGTTTAGTTGTGCCCTGTTCACATTACTGTTTATTCCTGTGTGTGTGCGGCGCAGTGCAGTTTAAGTTCTCCCTGTCTGTCATTATTTGTGTGGGAGCTTTGGTGGTGTGACTCCTCACTGGGTGGAGGGTGGAGGGTTAAGTGCAGGGCTGAGCAGGAGATAAGGAAAGGTCGGAGGCTCAGGCATTTGCACCTTCAGCAAAAACCCTGGGTTGAGGGTCAGACAGGGTTTCCCCTAGTAAAAGGGACACCACAGGGGCCCCGGGTATTTCAGCCTTAGTTGAACTAAGCCCCCGTGACATTATAATCGGCCCACATTTTTTCAGAAGTCCATGGATCCATTAGATTCCATAACCCGCCAGTTGGCGGCGCTGTCCATACAGGTCTCCGAGTTGAAAGGGGCAGTTCAGCAGCAGGGCCTGGTAGTAGCAAAGGTGCAAACGGCATCTGCAGGTATCGGTGCAGAGCCGAAGTTTCCGCTGCCAGAACGATTTTCAGGCGATCGCAGCAAATTTGTCGTATTTCGGGAGGCCTGCAAATTATACTTCCGCATGCGGCCAATATCCTCAGGTAATGAGGCCCAGCGAGTAGGGCTGGTGTTGTCATTACTGAGTGGTGACCCCCAAGCATGGGCATTTTCCTTACCAGCTGACTCTGCTACATTTCATTCGGTCGATAATGTTTTTTCTGCCCTCGGGCTCATTTACGATGACCCTGACCGACTGGCTCTAGCGGAATCTAAAATCCGCCCCCTCCACCAGGGGGAGCGCTTGGCAGAAGACTATTGTTCGGAATTTCGCCGCTGGGCTGTAGACACACAGTGGAATGACCCAGCACTGCGGAGCCAGTTTATTCATGGGGTATCAGGGAGGGTGAAACAAGCCCTCCTGATGTATGAGACTCCGGCATCATTGGAGTCTGCCATGAGTTTGGTGATACGTATTGATCGCCGTTTTCGTCAGGGGGCACAGGAGACGCTACCTCTGGGGGAAAACAGAGGTGCAGGTGTGGTTGAAGTAGATGAGTCCCCTGAACCTATGCAGATTGCTGGCGTGGCACAGGTTCAGCCTCGCGCTCCGGGATTCCGGAAGCCCGGAGCATGTTTCTACTGTGGTAAAGGAGGTCATTATGTTAACGTTTGCCCGGTACTACCTAAGAGGGTCACACCGGCGGAAAACTGTTAAGCTCAGAGGGTATGGAGGAGACCCAACTGAGCGTATGCATATCCTCCATGATGGTATCTCAATGTATGCTCCCTGCCAAGGTTATTATCGCCGGCAGAGAGCTACCTATATCAGTGTTTGTGGATAGCGGTTCCGCCACCAATCTCATAGATGAGGAGTTTGCACACACCGCCGGGTTTAAGATCGAAAAACTTCCTCACCCCATACAGGTGGTGACCATTAACGCTGTTCCCCTCCCTCAAGGGGAGATTACTGAGTTTGTGGCAGAGGTGAAACTCCACATTGGGGTCCTACATTCTGAGTCGGTTACATGTAGGGTCCTCCGTAATCTCCCAGCTCAAATGGTCCTGGGTTTTCCATGGCTGTCCAGGCACAACCCGGTAATTGATTGGAAAACTCAGGACATAGTACAATGGAGTGGTTTCTGCCAAGACAATTGCTTGGCCACATGTGTGTCCGCCGTGACGCCCAGCCTGCCGGAGGCTTTGCAGGATTTCGCGGATGTTTTCTCTGAGAAGGGTTGCTCAGAACTGCCTCCACATAGAGCCTATGACTGTGCTATTAGGTTAAAACCCGGGGCCAAATTACCTAAGGCCAGGATGTTTAATATTTCTGGTCCTGAGAGACAAGCTCTGAAAGACTACATCGCGGAGAGTCTGAGCAAAGGTCACATCCGGCCTTCGTCCTCGCCTGTAGCCGCGGGGTTTTTCTTCATTAAGAAGAAAGATGGGGGGTTACGCCCGTGTCTGGATTTCCGAGAGTTAAACCAGATTACTATCCGTGATCCCTACCCAATGCCGTTGATCCCGGATTTGTTCAACCAGGTAGCGGGGGCGAAATGGTTTTCCAAGCTGGACCTCAGGTGGGCGTATAACCTCATAAGGGTCCGTCAGGGGGATGAGTGGAAGACGGCGTTTAACACTCCTGAGGGTCATTTTGAGAGTCTGGTTATGCCGTTTGGGTTGACCACCGCGCCTGCCGTTTTCCAACATTTTATTAATGATGTATTTGCTCATGTCCTGGGGAGATTTGTGATTGTATACCTGGATGATATCCTCATTTATTCTAGCGATCGGGACACTCATTTGGAGCATGTTAGGCAGGTGTTACAGTTGCTCCGGGAGAACCAGACCTATGCTAAGCTGGAAAAATGTTTATTTTTTGTCCAGGAGTTGCCCTTTTTGGGATATATTGTGTCCGCAGCCGGTTTTAAAATGGACACCGCTAAGGTGCAAGCGGTGTTGCAATGGGAGAGGCCGGAGAGTCTGAAAGCACTCCAGCGGTTCCTTAGGTTTGCGAATTATTATAGGAAATTTATAAAACACTTTTCGACTGTCGCCAAACCGCTCACGGACATGACAAAGAAGGGTGCCGATCTGGCGAACTGGCCTGAGGTGGCTATACGTGCATTTGAGCGTCTGAAGAATAGTTTTGCTTCAGCCCCCATTCTGGTGCAACCAGACGTGTCTAAACCTTTTGTGGTAGAGGTTGATGCGTCGGAGGTGGGAGTGGGGGCAGTACTGTCTCAAGGCTCGTCCTTGAGCGAGATGCATCCATGCGCCTACTTCTCCAAGAAGCTGTCGCCGGCCGAACGGAATTATGATATCGGCAACAGGGAGTTGTTGGCCATCAAACTGGCTTTTGAGGAATGGCGACACTTCTTGGAGGGGGCGGCTCACCAGGTCACAGTTATCACCGACCATAAGAATCTGCTCTACCTGGAGTCGGCCAAGCGTCTGTCTCCTAGGCAGGCTCGCTGGGCATTGTTTTTTACTCGTTTCAATTTTCTTGTGACATACCGTCCCGGGGCTAAAAACACCAAGGCGGATGCTTTGTCTAGGTGTTTTCCGGGGGGAGAACCTCGGGAAGAGCCGGTACCCATCCTCCAGAAAGGGGTAGTGGTCTCGGCTCTCACGACTGAGGTAGAGGCGGAGATTTCCGAGGCCCAAGAGGAGGTACCACCAGGACTTCCCGCCAACAAATCATTTGTACCCCTGCATCTTCGGCCTAAGGTGTTGAAGGAACACCACGATTCGGTACTGGCTGGTCACCCAGGGGTGAAGGGCACCTTAGAGCTGGTATCGCGTCGTTTCTGGTGGCCCAAAATCCGGCAGGACGTGGTCTCGTACGTGGCAGCTTGCATCACGTGCTCTAGGGCTAAGTCACCCCGAACCCGTCCTGCTGGCACGCTACAGCCTCTGGGGGTACCCAATAGGCCATGGACAGAAATCTCCATGGATTTTATCACTGACTTGCCAGCCTCGGCAGGGAACACGGTCATCCTGGTGGTGGTTGACCGTTTTTCAAAGATGGCGCATTTTGTGGCGTTGTCCTCTTTGCCCAATGCTAAGACGTTGGCTCAGGTATTTGTGAAGGAGGTGGTCAGACTCCACGGAGTACCGTCTGACATAGTATCTGATAGGGGTACGCAATTTGTGGCGAGGTTTTGGAAAGCTTTTTGCTCTAGGTTGGGGATCAAGTTGTCACATTCATCAGCGGTTCATCCACAGTCTAATGGACAAACTGAGCGCATGAACCAAAATCTAGAACAGTATTTACGATGCTTTGTGTCCGACAACCAGGAGGAGTGGTCTACTTTCCTTCCTCTGGCCGAATTCGCATTAAATAATCACCGCCAAGAGTCATCAGGAGAGTCTCCATTCTTTTGTGTGTACGGTCAACATCCTCAGTTTTGTACCTTACGTCAGGGTGACTCCGGGGGTGTCCCGGAGGAGGATCAGCTAGGAGCCCAATTGTCATCAGTCTGGAGGCGGGTGAAACAGCGTTTGTTGAGCATGAGTGCCAGGTACAAACGCGTGGCTGACAGTAGACGCGTGCCAGGTCCGGACCTGTGTGTGGGTGAATGGGTGTGGTTAGCTACGAAGAACATAAAACTCAAAATCCCATCTTTAAAACTGGGTCCAAGGTTTATTGGGCCTTTTAGGATTTCTGCCATCATTAACCCAGTGGCTTATCGGTTGGAACTTCCTGCGGTGTACAGAATACATAACGTTTTTCACAGGGCTTTATTGAAAAAGGTGGTAGGCTTGGTGGACACGACGCCGATGCCACCTCCAGTCATGGTGGATGGCGAGTTAGAGTTCGAGGTCGCCAAGGTGGTGGACTCTCGAGTAGTACGCCGTACTCTTCAGTATTTGGTGCACTGGCGGGGGTATGGTCCAGAGGAGAGGTCTTGGGTTCCAGCCTCAGACATACATGCGGATCGGCTGGTCAGTTCTTTTCACCGTCGTCATCCGGACAAGCCGGGTCCTATGAGTCTTGAG
This sequence comes from Dendrobates tinctorius, assembly GCF_039654945.1. Taxonomy (NCBI): domain Eukaryota; kingdom Metazoa; phylum Chordata; class Amphibia; order Anura; family Dendrobatidae; genus Dendrobates; species Dendrobates tinctorius. The sequence continues at coordinate 10,516,202 of NW_027361707.1, read as the reverse complement.
GGCCCTGGGGTCCCTCGTAGAAGACGGGGTACTGTCATGTCGGACGCTGTTCACACCACAGCATCCGGCAGGCAGAGGTAGTTCCACCTCCAGCCACTATAGCCTCAGTGGCGCCGGTTTGATCTTCAGGCTCTCGGGGGTTAATCCTGCTGGAGACCAGGTTGGAAGGTTAGTCACGCCCACGGTCTTTAAATAGTCATACTGGCATATGGGCGTCGCCGATTATAGCTTGTGTTTCATACCAAGTGGTTCCTGTCTGGAGTGGAGGTGTTCAAGAGAGAGAGATTCATATCTGGTGTCGTATGATCCGTCGTTATCCTTTCTCCTTCCCATATTTGTGTTTAGTTGTGCCCTGTTCACATTACTGTTTATTCCTGTGTGTGTGCGGCGCAGTGCAGTTTAAGTTCTCCCTGTCTGTCATTATTTGTGTGGGAGCTTTGGTGGTGTGACTCCTCACTGGGTGGAGGGTGGAGGGTTAAGTGCAGGGCTGAGCAGGAGATAAGGAAAGGTCGGAGGCTCAGGCATTTGCACCTTCAGCAAAAACCCTGGGTTGAGGGTCAGACAGGGTTTCCCCTAGTAAAAGGGACACCACAGGGGCCCCAGGTATTTCAGCCTTAGTTGAACTAAGCCCCCGTGACATTTAGTCCCCAATTTTTTTATTTTCCCAAGGGTAACAGGAGAAATTGAACCCCAAAAGTTGTTGTCCAATTTGTCATGAGTACTCTGACACCCCATATGTGGGAGAAAACTACTGTATGGACACACGTCGGGGCTCGGAAGGGAAGCAGTGACGTTTTGGAATGCAGACTTTGATGGAATGGTCTGCGGGTGTCATGTGCGTTTGGAGAGCCCCTGATGTACCTAAACTATTGAAACTCCCCACAATTGACCCCATTTTGGACACTAGACCCCTCACGGAACTTATGTAGATGTGTGGTGAGCACTTTGAACCCCCAAGTGCTTCACAGAAGTTTATAACGCTCGGACGTGAAAATAAAAAAATCATTTTTTTCCACAAAAATGATATTTTTGCCCCCAATTTTTTATTTTCCTAAGGGTAACAGGAGAAATTGGACCCCAAAAATTGTTTTGCAATTTGTCCTGAGTAGGCTGATACCCTACATGTGGGGGTAAAACGCTGTTTGGGCGCATGGCAGAGCTTGGAAGGGAAGGAGGACCATTTGACTTTTTCAACTCAGAATTGACTGGAATTGAGATCAGACGCAATGTTGCATTTGGAGAGCCCCTGATGTGCCCAAACAGTGGAAATCCCCAATTCTAACTCCAACCCGAACCCCAACACACCCCTAACCCTAATCTCAGCCCTAACCCTCGCCCTAGCCCTAACCCTAACCCTAGCCCTAACCCTACCCTAGCCCTAACCCTAGCCCTAACCCTAACCCTAATGGAAAAATGGAAATAAATACATTTTTTTATTTTATTATTTTTCCCTAACTAAGGGGGTGATAACGGGGGGTTTGATTTACTATTTATGGCGGTTTTTATGTTTGACAGCTGTCGCACGCTAAAAGACGCTTTTTATTGTAAAAATAGTTTTTGCATCACCACATATTGAGAGCTATAATTTTTCCGTATTTTGACACACCGAGTCATATGAGGTCTTATTTTTTGCGGGACGAGTTGACATTTTTATTGGTACCATTTTCGGGCACGTGACATTTTTTGATCACTTTTTATTCCGATTTTTGGGACGCAGAATGAACAAAAACCAGCGTTTCATGAATTTCTTTTGGGGGAGTGCGTTTACACCGTTCCGCATGCGGTAAAATTGATAAAGTGGTTTTATTCTTCGGGTCAGTACGGTTACAGCGATACCTCATTTATGTCATTTTTTTATGTTTTGTCGGTTTTATGCAATGAAAACTATTTTATATAAAAAATAATTATTTTTGCATCGCTTTATTCTGCGAGCTATAACTTTTTTATTTTTTCGCTGATGATGCTGTGTGGTGGCTCGTTTTTTGCGGGACAAGATGACGTTTTCATCGGTACCATGGATATTTATATGCGTCTTTTTGATCGCGCGTTATTACACTTTTTGTTTGGCGGTATGATAATAAATCATTATTTTTTGCTTCGTTTTTTATTTTTATTTTTTTAAGGGGTTCGCTAAAGGGGTTAACTAATGGGACAGTTTTATAGGACGGGTCGTTACGGATGCGGCGATACCTAATATGTGTACTTTTATTGTTTTTTTTGTTTTTTTATTTCCAAAAAATGGATTTATTTGGGGGAATATTTTTTTTTTTCTAATTTATTTGGCGATTTTTTTTTTAATATTTTAACACTTTTTTTATTTTTTTTTAACTTTATTAAATAGTCCCAGGTGGGACATCACTGTCCTGTGACAGATCGCTGATCTGTCACATCACAGATCACTGTGACAGATCAGCGATCTGTCACAGGCAGTGCCGAAGGCTTCGTCATGCCTGCGCTTTGCAGGCACTGAGGAAGCCAGCTTCCTGCAGGCCCCCGAAGGCCCCCGTCGCCATCTTGGATTCGGGGGCCTGCAGGAAAGGAGCCCCCCGCAGCAGCGCTGCACATTGCGCTGCCGTGGGGGGCTCATGGAAGCACGGAGGGAGCCCCCTCCCTGCCGATGCTTCCCTTTAACCCCCGGTACACCGCGATCGTGTTTGATCGCGGTGTGCAAGGGGTTAACATGTCGAGGGCAGTCCGTGATCGCCCCTGACACATTGTGCCGGGTGGCAGCTGTGATAATCAGCTGACACCTGGCCGCGATCAGCGGCGCTCACCACGTGGGCGCCGCTGATCGCGGTAGACGTACTATCCCGTCCATGGGCATAGGGGCCCGGGTCCCATGGACGGGATAGTACGTCTGATGTCAGAAAGGGGTTAATATAAAAGGTACAGTGCTTACAATAAAGGATGTAAAAATGGAAATAAAAAGTGACATACAAATATGCAAAACAGCGATAAAATAAAAGGGAGAAAACTTACAGAAATATCGAACTTTGCATCCCAATACTCTGTCCCCGAGGGAGGGGGGGATATGAAATGGAGCACATCAGCTAGGCTGCCCCTCACTGTGAACAGGTTTCTATGTGTACAGGCCTAATTTATAGACTAACTTGGTGATCGGATTTCCAGACCTGCCTCTCATGTTAATATTCTAATCCTTGGTTTGTGACTGGACCATGGTTATTTTACCAATGAATACATTATTTTCTTTGACCACTATTTGTGTGACCTTTCTCATAGATAGATAGTGTCAGGCTGCAATTGGCCTCTCCATCAAAGACACCAAGAGGTTTGAAATGTTACCACTGTGTGGTTCTCAGTAAAGCCTCCTGGTGAGATTGGAGACAGGAGATTGCCTTCTCAGGATAGCATGAGGTTGTAGTACGTGTGCCGACTGGGGGGTGGTCCCTTTCGGCCGCAGAACAGACTGGAGGCAGAGGAAGAAATCCATTCAATCAGGTCTAAACTTTATTCAGTGTCCTCTTGACATCCACAGCAGACACACCAGCTTCTGCTCCCTGGCCTGGGTACCTGTTACCTTCCTTCTGCTTCGATTGGCGAAGACCCTCCGGGTTCTTTCACCGTGGCTGCCGTTAGGCCCATGGCCACAGCGCTTCCCCCTGGCTAAGTCTGCCCTCTGTACACCTGCTCACTCTTCGGTGTCCCAGCCATCCTGTACCCAAGCCTTCCATCAGTCACTGCCGTCCCTTCCTGCAGCTGCCTCCTCAGGGGCACCCCCCTCTCCGAGTAACCATCTCTGGTTCTCCTCTGTCCTTCCAGAGCTTCTCCTCTCTCCGTCCTCTCCTGTGCTCTTCTCACTTCTTTCTTCCCTGTGGGTATCTCTTTGCCCTGCCCCCTATGACTCTCCTTCCTTATATCTCCTCTTTCTGGAAATCCCCTTATCAGTCCCGTAACTCCGCCCACCATGACTATGCAGTTTCCCTAGCCTAAGGCCTGCTGTTAAGTCCTTTTATCAATGCTCTCTGTCTCCACCTTGTGGCCAAAACCCAGTACTACGTCGTCCTGCAGTAATTCCCAGCTGTTAACCATACACATACAATAAAGCATAGTGCTCATCATCCTTTACATGTTCTTTCCATCTCAGACAGGTCCATGGGTCAGTCCACCCCCTACAAGGTCGTTACCTGTGTGGAGAGCTGCAGTCTAAGACAGATGTTAATTTACCGCTGGTCATACATGCATACATATACATATTTCACTACAATGGGTAAAAGTGGTGCCAAAATTTCTCTCACAATTTCTAATGATCTTGGCAATACCCCATATGTGGCTGTACAATCCTGCTTAGCTACTATTTGCCTACTGGAGCGCATTTTCCTAAAATAGTTTGCAGACTCCATATACAGCGCCCCTAAGTGCTAGAAGAACAGAATCCCCCCTAAAGTGACCGCATTTAGGAAATTATAAATCTTTGGGGATTTAGTTACAGATGTAGTGCTGATTTTACATCATGGGTGTCAAGCAGCAGTGAATGTTGCTGAATGGAAAATTTCCAATCTGCTGTTGTAGTGCCCACTACGTTGTAGTGCCCAGTACATTGACATGCCTCCATAAATTACGCAGGCTCATAGTGCTACAGAAATGCCAAACATGTGGATACTAAATGCGGTTTAGGCATACTGGGGCTCAGAAGGGAGGAGGGCATTGGATTGGGGAGTGCAGAATTTGCAAAATTTATTTTAGGGGGAGCCATTTAGTTTTTCCACAGCCTTTGTGCTACCAGTAACGTGGAAGCCCCCTATATTTCTGTTTACAGATGACAGACCTGACACAAAAATTGAGCTTGGTTTGAGTTGATACACACACAGCATATAAATGCATGTTGACATTGGCCATAAAACGTAAAACCTGCAAAAGACAAAGTGATCAAAAACCCTGCTGTAACTAAATAGGTAAAAGCAAAAGTGCATCTAAATAATACAGAGTTTTTAGTAATATTGTTTTTGATCAAAAGTAGCATGAAAGCTATCCCACCACAACACGGTAACTCTGTTTGGGATAGTCCTACACTGTCTAATATTAAAAACCTTGCCTTGTGTCAAAGTTGACCTCAATGTGTGAACAAGGGCAGACAAAAGGACTGGGTCCCAAACAGTAGACACCAGTCTGGGGAAGCTTTATATACAATTTCCAGCTCAGGAGAGGGAGGCCACACCCCAGCTTGCACAGAATGGAAAAATACAAAGAAAAAATACAAAAATTGAGCTTGGTGGAGTGGATTTTGCGGATTGAGTTGAAGCTTTTATTGGAAACATTTTACATAGCACGTAAGATAATATTTATCCTGCTCTCTACACTGAGCACTTACATCGGGATTTCCACCTAAATCTCCGAGTGATGTGATTTAGATGAAACCCCCGAGGGATTAATTCACTATAGTGAGGCAGCAAAGTTACTCTGGACTCCATCTAGCCTTTATTCAGCAGTGTCCTTCAGACAAACTGTGACAGATCGCGCTTTTTTGCATACCTAAAAAGATGGACACCACCAGATCATAGGCCAGCCAGCGTCCATAGTGCCTCCATCTGCCTCATTATAGGGAATCTTCCGCTGGGGTTTTCATCTGAATCACGTGTTTCAGAGATTTATATGGAAGCCCCGGTGTGAATATTCAGCATAGAGCGCAGGATAAATGTGCACCAAGTCTTACTGCGATCTTTGGCAGGCAGACTGAACAAATCAACAGCAGGTGAAGAATTGGTTTTATTTATTTTTTACGCCGTTCATCGTGCGGTATAAGCAATTAGATTACTTTATTCTTTGGGTTGGTGTGTTTCCAGCTATACCAGACTTATATTGTACTTTTATGTTTGGCTGCTGTCACACATTAAAAGATGCTTTTTATTGCGAAAACTAGTTTTTGCATCACAATATTTGAGCGCTATAATGTTTCTGAATTACTGCCAACAGAGTTATGTGAGAGCTTGTTTTTTGCAGGACAAGTTGATGCTTTCATTGGTGTCATTTTTGGGCACATGATGGTTTTTGATAACTTTCTATTCTGATTTCTCAGAGACTGAATGAGGAAAAAGCCGCAATTAAGGAATTCTTTTTTTTAATACCGCTCCGCATGTGGTAAAGTTGATAAAGCAGCTTTGTTCTTCGGGTCAGTATGATTACAGCGATACCTCATTTATATAGTTTTTTCTATGTTTTGCTACTTTTACAAAAAAAAAATTATTTTATAGAAAAAATAATTATTTTTGCAGCGCTTTATTCTGAGAGCTAGAACTTTTTTATTTTTCCACTAATGGAGCTGTATGGTGGCTTTTTTTTCCGGGAGAAGATGATGTTTTCACAGATCCAATCTTTATTTACATTCATCTTTTTGATCACATTTTATTCCACTTTTTCTTTGGCGGTATGATGAAAAGACATCATTTTTTGCCTCTTTATTTTTTTATGGAGTATACTGAATGCCAATATGTGTATTTTTTTATTATTTTTATTTTGACATAAAAATACATATATATATATACAGTATATATATATATATATATATATATATATATATATACAGTGGGGGAAAAAAAAGGACTTAGGTGATTTTCTGGATTTGTTCTCTCATTTTGACTCTCATAGTTGTGGTCTACCTATGATGTCAATTACAGGCCGCTCTCATCTTTTTAAGTGGAAGAGCTTGCACAATTGGCGGCTGACTAAACACTTCTTTTCCCCACTGTATAATTTATTTAAATTTTTTTTTTACACTTACTTTTTTTTACTTTTTTACTTACCATCAATGATACTTTCGCTTTTGTCACTGATCGCTGGTAGAATTAGACTAGCATTGCAATGCATTTTCACTGTCGGAGACAGAAGCCTCTTAGATCTGATAGGCTTGCTGTAGCTGGTAGACCTGATAGAGCCCTACCAATCTCCCATCCTCATAAATGTTGCAATCGATATCAATCATGGAATTTAGGGGGTTAAACAACCAGGATCGGTGTAAACACATCTACTGCCTGTGAGAGCCGAGTATCAGCTCTCATGTAAGCCGAGTTCCCAGCGATAGTGCGGACACAGCTCCTATGCAGCGCACGATTGCAATGGCGTACCTATACGTCATCGGTTGGGAACCCCTATCCGCCCATGATGTACTAGTGATCATGCTCGTGTGCTAACTGAGTGTCTTCAGCGTGCTTGAAAAATATGTTCAAGTCCCCGCCACTGTTCCACAGCCACAACAGATGCGGTTATTGCCTGTTTGTTAGGCAATCTCTGCATGGTTTGTGGCTGTCGGACAGTGGCGAGACATGCAGCCGCAGGGACTGGAACATAGTATTCGAGCTCGCCGAAGACACTCGATTAGCACCCAAGCATGATCAGATAACACCTTATCCAAGCATGTACGCTCATCACTAATAGATACGTCAAATGTCATGAAGGGGTTAAAAACAAGTAATAAAGAAATAATGAGAATAAAATGCATCGGTCGGGAATTAGCTTTCTTCTACATGGTGTCCGAAAAGAGTAATCATTCAGCCCCGAACACAACAACGTGAAGGTAAATAAGCTATAATAGATCTAGGTAATAATGAGAACTCCACTTCTATGATTTGCCTTGTTGAATACGTAGCCCACGGGTATTATTCTTTCACATTGCATTAATGAGGAGACACATAGTTTGCCATCTAATTGCCGAAAACCTTTTGGCTTGCTGTGGATTTTGTTTAACCAATAAACTTTTAAAAGTATCATCCAGCCGAGTAAGTGAGTGGAGTACACAAATGTTTAGGATAGTTACGTCTGCAGAGCCGGAATGTAAGAACAGACAGGCCCAGCTGCTGAGCGTGACACACGCAGGGAACGGACTCTGGGAATTCTAGAGATTTATATATATTTATCTTTTCTAAAGTGGTATCTAATCAGTTATGGTTTCGAGACTTGAGTGTTAAAGTAATGCCTAGTATGTACACATTTTAAAACATGTTTGAGAAAAGAGACTCTTGGCACTTTCCGAGTGATGGCAGAGGAGACTTGTAAGACAACTTACTTTTCTAGAAATGTTTTGTGCTTCTGCTATTATTTCTTACTAGATATGAATTTGTGCTGTTTATAGTTCATTCTGTTTTATTGCTCCTTGTCTCAAATATTACATTGTATTTGCTTTAAGCATGTGAATGTGTTTTACCCCTTTATTTTTTTTTAATTTTATGCTTTATTTTTCCCTCCTTTTCATCCAAAATCCATAACTTTATATTTTTCATCAATATCGCCACATGAGAACTTGTTTTTTTTTTTTTTTTTGCAGTAAGAGTTGTTGGTTTGATTCTTCAGATCCTAAATATGGTGTTGTGAATAAGACCTTTTGATGTATTTACACATGAAGGGCACAATTGATCATTTCCATTTTTTTTTAAGTCACAATAATTTGTTGATTTGTGGGGTTACCTGACTTTTTTTTTTTGCTCTAAATTAATCAAAATGGCACACCCGATTCATGAATTTTGGACCAAGCCTAAAATTGTCTTTTTATATGATTTTTTTTTTAGTGGGAAAAGTCTCAAAAAAGTGACAAAATATCTTAAACACATAAAATCAGTCCACGGAGTAGAGTTGCGCCAAATATCATATCATGAATCTGTCTAGATTAATGGTATAACGGCGACCGCAAAAGAAAAGTCTAATTTTCCATTTAATTTCTCTCTCCTCTGATGTGATCGTACATCAGAGAAGAGAGAAATAGGGTCCCCGATCACCCCCCCGGGACTTCTTTTAGCTCTGCCAGCCCCCCAGAAGTCCCCCGGGCCGGCGGCTTCTTCCAGGAGAAAATGGAGGGCGCATGCGCAGTGCGCCCGCCAAGGTCTGCCAGTGAGCACCCAGCAACAATAGATTTGTTCCTATTGGTTCATTTTGATCACTGTGATAGACCCTATCACAGTGATCAAAATAAAAAAACTAGTAAATCAAACAACCCTTTATCACCCCCTTAGTTAGGGAAAAAAAATAACATTAAAAAAATGTATTTATTTCCATTTTCCCATTAGGGTTAGAGTTGGGCTAAAATGAGTTGGGCTAAAGTTAGGCTTAAGGTTGGGGCTAAAGTTAGGGTTTGGGTTGGGCCTAAAGTTACGGTTAGGGTTGGGGATAAAGTTATGGTTAGGGTTGGGATTAGGGTTAGGGATGGGATTAGGGTTAGGGGTGTGTTAGGGTTAGGTTTGTGGTTATGGTTATGGATAGGGCTGGGATTAGGGTTAGGGTTGGAGTTAGAATTGGGGGGTTTCCACTGTTTAGGCACATCAGGGGCTCTCCAAACGCGACATGCTGGACTGGTGATATATATCCCCCCTCACTGGGAGCACCTCACTAACTCGTACCTATAAGGGAAGCTTTTCCAGCGACTATTTGCCCTCGTTGCAGTCCCCTGATTGACCTGGGGCAAGTGGTGGCACCAGAGAGCCAACCCCTGCTAGGTCCTTCTCTCCCCTCCCCCGAGGTGAGCGAAGTTCACCCCCCTTACCCTGTGAGATCCCTCACAGATTGGTGGCAGCAGTGAGATCGAGATAATAGTGTGCATGGGATGCCTACTCCCAGACACTAAGGACTACCAGCAGTAGCTTTTGCTGCTGGGGTCTTTAGATCAGCTCAGCACTAGACAGTCAGACTGCAAGTACTGTAGAAGTGTGGGTGATCCGGTTGCCGCTGTGTCCGCGACCAAGGGCTGAAAAGACTGGCTGCAAGCACTCAAAGATGGACAAAAATGATGGCTGCGGAGCTAGCCCGTAATGCGGAGTGTTATGAATGAGTCACCCGAGGAGGGAAAAACAAAAATACAAGCTAAGTCCAGAAAACCGGAGAGGTTGGTAGCTAGCAGATTGCAGACCCCTGATCCTATTCACAACAACTAGCAGTAGCCGTGGGGTGTTCCTACGGTGGTCCTAGACACCTCGTTCACAGCCGGAGAACTAAATAAACCTAAAGAAAGAAAGGGGAAATCTAAACTGCCCCAGAGCAGACCCCAAAGCAATAGACAGCCCCCAACATGTATTGACGGTGAAAACAGATGAAAACACAAACACAGACAGAAAGACAGGCTGAGCAAACGATGGGGCCCTCACTAACTAGATAGGACAGGAAAGAAAAGCAACTGTCTGCAATCACGCAAAAACCCTGCCAAAAATAATGTCCAACACGTCTGATAGAAAAGGCCCTGAAGTCACTAGACTTCAAAATCACTATATCAGCACTCAGGTATATTCTGAAAACAGAGTAAAGAGATCAACTGATCAGAGACAAAAATGGAGTTCAGCCAGTCCCAACCAGGGCTGGCTGAACACAAACACTAAGTAAACCAGACAAAATCTCATGGAACAATAGCAGAGCAAAAACTTAGCTTTAGTAGACAGGAAACTAAACTGGAGGCCAGAGCTCAGAGCAGAGAGGATCACCAGCAACCCAGCAGGGCGTCGGCGGCCTTATATCCACTCAGAGATTCCAGATGTCCAATCACACTCCGGCTGTTCAGATGACAGGTTTTTCCCATCCAAATCAATTTCACTACCTCCTTTCACCAGCAGAGGGAGCTCATCGGACATCAAAGGTGAAGGAGAAAATGAGCTCATAACAGCGGAGAATGACTGTACTGGTTCTGAAGAAGGGGTGAACCAGGGGGGGTCCCACACGGGCACCCTAAGCGTCTCCCCGCCAGTGCACTACCCAGCAGGAGAATGCCCTCCTAATGCCCTTCTCACTGGACAGCTCAGATCAGATGCCCTCTTTCAAGCTGCCCTGGCGAGCCTCCAAATGGGGCCCGAGGAAGCCTACGCAGTCCTCCCAAAAGCGGCAGAGCGCCAGGCAGATTGAGAGGCAGCACAAGCAGAGTGCGAGGTGGTGGAATGCCATGAGGCTGCAGAGCGACAGCATCAGCTGGAGTTGGCTCGACATGGTCTCCTATTGTCTACCACAGCACCTCCGAAGCCCAAGACAACCAATGTCTGAGCCGAGGACTTCCCCTTGCTGGAGAAGGACGGAGACCTGGACTCCTTTCTGCGGGCCTTTGAGCGTACCTGCCGACAGCACCATCTGGCCTCGGATCAGTGAGCCAAGTACCTGACCCCCCGTTTGAGGGGTAAGTCTCTGGAAATTTGGAGGGACTTACCTGCAGGGGCGGAACAGGACTATGAGAGCATCAAACAGACCCTGATCCAGCAGTTCAACCTCAGCCCGGAGTCTTACTGCAGGAAGTTCCGGAGCCTGCAAAAAGGCCCTAAGGACACGTTGGGCCAACCACGTGTGGGCCCTTATGAGAACTGCAGAGAGCTGGACCAAGGGTCTGGAGCTCACCACCGGCCAGGAGATCCAGGAGGCATTTGTCACAGAACAATTTTTATGGAACTGCCCAGAGGATCTTCAGCAATACCTCCGTGACCGGCAACCAAAAGGAGCCGCTGCTACAGTCTCCCTGGCAGATGACTCTGCCAATAACTGGGCCCCTGAAGTGAAGCAGGCCACCCACAGTGCCTGGAGAGGGGGTAAGACTCATCCTGCCCCTGTTTCCCCAGCCCCAAGAATGCAAGGGGTGCCCCCTTCTGTTTCCCTCTCCAGGCCAGGGGTAGAACCCAGGAGGTGTCACCTCACCTCTGCAACCAACCCCGACACTTGCAGAGGTGTCCCCTGTCATGTATGTGGGTGTGGTGGTGGGAGGTCCCGTGACAATTACCAGCCCGTCACTGTAAACTATGCCGCCGCTATGGGACTGCGGGACACCGGCACTGAGATGACCCTTGTGCGGCCTGAGATGGTGTCCCCCGCAGGACTTGTTACCTGGAAAACCCCTCGCCATCTCTGGGATTGGAGGCGTCGAACCGGCGCTACCCGTTGCCAGGGTTCATCTGGACTGGGGTGCCGAGAGGGGATTGAAGGCGGTGGGAGTGTCGGCGAATATTCCCGCGAGTGTTTTACTTGGGACAGATTTGGGGTGGCTAGTGTCACAGTATGTGGCTGCTGAGACCCCAAGTCCTGGTCCCCCACTGTCTTGATTTGTCTACTGCTAATAATGTTGTAAGTGTGTTTGTTGCCTGTTCCCTCTGCGTCAAGGGGGGAGGTGGGAGCTGAGAGTCACTCCTGTCCTGACAGGACACATGCAGCATGCACAGATGAGACAGAGCCAGAAGACACAGGGAAGTGTGAGAATGCCCCCAGGTATGATGAGACAGTGTGCTCTGGAGGGAGAGGTGGGGAGCAGGTAGCTGCGAGGCCAGAACCAGAGTTGGTGGGAAGGGCTGCCACAGGGATTGTAAGGGCCCTAGATAAGTCCAAACTGCTGGGTTCTGCACAGCTGCAGAAAGGGGAACGTGTCATTAGGGGTGGGGCTGTCAGAGGAGAGGTGGAGCTTCCAGGTAAGGCCCCAGGGCAGAACATCCTCACACCCAGGATGCCAGGAGACCAGGCGGGTCCAACTAACTCAGCAACTTGTGTGGAAGTCAAGGGGAGGCAGGCACTACCCAGGGTTACAGCGGTCGTGGCTGCTGTTACCAGGAGTGGGAGTGCTGGAGCACAAGGAGCCTCGCGGAGGTTCGACAGCCTTCCCCTTTCCAACCAAGTGGCAGCTGAGCCAGAGGGAGGCCTGGAGACAGGTCCTGGGGACCTGACAAGACGTGGCAGTTTCGTCCATTCTGGCCACTTCTAGTCAGGGTTTTCAGGCAGCGTTGGAAGCCGATGACAGCCTGAAGGCCCTTAAGGAGCAGGCGGAACAGCCTTTCACGGACTCGGACCTCGAGCGGGTGGTCTGGGACCAGGGACGACTGTACCGGGTGTCGGTTCAGCAAGAGACACCAGAGGCGTGGCCTAGGGACCGACAGTTATTGGTACCCTAACTGTTCCGGGCGGAGTTGTTGCGATCGCGTATGATGTTCCGAAGGCCGGACACTTAGGGATCGCTAAGATTAAGGCCAGGCTAGCCCACCATTTCTACTGGTTTAAAATGGAGACCGATGTGGCTGCCTACTGCTGTTCGTGTCATACCTGTCAGAGAGTGGGGAAGGCGGGGTAGCGCCCCAAAACCCCACTGGTGCTATTGCCCATCATTGACGAGCTTTTCTGGAGGGTGGCTGTGGATCTCATCGGACCGCTGTCCATTCCCAGCTGCTCTGGGAAACGCTACATACTAACGGTAGTGGATTATGCCACCCGGTACCCAGAAGCGGTAGCCTTGTCATCCACTCGGGCCGAGAAGGTGGCCACCGCTTTACTGGAGATTTTCTCCAGAGTGGGATTTCTCCAGGAAATGCTCACTGACCGAGGGACCCAGTTCATGTCGCAGCTGATGGAGTCCCTTTGTAAGCAAATACAGGTGCAACATCTGGTGGCCAGCCCGTACCATCCGCAGACTAATGGTCTGTGCAAGCGGTTCAATGGCACACTCAAGCAGATGCTTACGATGTTGGTTGACTCCCATAGGAGTGACTGGGAGAGGTACCTCCCTCACCTACTGTTTGCCTACCGGGAGGCTCACCAGGCCTCAACGGGGTTCGCCCCTATAAGCTCCTGTATGTGCGATGGGTACGAGGGCCCCTTGCTCTGGTGAAAGAGGCATGGGAAGAAGACTTGGCCACCCCTAGAGTGTCGGTCGTAGAGTACATCGTGCGCTTCTGGGACAAAATGACGGACTTGTCGCATTTGGTGCAGGACAATATGGCCCAGACTCAAGCTGACCAGAAGCGCTGGTATGACCAGAGTACTTGTGAAAGGACCTTTCAGGTGAGTCAGAAAGTATGGGTACTGGTCCCTGTACCACAGGACAAGCTTCAGGCAGCCTGGGAGGGCCCATACCTCGTGCACCAGCGGCTCAATGACGTCACGTACCTGGTCACCCTAGACCACGCCCGAGGAAGGCCTTCCACGTGAACATGATGAAGGCCCATCATGAGCGGGAGTGCTGCGCCCTCCCTGTGTGCAACCTTCCCAAGGAAGGAGAGTCTGAAACCCTTCTGGATCTGCTCACCCAAGCCAAGGTGGGTGGATGCATTGAGGATGTAGAGGTTGGCCACCAGCTCTCCGAGAATCAACTGTCCTAGCTGGCGGATACTCTACACCCCTTCTGGGAGCTGTTCAGCAGCCTTCCCGGAAGGACCGAGTTGGCTGTCCATCACATGGACACTGGGGATCACCCCCTTATCCGGCGGTCAGCATATTGGGTCTCTATCGAGGTGCAGCAGGAGATGCGCCAGCAGATTGAGGAGATGCTGAAGCTGGGGGTTATCCAGGCATCTAACAGCACGTGGGCATTGCCCGTAGTCCTCGTCCCCAAAAAGGACCAAACAACCCAGTTCTGCGTGGACTACCGGGGACTCAACGCTATCACGGTCACCAATGCATTTCCTATGCTGCGCATCGATGACCTGCTCGATCAGTTGGCCAGGGCTAAGTACCTGACCATCATGGATCTGAGCCGGGGATATTGGCAGATCCCTCTGACCCCTGAGGCCCGAGAGCACTCTGCCTTGCAAACATGCAAACTTTTAACCGTTATAGCTTTCTAACAAAAAATTTTTGATTCCAAAATTGTGCTGATGTAAATTGACATGTGGGAAATGTTACTTATTAAGTATTTTATGTGACATATCTCTGTGATTAAAGGACATGAAAATTCTACGTTGGAAAAATGCGAAATTTTCAAAATTTTTGCCAAATTTCTGTTTTTTTTTCACAAATAAATGCAAGATGCATATCAAAGAAATGTTACCACTGTCATGAAGTACAATAAGTCACGAGAAAACATTGTCATAATCACCAGGATCCATGGAAGCGTTCCAGAGTTATTACCTCATAAAGGGACAGTGGTCAGAATTGTAGAAATTGGCCTGGTCATTAACATGCAAACCACCCTTGGGGGTAAAGGGGTTAATTTTTATTTTACTTTTTTGTCCTGCTAGGGGACATGTGATCACCCACTCCATGATGGAAATATACATGTTATGGAGGGTGGAAGAAGTAAAGGAAACTGTAATTAAAGATATTTTCTGGGACTGCATTATTGATGACTCAAAAATATCAGATCATAGTGGATTTTAGTCCTGCGACCCACTCTGAATTGACTGAATCCATAGGACTTCGCACATCAGAAGTTCTTAGTACTGAAGTTGTACATCAATACTGTAAATCGGTTGCACACAAAAATACAAACCGGTAGTAAAAATACAGCAATCCTCAAGAAGGAATTAAAAAGTCATATTTTTTCCATGTTCTTTACAAACATTGTGATTAAAAAGAAAAACAGTGGATAAAATCATGTGACTGACACGTTTTGAACCTCATTGGTTGTTAATCATAGCTATATGGGCATGTAGGTCATAAGAAGCTGGATAAAATGATACCTTGATATCTGCGATCTGATGTTGTCTTCCCGAGTAATCCATGTTTTTTCTTAATATGCAAATGAGCTGTTAAGAGCTATGTGCCGGATGTTGATCTCCTTGAGAATCCAGAGATTATTTTAAATAAAAAAGGAGCATCACTAGTGTGAGACATGTAATGACTGACAGTCTGCTCTCCTGATCGAAACCTCTCACACTGGTAAAGCCACGTTCATTCATAATAATCTCCAGAGGCAGATTCTCAGGGAGATCTATGTCCGGCCCATAGATCTTAACAGTTCATTTACATATTAGGAAAAATGTAGATGTCTCTCGAATAACACATCAGATTGAGGATATCAAGGTGTCATTTTATTCAGCTTCCTATGACTTACGTGCCCATATAGGCAGCTTAGGAGGGTTGATCGACTCCTGCTTTTGGCTCCACAGACCATAACCCCACAGATAAATGGGTGTTCCTATGTCAGCCATTTTTGGAACATGCTAGACATGTCTTGTGGGCACACCATGAATATTGGCGATGTGAATACAACCACATAATTAAACCCTTGGTAAAGTCTAGTGTAGCATATATGCAGTATATGCATTTTGGTTGACCAGTAGCCTCTGCCGTACAATGAATACTCAGTCATCTGTGCTCAGTGTCAAAGTTCCCGTTGAGCTGTTAAATCTCACTGAAATGTAATGTGTAGATAAAAAAAAATCTGAAGGTGAAGAAAACAACAAAAAATAGGTCAGAATCTGTTCTTGGTTTTTGTTTGAGTCGTGTGTATCTGTTCCGATATAACAAACACTCTTCAGGCGCAGGATTGCTCCATTAAGCAATGTGCCATGTTTAACTTAGTTCTGGCACAGATTTACTTTGTCCTAATACCCCAAGTCCATTAAACACATTAAAGCAAATGCAACTGAGCACCCCCAGCTCTTTCCCAGCTTCTATCTGTATTACTGTCAGTCAGAGCAGAAGCTGCCCACACTCCGCGTCCAGGGATGGACCTCCCTACTCCTCTTCTCACATCTGAAAGTGCGACTCTCGGCAATAATTTATCTCATATTTGAGACACGAATGAGTCAGATTCTGCAATCTGTTTGACAGGCGCCTATTGCACATAAATTAGTAATTTGACAAGTTTGCATTTTTTAAATTGGATCTTCTATGGGAGATAATATTTTGGGTAAATGTATTGAGACATGCCACCAGACATTCCAAATGCAAGTGTGATCAAAGTTTGATCAGAGGTTCATCAGTTTTTCTCGGATGATAAAAAACAAAACAATGTTCCTCCAGTGTCTCCTATCAACCAGTCTATGAAAAACAGACAGCACCCAGAAGGCACCCGAGTGCTGTCAGATTTTCTCACGGACCCATTGACTTGCATTGGGGATTATTATTTGACATTCAGATCAAAATTGGAAATGAGTTCACGATTTAGCACGTCCAAAAAATCTGATATGTGAACAACCCTTTAGACTATGCTAAGTACAAGTTCTATCTGTGAAAAACGAGAATAGCACTCGTATGTGAAAACTGGATGTCTAAATGAGCCTTAAAGAAGTTGTCTACTACTTGGACAACTTTTTCTCATACCCATCGCTTGTCCCCTATAAAATAATAGAGTTTATACTCAGCTCTCATGCCGGCACTGGTCCCGCGGTGTCGGCAATTTCTGTCGCCTCTGTCCCCGCCTCCTGTTGAATTGAGGATCAGCTGCAGCCCAGACTTGCTCTTCATGTTCGATTTGTCTGAAGGTGAAGACATCTATGCCAGTGCTGATTGGGTGTCGGTGTCACGTGTCACAAAAGTCGCATGAGACACCACAAGAACGATGCCGGCACGAGAGGTGAATATAAGCTTTGCTATTTTATGGGGGCCAAATATTTTAATGAAGAAGGTATTGTCCTAGTAGTGGACAAACCAATTAAGGGCTTGTGCAAACGACCGTATTTTTGACAAAACATCTGATCGTACTCGGACCAATGTTATTCTATGGGGCCATACAAAGGTAGATCAGCTGTCATGTGCCGGGAAGATGCAGGCTCAGCACCGGAGCTCGCATCATAGGTAGGAACACGACCCTAGATGTACCTATACGTCCAAGGTTGTGAAGGATCGATCATCAGGTTGATCGATCATCAGTGGCTGCCGCACTTCATGTCCTCAGAACTACCAACCCTTATCCTGGGAGACTTCAACATCCCCATTAACAGCCCCACTTCCACATCTGCATCCCAGCTTCTATCACTAACCACTTCTCTAGGCCTCTCACAGCTCTCAACCTCTGAAACACACAAAGACGGTAACACCCTGGACCAGGTTTTCGCCCAGCTCTGCTCAATCTCCTACCTAGATAACTCACCGCTTCCCCTCTCTGACCACAACATCCTCTCCTTTACACTCACAAATCCTCGCTCACCACAGCACCCTCCTACCTACCATTCAGTCAGAAATCTACAAGCCATACACTTTCAGACTCCCTACACTCATCATTGTCCCCAATCTCTTCTTTGTCCTGTCCTGATCTGGCTGTACATCACTTCAATGACACTCTTAGAAGCACCCTTGACCAAGTAGCTCCCCTCACCCTCAGAACCTCCAAACACAGAGTGAAACAGCCCTGGCTCACATCACAAACCCGATTTCTCCAGCAATGCTCTAGGTGTGCTGAATGCTTATGGAGGAAAACACGCACACCAAAAGACTTCATACACTTCAAATTTATGTTAAGGACATATAACTCTGCCCTTCACCTCACCAAACAGACCTACTTCACCACCCTGATCTCCTCACTATCCAACAACCCCAAGAAACTTTTTGACACCTTTCACTCCCTCCTCTGGCCAAAAGCACAAGCCCCTATCACAGACATTTGCGCTGATGACCTGGCCTCCCACATTATAGAGAAAATAAACAATATCCGCCAGGAAATCCGCTCCCAATCACCAAGTTCAATGACTCCCATCCCTCCCTGCATTTCCCCTGGCTCACTCTCCACATTCGATCCCATCACAGAAGAAGAAGTCTCCAGGCTCCTCTCCTCTTCTCGTCCGACTACATGCACAACCGACCCCATTCCCTCACATCTCCTCCAGTCTCTCTCTCCAGTCGTCACAACTCACCTAAGTACAATCTTTATTCTCTCCCTCTCCTCTGGCATTTTCCCCTCCTCCTTCAAACACTCTATCATTACTCCATTACTAAAGAAACCCACCCTCGACCTATCCTGCACAAACAACTACAGACCAGTCTCCAATCTCCCCTTCATCTCTAAACTCTTGGAGCGCCTGATATACTCCCGCCTTACCCGTTACCTCTCCACTCACTCCCTCCTAGACCCTTCACAGTCCGGTTTCCACCCCCTACATTCGACAGAAACTGCACTCATCAAAGCGACCAATGACCTTCTGACAGCAAAACGTAATGGTGACCACTCTCTGCTCATTCTTCTCGACCTTTCTGCAGCTTTCGGCACTGTTGACCGCCCTCTCCTACTCTCTAGGCTCCAGTCACTAGGCATTAAGGACACTGCTCTCTCCTGGTTCTCCTCCTATCTTTCTGACCGCTCCTTCAGTGTTCTGTTCTCTGGCTCCACTTCATCTCCTCTTCCTCTCACTGTTGGGGTACCTCAGGGCTCAGTCCTAGGCCCCCTTCTCTTCTCTCTCTATACGGCCCCAATTGGACAGACCATCAGCAGATTTGGCTTTCAGTACCATCTTTATGCTGATGACACACAACTGTACGCATCATCCCCTGACCTTACCCCCGCTGTACTACAGAACGCCACTGACTGTCTGTCTGCAGTCTGCAACATCATGTCTGCTCTCTATCTGAAACTCAACCTCTCCAAAACTGAACTTCTTCTGCTCCCGCCATCTACTAACCTCCCTAAATCTGACATTTCCCTCTCCGTGGGTGGCACCATAATAACACCCCGACAGCAGGTGCGCTGTCAGGGTGTTATGTTTGACTTCGATCTCTCCTTCACCTCCCATATACAATCTCTTGCCCGCTCGTGTCGCTTACACCTAAAGAACATCTCTTGAATCCGCCCTTTTCTCACCATGGAAACAACAAAAACCCTCACTGTCGCCCTGATCCACTCCCGCCTGGACTACTGCAACGCTCTATTAATTGGCCTCCCCCTCACTCGACTCTCCCCTCTCAAGTCCATCCTTAATGCAGCAGTCAGGGTTGTCCATCTGGCTAATCGTTTCTCAGACGCGTCCGCTCTTCGCCAGTCGTTACACTGGCTGCCCATTACAGGATACAATTCAAAGTACTTGTTCTCACCCACAAAGCTATCCACAGTGCGGCACCCCCTTACATCTCCTCCCTCATTTCTGTCTATCGGCCTAACCGACCACTGCGCTCTGCAAATGACTTTCGACTAACCTCTGCCCTAATCCGTACCTCCCACTCCCGAGTCCAAGACTTCTCCCGTGCTGCGCCAATCCTCTGGAATGCTCTACCCCAAGATATTAGGACCATCCACAATTTGCATAGTTTTAGGCGCTCGCTCAAAACACATTTGTTCAGAGCGGCCTATCACATTCAGTAATCAAAGTCATTTTATGCTTGTGTGTGTGTAGCCCATTCACTATCTCCATCTATCCCCCACCCCCTGAAGATGGCTGGACCATCATTGTAAATACATCATTGTAAATACAAACCTGTGCTTTGTATCGCCCCCACCTCATTGTAGATTGTAAGCTCCCACGAGCCGGGTTGTCTTATTTCGCTTTAATTATTGTATTGTTAACGTTATTACTTATGACTGTTGTGTTTGAAACTGTTCAACTGTAAAGCGCTGCGGAATATGTTGGCGCTATATAAATAAAGATTATTATTATTATTATTATCAGGTTTCACAATACAAACTGTATACAGTATTAAATAGATTTTAGACCTGAGAAGGCTGGTAAAATTACTTAGAAAATCCATGACAGAATAGCTGTATATTCCTTTTTTTGAAAATGTCCTAATAATAATATAATAAATGGTCCTTTTATGAGTCAAGCTCTAGGTGGGCTCTTGAAATATTCTTTTTAATATGAGGATGATACAGCTATTCTGATGAGTATTTTTCCAGTAAGTACATCTGCTTCATCAGGTCTATGAAATCTATTCATTAAAGTGTGCAGTTTATATTGTGAAAGGACAGATATGCTTTAAAGGGGTATTCCAGTTTCAGGTTATTCATTGTATATAGAAAATATATACAATTTTATGTACTTTTTCAATTTTTCACACTTTTTATAATCCCTCCTTTGTGTCACTTAGTATTAACTTTCATTTTTTTTACTTCCAGGAGGTAAGAATCTGACTAGGTCACATAACCATCACACTGGCGCACCGCTCCCAACAGTTACCAGAGCCGTATCTTCTAATGATCCACTTTTACCGGAAGTAAACAATTTTTGTTCCCACTGAAAATATTCGTAAAATCTCATCCACAATGCTGCTACTACCAGACGAAGCTCAAGAAAATCCAGGCTGAAAAATCTTCTGCTTGTCCGCCTTGTGGGAACATAATCCGGAGGCCAGATTCCCACGTAGCGCAAATCTCGAGTTTTTTTGTGCAGAAAATCTGAGTTGGGGCGATTTCATGAAAACTCGTGTTTACTATATGGTAAAACTGACCTGGTAATATGATTTTCAAAGTCAGTTTGAATGCACAAATAGCAACATGTATAGTATAGTGGTGATAAAAAAAATCTGAAATTTGGATGAAAAAGGTTTGTTGCCATTTTCCGAGACCTGCAACACTTTCATTTTTTGGGGTTCTGGGGCTGTGTGAGGACTTATTTTTTGCACCCAGAGCTGACGCTTTTATTCATACCATTTTAAGGTAGATATGATGTTTTGATCATCCCTCACTACATTTTATTGCAATGTTGAGGTGGACAAAAATACTTAATTTTTTTTTGTTACGCTGTTAACCGGTTGGATTAATTTACTTTATATATTGATATATCCGACCATTTTGAATGCGCGCGGCGACACCAAATACGTGTATATTTTTTTTTTTATTTGTTTTATTTTCAATGGGGCAAAATGGGGGTGATTCGAACTTTTGTGTTTTTTTTTATTTTTTAAATATTTTCAAAAACTTATTTTTTCACTTTTTACAGTATTTAATAATCCCCTTCAGAGACTTAAAGCCGTGATCATCCGATCACCTGTGCTGTACATAGCAGGGCTTTAGCACTGCTAATTATAGGAGAAATGACAATCTCCTATTAATGGCAGCCACAAACCGGCGTTCACAGGAATAACATAATGACAGGCACAGGGGTCTTCTGAAGACGCCCGGCTGTCATTAAAAGCCCGAAAAAGTGACAAGAGCGACGATGGGCGGGTCTTGTGACTCATTTCCGACTTGTGCGTGTTATATCCCGCTATCAGAGATTGATAGCCGGATTTAAATGGTTAACAGCCGCAGGTGGAGCTCCGAGACGCTGCCCAGGTTATTAAACGAATGACGATCAGCAATCATGCATGTGATCGGTGATCAATTAACATCACATGTTGGCAGGTCTAAATGCATAGGTCACGTTCAGCTATCCATGTTTCATGTACGTGTCCTATCTGTCTTTTTAACATATAGTGCCCATTTTACTTAGGAGCGCATTCACATATTTTATTCTCAACACAATAGTCTTTTTTAGAAAGTCATAAAATTTGGCGCAACTCTGCTTCCTTCCCCTCCCGGAGTGATTTTATGTATGCCAGTCATTTTTGCTAAGTTTTACAAAACCTGTAACTTTTGACATTAAAAACAGTTAAAGAGAGGAAAAAAAAAACAATTTTGGAATTTGCGTAAAATTCATGAATCAAGTGCGCCATTTTGATTAATTTGGTGCAAAAAAAATCAGCAAAAATCAAAAGTCAAAAAACACAAATGATGAAACGGGTCCAGCATCTTGTTATGGGACTTTTCGATGCTGGTGTATCTTTTCTTTTCCTCCATTTATATCAAGTGCAAGCTTATTTTTGCCCAACCATCGGGTGAGCCGATTTACTGCATTTTTTTTCCTTATCTATGGGTCCATGATAAAAGCGCTCTGCAAATGGATGCCGCCTCTCGTTTCATCTGAGTGCTGTCCATTTTTTACTGTTTAAGGCCGGGGTCACACTTGCAAGTGCTTTGCGAGAAACTCGCCTCAATACCCGACACTGCCACCAGCACTCGGGACCGGAGTGTCCAGCTGCTTGTATTTCTATGCAGCCGAACGCTCCGGGCCCGAGTGCAGGCGGCAGTGTCGGGTATTGAAGCAAGAGACTCTCTCGAGTTTCTCGCATTGCATTCGCAAGTGTGACCCGGGCCTATAGGTGAGAAAAGATGCCACACTGTTGGTTAGGCTGGGATCACACATGCGAGAAACTCGGACGAGTCTCGCATGTTAATACCCGACACTGCCTCCGGCACTCAGGAGCGGAGCGTGCGGCTGCATATATTGCTATGCGGCGGCAGTAGGGCTGGCGTTATGTGCAGGCAGACCAGGCAGCTGCCTAGGGACCCCGCTCCTCCAGGGGCCCCCAGCCAGCGGCACATCACACAGCCGCTATGGGGCCCCTGTGAGCCATCCCCCAGCGCCGACTCCCGCCGCCGCATTGAAGGAGGCAGTGATGGAGAGAGCGTCAGCTGACGCTCCCTCTCCCATCATTCCCCACTCTGCCTCTGACACAGCGGGGGCGCGATGACGTCAACGCGCTCTCACTGTGTGCCAGACAGAGCAGGATGAGACAGGATCAGCCAGCAGCGCAGGCACCAGAAGGTGAGGAGTGGTTTTTTTTTTTTTTAAATCAGTGTGAGTACTGGACTGTGGGGCCACTCTGGAGGGACTATATACCATGCTGGGCTGTATTATACCATGCTGGGCTGTATTATACCATTCTGGGCTGTATTATACCATTCTGGGGGGACTATATACCATGCTGGGCTGTATTATACCATTCTGGGGGGACTATATACCATGCTGGGCTATATTATACCATTCTGGGGGGACTATATACCATGCTGGGCTGTATTATACCATGCTGGGCTGTATTATACCATTCTGGGGGAACTATATACCATGCTTGGCTGTATCACACCATGCTTGGGGGCTATATACCATGCTGGGGGGCTATATACCATGCTGGGCTGTATTATACCATGCTGGACTGTATTATACCATTCTGGGTGGGCTATATACCATGCTGGGCTATATTATACTATGCTCAGCTGTATCATACCATGCTGGGCTGTATTATACCATTCTGGGGGAACTATATACCATGCTTGGCTGTATCACACCATGCTTGGGGGCTATATACCATGCTGGGGGGCTATATACCATGCTGGGCTGTATTATACCATGCTGGACTGTATTATACCATTCTGGGTGGGCTATATACCATGCTGGGCTATATTATACTATGCTCAGCTGTATCATACCATGCTGGGGGGCTATATACCATGCTGGGCCATATTATACCATGCTGGGCTGTATCATACCATGCTGGGGGGCTATATACCAAGCTGGGCTGTATTATACCATGCTGGCCTTTATTATACCATTCTGGGGGGCTATATACCATGCTGGGCTGTATTATACCATGCTGGGCTGTATTATACCATGCTGGGCTGTATTATACTGTGCTGGGCTGTATTATACCATTTTGGTGGAGGGGCTATATACCATGCAGGGCCGTATTATACCATGCTGGGCTATATTATACTATGCTCAGCTGTATCATACCATGCCGGGGGGCTATATACCATGCTGGGCTGTATTATACCATGCTGGACTGTATTATACCATTCTGGGTGGGCTATATACCATGCTGGGCTATATTATACTATGCTCAGCTGTATCATACCATGCTGGGGGGCTATATACCATGCTGGGCCATATTATACCATGCTGGGCTGTATCATACCATGCTGGGGGGCTATATACCAAGCTGGGCTGTATTATACCATGCTGGCCTTTATTATACCATTCTTGGTGGCTATATACCATGCTGGGCTGTATTATACCATGCTGGGCTGTATTATACCATGCTGGGCTGTATTATACTGTGCTGGGCTGTATTATACCATTTTGGTGGGGGGGCTATATACCATGCAGGGCCGTATTATACCATGCTGGGCTATATTATACTATGCTCAGCTGTATCATACCATGCTGGGGGGCTATATACCATGCTGGGCTGTATTATACCATGCTGGGCTGTATTATACCATGCTGGGCTGTATTATACTGTGCTGGGCTGTATTATACCATTTTGGTGTGGGGGCTATATACCATGCAGGGCCGTATTATACCATGCTGGACTGTATTACACCATTCTGGGGGGGCTATATACCATGCTCAGCTGCATCATACCATGCTGGGGGAGCTATATACCATGCTGGGCTGTATTATACCATGCTGGACTGTATTACACCATTCTGGGGGGGCTATATACCATGCTCAGCTGCATCATACCATTCTGGGGGGACTATATACCATGCTGGGCTGTATTATACCATGCTGGGCTGTATTATACCATTCTGGGGGAACTATATACCATGCTTGGCTGTATCACACCATGCTTGGGGGCTATATACCATGCTGGGGGGCTATATACCATGCTGGGCTGTATTATACCATGCTGGACTGTATTATACCATTCTGGGTGGGCTATATACCATGCTGGGCTATATTATACTATGCTCAGCTGTATCATACCATGCTGGGCTGTATTATACCATTCTGGGGGAACTATATACCATGCTTGGCTGTATCACACCATGCTTGGGGGCTATATACCATGCTGGGGGGCTATATACCATGCTGGGCTGTATTATACCATGCTGGACTGTATTATACCATTCTGGGTGGGCTATATACCATGCTGGGCTATATTATACTATGCTCAGCTGTATCATACCATGCTGGGGGGCTATATACCATGCTGGGCCATATTATACCATGCTGGGCTGTATCATACCATGCTGGGGGGCTATATACCAAGCTGGGCTGTATTATACCATGCTGGCCTTTATTATACCATTCTGGGGGGCTATATACCATGCTGGGCTGTATTATACCATGCTGGGCTGTATTATACCATGCTGGGCTGTATTATACTGTGCTGGGCTGTATTATACCATTTTGGTGGAGGGGCTATATACCATGCAGGGCCGTATTATACCATGCTGGGCTATATTATACTATGCTCAGCTGTATCATACCATGCCGGGGGGCTATATACCATGCTGGGCTGTATTATACCATGCTGGACTGTATTATACCATTCTGGGTGGGCTATATACCATGCTGGGCTATATTATACTATGCTCAGCTGTATCATACCATGCTGGGGGGCTATATACCATGCTGGGCCATATTATACCATGCTGGGCTGTATCATACCATGCTGGGGGGCTATATACCAAGCTGGGCTGTATTATACCATGCTGGCCTTTATTATACCATTCTTGGGGGCTATATACCATGCTGGGCTGTATTATACCATGCTGGGCTGTATTATACCATGCTGGGCTGTATTATACTGTGCTGGGCTGTATTATACCATTTTGGTGGGGGGGCTATATACCATGCAGGGCCGTATTATACCATGCTGGGCTATATTATACTATGCTCAGCTGTATCATACCATGCTGGGGGGCTATATACCATGCTGGGCTGTATTATACCATGCTGGGCTGTATTATACCATGCTGGGCTGTATTATACTGTGCTGGGCTGTATTATACCATTTTGGTGTGGGGGCTATATACCATGCAGGGCCGTATTATACCATGCTGGACTGTATTACACCATTCTGGGGGGGCTATATACCATGCTCAGCTGCATCATACCATGCTGGGGGAGCTATATACCATGCTGGGCCATATTATACCATGCTGGGCTGTATTATACCATTCTGGGGGTGCTATATACCAAGCTGGGCTGTATTATACCATGCTGGCCTTTATTATACCATTCTGGGGGGCTATATACCATGCTGGGCTTTATTATACCATGCTGAACTGTATTACACCATTCTGGGGGGGCTATATACCATGCTCAGCTGTATCATACCATGCTGGGGGAGCTATATACCATGCTGGGCCATATTATACCATGCTGGGCTGTATTATACCATTCTGGGGGTGCTATATACCAAGCTGGAATGTATTATAACACGCTGGCCTTTATTATACCATTCTGGGGGGCTATATACCATGCTGGGCTGTATTATACCATGCTGGACTGTATTATACCATTCTGGGTGGGCTATATACCATGCTGGGCTATATTATACTATGCTCAGCTGTATCATACCATGCTGGGGGGCTATATACCATGCTGGGCCATATTATACCATGCTGGGCTGTATCATACCATGCTGGGGGGCTATATACCATGCTGGGCTGTATTATACCATGATGGGCTGTATCATACCATGCTGGGGGGCTATATACCAAGCTGGGCTGTATTATACCATGCTGGCCTTTATTATACCATTCTGGGGGGCTATATACCATGCTGGGCTGTATTATACCATGCTGGGCTGTATTATACCATGCTGGGCTGTATTATACTGTGCTGGGCTGTATTATACCATTTTGTTGGGGGGGCTATATACCATGCAGGGCCGTATTATACCATGCTGGACTGTATTACACCATTCTGGGGGGGCTATATACCATGCTCAGCTGTATCATACCATGCTGGGGGAGCTATATACCATGCTGGGCCATATTATACCATGCTGGGCTGTATTATACCATTCTGGGGGTGCTATATACCAAGCTGGGCTGTATTATACCATGCTGGCCTTTATTATACCATTCTGGGGGGCTATATACCATGCTGGGCTTTATTATACCATTCTGGGGGTGCTATATACCAAGCTGGGCTGTATTATACCACGCTGGCCTTTATTATACCATTCTGGGGGGCTATATACCATGCTGGGCTGTATTATACCATGCTGGACTGTATTATACCATTCTGGGTGGGCTATATACCATGCTGGGCTATATTATACTATGCTCAGCTGTATCATACCATGCTGGGGGGCTATATACCATGCTGGGCCATATTATACCATGCTGGGCTGTATCATACCATGCTGGGGGGCTATATACCATGCTGGGCTGTATTATACCATGCTGGGCTGTATCATACCATGCTGGGGGGCTATATACCAAGCTGGGCTGTATTATACCATGCTGGCCTTTATTATACCATTCTGGGGGGCTATATACCATGCTGGGCTGTATTATACCATGCTTGGCTGTATTATACCATGCTTGGCTGTATTATACCATGCTGGGCTGTATTATACTGTGCTGGGCTGTATTATACCATTTTGGTGGGGGGCTATATACCATGCAGGGCCGTATTATACCATGCTGGACTGTATTACACCATTCTGGGGGGGCTATATACCATGCTCAGCTGTATCATACCATGCTGGGGGAGCTATATACCATGCTGGGCCATATTATACCATGCTGGGCTGTATTATACCATTCTGGGGGTGCTATATACCAAGCTGGGCTGTATTATACCATGCTGGCCTTTATTATACCATTCTGGGGGTGCTATATACCAAGCTGGAATGTATTATAACACGCTGGCCTTTATTATACCATTCTGGGGGGCTATATACCATGCTGGGCTGTATTATACCATGCTGGACTGTATTATACCATTCTGGGTGGGCTATATACCATGCTGAGCTATATTATACTATGCTCAGCTGTATCATACCATGCTGGGGGGCTATATACCATGCTGGGCCATATTATACCATGCTGGGCTGTATCATACCATGCTGGGGGGCTATATACCATGCTGGGCTGTATTATACCATGATGGGCTGTATCATACCATGCTGGGGGGCTATATACCAAGCTGGGCTGTATTATACCATGCTGGCCTTTATTATACCATTCTGGGGGGCTATATACCATGCTGGGCTGTATTATACCATGCTGGGCTGTATTATACCATGCTGGGCTGTATTATACTGTGCTGGGCTGTATTATACCATTTTGGTGGGGGGGCTATATACCATGCAGGGCCGTATTATACCATGCTGGACTGTATTACACCATTCTGGGGGGGCTATATACCATGCTCAGCTGTATCATACCATGCTGGGGGAGCTATATACCATGCTGGGCCATATTATACCATGCTGGGCTGTATTATACCATTCTGGGGGTGCTATATACCAAGCTGGGCTGTATTATACCATGCTGGCCTTTATTATACCATTCTGGGGGGCTATATACCATGCTGGGCTTTATTATACCATTCTGGGGGTGCTATATACCAAGCTGGGCTGTATTATACCACGCTGGCCTTTATTATACCATTCTGGGGGGCTATATACCATGCTGGGCTGTATTATACCATGCTGGACTGTATTATACCATTCTGGGTGGGCTATATACCATGCTGGGCTATATTATACTATGCTCAGCTGTATCATACCATGCTGGGGGGCTATATACCATGCTGGGCCATATTATACCATGCTGGGCTGTATCATACCATGCTGGGGGGCTATATACCATGCTGGGCTGTATTATACCATGCTGGGCTGTATCATACCATGCTGGGGGGCTATATACCAAGCTGGGCTGTATTATACCATGCTGGCCTTTATTATACCATTCTGGGGGGCTATATACCATGCTGGGCTGTATTATACCATGCTTGGCTGTATTATACCATGCTTGGCTGTATTATACCATGCTGGGCTGTATTATACTGTGCTGGGCTGTATTATACCATTTTGGTGGGGGGGCTATATACCATGCAGGGCCGTATTATACCATGCTGGACTGTATTACACCATTCTGGGGGGGCTATATACCATGCTCAGCTGTATCATACCATGCTGGGGGAGCTATATACCATGCTGGGCCATATTATACCATGCTGGGCTGTATTATACCATTCTGGGGGTGCTATATACCAAGCTGGGCTGTATTATACCATGCTGGCCTTTATTATACCATTCTGGGGGGCTATATACCATGCTGGGCTTTATTATACCATGCTGGGCTGTATTATACCATGCTGGGCTGTATTATACTGTGCTGTGCTGTATTATACCATTTTGGGGGGGCTATATACCATGCTGGGCTGTATTATACCATTCTGGGGGGGCTATATTCCATGCTGGGCTGTATTATACCATTCTGGGGGGGAGGCTATATACCAATCTGGGCTGTATTATACCATGCTGGGCTGTATTATACCATTCTGGGGGAACTATATACCATGCTTGGCTGTATCACACCATGCTGGGGGACTATATACCATGCTGGGCTGTATTATACCATGCTGGGCTGTATTACACCATTCTGGGGGAACTATATACCATGCTTGGCTGTATCACACCATGCTGGGGGGCTATATACCATGCTGGGGGGCTATATACCATGCTGGGCTGTATCACACCATTCTGGCAGGGCTATATACCATGCTGGGCTGTATTATACCATGCTGGACTGTATTATACCATTCTGGGTGGGCTATATACCATGCTGGGCTATATTATACTATGCTCAGCTGTATCATACCATGCTGGGGGGCTATATACCATGCTGGGCCATATTATACCATGCTGGGCTGTATCATACCATGCTGGGGGGCTATATACCATGCTGGGCTGTATTATACCATGCTGGGCTGTATCATACCATGCTGGGGGGCTATATACCAAGCTGGGCTGTATTATACCATGCTGGCCTTTATTATACCATTCTGGGGGGCTATATACCATGCTGGGCTGTATTATACCATGCTGGGCTGTATTATACCATGCTGGGCTGTATTATACTGTGCTGGGCTGTATTATACCATTTTGGTGTGGGGGCTATATACCATGCAGGGCCGTATTATACCATGCTGGACTGTATTACACCATTCTGGGGGGGCTATATACCATGCTCAGCTGCATCATACCATGCTGGGGGAGCTATATACCATGCTGGGCCATATTATACCATGCTGGGCTGTATTATACCATTCTGGGGGTGCTATATACCAAGCTGGGCTGTATTATACCATGCTGGCCTTTATTATACCATTCTGGGGGGCTACATACCATGCTGGGCTTTATTATACCATGCTGGACTGTATTACACCATTCTGGGGGGGCTATATACCATGCTCAGCTGTATCATACCATGCTGGGGGAGCTATATACCATGCTGGGCCATATTATACCATGCTGGGCTGTATTATACCATTCTGGGGGTGCTATATACCAAGCTGGGCTGTATTATAACACGCTGGCCTTTATTATACCATTCTGGGGGGCTATATACCATGCTGGGCTGTATTATACCATGCTGGACTGTATTATACCATTCTGGGTGGGCTATATACCATGCTGGGCTATATTATACTATGCTCAGCTGTATCATACCATGCTAGGGGGCTATATACCATGCTGGGCCATATTATACCATGCTGGGCTGTATCATACCATGCTGGGGGGCTATATACCATGCTGGGCTGTATTATACCATGCTGGGCTGTATCATACCATGCTGGGGGGCTATATACCAAGCTGGGCTGTATTATACCATGCTGGCCTTTATTATACCATTCTGGGGGGCTATATACCATGCTGGGCTGTATTATACCATGCTGGGCTGTATTATACCATGCTGGGCTGTATTATACTGTGCTGGGCTGTATTATACCATTTTGGTGGGGGGGCTATATACCATGCAGGGCCGTATTATACCATGCTGGACTGTATTACACCATTCTGGGGGGGCTATATACCATGCTCAGCTGTATCATACCATGCTGGGGGAGCTATATACCATGCTGGGCCATATTATACCATGCTGGGCTGTATTATACCATTCTGGGGGTGCTATATACCAAGCTGGGCTGTATTATACCATGCTGGCCTTTATTATACCATTCTGGGGGGCTATATACCATGCTGGGCTTTATTATACCATTCTGGGGGTGCTATATACCAAGCTGGGCTGTATTATACCACGCTGGCCTTTATTATACCATTCTGGGGGGCTATATACCATGCTGGGCTGTATTATACCATGCTGGACTGTATTATACCATTCTGGGTGGGCTATATACCATGCTGGGCTATATTATACTATGCTCAGCTGTATCATACCATGCTGGGGGGCTATATACCATGCTGGGCCATATTATACCATGCTGGGCTGTATCATACCATGCTGGGGGGCTATATACCATGCTGGGCTGTATTATACCATGCTGGGCTGTATCATACCATGCTGGGGGGCTATATACCAAGCTGGGCTGTATTATACCATGCTGGCCTTTATTATACCATTCTGGGGGGCTATATACCATGCTGGGCTGTATTATACCATGCTTGGCTGTATTATACCATGCTTGG
This sequence comes from Dendrobates tinctorius, assembly GCF_039654945.1. Classification (NCBI taxonomy): domain Eukaryota; kingdom Metazoa; phylum Chordata; class Amphibia; order Anura; family Dendrobatidae; genus Dendrobates; species Dendrobates tinctorius. The sequence continues at coordinate 10,484,453 of NW_027361707.1, read as the reverse complement.
CTGTATTATACCATGCTGGGCTGTATTATACTGTGCTGGGCTGTATTATACCATTTTGGTGGGGGGGCTATATACCATGCAGGGCCGTATTATACCATGCTGGACTGTATTACACCATTCTGGGGGGGCTATATACCATGCTCAGCTGTATCATACCATGCTGGGGGAGCTATATACCATGCTGGGCCATATTATACCATGCTGGGCTGTATTATACCATTCTGGGGGTGCTATATACCAAGCTGGGCTGTATTATACCATGCTGGCCTTTATTATACCATTCTGGGGGGCTATATACCATGCTGGGCTTTATTATACCATGCTGGGCTGTATTATACCGTGCTGGGCTGTATTATACTGTGCTGGGCTGTATTATACCATTTTGGGGGGGGCTATATACCATGCTGGGCTGTATTATACCATTCTGGGGGGGCTATATTCCATGCTGGGCTGTATTATACCATTCTGGGGGGGAGGCTATATACCAATCTGGGCTGTATTATACCATGCTGGGCTGTATTATACCATTTTGGGGGGGCTATATACCATGCTGGGCTGTATTATACCATTCTGGGGGGAGGCTATATACCATGCTGGGCTGTATTATACCATGCTGGGCTGTATTATACCATTTTGGGGGGCTATATTCCATGCTTGACCATATTATACCTTGCTGGGCTGTATTATACCGTGCTGGGCTGTATTATACCATTCTGAGGGGGCTATATACCATGCTGGGCTGCATTATACCATTCTGGGGGGAGGCTATATATCATGCTGGGCTGTATTAGACCATGCTGGGTGGTTTTATACCATTCGGGGGGGCTATATACCATTCTGGGCTGTATTATACTGTGCTGGGATGTATTATACCATTTGGGGGCTATATACCATGCTGGGCTGTATTATACTGTGATGGGCTGTATTATACCATTCTGGGGGGCTATATACCATGCTGGACTGTATTATACCATGCTGGACTGTATTAGACCATGCTGGGCTGTATTATACCTTGCTGGGCTGTATTATACCATTATGGGGGGCTATATACCATGCTGGGCTGTATTATACCATTATGGGGGGCTATATACCATGCTGGGCTGTATTATACCATTCTGGGGGGCTATATACCATGCTGGGCTGTATTATACCATCCTGGGGGGGCTATATACCATGCTGGACTGTATTATACCATGCTGGACTGTATTAGACCATGCTGGGCTGTATTATACCATGCTGGGGGGCTATATACCATGCTGGGCTGTATTATACCTTGCTGGGCTGTATTATACCATTCTGGGGGGCTATATACCATGCTGGGCTGTGTTATACCATTCTGGGGGGCTATATACCATGCTGGGCTATATTATACCATGCTGGCCTGTATTATACCATTCTGGGGGAGCTATATACCATGCTGGGCTGTTTTATACCATACTGGGGGGGCTATATTCCATGCTGGGCTGTATTATACCATTCTGGGGGGGGCTATATACCATGCTGGGCTGTATTATACCATACTGGGCTGTATTATACCATCCTGGGGTGGCTACATACCATGCTGGGCTGTATTATACCATTCTGGGGTGACTACATACCATGCTGGGCTTTATTGACCATGCTGGGCTGTATTATACCATTCTGGGGTGGCTTTATACCATGCTGGGCTGTATTATACCGTGCTGGGCTATATTATACTATTCTGGGCTTTATTATACTGTGCTGGGCTGTATTATACCATTTTGGGGGGGCTATATACCATGCTGGGCTGTATTATTCTGTGATGGGCTGTATTATACCTTTCTGGGGGGCTATATACCATGCTGGGCTGTATTATACTATTCTGAACTGTATTAGACCATGCTGGGCTGTATTATACCATTCTGGGGGGCTATATGCCATGCTGGGCTGTATTATACCATGCTGGGCTGTATTATACCATGCTGGGCTGTATTATACCATGCTGGGCTGTATTACACCATTCTGGGGGGGCTATATACCATGCTCAGCTGTATCATACCATGCTGGGGGAGCTATATACCATGCTGGGCCATATTATACCATGCTGGGCTGTATTATACCATTCTGGGGGTGCTATATACCAAGCTGGGCTGTATTATACCATGCTGGCCTTTATTATACCATTCTGGGGGGCTATATACCATGCTGGGCTGTATTATACCATGCTGGGCTGTATTATACCATGCTGGGCTGTATTATACCGTGCTGGGCTGTATTATACCATTTTGGGGGGGCTATATACCATGCTGGGCTGTATTATACCATTCTGGGGGGGCTATATTCCATGCTGGGCTGTATTATACCATTCTGGGGGGAGGCTATATACCATGCTGGGCTGTATTATACCATGCTGGGCTGTATTATACCATTTTGGGGGGGCTATATACCATGCTGGGCTGTATTATACCATTCTGGGGGGAGGCTATATACCATGCTGGGCTGTATTATACCATGCTGGGCTGTATTATACCATTTTGGGGGGGCTATATTCCATGCTTGGCCGTATTATACCTTGCTGGGCTGTATTATACAGTGCTGGGCTGTATTATACCATTCTGAGGGGGCTATATACCATGCTGGGCTGTATTATACCATTCTGGGGGGAGGCTATATATCATGCTGGGCTGTATTAGACCATGCTGGGTGGTTTTATACCATTCGGGGGGGCTATATACCATGCTGGGCTGTATTATACCATTCTGAGGGGCTATATACCATGCTGGGCTGTATTATACTGTGCTGGGCTGTATTATACCATTTGGGGGCTATATACTATGCTGGGCTGTATTATACTGTGATGGGCCGTATTATACCATTCTGGGGGGCTATATACCATGCTGGACTGTATTATACCATGCTGGACTGTATTAGACCATGCTCGGCTGTATTATACCATGCTGGGGGGGCTATATACCATGCTGGGCTGTATTATACCTTGCTGGGCTGTATTATACCATTCTGGGGGGCTATATACCATGCTGGGCTGTATTATACCATTCTGGGGGGCTATATACCATGCTGGGCTGTATTATACCATTCTGGGGGGGCTATATACCATGCTGGACTGTATTATACCATGTTGGACTGTATTAGACCATGCTGGGCTGTATTATACCATGCTGGGGGGCTATATACCACGCTGGGCCGTATTATACCATGCTGGGGGGCTATATACCATGCTGGGCTGTATTACACCATTCTGGGGGGGCTATATACCTTGCTGGGCTGTATTATACCTTGCTGGGCTGTATTATACCATGCTGGACTGTATTATACCATGCTGGACTGTATTATACCATGCTGGACTGTATTAGACCATGCTGGACTGTATTATACCATGCTGGACTGTATTAGACCATGCTGGGCTGTATTATACCATGCTGGGGGGCTATATACCACGCTGGGCCGTATTATACCATGCTGGGCTGTATTACACCATTCTGGGGGGGCTATATACCATGCTGGGCTGTATTATACCTTGCTGGGCTGTATTATACCATTCTGGGGGGCTATATACCATGTTGGACTGTATTATACCATGCTGGACTGTATTATACCATGCTGGACTGTATTAGACCATGCTGGACTGTATTAGACCATGCTGGGCTGTATTATACCATGCTGGGGGGCTATATACCACGCTGGGCCGTATTATACCATGCTGGGCTGTATTACACCATTCTGGGGGGGCTATATACCATGCTGGGCTGTATTATACCTTGCTGGGCTGTATTATACCATTCTGGGGGGGCTATATACCATGCTGGGCTGTATTATACCATTCTGGGGGGCTATATACCATGCTGGGCTGTATTATACCATGCTGGCCTGTATTATACCATTCTGGGGGAGCTATATACCATGCTGGGCTGTTTTATACCATACTGGGGGGGCTATATTCCATGCTGGGCTGTATTATACCATTCTGGGGGGGCTATATACCATGCTGGGCTCTATTATACCATACTGGGCTGTATTATACCATCCTGGGGTGGCTACATACCATGCTGGGCTGTATTATACCATTCTGGGGTGACTACATACCATGCTGGGCTTTATTGACCATGCTGGGCTGTATTATACCATTCTGGGGTGGCTTTATACCATGCTGGGCTGTATTATACCATTCTGGGGGGGCTATATACCATGCTGGGCTGTATTATACCATTCTGGGGGGGCTATATACCATGCTGGGCTGTATTATACCGTGCTGGGCTATATTATACTATTCTGGGCTTTATTATACTGTGCTGGGCTGTATTATACCATTTTGGGGGGGCTATATACCATGCTGGGCTGTATCATACCATGCTGGGGGGCTATATACCATGCTGGGCTGTATTATACCATGATGGGCTGTATCATACCATGCTGGGGGGCTATATACCAAGCTGGGCTGTATTATACCATGCTGGCCTTTATTATACCATTCTGGGGGGCTATATACCATGCTGGGCTGTATTATACCATGCTGGGCTGTATTATACCATGCTGGGCTGTATTATACTGTGCTGGGCTGTATTATACCATTTTGTTGGGGGGGCTATATACCATGCAGGGCCGTATTATACCATGCTGGACTGTATTACACCATTCTGGGGGGGCTATATACCATGCTCAGCTGTATCATACCATGCTGGGGGAGCTATATACCATGCTGGGCCATATTATACCATGCTGGGCTGTATTATACCATTCTGGGGGTGCTATATACCAAGCTGGGCTGTATTATACCATGCTGGCCTTTATTATACCATTCTGGGGGGCTATATACCATGCTGGGCTTTATTATACCATTCTGGGGGTGCTATATACCAAGCTGGGCTGTATTATACCACGCTGGCCTTTATTATACCATTCTGGGGGGCTATATACCATGCTGGGCTGTATTATACCATGCTGGACTGTATTATACCATTCTGGGTGGGCTATATACCATGCTGGGCTATATTATACTATGCTCAGCTGTATCATACCATGCTGGGGGGCTATATACCATGCTGGGCCATATTATACCATGCTGGGCTGTATCATACCATGCTGGGGGGCTATATACCATGCTGGGCTGTATTATACCATGCTGGGCTGTATCATACCATGCTGGGGGGCTATATACCAAGCTGGGCTGTATTATACCATGCTGGCCTTTATTATACCATTCTGGGGGGCTATATACCATGCTGGGCTGTATTATACCATGCTTGGCTGTATTATACCATGCTTGGCTGTATTATACCATGCTGGGCTGTATTATACTGTGCTGGGCTGTATTATACCATTTTGGTGGGGGGCTATATACCATGCAGGGCCGTATTATACCATGCTGGACTGTATTACACCATTCTGGGGGGGCTATATACCATGCTCAGCTGTATCATACCATGCTGGGGGAGCTATATACCATGCTGGGCCATATTATACCATGCTGGGCTGTATTATACCATTCTGGGGGTGCTATATACCAAGCTGGGCTGTATTATACCATGCTGGCCTTTATTATACCATTCTGGGGGTGCTATATACCAAGCTGGAATGTATTATAACACGCTGGCCTTTATTATACCATTCTGGGGGGCTATATACCATGCTGGGCTGTATTATACCATGCTGGACTGTATTATACCATTCTGGGTGGGCTATATACCATGCTGAGCTATATTATACTACGCTCAGCTGTATCATACCATGCTGGGGGGCTATATACCATGCTGGGCCATATTATACCATGCTGGGCTGTATCATACCATGCTGGGGGGCTATATACCATGCTGGGCTGTATTATACCATGATGGGCTGTATCATACCATGCTGGGGGGCTATATACCAAGCTGGGCTGTATTATACCATGCTGGCCTTTATTATACCATTCTGGGGGGCTATATACCATGCTGGGCTGTATTATACCATGCTGGGCTGTATTATACCATGCTGGGCTGTATTATACTGTGCTGGGCTGTATTATACCATTTTGGTGGGGGGGCTATATACCATGCAGGGCCGTATTATACCATGCTGGACTGTATTACACCATTCTGGGGGGGCTATATACCATGCTCAGCTGTATCATACCATGCTGGGGGAGCTATATACCATGCTGGGCCATATTATACCATGCTGGGCTGTATTATACCATTCTGGGGGTGCTATATACCAAGCTGGGCTGTATTATACCATGCTGGCCTTTATTATACCATTCTGGGGGGCTATATACCATGCTGGGCTTTATTATACCATTCTGGGGGTGCTATATACCAAGCTGGGCTGTATTATACCACGCTGGCCTTTATTATACCATTCTGGGGGGCTATATACCATGCTGGGCTGTATTATACCATGCTGGACTGTATTATACCATTCTGGGTGGGCTATATACCATGCTGGGCTATATTATACTATGCTCAGCTGTATCATACCATGCTGGGGGGCTATATACCATGCTGGGCCATATTATACCATGCTGGGCTGTATCATACCATGCTGGGGGGCTATATACCATGCTGGGCTGTATTATACCATGCTGGGCTGTATCATACCATGCTGGGAGGCTATATACCAAGCTGGGCTGTATTATACCATGCTGGCCTTTATTATACCATTCTGGGGGGCTATATACCATGCTGGGCTGTATTATACCATGCTTGGCTGTATTATACCATGCTTGGCTGTATTATACCATGCTGGGCTGTATTATACTGTGCTGGGCTGTATTATACCATTTTGGTGGGGGGGCTATATACCATGCAGGGCCGTATTATACCATGCTGGACTGTATTACACCATTCTGGGGGGGCTATATACCATGCTCAGCTGTATCATACCATGCTGGGGGAGCTATATACCATGCTGGGCCATATTATACCATGCTGGGCTGTATTATACCATTCTGGGGGTGCTATATACCAAGCTGGGCTGTATTATACCATGCTGGCCTTTATTATACCATTCTGGGGGGCTATATACCATGCTGGGCTTTATTATACCATGCTGGGCTGTATTATACCATGCTGGGCTGTATTATACTGTGCTGGGCTGTATTATACCATTTTGGGGGGGCTATATACCATGCTGGGCTGTATTATACCATTCTGGGGGGGCTATATTCCATGCTGGGCTGTATTATACCATTCTGGGGGGGAGGCTATATACCAATCTGGGCTGTATTATACCATGCTGGGCTGTATTATACCATTCTGGGGGAACTATATACCATGCTTGGCTGTATCACACCATGCTGGGGGACTATATACCATGCTGGGCTGTATTATACCATGCTGGGCTGTATTACACCATTCTGGGGGAACTATATACCATGCTTGGCTGTATCACACCATGCTGGGGGGCTATATACCATGCTGGGGGGCTATATACCATGCTGGGCTGTATCACACCATTCTGGCAGGGCTATATACCATGCTGGGCTGTATTATACCATGCTGGACTGTATTATACCATTCTGGGTGGGCTATATACCATGCTGGGCTATATTATACTATGCTCAGCTGTATCATACCATGCTGGGGGGCTATATACCATGCTGGGCCATATTATACCATGCTGGGCTGTATCATACCATGCTGGGGGGCTATATACCATGCTGGGCTGTATTATACCATGCTGGGCTGTATCATACCATGCTGGGGGGCTATATACCAAGCTGGGCTGTATTATACCATGCTGGCCTTTATTATACCATTCTGGGGGGCTATATACCATGCTGGGCTGTATTATACCATGCTGGGCTGTATTATACCATGCTGGGCTGTATTATACTGTGCTGGGCTGTATTATACCATTTTGGTGGGGGGCTATATACCATGCAGGGCCGTATTATACCATGCTGGGCTATATTATACTATGCTCAGCTGTATCATACCATGCTGGGGGGCTATATACCATGCTGGGCTGTATTATACCATGCTGGGCTGTATTATACCATGCTGGGCTGTATTATACTGTGCTGGGCTGTATTATACCATTTTGGTGTGGGGGCTATATACCATGCAGGGCCGTATTATACCATGCTGGACTGTATTACACCATTCTGGGGGGGCTATATACCATGCTCAGCTGCATCATACCATGCTGGGGGAGCTATATACCATGCTGGGCCATATTATACCATGCTGGGCTGTATTATACCATTCTGGGGGTGCTATATACCAATGGGCTGTATTATACCATGCTGGCCTTTATTATACCATTCTGGGGGGCTATATACCATGCTGGGCTTTATTATACCATGCTGGACTGTATTACACCATTCTGGGGGGGCTATATACCATGCTCAGCTGTATCATACCATGCTGGGGGAGCTATATACCATGCTGGGCCATATTATACCATGCTGGGCTGTATTATACCATTCTGGGGGTGCTATATACCAAGCTGGGCTGTATTATAACACGCTGGCCTTTATTATACCATTCTGGGGGGCTATATACCATGCTGGGCTGTATTATACCATGCTGGACTGTATTATACCATTCTGGGTGGGCTATATACCATGCTGGGCTATATTATACTATGCTCAGATGTATCATACCATGCTGGGGGGCTATATACCATGCTGGGCCATATTATACCATGCTGGGCTGTATCATACCATGCTGTGGGGCTATATACCATGCTGGGCTGTATTATACCATGCTGGGCTGTATCATACCATGCTGGGGGGCTATATACCAAGCTGGGCTGTATTATACCATGCTGGCCTTTATTATACCATTCTGGGGGGCTATATACCATGCTGGGCTGTATTATACCATGCTGGGCTGTATTATACCATGCTGGGCTGTATTATACTGTGCTGGGCTGTATTATACCATTTTGGTGGGGGGGCTATATACCATGCAGGGCCGTATTATACCATGCTGGACTGTATTACACCATTCTGGGGGGGCTATATACCATGCTCAGCTGTATCATACCATGCTGGGGGAGCTATATACCATGCTGGGCCATATTATACCATGCTGGGCTGTATTATACCATTCTGGGGGTGCTATATACCAAGCTGGGCTGTATTATACCATGCTGGCCTTTATTATACCATTCTGGGGGGCTATATACCATGCTGGGCTTTATTATACCATTCTGGGGGTGCTATATACCAAGCTGGGCTGTATTATACCACGCTGGCCTTTATTATACCATTCTGGGGGGCTATATACCATGCTGGGCTGTATTATACCATGCTGGACTGTATTATACCATTCTGGGTGGGCTATATACCATGCTGGGCTATATTATACTATGCTCAGCTGTATCATACCATGCTGGGGGGCTATATACCATGCTGGGCCATATTATACCATGCTGGGCTGTATCATACCATGCTGGGGGGCTATATACCATGCTGGGCTGTATTATACCATGCTGGGCTGTATCATACCATGCTGGGGGGCTATATACCAAGCTGGGCTGTATTATACCATGCTGGCCTTTATTATACCATTCTGGGGGGCTATATACCATGCTGGGCTGTATTATACCATGCTTGGCTGTATTATACCATGCTTGGCTGTATTATACCATGCTGGGCTGTATTATACTGTGCTGGGCTGTATTATACCATTTTGGTGGGGGGGCTATATACCATGCAGGGCCGTATTATACCATGCTGGACTGTATTACACCATTCTGGGGGGGCTATATACCATGCTCAGCTGTATCATACCATGCTGGGGGAGCTATATACCATGCTGGGCCATATTATACCATGCTGGGCTGTATTATACCATTCTGGGGGTGCTATATACCAAGCTGGGCTGTATTATACCATGCTGGCCTTTATTATACCATTCTGGGGGGCTATATACCATGCTGGGCTGTATTATACCATTCTGGGGGGGCTATATTCCATGCTGGGCTGTATTATACCATTCTGGGGGGGAGGCTATATACCAATCTGGGCTGTATTATACCATGCTGGGCTGTATTATACCATTTTGGGGGGGCTATATACCATGCTGGGCTGTATTATACCATTCTGGGGGGAGGCTATATACCATGCTGGGCTGTATTATACCATGCTGGGCTGTATTATACCATTTTGGGGGGGCTATATTCCATGCTTGGCCATATTATACCTTGCTGGGCTGTATTATACCGTGCTGGGCTGTATTATACCATTCTGAGGGGGCTATATACCATGCTGGGCTGCATTATACCATTCTGGGGGGAGGCTATATATCATGCTGGGCTGTATTAGACCATGCTGGGTGGTTTTATACCATTCGGGGGGGCTATATACCATTCTGGGCTGTATTATACTGTGCTGGGCTGTATTATACCATTTGGGGGCTATATACCATGCTGGGCTGTATTATACTGTGATGGGCTGTATTATACCATTCTGGGGGGCTATATACCATGCTGGACTGTATTATACCATGCTGGACTGTATTAGACCATGCTGGGCTGTATTATACCTTGCTGGGCTGTATTATACCATTATGGGGGGCTATATACCATGCTGGGCTGTATTATACCATTATGGGGGGCTATATACCATGCTGGGCTGTATTATACCATTCTGGGGGGCTATATACCATGCTGGGCTGTATTATACCATTCTGGGGGGGCTATATACCATGCTGGACTGTATTATACCATGCTGGACTGTATTAGACCATGCTGGGCTGTATTATACCATGCTGGGGGGCTATATACCATGCTGGGCTGTATTATACCTTGCTGGGCTGTATTATACCATTCTGGGGGGCTATATACCATGCTGGGCTGTATTATACCATTCTGGGGGGCTATATACCATGCTGGTCTGTATTATACCATGCTGGCCTGTATTATACCATTCTGGGGGAGCTATATACCATGCTGGGCTGTTTTATACCATACTGGGGGGGCTATATTCCATGCTGGGCTGTATTATACCATTCTGGGGGGGGCTATATACCATGCTGGGCTGTATTATACCATACTGGGCTGTATTATACCATCCTGGGGTGGCTACATACCATGCTGGGCTGTATTATACCATTCTGGGGTGACTACATACCATGCTGGGCTTTATTGACCATGCTGGGCTGTATTATACCATTCTGGGGTGGCTTTATACCATGCTGGGCTGTATTATACCATTCTGGGGGGGCTATATACCATGCTGGGCTGTATTATACCGTGCTGGGCTATATTATACTATTCTGGGCTTTATTATACTGTGCTGGGCTGTATTATACCATTTTGGGGGGGCTATATACCATGCTGGGCTGTATTATACTGTGATGGGCTGTATTATACCTTTCTGGGGGGCTATATACCATGCTGGGCTGTATTATACTATGCTGAACTGTATTAGACCATGCTGGGCTGTATTATACCATTCTGGGGGGCTATATGCCATGCTGGGCTGTATTATACCATGCTGGGCTGTATTATACCATGCTGGGCTGTATTATACCATGCTGGGCTGTATTACACCATTCTGGGGGGGCTATATACCATGCTCAGCTGTATCATACCATGCTGGGGGAGCTATATACCATGCTGGGCCATATTATACCATGCTGGGCTGTATTATACCATTCTGGGGGTGCTATATACCAAGCTGGGCTGTATTATACCATGCTGGCCTTTATTATACCATTCTGGGGGGCTATATACCATGCTGGGCTGTATTATACCATGCTGGGCTGTATTATACCGTGCTGGGCTGTATTATACCATTTTGGGGGGGCTATATACCATGCTGGGCTGTATTATACCATTCTGGGGGGGCTATATTCCATGCTGGGCTGTATTATACCATTCTGGGGGGAGGCTATATACCATGCTGGGCTGTATTATACCATGCTGGGCTGTATTATACCATTTTGGGGGGGCTATATACCATGCTGGGCTGTATTATACCATTCTGGGGGGAGGCTATATACCATGCTGGGCTGTATTATACCATGCTGGGCTGTATTATACCATTTTGGGGGGGCTATATTCCATGCTTGGCCGTATTATACCTTGCTGGGCTGTATTATACCGTGCTGGGCTGTATTATACCATTCTGAGGGGGCTATATACCATGCTGGGCTGTATTATACCATTCTGGGGGGAGGCTATATATCATGCTGGGCTGTATTAGACCATGCTGGGTGGTTTTATACCATTCGGGGGGGCTATATACCATGCTGGGCTGTATTATACCATTCTGAGGGGCTATATACCATGCTGGGCTGTATTATACTGTGCTGGGCTGTATTATACCATTTGGGGGCTATATACTATGCTGGGCTGTATTATACTGTGATGGGCCGTATTATACCATTCTGGGGGGCTATATACCATGCTGGACTGTATTATACCATGCTGGACTGTATTAGACCATGCTCGGCTGTATTATACCATGCTGGGGGGGCTATATACCATGCTGGGCTGTATTATACCTTGCTGGGCTGTATTATACCATTCTGGGGGGCTATATACCATGCTGGGCTGTATTATACCATTCTGGGGGGCTATATACCATGCTGGGCTGTATTATACCATTCTGGGGGGGCTATATACCATGCTGGACTGTATTATACCATGCTGGACTGTATTAGACCATGCTGGGCTGTATTATACCATGCTGGGGGGCTATATACCACGCTGGGCCGTATTATACCATGCTGGGGGGCTATATACCATGCTGGGCTGTATTACACCATTCTGGGGGGGCTATATACCTTGCTGGGCTGTATTATACCTTGCTGGGCTGTATTATACCATGCTGGACTGTATTATACCATGCTGGACTGTATTAGACCATGCTGGACTGTATTATACCATGCTGGACTGTATTAGACCATGCTGGGCTGTATTATACCATGCTGGGGGGCTATATACCACGCTGGGCCGTATTATACCATGCTGGGCTGTATTACACCATTCTGGGGGGGCTATATACCATGCTGGGCTGTATTATACCTTGCTGGGCTGTATTATACCATTCTGGGGGGCTATATACCATGCTGGACTGTATTATACCATGCTGGACTGTATTAGACCATGCTGGACTGTATTAGACCATGCTGGACTGTATTAGACCATGCTGGGCTGTATTATACCATGCTGGGGGGCTATATACCACGCTGGGCCGTATTATACCATGCTGGGCTGTATTACACCATTCTGGGGGGGCTATATACCATGCTGGGCTGTATTATACCTTGCTGGGCTGTATTATACCATTCTGGGGGGGCTATATACCATGCTGGGCTGTATTATACCATTCTGGGGGGCTATATACCATGCTGGGCTGTATTATACCATGCTGGCCTGTATTATACCATTCTGGGGGAGCTATATACCATGCTGGGCTGTTTTATACCATACTGGGGGGGCTATATTCCATGCTGGGCTGTATTATACCATTCTGGGGGGGCTATATACCATGCTGGGCTCTATTATACCATACTGGGCTGTATTATACCATCCTGGGGTGGCTACATACCATGCTGGGCTGTATTATACCATTCTGGGGTGACTACATACCATGCTGGGCTTTATTGACCATGCTGGGCTGTATTATACCATTCTGGGGTGGCTTTATACCATGCTGGGCTGTATTATACCATTCTGGGGGGGCTATATACCATGCTGGGCTGTATTATACCATTCTGGGGGGGCTATATACCATGCTGGGCTGTATTATACCGTGCTGGGCTATATTATACTATTCTGGGCTTTATTATACTGTGCTGGGCTGTATTATACCATTTTGGGGGGGCTATATACCATGCTGGGCTGTATCATACCATGCTGGGGGGCTATATACCATGCTGGGCTGTATTATACCATGATGGGCTGTATCATACCATGCTGGGGGGCTATATACCAAGCTGGGCTGTATTATACCATGCTGGCCTTTATTATACCATTCTGGGGGGCTATATACCATGCTGGGCTGTATTATACCATGCTGGGCTGTATTATACCATGCTGGGCTGTATTATACTGTGCTGGGCTGTATTATACCATTTTGTTGGGGGGGCTATATACCATGCAGGGCCGTATTATACCATGCTGGACTGTATTACACCATTCTGGGGGGGCTATATACCATGCTCAGCTGTATCATACCATGCTGGGGGAGCTATATACCATGCTGGGCCATATTATACCATGCTGGGCTGTATTATACCATTCTGGGGGTGCTATATACCAAGCTGGGCTGTATTATACCATGCTGGCCTTTATTATACCATTCTGGGGGGCTATATACCATGCTGGGCTTTATTATACCATTCTGGGGGTGCTATATACCAAGCTGGGCTGTATTATACCACGCTGGCCTTTATTATACCATTCTGGGGGGCTATATACCATGCTGGGCTGTATTATACCATGCTGGACTGTATTATACCATTCTGGGTGGGCTATATACCATGCTGGGCCATATTATACCATGCTGGGCTGTATCATACCATGCTGGGGGGCTATATACCATGCTGGGCTGTATTATACCATGCTGGGCTGTATCATACCATGCTGGGGGGCTATATACCAAGCTGGGCTGTATTATACCATGCTGGCCTTTATTATACCATTCTGGGGGGCTATATACCATGCTGGGCTGTATTATACCATGCTTGGCTGTATTATACCATGCTGGGCTGTATTATACTGTGCTGGGCTGTATTATACCATTTTGGTGGGGGGCTATATACCATGCAGGGCCGTATTATACCATGCTGGACTGTATTACACCATTCTGGGGGGGCTATATACCATGCTCAGCTGTATCATACCATGCTGGGGGAGCTATATACCATGCTGGGCCATATTATACCATGCTGGGCTGTATTATACCATTCTGGGGGTGCTATATACCAAGCTGGGCTGTATTATACCATGCTGGCCTTTATTATACCATTCTGGGGGTGCTATATACCAAGCTGGAATGTATTATAACACGCTGGCCTTTATTATACCATTCTGGGGGGCTATATACCATGCTGGGCTGTATTATACCATGCTGGACTGTATTATACCATTCTGGGTGGGCTATATACCATGCTGAGCTATATTATACTATGCTCAGCTGTATCATACCATGCTGGGGGGCTATATACCATGCTGGGCCATATTATACCATGCTGGGCTGTAACATACCATGCTGGGGGGCTATATACCATGCTGGGCTGTATTATACCATGATGGGCTGTATCATACCATGCTGGGGGGCTATATACCAAGCTGGGCTGTATTATACCATGCTGGCCTTTATTATACCATGCTGGGCTGTATTATACCATGCTGGGCTGTATTATACCATGCTGGGCTGTATTATACTGTGCTGGGCTGTATTATACCATTTTGGTGGGGGGGCTATATACCATGCAGGGCCGTATTATACCATGCTGGACTGTATTACACCATTCTGGGGGGCTATATACCATGCTCAGCTGTATCATACCATGCTGGGGGAGCTATATACCATGCTGGGCCATATTATACCATGCTGGGCTGTATTATACCATTCTGGGGGTGCTATATACCAAGCTGGGCTGTATTATACCATGCTGGCCTTTATTATACCATTCTGGGGGGCTATATACCATGCTGGGCTTTATTATACCATTCTGGGGGTGCTATATACCAAGCTGGGCTGTATTATACCACGCTGGCCTTTATTATACCATTCTGGGGGGCTATATACCATGCTGGGCTGTATTATACCATGCTGGACTGTATTATACCATTCTGGATGGGCTATATACCATGCTGGGCTATATTATACTATGCTCAGCTGTATCATACCATGCTGGGGGGCTATATACCATGCTGGGCCATATTATACCATGCTGGGCTGTATCATACCATGCTGGGGGGCTATATACCATGCTGGGCTGTATTATGCCATGCTGGGCTGTATCATACCATGCTGGGGGGCTATATACCAAGCTGGGCTGTATTATACCATGCTGGCCTTTATTATACCATTCTGGGGGGCTATATACCATGCTGGGCTGTATTATACCATGCTTGGCTGTATTATACCATGCTGGGCTGTATTATACTGTGCTGGGCTGTATTATACCATTTTGGTGGGGGGGCTATATACCATGCAGGGCCGTATTATACCATGCTGGACTGTATTACACCATTCTGGGGGGGCTATATACCATGCTCAGCTGTATCATACCATGCTGGGGGAGCTATATACCATGCTGGGCCATATTATACCATGCTGGGCTGTATTATACCATTCTGGGGGTGCTATATACCAAGCTGGGCTGTATTATACCATGCTGGCCTTTATTATACCATTCTGGGGGGCTATATACCATGCTGGGCTTTATTATACCATGCTGGGCTGTATTATACCATGCTGGGCTGTATTATACTGTGCTGGGCTGTATTATACCATTTTGGGGGGGCTATATACCATGCTGGGCTGTATTATACCATTCTGGGGGGGCTATATTCCATGCTGGGCTGTATTATACCATTCTGGGGGGGAGGCTATATACCAATCTGGGCTGTATTATACCATGCTGGGCTGTATTATACCATTCTGGGGGAACTATATACCATGCTTGGCTGTATCACACCATGCTGGGGGACTATATACCATGCTGGGCTGTATTATACCATGCTGGGCTGTATTACACCATTCTGGGGGAACTATATACCATGCTTGGCTGTATCACACCATGCTGGGGGGCTATATACCATGCTGGGGGGCTATATACCATGCTGGGCTGTATCACACCATTCTGGCAGGGCTATATACCATGCTGGGCTGTATTATACCATGCTGGACTGTATTATACCATTCTGGGTGGGCTATATACCATGCTGGGCTATATTATACTATGCTCAGCTGTATCATACCATGCTGGGGGGCTATATACCATGCTGGGCCATATTATACCATGCTGGGCTGTATCATACCATGCTGGGGGGCTATATACCATGCTGGGCTGTATTATACCATGCTGGGCTGTATCATACCATGCTGGGAGGCTATATACCAAGCTGGGCTGTATTATACCATGCTGGCCTTTATTATACCATTCTGGGGGGCTATATACCATGCTGGGCTGTATTATACCATGCTGGGCTGTATTATACCATGCTGGGCTGTATTATACTGTGCTGGGCTGTATTATACCATTTTGGTGGGGGGCTATATACCATGCAGGGCCGTATTATACCATGCTGGGCTATATTATACTATGCTCAGCTGTATCATACCATGCTGGGGGGCTATATACCATGCTGGGCTGTATTATACCATGCTGGGCTGTATTATACCATGCTGGGCTGTATTATACTGTGCTGGGCTGTATTATACCATTTTGGTGTGGGGGCTATATACCATGCAGGGCCGTATTATACCATGCTGGACTGTATTACACCATTCTGGGGGGGCTATATACCATGCTCAGCTGCATCATACCATGCTGGGGGAGCTATATACCATGCTGGGCCATATTATACCATGCTGGGCTGTATTATACCATTCTGGGGGTGCTATATACCAAGCTGGGCTGTATTATACCATGCTGGCCTTTATTATACCATTCTGGGGGGCTATATACCATGCTGGGCTTTATTATACCATGCTGGACTGTATTACACCATTCTGGGGGGGCTATATACCATGCTCAGCTGTATCATACCATGCTGGGGGAGCTATATACCATGCTGGGCCATATTATACCATGCTGGGCTGTATTATACCATTCTGGGGGTGCTATATACCAAGCTGGGCTGTATTATAACACGCTGGCCTTTATTATACCATTCTGGGGGGCTATATACCATGCTGGGCTGTATTATACCATGCTGGACTGTATTATACCATTCTGGGTGGGCTATATACCATGCTGGGCTATATTATACTATGCTCAGCTGTATCATACCATGCTGGGGGGCTATATACCATGCTGGGCCATATTATACCATGCTGGGCTGTATCATACCATGCTGGGGGGCTATATACCATGCTGGGCTGTATTATACCATGCTGGGCTGTATCATACCATGCTGGGGGGCTATATACCAAGCTGGGCTGTATTATACCATGCTGGCCTTTATTATACCATTCTGGGGGGCTATATACCATGCTGGGCTGTATTATACCATGCTGGGCTGTATTATACCATGCTGGGCTGTATTATACTGTGCTGGGCTGTATTATACCATTTTGGTGGGGGGGCTATATACCATGCAGGGCCGTATTATACCATGCTGGACTGTATTACACCATTCTGGGGGGGCTATATACCATGCTCAGCTGTATCATACCATGCTGGGGGAGCTATATACCATGCTGGGCCATATTATACCATGCTGGGCTGTATTATACCATTCTGGGGGTGCTATATACCAAGCTGGGCTGTATTATACCATGCTGGCCTTTATTATACCATTCTGGGGGGCTATATACCATGCTGGGCTTTATTATACCATTCTGGGGGTGCTATATACCAAGCTGGGCTGTATTATACCACGCTGGCCTTTATTATACCATTCTGGGGGGCTATATACCATGCTGGGCTGTATTATACCATGCTGGACTGTATTATACCATTCTGGGTGGGCTATATACCATGCTGGGCTATATTATACTATGCTCAGCTGTATCATACCATGCTGGGGGGCTATATACCATGCTGGGCCATATTATACCATGCTGGGCTGTATCATACCATGCTGGGGGGCTATATACCATGCTGGGCTGTATTATACCATGCTGGGCTGTATCATACCATGCTGGGGGGCTATATACCAAGCTGGGCTGTATTATACCATGCTGGCCTTTATTATACCATTCTGGGGGGCTATATACCATGCTGGGCTGTATTATACCATGCTTGGCTGTATTATACCATGCTTGGCTGTATTATACCATGCTGGGCTGTATTATACTGTGCTGGGCTGTATTATACCATTTTGGTGGGGGGGCTATATACCATGCAGGGCCGTATTATACCATGCTGGACTGTATTACACCATTCTGGGGGGGCTATATACCATGCTCAGCTGTATCATACCATGCTGGGGGAGCTATATACCATGCTGGGCCATATTATACCATGCTGGGCTGTATTATACCATTCTGGGGGTGCTATATACCAAGCTGGGCTGTATTATACCATGCTGGCCTTTATTATACCATTCTGGGGGGCTATATACCATGCTGGGCTTTATTATACCATGCTGGGCTGTATTATACCGTGCTGGGCTGTATTATACTGTGCTGGGCTGTATTATACCATTTTGGGGGGGGCTATATACCATGCTGGGCTGTATTATACCATTCTGGGGGGGCTATATTCCATGCTGGGCTGTATTATACCATTCTGGGGGGGAGGCTATATACCAATCTGGGCTGTATTATACCATGCTGGGCTGTATTATACCATTTTGGGGGGGCTATATACCATGCTGGGCTGTATTATACCATTCTGGGGGGAGGCTATATACCATGCTGGGCTGTATTATACCATGCTGGGCTGTATTATACCATTTTGGGGGGGCTATATTCCATGCTTGGCCATATTATACCTTGCTGGGCTGTATTATACCGTGCTGGGCTGTATTATACCATTCTGAGGGGGCTATATACCATGCTGGGCTGCATTATACCATTCTGGGGGGAGGCTATATATCATGCTGGGCTGTATTAGACCATGCTGGGTGGTTTTATACCATTCGGGTGGGCTATATACCATTCTGGGCTGTATTATACTGTGCTGGGCTGTATTATACCATTTGGGGGCTATATACCATGCTGGGCTGTATTATACTGTGATGGGCTGTATTATACCATTCTGGGGGGCTATATACCATGCTGGACTGTATTATACCATGCTGGACTGTATTAGACCATGCTGGGCTGTATTATACCTTGCTGGGCTGTATTATACCATTATGGGGGTCTATATACCATGCTGGGCTGTATTATACCATTATGGGGGGCTATATACCATGCTGGGCTGTATTATACCATTCTGGGGGGCTATATACCATGCTGGGCTGTATTATACCATTCTGGGGGGGCTATATACCATGCTGGACTGTATTATACCATGCTGGACTGTATTAGACCATGCTGGGCTGTATTATACCATGCTGGGGGGCTATATACCATGCTGGGCTGTATTATACCTTGCTGGGCTGTATTATACCATTCTGGGGGGCTATATACCATGCTGGGCTGTATTATACCATTCTGGGGGGCTATATACCATGCTGGGCTGTATTATACCATGCTGGCCTGTATTATACCATTCTGGGGGAGCTATATACCATGCTGGGCTGTTTTATACCATACTGGGGGGGCTATATTCCATGCTGGGCTGTATTATACCATTCTGGGGGGGGCTATATACCATGCTGGGCTGTATTATACCATACTGGGCTGTATTATACCATCCTGGGGTGGCTACATACCATGCTGGGCTGTATTATACCATTCTGGGGTGACTACATACCATGCTGGGCTTTATTGACCATGCTGGGCTGTATTATACCATTCTGGGGTGGCTTTATACCATGCTGGGCTGTATTATACCATTCTGGGGGGGCTATATACCATGCTGGGCTGTATTATACCGTGCTGGGCTATATTATACTATTCTGGGCTTTATTATACTGTGCTGGGCTGTATTATACCATTTTGGGGGGGCTATATACCATGCTGGGCTGTATTATACTGTGATGGGCTGTATTATACCTTTCTGGGGGGCTATATACCATGCTGGGCTGTATTATACTATGCTGAACTGTATTAGACCATGCTGGGCTGTATTATACCATTCTGGGGGGCTATATGCCATGCTGGGCTGTATTATACCATGCTGGGCTGTATTATACCATGCTGGGCTGTATTATACCATGCTGGGCTGTATTACACCATTCTGGGGGGGCTATATACCATGCTCAGCTGTATCATACCATGCTGGGGGAGCTATATACCATGCTGGGCCATATTATACCATGCTGGGCTGTATTATACCATTCTGGGGGTGCTATATACCAAGCTGGGCTGTATTATACCATGCTGGCCTTTATTATACCATTCTGGGGGGCTATATACCATGCTGGGCTGTATTATACCATGCTGGGCTGTATTATACCGTGCTGGGCTGTATTATACCATTTTGGGGGGGCTATATACCATGCTGGGCTGTATTATACCATTCTGGGGGGGCTATATTCCATGCTGGGCTGTATTATACCATTCTGGGGGGAGGCTATATACCATGCTGGGCTGTATTATACCATGCTGGGCTGTATTATACCATTTTGGGGGGGCTATATACCATGCTGGGCTGTATTATACCATTCTGGGGGGAGGCTATATACCATGCTGGGCTGTATTATACCATGCTGGGCTGTATTATACCATTTTGGGGTGGCTATATTCCATGCTTGGCCGTATTATACCTTGCTGGGCTGTATTATACCGTGCTGGGCTGTATTATACCATTCTGAGGGGGCTATATACCATGCTGGGCTGTATTATACCATTCTGGGGGGAGGCTATATATCATGCTGGGCTGTATTAGACCATGCTGGGTGGTTTTATACCATTCGGGGGGGCTATATACCATGCTGGGCTGTATTATACCATTCTGAGGGGCTATATACCATGCTGGGCTGTATTATACTGTGCTGGGCTGTATTATACCATTTGGGGGCTATATACTATGCTGGGCTGTATTATACTGTGATGGGCCGTATTATACCATTCTGGGGGGCTATATACCATGCTGGACTGTATTATACCATGCTGGACTGTATTAGACCATGCTCGGCTGTATTATACCATGCTGGGGGGGCTATATACCATGCTGGGCTGTATTATACCTTGCTGGGCTGTATTATACCATTCTGGGGGGCTATATACCATGCTGGGCTGTATTATACCATTCTGGGGGGCTATATACCATGCTGGGCTGTATTATACCATTCTGGGGGGGCTATATACCATGCTGGACTGTATTATACCATGCTGGACTGTATTAGACCATGCTGGGCTGTATTATACCATGCTGGGGGGCTATATACCACGCTGGGCCGTATTATACCATGCTGGGGGGCTATATACCATGCTGGGCTGTATTACACCATTCTGGGGGGGCTATATACCTTGCTGGGCTGTATTATACCTTGCTGGGCTGTATTATACCATGCTGGACTGTATTATACCATGCTGGACTGTATTAGACCATGCTGGACTGTATTATACCATGCTGGACTGTATTAGACCATGCTGGGCTGTATTATACCATGCTGGGGGGCTATATACCACGCTGGGCCGTATTATACCATGCTGGGCTGTATTACACCATTCTGGGGGGGCTATATACCATGCTGGGCTGTATTATACCTTGCTGGGCTGTATTATACCATTCTGGGGGGCTATATACCATGTTGGACTGTATTATACCATGCTGGACTGTATTAGACCATGCTGGACTGTATTAGACCATGCTGGACTGTATTAGACCATGCTGGGCTGTATTATACCATGCTGGGGGGCTATATACCACGCTGGGCCGTATTATACCATGCTGGGCTGTATTACACCATTCTGGGGGGGCTATATACCATGCTGGGCTGTATTATACCTTGCTGGGCTGTATTATACCATTCTGGGGGGGCTATATACCATGCTGGGCTGTATTATACCATTCTGGGGGGCTATATACCATGCTGGGCTGTATTATACCATGCTGGCCTGTATTATACCATTCTGGGGGAGCTATATACCATGCTGGGCTGTTTTATACCATACTGGGGGGGCTATATTCCATGCTGGGCTGTATTATACCATTCTGGGGGGGCTATATACCATGCTGGGCTCTATTATACCATACTGGGCTGTATTATACCATCCTGGGGTGGCTACATACCATGCTGGGCTGTATTATACCATTCTGGGGTGACTACATACCATGCTGGGCTTTATTGACCATGCTGGGCTGTATTATACCATTCTGGGGTGGCTTTATACCATGCTGGGCTGTATTATACCATTCTGGGGGGGCTATATACCATGCTGGGCTGTATTATACCATTCTGGGGGGGCTATATACCATGCTGGGCTGTATTATACCGTGCTGGGCTATATTATACTATTCTGGGCTTTATTATACTGTGCTGGGCTGTATTATACCATTTTGGGGGGGCTATATACCATGCTGGGCTGTATTATACTGTGATGGGCTGTATTATACCTTTCTGGGGGGCTATATACCATGCTGGGCTGTATTATACTATGCTGAACTGTATTAGACCATGCTGGGCTGTATTATACCATTCTGGGGGGGCTATATGCCATGCTGGGCTGTATTATACCATGCTGGGCTTTGTTATACCATGCTGGACTGTATTATACCATGCTGGGCTGTATTATACAGCCCAGCATGGTATACAGCCTATATACCATGGTGGTCTGTATTATACCATGGTGGGCTGTATTATACCATGGTGGGCTGTATTATACCATGGTGGGCTATATACCATGGTGGGCTGTATACCATGGTGGGCTGGGCTGTATACCATGGTGGGCTGGGGTATATACGATGTGGTGCTGGGGTATATACCATGTGGTGCTGGGCTATATACCATGTGGTGCTTGGCTATATACTATGCGGCTGTGTTATTTACCATGGGGGGTACATTTTACATTATATTCTATAGGGGGAGGCTGTGTTATATATGGGGGGCTACATTGTATTCTATGGGGAGGTGGACTGTATTATATTCTATTTGGGGCTACATTATATTCTATGGGGGGCTGTATTATATTTATTATATTCGATGGGGGCTGCATTATACTATATGAGGAGGGCTACATTGTATTCTATGGAGGGGCTACATTATACTATATAAGGGGCTGCATTATATCCTATGAGGGGGTTGCCATATATTCTATGGAGCGGCTGCATTATTCTATATGGGGGGTGGGGCTGCATTATATTCTATGGGGGGTTACATTACATTCTGTGGAGTGGCTGCATTATACTCTGGGGTAGCTGCATTATTCTCTAAGGGGTGGCTGCATTATACTATAAGAGGGGGGCTGCATTATATTCTATGGGGGTTACATTATATTGTATGGCGGGGCTGCATTATACTCTGTGGGGTGGCTGCATTATGCTCTATTGGGTGGCTGCATTATACTATATGTGGGCTGCATTATACTGTATCGAGGACTATGGGGAATACATTATATGAAGAACTATGGGGTGCATTATGCTATGGGAAGTGAATTGTACTACATGGGTGACTATGGCGGTGCATTATACTATATGGAGAACTATGAGGAGTGTATTATACTATATGGAGGACTGAGCAGTGTATTTTAATATATGGAGGGCTATGAGGAGTGTATTATACTATATGGAGGACTGAGGAGTGTATTATACTATATGGAGGACTATGGGGGACATTATATTATATGGAGGACTATGGGGTGTAAACTGTAGATGTGCTGCTGATAAGATGATACTGTATGGTGATCTGTTATGGTGTGTGCACACGTTGCGGATTAGTTTGCGGCTTTTTCTGCAGAGAATCCATATCTCTTGGCAGAAACCGCAGGGTAAAACACACGCATTTTTCCTGCGGATTCCTAGCATGTGTACAGCGGTTTGGCAGTGCGGATGAGATTGATTGATTTGTATGTCCCGGAACGTACACTGCAGCTGCGGTTCCGCAAAAAAGAAGTAACATGCTGCGGAAAATAAAGCGCAGCAAATCTGCGTGGAATTTTCCGCAGCATGTGCACGGCGGATTTGGTTTTCCATAGGTTTACATGGTACTGTAAACCACATGGAATCTGCTGTGGATCCGCAGGACCAAATCAGCTGCGGATCCGCAGCAAAAACCGCAACGTGTGCCCACACCCTTAGTGATCCATTAGTGATCGTTCTGTTCCCATCATTCTTTCTCAGACGGTGGAAAGAGGCCGGGAAACAAGTGTTGAACGACTTCTTCAATTTTGTCGATCACACTCATTTAGCGGCCTGAACTCAGCGCATGTAAATACAATGGAAATGCTTCTGTGATGTGCAATATGTAAGCATTTGGGGCCACATTTTAAACTTTGCCTAGGGCCCCACTTTGCCTAAAACCGGCCCTGGGCGGCAGTGCCGGGTATTGACATGCAAGACTCGTCTGAGTTTTTCACATGTGTGATCCCGGCCTTAAAATAAATAACGGAGCAAACAGTGGTAAAAACAACTGTTGGAAATCGGTTGTTTTTTCTTGTACGAGAACAAAAAATGGACATCTGACTGAGGCCTTAAAGGTTTGTCCAGTTCCTACAGAGTTCTGCAGTTATTCTATGTGACTACAGAATTCTGAATCTTCACAACACGCACACCGCTCACTGTCAGGTCTCTCCAGTGACGAGAGCGAATCAAAACTTACAGTATATGTTTGGATTTCACACGGGACAGTTAGTGTCCAGTGCTAAATGCCAAACATGGACTTGGTTGCCATGTTTGGAGTTCTGGGGGATGTCCAAGGAGAAATAGAGAGAGGAAGAGAGAATTTTTGAGCTCCTAAGTTCGCTTCACCATTGTTTTCAGTGGGGTTCGGGATATATTTCAAGTTCGGGTAAAGTTTTGGACTAGAGTTTGTCAGGTACCAGAACGTGAACTTCCCTAGGTCTGCTCATCTCTATCAGAACGAAGCCAGATAAAGAAATATCACATGCAGCATCTTGTTTGTCCAGCTACAGCTGCAGACCAGTGCACATAATGTGCAACTTTGATACCCATGGCATCTGGCTCAAGCATGAAACAAATAGCTTGATATTTTTTTCTTTTTTGACGGCCTCCTACTCATTCTCGAGTAGAGATGAGTGAAGCAGAACTTAACCCCTTCCCGACCTGTGACACAGCATATGCGTCATGAAAGTCGGTGCCAATCCGACCTATGACGCATACCCTGTGTCATGAATTCAAAGCCCTCCTGCGGCTCGGGTGACCGGGGTCAATGAAAGGTCACCTGACCCGCAGATACAGGGGGCTTTGTAATTCACCACAGGGGGGCGTGGCTTCGCCCCCACGTGGCTACGATCGCTCTGATTGGCTGTTAAAAGTGAAACAGCCAATCAGAGCGATAGTAATATTTCATCAATGAAAATTGATGAAATATTACAATCCAGCCATGGCCGATGCTGCAGTAGCATCGGACATGGCTGGAGACACCGATTTAACCCCCCCACCGGCGATCGCCCCCCCTGCCACTGAATGACAGCGGCGATCTGCCGCCGCTGTCATCATCTGCCCCCCCTCCCATTCCCTTCGCTCCCCGCCAGCTTCCGATCCCCCCCTCACCCACTCTCACCGCCCCCGGCACCTTCCAAGTCCCCCCGTCGCTCCCGGTGTCCGGCGGGTCCGGTTCATGGGCGCCGCCATCTTAGAAAATGCCGCCATCTGCCGGCTGCAGATTCCATTATTTCATTTTGATCACTCTCAGAGTGATCAAAATGAAATAAAAAGTAAATGAACCCCCCGATTATCACCCCCATAGGTAGGCAGAACTAATAAAATAAAGAAAATATTTTTATTTTTATTTTTCCATCAGGGTTAGGGTTAGGGTTGGAAAGAGGGTTAGGGTTAGGGTTAGGGTTGGAAAGAGGGTTAGGGTTAGGGTTGGAAAGAGGGTTAGGGTTGGAAAGAGGGTTAGGGTTAGGGTTGGAAAGAGGGTTAGGGTTGGAAAGAGGGTTAGGGTTAGGGTTGGAAAGAGGGTTAGGGTTGAAAAGAGGGTTAGGGTTGGAAAGAGGGTTAGGGTTGGAATTAGGGTTAGGGTTGGAAAGAGGGTTAGGGTTGGAAAGAGGGTTAGGGTTGGAAAGAGGGTTAGGGTTGAAAAGAGGGATAGGGTTGAAAAGAGGGTTAGGGTTAGAATTAGGGTTAGGCTTGTGGTTAGTGTTATGGTTAGTGTTGGGGTTAGGGGTGTGTTGGGGTTAGGGTTAGGGTTGGGATTAGGGTTAGGGATGTGTTGGGGTTAGGGTTGTGGTTAGGGGTGTGTTGGGGTTAGGGTTGGAGTTAGAATTGAGGGGTTTCCACTGTTTAGCCACATCAGGGGGTCTCCAAACGCGACATGGTGCAACCTTTGATTCCAGCCAATTTTGCGTTCAAAAAGTCAAATGGTGCTCACTCCCTTCCAAGCCCCGACGTGTGCCCAAACAGTGGTTTACCCCCACATATGGGTTATCAGCGTACTCAGGAAAAATTGCACAACAACTTTTGGGGTCTAATTTCTCCTGTTACCCTTGGGAAAATAAAAAATTGGGGGCTAGAAAATTATTTTTGTGGAAAAAAAATGTTTTTTTCATTTTCATGTCTCTGCATTATAAACTTCTGTGAAGTACTTGGGGGTTGAAAGTGCTCACCATACATCTACATAAGTTCCTTGGAAGGTCTAGTTTCCAAAATGGGGTCACTTGTGGGGGGTTTCCACTGTTTAGGCACATCAGGGGCTCTGCAAACGTAATGACGACTGCAGACTATTCCATCAAAGTCTGCATTTCAAAACGTCACTACTTCCATTCCGAGCCCTGACGTGTGCCCAAACAATGGTTCCCCCACACATATGGGGTATCAGCGTACTCAGGACAAACTGGACAACAACTTTTGGGGTCCAATTTATCCTGTTACCCTTGTGAGAAAAAAAACTGCGGGCTAAAAATCATTTTTTTTGAGGGAAAAAAATGATTTTTTATTTTCACGGCTCTGCGTTATAAACTTCTGTGAAGCACTTGGGGGTTCAAGGTGCTCACCATACATCTAGATAAGTTCCCTGGGGGGTCTAGTTTCCAAAATGGGGTCACTTGTGGGAGGTTTCTACTGTTTAGGCACACAGGGGCTCAGCAAATGTAACATGACGCCCGCAGACCATTCCATCAAAGTCAGCATTTCAAAATGTCACTACTTCCCTGCTGAGACCCAACGTGTGCCCAAACAGTGGTTTCACCCCACATATGGGGTACCAGCGTACTCAGGACAAACTGGACAACATCTTTTGGGGTCCAATTTCTCCTGTGACCCTTGTGAAAATAAAAAATTGCGAGCTAAAAATTCATTTTTTGAGGAAAAAAAAAGATTTTTTATTTTCATGGCTCTGCGTTACAATCTTCTGTGAAGCACTTCGGGGTTCAAGGTGCTCACCACACATCTAGGCAAGTTCCTTATGGGGTCTAGTTTCCAAAATGGGGTCACTTGTGGGGGGTTTCCACAGTTTAGGAACATCAAGGGCTCTGCAAATGTAACATGATGCCCGCAGACCATTCCATCAAAGTCAGCATACCAAAACGTCACTACTTCCCTTCCGAGCCCTGACGTGTGCCCATACAGTGGTCATCCCCCACATATGGGGTATCAGCGTACTCAGGACAAACTAGACAACAACTTTTGGGGTCCAATTTCTCCTGTTACCCTTGTGAAAAAAAAAATTGCGGGCTAAAAATCATTTTTTTTGAGGGAAAAAAATGATTTTTTATTTTCACGGCTCTGCGTTACAATCTTCTGTGAAGCACTTGGGGGTTCAAGGTGCTCACCACACATCTAGATAAGTTCCTTGGGGGGTCTTGTTTCCAAAATGGGGTCCCTTGTGGGGGGTTTCTACTGTTTAGGCACACAGGGGCTCAGCAATGTAACATGATGCCCGCAGACTATTCCATCAAAGTCAGCATTTCAAAATGTCACTACTTCCCTTCCGAGCCCCGACGTGTGCCCAAACAGTGGTCTCCTCCCACATATGGGGTACCAGCGTACTCAGGACAAACTGGAAAACAACTTTTGGGGTCCAATTTATCCTGGTACCCTTGTGAAAATAAAAAATTGCAGACTAAAAAAATTTTTTTTAGGAAAAAAAAAAGATTTTTTATTTTCACTGCTCTGCATTATAAACTTCTGTGAATCACCTGGGGGTTCAAAGTGCTCACTATACATCTAGATAAGTTCCTTAGGGGGTCTAGTTTCCAAAATGGGGTCATTTGTGGGGGAGCTCCAAAGTTTAGGCACACAGGGGATCTCCAAACACGACATGGTGTCCGCTAACGATTGGAGCCAATTTTCATTTCAAAAAGTCAAATGGTGCTCATTCCCTTCTGCACCCTGCCGTGCACCCAAACAGTGCCCCCCCCACATATGGGGTACCAGCGTACTCAGGACAATCTGGACAACAACTTTTGTGGTCCAATTTCTCCTGTTACCCTTGTGAAAATAAAAAATAGCGTGCTAAAAAATCATTTTTGAGGAAAAAAAAATGATTTTTTATTTTCACTGCTCTATGTTATAAACTTTTGTGAGGCACTTGGGGGTTCAAAGTGCTCACTACACATCTAGATAAGTTCCTTAAGGGGTCTAGTTACCAAAATGGTGTCACTTGTGGGGGAGCTCCAATGTTTAGGCACACAGGGGCTCTCCAAACGCGACATGGTGTCCGATAACGATTGGAGTTAATTTTCCATTCAAAAAGTCAAATGGCGCTCCTTCCCTTCCGGGCCCTGCCCTGCACCCAAACAGTGGTTTATGACCACATATGAGGTATTGGTGTGCTCAGGAGAAATTGCCCAACAAATTTTAGGATCCATTTTATCCTGTTGCCCATGTGAAAATGAAAAAACTGAGGCTAAAAGATAATTTTTGTGAAAAAAAAGTACTTTTTTTTTTTCAGATCAATTTGAGAAGCACCTGGGGGTTCAAAGTGATCACTATGCATCTAGATAAGTTCCTTGGGGGGTCTAGTTTCCAAAATGGGGTCACTTGTGGGGGAGCTCCAGTGTTTAGGCACACAGCGACTCTCCAAACGCGACATGGCAACCGCTAAATATTCCAGCATATTTTCCATTCAAAAAGTCAAATGGTGCTCCTTCCCTTCTGAGCCCTGCCGTACGCCCAAACAGTGGTTTATGACCACATATGAGGTATCGGTGTACTCAGGGGAAATTGCCCAACAAATTTTATGATCCATTTTATCCTGTTGCCCATGTGAAAATGAAAAAATTGATGCTGAAAGGAAATTTGTGTTGGAAAAATTAAAATGTCCATTTTTTCCTTCCACATTGCCTTAGCTGTTGTGAAACACCTGAAGGGTTAATAATCTTCTTGAATGTGGTTTTGAGTAGCTTGAGGGGTGCAGTTTTTAGAATGGTGTCACTTTTGGGTATTTTCTGCCATATAGACCCCTCAAAGTGACTTCAAATGTGAGGTGGTCCCTAAAAAAAATGGTTTTGTAAATTTTGTTGTAAAAATGAGAAATCGCTGGTCAACTTTTAACCCTTATAACTTCCTAACAAAAAAATATTTTGCTTCCAAAATTGTGCTGATGTAAAGTAGACATGTGGGAAATGTTATTTAGTAACTATTTTGTGTCACATAACTCTCTAGTTTAACAGAATAAAAATTCAAAATTTGAAAATTGCGAAATTTTCACCAAATTTCTGATTTTTTCACAAATAAATGCAAAAATTATCGACCTAAATTTACCACTAACATGAAGCCCAATATGTCACGAAAAAACAATCTCAGAATCGCTAGGATGCGTTGAAGCGTTCCAGAGTTATTACCTCATAAAGGGACACTGGTCAGAATTGCAAAAAATGGCCAGGTCATTAAGGTCAAAATAGGCTGGGTCATGAAGGGGTTAAAAGTTCAGGCTTTGTACCAGACAGTTAGTGTCCAGTGCAAAACGCCAAACACGGACTTCTCCTGGAGTTTGGGGTTTTGTGAGAAGATAGAAAAATTTATATTTCCTCCAGCCAAATTCAGGACTCCAATCAGGTCCGGGCTCTGGTTCAAGTTCGGGTACAGTTCTGGTACCCGAACCAAACGTTGAAAAAGAGTTTGGGTCAGGTACCAGAACCCAATTTTCCATGGGTCTGTTAATCCCTAATCTCGAACAATGGCGACTTGATGGATGAAAGCTCTGTAGGAACATCAATCTTACAAACCTAGATAAGTAAGTCCACCAGGGTCTTCACCATTATCTTGACAGTATATAGTATCAAACCTTCGGGTCTCTGGTCGTCCTCTACGCCTTGCTCCTTCTATTCTTCTGTCCATGATGTCCTTCTCCAGTTTTTGCTCCTTTCGTATAACGTGTCCAAAGTAATAGCTTGATCCAACTGAAATATAGGAACCCTGCCTTTAAAATACTCGATACCGTGCGTCATCACTGGAGAATAACCAGCTAACCATGACACCACGTGACACATTTTCCATATAGTAGGTTGTATTTGCGTTAATATCCGCCGTACCTCTGTGTAACCTGCCCTCGCTCGCATTAGTGCTGGGCATGTGGAGCTATTCACAGGGTTGTGTTGACAGCTAGTGGAGAGATTGCATAGCAGGGGCCAGACTTCACCAGCACAAGGCAAGACAATAGGGTTATGTTCCCTTTCAGTGCACTAATTCCTGGAATAACATTGCCGGGGCTGTCATAAACACCTGGCACAGGTGGGTGAGCAGCTCTGTTTGTAGAGCCCCTCTTATTGCTCAGCTGGGACCCTGTAAATAATCCTAACATTATTTAAGCTAATGTGTTTTTAATAGGAACATACAGTTTAATGGGGTCTTAATGAAATGTAAATAAGAATGGCACTACTGTTTGGGGCTAGTTAACTTTGTTTTCCAGCAGTTTGTTCTATTCTTTCTTTTACAGCACTCTGCTGACTCTTATATGGCAGCATGACGACTGGATGCATGTTCACATGTTGTTATGTTGTATGTTTGCACCCATTATAAGGCCATATAAAGGCTTCATTAGCAATCAAGCACTCTGAGGACTGTGCCTGTAACCCCACTGCTGGGACCTGCGGCTGTCACTCACCCGGACTGTTCTCGCTCTGCAAAAAACTGCCCAATTTCTGCTCATTTACTCTCAGGCTGTGGTGATGTTATTATAGGGCTCGCCTTTATTTTCTCATTGGGGAAAGTATAATAATAGCTTTATGATGATTTGATTGCTGTCATTATTATAGTGAGTATTATTGTTTATATATTTTATATACAAACAGTGTCAGCCAATAGTTATAGTAATAAAATCATAATAATATGTCATTTATATTTATATAATATGCCATAAATACAAATGTCATATTATAATTATTATAAAAAATTACACTATTAAAATGTAAAAAAAATAATCACATCAAATATGGAAATAATGAGACCGTAGAACAATAATAATGATGATGATAATAATAGTCTCATCTATATATTAATTATAAACCTTATGGATCCTAGTCTTTACCCCCAAGGGTGGTTTGCACGTTCATGACCGGGCCAATTTTTACATTTCTGACCACTGTCCCTTTATGAGGTAATAGCTCTGGAACGCTTCCATGGATCCCGGTGGTTCTGACATTGTTTTCTCGTGACATATTGTACTTCATGTTAGTGGTAACATTTAATTCATATAACTTACGTTTATTTGTGAAAAAAACGGAAATTTGGCAAAAATGTTGAAAATGTCACAATTTTCCAACTTTGAATTTTCATGCCCTTAAATCACAGAGATACGGCACACAAAAAACTTAATATATAACATTTCCCACATGTCTACTTTACATCAGCACAATTTTGGAAACAAATTTTTTTTGTTAGGAAGTTATAAGGGTTAAAAGTTGACCAGCGATTTCTCATTATTACAACACCATTTGAAGCCACTTTGAGGGGTCTATATGACAGAAATTACCCAAAAGTGACACCATTCTAAAAACTGCACCCCTCAAGGTGCTCAAAACCACATTCAAGAAGTTTATTAACCCTTCAGGTGCTTCACCGGAATTTTTTGAATGTTTAAAAAAAATGAACATTTTTCACACAATCTATCTATCTATCTATCTATCTATCTATCTATTATCTATTTATCTATCTATCTATTATCTATCATCTATCTATTATCTATCTACTGTATCTATTATCTATCTATCATCTATCTATTATCTATCTATCTATCTATCCATTATCTATCAACTATCTATTATCTACTGTATCTATTATCTATCTATCTATCATCTATCTATTATCTATCCATTATCTATCATCTATCTATTATCTATCTACTGTATCTATTATCTATCTATTATCTATCTATTATCTATCTATCTATCATCTATTATCTATCTATCATCTATCTATTATCTATCTATTTCTTTTCTATCATCTATTATCTATCTATCATCTATTATCTCACTATCTTCCATCTATTATCTATCTATCTATCATCTATCTATCTATTATCTATCTATCTATCTATCTATCATATATCTATTATCTATCTATTATCTATCTATCATCTATCCATTATCTGTCTATCTATTATCTACTGTATTGCTTTTACTACTTAGGATGATTGAAAATATTTGTCATGCCTTTTGAAGCCCGGCCCCTCCTCAAACACATATAATATTATGTCAGGTCAGAATCATTTCTTGCTTTCATCTCATTTATCTGTGGGAGGATCATTGTTGTTGTTTTATCACAGTTCTCACAAAAGTTCTAGACTCAAACATAAAAAAGTGAAATAATATTTCATGGTTCTATCCTTGTATTATTTTTTATGCACTACTAAAATAAGTGAAGAAAAAAACGAATCACCGAAAAATAAATACTATAAGAAAAGAATAAAGAAATAAAATAAACAAACATAGGTATGCATTGGGTTACAGGTATCTTTTTATTTTTTTAGTTAGCATTTTGCTCAGGTATTTCTCACTTGGAAAAGGCTGCAGCCCATGCCGCTCACTGAAGGTTTCCCAGTCTGCTCTCATCCAGTGCTGAAGTTATCATGATAAAGTTACATTTCTGATAACATGTAGGTGAATTTACTATTCAGCTCTGTAGGAAAGTTGGTTTATGATTACCTTCAGAAAATAAGTGGCACCTTATTCCAACCTTAGGTTATGTTCCCACAATGAGTTTTTGACGCTGCGTATTTTCACAGCGTCTTACAGTTCCAGAAAGTGGATGGAGTTAATAGAATTTGTTGCTGATTTTGATCCGACCCGCGGATCAATATTGGATATGTTTCTGAGTAAGGGAATCGGACATGTGAACGACCCCATAGACCATCATAGGTACGTGAAAAAAAACAGCACTCGTACAAGAAAAACTGTCTGAGCCCTTACGAGTGCACGGAGTGTTCTGTGCAGATTTTCCCCATAGAATTGCATTAGATGCTGAAAATTCATAGGTAAAAGACGCAACGGGAAATTTTTAGCGTTATTCCACTTTGGAGTCAAGGTATAAAAAAAAGTCGCTTAATTTAAAACAAGAGACAAAAACCGCAGCGTCTAAAACTGTAAGAACAATGCATGTAAAAAAAGGCTCAAAAACGCGAATAACCTAATTTTAGGTGCATAAAATCTGCAACATCAAAAACTCACGAAAAACTCTTGATGGGGACGTGGCCTTAGTGTACGTTCCTACATTGAGCTTTTGGTGAGTTTTTGATGCTACAGAATTTTTTGCACCTAAAATTAGGTTATTCGTGTATTTTAGTGCTTTTTTTTTTTTCTAATTTTTGATGCATTTTTTTCCTCTTGTCGGTGCGTTCTGCTTTAAATAAAGCTGATCTGTTTGTGATACTTTCTATTATTCGGCTTTATCGATACAGTCATGTGCGGATTACATGCTTTTTTTTTCTTTTTACAAGTTTCCGCCTCAGAACTAGGGCTGGACTGGCCATCTGGCAATTCTGGCAAATGCCAGAAGGGTCTGTCTGGTCATGGGCCGCCTTGTCTGCTATGTAGTTAACAGAATCAGTGTTCTCAAGACACCCATACTGTTAAGAGATGTGAAGGAGCACAAAGTTGCTGACTCCATCACTTACCCCAGCAGTCCACGGGTATCAGAAATATTGGTCTGGTAGTAAATCTTGGTTTCCTCCATTCAGGGTAATATATCCCATCTGGTGCTCGGGGACGCGGATGGCATGGGCCTATGTGATTTCAAATGCCAGGGCTGAATTCAGCCCCAGTCTGTACCTGCTCGGGACTGTAGGACGTTCCATTTTTTGATGCCACAAAAATACGCAACGTCAAAAAAAACGCACCAAAAACTCATTGTGGGAACACGGCGTTAGTTGTTCTAGTAAACAGGTTGGAAAGATTGTGAGTCGGTATCAGGTTAGGAATTGATTTTGCGGGTCTCGGTAATATCACCGCGTCGTGGACGGGTGACATGCCTTCCTATTACTTTTCAGCCTAACAAATTTACTTTTCATCGACATGTGGTGTGTGGATTTAGGTGTCAAAACCCAGAGAATTAGAAATGGTAATTTTCCATCATTAAAGGTGAAATGTGATCTGTGACAACAACTGCAGCATGTCTGTGCACTAGGCAAATAATTCCAATGATTGGCCATCATTATGAATGTCAGGCGGACTCCATTAACTTGTAGAAAGGAATTATCCTTGACGTGTAAGCCCCGAACTGCCGGCTCGCACAGGCACAGCATTCAGTCCGCCGGGCTATGGAAAATTGCTGTGTTTTCTTAATGATCCGTTGAGCTAATAAACAGGACTAGTATCACCCTGGAGATCTGAGGAATGACTGGAGAGGAGCACGGGGCAGAAGAGCAGGACATTAAGTACTCACACTATTAGCCTGATGGTAACTACTCTACTTGGTCAATTAGATGTTCAGTTCCTGTGCCAACCAAATTCCCCAGAAATTGCTGCCTTTAAGTTTCATTCTGCATATGAATACTATTTTCACATTGCTGTCATCCTTCATACAAACTCTTCTCTAAGGAAGCATTTTAGGGTTTGGAGCGCCAAGGATCATTTCAGGTGCCTAGGGACGTGACGGATCAATGAAAGTGGTCATAGGTGCCATAAATCCAATATCTCGCCCAGTTTGATGCGTATGGAATGAGAAGAAACTTGCCCAGTGTGATGCCGAGATGCCTAAGATGTGACATAAATTAGGTGCCAAGGGGTACCTTGGAAAAAATCAGTTGTCCAGGACCGCCATGGGTCAAGCAAAGTCTACTGATTGGAAAAAAAGTCAAGATACTAATCTTGACTGCGTCACCACCATCGTTAAAGTCAGGTGTTTAGAGGTTAATTCAAGTGCCCAAGGGTCCCATAGAACAAAACAAGACGCTTATGGGTGTAATGAAGCACATCTGGCAAAATTTTTCGAACTTCTACAGCGCCAAAAAGACAAACATTTGCTCGTGAAGGGTTAATGTTGTAGTCTTAGAAGGAATTAGCCGAAATGAGCGTCTTATGTTCTCATCACTTAGGGAAGTCTCGCAAGGAGCCCAGACCCGAGCCGCTGTGACTAATGCGAATGATATGGTGTTTACCGGAGAATACGGCCACAAAGAAGTCACAGGATGGAGAGGACCAGACAGTAGACTGGAGACATGAGCCAAGTATCGGAGCCTTCTCCATCTGGCATTTCTCGGTACCTTAATGGGGATTAAAAATTACTTATAAATTTACAGCATTTGTTAAAATTAAATAATCTTCGTAAATGACTTCTATTAAAAAAGCTGATTTATTTTAGCATATTCGGTCCTGATATCGGAGGAGTGGAAGCTCTCTTTATATTTCAGTCTTATTGCAAAAAAAAAGGGGGGGGGGAGACAAAAAGCGCAATAGGGTCTTATCCACGTTACAAAGGACAGTGTATCTTGAAATATGCTCACCTGGTTAGGATGAGATAAAGGCGTGTAGGTAGCGGCTGCTGCAGATCCACAGGTCTTCAGTGACCAGAAGAAATGATAAATCCAAAGGGAGTTCGTAGCTATATTCCGCACTGCCGCTTTAGACAAATTCCAGGAGAATGCTTGATATCATCCAATATACTGCTCTGATAAGGGGAAAAGAAGAGATCCCAAATATACTAAAATCAATATACTTTATTAATGAATAAAATATAATATAAAAAATATTGAAAAGCAAAATGCTGTCCAAGGGACACTGAGCGGAACAATACCAAAGATAATGGTATGTGATAAATAGCATATAGTATAAATACAGCTCAAAAAAGGTTTAGTCACAACATACAATAGATAGATTATATCAAACTCACATTGATATAAAGTATATAGTGCCCACAGTGTATAAGTACCCAAATATATAAATATTTCGCCACCAGCTTCTTCCGGGGGCATCGGGGTGAGGGGACGCTGAGCGGCTACACTATTTACATCAGGTAATATCCATTTACTGTATGGGACGCTGCTTATGAGATTTGGTCTGTGTTATTTTGAAGTCTTTCATATACAGCGGTCACAGTTCACATTTTACCACAGTACCTTTTAATATCTATTTGGTGTACAGTCTACCTTGTCATATCACGTATATGCCTAGGGCGTTAGTGATTTCTACATATTTATATATTTGGGTACTTATATACTGTGGGCACTATATACTCTACATCAATGTGAATTTGATATAATCTATCTAGAGTATGTTGTGACTAAACCTTTTTGAGCTGTATTTATACTATAAGCTATTTATCATATACCATTATCTTTGGTATTGTTCCGCTCAGTGTCCCTTGGACAGCATTTTGCTTTTTAATATTTTTTATATTATATTTTAATCATTCATTAATAAAGTATATTGATATTAGTATTTTTGGGATCTCTTCTTTTTCCCGTATCATAGCAGTATATGGGATGATAGTGATATTATGATGTACATATGGAATATTGGAAAAATGAAACTGCAATATTGCTATGAAAAATTGCAGTAAAAAAGAAGGCACTTAGCTCATAGATTGGCCAATCTATGCGATCCCAACAGCCAACGTCAAGGCGTCCTTCATTATTGGGTCCCTGTCCTAATATGACACCTCTCCTGGGCAAGAAACCTACAACTTATGGGGCAAGAAGGAAACAGCTACTTAAAACCACCTGAGGCTAATGGGAGAAGGAGAGCACACATCAAATAAGTTGGAGGAATGGAAGCTGCACGTATCTTGGATCTGCAGCAACCATTCTACTGAGCTTTCTTTGGTGTTGTCCCAAAACCTTGCCAGGTTACCACATCCCTGCACCTATCGTTCTCTTATCCCCTATCCAAGTAAGACCCTGTTTTGCACTATTATCTTTCAGTTTTCCGTTACTGATTTTTATAGGCAGCACTCATACCTTTGTTAGTCTATGGGACCATTCACATGTCCACGATTTTTCTCAGTCCGAGCGAAAAATTGCAGACTTGTCGGATTTTGATCTGATCATCGGATCAAAATCAGCAATGAAATCTGAGTGCAGTATGAAGTGATATCTGAGTGTGATCCAGTTTTCACAGACTATCAGAAGGGAGAAGGTGGAGAAACTTTTTTTTCCCTCTTCACGTACATGAAAAATTGATGACACTTGGACCACACTCTGATCAAAGTCTGATTAAATTCTGATCTAACCTGATAAAAATAATTGGTCCGTTTACCTTATACGTGAGAAAATCAGACGTCTGAATGAGGTCAAACATTTATTTTGCTTCTGTTTTTTTCTTAGACCTACTGGAACTGAAGGAGGTAAACTATCTAAACATTTTAACCTATTGACAATTAGCAGTGGTTAATTTAAAAAAGGATAGAAAACAGATGTAAATCCGATGCTTGTTTTTCATCCGATTTTGATGCATCCCCATAGATTGGCTGAATCTGATCCACAAAAACTAATGAAAATTAGGCATGCACTGAGTTTCAAGGGGTTTTAAAAGTAATAAAATGCACCCCATTGCATAATTCAAAAGGCAGAAGGTTCTAATCACGTCATCACAGGCAGCAGTCTGAAAAAAACACAGCTCCAGAGACCTGTGTCTCAACTGACACACAAGTTGTATCATAAACACATATGCAGGTGACTTGTCAGAGAAGGGCTGCCACATTAGAAAAAATAAATCTTCTACTCAGCTGACTGAACACAAAGGAATAAGGCTGGAGTAAAAATCCTTTGTGTAGAGTTAACTGAGGATAAAATGTATTTCTGCTGATGTCACAGCCCTTCTCCTCAGCTA
This sequence comes from Dendrobates tinctorius, assembly GCF_039654945.1. Lineage (NCBI taxonomy): Eukaryota > Metazoa > Chordata > Amphibia > Anura > Dendrobatidae > Dendrobates > Dendrobates tinctorius. Next base: position 10,445,473 of record NW_027361707.1, on the reverse strand, counting down.
AAGAAAAACTCCTTTGTTCTTAGTTAACTAAGGAGAAGATTTATTTCTTCTGATGTCACAGTCCTTCTCCTCGGCTTACTGAGGTATGTATACTTACGATACAGCTCCTCTGTCAGTTGAGACACAGGTCCCAGGAGCTGTGTTTCTTCAGAGTGCCACCCATCCTGACATGTGACTAGGATGGGATGCTGTTTGAATTACCTGATGTGGCCATTTTATTACATTCTTGGAGAACCCCTTTAATGGAAGAGACACACTAATCTGTTAAAAAAATGGACGAGTGAATGGTTTTATTATCCTCTTTGAGTCAGTGTCCTGCAAGGTTTAAAAAATACTGGTGTGAATTTTGCCTTAGACCAGGGGTGGGGAACTTCCGGCCCACGGGCAGTATACGGCCTGCCATATCATTTTGTGTGGCCCGCAGTCGCTTTCCCCACTTTCCCTATTTTTTGGCCGCGGGCCCCTTAAGAATTATGCCCGGTATCTTGCCGCGCTTTTCCCATCAGTGGGGACTCGGGAGATTCCTGCTGTGCGGCTCCAGGTGAGGGACTGAGTCAGTTGGGAGACTCCTGCGGTGCTGGCTCCAGGAGAGGGAGAGTTATAATCCTGCTGCAGCAATAGACAAGGGGGCTGCATTGTCAGTGAACCTGCACCAGGGAGACGCCGGACTCCGCGCACAGGAACCAACCCTGACAGGAGTCGCTGCCCTCCCCCGCTCCATCCACTGCTGAGCGAGATAGCAGAGCTGAAAGTATCACGTCCTCCTGTGCGGCTGCAGTGTGCAAGGTAATCATGATATTTCAGGCCCCATGTACCCCCCATGTGCTGTATACCTCAGGCTCCATGTACCCCCATGTGCTGTATACTTCAGGCCCCATGTACCACCCTATACCTCAGGCTCCATGTACCCCCAAGTGTTGTATACTTCAGGCCCCATGTACCACCCTATACCTCAGGCCCCATGTACCCCCCATGTGCTGTAGACCTCAGGCCCCATGTACCCCCCATGTGCTGTATACCTCAGGCTCCATGTACCCCCATGTGCTGTATACTTCAGGCCTCATGTACCACCCTATACCTCAGGCTCCATGTACCCCCATGTGCTGTATACTTCAGGCCCCATGTACCACCCATGTGCTGTAGACCTCAGGCTCCATTTACCCCCAGGTGCTGTATACCACAGGCTCCATTTACCCCCCATGTGCCGTATACCTCAGGCTCCATGTACTCCCCATGTACTGTATACCTCTGGCACCATGTACCCCCCATGTGCTGTATACCTCAGGCTCCATGTACCACCCATGTGCTGTATACCTCAGGCTCCATTTACCCCCCATGTGCTGTATACCTCAGGCTCCATTTACCCCCCATGTGCTGTATACCTCAGGCTCCATGTACCCCCCATGTGCTGTATACCTCAGGCTCCATTTACCCCCATGTGCTGTATACCTCATGCTCCATTTACCCCCCATGTGCTGTATACCTCAGGCTCCATTTACCCCCCATGTGCTGTATACCTCAGGCTCCATTTACCCCCCATGTGCTGTATACCTCAGGCTCCATTTACCCCCCATGTGCTGTATACCTCAGGCTCCATGTACCCCCCATGTGCTGTATACCTCAGGCTCCATGTACCACCCATGTGCTGTATACCACAGGCTCCATGTACCCACCATGTGCTGTATACCACAGGCTCCCCCCCGCTCCATCCACTGCTGAGCGATATAGCAGAGCTGAAAGTGTCACGTCCTCCTGTGCGGCTGTAGTGTGCAAGGTAATCACGATACCACAGACTCCATGTACCCCCATGTGCTGTATACCTCAGGCACCATGTACCCCCATGTGCTGTATACCTCAGGCACCATGTACCCCCCATGTGCTGTATACCTCAGGCTCCATGTACCCCCCCATGTGCTGTATACCTCAGGCCCCATGTACCACCCATGTGCTGTATACCTCAGGCTCCATGTACCCCCCATGTGCTGTATACCTCAGGCTCCATGTACCCCTCATGTGCTGTATACCTCAGGCCCCATGTACCACCCATGTGCTGTATACCTCAGGCCCCAGAAATGGGGTTACTGTAATCAGCAGGTTAGTAGCGTTCTGGACCTGCCTGGCTCCTGCATATAAAACCCCACTGCTGGGAGGAAATGAATTCTAAAGGCCCCGTTACACACAGCGAGATCCCTGATTTTGTGACGCCACAGAGATCTCTCTAGCGAGATCGCTGTGTGTGACATGCATCAGCGACCAGCCCCCCCGCCGGGTATCGCTGATCGTGCTTGAATGTCCTGGGCCATTTTTTGATCGTTGGTCTCCCGCTGGCCAGCGTGCATCGCGGCGTGTGGCAGCGAGAGACCAACGATCAGCGACGCTGGGAGCTGGTATCCAAGATATATAGATACCCGCTGTTTACCTTGGATACCAGCTTACTAATGTTTAAGACAGTTATTAATGAGTGATGAGCGAGTATACTCGTTGCTCGGGTTTTCCTGAGAATGCTAGGGTGTCCTCCGAGTTTTTTGGCGCGCTCGGAGATTTAGCTTTCGTCGCCTCAGCTGCAGGATTTGTGGCTGCTGGACAGCCTGAATACATGTGAGGAATGCCTGTTTGTTAAGGAATCCCCATATGTATTCAGCCTGTCCAGCATCCGCAAATCATGCAAATGTGTCGAGAGAAGCTAAATTTCCGAGCACGCCAAAATACTCAGAGGACACCCAAGCATGCTCGGGAAAACCCGAGCAACAAGTATACTCGCTCATCATTATTAATAATTTTATACGGCCCCCGAACGCTATTATAAAATTCCAAATGGCCCTTGGCACAAAAAAAGGTTCCCCACCCCTGCCTTAGACTGTCGTCCTGTCTTATTGACATACATAATATTCGTATGAAAGCAGCACAATAGTCAATAGTGAATCAATGATATTGTGAACCAGGACAGAATTGGAGCAAAAGAACATCAAATGTAAAAAGCAATTTATACTTTATTAATCCACAGGTAAAAACATTATACATGCCAATAATAAGGCCTATATAGAAGGAGAAAAGGAAGAAATACTGCGGCCAATACAGGGGTACACATAATAACACTGCGGCCAAAGATCATAATTATACACATCCGCATTAGAAAATAAAAGGGCAAGTCCTACACAATGTCTGTATACAAAAAAAGGGCAAATGAACAATAGAATAATACATAGTGATAACCAAATCAATATGCCCATATATAATAGTATAAATGCCGCTTACCCATGGTCGCTGGTGTATCTGTGTACCTTCCTGTAACCCCCTGACGCGCGTTTCGCGTTAGGTGCTTTCGCAAAAGGGGTGCAGACTTATTTGTCCTCATGAATCAATGATATTGTAGGATATTGTGTATTTCCTACATAATGTCCCATCTGTAGCATTACTTTTTTTTTTGCATAGGACTGCAGGCAGAGTGCATCATATCTTAACCCAGATTTCTCACATTTCAAAAACGTTGCTGAACAAAGGGTTAAATATGAGATTTCAGTGTTATCAAATATTTAATTTGGCATCAAACAAGTATTTTCTATCACTGGAGATGTTACATTGTAGTTGTCTTTTATACCCTGTGTGCACAAAGAATGTGAAGCGTTACCTCCATTCACAATGCTAGATGCTAATGAGTCATGATAGGCGATGTGTAATATGCTGACAGTAGAGATAAAGGGATGAATACAATAGCGATATAATTTACGACTGTGTATATTACAGGTTATACATAGTTACATATACATTACATAGTTATGCAGTGGGTTTTATCTCAGATTGGAAAATCCATCATTTTCTCAGTGACCCCGGTAATCCCCTGAGAAAACAGATTTACCCACTGTAACATCACGTTGTCATTGCCAGAACACCAACTTTATGCAAAACCACACATCCATAGAGAATGTGGGGCAGTGAAGGACTTTATTATATAGAAGAACCAAAAAAGGGCCTATATATAAGAAAATACAGTGGGGAAAAAAAGTATTTAGTCAGTCAGCAATAGTGCAAGTTCCACCACTTAAAAAGATGAGAGGCGTCTGTAATTTACATCATAGGTAGACCTCAACTATGGGAGACAAACTGAGAAAAAAAAATCCAGAAAATCACATTGTCTGTTTTTTTTTCATTTTATTTGCATATTATGGTGGAAAATAAATATTTGGTCAGAAACAAGCAATCAAGATTTCTGGCTCTCACAGACCTGTAACTTCTTCTTTAAGAGTCTCCTCTTTCCTCCACTCATTACCTGTAGTAATGGCACCTGTTTAAACTTGTTATCAGTATAAAAAGACACCTGTGCACACCCTCAAACAGTCTGACTCCAAACTCCACTATGGTGAAGACCAAAGAGCTGTCAAAGGACACCAGAAACAAAATTGTAGCCCTGCACCAGGCTGGGAAGACTGAATCTGCAATAGCCAACCAGCTTGGAGTGAAGAAATCAACTGTGGGAGCAATAATTAGAAAATGGAAGACATACAAGACCACTGATAATCTCCCTCGATCTGGTGCTCCACGCAAAATCCCACCCCGTGGGGTCAGAATGATCACAAGAACGGTGAGCAAAAATCCCAGAACCACGCGGGGGGACCTAGTGAATGAACTGCAGAGAGCTGGGACCAATGTAACAAGGCCTACCATAAGTAACACACTACGCCACCATGGACTCAGATCCTGCAGTGCCAGACGTGTCCCACTGCTTAAGCCTGTACATGTCCGGGCCCGTCTGAAGTTTGCTAGAGAGCATTTGGATGATCCAGAGGAGTTTTGGGAGAATGTCCTATGGTCTGATGAAACCAAACTGGAACTGTTTGGTAGAAACACAACTTGTCGTGTTTGGAGGAAAAAGAATACTGAGTTGCATCCATCAAACACCATACCTACTGTAAAGCATGGTGGTGGAAACATCATGCTTTGGGGCTGTTTCTCTGCAAAGGGGCCAGGACGACTGATCCGGGTACATGAAAGAATGAATGGGGCCATGTATCGTGAGATTTTGAGTGCAAACCTCCTTCCATCAGCAAGGGCATTGCAGATGAAATGTGGCTGGGTCTTTCAACATGACAATGATCCGAAGCACACCGCCAGGGCAATGAAGGAGTGGCTTCGTAAGAAGCATTTCAAGGTCCTGGAGTGGCCTAGCCAGTCTCCAGATCTCAACCCTATAGAAAACCTTTGGAGGGAGTTGAAAGTCCGTGTTGCCAAGCGAAAAGCCAAAAACATCACTGCTCTAGAGGAGATCTGCATGGAGGAATGGGCCAACAACAGTGTGTGGCAACCTTGTGAAGACTTACAGAAAACGTTTGACCTCTGTCATTGCCAACAAAGGATATATCACAAAGTATTGAGATGAAATTTTGTTTCTGACCAAATACTTATTTTCCACCATAATATGCAAATAAAATGAAAAAAAAACAGACAATGTGATTTTCTGGATTTTTTTTTCTCAGTTTGTCTTCCATAGTTGAGGTCTACCTATGATGTAAATTACAGACGCCTCTCATCTTTTTAAGTGGTGGAACTTGCACTATTGCTGACTGACTAAATACTTTTTTTCCCCACTGTATATCAAATTTTATGAGAAAAAAAATTAAAAAATTCTATAACTTTCTTTAAAGGTATTTAAGTACACAAGAAAAATAGATGGTGAACCAAACTTAAACAATGGTATAGAGAAGAGTTAATGCTCTTAAAAAATAAAGCACATATGTCGGATAACAATTATCAGTCTCAATAAGATGAGTACTGGAGGCCATAGTGTCAGCAAAAAATTGCATTACTTATAAGTCACAGTAGTTCCCCAGACATCCTAATCCACAATATAAGTATAGATACAATACAACTATATATAACAAGACCAGTGCCTGTTCCAAAAGAGTAGGTTCACCCAACAGACCTGTTGTGTGTTTCGCATATAGGTTTGTCAGGGGGGTCAATAACACCATGAACTTAATGTGTATCTGTATGTTTTTGAACAAAGTACAGATTTTTTTAATTTTTGCTAAGAAAATATTATTATCATGACTCTGTTGTTGGGTATCCCGGGGCCAGGGGCTCCTAAGCTGTTCCTAGTGCTATTGGGTGCCATATCTATCCCTGTTCCCTGGATTACTTCTGATGGTGAAGATGCCGGGGCCACGTATCTTTTAGAGCTCCTGAATCTGCCATTAGTCTGTTCCCTTCTCCCACACATGGAAGTGGGGAGTAGTAGTGTATGGAAATATACCAACTAGACTAACAATGGAATATGTACAGGGATAAAGGAAAATACCAATCATATAAATACGCTCACACAATCAATAGAGGGATACAATGGGGGAGTGAAGGAAGGTAAAAATCAAAGAAGGAGAAGAAATGGATTTGCACACAACCAAAACCAAGCGACAGCCTTAGATAAATCCACCAATCGCCTCCTAAAACCATCAAACTCCTCCAAGCTCCTCAACCATGCAGCATGAAGCTAACTCTGGCAATGCTTGCTTGCCAGAGTCCAGTTTAAATAGGGGAGGGGAATGGCCTACTCTGAACAGCTGAGAGCATCAAAGCTTCCAAGAGCTCTCTACTGAGCAAATTAACTCCTGCCCTGCTAGAAGAAACCTGTACCATTTAATACAAAGGTGAAGTGCTTGTAATTAGTGCAAAAATAGGAGAAATTAGATAGCCCGGTGTTCTGGCCCCTCTCTGTCACGGTGAACCTGTGTGCTCCAGCTAACTGATGGAGGTGTCGAATGTGGATATACTTTAATGTGAACGTTCAAATGCATATTAACAATACATGTGTCTTCAAGGTGGAACGTGGGCATCAATTCCATCTTCTGACATATTCTCACGTGAAAATCAGACTATTACATAATATTAACCTGCAGAAGGGAAGAGAATCGGAGCCTGGGGTCTGTGTGTCCTGTGTGATTTCTGTGATGGAGGGGGAGACAGGTAGGATACAAATTCTCCAGGATCATAAATCCTTACTCAGAGACTGCACAAGAGGACTTCACAGCCCCTGTATTGCTTCTATCACACCGTGACTTCCGCCTGCGTGTGATTTACTTGGTGAAGAAATGATTTTCGCCCCTCTAAGTTGCCCAATCCTATGAAAGAGTATTTTGTTCATCAGATTGCCTCTCTTTGTGCATTCACACAGATGTAGCAGAGCTGAGTGATGTCAGAGCTAAACATATTAATAAAGGCAGCGAGTAATATTGGGGCAGCAAGTATTATTATTATTCCTTGTAACAATGTATAAAACAATGTAATGACAAATCCAGCTCTGCTACATCTGTGCGTGTGCGTTATATACATCAATCAACCTTCGCATTGAAATCGCTGACAAGTGAAGTGAATAGCATTGATTATCTTGTGCCAGTGGCATGGGCTGGGACATATTAGGCACCAAATGTTTAGGTCATGAAGTTCATGTGCCAGAAGCAGGAAAAATTTGCAACTGTAAGTATAAGGCTGGGGTCACACATGCGAGAAACTCGGACGAGTCTCGCACGTCAATACCCGGCACTGCCGCCGGCACTCGGGAGTGGAATGTGCAGCTGCATAGAAATACATTCAGCCGTACGCTCCGCTCCCGAGTGCCGGCGGCAGTGCCGGGTATTAAGATGCGAGACTCATCCGAGTTTCTCGCATGCCTGACCCCAGCCTAAGAGTCAAATTGTCAAGTAACAAAAACAAGGATTACTGTTTCAAAAGAAAAGGCCTATATAGACCAGCCAATTGTTATTGAATGAGGGTAAGAATGCTCATTCCCAATCATTCACCTTGTTAACATATGATACTCACCTTTCCCTGCTTCAGCGCTGTGCCTTGTTTCTTTCCTTAATGGCTGACTTTCTTTGTGCTAACCTACGCCGAGATACAGTGGTAACACTGCAAGCACTTTTACCATCATCACATAAAGCCTTTGAGGGAATGCTCAGGCAGCCAGTGTTGTCTGAGTATAGTGATACCTTTGCTCTCAGGATTTTGTTTAGCTCCAACACAGTGACTAATTGTCTCCTGCTACTCCTGGCTGTCACTTAATTTTCAGTATTTATTTCCTAGCTTAGTCTAGCTTATCTCAGTGTAGTGCACACCTCTCATACTGTAATGAAGATTCCAGATTACAAACTTCTTGTAACTCTTCACAGCGCTATTCAAGCTTCAGTCTCTGCAATCAAGGTAGTGCGTCACTGCAAGCAAGTACCCATTTTGCCTTTTTATTACTCCTGTTCTGCAGTTAACCGTTAGCCTGCTGCAACCTTCTGACTACATACTTCTCTGCCAAGAGTGGACACAGACAGCAGAGACCCTTGGCAAGTATAATATTAGGGCTCTTTGCAGTCCATTAGCTCATCATGATGCACAATTCAACCTGCTTTGGACGTGGTAGTGGGTCAAGTTACCTTTTGCACCAATGGTATTTCCGGTATCTCTGGATTGATTCATTTAAGAGACACGCTGTAGCGAGTCTCTTAAATGTAGCAGAACTGAGTAGGTACTTTGTTCTAGAATCTCAGTGTAATGAGAGGGCAAAGGCTGCTGCCACTGCCGTAGCCTCCGCCCCCTCCCTGGACCAAGGCATCATTATTAGTGACGTCTGTTTTAGTGGACTGGGCTAGTCGCAGCGTGATGTGCACTGTGCGATGTGTAAAATGACAGTGCGCTCTCTCGCCAGCTCAGATCAGCAGTAACGAGCCAGCAACGCAGCGCATTGTCAGAAAAGACGGTGTGCTTAAACCAGTGCTGGCCTTGCAAGTGACGTCAATCACCGGGTATTCAAACAGTGCACTCCTCTGCCATCTTGATACTGCTGATCTGATTCGGCAACAGAGAGCGCACTGTCATTGTGTTCATCGCACAGTGACAAAGCAGAGACTTGTCCAGCTCCTTAAACGACCGTCACTGATGACGCTTTATTTCAGGGAAGGGGCAGAGGCTACGGCAGTGACTACAGCCTTTGCCCCCTGTTGACGCTTTGTTTGAGTATCGCAGCATGCACTGGGATTCTCAAACGAAATGTCATCAAAAAGGAAATAAGAACTAAAATAGAAAAGCAGAAGTATAGAGTATTTTCTATGCAAGCATATTAGAAAAGAGACTAGATTACGGTACTAAATAGGGATTTAGGATAAAAATTACTTTGGATTTTGGCCAATCTCATTAATGATTATGGGCAATGAAGGCTCAGTGATTAGCACTGTTGCTTTGCAGGACTGAGATCCTGGATTCAAATATCACCAAGGACAACAATTGCAAGGAGTTTGTATGTTCTCCCCTTGTGTGTGTGGGTTTCCTCCCACACTCCAAAGACATACTAATAGGGAATATAGATTGTGAGCCCCAATGGGGAAAGTGATGATAATGTTTGTAAAGTGCTGTGGAATTAAAGGTGCTATATAAGTGATTAAAATGAAAAATAAATTATTGTCACGTTCCCATTCGTTTTCATTGGCCCATGTAAACAGGTTATGATTGGCTGTTATATAGTCTATCAACTCTTATAATCAGAACTAATCATTCTCTCCTGGTTCTCCTCCTATCTCTCTGACCGCTCCTTTACTGTATCTTTTGCCGGTTCCTCCTCCTCTCACCTTCCCCTTACTGTTGGGGTCCCCCAAGGATCAGTTCTAGGCCCCCTCCTCTTCTCCTTGTACACTGCCCCTATTGGTCAAACAATCAGTAGATTTGGTTTCCAGTACCATCTCTATGCTGATGACACCCAATTATACGCTTCTTCTCCTGACATCACGCCAGCCTTTCTAGAAAACACCGGCGATTGTCTAAACGCTGTGTCTAACATCATGTCCTCACTATATCTGAAACTGAACCTGTCAAAGACTGAACTCCTTGTGTTTCCTCCCTCTACTAATGTACCTATACCCGACATTGCCATTTCTGTGTGTGGTTCCACTATTACTCCCCAGCAACATGCCCGCTGTCTTGGGGTCATACTTGATTCCGAGCTTTCCTTTGCCCCCCACATCCGATCACTGACTCACTCTTGTTATCTGCACCTCAAAAACATTTCTAGAATTTGACCTTTTCTTACTTTTGACTCCGTAAAAACTCTTACTGTTTCTCTTATTCATTCTCGTCTCGACTATTGTAACTCTCTTCTAATCGGTCTCCCTCTTACCAAACTCTCCCCTCTCCAATCTGTCTTGAATGCTGCAGCCAGGATCATATTCCTCACCAATCGTTACACCGATGCCTCTACCTTGTGCCAGTCATTACACTGGCTACCCATCCACTCCAGAATTCAGTATAAACTTATTATCCTCACCCACAAAGCCCTCCATGGCTCAGCACCACCCTACATCTCCTCCCTTGTTTCAGTATACCATCCTACCCGCGCCCTCCGTTCTGCTGATGACCTGAGGTTAGTATCCGCAATTACCCATGCTGGGGTCCATGAACAAGTACGCTCCCCTACGCGCGTTTTGCAGTTGCTTCTTCGGGGGTTTTTTCCTCCCCCCAACGAAGCAACCGCGAAACGCGCGTAGGGGCGCATACTTGGACCCCATGGACCCCATGATCATGGACCCCAGCATGGGTAATTGATCTTTCCTATTCTCTTTTATGTCCTTTACCTTGTGGGCAGATTTTGTAGTGGATACACTTTATGGGCAGTGACTCATGAGATATAGGATGGAACTATTTTGGTGGGGATAAAAGTATGGTATGGTCCCTTTTCCCTCTCACCCCTCCCTTCCTCTGCCTTATTGTAGTTATGTTTGAGACGGCACTGGCATTATATATGACGACATAGTCTTATTCAGATGCAAACCTATCATGATGTATATGTACCTTGGAGTGGTGATCCTTTGCCCATTTTTCTGGACTATGTAACAGTACGCTTTTCTCTTAACCGGTGCACCTTGATTTGTACCATGTGATCTCTGTTTTGGTTATCACATGTACTTAATAACTGTAGTTTGTCTTTTTGTATGCAAATAATTAAAAATATTTTTATACTTAATGAAACTATGCAGACTCTTTGTTATGGGTTATAGGCTCCATTGTTTTTTTCGTGTTTCCCTCTTCAGTAGGAGTAGTACTCCCCCATCACCTGATACACATGAATATGTCCTAATGCTCCTCGCTGCTTTTCTTCAGATTACATGTGCTATATATCTCACTGGAAGGATTTTCACTGTGGAAGGAATGCAGCGTCTGGAGTTTTCGGGTTCTCTTAATGCCTAAACATCACAGAAGGTTTGGAGAAATGTAAATGATAGGAAACATTTTACATAATTCCATCTTTCCTCTGTCTGAGCTCTTGTAGAAATTCACAGTGGTGGCTACATAAGAAAATTCTTGTGTATTAGTTTATCTTGAGTGTTGTTTTCAGTGTGACTTATTCGCAGTTCTGTGGAATACTTCTGATAACGCATTGGTGCGCCCCAGCAACATTAACAAACTCAGCTCTACTTCTTCTACACTATATAGAGTAAAGTTGTGCTGGTTGAGTTCTGCAAACATCCTGTATGTGCTACTTCTTTTCACTGTGTTGGTGCTGGGCTGATGGCGATCTATTTGGCGTAGAAGAAGGTAACGCACTTGTTTATATCCCACCAGACAGTCTCACTTGTAAATGGATGAATTCTTCTCTGGAGAAACTGGAGCATACATCAGATATCAGATGTCACCACTCACAGTCTCATGTTCCCTATGGTATAATAAGCTCCTCGCCCTCATACAGCCTTAGTCCAGCCTTTATCACCTCTTTAGTGGGTATATTGACTATTAATTTCAATAGATATATAGCAAATCCCGTAAGAGAAAAAACTGAAACTTGGATCAGGCTGCAAACTGTGTATCAGGTGTGATGCTAGTCATTACTCCTGGACAACCCATAATGCTGGGTAGTCAAGAGGTCCAGGGTCAGATACTAAGAGGGCTCCTCATAAACCATGGGGTAAGCAAAACTATAATCAGGTCACAGTTCAAGGTCAGAGTCCCAGAAAGGTAGAGAATCAAGATAAAGGGGCTTAGCAAATGAATGGTCAAAGGCAAGGTCCAAGGTAAGACAACAAATATCAAAATGCAAGAACATAGAGAACGAGCAAGCGCACACCACAAGAGCTAAGCTACAACTGGCAGTAATTGAAGGCAGAAAGTCAGCTAAGTAGCCAGGTAATTACGCCTAACAGGAGACACATGGAGGAAGCTCTGGCTGTCACGGGGCAGTAGGGAAAAAGCAGGAGAGATGGAACCTGGGTCCCTGAACTGCCCCTCAGGCTAAGGAGGTGTCCTGACTTTCCTTAACTTGGGGGTACACTTGATGGTAGTGAGGCCCAAGTTCCCGACCTGTCCCTATCTCCTGTTTAGCCCTGAGCTAAACCCCACAATCCCCTCCCCAGGAGGTGAGACAGGGAAAAAAGAGTGCTGCATCAATAACACGAAAGGAAAGATAAAACGGACACCACGGGGTTAAAGCAACTAAAAACTAAAACTTAGCTTTATCTGCTGCCAATGCTCCAGCAGAGTAAGGCACCCGATCAGCATCCAGCAGCATCACCACTGCTCCAGATAAGCTGAACCCCCTCGGCACCAGGTAGGTCCAGTCTTCACCAAGGTTGGTTAGCAAATGACCTGTATTACCAACAGTGAATTGCAGCACCAGGTGGCCGTATAAAGGGAAGTGGGAGTAGTCACCACCTGCTGACTAACTAAACATGTAGTAACACCAACAGCCACCGGGGGGGGGAAACCCAGCAGCCGACCAACTACAGTTGTAGTAACACCAGCGGCCACCGGCGGCAAAAACCCATATTAACCCCCGAGGGCCAGAAAGAAAAAAGGTTTATATAAGAGAGTCCAGACTCTGACACAGATCCAAAAATGGATCGTGACAGTACCCCTCCTTCAATGAGGGGCCTCTGGACCCTCAACACTGCACCTCACCAGAAAAACACGTACAGTGAGGACGCCTAGATCCACCAGAGTTCACCTCAGCAACCACCTAACTCGCAGGTTTATGGCAAACGTGGACAGCTGGAAGTGGCCTTGTATTCTCCGGAGGCACCACAAATCTCCAGAGCGCCGACCTGGGGAATGAGTTGTGTATGGGCATTACTGGGGGTAGCTCCAGCTGGTAAGTCCCCTGGCCGGGGATGGCTGACACCCGATACGGCCCGATCACCCGAGAACTCCAGACCCCAGCAGCACATCTCCACCGGATGTTTTTGGTGGACAGCCATATGTACTCATTCACACACAGGTCCAGACCTGAACGTTTGCCACAAGATGGTGAACTCTTCACAGCACTGACAACAGAGGCGTCCCCCTGTGTCGTCACACTCACACCCCCACAATGCTCAGAAGGAGTCACCACCCTCCTCTGACCCCTCCCAAGAGGACTAAGACACCCAGGGTTAGCATGTGGTGAGGGTAGAGACTTGCTTCTACTCCTTGGCAGCACCTCTGCTGCCCCCACTGGAGAAGAAGGGGACGGTTGTAGTATGACGGCAGAGACAGTAGCCCCCAGGCAGCAGCCCTCACATGACTGATCCCAGCTGACTACTTCCTAGACCACTAATCTATGACCGGGTTGTGTTTTTTCAACCAAGGTGTCACGCCTGCCATGCCTGTCATGCCGCTTTGCCCCCAGTGCCGGGTCCCTGCGGGCGCCCTGGAGGTCTCTCATGTCTTATGCTGCAAGATCCCTGGAGCAGTGTGCACATGCACCTCGTGACTGTTGTGCTGCAAGATGCCTGGAGCAGTGTGCACCTCGTGACTGCATGCCGTGGCTGTGTGGCCAGATGTCTCTGCTCTGCCTGCGGTAATCCTCTGTGTTCCTGAATACCCTGATCATGTGACCTTTCCAGCACTGTCTGATGCAGCAGTCCTCTCTGTGTTTCTGGAGCCCCTGATCATGTGACCTTTCCTATGTTCCAGCCCAGTCTGATCTAGCAATGCTCTCTATGATCCTGGAGGATATGAACCGGAAGTCCCCTCCTGGTCCTGACCCGGAAGTGCAGGTGCTAATGCCCTATATCAGACCACCCCTTCCTATGGTCGGGGCCTGATTACCGTGTTGCTTCCCTGCATGGCTGCTTGGTCTGCTCGGTCGCTCCCCGTACTCTGTGCCCCTGCACTCTGCCCTGTCGTGCGTCTTTGCACATGCTCTGTGCTTGTATTCTGCCTCTTGTCCTGTGCCATGTCTTGTGTTGTCCTTTTTGCCATGTTTTGTCTCTGTCATGCTTTGACTTGTAGTCCTTCCTGTGTTCTCTGCCTTGCCTGTTTTGCCATGTCTTGCTTTTGCTATACTTTGACTTGTAGTCCTTCCTGTGTTCTCTGCCTTTGCCTGCTTTGCCATGTCTTGCCTTTGCTCTGCCTGGTGCTCTGTTGTGCCTCCTGGCACACGCACCATTCCTGCTGTGACCTATGGTGCTTCTCAAGCACATTTCCAGGCTAATCTCAAGGTTCTTCCTTGACCCGGCTCTGGGCTTCGGCCTACGCTCCGCTGCTAGCCCTGTTCTCTGCCTGGTGCTCTGTTGTGCCTCCTGGCACACACACCATTTCTGCTCTCTGACCTATGGTGCTTCTCTAGCACATTTTCAGGCTAGTCTCAAGGTTCTTCCTTGACCCGGCTCTGGGCTTCGGCCTACGCTCCGCTGCTAGCTCTGTATTATGCCTTGCTCTGTTGTGCCTCCTGGCACAATCTCCTTTCCTGTACTTTCTCTGACCCCGCTCTGTGCTTCTGCCTAGTTTCCGCTCCTTGCTTTGTCTTTTCCTTGCCCTGTCTGGTTTTCCCTTCCCCTTGTCTTGTTGTTTCAGAACCGATCTGTTGGTCGCCTCACACTGGACAGTGTCACGTGTCAGTCTTGATGTTTTAGTTACCGACCTTTAGGTCGTGTCACACAGGACAGGCATACGTGATAGATTGCCCCTTGCCCGCCTCCTGTGCCTTAGTCATGCCGCTTGATTGTGTCTCAGCCGTGTGCACTGGCCAATGAGGCGTGTCTCCTGCCTTGAACCCTGGCGTGGCTCCTAGCACGCACCCTGTCTCCTGTCTGGAACCCTGGCGTGGCTCCTAGCAGGCACCCTGCCTCGAACCCTGGTGTGGCTCCTAGCATGCACCCTGCCTCGAACCCTGGCGTGGATCCTAGCACGCACCCTGCCTTGAACCCTGGCTTGCCTGCTGGATTCCCGAAACCTGCCGACCGCTGCCAGATGTCCAGAACCAGATGACTGCGGCCTGATGTCCGGAGCTGATTTCCGCAGTCTGATGCCTGGATCCTGTCAGTCGTTGCCAGTAGTCCGGAGTCCGATGCCATCGCACCCTGCCTTGGACCCTGGCGTGTCTCCTAGCACGCATCCTCTCTTGAACTCTGGCATGTCTCCTAGCAGGCCTCCTGCCTTGAAACCCTGGTGTGTCTTCTAGCACGTACCCTGCCTTGGACCCTGGTATGTTTTCTAGCACGTGTTATGCCTTGAACATTTGGCGTGCCCCTGCACGCACTTTGCTGTGTTTCACTGTTTATGCCTTGCACCTGATTAAAGCTTGAAACCATGTTTATTGAAGAAACCCAGTGACCTTGCTTTATGTTTTGCATCCTGCTCGTTCCTGTTGTTAGACACTCACTAGTGTCCCCCTGAGCCAGCCGTCTGGTCCCAGCAGTCGTGGTGGCTCACCCCCTTGGTCTTGCCCCTGACACTCCCTGTATAGGGGTGGTTCCTCACAAGGTCAGCTCGCCCTCGGTGGGTGGGTGCCACGACCCAGAGGGTCCACTCAAAAAATCGGCTCAGCAGAAGCTTAGTCCGTCACACAAGGGAGGCCTAAAAAGATAGGTGATGGCATTCCCCCCAAGACGTAGCATGACAGGAACTGTTCATGCTGAGTCCCTATGCTCAGATGTATATTTTCTACGACTTGGGTCAACCTCCACTGGCTCAGTGGGACAGAATCAATGGCCTGGACGCTTAGAGGTTTGGCCAGCGTCCTACATTTCAGACCTTGAGTCTGGACAAAGTGAGCGTCCACCAGATTGACTCCCGCTCCACTGTCCACAATCACCGGTAAGCCCTCAGGTACCCCACCAACCACCACTTCTGCTGACATAGTACACTGAGAGGGCAAAATGGAGGAAATATACACTCCCTGGTCGCATCCCTCCACACGACCAGGGGGGCGTGGCTTCTTAGCTGGTACAGAAGATTTGCCGTGTGCTGGGCAGACCCTGAAAACATGACCCGTCTGCCCACAGCTAAAACATGCCCCCACACCATGACAAACCGCAGGCAACACCGCTGGGGAACCACCTCCTCCCACCTGACTGGGCTCGTCTGCCTGCACCAATGTGTCCTCCTGCCTAGCAAGGACTACAGGGGGCAAATTCGCCAAAGCCGCAAAAAACTCGTCCACCGACTGCAGAGATGGTGAATCAGCCAGCAGGGAGAAGGCCCAGGATTGGGGATCACCCTCAAGGAGGGATATGATGAATCCCACCCGCTGTTCCTCACTCCCTAATGAACGAGGGCGGAGCCTGAAGTGTAGCTTGCAGGCCTCTTGAAAAAAACAAAAAATTCTCTCTCCCTCCAGAAAACCTCTCTGGGAGAGATAACTTGGGCTCTGGTTGAGCCTGCATCTGAGCTGAGGCCCCGTACCCCACCAATGCTGCAGCTGCTGCTCCACCACACCACACAGCACCCCACGCTCCTCAGTGAGGGTCTGCAGCAATTGGACAAAGGTCTGCATTTGGGCCATGGCTCACCAGAAAAAATTGGACGGTTGGTAATAATGTCCTGTATTACCAACAGTGAATTGCAGCACCAGGTGGCAGTATAGAGGGAAGTGGGAGTAGTCACCACCTGCTAACTAAACATGTAGTAACACCTGCAGCCACCGGGGGGGAAACCCAGCAGCCGACCAACTACAGTTGTAGTAACACCTGCGGCCACCGGGGGAAAAAACCCATATTAACCCCCGAGGGCCAGAAATAAAAAAGGTTTATATAAGAGAGTCCAGGCTCTGACACACATCCAAAAATGGATCGTGACACTGGCACGCCCCATCCCTGATAAACAGTTCAGCACGTCCTAGCCTCAAATTGAAAAGACTGAGCTCTCCATCACCATACTGACATCTCAGCACAACACTGCCCTAGATTGGATGGCTGAACTGTCACTCACTGTGACCAGAAACACCAATGGGCAGAATCGTGACATCTGGGTGTCTGAAAATGATAAAAGGAATGAAGATTAGACACTGAAATTTAGACCAATTTGATTAACTAAATATAAATATTGACATATGTAAAAATCTCAAGCTGTCATATTGACCACTAAGTTAAATAGATGTACAAATGCTCGAGACATTTGACAATTGACAAAGACCTTTCTGGATTTAAGTTTAGGACTTATACAAGACTCAATGCTGCATAGTAATTCCTTAACCTGTAGCTTTGTGGTCCATGGATCGGGGGCAAAGAACAGAAGCAAAACCGTTGTTATTGACAGGGAACGGACTGACAACGATACGAATTGCTCATTGCACCACTCTTGTTTTTAGATATGGACCCCAATCTGACATACATTATTATTTCCAATTTTGCATGGCAATTTGGTTCTGCACACCAAATCACTTGCCATATAACATTTTATATAAGTCTATATATATATAGATCCTTCTATTGGCAAAAGATGGTATTTTTATATTATTACCTAAAGTACCATACCTATAGACACTAATAGTAAAAAATGCTAATGAAAAGCAAAGTATATGCAGGAAATATAACCAGTTATTGAGATATCTATTTGCTACAGCAATAAATGGGCCGAAATGTGGACCGGTCGCTGATCAAAAGACATGGAAGGGGAGGTGTGGAAACCACAGACACGACCAAAAAGTCCATTTGCATTAAAAAAATATAATATTTTATTGAAAACAATAAATAGGCAAACAACAAAGATGGTGTACATACAGAATAGTGCAACCACTAGGCACAAATGTGTAGCTGTAAAAGAGAGACGCCGTAGCCCAGGGAGCCAATACGGCACATATAGATACAGAGAAGTCTCCGTATTAATTAAAGTAGCTAAAGGAAACTGCCAAAAGTGTATATGTATCTATATAAACATGGATGTACCTAGGGTAAATCTATAGAAAATATATAGTAATAACCCCTTCCATATAAGCAATATCGGGCTCAAGAGAGCCAAGGCAGAATCTCTATGCTAGACTAGTAACAAATTAATACTGTGCTGTAAATGCATTATAAGGTAAGTGCCAAAGTCCATATAATTACCTCCAGTGAGTGACAACTACAGGGCTACCAGGGTTAGCGCGTCAACCCCGATGCGCGTTTCGGATGCTCGTCCATTACAGCTACACGTTTGTGCCTAGTGATTGCACTACATGTACACCATCTTTGTCATTTGCCTATTTAATGTTTTCAATAAAGTATTATAATTTTTAATGCAAATGGACTTTTTGGTCGTGTCTGTGGTTTAAATACCTCACCTTCTATAAACACTAATATAGCATCTCCCCTAAGAGCCTGGTAGCCTTTTACTTGTGAAGCAGAACCGCTGGATGACGTCATCATTCAGTGGCCAGCCAGCCGCTGTGCCAGAGCGAGAAAGCGCGGGCGCCGGTGATGCTGCAGACAGGTGAGAGGTGCTGTGTGTGTATATATGTGTGTGTGTGTGTATGTATGTGTGTATGTGTGTGTAGGTGGAGAAGGCAATGATGGGGTGATGGGGAGAAGGCCATGATGGAGTGATGGGGAGAAGGCCATGATGGGGAGATGGGGAGAAGGCCATGATGGGGGTGATGGGGAGAAGGCCATGATGGGGGTGATGGGGAGAAGGCCATGATGGGGGTGATGGGGAGAAGGCCATGATGGGGTGATGGGGAGAAGGCCAAGATGGGTGGTAGGGGAGAAGTAAATGATGGAGGTGATGGCAAGGGCAATGATGGGGTGGTAGGGGAAAAAGAAATTATGATGTGGGTGGTGGGGGAGAATGCAATGATGGATTGTGGTGGAAAGGGCAATAATGGGTGTGGAGGAGGAGGAAATGATGGAGGTGGTGGGGTGGGCAATCATGGGAGTGGTGGGGGAGAAAGCAAAGATAGAGGTGGGGGAGAAGAAAATGATGGAGATGGTGAAGACGGCAATGATGGAGTGGGGAGAGGACAATAATGGGATGCGAGGGGAGGAGGACAATGAGGGGTGGGTGATTGGGATGGGAAGAAGGGGGACTTATAATGGCCTTAGGAACAGGGGGAGGTGGAGGAAGACATTATCGCTTATTATGTCTAACACAGTCCCTTAGTATATAGTGTACTCACTTATTATGTCTAACACAGTCTCTTAGTATATAGTGTACTCACTATGTCTAACACAGTGCCTTAGTATATAGTGTACTCACTTACTATGTCTAACACAGTCCCTTAGCATATAGTGTACTCACTAATTCTGTATAACACCATCCTTAGTTACATAGTTTCCCCTTTTATTATGTACAACACCGTCTCTTATTACGTACCATCCTCTCTAGTTATATATGGTGCCGTCCCTTATTATATAGCTTCCTCTGCTGTTATGTATAGTGCTGTCTCTTACATAGTGTATTCTTGCTATTTTTGTTATTCACAGCGCCCTTTTTTATTATATAGTCCTCTCTCTTTTTTTAGATATAAAATGACTGTTGATCGAGGAGCCGGTGACCAGACTACCAGTCCATTAGCTCCACCATTAGAAAGGAAGTTTTCCCTTGCTCCATCAGCCATCATTGCATTTTACAGCTAACAAGACAGGACGGTATGTAATAAAAACAGGGCTCTGTATAGAACAGCGATTTTGGAAAATCAAGGTAAAACTATGTGGTTTTGCCAAGATTACGACACTAAAAAAGTCCATATTCAGAAATCTGTTTTTCATGTACATGTTTTATCCATGAATTTTGCTGATAGAACTTCCGTTTGATTTATAGTAGGCATTTTTTTGTAAATCAGCCCAAATATGTCAAATTTCCCTACAGATTACAGCTGATCCTAGAGACTCTCAGCATAGTACACCACATGATCAAACTATCTTCAGTTACCTCTTCTAAAAAGAGGGATTGTGCAGGGTGGACAACCCCTTTAACCCATTCCTGACATAAGAATTTACTGGTTGGGTGCGGGTGTAAAGAGTAAGCTCAGGAGCTGAGCATGCGTCATACATGGTGGGTGCCAGTTATGTTATAGCTGGCATCTATCTATAACAATAACAATTAAAGCTTGCTTCGATCACCTAATTCCGGCAGAGAGACTTAACAAAAGACTGAGCATCGCTGCTCCTGCAAACTCACACGGGCCTCTTCCTGATCTGTTTCCCAGTTTTTGCATCTCTTGCCATGACTGTGGCTCTGGCTCAGAAAGTGTTCTGACCAAATAAGAAAGGCGTCTAGCTGGGATACCTTTGTTTGGCCTTTCTGATCTCCTGACTGGAGGATGACATGGTTCTTCTGTGTCTTCCTTGGTGGCTTCAGAGATAATCCACACTTCAGTGTTTTTCTTTTCGGTGTCTGGGTTTGGTGATTGAGATTCTTGTTTTTGCTTCTTAGGTTGAATAACTGGGGTAACTTCATGGAATTTGAGCGATACAGAGTTTTCATCAATCACTACATCTCTGCTGATTGTTGCTGCGTTGGTCTCTGGGTGCAGGATTCTGTATCCCATTTGAGTTTCGCTATAGCCCACCAGGACTCCTTGCTTTGCATGTGATTCCCACTTGTAACGTTTTTCTTTGGGAACATACATAAACATTTTGCTTTCAAATATCCTGTGGTGCTTCAGGTTAGGCTTCTCGCAGTTCCATAGCTATATGGAGTTTTATTTGTGGCTTTACCTGGCACTCTGGTTTGAAGATGGCAAGCTGTCATGATGGCTTCTCCCCAATACATTGTAACTTGTAGGTAGATTCGCATCAAACAACATACTACTTCCACTTTCACAGAGAGAACGGTTCTTTCTCTCTGCAATGCCATTTTGCTCTGGGTTGTATGGAATGGTAGTCTGGAACACGATTCCATCCTTTTTCAAAATGGTTTGCACCTCATCACTTGTATATTTGGTTCCATTATCTGCACGCAGGGCTTTTGGCATTCTTCCAAATTTGTTAAACAGTACAGCAAAATGTTCTTCAAGTTTCTGTGGAACTTCATCCTTAGGGTATGTGCACACGCTGCGGTTTTGCTGCGGTTTTGCTGCGGTTTTGGCCCTGCAGAACTGCAGCAGTTCCGCAGACATGGTACTTTACCATGTTAGCTTATGGGTTTTCAAAACCGCAGTGCTCACGCTGCAGTTTTTTACCTGCGGAAAAGCTGCGGGTTTTTTTCCCGCAGCATGTCAATTGTTTCTGCGGATTCTGCTGCGGTTTGCCACCTATTCCATTGTACAGGTGTCAAACCGCAGGGCAAAACCGCAGGCCAAACCGCAAGGTCACTTTATCTGCGGTTTTACCTGCGGTTCTGCGGGAAAAAACCCGCAGGTGAATCTGTAGTGTGTGCATATACCCTTACTGTGAAGCAGATAGGCGACTGTATATCTGGAGTAGTCATCAATAAATGTGAGAAAATATCTCTTCTTGCTAGGAGTTTGAACACTGATTGTGCCACATACATCTGTATGTATCAGATCCAGAGGCTGTGCAGATCTAGTGGGGCTTATTTTAGGAAAGGACTTTCTGGACATTTTCCCTTTAACACAGCTAGTGACCTTCATCATTTGACTACACTGCTTGGTTTCAATACCATTTACAAGTTGAGCTAGCTTCCATACTGCTTCTGGGTCTCTGTGCCCAAGACGTCTGCGCCGTACATGGATACAGTTCTTATGTAGATCTTGTCTAGCACTGTACACTCTTTCTTTGCATTTTAGCTGATAAAGTTCATCTTGGATTTTTCCTTCTGCAAGAGTGTGACTGTGACAACTCCTAGTGAACCCTCTGGGTCATGGCACCAACCCACCTAGGACGAGCTGACCTAGTGAGGACCACCCCATATACAGGGAGTGTCAGGGGCAAGCCCAAGGTGGTGAGGTACCACGACTGCTGGAATCAGGTGGCCGGCTCACAGGAGACACGAGTGAGTGTGTCTAGCAACAGGTAATGTGCAGAGTACCAGAGTGTGCAAAGCTGGGACACAGGGACACGCAGGGTATAGGACAATACAGGGCGAATGTACGGGAGCACGAAGAGTACACGACAATACAAAGCGTTACACGGGGGGAGTGCGCTAGATACAGGATAGTGCAAGGCGGGTACACGAGAGCACGCATGGCGTGCACAGACAAGCACGCTTGGGTGCGAGTAAAGCAGGGCACGTGCAAAGGAGCACACCTGAGTACAGAGTTAGACAGAGCGTGCGCAGAGAGCACACCTGCGTGCAAGTTTAGACAGAGCACAGAGCAGAGGCAGAGCATGTGCAATGAAGCACGATAGAACACAGAGTATGCACGGAGCATGTGCTAGGAAGCAAGGCAAGGCAGAGAATAGGAACAGAGCACGAGGCAGAGTTCAGGAACAGAGCACAAGGCAGAGGACCCGAATACAGTGCACAGCCAGGCAAGGACCAAGCAGACCAAGCCAGGAAGCACAACAATAATCAGGCACCTCCCATAGGAAGAGGTAGCCTGATATAGGGCAGGAGCACAGGGACTTCCGGGTCAGGTCCTCCGCGACCATAGAGGGGACAAGGCTGCAGCTAGAACCAAGAAGAGTGCACATGCGCACTAGCAACGTTGTGCAGCCATGAACTAAGTACGAGAGGTGCGAGTGTGCATCCGACGGGAACCCCGGAGCGGCCGAGGCACCGGAAGTGATGACGCCAGGCGTGGGGTCCCGCCCCCAGGTGAGAGTGGCGTGACAGGCGGCGTGACAGTGACCCTTCTTTGAGATGATGCAGCTGTTATCTCTAAAAGTAGTTGCATTCCCCTTTTGATGAGCTTCTTTACTGACAGAAGGTTGCTTTCAAGGCTGGGAACATAGAGAACATCCTTTACTGGGATCTTTCTAAGGAAACTGGACAGTGGAGGTAGCCGTCTCCTACTCCTTCTGAAGTCATATAGTGACCATTAGCTAAGATGACCTTTTCTGACTTGCTTTCATTAAGGTCACTGAAGAAATCCTTGTTATTTGTCCTATGACTGCACCAGAATGTATACACCATATATGCTTTGCAGATGGGCCTGTACTGGCATTAAATGCAGCTTCAACAAATGCAGAATCTTCCTTTACAGCTGTTTTAACCCTTTGATGACTGTTCTGCTTTTCAAGCTGACTCATTCTGATTTCCAAATTTTGCAGTCTGCTTTAAGGTGTTTGGGCTTTTTACAGACAAAACATTCACAAGTTTCTCTTATGAGCAGCATCTTCACCTTGAATTTCCAGGACTGGTAGTTCTGGTTAGTGAGGCTTGGCACTGAGAACTTGACAGGATTGCTGCTAGTGGACATCTTCTCTGTTGCTCTGTGCTGCTTTTGCTTTGGGCTTATGTTGCTGTGTTACTCTGGGGTTCTGTGTCACTCTGGGCCCATAACCTGTTGGCAGCGGATTACTCACGATATTCTCCAAGCATGCGACAAGAGAACTTTTGTGTGTCTCTATCTGTGCAGCACCTACAGCAGGCTGCTTCTCTCATACACAGACACAGGAAAAAGAGGAAATACTGTGTGAGCCTCTGGGAGGTTTTTTTTGTTCTAACTTTATAAACAGCATACACATCTAGCAACTAAACACTCATAGACAGTAATGGAGTTGTGGCTCCAAACATATTCCAACACAGTAACATGGCTACCTTGCTCCCCGCAAAGAGAGGATGTGACAGCACTACCAACAGCAGCAGTGTCACCAAGCTTCTCCCCATTGTCCCATAGCAGTATTCAGCTGTCCATTCCCCTAATACTGGAGAGAAAGAGGAAATACCACTATACCCACCCATGAGCCCTGGTCCTGAATGCCAGCATTTCAAAATTCCTGGCCTTTGAAATGCTGCCATTCCGGCTTGTAGAGACAAGACTATTCAAAAATTTATGGAGGTGGCTGTCCCACAGTACATGGTTCCCAGCCACCACTACTTTTCCAGGTGGAATATCCCTGCCCTGCACGAACATTTTGCGGACAAAATCAGGTGTGCACTGCGCAACGCCATCAGTGGCAAAGTCCACATAACCTCCGATACGTGGAGCAGTAAGCACAGGCAGGGACGTTATATCTCCCTAATTGCACATTGGACAAATGTAGTGGCGGCTGGCCTTGAGGCAGAAAGGATTTTGGCGCATGTCCTACTACCACCAAGGATTGCTTGATGCTTCTCTGTCCATGTTGCTTCTTCCTCCTACTCTGATGCCTCCTCATCCAGTCACAGTAAAACTTGCACCACCAACTTCAGCACAGCCAGGGAGAAAGGTTAGCATGCTGTTCTGAAACTCATCTGTTTGAGGGAAAAATCACTCGCCATGCAGGAGCTGTGGACTGGGATCAAACAACAGAGTGATTGGTGCAGAATTTTATGGTACAGAGCTTCCTGAAAAATTACCCCGAGATGTCAGAGTTGCTGCAGAAAATGTTGGCCATCTGTGCTTTAGGTGTTCTCACCTTGCTACTGCTCGACTGTCTGCACTGCAGCATCACTTCTGCCTTCCCGCTCACCAACTCATATGTGACATACCCACAAGGTGGAACTCTACCTTGCATATGTGGAGAGACTGAGCAAGCAGCAGCAGGCGATAGTGGAGTTTCAGCTGCAGCAAGTGTAGGGAGATGGACCAGGCTGGGGCAGCTTCTTTTGTGCCTGAGCTGGAACCATTGGGGCTGTCACCATTGTTGCAGGGGGAAGGACTTTCTGACTGGAGCAGACCTTTGCACCTGACTGCAGGGGGCGGGGTAGGGATAAAAGAAGCTGAGCGCGTGAAAGGGGGACTTCTGGCGGGAAGACAGGTCACACGCAAGGAGAAGGTTGACTCCGTCTCCAAGGTTCCCCACCAGTCAGCTGGCCTACGCCACAGCTTAACCTCCTCTACATGCATTGCCTGATTGAGATAGAGCCGAGCTCCTGAAAGACTTCCATACGTGAGAGCTATGAGTTGACAGCACCCTTCGCAGTGCCTGATGGTCGTTACCAGACGGACCACGAGCAACACGCTGACTCCGTAGGCACCTCTGCGGCCTTCTCTCCGGAACTTTATGGCCCACTTGTTTTTCCATCTTCTACTCCCCGTGCAACTCCATGTATCAGAACCGGAAGCCCGCGCCTGGAAAAGACAGGAACTTCCGTTTCGTTCAAGAGACATTGTTTCGACTTCATCCGGGATCGCTTCAGAGACTTCTCGTGTCACCTGCGTCAGCATCGTGGGATCGTGTAACCCTGACCTTCCCGGGAGCTACAGACTGATAAGTTGATCCATACCTCAGGGAGACCAGTCAAAGAAAACACTGCGGCAGCCGGCAAAGGCGCTCAATCAGTCAAATCCTAGGTGCATTGCTCCCTGTGAAATACGAATATGCAAATAAAGTCCGTGGAGCCTCATTTAAGAGTCTCAAACACGGGACTAGCCAGATCTTCCTCCAGGGAAGGACCCAGCCAAGGAGTGGCTCCTTTCTTTGACTGGTCACCCTGAGGTCAGTGATTGTTTCTTGATGTTGGTCTACTAGGCATTGCTCCCACCTAGCCAGAATCCTACTCCACACTGATGAGGGGCAACACCCCGAAACAGCTGTCTGTGGATGGATACCTGGCCTTGGTATTTCCCTTGTCATATCTGTAAATTCGTAAAGAGCTGGATATTGACTTAAAGGGCCACTTAATATGGTGGTAATGGTGGTTTCCAAAAGGAGCCACTCCTTGGCTGGGTCCTTCCCTGGAGGAAGATCTGGCTAGTCCCGTGTTTAAGACTCTTAAATGAGGCTCCACGGACTTTATTTGCATATTCGTATTTCCCAGGGAGCAACGCACCTAGGATTTCACTGATTGCGCGCCTTTGCCGGCTGCCGCAGGGTTTTCTTTGACTGGTCTCCCTGAGGTCAGTGTTGTTTAGTGCTAGTATCCGAACACTGAGAATTCTGTGTATCCAGACTGCTAAAACCAGTCTCTGAATCAGTCAAGTCTGAAAGTATCCCGAGTCCATGTCAACGAAGCTAGACACTGCCTTGGAATTACCATTTTTTGATTGCTGCACTCCTTCCTCAACACATGCAGTAAAAAGCAATTCAAATATTGTACATACCCCACAAGGATATAACAGAAAAATCACCTTGAAATAGAAAAAACAACAAGCCATCAAAGAGGTCTGTTGACAGAGAATTATAAAAAGAGAATTATTACATTTTTTATACAAAGTTCAGATTTTTTTTTCATAAAACTGTAAAAACCATACAAGTTTGGCACTTTATCAACATGCACAAAAGACAGTAAAAACGCAGCAAAACCTGATTTTTGTAAGCAGCTTCTTTACTGCCAAGAGAGCAGATTTGGCTGCAGAAAAAAGACGCAGCAAAAACGCAACGTGTGAACATAGACTTAGAAGTTTTGATCCTACTGACATGTTCGATTTAGGTTCCCATGATGAGTTTTTGGTGCAGCGTCTTACAGTAGGAGGAGATTGGATGGGATTTATAATTATTATCTTATGTCCACTTTTTTCCCTACATTCAACAAACGTTTTTGAAATTCGCAACGTGACAATTTCTCTTGCGGGTACACTGAGCTTTATGTGTGGACGTTCCACATTGAATTACAATTGATGTGGAAAATCCACAGGTAAAAAAGGCATATGCTGCAGAAACGCCCTAAAAACGCATGTAATCCGCACATGACAGTACAATAAAGTTTTGTCAAAGCCAAATACCAGGAAGTATCAAAAGCAAAGCAGCTTTATTTAAAACTTGACACACCAACAAAAGACAAAAATACAATAAAAATGCCCTCTAAAAAGCACTTAAAACGCAATAAAACATACACAAGTAGCGTAATTCTAATCCTCATCGTGGGCACAGTATACTCTGTCCACATTAGTTGCTCCATCTACTGCTGCTGTTGTGTCTCTCAGACTCATTTTCACGCCTCATTTAGTCTCTCTATTGTGTGCCTCTCCTCCCCGTACAGCCAAAATTGGCTTGGTTTCCTGTTTGTATATCTGTCGTATTCATAGATTAGCAGTTATTGGAAAAGTATGTCAGTGACAGACACTCAGGGTTGTGTATTTTCACTGCCATTCTGTCTGTTTCTCTGCGATGGATTGCCCTGACTGTGTATTCTTTGTCTTATCCGCTGAGTTTCGTTTGTGCTGAGCTTCCATTTAGAAGGTGTTATTCGTCTTGCACTTTCGGCGTTAAAGGGGCACGATGTGTTCCCATGAGCCTCCCTCAGAAGCTTGTCACTGGGGGCTGAGTCACAGGTCGCTTGCCCTCGGCACGCTGCCTGCACACAGGTGCTTTATTCCGGACACTTTTGTTTGCGTTTCACAAAGATCAGGAAGTGTGTCAGTCGGAGAAAGTGTCAGAAATACTGTGGTCGCCATAAATCAAACCTTGGTTCATCTCTAGAAAAGCCAGTGGCGGGATCAGACCTCATTCAGACATCCATGACTCACGTACGTGTTCTATCAATGTTTTCACTGACCATTTTTCACAGTTTTTGTGGACCTGGTGGTCAGCGAAAAATAACTCAATAACTCAATAATTCAGAGCAAATTTACCCATACAAATCTATGGGTGGGTGAAAATCACTGACGGTTCAAAAAGCCATCTAGGTTCAGATTGCGTTAGTGCAGTCCGTTCAACGCATGCATTAAACGGACTGCGCTAGTGCAACTGCCTTTTTTGGATCGCGTTATGCGATCCCCCTAGCGCAGATGTCATAATCGGCATGTGTTGGCGATGTGCCATCATTCTGTGACGGACCCTCGGACGCAGTCTGCAGCGTCCAAGGGTCCGTCAATGCTAGTGCAGATGCTTCATCTGCGCTAGCATTGACGGACCCTTGGACGCTGCAGACTGCGTCAAAGCGTCCGTCACAGAATGACGGCACATCGCCAACGCATGCTGATTACGACATGCGTTGGCGATGTGCTCATCTATAGCAGTCTATGGGTGCATTAATGCTGCTATGTAACGGATGCGCTGAAAGCACCCACCTAACGCAATGTGAACCCAGCCTAAGTGCTGTCTGTTTTTTAACATTATAGTTGATGGAAACTGCAGTTTATTTCTTTATTTTTCCATTAGTTAAAATTACTGATGAAACACTGACAGTAAAGGCTGACTCACTGGCCGAACACTGATGAAAATCGAAAAAAAAATGCTGATGTCACTTCAGACTGTTTTTGGGTGTATAAGAAAATCACTAGATTTGTGTCCTAGGTCATGGGTCTTCCAGGAGAACAATGACCTCAAACATACTTCAAGAACCACAAGAAATGGATGAAAACAAAGCTCTGGAGATTTCTGAAGTGGCCAGCAATGAGTCCCGATCTAAATCCCATTGAACACCTGTGGAGAGATCTTAAAAATGCACATTTTGGGGGTTTTGTGTGAAATTATGCCTTTTTTTTCTTTGTTCTTTTGCATTGTTCCAATGTTCCAATACACACAAATGAAATAAACATGTGTATAACAAATCATGTGTGATTACACTCATTTTCCGGGAGAAATACTTCATTTTCTGCTACAATTTTAATGGTGCCAAAACTTTCGGCCATGGCTGTACATATATAGATATGTGTGTATATATATATATACAGTATATATATATCTATTATCTATCTATCTGTTATCTATCATCAGCTTTGAGCAGGGGGTTGGACCAGATGACCCAGGAGGTCCCTTCCAACTCTACCATTCTATGATTCTATGATCATAGAATGGTAGAGTTGGAGGGGATCTCCTGGGTCATCTGGTCCAAAGCCCTGATCAAAGCAGGATTCGCTAAATCATCCCAGACAGATGTCTGTCCAGCCTCTGTTTGAAGACTTCCATTGAAGGAGAACTCACCACTTCTCGTGGCAGCCTGTTCCACTCATTGATCACTCTAACTGTCAAAAAGTTTTTTCTAATATCTAATCTGTGTCTCCTCCCATTCAGTTTCAATTAGATCTATTCTAATTATTGATCTACTATCTAGCTATTATCTATCATCTATCTATCTTCTATTATCTATCTATCTTTCTACTATTTTCTATAAATATACATGGATAGTAAAGGAACTGGAAACTTTGTCACTCACAGCAGCTTTTCAAATTGCAATATAGGTCGCATGTAATTACAGCTTAATTATGCAAATACTCCTTAGATAGATACACCTCCTTCAAATGCTTACTTACCCTACAATTATATCTCCTGACTTCCCCCATATACCTGCACACTCACCAAAACTTCAAGGGTATCAAGAGAGGAAGTCACTGCCAGAAAAAAATCAACTAGATGATCCCTGTCTCCAGGGCCGGCTCTTAAATGTGTAAGTGTTATTAATAATAATCATAATCATATCTTATTTTTTATATTGGGTCAGATTAAACCCAATAGTCAGAAAACTATTCTGTGTGACAAAAATATTTCACACTTTCTCCATAAAATGCTGTTTTATGTTGTAAAATATCATTTATCATTTCATATTTTAATTTATTGGATCAAATTAAACATTACATGAGCTGATTAAATTCCATAAAATAAATTATTAATCGTAATATAATGATCTGATCCCCGAAATATAATATACGACATTATTTTTTTGTGTTGCAAAATAGCTTATTCTCAGAAAAGAAAAATTAGTCACAAAATATTTCTGCATCATAAAATATCATTCTATGTTACACAGTTATTTTCTGTGTCGTAAAATGCCAAGCAGTTAAAAAAAATAAAAATATTTATATATATGTATATACATATATATATCGTGTATGTGTGTATATATATATATATATATATATATATATAGTGTTTCATTGTGGGATTCAGTGTGAGAAAATTATATTCTGAGTCACAAAATACAAAAAAAAAAATTGTGGTGTTCATTTTCATCAGTCTTTGCGCTCCAGCATCGAGAGTAGTGTCGCGTCTGCTAGGTATGCACTGAGTGGTCACACTAGGTGGCAGAGAGCATATTTTGCCGTCGGGCTCGGTAGAAGCAAAAATCATTTATTACAGAAAGATGTTGGACCCCATCATTGTCAAATTTAAAAAGCCCATGATATCATAAAAAAATATCTTGAAATGTCCGCCAGCTTTTTATTAAAGAAAAACATTTCACTTGTCTCGAGCTGGATGAGGTTACTTTTCTATATGTGACTCAAACCTTCGCCCCCGTTGAAGGATGACCACTCTGAAATTCTGGCAAGTCTGTCTGAAAACACTTCTGTTTGTGTTTTTAGGATCTCGGTCACAGGGAGGATTTCTCTTCTGGTTAATGTAAAGCTTTGAAGGATATAACACATACTAAGTGTTCCATTTTTTTTGTTGTAAAGAGCCCACACGCTTCTACTTCCAAAAATCCTCAATTTTTCCAGCCGGATACAATTCCTAATTAGGAATATGCATAATTATCACATTCCTAGCAACAGCCCTGCTTTGTAACTGGAGCGTGCCATGATTACCACCACAAGGTGACCACAAAGAGGTCATGTTATGCATATACACACAAAACGGGCCTATAAATGTTGGAGGTGGGGTTTAAAATAGAATATGGATTGTTTCCCCAAATGCATTTTAAGAATGCAGTAAATTTTAGCTTTATAAATTTGGGCATATTTCCAAGAACCCTGAAACCTCCATCTGAGCAGTCCAGAAGAAAATAGGGCCATTTCACCCATCCTGTCCAATAGTAAGACAGTCACAAAATGTGCCAAATTTATCAAAAAAGTGCAATAAATTTGGTGCATCCTAAAATACTTCTCTATCTTTACACCTTCTGGTGGTTATCTTGCTTTGTGCCCGTTTGTGTGCCAAATTTTGCATATTTTCACGCTTAAGTCAATTCCTGTTTCTTTAAGCCAGTGTTTCCCAAATTCCAGTCCTCACGGCCTCCAACAAAACGTGTTTTTGCGATTTCCTTAGCATTGCATAGATGATGGAATTATTATCAAGACATCAGAAAGTGCCATAGGTTCTTTCACCCGGGCAATACTAAGGAAATCCAGAAAACATGATGTGTTGAGGGGCCGGGAGGACGGGGTTTGTGAAACACTGCTCTAAGCCATAACCATTTCCACAAAATCACACCCCCTTGTTGACGGGGGTCACAAACATTGTCTAAAACTTTGTGACTTTATGAACCAGAATACAGAAAATGTCACTTTTTTGCCAAGGCCTAGGTATAAACAATTGGTAAAGTCAATTGTAAGGTTAAGCTCCCACCATGAGTTTTTGGTGAGTTTTTGACGGGGAGTATTTTCACTACCAAAAAAAAACTTTATAGAAATATAGATTTATAGAAATCTCTTGCACACTGTTTTTTTTTAATGGTTTGTAAACCGACCTGCGTTGCGTGTTTCATATCTGCAACAAGTCAATCCCTCTTACAGGTAGGCTGAGTTTTCTGTGCAGATTTTCCACTTAGGCCGGGGTCACACTTGCGAGAAACTCACACGAGTCTCTCGCCTCAATACCCGGCACTGCCGCCGGCACTTGGGACCGGAGTGTGCGGCAGCATGTATTTCTATGCAGCTGTGCGCTCCGGTCTGAGTTCTGGAGGCAGTGCCAGGTATTGATGTAAGATATTCGAAAGAGTTTGTTGCATTGCACTCGCAAGTGTGACCCCGGCCATAGGCTTGCACCGGATGCAAAAAAAATCTGCAGGTAAAAAATACATGCAACCTGCAAATGGCTATTAAATTAAGTTTTCATCAAACCCAAATATAAGGAAGTATCAGAAACAACACAATTTTGTAAACCAAGACGTATCAAAAAGAGATTTAAAAAAATGCAGCATCAAGAACACAACAACAAAGCGAACGCATATAATGAGAAAATGCACAAGCAACCTAATTTCCCTAATAGATGCAGAAAATCTGCAACATGAAAAATTCACCAAATACTCATCATTGGGAGGTGTTCTGAAACAGCCGGCTGCAGCAGGAGCCTCTCCCCTTCTGCTTTGTCAGGACAAGCCCATACACTTGCATAAAGGACCTCCAGCTGAAGGTAGACCTAATCACCAGGGGATTAAACCCCTCAGTTCTCTGCATGATTTATATAAGATTTTGTTTCTGCCGTATTCTCCATAGACTTATTGATAGAACTTCAAAAATGTCAAGAAAAAAAATTAAAAAAGTTACCAAAAATGCACTTTTTTTTTTAAATAGGATATTTCACATGCATTTATAAACAATATGTGCGTGAAAGAGGCATAAGGTGTGAAACGACAAATAAGGGAAGAAAAAAAGAAGTGTTGGGGTGGTGGGGATCTGGGGTATACAGGGGTGTTACATACAAGCTATTTATACACCACGCTGTGTGGAGCGGCGGCACTAGCGCGGCCCACGCACATTCCTCCGCACTTAAGAGTGAGTCTTGTTTCCTATTACATTATTATTTTTATGCCTCAGAAGAAATCTCAAGTATTAGTCTTTGCACTTTCCAAATAAAAAGTGTGACTTTCAGTTTAGGGTTGTATAAACATATGAACAGAACAGACTGACTGCCCAATTATTGTGTGCTGCACCGATATGGATCGCCCTCAGCAAAGCCGAGCCGGCATATAAGATTACGAATCACACAGGGAGAGCTGCGACATATATACACTGCCGTATTTCGCCATTCTAGCACTACAGGGTACCAAACAATTGCTATTATTGGTATGATCGGTGGGGCTGATCGGCAGTATTTTACTATTTCTGTAATATTTTAGCTACTAATAACAAATATATCACATGTCCAGGTACGGACTGGGACTGAAATTCAGCCCTGGCATTGAAATCACACAGGCTCATGCTGTTTCCGTCCCCAAGCACCAGATGGGATATATTACTAATATTACCCTGGATAAAGGAAAGCATGATTTACTACATTATCAATATTATTAATGATTACCGTGACCTGCTGGGATAAGTGATGGATTTTTGGTGACTTTCTGCTCCGTCACAACTATTAACAGTATGGGTGTCTTGAGAACATCAACTCTGTTAACAAGGTAGCAGCCAAAGCAGCCCATGACCAGACAGGCCCTTCAGGCATTTGCCAGAATTGCCAAATGGCCAGTCCGGCCCTGCACATGTCTATAGTCTATGCACCAAAAGGGCATATGTGTAGGGTATAAGCCGCAGGTTCTGCTCCACTCAGATGTCTTCGACAAAGACCACGGGGCGGGGACTCAAATATATTTTTTGAGCACGCCGAAGACACTTGATTATCACCCGAGTATGCTCGGATAACACTTTAGCATGTTCGCTCATCACTACTATCAATCAACAGTCAAAATGTCCATTTTTCATGTTAAAAAAAAATATATATATATATATATATATTCTCGGTTCTTGAAATTACAATGAAATCCAAAAACTAATTTTAAGCATAAAGCAAAATGGCAAAAAAATAAATGACAGCACTAGCGTGAACGCAGACCACACTGCTACCATCAATAATAATTATATCAATAATAGAAGAAAACACAAGACTGTTTTGTTTTAAATTGTATTTTATAAATTAGAAAAAAAAAGTATAGTATCTTAAAAAAAATATTCACAAAGCATTTTTGGGTAAATGATCTGGCTGAGTGCACAATGTCTGTAGGCTGCCTATCAGGCCTGGGTGCTGAAGAATACACCCCTCCCACGGTAGAAACAGTTCAGATTTTCTTAAAAGATAACGACCCCATGGTTAAAAAAAAAATAATAATGTCCATGTAAAAACACCTTCACATTAGATATGAAAATATGTATATTTATACTAGAAAAGTGCCAGCAAAGTCAAACATTGCTCCATGATGAGGCGAGTAGAAGAATTAGTGGAAAATACTACTCAAAGTATCGTATAAACCCACTGGGGTCCAATAGGTTGCCCCAGGCGATCATTTAAGGACTGGGTGTCCATACTTTTTCCACGAGCACCCTTTTTACTGGTTTCCAACCAGCGTAACACCAGTCCATAAAAAATATTTGAATCTAAAACTTTATATCTATATATAAAACCTATACATAGTATGGACAGCATGGATACCATGGAGAAGGCCTGCACATGCTGAGCCTCGGAAAGTCATGTCCCTCAGATTAAAGACTTGTTATGAGGTCAGCAGGGTGACAGGGGGTAATATTTGGCTCCCCTGTCCTTCGGGAGGGGACAGAGAAATAAATATTTGCAGGAACCTTGTTAGGGGGTCCCCCCAGTGCAGGCGGCGACTGCGGCTGCAGAAATGGTCCAGCCTGGCAGTGCACAGTAGTAGGGGTAGTAGTAAGGAGGTTGTAGAGGCAGTAAGGAGGGTCTCAGTACTTCTCCAGGCTGGTACTGCCTCTGATCGTCCCTGACCAGAACTTTTACTGCCACCTTCTTGGCAGCTGGAGCTGCAGCTAATAAATCTGCCGCCATCTGTCTTCGTTTGGTCTTATAGCGCCGGTTCTGGAACCAGATCTTGACTTGGGTCTCTGTGAGCTTCAGAGAGGTGGCTAAGTCAGCACGTTCTGGGCCCGACAGGTAACGTTGGTGGTTAAAACGTCTCTCCAGCTCAAAGACCTGGGCGTGGGAGAAGGCCGCTCTAGAACGTTTTTTCCTCTGTTTTGGAGCCTCTAGGAGGAGCTGATCACATTTGGGGTCTTCATCTGGAGGGCTGGGATCTAGTGACAGGCAAAGAAAAGAAGGAATAGATCATTATACAGTGAAGAGCACTAACATAAGTCCACCATCCTACAACTATGATAGCCTAGTTATAATAATACCTCCAGGTTCTGGGATTATGCTATTACATATTTTTCCATATATTAGTAGCAGGGGTGTAACTGTAATCGGACCCGGGCCCTGGGAACTAGAGGGGCCCCAAAGGTCGCTTTTTCCTATAGGAAATGACTATTACTATTAGACCAGTGATATTTTGGGGCCCTGTTGGGGATTGTACATTGTGGTCCTCAAGCTTCAGGTTACAAAACTAGTTAGTACAAGGCGCTGGACAAAGTTCTCACTGGTCTGGACATCAAAAATCGAATGTTCCCATCTCAGACACCCACATTGGGGCTAATTTCAGAGGAATTCATTAAACTATGAATATGTTTTTTGAGTATTTGAGGAAAGTGAAAAAATTCCACAGAAAACCCATGCAAACACAAGGAAAAGCTATGCAGATGGTATAGATGGTACACATATTATCCCAAATATATGCCATGATATGCCTCTTTAGGCACAAAATGTTAGCCATTATTAAAGATGAGAGATTTATTCGCCAGGTAAATCGATTCACAAATCATAGACCATTCAACTTGATGATAAAAAAAAGACAACAATTTCCGCACTTCCTAAACCCGACAAAAACAAACTTCATATGGTGAATCGTCAAGCATTTAGTGAAATGTGCTCATCTCCTCCTATGCTATGATTTCACCCCCTGAGGAAGCAGGGCGAAACGCACATTGAGGCATGGTGATGATGATTCCATCATTTGGTATCACTAGTGGCTGGTTTTTTGGGTTATAGATTTTAGGAGGTTTTTTTTCCTCATCGTTGGGCACTTTTCTATATATAGTTTTACCTATACATGCGCATGCCTCTTTAGCCTGGACTATCATAGTATATGCTGAATAATATATCACATGTATATTTATTTTATTTGGTATATGTTATATGTTTTGGACGTATATGTATCATGTGCCATGCCTTACTATATACCTTCAGAATGACGCGTATATATATTTAGGCAGCACGGTGGCTCAGTGGTTAGCACTGTTTCTTTGCAGCTCTGGAGTCCTGGGTTCAAATCCCTGCAAGGAGTTTGTATGTTCTCTCTGTGTTTGTGTGGGTTTCCTCCCACATTCCAAAGACATAGTGATGGGGGGATCTACATTGTGAGCCCCAATGGGGACAGCGATGATGATGTCTGTAAAGCGCTGGAGAATTAATGGTGCTAAATAAACATAATAAAATAATAATCTTTACAGCTAGGCTAGTTTTGTATCGACCATTACTAATAGGCCGCTAAAAATATTTATATCTGGACCACTTTTTTTCTTCATTGTCATCCATCACTCTTTCTTCAGAATATCCTTGCTTTATTTATTTTAGATTTTTTTGTGTATATATATATATATTATTTTTTAATTATTGCTAATAAAAAATATATATTTTTTATCAATGTGGGGATTTGGTTTGTATCTATTATATAATATATTTAATTTTTTTTTTTATTTCTATAATATATATATATATATATATATATATATATATAGTATTATAGATATCCCCAAACATATTATCTCCACATACTTTAACTGTTATTATGCCACAGATATAATGATAGGGAATGGGGATAGTGATGACGATGTCTATAAAGCAATGTGGAATTAATGGTGAGTGAGTAAGATAAATAAATAATAAATATTTTAATAATAGTTCTACATATATTCATAATTTTATTCTAACCTAAATTCTACTAATATATTCTGATATTAATACTTACTTTAATTATTAAATGATGCTAATCATTATACTAATATTTCTGCAAGCAAACTATAACTACAAATCACCATTCACATAAGTAAGCAATAATAATAGATATTACTACGAATCTTTCTTAGCCACATCAGAACAATAAATACTATTATTCTTCAATGTTAATTCCACTATTATTACTACATGTCAGTAGAAATACAACTGATATTTACCATTACTGCATACAATGGATCAATATAATATTTGGCAATATTTGTAAAAAGCAGCTCTTGGGCTATGTTCACACGTTGCATTTTTTGCAGCTTTTTTTATTGGCTGCTTACAAAAAGCAGGTTTTGCTTAGGTTTTTTTTGTCTCTTGCGCATGCTGATAAAGTTTAGTGCATAAAAATAAATATGAATCAACTTTATCAGGTTTTGGCCAAACAAAAAAAAAAATTAAACCAAAGAAAACCTGTTACATGGATTTTTTTTGCTGTGTATTTTGCATACTCATTGCTTTCACTGGGTTAAAAATGCTGCAAAAACACTGAAACAAGTGACATGCTGCATTTTGCAAAAAAAAAAAAAAAAAGCTCTTAGACAAAACAGTCAGGAAAAAAATAATAAGCTGTGTGCATCAGATTTCTGAAATCTCATAGAATTTGCTGGTGCTGTGAAATGCAGCTCAAAATGTGCATAAAAAATGCTGCAAAAGAACACGCTATAAAAATGCTACATGTGAACATAGCCTGATGATGTCAGGATGCAATGTAATTATTATTATTATTATTAATATTATTATTATTATTATTATTATACCATTTTATTATACCATTACATTATGGTATAATAAAACCACTTCATGTTATTATTATTATTATTATTATTATTATTATTACATATTATTATTGATTATTATTACATATATTATTATATATAATAATTATTGTTATTATTATATTATTACATGTGCTATAATAACTCCTCTACATGCTGTGCTTAGCAAATGCTCGCTATAATAATGCCACAATATACTATCGTTAGTAAATGCCTACTATAATAATGCTTCAATGTACTATAATAAATTAGTATTAAAGTATCTCTATTCATAGCAGCAGATACTACTGTTATTACATGGGGCTCTGATAATACCATTGCTTCTTGCCATTTTCTGCCCCAATATTCCCCCGATGTATCACCATTGTTACATGGTGGATATAATATCAGTGAGGGCTGAATTTCTACCCCTGTCCTGTGTGTCGCCATTATGGCATGCTGGCTCTAATAATCCATGTAATATCAGGATTTCATGTTCCACTAGAAGCCCCTCCATGTTATAAGTTGCTTATAACAATACTACCACATTATATGTTAGCTGTACACATGCTTCTTACTCTATGCTACTTATAAGCCAGAAATAATAACCTCTTAAATAAAGAACTAGCAGGTTATATTGGGACCAAAATCACCCTCCAAAGTGCTAGATTATACCCCGGCCATAATATAAGTGAGGGCATCCATAATGACAGCTTGATGGACAGCACTGCGAGGGTCGCCTGTCACATGGCAGCAGCCAAGAGAATACAGTCCTACTGGAGCAATTCTCCTGTGCCAGGAATCATACTATAATAATGGGATTCAGAGGGAGGACAGTGCTGACAGGGTGTAATATGTTCTGTAGTGAATGGTTGTGCCGGTCTGTAGGTCATGAAGGGTGGAGTGTATTTGTCGGTGTCATAGAGGACTGGACACACAGTGCGCCATACCGTGCGATATAACGCTGTCATGGCATTGTGTCTGTATAGTGACGTCTACATGAAGGGCAGTGATGGAGGAGAGTGTGAGAAAGGCCCCCCTAATCCTAGGAGGAGACCCGACCATTACCGCCTCTCCCCCAGCAGAGAGGTCACAATGCTGGCCTCAGAAGCTAATTATTTCAGAAGGGAGAAGAGGTGATCAGTCACCAAGGATAGAGAGATAGATAGATAGAGAGAGAGAGAGAGAGAGAGAGAGAGAGAGAGATAGATAGATAGATAGATAGATAGATAGATAGAAGAAAAATTGAACAGCGCTGTAAAAGGAAATTTAGGATACCGGACCCTCCAAACAAATATCTATTTGTAGAAGTAATATAAAAGAACAAAAAGAAGGCGGCACTCCAATAAATAACGGAAAAAATGACTTTATTAGCCCATATGGTGTGGCAACGTTTCGGCTGTGACCAGCCTTTCACTAACCAGGTTTTCATTATTTAGATAGACAGATGATAGATAGATAGATAGATAGATAGATAGAAGATAAAGATAGTGTAGATAGATGACTGCTACTAGTATCAATATATCGACCTATTATCTATTTTGCTAACTCATACTTATCTATTGATATCTATTTATCTAGTATCTATCTAATGTTTATGTATGTAGCTAAAATCAGTCCAAATAGATCACATACACCTCCACACAGATACATAAGAGCTTCTGTATAAATAAATATAATCATCTACCCATCTTATATTTTGTAATAAAAAAGAACAAAAAATATCTATCTATTGTGTACCAAAATATTATCTCTCTATCTATCTATTATCTATCTATCTATTATCTATCTATGTATCTATCTATATTATCTACCTATTATCTATATATTATCTATCTATGTATCTATCTATGTATCTGTCTATCTATATATTATCTATCTATCTATCTATTATCTATCATCTATGTATCTATCTATATTATCTACCTATTATCTATATATTATCTATATATTATCTATCTATGTATCTGTCTATCTATATATTATCTATCATCAATGTATGTATCTATCTATATTATCTACCTATTATCTATCTATTATCTATCTTTCTGTCCAATATCTATCTAATATCTATTATCTATTTATTATCTATGTATCTATCTATTACATGTATCTTCCTACCTATGACAGACGGAGATATGATTGTACCAGGGCTAAGCTGGGAAACATTGGGTCTCGGATACATGAATTCTGTTTCCCCAATTCACACAGAATTGTTCTCCGAATTAGCTAGTGATATGTGTGATGCCCTGTGGTGTAAATATATATATATATATGTATGTGTGTGTGTGTATTAATGAAATGATTATTGTACATACCTGTAAAGTATGCCAGCAGTATATATAGACACACACTCTTCAGCTCACGTTCTATACACTATATACAGAGATTCCTCACTATCAGGAAAGACGCAGTCACACAGGGGAATGATGAATAGCTGTGCGCTTCCGTTGCGTTATTTTCCATACGGCACATGGCTGTACAGACATTCTATGTTATCGGCATTATATATCTCTGTATCTCCGTGTGGCCCGCTCCCTTCTGCTGACTGCCCCTGTGTGTAACCTGCAGCACTGCTCTGCTGTGTAGTGACAGGGCAGCCGCGGGAGCAGACACAGAAAGGTGTCATCCCTTATCAGTGTCCGACCTCGCAGGTCGCATGGAGCAGAGGTCGGTGGTCGGGGGCGATCTGCATCGTCCGATGGCTTTCCATCAGGCTCCTCCCCCCACACTGCACGGTGACACCCGGGGACGCTGCACACTCGCAGCCTGTCACATGGAGGAGATCAGGCTCAGGGGCCGCAAATAGACAAAGTAAAAATAATAATAAAAAACATCTAAATCATATAAAGGAAATGACCCTGATCGGTCAGATCGTCCTGTCAGCTGCTGCAGGCCGGCTCCTGCGTGTCAGCTACAAGGTGCAGGCATATATCTATATATCTATATATCTATACAGAACCCGCAGAGAAAGTCTGTGCCCGCGTCTGTCACTACTGCCGGCTCCCACCATTCCTCACCCAAGGACCCAGGTGACGACTGCGCAGCCCCCACTAGGAGCCGTCTCTTCTCTGTGTCATCTCTAGCGATCACTAGACACAACCCTGCACTCTCTATGGAGAGATGGATGTGTGACACCGGCTTATCGCCAAACGCTCTGCGATTACTGCACAGTGTGAACAGCGCCCGGCACTCTCCTATAGAAATGTACGAATCATATAATAATACGATCGTCTAATCAGAAATCTATATCAAATGTATGTCTGTGATAAATGCATATATGCATACATTGCCTTGCATTATCATATATATATATATATTTTTCTGATACAGAGAGCACTATACATATAAATAGATATATGCATGGATATATATATATACACACAATTACTTTGTGTTGCATAATTGTGTATATATATATGGTTACATCATGTTGCATTATTGTGCACGTATATATAATTACACTTTGTTGCATTATTGTGTGTATGTGTATAATTAATATATATATAATTACACATACAATAATATTCATTGTACTATCGAATGTGTATATATTTACATGGTGTTGTGCTGTATATGCGCACATGTAATATTACATGTACAGTCAGGGAGTGTGCTCTGTGTGCTGTATGCATATCAGTTGTGTATTGTATTATGTGTGTGTATATAGATATACATTATCTACATAGGTTGTGTATTGTGTGTGTGTATATATATGTATAATATATGTTGTGTAGTGTTGTATTATGTGTATATAAATAATATGTTGTGTATTGTGTAGATTTATATGTATAATATATATTGTTAATGTCTGTTGTGTATTATTGTATTATGTGTGTATATATATATAATATATGTTGTTTAGTGTTGTATATTTATATGTATAGTATATATTGTCCACATCTGTTGTGTATTATTGTATTATATGTGTGTGTGTATATATATATATATTGTGTATTATGTGTATATATGTATAATATATATTGCCTATATATGTTGTGTGTTATTGTACTATGTGTAGTATCTATATGTATAATATATATTGCCTATATCTGTTGTGCATTGTTGTATTATGTGTGTGTGTGTATATATATATAGTGTATTGTGTGCATCTATATGTATAATATATATTGCCTATATCTGTTGTGCATTGTTGTATTATATTTATATATATAGTCTATATATGTTGTGCACTGTGTGTATATATATATAGTGTATTGTGTGTATATATATGTATAGTATATATAGTCTATATATGTTGTATATTGCTGTATTATGTATATATATAGTCTATATATGTTGTGCACTGTGTGTATATATATATAGTGCATTGTGTGTATATATGTATAGTATATATAGTCTATATATGTTGTATATTGCTGTATTATGTATATATATAGTCTATATATGTTGTGCACTGTGTGTATATATATATAGTGCATTGTGTGTATATATGTATAGTATATATAGTCTATATATGTTGTATATTGCTGTATTATGTATATATATAGTCTATATATGTTGTGCACTGTGTGTATATATATATATAGTGTATTGTGTGTATATATGTATAGTATATATAGTCTATATATGTTGTATATTGCTGTATTATGTATATATATAGTCTATATATGTTGTGCACTGTGTGTATATATATATAGTGTATTGTGTGTATCTATATGTATAATATATATTGCCTATATCTGTTGTGTATTATTGTATTATATTTATATATATAGTCTATATATGTTGTGCACTGTGTGTATATATATATAGTGCATTGTGTGTATATATGTATAGTATATATAGTCTATATATGTTGT
Organism: Dendrobates tinctorius; assembly: GCF_039654945.1. Taxonomy (NCBI): domain Eukaryota; kingdom Metazoa; phylum Chordata; class Amphibia; order Anura; family Dendrobatidae; genus Dendrobates; species Dendrobates tinctorius. Next base: position 10,403,275 of record NW_027361707.1, on the reverse strand, counting down.
ATATTGCTGTATTATGTATATATATAGTCTATATATGTTGTGCACTGTGTATATATATATAGTGTATTGTGTGTATATATGTATAGTATATATAGTCTATATATGTTGTATATTGCTGTATTATGTATATATATAGTCTATATATGTTGTGCACTGTGTATATATATATATAGTGTATTGTGTGTATATATGTATAGTATATATAGTCTATATATGTTGTATATTGCTGTATTATGTATATATATAGTCTATATATGTTGTGCACTGTGTATATATATATATAGTGTATTGTGTGTATATATGTATAGTATATATAGTCTATATATGTTGTATATTGCTGTATTATGTATATATATAGTCTATATATGTTGTGCACTGTGTATATATATATATAGTGTATTGTGTGTATATATGTATAGTATATATAGTCTATATATGTTGTATATTGCTGTATTATGTGTATATATATAGTCTATATATGTTGTGCACTGTGTATATATATATATAGTGTATTGTGTGTATATATGTATAGTATATATAGTCTATATATGTTGTATATTGCTGTATTATGTATATATATAGTCTATATATGTTATATATTGCTGTATTATGTATATATATAGTCTATATATGTTGTGCACTGTGTGTATATATATATAGTGCACTGTGTGTATATATATATAGTGCATTGTGTGTATATATGTATAGTATATATAGTCTATATATGTTATATATTGCTGTATTATGTATATATATAGTCTATATATGTTGTGCACTGTGTGTATATATATATAGTGCATTGTGTGTATATATGTATAGTATATATAGTCTATATATGTTGTATATTGCTGTATTATGTATATATATAGTCTATATATGTTATATATTGCTGTATTATGTATATATATAGTCTATATATGTTGTGCACTGTGTGTATATATATAGTGCATTGTGTGTATATATGTATAGTATATATAGTCTATATATGTTGTATATTGCTGTATTATGTATATATATAGTCTATATATGTTGTGCACTGTGTGTATATATATATAGTGTATTGTGTGTATATATGTATAGTATATATAGTCTATATATGTTGTATATTGCTGTATTATGTATATATATAGTCTATATATGTTGTGCACTGTGTGTATATATATATAGTGCATTGTGTGTATATATGTATAGTATATATAGTCTATATATGTTATATATTGCTGTATTATGTATATATATAGTCTATATATGTTGTGCACTGTGTGTATATATATATAGTGCATTGTGTGTATATATGTATAGTATATATAGTCTATATATGTTGTATATTGCTGTATTATGTATATATATAGTCTATATATGTTATATATTGCTGTATTATGTATATATATAGTCTATATATGTTGTGCACTGTGTGTATATATATAGTGCATTGTGTGTATATATGTATAGTATATATAGTCTATATATGTTATATATTGCTGTATTATGTATATATATAGTCTATATATGTTGTGCACTGTGTATATATATATAGTGCATTGTGTGTATATATGTATAGTATATATAGTCTATATATGTTATATATTGCTGTATTATGTATATATATAGTCTATATATGTTGTGCACTGTGTGTATATATATATAGTGTATTGTGTGTATATATGTATAGTATATATAGTCTATATATGTTGTATATTGCTGTATTATGTATATATATAGTCACTGTGTGTATCTGTCTGTATTGTGGGCTGTTTCTGTGACTTCTCCAGGGGGTTTAGGTCTTTATCTGCTATGAGTTGATGTATCAGTGGGGTCTCTATACTGAGCAGACCCCAGGAGTGAGGCTGCACCCTAGACAGTGTGTCCCTGCACGACCCCACCACACATGACGTGCCCCCCATACCTGATCCGCTGGCCGCCATCTCGCAGTCGCTGCTGCCCGGGGTCTCTGGCTCCTCTTCCTCCTTCGGTCTCCCCTCCCGCGGTCTCTGGCTCTTCCTCCGGCCGGACCCCTCCATCAGATCCCCCTCTCCTGTCCTTCCACCGTCCCCCTCCTCGCTGAGGGCCGAGTCGGAGTCCCATCCCGCCGGCTCCCTTCCTGACAGAGCCCCCTGAGCTCCCGGGGGTGTCAGTCCTCCTGCACCCACCTCCCCAAAGAGTCTCCAGCAGCAGGAGGGGTGGGGGAGGGCGGAGGGGCCGCTGGTGGCGGGGAGCAGGCGCCCCAGCCCGGGGAAGGACCCCCCACGGTCCTCCTTCTTGTTCAGGATGGCCTGGATGGAGAATGGGGTCAGGGAGCTGGAGCTGCGCAGAGCCATGGGGAGATCTGGGAAGCGAGGCTGGATCTCCTGGAGAGTGATCACTGGATCACCGGGGATCACTGGTCCCTGCACCCTCAGATCATCACCAGGTGTGTCTCCACAGGTGACTGGCCTCCTGCTCCTCCGCGGGTCAGCAGTGGGGGAGATCCCGGCCCCAGGGCTTCACCGGGGAGATGTCATCACATCTGTGATCCAGGGGACAACCTCCAGCAGCCCCTGCTCCGGGAGACAAGGAGACCCCAATCTCCAGGCTGGACCGTTGTGTCTCCAGGCAGGAGGATGCGGTCCTGGGGTCTGTGAGCGGCAGGGTGGCCCCTCTGTGCTGTGGCTACAGGCTGGGGGCAGGTCGGGGCTCTCTCCCTGCAGCCCCCGCTCTATGTGCTCCCCATCCCGCCAGTGTTGGGCTCTCTCTGCGGCCTCCTCTCCCGGCGCTGCTGCTGCTGCTGCGGCTGCGGCTCTTCCTCTCTTTACTCTTCCTCTCGTCCTTCTCTCTTTCTTTCTCTCCCAGTCCTCACCTGTGAGTGACAGCTGGAAATAGGACGATCTGATAGGATGGCTCCGGCGACAGCGGCCGATCTGATTGGCTGAGAGCAGTGCTGGGAATGTTGACCTTGTGCTGGGAATAAGTGTTAACCCTTAGAGCTCCCGGGATAACCTGCAGCCGGGAGGAGTCAGGGCCGGAGACGGCGGAGAGGAAGGCGAAAGGCATCAACCCTGAGGGGCGAGGAAATGTCTGGTCTGAACAGAAGGAAGGAAAACGGAGGGTGTCTAATTGTGTCTGAACATGTACCGAGAGCTGAGAAATAAAACACCATCCCCTCTGTGAGTGAGAAGGAAGACTATCTAATGTACATATCTGTCTATCCATCTATCTATCTATCTATCTATCTATCTATCTATCTATCTATCTATCTATCATCTATTTACTATCTATCTATCTATCTATCTATCTATCTATCTATCTATCATCTATTTACTATCTATCTATCTATCTATCATCTATCTATCTATCATCTATTTACTATCTATCCATCTATCTATCATCTATCTATCTATCTATCTATCTATCATCTATTTACTATCTATCTATCTATCTATCTATCTATCTATCTATCTATCTATCTATCATCTATTTACTATCTATCTATCTATCTATCTATCTATCTATCATCTATTTACTATCTATCTATCTATCTATCATCTATCTATTATCTATCTATCATCTATTATCTATCTCTCTATCTATCTCTATCTATCTATCTATCTATTATCTATCTATCTATTATCTATCTATATATCATCTCTCTCTCTCTATCTATTATCTATCTATGCTATATGCCAACATATATGTATTATCCTAGTTATTATTATCTTATTGATAAATGCGAATTTGTCAACTAGATTAAAAGGCAGTAATAGTAATGTAGAATATTTTATTTCCCATATCTGATCTTCTATGTAAAGTGCCGACATTTATAGACAGAGACACAATCTGGGGACAGATCCCGGAGCTCCCCACACACCCAGGTAGCCGAGCACTGGCCCCAGCCCTGTCTGCTGCAGAGTGCGGGGATAGACTGTCTCTCTGGCCGGCTCCTCCATCCTCCCCTGCCCGCGGCCGGCTCCTCCATCCTCCCCTGCCCGCGGCCGGCTCCTCCATCCTCCCCTGCCCGCGGCCGGCTCCTCCATCCTCCCCTGCCCGCGGCCGGCTCCTCCATCCTCCCCTGCCCGCGGCCGGCTCCTCCATCCTCCCCTGCCCGCGGCCGGCTCCTCCATCCTCCCCTGCCCGCGGCCGGCTCTCTGCCCCCGGGACGTCGCACACATAGTCGGGTCAGTGTCGCATCCAGTCGCTCCGGCTCCAGTGTTATCAGGGATCCGCTACTTCATGTCACCGGAATACACTGACACACATATATATATATCCACAGATGCCTCTTATCACTGCTATAATATTAATAGTTATATACACACACAGATCTACAGACATTATTATTATGATTATTATTATGGCGATGATAAGAGGCATTCCTGTACACAGAATGACGATAACTTAAGTATAAAGTCAGATCATCTAAATTTGTATATCCATGTTTCTCGTTAAAAAATGTCTATCCTATATTCATATCTAAATTATCTATTTACACAGGCACCATGGATTATGATTTACAAAAATGTGACATAGAGATGAACAGAGGATTAATAGGAGGAGAGTCAGACACATAGATGTGGTTCATAGATTGATGGAAGGAGAGATAATAGATAGATAATAGAGTATAGGTAGATAAATCTATAGCTAGATATAGAGAGACAGATAATCGAAATATGGATAGTTACACAGATATTAACTATGAAAAACTATTCCCAAAATACATCACCATGCAAAGTACTGATCCCTGCACGTGTCAGCCTATAGCTGCGCACATGTCAGGAGCCAGACAACGTCTACAGGACCCACCAATGTGTCTAGAAAGAATGGAACATGGAAGCTGCACTCCACACTAACATGTGAGAAAGGCTATCTGTATTCTCCCAGATACACCGGACGTTTCAGCCTCTCATTTGAAGCCTCCATCTATCTATCTATCTATCTATCTATCTATCTATCTATCTATCTATCTAGCTATCACCTATCTATCTATTATCTATCCATCGTATCTATCATCTATCTATTATCTATCTATTATCTATCTATCTATCTATCATCTATCTATCTATTTATCTATCTATCTATCTATCTATCTATCTATCTATCTATCACCTATCTATCTATTATCTATCCATCTTATCTATCATCTATCTATTATCTATCCATCTATCTATCATCTATTATCTATCTATCTATCATCTATCTATCTATCTATCTATCTATCTTTCTATTATCTATCTATTATCTATCCATCTTATCTATTATATATCTATTATCTATCCATCTATCTAATATATATATATATATATAATTTATCTATTACCTATCTATCTATTATCTATCCATCTTATCTATCATATATCTATTATATATTCATCTATCTAATCTATATATATATATATATATATATATATATATATATATATAATTTATCTATTATCTATCTATCTATTATCTATCTATCTATTTATCTATCATCTATCTATTTCTCTATTATCTATTTATTTCAAATTCAAAATCAAACAAGGTTTATTGGCAGGACCAAATAAACATTAGTTTTACCAAAGCACAAATACAGTAGGTAATAGGGACTATAGGAACGATGGATGGGGCACAGGGTGGGGGCTATCTATCTATCCTCTATCTATTTATCTATCTATTATCTATTATTTATATATGTATTATCTATCTATCTATCTATTATCTATATCTATCTATGTATATATCTATTATCTCTCTATCTATCTCTCTATCTATTATCTATGTATGTATGTGTTATCTATCTATCTCTCTCTCTATCTCTCATCTATCTATCTATCTATCTATCTATCTATCTCTTATCTATCTATCTATCTATCTATCTATCTATCTATCTATCTATCTCTCTTTATCTATCTCACAGACTGGAAGCTTGCGAGCAGGGCCCTCTTTCCTCTTGGTATTTGTTATAATCTGTGATTATTGTTATGCTGTAATGTCTATTGTCTGTACAAGTCCCCTCCGAAATGTAAAGTGCTGCGGAATATGTCGGCGCTATAGAAATAAAATTTATTATTATTATTATTATTATTATTATTATTATCAGCAGTCATCTGGAGCTATTTGCTGACTGATCACCTCTTTCCTCTTCTCATCTATCCACCCATTTATCTCCAGCATTTATGTGCTTCCAGTCTCTGTATACTGTCATATCTCCATGACCCTGGTGACATAGTGACCATATTTCTATACTCTTCTGTGGTTGGCGCAGACACTGGGCCCGGTATATGTCGGATGGGATAATGGCCCCAGGTGCAGGTAGCGGGACAATAGCAGCTTCTGTGTGGACACCAGCCCTCTTGTCCAGGCCGCAGGGTTAGGAGGATATGCCTGGTTTAACAGCCCCATCCATAATCACTCTGTAAAAATACAGTCTGACAATAAGATAAACTCTCCTCTAATGGGGGCGCAGTCCCACCAAGTGGCATTGTGTTAACACCAGTAGAAGTGAGCTGTCCATGAATGAGAGCAGAGAATGACACATGAGGGGGCTCCGAGGCTTCCTTAGATCTGGCACACAAGTTGGGTGGTCTATGTTTATTTCAACAGCCTTCAGTAGACCCCTTCCTCACCTCCCTGTGCAAGTGCCTAGAGCAGCCTGTCCTGCTGAGATCCTCTTCACACAGCTCCCTCTCATCCCCCAGGAGAAGAAAATCTCCACATAGTCAGGGAGGGGTGTTTATTTTTCCCCCCACCAAGAAGTGAATGTATAGGCCAAGATCAATACTGCTCTGGATTTGTGAACAAGGAGCAGCCAGGTAGTTCTCCAGCCTCCCTGCCAAGGAAGAAGCCCCACAGAATCCTTATGTGTCGCTCAATGGTTCTTCGTCCTAGGATTAATGTAAGGTGTGAAATCCAGAATCAGCGAGTCCTATCCAGAAGAGGAGATGAATCAATCCTACATAATCAGGAAGACCCTCAACATGTCTACGGACACTAGGGTCGAGGGTCCACACAGTGTCAGACTGAAGAACATTGGGCCCATCAGAGAATTTGATTCTGAAGGCCCACCTCCCCCCCCACTGAAGAGCCCCATAGCAACTGCAAGCCAAGGTTTGCACTATGAACTCTCCTGAAGGAGAAGCCAGGGCCCACCAGAGGATTCTTCGGTTCTCTGGTGGGTCAGACCAACCCTGGATCCACATATCCGAGACATCAGTATCAGATGTCTTGTTCCTCGGTTGACAATGACTGTTGTCAAAGAACATCATCTGTCATCCAGATATTTCATCAGTTTTACCGCAAAGTGATGAACCGGATCAAAAAACGCAACGTTACGCATTTTCTGGTCTTTGAAGGGTCCAACGCAAAAACTGGTGTGAAGAATGAGTGTGAATGATCCCATAGCTAATTATGGGATCTGGTCTCACACTAGTCTCCTATTGGCGTTTCAGTGCCACGCCAGAGGGGAAAAAAAAGGAAATTACGGAAAATATCAAAACCCAACCTAACGGTCATGATTTGGGTTCATCGTTGGACACCAGGCTTTTGGACACCAAGCCGGCGCAACAGGTCTATTGGCGCATGTTCATATGTGAAATTTCTACTTCTGAGAAACTCTCTTTTTCTGATTCATGGAGTTTTGGACATTTCCTTCAGAAAAATGAGGCAGTTGGAAAATTTCTGCAGTATGTACACAGAGGCTTAAAGGGGCGTATCGATGACCTATCGGTAGGATAGGTAATGGTCCGACACACAGCCCCCCACTGATCAGCCATTATGAGTGCGGGATTCTGCTGTGTAGTGAAGATCCATTAAATGTTTACATCCTGATCATTTGGGGCACTAGAGGTCAGACCCCCAATAATCTGATATAGAGCCTCCATACACATTAGACTACAGCTGTCCACACCCTCCTAAAAGAGGTTGTACAGCCTTGGGGCTCAATGTGACTGCAGTCTTGTGCATCCTCAGAGAGCACCAGGAGCGAGCGGCGCATGACTACAAGCATGCAGTTTTCATATTTCTGGCCACATTCCAACTAGAAGTATGCAGTTTTTCCCAATTCGCTTGTACTGAGCAGATCATGCCGTCTAGTCGGCATGTGACCATGTGTAAGAAAAGCCCACATGCTCCTAGTGCTATTACCAAAGAATCCTGACAGCTAGCACAGTGCGTGCTGGGAGGATTCACTAATCTGTAGACACACAGAGCAACTGCAGACTTAAACCACAAAGAGTACAAAACCCCTTTAAGGATAGGTAATCAATATGATATGGCTTGGGAACCCGTTTAAAGAATTAGCTTAATAGGTGTGACACCAAGTGACATTCACACAATGTGTGTAGCCCCCATAGAATATGATGGGGCTGATTTATCATGGTGTAGACCCCATAGAATATAATGGGGCCGATTAATCATGTATGTAGCCCCCATAGAATATAATGGGGCTGATTTATCATGTGTGTAGACCCCATAGAATATAATGGGGCTGATTTATCATGTGTGTAGCCCCCATAGAATATAATGGGGCCGATTTATCATGTGTGTAGCCCCCATAGAGTATAAAGGGGCTAATTTATCATGTGTGTAGACCCCATAGCATATAATGGGGCTGATTTATCATGTGTGCAGACCCCATAGAATATAATGGGGCTGATTTATCATGTGTGTAGCCCCCATAGAATATCATGGGGCTGATTTATCATGTGTGTAGCCCCCATAGAATATAATGGGGCTGATTTATCATGTGTGTAGCCCCCATAGAATATAATGGGGCTGATTTATCATGTGTGTAGCCCCCCATAGAAAACAATGGGCTGATTTATCATGTGTGTAGCCCCCATAGAATATAATGGGGCTGATTTATCATGTGTGTAGCCCCCATAGAATATAATGGGGATGATTTATCATGTGTGTAGCCCCCATAGAATGTAATGGGGCGGATTTATCATGAGTGCAGCCCCCCCAAAGAATATAATGGGGCTGACTTATCATGTGTGTAGCCCCCATAGAATATAATGGGGCTGATTTATCATGTGTGTAGCCCCCATAGAATATAATGGGGCTGATTTATCATGTGTGTAGCCCCCATAGAATATAATGGGGCTGATTTATCATGTGTGTAGCCCCCATAGAATATAATGGGGCTGATTTATCATGTGTGTAGCCCCCCATAGAATATAATGGGGCTGATTTGTCATGTGTGTAGCCCACCATAGAATATAATGGGGCCGATTTATCATGTGTGTAGCCCCCCATAGAATATAATGGGGCTGATTTATCATGTGTGTAGCCCCCATAGAATATAATGGGGCTGATTTATCATGTGTGTAGCCCCCCATAGAATATAATGGGGATGATTTATCATCTGTGTAGCCCCCATTGAATATAATGTGGATGATTTATCATGTGAGTAGCCCCCATAGAATATAATGGGGCTGATTTATCATGTGTGTAGCCCCCCATAGAATATAATGGGGCTGATTTGTCATGTGTGTAGCCCCCATAGAATATAATGGGGCTGATTTGTCATGTGTGTAGCCCCCATAGAATATAATGGGGCTGATTTATCATGTGTGTAGCCCCCCATAGAATATAATGGGGCTGATTTGTCATGTGTGTAGCCCCATAGAATATAATGGGGCTGATTTATCATGTGTGTAGCCCCCATAGAATATAATGGGGCTGATTTATCATGTGTGTAGCCCCCATAGAATGTAATGTGGATGATTTATCATGTGTGTAGCCCCCATAGAATGTAATGGGGATGATTTATCATTTGTGTAGCCCCATAGAATATAATGGGGCTGATTTATCGTGTGTAGCCCCCATAGAATATAATGGGGCTGATTTATCATGTGTGTAGCCCCCATAGAATGTAATGGGGATGATTTATCATGTGTGTAGCCCCCCATAGAATATAATGGGGCTGATTTATCGTGTGTAGCCCCCATAGATTGTAATGGGGATGATTTGTCATGTTTGTAGCCCCCATAGAATGTAATGGGGCTGATTTATCGTGTGTGTAGCTCCCATAGAATATAATGGGGCTGATTTATCATGTGTGTATCCCCCCATAGAATAAAATGGGGCTGATTTATCGTGTGTAGCCCCCATAGATTTTAATGGGGATGATTTGTCATGTTTGTAGCCCCATAGAATATAATGGGGCTGATTTATCATGTGTGTAGCCCCCCATAGAATGTAATGGTGCTGATTTATCGTGTGTAGCCCCCATAGAATGTAATGGGGCTGATTTATCATGTGTGTAGCCCCCCATAGAATATAATGGGGCTGATTTATCGTGTGTAGCCCCCATAGAATGTAATGGTGCTGATTTATCATGTTTGTAGCCCCCATAGAATATGATGGGGCTGATTTATCATGGTGTAGACCACATAGAATATAATGGGGCCGATTAATCATGTATGTAGCCCCCATAGAATATAATGGGGCTGATTTATCATGTGTGTAGACCCCATAGAATACAATGGGGCTGATTTATCATGTGTGTAGCCCCCATAGAATATAATGGGGCCGATTTATCATGTGTGTAGCCCCCATAGAGTATAAAGGGGCTAATTTATCATGTGTGTAGACCCCATAGCATATAATGGGGCTGATTTATCATGTGTGCAGACCCCATAGAATATAATGGGGCTGATTTATCATGTGTGTAGCCCCCATAGAATATCATGGGGCTGATTTATCATGTGTGTAGCCCCCATAGAATATAATGGGGCTGATTTATCATGTGTGTAGCCCCCATAGAATATAATGGGGCTGATTTATCATGTGTGTAGCCCCCATAGAAAACAATGGGCTGATTTATCATGTGTGTAGCCCCCATAGAATATAATGGGGCTGATTTATCATGTGTGTAGCCCCCATAGAATATAATGGGGATGATTTATCATGTGTGTAGCCCCCATAGAATGTAATGGGGCGGATTTATCATGAGTGCAGCCCCCCCAAAGAATATAATGGGGCTGACTTATCATGTGTGTAGCCCCCCATAGAATATAATGGGGCTGATTTATCATGTGTGTAGCCCCCATAGAATATAATGGGGCTGATTTATCATGTGTGTAGCCCCCATAGAATATAATGGGGCTGATTTATCATGTGTGTAGCCCCCATAGAATATAATGGGGCTGATTTATCATGTGTGTAGCCCCCCATAGAATATAATGGGGCTGATTTGTCATGTGTGTAGCCCACCATAGAATATAATGGGGCCGATTTATCATGTGTGTAGCCCCCCATAGAATATAATGGGGCTGATTTATCATGTGTGTAGACCCCATAGAATATAATGGGGCTGATTTATCATGTGTGTAGCCCCCCATAGAATATAATGGGGATGATTTATCATCTGTGTAGCCCCCATTGAATATAATGTGGATGATTTATCATGTGAGTAGCCCCCATAGAATATAATGGGGCTGATTTATCATGTGTGTAGCCCCCCATAGAATATAATGGGGCTGATTTGTCATGTGTGTAGCCCCCATAGAATATAATGGGGCTGATTTGTCATGTGTGTAGCCCCCATAGAATATAATGGGGCTGATTTATCATGTGTGTAGCCCCCCATAGAATATAATGGGGCTGATTTGTCATGTGTGTAGCCCCATAGAATATAATGGGGCTGATTTATCATGTGTGTAGCCCCCATAGAATATAATGGGGCTGATTTATCATGTGTGTAGCCCCCCATAGAATGTAATGTGGATGATTTATCATGTGTGTAGCCCCCATAGAATGTAATGGGGATGATTTATCATTTGTGTAACCCCATAGAATATAATGGGGCTGATTTATCGTGTGTAGCCCCCATAGAATATAATGGGGCTGATTTATCATGTGTGTAGCCCCCATAGAATGTAATGGGGATGATTTATCATGTGTGTAGCCCCCATAGAATGTAATGGGGCTGATTTATCATGTGTGTAGCCCCCATAGAATATAATGTGGATGATTTGTCATGTGTGTAGCCCCATAGAATATAATGGGGCTGATTTATCGTGTGTAGCCCCCATAGAATATAATGGGGCTGATTTATCGTGTGTAGCCCCCATAGAATATAATGTGGATGATTTGTCATGTGTGTAGCCCCCATAGAATGTAATGGGGCTGATTTATCATGTGTGTAGCCCCCATAGAATATAATGGGGCTGATTTATCATGTGTGTAGCCCCCATAGAATGTAATAGGGATGATTTATCATGTGTGTAGCCCCCATAGAATATAATGGGGCTGATTTATCGTGTGTAGCCCCCATAGATTTTAATGGGGATGATTTGTCATGTTTGTAGCCCCATAGAATATAATGGGGCTGATTTATCATGTGTGTAGCCCCCCATAGAATGTAATGGGGCTGATTTATCGTGTGTAGCCCCCATAGAATGTAATGGGGCTGATTTATCATGTGTGTAGCCCCCCATAGAATATAATGGGGCTGATTTATCGTGTGTAGCCCCCAAAGAATATAATGGGGCTGATTTATCATGTGTGTAGCCCCCCATAGAATATAATGGGGCTGATTTATCATGTGTGTAGCCCCCCATAGAATATAATGGGGCTGATTTATCATGTGTGTAGCCCCCATAGAATATAATGGGGCTGATTTATCATGTGTGTAGCCCCCATAGAATATAATGGGGCTGATTTATCATGTGTGTAGCCCCCATAGAATATAATGGGGCTGATTTATCATGTGTGTAGCCCCCCATAGGATATAATGGGGCTGATTTATCATGTCTGTAGCCCCCATAGAATATAATGGGGCTGATTTATCATGTGTGTAGCCCCCCATAGAATATAATGGGGCTGATTTATCGTGTGTGTAGCCCCCCATAGAATATAATGGGGCTGATTTATCGTGTGTGTAGCCCCCATAGAATATAATGGGGCTGATTTATCGTGTGTGTAGCCCCCATAGAATATAATGTGGATGATTTATCATGTGTGTAGCCCCCATAGAATATAATGGGGCTGATTTGTCATGTGTGTAGCCCCCATAGAATATAATGGGGCTGATTTGTCATGTGTGTAGCCCCCATAGAATATAATGGGGCTGATTTATCATGTGTGTAGCCCCCCATAGAATATAATGGGGCTGATTTATCATGTGTGTAGCCCCCCATAGAATATAATGGGGCTGATTTATCATGTGTGTAGCCCCCATAGAATATAATGGGGCTGATTTATCATGTGTGTAGCCCCCATAGAATATAATGGGGCTGATTTATCATGTGTGTAGCCCCCCATAGAATATAATGGGGCTGGTTTGTCATGTGTGTAGCCCACCATAGAATATAATGGGGCCGATTTATCATGTGTGTAGCCCCCCATAAAATATAATGGGGTTGATTTATCATGTGTGTAGCCCCCATAGAATATAATGGGGCTGATTTATCATGTTTGTAGCCCCCCATAGAATATAATGGGGATGATTTATCATGTGTGTAGCCCCCATTGAATATAATGGGGATGATTTATCATGTGTGTAGCCCCCATAGAATATAATGGGGCTGATTTATCATGTGTGTAGCCCCCCATAGAATATAATGGGGCTGATTTGTCATGTGTGTAGCCCCCATAGAATATAATGGGGCTGATTTGTCATGTGTGTAGCCCCCATAGAATATAATGGGGCTGATTTATCATGTGTGTAGCCCCCATAGAATATAATGTGGATGATTTATCATGTGTGTAGCCCCCATAGAATATAATGGGGCTGATTTGTCATGTGTGTAGCCCCCATAGAATATAATGGGGCTGATTTGTCATGTGTGTAGCCCCCATAGAATATAATGGGGCTGATTTATCATGTGTGTAGCCCCCATAGAATATAATGGGGCTGATTTATCATGTGTGTAGCCCCGCATAGAATATAATGGGGCTGATTTGTCATGTGTGTAGCACCCATAGAATATAATGGGGCTGATTTATCGTGTGTGTAGCCCCCCATAGAATATAATGTGGATGATTTATCATGTGTGTAGCCCCCATAGAATATAATGGGGCTGATTTGTCATGTGTGTAGCCCCCATAGAATATAATGGGGCTGATTTGTCATGTGTGTAGCCTCCATAGAATATAATGGGGCTGATTTATCATGTGTGTAGCCCCCCATAGAATATAATGGGGCTGATTTGTCATGTGTGTAGCCCCCATAGAATATAATGGGGCTGATTTATCGTGTGTGTAGCCCCCCATAGAATATAATGTGGATGATATATCATGTGTGTAGCCCCCATAGAATATAATGGGGCTGATTTGTTATGTGTGTAGCCCCCATAGAATATAATGGGGCTGATTTGTCATGTGTGTAGCCCCCATAGAATATAATGGGGCTGATTTATCACGTGTGTAGCCCCCCATAGAATATAATGGGGCTGATTTGTCATGTGTGTAGCCCCCATAGAACATAATGGGGCTGATTTATCGTGTGTGTAGCCCCCCATAGAATATAATGGGGCTGATTTATCATGTGTGTAGCCCCCCATAGAATATAATGGGGCTGATTTATCATGTGTGTAGCCCCCATAGAATATAATGAGGCTGATTTATCGTGTGTAGCCCCCATAGATTGTAATGTGGATGATTTCTCATGTGTGTAGCCCCATAGAATATAATGGGGCTGATTTATCATGTGTGTAGCCCCCATAGAATATAATGGGGCTGATTTATCATGTTTGTAGCCCCCATAAAATGTAATGTGGTTGATTTATCATGTGTGTAGCCCCCATAGAATGTAATGGGGATGATTTATCATGTGTGTAGCCCCATAGAATATAATGGGGCTGATTTATCTTGTGTAGCACCCATAGAATATAATGGGGCTGATTTATCATGTGTGTAGCCCCCATAGAATGTAATGGGGATGATTTATCATGTGTGTAGCCCCCCATAGAATATAATGGGGCTGATTTATCGTGTGTAGCCCCCATAGATTGTAATGGGGATGATTTGTCATGTTTGTAGCCCCCATAGAATATAATGGGGCTGATTTATCATGTGTGTAGCCCCCCATAGAATATAATGTGGATGATTTATCATGTGTGTAGCCCCCCATAGAATATAATAGGGCTGATTTTTCGTGTGTAGCCCCCATAGAATGTAATAGATATGATTTATCATGTGTGTCGACCCCATAGAATATAATGGGGCTGATTTATCATGTGTGTAGCACCCCATAGAATATAATGGGGCTGATTTATCATGTGTGTAGCCCCCCATAGAATATAATGTGGATGATTTATCATGTGTGTAGCCCCCATTTAATGTAATGGGGCTGATTTATCATGTGTGTAGCCCCCATAGAATATAATGGGGCTGATTTATCATGTGTGTAGCACCCCATAGAATATAATGGGGCTGATTTATCATGTGTGTAGCCCCCATAGAATATAATGGGGCTGATTTATCATGTGTGTAGCACCCCATAGAATATAATAGGGCTGATTTTTCGTGTGTAGCCCCCATAGAATGTAATGGATATGATTTATCATGTGTGTCGACCCCATAGAATATAATGAGGCTGATTTATCATGTGTGTAGCCCCCCATAGAATATAATGGGGCTGATTTGTCATGTGTGTAGCCCCCATAGAATATAATGGGGCCGATTTATCATGTGTGTAGCCCCCCATAGAATATAATGGGGCTGATTTATCATGTGTGTAGCCCCCATAGAATATAATGGGGCTGATTTATCATGTGTGTAGCCCCCATTGAATATAATGTGGATGATTTATCATGTGTGTAGCCCCCATAAAATATAATGGGGCTGATTTATCATGTGTGTAGCCCCCATAGAATATAATGGGGCTGATTTATCATGTGTGTAGCCCCCCATAGAATATAATGGGGCTGATTTGTCATGTGTGTAGCCCCCATAGAATATAATGGGGCTGATTTATCATGTGTGTAGCCCCCCATAGAATATAATGGGGCTGATTTGTCATGTGTGTAGCCCCCATAGAATATAATGGGGCTGATTTATCATGTGTGTAGCCCCCATAGAATATATTGGGGCTGATTTGCCATGTGTGTAGCCCCCATAGAATATAATGGGGCTGATTTATCATGTGTGTAGCCCCCATAGAATATAATGGGGCTGATTTATCGTGTGTGTAGCCCCCCATAGAATATAATGTGGATGATTTATCATGTGTGTAGCCCCCATAGAATATAATGGGGCTGATTTGTCATGTGTGTAGCCCCGTAGAATATAATGGGGCTGATTTATCATGTGTGTAGCCCCCATAGAATATAATGGGGCTGATTTATCATGTGTGTAGCCCCCATAGAATATAATGTGTATGATTTATCATGTGTGTAGCCCCCTTTGAATATAATGTGGATGATTTATCATTTGTGTAGCCCCCATAGAATGTAATGGGGCTGATTTATCATGTGTGTAGCCCCCCATAGAATATAATGGGGCTGATTTGTCATGTGTGTAGCCCACCATAGAATATAATGTGGATGATTTATCATGTGTGTAGCCCCCATAGAATATAATGGGGTTGATTTATCATGTTTGTTGCCCCCATAGAATACAATGGGCTGATTTATCATGTGTGTAGCCCCCATGGAATATAATGGGGCTGATTTATCATGTGTGTAGCCCCCCATAGAATATAATGGGGCTGATTTATCATGTGTGTAGCCCCCTTTGAATATAATGTGGATGATTTATCATTTGTGTAGCCCCCATAGAATGTAATGGGGATGATTTATCATGTGTGTAGCCCCCCATAGAATATAATGGGGCTGATTTGTCATGTGTGTAGCCCACCATAGAATATAATGTGGATGATTTATCATGTGTGTAGCCCCCATAGAATATAATGGGGTTGATTTATTATGTGTGTAGCCCCCATAGAATACAACGGGCTGATTTATCATGTGTGAAGCCCCCATGGAATATAATGGGGCTGATTTATCATGTGTGTAGCCCCCATAGAATACAATGGGCTGATTTATCATGTGTGTAGCCCCCATGGAATATAATGGGGCTGATTTATCATGTGTGTAGCCCACATAGAATACAATGGGCTGATTTATCATGTGTGTAGCCCCCATGGAATATAATGGGGCTGATTTGTCATGTGTGTAGCCCCCATAGAATATAATGGGGCTGATTTATCATGTGTGTAGCCCCCATAGAATATAATGGGGCTGATTTATCGTGTGTAACCCACGATAGAATATAATGGGGCCGATTTATCGTGTGTAGCCCCCATCGAATATAATGGGGATGATTTATCATGTGTGTAGCCCCCCCATAGAATGTAATGGGGATGATTTATCATGTGTGTAGCCCCCCCATAGAATATAATGGGCTGATTTATCATGTGTAGCCCCCATAGAATTTAATGGGGCTGATTTATCGTGTGTGTAGCCCCCCATAGAATATTATGGGCTGATTTATCATGTGTGTAGCCCCCATAGAATATAATGGGCTGATTTATCATGTGTGTAGCCCCCATTGAATATAATGGGGCTGATTTATCATGTGTGTAGCCCCCATAGAATATAATGGGGCTGATTTATCATGTGTGTAGCCCCCCATAGAATATAATGGGGCTGATTTATCATGTGTGTAGCCCCCCATAGAATAAAATGGGGCTGATTTATCATGTGTGTAGCCCCCCATAGAATATAATGGGGCTGATTTATCATGTGTGTAGCCCCCCATAGAATGTAATGGGGCTGATTTATCATGTGTGTAGCCCCCCGTAGAATGTATAATATGGGGCCAATTCACAGAGGTGGGCATTTTACATACCAGTGATGACATGGAGGTGTTTTTGAGACATAACGCAAGGTGCACACATGTGACGTCTCATTTCTGCATATTAAATTTTTTTTTTATTCCATAACGCAAATTATAAACATAGACTTATTGCATAATAAAAATCAAATCAGCAGCTTGATTGATTGATGTTGACCTATGGTGGACGACCCCTTTAAGCCCATGCTGACCATTTTGTGGCGTTCTGGTAACAGCAGAATCCATTATTTGTAATGTCTATGTCTTTTTTATATGAAACAGAGCGACTTGTAATTTGACTACATAAAGGGTATCCTTGTCCTTCTAAATAATGACCTAACTAGTGAATAGGAAAGAAATATTTTAACTGGATTTCCCCTTTAAAGCTATGTTCTTTTTTTTTCTGCTTTTTTTAATGCAAATTTTAAGCTGCGTTTTACAGTACCAGCAAAGTCTATAAGATTTCAGAAATCTCATTCACACACATTGTTTTTTTAAATTTTTTTCCTGACTGATTTGGAGTACTGCTGCGTTTTTGCAAAACTGCAGTATGCCACTTCTGTCAGCTTTTTTTTTTTTTACCCATAGGAAACACGAGGTATCAGTCTTTGCTCCATTTTTGGTGCAAAACCTAAGGCCGGTTTCACATTTGCGCTTTATGGCGCTGCTGCCGCTAAGCCCCGCCCCCTGCCCTCACCATCCGGTCATCGCCGCCTACTAGCACACATGGACGCTTGCAATCTGCGCACCCTATCTTTAGAATAGGGTGGTCAGATCATGCGCTGGCCGTGCGCTAGTAGGATTTTGCCGTGCGCTGCACACTTTTGAAGGTGCGCCCGTGTGCGCCGAACGCAGCATGTTGCATTTCGGCGCGCACGGCGCACCTTCAAAAGTGCGCAGCGCATGGCAAAATCCTGCTAGCGCACGGCCAGCGCACGATCTGCGCACCCTATGCTAAAGATAGGGTGTGCAGATCGCAAGCGTCCATGTGCGCTAGTAGGCGGCGATGACCGGATGGGGCGGGCAGGGAGACGGCAGGGGGCGGGGCTTAGCGGCAGCCATGCGCAGGCCGTCGCAGCGCCATAAAGCGCAAATGTGAAACCGGCCTAAGAAAGTTAAAGTAAGCTTTTTTTGGGGTCACTAAACTTTATCAACATGCACAAGAGACAATAAAAACGCAGCAAATATGCAGGAAAAAAAATAAGTAAAAACGCAACGAAACCTGGTTTTTGTAAGCAGCTTCTTTTACTGCCCTATGGGAAAAAAAAGCAGCAAAAACTCAACATTTGTACATACCCTTAGGGTTTGTACACATCACATTTTTGAGGCCATGTGCACACGTTGCGGATTCTGCTGCGGATCTGCAGCGTTTTTGGGTCTGCGGGTCCGCAGCAGATTTAGCTACATTGTACAGTACCATTGTTTTCAATGATAAAATGAAAAATGCTGTGCACACGCTGCAGATTTTTCCGCGCGTTCAGATCCTCAGCATGTCAATTCTTTGTGCGGAATCCGCAGCGGTTTCACACCTTCTCCAATGTAGAGGTGTGAAACCGCAGGGCTAAGGCTATGTGCACATGCTGCGGATTCTGCTGCGGATCCGCAGCGTTTCTAGCCCTGCGGGTCCGCAGCAGTTTCTGCTGCGTTGTATAGTACCATTGTCTGCAATGGTAAAACCAAAAACGCTGTGCACATGCTGCGGATTTTTCCGCGCGGGTTATAATCTGCAGCATATCAATTCTTTGTGCGGATTCCACTGCGGTTTCACACCTTTACCATTGTAGAGGTGTGAAACCGCAGGCTAATCCGCAGGTAAACCCGTGCATATGTTCATTTTTTACGCGCTTCTTCTTGTGGGTTAGGCTGTGTGCACATGATGAGTTTCTGACACTATGAATTTTTTGCTGCGTATTTTCAGTTTCGGCAAAATGGACGGGATTTATAGAAATCATCTACCTGCTTGGCTTTTATTTTACTCCATGTACTCTGACCTACGTGCGAGTTCCGAATTCGCAGCACATCAGTTTATCTTATGAGTGCGCTCAGTTTTCGGTGCAGATTTCACTTGCATTGGATGCGGAAAATGCGTAGGTAAAAGACGTACAAGTGTCGTTAGTGTGCTTCTGAGGTGAAAACGCATGTAATGTGCACATGACTATACCAAAAAAGTTTTGTGAAAGCCAAAAACCAGGAAGTATCAGAAACAAAGCAGCTTTAATGATAACATGACACCAAAAAGAGACAAAAACCGAATCGTCAAAAACGAGATAAAGACACATGTACAAAATTATTTTTTAATTACAGTTGTAGCCAAAAGTATTGACACCCCTGCAATTCTGTCAGATAATACTCAGTTTCTTCCTGAAAATGATTGCAAACACAAATTCTTTGGTATTATTATCTTCATTTAATTTGTCTTAAATGAAAAAAAACACAAAAAGAATTGTCCTAAAGCCAAATTGGATATAATTCCACACCAAACATAAAAAACAGGGTGGACAAAAGTATTGGCACTGTTCGAAAAATCATGTGATGCTTCTCTAATTTGTGTAATTAACAGCACCTGTAACTTACCTGTGGCACCTAACAGGTGTTGGCAATAACTAAATCACACTTGCAGCCAGTTGACATGGATTAAAGTTGACTCAACCTCTGTCCTGTCAAAGCAGTGGACACTTGTCCAATGGTTACATGGCAACATGGACCTGTTTTTATTTGGGTTGGGTAGTTTAAGGGTTAATGCTGTCTCTAAGTTTCTTCTTTCAGGTTCTGAGGAATTTTTTTATTAATTGGCTGGTTATTAACCAATAAGAAATCGAGTTGTGTGAATTGACCCGGTAACGGGCTTTGATTGGTCTGCCTTTTCGGCGGGAGTAAAGGACTATATATACTGGAACCTGAGGTGATTTCATCACTTTTCAACTTTGAAGTTAAGAAGATGCCCGCCCGCCCTCCCCAATTTTATGTAATTCTCTCTTTTTCCGTCATGAAAACTTTATTAGAGTTGGGTACGATTGCTCTTTTCAATGAGCGAATTTTGGTTATCGGATTAATAAAGGAATTATTTATGGAATTATTTATTAAAGAATTAATTATTTGGTGGATTTTGGTTTTTCCCATGGATTTCAGTAACCCTTAATAAAGTTTACATGGCCACTTTTCTCCACATATGTCTGGATGTCTCAATTATTTATTATAGAGTATTTAAGTTTGTTGGGTCCTATGTTGCCATGTGTCCTTGTGTGTACCACATTGAGCATGGAGAAAAGAAAGAAGACCAAAGAACTGTCTGAGGACTTGAGAAACCAAATTGTGAGGAAGCATGAGGAATATCAAGGCTACAAGTCCATCTCCAAAGACCTGAATGTTCTTGTGTCTACCGTGCGCAGTGTCATCAAGAAGTTTAAAGCCCATGGCACTGTGGCTAACCTCCCTAGATGTGGACGGAAAAGAAAAATTGACAAGAGATTTCAACGCAAGATTGTGCAGATGTTGGATAAAGAACCTCGACTAACATCCAAACAAGTTCAAGCTGCCCTGCAGTCCGAGGGTACAACAGTGTCAACCCGTACTATCCATCGGCGTCTGAATGAAAAGGGACTGTTTGGTAGGAGACCCAGGAAGACCCCACTTCTTACCCCGAGACATAAAAAAGCCAGGCTGGAGTTTGCCAAAACTTACCTGAAAAACGTTTAGGAAGAATGTTCTCTGGTCAGATGAGACAAAAGTAGAGCTTTTTGGGCAAAGGCATCAACATAGAGTTTACAGGAGAAAAAAGAGGCATTCAAAGAAAAGAACACGGTCCCTACAGTCAAACATGGCGGAGGTTCCCTGATGTTTTGGGGTTGCTTTGCTGCCTCTGGCACTGGACTGCTTGACCGTGTGCATGGCATTAAGAAGTCTGAAGACTACCAATAAATTTTACATAGTACACACAGAGAAAAACACGGAGCAGAGAACAACATCCAATAAAAAACAATAATTTATTGATTCAAGTAAATGACAATACAAAAGTATACATATCGATAATGGCTTAATAATAAAAAAGGAAAAGGAGGGATACAAAGGCCAAAAACAAAGGTACACGTGGTGGTCCTGTGACCAAGAGTTATAAGATGTATGAAGCGACAATATAGTATAATAAAACCCGGGCAAAAACCCATGCAGAGTATAATTAATATTGTCCAGAGCATTTAAACAAGTCAAATGCCCCTCAGTATTTAAATAGTGTCACTTAGGCCTCTTTCACACATCAGGTTTTCGCCGTCAGGCGTGATCCGGCGCTTTTGACAGAAACCGGATCCGGCGAAATGCAATGCCGGATCCGGTTTCCCCCCCATTGACTTGCATTTGCGTCGGATCGCGCCGGATGGCCATGCGTTTCATCCGGTTTTCGCCGGATCCGGCAATATGTCGCGATCCGGCGTCTGGAAAAAACGGCTACTGTAACGTTTTTTGTCTCCGGCGAAAAAGCCGGACCCGCTGGATGCGGCGCGTCCGGCTTTTTCACACAATGAAAGCCTATGAGCGCCGCAATGCGCCTGATCCGGCGAAAGCCGGATCCGGTGGCCGGATCCGTTTTTTTTGGTCTGAGCATGCTCAGTAGCTCTGCCCACAAGACATATAAAAGCAAGACAGTGGGACCCACAGCCACACCCAACATGCCACCCAAGAAAGCAACCAAGCGCAGCAGGAGAAGGCAGGAGACCACTGCAGCACCATCAGCACCACCACCACCCCAAATGGAGCAGCAAATGGAACATGCTGAGGAGGGGAGTCCAGCAGCAGATGAGAGACGGTAATTATCAAATCCCCCATTCCTCCAAACTAGGGCCATGGAATATCAAGATATTCATTGGCCCTTTGTTTCTCTTTATTCAACAGCCGCCCAAGAGATGCAGCAGCAGCAGCAGCAGCAGCAGCAGAAATGGCATCACTGGCAGCAGCAACAGCAGCAGCAATACCCACAGCCATGGAGTCTGGCCATCAACAGGACAGCACATCTTCTTCTGGGAGCCCTCCCTCGCATCGTCAGCGTTTGACGGTAAGTTTTTATTTCCAAAATCCATCATCTCTGTAATATATGTCTATTCATTGCCTTTTATTTCAAAACAGGAATCACAAGATGAAGAGGAGCTCCCAGAAGAAGAAGGAAGGGGTGGACAGACACCTGGAGTGGGCTCACAATTGGTAAGTTTTTTGCATCAAACGCAGAAACACAACATCACACTACACACAACACATAGAAAACAATGTTCTGCAGACCACACACAGCAAACAAATGCCTACATCCAAAGACATAACATTTTTTGTTTTCTTCTCTAGTCTTCCCAATCTGGTGCTCGGCCAAGAGGTCCTCGCAGTGCCTCCCAGGGTCGTCGGCGACAGCAACGCGGCGGTCACCAGCGTGTAAGTATAAATATTTTTGCTTTGTTTTTTTGCACTTTTTATTTCATTTCTTTTGTGGAGGCTAATTATGTTATTTTTGTCTTTTTTTTTTAACAGCCTTCACAGCGTGCTCCCGACTCTGACGGTGAGGATGGAGGACTCGATGTGGACCACCTCATCGATCTCGTCAGAGAAAGGGAGCCGCTCTGGAATATGGCTGACCGCCGCCACGCTGACCTTATCGTTACCCGACGACTCTGGGAGGAAATCTGTTCGCTCCTTGTGGGCCGCTGGGAGGACCTCGATGTTCGGGCCCAGATTAAAGAGCGTAAGTATATACAGTACCGGTTGCTTGATGTAAACCAGTGTTTCCCGAACTCCAGTCCTCGTGGTCCCCACGGATCATGTGTTCAGGATTTCTATTTACTATGGAAATCCTGAAAACATGACCCCTGGGGACCATGAGGACTGGAGTTTGTGAAACACTGATGTTGTATACTAACCACTCCTTTCTCGTTTCAGGGAACAGAATTGTGAATCGGTGGCGGTCTGTGAGGGATCGTTTCAAGAAGGAGTTCAATAAAGAGATGCGGGCCCCGAGTGGATCTGGAGGACGCAGGAGCAAGTACAAGTACGCACAAGCCCTGTCGTTCCTCCGGGAAACAATGGTCACTAGAAGGTAAATATTACACACCACATGTGAAAAAAATGTTAGATGTAACTTTTTTTTTTCAGCCAGGGCCATACCATGTCAGTATTTTAATTGTTTTTTTTTCTCTTTATTCCACAGCACGGTGAGCAGCACTCGGGAGCCTGCACGATTGGACCCTTCTGAGGCGATCCCTGAGGAGACCGGCACCGAGGGACACTTCGACCGCCCCGGTACATCTGCACCTTCCCAGCCTTCCCACACATTCGACCCATCTGTCCCATCCACCAGCACAGGAGCATCGTGGCCGCCTACATTACATGAAGCTGCTGGTGAGGAGATCGCTTTCCCTTTACCCCACCCTTCTGCCCCTGCCACCTCTAGTACACCTGCGGGTACTGGGCGGCAGCGGCAGAGGGGTCAGGAAAAGAGTTATGCGCCAGAGTTCTTGCATCTGAATGCATCTTTCCAGAACTGTCTAAAAGTCTTGTCAGAGCAAATCTCCGCAGGCTTTCAGCAGATCAACTCCAGCATTCTGGAGGTGAAGACACTTCTGCAAACCATGCATTCAGAAGCAAGATCTTCTCCAAACCACACCTTTTTCAGGTCTGTTGTGGAGCGCATGGCAACACTATCTCCTACCCAGCAGATGCATGTAATGCATTCGTGCCACGGTGCTCTACAGCAGGTTACCTCCCAACCTCCACCTCCCACCACTGTAGTTCCTCCACCTGCACCCCCTCCAGCCACTTTCCATCCTCCCCCTCCTATTACATCTGCACCCCCTCCAGCCACTTTCCATCCTCCCCCTCCTATTACATCTGCACCCCCTCCAGCCACTTTCCATCCTCCCCCTCCTATTACATACCAGCAACCTCACCAGTACCAGCAACCTTCCCAGTACCAGCAACCTCCCCAGTACCAGACATCTCCCCACTTCCAGCAACCTGCCCCGTACCAAACTCCTTCCCCGTACCAAACTCCTTCCCCGTACCAAACTCCTTCCCCGTACCAAACTCCTTCCCCGTACCAAACTCCTTCCCCATACAACTTTCCATCAACATCATCTGCTCCTACAGTCCCTGCTCAACCCTCCACTCCACCGCCCACCACCTCTTCTGCCTCCCACATGTCCACCCATTCTGTAGCTTTTTCCACACCTTCACCTCTAACTGTTCCTTCCCCACCACGATCCCAGTCCTCTCTCCACACACCCAGTGTCAAAGTGTCCCGCAGCCCCTCCAGCAGTATTTCCACCCCACACTACACAGATTTGTAATGTGTGTTTTTTAATAAAAATGCCCATTGGGTTTAAAACCTTTATTAAAAAAGTTTTTTGCACTTTAAAAACATTTTACAAAAAAAAAAAAAAATTAAATAAAAGTTAAATTATCGTTTCACAATGGTTGTCTGTCATTTCTTTCTGCGGCTAACTATGTTTAAAAAAAAGGTTAAATACAGGGTATTTCAAAGGTAAAAAGGTATTCAAAACCAGGTATAACTGTGGGTAAATTTTAGCTTTTTGCCACAGTTGTGTTCCTGGTTGTGTTTGAAGCAAAGTATTTCACCTAAAAAGTTGTGTTTATTGTTGGTGATTTCCTAACAATGTACACAACTTTTGTTAAAAGGTGAAATACTTTGCATAAAACACAACCAGGTACACACCTGTGGCCTAAAGGTAAAAATAGTAAGACCATGACAAGATAGCCAACTTTGGTTGGCAAAGGTATATACTGTTGGTACAGAAGGTACACAAGTTTAGGGCACAAATCTCTCACACTCTGTCATCCCAGTGTACTCTGCCTTGAGGTGACATAAAGTATAGTGCAAAATTGTCCCTCATTACTGAAACCGTCACAGAACTTCTAGTGGTAATATTTCCAATGACAACATCCATCTTTGCCAGTAACTTGCTCTTCTCTCCAACCTGCACTTTCTTCTCTACAACCTGTCAAAGAAGGGCTGTAGGAACACACTATATATAGTTTTCCAGTAGCCAATCCCGTTCGGAAGGCCACAAGGGTCAATTTTAAAAACCGGATCCGGCGTAATCCGTCGAAAAACGGATAGAAAAACGGATGAACCGGATGAGACGGATCCGGTTTTGTCTGTCAAGAACAAGACGGATCCGGCAGAAAACCGGATCCGGCACATCAGGTTTTACAAAACATTTGCCGGATCCGGCATTCGGGCACGACGCCGGATCGCGCCTGACGCCGAAAACCTGATGTGTGAAAGTAGCCTTACTCATGATCGCCGGTATGCCAAAGTGCACCTCTGTGAGGGGGTCACAGAGGTGCACTTTGGCATACTGGCGATCATGAGTAAGTGACACTATTTAAATACTGAGGGGCATTTGACTTGTTTAAATGCTCTGGACAATATTAATTATACTCTGCATGGGTTTTTGCCCGGGATTTATTATACTATATTGTCGCTTCATACATCTTATAACTCTTGGTCACAGGACCACCACGTGTACCTTTGTTTTTGGCCTTTGTATCCCTCCTTTTCCTTTTTTATTATTAAGCCATTATCGATATGTATACTTTTGTATTGTCATTTACTTGAATCAATAAATTATTGTTTTTTATTGGATGTTGTTCTCTGCTCCGTGTTTTTCTCTGTGTGTACTCTCAATGGGAGCATTTCCTTTTCTGATTACTTCTAGGCTTTGGCCTTATATTTTTTTGGATTGAAGTTATTTTCTTCAGTATTTATTTAATTTATATATGCTTATTTTTGACTATTTCTTGTTTTCACAATAAATTTTGCAGCATAATGTAGGGCCCAATGTGAGAAAGCTGGGTCTCCCTCAGAGGTCATGGGTCTTTCAGCAGGATAATGACCCAAAACACACTTCAAAAAGCACTAGAAAATGGTTTGAGAGAAAGCACTGGAGACTTCTAAGGTGGCCAGCAATGAGTCCAGACCTGAATCCCATAGAACACCTGTGGAGAGATCTAAAAATGGCAGTTTGGAGAAGGCACCCTTCATATATCAGGGACCTGGAGCAGTTTGCCAAAGAAGAATGGTGTAAAATTCCAGCAGAGCATTGTAAGAAACTCATTGATGGTTACCGGAAGTGGTTGGTCGCAGTTATTTTGGCTAAAGGTTGTGCAACCAAGTATTAGGCTGAGGGTGCCAATACTTTTGTCTGGCCCATTTTTGGAGTTTTGTGTGAAATGATCAATGTTTTGCTTTTTGCTTCATTCTCTTTTGTGTTTTTTCATTTAAGACAAATTAAATGAAGATAATAATACCAAAGAATTTGTGTTTGCAATCAATTTCAGGAAGAAACTGAGTATTATCTGACAGAATTGCAGGGGTGTCAATACTTTTGGCCACAACTGTAGGTGGAGTACGTACGAGACATTTGCTTTTTATTTTTTTAATTTGTAAATTTCAGACTAAAATCAAGTATTGTAATGAGTTTTCTACTGTGTGTTAGTTATAGGCCGGGGTCACACTTGCGAGTGTGATGCAAGAAACTCACACTAGTCTCTCGCATCAATACCCGGCGCTGCTGCTGGCACTCGGGACCGGAGTGTGGGAATGCATAGAAATACATGCAGCTGCACGCTCCGGTCCGAGTGTCGGCTGCAGTGCCGGGTATTGATGCGAGAGACTAGTGTGAGTTTCTTGCATCACACTCGCAAGTGTGACCCCAGCCTTATTCGTACACTTTTGCTAGTGTTAGTACACACAGTGACACCTGAGAATCCCACAATAATATATAATTCCAATAAAATAATATAAACATGCTAATACATTAGTTACCAGGTGCACTGATAGAGAAAGTGGAAACCACTTCAATAGTAAGAACCAAGAGAGAGGTACCCCAAAACAAAGAACTGAAGAAAATACCGGATAACAGAAGTATTCAAATAAAATTGCCTTTATTACAAAAAATTGGCAAACAAGTAGTACTAAAGATAAAAAGCATATGCCCATGCTGGGATAATAAGATGATACAAAAAAAATAAATTAAATATATATTTCTCTAATATTCAGAATGACGGACCAAGGAAAGAGAATAAATGAACAATATAATAATTGGCCACTTAAGAGTCAATAGCGCTATATGGTCCAAGTATGAAGCCCCCAAATAAGAATTGATTCAGTTATTCAAATAAGTAAGTGAAAAAAATAAAATACAAAATAGTGAACACAATCAATAACACATCCACAGGGGGAATATATTTCACCAATTAAACAAAGGAAAATCCCTCTCCAATGTAGGAGCGATTCAAAGTCCAATAAAGCAAGTAAGGGCAATGTGATACATAAAGTGCCAACAGCGCAGTGAATTATAATATGGAATCAATACAAGGAGCATATACCTTTAAGTTCCGTCAAAGTCCTAACACAGCGCACACCCCGACGCGCATTTCGGAATTAACTTCCTTCGTCAGGGGAAATACTTTTGCTAGTGTGTAACAAGGCAGCTATGACGATACTTTGCGTTCTTTGTTTATATTTCATTTTAGATTTTTTTTTGTAGATTTTTTTTCCCTTGTAAAGCAGAATATGATCAGTATGTCATCAGTTTTTTTCAGAGGCGGTGAGAAATGAAAAAGTTTCTTCACCTTCTGTCAGCCCGTGAAGATCAGACCGCACTCACATGCCATCCGAGTGCGGTCCGAGATTTTTCACAGACATATATAGACTTGCATTGCCGATTTTGATCTGACACATGGATCAAAATCAGACATGTCAATGGCTTTTTCTTCTGACCACTCGTTCCAAGGAAAAAACAAATCAGCCGCATAGAATATCATGGGTACAAGTGCAATCTATAAAAAAGCACTGATAGCACTCATACGAGAAAATCAGTGGTGTGCATGAGCCCTTACAAAGAGAAGCGGCCCCCGGACATTCATTGCCAGTAGAGTTGAGCGAAACAGGTCGGTCAGATTCAAAAGTCACCGACTTTCGCAAAAGTCGGGTTTTGCCGAGCGAAACCCAACCATAGCGTGAGGTCGGCCATGCGGTCGTCGACCCAAGCGCCAAAGTCGGATTTCACAGAATGCTTGCACGTGACTTTTTTTTTTTCAGCCAATGAGCAAGGACGAACACTGTGGGCAACGAGATGACATGTGCAGCGTCCGGGGAGAGAGAGAAAGAGAGAGAGAGATTTCGCACACTTTAAAAAAGCGGTCCGGCATGTAGGTGTCCTCCACTCCCTGCAGACTTTGCTTCCCCATTGACATGCATTGGGTTTCGTGTTTCAGTCGGACCTCAGACTTTTCCCGCTAGTCGGCCGATTTCGTTCGACTCGACTTTTGAGAAAGTCGGGTTTCCTGAAACCCGACTCGACCCTAAAAAGGCAAAGTGGCTCATCTATAAATGCCAGCACTAACCTGGGTCATCTCTGAGGGACCCTCCGGACATGATGGGATCGCTGGGGGCAAATAGAGCAAACAGCGTTACTGCGGTATCCGCACCCTGGTATACTACCACAACCATGTCACCCCAATACTCATTTATCTCCTAGAATTTCTTTTAGACATTCAATTCTTCCCCCATAACCCAAAGTATTAGTAGCACTGTTCCCTTGGAGCGATGGGGTCCTGTCGTCCAATCCAATCACGGGCAAAATCTGCCGTGAGTTAGGAAATTTTTCTTAAATTTGTCTACATTTCCTACATCTCTGTTTTTTTCCCACGTTGCCAATAACATAGGCTCATCTGTTAACCCCAATATGAGCGATCACAATCTCTATTGGATCAAAAAGTGTAGATTGTTTGTGCGTCCCCTAAAAATCCCTCCAGGACCTGCCGCCATAAGATGGGGGGGGCATTCAAATGTCTGGGATTTTTCGTGGGTCGGGTGGTCTGCACAAAATCACGGAGACGAAGCAGAATTTAATCAGAGCGTCCAATCAAGATCTGTGATGCAAGTCTGTGGGTGTGTGAAAAAATCAGATATCGGGCGGTTCACAGATATGAGAGAGGGGGAAAATTTATTTTTCTTTTTTCCGCATGCGAGAAAATCAATCTGACAAAGGCTTCAAATTAGGAGCCGAAATCTCGCATGTATCTGGGTGAATAAAGTCCACTTTTTCCATTGTCATTCATTGGTATTCTTCCAATCTATTTCTTTTGAGGCTTCTAGGCTGGCTGCTTTTGAAATTATTGCACCCACAAAATAAGAACTATATATATTTTTTCTCTTGTGTATATATATATATATATATATATACACTGTATATATTAACCCCTTTAAGACCCTGCCCTTTTTCATTTTGCGTTTCTGTTTTTGCTCCCCTTCTTCCCAGAGCCATAACTTTTTTTTATTTTTCCATCAATATGGCCATGTGAAGGCTTGGTTTTTTGCGAGACAAGTTGTACTCTTGAACGACACCTTTGGTTTTACCATATTGGGCACTCAAAGATGGGAAAAAAATTCCAAGTGAAATTGCAAAAAAAAAACAAAACACGTGCAATTTCACAACTTTTTTTCGATTTTATTTTTACCGTGTTCACCAAATGCTAAAACTGACCTGCCATTATGATTCTCCCGGTCATTACGAGTTCATAGACACCAAACATGTCTAGGTTCTTTTTTATTTAAGTGGTGAAAAAAATCCAAAGTTAAAAAAAATGCGCCATTTTCCGAGACTTGTAGCCTCTCCATTTTTCGCGATCTCGGGTTGGATGAGGGCTTATGTTTTGCGTGCTGAGCTGACGTTTTTAATAATTCCATTTTGGTGCACATATGTTCTTTTGATCATCCGTTATTGTATTTTAATGCAATGTCGCAGCGACCGATAAAAGGTAATTCTGGCATTTTGACTTTTTTTCTCGATATGCCGTTTAGCGATCAGGTTAATCCTTTTTTTATTGATAGATCGGGCGATTCTGAAGGCGGCGATACCAAATAGCTGTATGTTTGATTTTTTTTTAATTGTTTTATTTTGAATGGGGCTAAAGTGGGGTGATTTGAACTTTTATATATTTTTTATTTTAATATTTTAAAAAACTTTTTTTTATTACTTTTGCCATGCTTCAATAGCCTCCATAGGAGTCTAGAAGCTGCCATAGCCTGATCTGCTCTGCTACATACAGGCGATGATCAGATCAACTGTATGTAGCATAATTACTCACTTGCTATGAGCGCCGACCACTGGGTGGCGCTCACAGCAAGCCGGCCCTGACAATCATAGAGGTTTCTAGGAGACCTTCGGTTGTCATGCCAACACACCAGTGACCCGTGATCACGTGATGGGGTCACCAGTGGGCGGATTTCCAGCTCAATGGCTTTAAGCGAGTGTTAAATGCCATTGTCAGAGTTTGACAGCGTCATTTAACTAGTTAATAGCCGTGGATGGATAGCGATTCCACCCGTGGCTATTGCGGGCACATGTCAGCTGTTCAAAACAGCGGACATGTCCCAGGAAAGATGTGGGCTCAGCGCCGGAGCCCACATCAAAGGGAGGGAAGCGATCTCCGCAGTACTAGTATGGCAGAGGTCATAAAGGGGTTAATATATAAATATACTAGTAGAATACCCGCGGCTTCACTCGCGGAAAATGTTAAATTGTTGGTTACTTTGTTCACTTGTCTCAGCTCTTTGACACAATTTTGCTTTCTTAGCTTTTGGATGAACTTGCCCAATAGATGGTCGTTTTTTGGGCGGCATTTTAAAAAACAGTCCTTAGTATTATGACCCTTTAGTATTCACCTGACACTGATAAGAGATGTAATAGGATGAATAGTAAATACAGAGCAGCCCTCACACAGTGTTAAGGCTCATTCACACGTCAGTATTCGGTCAGTATTTTGCATCATTGTTTGTATGCCAAAACCAGGAATGGAACTTACCGAGAAAAAAATATAATTGAAAGACTGACTCCCTGTTCTTTGTTTTGGAGACACTCCTGGTTTTGGCATACAAATACTGATGAAATACTGATCAAAAATACTGATGTGTGAAAGAAGCCTTACTATGACCAGAAGGAGCTCACATCTCAGGAATGAAAACCGTCTCACAGGCAGACTTGTCTAGTTGCACATAGCAACCAATCAGAGCTCAGCTTTCACTTTACCTCAGCAGCTTCAGTGATGAAAGCTCCCTGTATAGTAAGCAATAATGACAATCTTACTATGAGGCATTTTTCCCTTGAATGATATTGCTGCTCAGTAATGTTCGTCCATTTGCGTAGGGTGCATCCATCTGAGTGTGTTTGCATGCGTGTGTGGTCCTTGAGCATGTGTATGTGTTGGTGTGTGTGTATGCGGTATTTGTGGGGTGGTGTTTGTGTTGTGTGTGTCTAGAGTGATCTGGTTTTGTGGCATTTGTGTGGTGTTGTGGGTTGGTGTATGTGTGCTGTCTGATGTTTGTATGGTGTTTGGGAAATGTTTGTGTGTTGTGTGTGGTGGTGCGGCCCCTTTAGCAGCAACTCTTTGGCGCCGTCGCTATAATCCATCCCTGGCAGTCACAACGGTTGTTTTCCCCTCAGCACTTTTACTTTCACCTTCACATTTCTCCGTTAGATGTATAGGGCCTAACTTAGGGGGCCCCAATCTCATGATGGGGGGACGCTAGAGAGATTTAACGTGCGCAGTATTCTGCTCCTGGGGGTGGAGAGGGGGGCGTGCCAAATTTCACCCAAATCGGGCGGGATACTACAGATTTTGAGTTTTATATACATACAGTTGTGGCCAAAAGTATTGACACCCCTGCAATTTTGTCAGATAATACTCCGTTGCTTCCTGAAAATGATTGCAAACACAAATTCTTTGGTATTATTATCTTCATTTAATTTGTCTTAAATGAAAAAACACAAAAGAGAATGAAGCAAAAAGTAAAACATTGATCAGTTCACACAAAACTCCAAAAATGGGCCAGACAAATACTAATACCTAATACTTGGTTGCACAACCTTTAGCCAAAATAACTGCGACCAACCGCTTCCGGTAACCATCAGTGAGTTTCTTACAATGCTCTGCTGGAATTTTACACCATTCTTCTTTGGCAAACTGCTCCAGGTCCCTGATATTTGAAGGGTGCCTTCTCCAAACTGCCATTTTTAGATCTCTCCACAGGTGTTCTATGGGATTCAGGTCTGGACTCATTGCTGGCCACCTTAGAAGTCTCCAGTGCTTTCTCTCAAACCATTTTCTAGTGCTTTTTGAAGTGTGTTTTGGGTCATTGTCCTGCTGGAAGACCCATGACCTCTGAGGGAGACCCAGCTTTCTCACACTGGGCCCTACATTATGCTGCAAAATTTGTTGGTAGTCTTCAGAATTCATAATGCCATGCACACGGTCAAGCAGTCCAGGGGTAAGAAGCAGAGTCTTCCTGGGTCTCCTACCATACAGTCCCTTTTCATTCAGACGCTGACGGATAGTACGAGTTGACACTGTTGTACTCTCGGACTGCAGGGCAGCTTGAACTTGTTTGGATGTTAAGCCCCCGTTACACACTGCGATATCGCTAGCAATATCGCTGTAAAGTCACCGATTTTGTGACGTTGCAGCGATATTACTAGCGATACTTACCTCCGACCGGCTCCCCCGCTGGTTATCGCTGATCGCGCGAGAAGCTCCTGGACCATTTCTCATCGGTCACTTCCTGCGGCGCTTCCTGCTGTGACGACGAGCGACGCGTCTGACAGGTAAGTAGCGATCCCCGTCCCCAGCGATGTCGCTGGTGAGATCTGCCTGAGTGGCAGCTCACTAGCGACCACCCAGCGATTCACCAGCGATCCTGACAGCGTCATATCGCTGGTCGGGATCGCTGGTGAGTCGCTAGGTGTAACGGTACCTTTAGTCGAGGTTCTTTATCTAACATCCGCACAATCTTGCTTTGAAATCTCTTGTCAATTTTTCTTTTCCGTCCACATCTAGGGAGGTTAGCCACAGTGCCATGGGCTTTAAACTTCTTGATGACACTGCGCACGGTAGACACAGGAACATTCAGGTCTTTGGAGATGGACTTGTAGCCTTGATATTGCTCATGCTTCCTCACAATTTGGGTTCTCAAGTCCTCAGACAGTTCTTTGGTCTTCTTTCTTTTCTCCATGCTCAATGTGGTACACACAAGGACACAGGACAGAGGTTGAGTCAACTTTAATCCATGTCAACTGGCTGCAAGTGTGATTTAGTTATTGCCAACACCTGTTAGGTGCCACAGGTAAGTTACAGGTGCTGTTAATTACACAAATTAGAGAAGCATCACATGATTTTTCGAACAGTGCCAATACTTTTGTCCACCCTCTTTTTTATGTTTGGTGTGGAATTATATCCAATTTGGCTTTAGGACAATTATTTTTGTGTTTTTTCATTTAAGACAAATTAAATGAAGATAATAATACCAAAGAATTTGTGTTTGCAATCATTTTCAGGAGGAAACTGAGTATTATCTGACAGAATTGCAGGGGGGTCAATACTTTTGGCCACAACTGTATTATTGATAAAAAATTAATATATACTATTATATACCGTAGGTATCTCAAGAATAAACAATATGTGTATATATATATACATATATAGTTAAACAGTGTAGTATTCTGCCCTAAATACCAAATCAAAATCACACCAACTTCAGCTTATTTTATCATTTTTTTCTCTTTATTTTACTGTATTTATAATTAGTAAATAATTTCTAATAAAATAAATTCTATAATAATATTAATAATAATAATAATAATAGATGCAATTGTATTTATAAATTGTCACTTCTCTTTTTAGGGTAAAATGAGACCAGAAGTTTAAGAATCTTAGAACTCTCCATGTAATTGCTATTGGCTAACCTCTGCCATCTAGTGTTGGATATGTTTTACTACATAATATGTATTTTTTTTTTTACTGAGCAAGAGCGTAGTGTGATACCCAAAAAAAAGTTTTTGTTTTGAAAAACGTAAAAACTATTTTTTTTCAAACTTTTTTAAGCATTTTGTAAACCATGTTGATTACGGGGCCCTTATGATTCATACTGATCACCTACTGATTCTTTCCTCCTCTCATGACGCAGACGTTATCTAATGGTTAATCCTTGTGCCATATTCATGAAGGGTCACCTCCACTTTTAACATTTGGCAACAACAACCACATTTTTTTTGCCATTGCACAAATGACAAATTACGTGCCGTATTCCAGGGTTCCCCAACTCCAGTCCTCAAGGCCCACCAACAGGTCATGTTTTCAGGATTTCCCTTGTATTGTACAGGTGATGCAATTATACAAATTACAAAAATACAAATTCTAGAACATCTTTTCTCTGTAAAGTTTTTCATTGTTCTGTTCTTTTCCTTCCTGGAAATGTAAAGTAAAGGATACTTTTATCAAAAAGACCATGGACGTCCTTGACATGGAAAAAAATGATGCTTAAAAATGTTAGTTGGCTTAATAAAATTACTCCAAGTTTCAGTCTGCAATCTTCATTTCATTATTCTTTTTCAAACCCTCTGATGTGCTGTTTGCAACCTGACCCAGTTGCAGATTTTATATTTTTAGCGTCTATTTCGGTAATATTCACATGAGGTATGCATTCAGGATCCTATATCATATATTAGTTCATATGTCAGTACAACTTCTTTCCTCTTCATGTGCTTTCCTCCTTTTCTGCAACTTATTTTCTCTGCCCTCCAAGAGACTGTTGATACTTTCTCCCCTCTCCGTAAAATGGTATTCTGTGTACAGCTCCCTTTCCAATGTTTTTTTTAACACGAGAGCAGAAAGTGCTGATAGAACCGGTATCAGGCGTTCTGATGAATTTGTTCTAGTTTTAAAATGCGCTGCGCTGGTTAAAAGGCTTACAATTCTTGCAGCAGAAAAATGGTAAGACATGTATAATAGTGATGAGCGAATGGGCTCGGATAAGGTGTTATCTGAGCATGCTCGGGTGCTAACAGAGTGAGTTCTGCGTGCTCGAATAATATGTTCGGGTCCCCGCGGCTGTTCTATAGCCATAACACGTGCAGGAATTGCATAACAAAACAGGGATATTTCCCTGAAGCCGGCCGACTGTTTTTATTCAGGTGCTGAGTGGTTTGCACTAAAAAAATCTGATCAAAAGGAGCTGAGAATATTGCATGCATTAGTTTCTGTGTATCTGGCAGGGAGCTGCTGTAATATGCTAGGCCGTCTATGGGAGTGTGGAGACTACTGCCATACGCCCATGATGGATTGATACAATTAACACTTGCTTTGGAAAGAACATCCAGCTACAATGACTCAGACTCCCATCTCTCCTCGCTTACAGCAGAGATTGGCACGCTCACAAAAATGCAACACTTGTGCTTTTACAGTTGTTTGATATAAAACACTGAGGTTCTGCGTAGACGGAGGGAAGTTCCACTGATTATTTGGGAGGACGTTGTCATAAAAGTGTGAACGCCTGAGGATGAGTATGGACACCGCGGCCATGAAACCGTTAATCATCTGAGGGTCAGTCTAGTGCCACGTCTTCATCTTTACTAGTCCTGTGTTCTTACTCCACATTATTCTATTAAGCTTTTCTACACAATCTTCAAATGTTTATCGGAGATGAGGATAAAAAATGTATGTGACGAGCCTGGTGTACTTACTGTCAAAATCCTTGTCAACATGGCGATAGAATTCAGCAAAAGAGTGAGAGAGTTTCTGAGTCCAAGCGTATTCAGTTTCCACCCACCTATCCTGAGTGACAGTTGCAGCTTGTACTGAGCAGTGTGAGATTTCTGCAAGGAGGAAGGACACTGAGGAGCTTTTCAATCGGAAAATGCGATTTATTTGAAGATATAGGGTGAGTCTGTAGGTTGATAGCATTACAATGTCCTTCCTGAAAGCATAGGCTCCAAGTGAAAAAAATTATTTCACCCCGGAAGCTTCCGCCTTTCAGTCATGGGGACCGCCGGCTTTCAGTCATGGGGGCATGCATTAAGGAATCAGAATCACAGATTACAACACCGCTCACCATTGTGAGAACAGTGGCTGTAATCATCCTTCGGCACTTTGATTGACAGCTCCTTCTGCATAGATTAGCTGTAGAGGCTGCTGTCGATCAATGTGCCAGGACGTGATTATAGCCACCGTTCACACTATGGTGAGCGGTGACTGTGATCGCTCTGTGCACGCCCCCATGGCTGAAAGTGATTTTCTCCCCTCCAAAGGGGGCCCGATCGCTCCCATGAGGACCCAAGCCGTCAGCAACGATTTGGATTTCTGGATCACGGAGTGAACTACTTATACGATGGACTACTTGCTAGAGATGGGGTGCACCTTACGAAGACTGGAAAGCATGTATTTGGAAGTCGCCTTGCTACACTTGTAAGGAGAGCTTTAAACTAGAACAACATGGGAAGGGAAGCAAAAGACCAGAAAAAGCCATACACCTGACAAATGCTATTGAGAACTCTGCTATTAGAAGTGGAAAGGAAGAACAAAGACGAAAGAATCTAATTAATAAAAATATTGGAGAAAGAGAAACCAATCACAAACTAAAATGTTTCTATACTAATGCACAAAGCATGGGCAACAAACAAGGAGAATTGGAACTACTAACACAGGAAAAGAAATATGATGTAATTGGAATCACTGAAACTTGGTGGGACAATACACATGATTGGAATACAAGACTAGAAGGATACAACTTATTTGCAAGAAACAGACTTGATAAACGAGGAGGGGGTGTCGCATTGTATGTTCGAAACGCGTATATCTGCACAGAGATTGAAGCTTCAGAGACTGGGAGTTCTGTGGAAACTGTTTGGGTAAGAATACAAGGACAGAACAATGGAAAGGACACCATTGTAGGCATTTACTACAGGCCGCCTGTGCAAGCCGAAGATATAGATGAACTCTTTATGCATCAGATGGCCAAGTTCTCCAAAAAATATGACATAGTTGTCATGGGAGATTTCAACTATCCAGACATTTGTTGGGAATCTCTCTCAGGCAAAACTAACAGGTCAAGGAAATTCTTATCCTCTCTTGCTGACAACTTTATCTTCCAAAAGGTAGGGGAGAAAACAAGGGGAACTGCTACCTTGGATCTAAACCTTATAAACAGGGAGGAAATGGTTGAGGAGGTAAAAGTGGCTGGGACCCTAGGAGGTAGCGACCATGCTATTTTAGAATTTTGGATAACTAGAGGTGGAAGACCTGTGAAGACTCAGACGTCAAGGTTAGATTTCAGAAAGGCAGATTTTAAGGGATTCAGAAAGAGAATTGGAGGGATCCAATGGCTGGATATCCTTAAAGACAAAAATGTCCAGGAAGGATGGGAAATCTTGAAAAATGAAATTCTCAAAGCACAGTTGTTAACAATTCCGAAAAGAGGGAAGAATAGGAAGCATTTAAGGAAACCAGGATGGATGAACACAGAACTTAAGCACATGCTAAAAAGGAAGAAAAAAATGTTTATAAAATGGAAAGAGGGAGGCATATCTAAAGAAGAATATAATGCTGTCTGCAGAACCTGCAGGGCACAAATCAGATTAGCTAAAGCTGAAAATGAACTGAGGCTTGCAAGAGATGTCAAAAGCAATAATAAAGGATTTTGGGGATATGTCAAAAGTAAAAGAAAAGTCAAAGATGCTATAGGATTTTTACAGGATGAAAATGATGAAATGGTAAGACAGGATGTCGAGAAGGCTGAACTTTTAAATTCCTATTTTGCATCTGTTTTCTCTCAGAAAGGAAATGCAACATCAACTGTTATTCACTGTCCTATTAAGGGAATAGAAGAATCCAGGATATCTATAAACAGAAAGATAGTGAGGAAACACTTAGCTAACCTAAATGAATTCAAGTCTCCAGGTCCAGATGAATTACACCCCAGAGTACTGAAGGAGATAGCAGAAGAAATTTTTGAACCCCTCTCCATAATCTTTGAAAATTCTTGGAGAACAGGAGAAGTGCCAGAAGACTGGAGAAGAGCAAATGTTGTTCCTATCTTCAAAAAGGGGAAGAAGGTGGACCCAGGCAACTATAGGCCGGTGAGTCTGACTTCTATACCAGGAAAGATCTTTGAACAAATTATTAAACAACATGTATGTCAATACCTGGATAAGAATGAAGTGATTAAACAGAGTCAGCATGGGTTTCTAACTAATAAGTCATGTCAGACTAACTTAATTTCCTTCTATGACGGTATCACTGATTGGGTGGATCAAGGAAATGCTGTAGATATAGTATATCTTGACTTCAGCAAAGCATTTGACAAAGTCTCTCATACAATCCTTATTGAAAAAATGACTAAGTATGGAATGGACAAGGCAACTGTTAGGTGGATTCATAACTGGCTTAGTGATCGGACCCAAAGAGTGGTCGTAAATGGCTGCACATCCAGTTGGAAGAATGTCTCAAGTGGGGTACCACAGGGCTCTGTCCTGGGCCCTGTATTGTTCAACATCTTTATCAACGATTTAGATGAAGGAATTGAGGGTAAACTGATTAAATTTGCTGATGACACAAAGCTAGGAGGGATAGCTAATACTAGAGAAGAGAGAGAGAGGATTCAAAAAGATTTAAATAAACTGGAGAAGTGGGCAGCAACTAACAGAATGGTTTTTAACAGGGAGAAATGCAAAGTACTACATCTGGGCAATAAAAATGAAAAAAGCATATATAGAATGGGAGGAATAGGGCTAAGTGACAGCACATGTGAAAAAGACTTGGGTATACTAATAGATCACAGACTGAATATGAGTCAACAGTGTGATGCAGCAGCAAAAAAGGCAAATGCAATTCTAGGATGTATTAACAGAAGCATACAGTCTAGATCACGTGAAGTCATTATTTCCCTCTACTCCTCTTTGGTCAGACCTCATCTGGAATATTGTGTCCAGTTTTGGGCACCACATTTTAAAAAAGACATCAACAAACTGGAGCAAGTTCAGAAAAGAGCGACCAGAATGGTGACCGGTCTGCAAACCCTGTCTTATGAGGAAAGGTTGCAGGATTTGGGAATGTTTAGTTTGCAAAAGAGAAGACTGAGAGGAGACTTAATAGCTGTCTACAAATATCTAAAGGGCTGTCACATTGTAGAAGGATTAACTTTATTCTCATTTCCACAAGGAAAGACTAGAAGCAATGGGATGAAACTGAATGGGAAGAGACACAGATTAGATATTAGAAAAAACTTTTTGACAGTTAGAGTGATCAATGAGTGGAACAGGCTGCCACGAGAAGTGGTGAGTTCTCCTTCAATGGAAGTCTTCAAACAGAGGCTGGACAGACATCTGACTGGGATGATTTAGCGAATCCTGCTTTGAGCAGGGGGTTGGACCAGATGGCCCAGGAGGTCCCTTCCAACTCTACGATTCTATGATTCTATGATTAAGCTCATCATGACGATATCCGGGTCAACTAGCTTGCAGCACTGACAGTTATAAACCATTACAATGCTCATGCAATTCTATGCTTTATAACTGCGATCAGACACATGAAAATCCATACAGGGACTAAGCAAAAAAGTTAAAAAAAAATGGAAAAATATTTTTTAAATAAAAAAAATATATATTGTACCTAGAAATTTGTACTTTTATAAAAATAAAAAAGTATACTTTTGGAATCGCCGAGTTCGTAACGACCTGCGCCATAAAACTGTCACTAATTTTTGAAGGATTTCTAAGGGATACCATTATGGAATATCTCAATGTTAATAAATGTTTAACTCCATATCAACAAGGATTTATGAAGGATCGCTCCTGTCAAACTAACCTGATCAGCTTCTATGAGGATGTGAGCTCTCAAATGGACCAAGGAGAATCATTGGATGTCATTTATCTCGACTTCTCTAAAGCATTTGACACTGTCCCACATAAAAGATCGGTAAGTAAGATGAGAAAGCTTGGGCAAGGGGAAAATGTGTGTAGATGGGTAGGTAGCTGGCTTAGTGATAGAAAACAAAGAGTGGTTATTAATGGGGCATACTCAGATTGGGCCAGGGTTACTAGTGGGGGACCACAGGGTTCTGTATTGGGCCCCCTACTATTTAATATATTTATTAATGATCTAGTGGATGGCTTACACAGTAAAATATCAGTATTTGCAGATGATACAAAACTATGTAAGGTAGTTAACACAAATGAGGACAGTTTCCAACTACAGACAGATTTGAGTAAATTGAAGAATTGGGCTGAAAAATGGCAAATGAGGTTTAACAAAGATAAGTGTAAGGTTATGCACATGGGAAGGAGAAACAGATGCTACAATTACTTACTAAATGGGAAACTGCTGGGGAAATCAGACATGGAAAAAGACTTAGGCATCTTAGTCAATAAGAAGCTAAATTGGAGTGCCCAGTGTCAGGCAGCTGCCACCAAAGCAAATAGGGTCATGGAATGCATTAGAAGAGGTCTGGGGACACGAGATGAAAACATAATTCTCCCTCTGTACAAATCACTCGTCAGACCACACTTGGAGTATTGTGTGCAATTTTGGACGCTGGTGCTCAAAAAAGACATTACTGAACTTGAAAGGGTTCAAAGGCGGGCTACTAAAATGATGAATGGAGTTGGTTCACTACAATACCCAGAAAGGTTAACAAAATTAGGTCTATTTACTCTAGAAAAGAGAAGACTTAGGGGAGACCTAATATATATGTACAAGTATATCAGAGGGCAATACAGAGATCTCTCCAATAAACTGTTTGTACCAAGGACTGTGACAAGAACAAGGGGGCATTCTCTTCGTTTGGAGGAAAGACAATTTCTGCACCAGCATAGAAGAGGGTTCTTCACGGTAAGAGCAGTGAGGCTCTGGAATTCTCCTCCTGATTCCTCAGGAGGAGAAGAGCCTCACTGCTCTTACCGTGAAGAACCCTCTTCTATGCTGGTGCAGAAATTGTCTTTCCTCCAAACGAAGAGAATGCCCCCTTGTTCTTGTGGTGATGGCCAACTCACTGAATGAATTTAAGAAAGGAATGGATGCTTTTCTTGTGAGTTACAGTATAGAAGGTTACGAATAACAGAATATTATAGGTAGATGGTTGACCCAGCTTAGGGGAAGGAATTTTTTTTCCCTATGGAGAAAATTGGATTCTACTCTGTGGGTTTTTGCCTTCCCCAGGATCAACAATGCAGAACAGCTGCACTAAAAATAGGCTGAACTAGATGGACATAAGGTCTTCCTTCAGCCTTCAAAACTATGTTACTATGTAATTAATCCATTCTGGGAACACTGTAAAAAAAAGGGGGGGGGGGGGGGGGGCAAAAAACGATGCTTTCTCATTATGCCGCCAAACAAAAGGTGGAACAAAACGCGATAAGAAAGACGAATGTAAATAAAACTGGTATCACTGAAAAAGCCATCTTCTTCTGCAAAAATCAAGCAGCCATATGGCTCTGTTAGCGGAGCAATAAAAAAGTTACAGTTCTCAGAATAAAGTGATGCAAAAATAATGATTTTTTCTATAAAATAGCAAGCCATGACAAGACTCTTTTGGATAAAATATGGAAAACATAGAAAAATTCTAGCTCTCGAAATGTGATGGCGCAAAAACTAGTTTTTGCACTAAAAAGTGTTTTTTCTCAGTGTGTGACAGCAGCCAAACAGAAAAACACAACATGAATCTGGTATCGTTGTAATTGCATCGACCCGAAGAATAAAATTGTCTAATCACTTATACCACATGAGGAACAGCATAAGAAATAAATAAAACCAATTCTTCACCTGATGTTGATTTGTTCATTCTGACTCCCAAAGATCGCAGTAAGGCTTGGCTCACATTTATTCTGCCCTCTACGCTGAACGCTTACACATGGGTTTCTGTGTAAATCTCTGAAATACAGTTGTGCTCAAACTTTACATACCCTGGAAGAATTTTTGCTTTATTGGTCTTTTTTCAGAAAATGTGAATGATAACACCAAAACTTTTTCTCCACTCATGGTTAGTGGTTTGGTGAAACCATTTATTGTCAAACTAACCTGAAGGGTTAATAATCTTCTTGAATGTGGTTTTGAGCACCTTGAGGGGTGCAGTATTTAGAATGGCGTCACTTTTTAGTATTTTCTGTCATATAGACCCATCAAAGTCACTTCATATGTGATTTGGTCCCTAAAAAATGGTCTTGTAAATTTTGTTTGAAAAATGACAAATAACTGGTAAATTTTTAACCCTTCTAATTTGCTAATAAAAAAAATTATGTTTCCAAAAATTATGCTGATGTAAAGTAGACATGTGGGAAATGTTATTCATTAACTATTTTGTGCAATATGACTCTCTGATTTAAGGTCATAAAAATAAAAAGTTTGAAAATTTCAAAATTTTCTACATTTTTGTCAAATTTCTGATTTTTCTCACAAATAAACGCAAGTCAGAAACAACAGTGATCACAACTGCGTAGGGCACGTACTAAAAAGGAGGCGGCAGATACCCCTAATTTCTTGCAAATGAAGCAAATCTCAGTCATATGATATGGCGATATCTACTTATACTCGTATTATGGATAGGGTTATAAAATTTAAAGGGGTTGTACAATTACATCAAATTTTTGCCACTATATTTCCTCGTTGGGTGGGAATGTGACTGTTGAAATTACTGGCTGTTGCTATGAGCTGTTAGTCACCACTATGGCCAGTGATTGGCTGCAGCAGTGACACATCCATTCAGCAAACCCTGACAAGGAAGCAGAGAGGGATCGGTAAGGTGAATGCTTTAGAAAATTTTAAGTAGTCGTGAAACCCCTTTAATGACTTTGTATAAGGTAAAGCTGCCTAAGGCCCCACAAGCAATGTTTTAAACCATGATTCTATTGTTTTTTTTTGTGTCCACAGCTCCGATACATGCAAAATACAAGCCCAGTAAAGTCTGAACCTTCATGTATACTTGCTTCCATTGGTCCCCTACTTCTTCTATCACAGTATATGATATATAAGTAAGACGCAGATGACGTATGGATCCAAGCATGACCACGGGATCATACTACACTGAGTTTCTTTGTAGTCTGTCGCCATGAAGACACATAGACCTGCGTAAGAACTACTGAAATAAAAACAGAAAAAAAATTCAATCAAGGCTGGAACTATAATAAGTAATGTGAAGGTGTGGTGTTAGTCTTGAACAAAATTTTGCATCCAGCTGTACATCCATGTCAACATACAGTTGCAGTTCTTCAGGAACCACTGCAAAAATTACCAGTAACTATTGTGGTAGATCAACTCACTCGGCTGCTTAAAGAGGTAGTCACAGGAACACTTTCCATGTAAGTTTTCAACTGGTTTATTAAAAACGTACTTCATAAACCAGTGCAAAATTAGATAAACAAACTCGGCCCTTCTGGCATGACGGGAAAAACAAAATAGTATACAAAACCTACAAGAAACAAAATGAGCATAAGCTCTGCTCTAACTAAATAAGTAAAACGCAAAACTGCACTTACATAACATAAGGTTCTTAGTAACACTGTTTTTGATTAAAAAAAAAAAGCATAAAAGCCATTCCCCAATCAGTAAGGTGATGTGTCAGAATTCACCTGTGTGCCGTCTATGTGGCTGCGGGGATCTGCCTGCTCAGGGGAATAAAAACAAGGTTCAGTTCTCTTTAACATGAGCACAGCTCTGGAGCTCTCATCTCCAGACACACCGATCACTGAATAAGTCCAATTGCTCCACATTTAGCTTCTGGACCACACCTTTGGGTGGAGATATGGTAAACAGACTTCCACCCACTCTTCAACAGTTCACAAAAACCCAGCCCTTAATATGGCTGATTAACCCCTCTCTGCAATTATTACGACATTTTTTCCAGA
The DNA here is from genome assembly GCF_039654945.1 of Dendrobates tinctorius. Classification (NCBI taxonomy): domain Eukaryota; kingdom Metazoa; phylum Chordata; class Amphibia; order Anura; family Dendrobatidae; genus Dendrobates; species Dendrobates tinctorius. The sequence goes on along the minus strand of NW_027361707.1, from coordinate 10,358,819 downwards.
TTCATATCCCTGAGGCTAACATCCGTAGTGACATACTGTATATCTCCCCTTCAGCATTTTACCAGTGACCTTCTCACATAATTTTCATTTTTAGTTTGTTATTTCCTTGGAGGCAGGAGAAGTATCAAAAACACGCTCCATTTCCCTATGCACTGTGGTAATAAGCAGGTACGCAGGATGCAGTGACGAGACGAGAGACAGATATGACTTTAAACGTTAACTTTTATAGATAAATGCCGTTAGGGCTATTGCTATGCAACCAACAGAATAACAGTAGATGTCCTCGCAGGGAGCCAATACACATAAACAAGGATTGGGAGAACACAACTAATCCGGCAAAGACCGGTCACTATAGGGCAGCGGAATGGCCGACTACGGGTCCTTAGTCACTATGTATCACTTATCCGTCCTGATGTCCCTCGGCGTTCTGTTCCACGGTGTGTCGGCGTCGCAGCCACTGGGCCCAGCCACTGAAGATCTGGCATAGTCTTCGGGCGTTCTGATGCCCAGGCAGAGCAGGGGCACAACAGGCCCACGGAGAGTTCTTTGGCGGGATGTCACCCAGCGGAGGCAGCGGGATACCGCCTGGTAGTGGGAGAGTGGAGGTCGCAACTCCCTGACAGGGACTGGCAGCGGCGGTGATAAGTGGCGGTTGATAGGCCACAGGCGCAGTCTGTGGCCGCACTGGAGGATCCGTGGTGGGCACAGGCCCAGTCCCTACCACGGACTGGAGCGGGGCGGTGGCAGCGGCAAAGGAGGAGTCACCGTCGTGGTCGAGAGTGAAGAGGCAGTGGCTGCGGGCAGCAGCGAAGAGGCCGCAGCCACGAGCTGGAGTGAGGCTGCGTCGGCCGCGGACAGCTGCGAGTGGGCTGCAGCCGTGAGCTGGAGTGAGGCAGCAGTCTTCTTTTGTCAGTAAGCTCGGCGTCGTCTCCCTGTGGTCCACCGAGAGTCTCCCTCCTGTCGTTGTCCTCCTCCCTGGTAGCTGCTCGTGGCTCTCGCTCTCTGGCCCTCACCAAGTCTCCATCTCCTTCTCTCCCGTTCTGCTGACTCCCTCAGTCGGGCCCTCTCCGCCCCTTTTATCCGGACTCCTCCCTCAACTGCCCTGTCAGTCTCAGCGGTCCATCCCCTAGCTCTGCTCCCTGGAAACAGATACCCCAGGAACCTAGAAGACGGTCCCCTCAGTTCCGGCCCGGGTACTCGGCGGGAGCCTCTCCTCCTACAGCACTACATCAGATTATAGTCCATGAAAGCCAACAGAAACTTGAAGATGACCCACTGGTACACGGACTCTAATCATCGCCTATTCACTGTCTCTGCGGCCATGACATCGCCTTTAGCATCTGCATATAGAAGAATACTCCTGGTCTCACGTTGCAGAGAAATGCCTGTAACATCATTGGGAGGTCACGTGTTTTCATGATAATCCTGTGCCGAGGATACAGGTTTTCTCTGCAGAGAGAGAGGCGTAAACTGTTGCAGAGATAGCACTGGTGGTGGTTGATCGCCTGTAAAAACAAAAGGATCAGGAACGCTGAAATTTTAAAGCCCAATCCATTTTACCCTGTAAAATCTGCTTTTAGGAGAAAAAGTTAGAACACCCCCAAAAATATCATATGGTCAGTTGGTTTAAGCAGTTTCAGCCAAAGTTAATGGAATATGTGTAGCTACTTTTAGGCTATGTTCACACTATCGACATACCGTAGTCTTTATTTACAAAAATGCAATGAAATGGGGGAATCTGTTAGGTCTGAATAAAATTATGGGCTACTATGTTCTTGCTTCCAAAAACAACAGAGCGTCCAAAGAAAACCCAACATAACCCCTCAATACACATGTGAACAGAGCCATAAAGATACACTAGAAAAGTAAAAAGAAACATTTGACTTACAGTATATACACCTTGAAGTAACCCGACACGCTGTCAAATGTGATAAACTATACTTTTTTTTCCCAACAGGTCCTCATAAAAATCTTCCTTAAAAACTCTTGGTAAAATAGCATCATTGAAATATTGTTAAAATAAAAAAAATCACATTTTACAAAATAAAAAAATATGATTTTTTTCTAAAAAATAAAAAATGTTCAGTCCAACCTAGTTAGGACATTAGTAAAAAAGAATAACCATTGGAATAGCGAACACAATGAACGAGCTCCCGTGTCAGTGGTCGCCGCTTATGATCTAAAACACAACCAGCTGTTCCTACAGACGTCCAGTTCTTATTTTTTAAGACATCCCCTTCACTGTTAATGATGGAAGGTAACAAGCAGCTTCTTATTTTGGAAATTCTTAAATGGGTGAAGGTGGTCCGGCTACTGGAAAGACGGGGTCAACATTTATGTTACTCTTGACCCGGAATGACTGACAAAAATAAATAAAGTCATGAGATGAGTTAGCCGGTGGCCCTCTGACTAATGGGCGTTCACGGGCACCTGCATTATTCATGTCTGCCGGCCGTACAATGTGCTGCTTTCTTTAACAATGTAAGAGTAACATTGTTGTATGTAGCACAAGAGATCGGACAATCGCAGCTTCAAGACCCCTAAGGGGGCAATTAAGAACAGTGAAAAGTAAAAAAATTTTTTTAAAAAATATGAAAAAAAAGTTCAAATCACCCCTTTTTCCCCACGATAAAAGTAAAGATAATAAAAAAAAGTACACATGTGGTAATGGCTGCGTTCAGAAAAGTCTGATCTATCAAAATATAAAACATAAGCCAATCAGTAGACACCATAAACTCAAGAACTATAAAATTACATTTTTTTGGGCTCTGCAACATCACGAAAAATGCTGTAACAAGCGATCAAAATGTCACACGTATTCCAGCCAGAAATATGTATTTTTTATGCTCATGTTTCTTAACCCAGTGTAGTATTTCTTCATATTACAATATTTTGTCCATTTTTTTGCTAGTTTATTTTTATAAAAAATGTTTATGTGCAAAAAGTGCTGTATTATTAATGAATTATCTTCATCAAAATGGCGCTGGTGGCGGCGCCTGTGCTGTTGCAGTGGCGCCATTTTGCTGGAGAAAAATAACATTTTTGGCATTAAAAGAGAATAAAACCTAGAAAGAGATGGAGACTGCAAATGTTTAAGGGCAAACCTCCAAACCGAAAAAATATAAATAAAATTTATAATTTGTATTAATAATAATATGTAAAAAAAAAGAAAAGAAAAATAAAAAGCAACAAGGAGATGAAAAACAAGAGTGGCTGTCGGTGTGATAGCCTACAGGTACAAAATGATGAATCCAAGTACAAAAATAGATACAGTATATACATATATAAAGTCCCATTAATCAAAATTATAATCAAGTGAAGACAAAATGATTAAGATAATTCCATAATGAATAAATAAGGTGCTTTATATATGAAAAATCCCATTAATCAAAATTATGATCCAGTGAAAACAACATTGATGAAATAAATGATTACATAATTAATAAAGTGCGTGTGCAAAACCATGATTACAAGGGAGTTTCATCATAAGGTTAGAAATATAATTACACAAATATGCAGACAAAAAAAAGCTAACCTAAGAATAAATAAATATATAAGGTGCAAGTGCTGTACAGAAAAGCTAATACCATTGGGTTTAGGTAGAACAATTCATCATGATGTCTGCATGAAATGTATAAGGTGCAAGTGCACACAAACCTGGATGGGTAGTCACAGAAAGACAGCCAGGGCCCACGACGCACGTTTCGTGTGTAGCTTCTTCAAAAGGGGAAACAGTCATTAAAAGACTGCCGGAGCCATTTTGATGAGAATGAAGATATATATTTCTTTTTTTACCCCACGACACTATAGGAACAAAGCATAAATGCATATATGCATATTAGCCATTGTATCAAAGTCAGGCTGGGCTGAGGGGCAGAGGGGAATGCGCCCCCCGGGCCGGTCACTGAGCAGCTGATTCGGCCTGCTGGCGGGCTGGCAAAGTTCTATATGTCCTGGCAAGCTGCATCACAGTGGACCAGTCACGCCCACTGCTCCCTTGGGGATCTGCAAGGAAGAATGGCAGAGGATCCCCAAATCCAGGTGTGAAAAACTTGTTGCATCATTCCCAAGAAGACTCATGGCTGTTCTAGCTCAAAAGGTGCTTCTACTCAATACTGAGCAAAGGGTCTGAATACTTATGATCATGTGATATTTCAGTTTTTCATTTGTAATAAATTTGCAAAAATGTCTACATTTCTGTTTTTTTATCAGTCAAGATGGGGTGCAGAGTGTAGGTGCAGAGTGTACATTAAAATGAGAAAGAAATGAACTTTTTTTGCATTCACCAAATGGCTGCAATGAAACAAAGAGTTAAAAATTTAAAGGGGTTTGAATACTTTCCGAACCCACTGTATATGGAGGGCTGAGTGTATTTTAATATATGGAGGGCTATGAGGAGTGTATTATACTATATGGAGAACTAAGAGGCGTGTATTATACTATATGGAGGACTGGGGAGTGTATTATAATATATGGAGGACTATGGGAAGTATATTATGCTATATGGAGGACTGGGGAGTGTATTTTAATATATGGAGGACTATAGGGAGTGTATTATACTATATGGGGGACTATAGGGAGTGTATTATACTATATGGAGAACTATGAGGAGTGTATTATACTATATCGAGAACTATGAGGAGTGTATTATACTATATGGAGGACCATAGGGAGTGTATTATACTATATGGAGAACTATGAGGAGTGTATTATACTATATGGAGGACTATGGGAAGTGTATAGTACTATATTGAGGAGTGAGGAGTGTATTTCAATATATGGAGGACTATAGAGAGTGTATTATACTATATGGAGGACTATGGGGCAAATTATAATATAAGGAGGATTATGGGGTGTGCATTTTACAATATGGAGGACTGTGGCCCACATTATAATATATGGAGGACTATGGGGGTGTATTATACTAAATAAATAAGCAAAATGTTGCATATTCATCAAGTGATTGGATTGTCTATGCTGGAACAAAAATCATTTTGAGAGTAGTTCCAGAACTGCTGTAATCTCAAGAAGTCATTTTACCTGCCGAACAATGGGTGCTGTACTTGTGTAGATAGTTAAAGGGCACAAGCTGGCGTCTGATCAACAGAGTCCTGAGCTCAAAAACCAGAGTAGGGTCGCAGCGACCTCACAAGGTGGGTGGAAACCTACTTGGACTGTCAGAAGCCAGAATAGAGATGGGTCTGTGTCGAGCCATATGTCCACTGCAGAATCCATGAAATGAGTGTAGCAGGCCATAGAGTACTCTGTGTGTGGTGACTGTGACAATGGACAATACAGGTGGAAGATGGTGCACTGCAATTCACCAGCGTGTGGGGTACGTCTGTTCCGTTGCACTGTTACAACCATTGCACCTCCATATTGGAAGACCCTGTAAATAAAAGTTATTTTTTAGAAGCTCTATGTTACGTAAGGGAGTTGTCAAGGAGCCAAGAACCCTATGGCTACCAAGAGGCGCTAAGTCGCTGGCTCCTCTCCCTGCCCCTGTGGTCCTTGCTAGATGATGCTTAATGATCCCATCCTCAACAAACTGGAAATAGAGAATAATTTCTTCTTAGCCAATCACTGACTGATGTAGGTTAGAAACTGTATATATTATTAATATTCTCTGTTAGACCTGGTGAGGCTGGTACACTTAAGAATCATAGAATCATAGAATCGTAGAGTTGGAAGGGACCTCCTGGGCCATGTGGTCCAACCCCCTGCTCAAAGCAGGATTTGCTAAATCATCCCAGTCAGATGTCTGTCCAGCCTCTGTTTGGAGACTTCCATTGAAGGAGAACTCACCATCTCTTGTGGCAGCCTGTTCCACTCATTGATCACTCTAACTGTCAAAAAGTTTTTTCTAATATCTAATCTGTGTCTCCTCCCATTCAGTTTCATCCCATTGCTTCTAGTCTTTCCTTGTGCAAATGAGAATAAAGATGATCCTTCTACAATGTGACAGCCCTTGAGATATTTGTAGACAGCTATTAAGTCTCCTCTCAGTCTTCTCTTTTGCAAACTAAACATTCCCAAATCCTGCAACCTTTCCTCATAAGACAGGGTTTGCAGACTGGTCACCATTCTGGTCGCTCTTTTCTGAACTTGCTCCAGTTTGTTGATGTCTTTTTTAAAATGTGGTGCCCAAAACTGGACACAATATTCCAGATGAGGTCTGACCAAAGAGGAGTAGAGGGAAATAATGACTTCACATGATCTAGACTGTATGCTTCTGTTAATACATCCTAGAATTGCATTTGCCTTTTTTGCTGCTGCATCACACTGTTGACTCATATTCAGTCTGTGATCTATTAGTATACCCAAGTCTTTTTCACATGTGCTGTTGCTTAGCCCTATTCCTCCCATTCTGTATATGCTTTTTTCATTTTTATTGCCCAGATGTAGTACTTTGCATTTTTCCCTGTTAAAAACCATTCTGTTAGTTGCTGCCCACTGCTCCAGTTTATTTATATCTTTTTGAATCCTCTCTCTCTTCTCTAGTATTAGCTATCCCTCCTACTTTGAAAATCCATAGCCAATTGGCTCCATTATGCTCAAATCAAAATGAGAATTTTAAGAGTCCACAATACTTATATAGATATTAAATAGGGAAACTTTCACAAAATATTAGACAGCCACTTTTCAATGAATTTTGGCAATAAGTACACCAGTCTTGTCAGGTCTAAGAGAGCTTTTAAAAAAAAAATATAGTTTGCATTATCACATATGGTAAAAGATAATTTTTTGCCTGAAGTCACACAGCTCAAAGGCCGTCAGTCACGCAGGAGGAGGCAGCACTGGACAGTGAATAGAGCTGGAATAACCGAGGCTATTACTGGTTTCTCTGTAATAGTCTGGCCATGTAAAATGATTTCTGGACTAGACTTTTAAACTGCTTCATGCACATATAAATAATTGTGTGAAATCCTGCTGACGGATTCCCTTTAAGGATAGTTTTTATCGCCTGTGATATCCCTTTAATGTGTATTGTCAGGGCCGGCGTTAGAGGCAGGCAGACCAGGCAGCTGCCTAGGGCCCCCACTCCCCCAGGAGCCCACAGGTAGTAGCACATCATGCTGCCGCTATGGGGCCCCTGTGAGGCAGGGGGGCCCGCCTGCCCCCAACGCTGACTCCCCCCGACGCCGCATTGAACTATACCGGCTGACGCTCCCTCTCCCATCATTCCCCGCTCTGCCTCTGACACAGCAGGTGCACGATGAAGTCATCGCGCACTCACTGTGTGCCAGGCAGAGCAGGAGACAGAAGCCGGGAGCAGTGCAGGCACGAGGAGAAGGTGAGGAGTGTTTTTTAAAAAAAATTTAATATATTGTTGTGTGTGCTGGACTGTGGGGCCACTCTTGGGGGTGTTATATGCTATGTGCGGCTGGGCTATATATAGCATGTGTGGCTGGGCTGTATATACCATGTGGGGCTGGGCTATATATACCATGTGCGGCTGGGCTATGTATCAAAGAATCATAGAATCGTAGAGTTGGAAGGGACCTCCTGGGCCATCTGGTCCAACCCCCTGCTCAAAAGCTATATACATGTGTGACTGGGCTGTATATACCATGTGGGGCTGGGCTGTATATATCATGTCGGGCTGGGCTGTATATATCATGTCGGGCTGGGCTGTATATACCATGTACGGCTGGGCTGTATATACCATGTGGAGCTGGGCTATATATACTATGTGGGGCTGGGCTTTATATACCATGTGGGGCTGGGCTGTATAAACCATGTGGGGCTGGGCTGTATATACCATGTGTGGCTGGGCTGTATATACCATGTGGGGCTGGGCTGTATATACCATGTGCGGCTGGGCTGTATATACCATGTGCGGCTGGGCTGTATATACCATGTGGGGCTGGGCTGGATATACCATGTGGGGCTGGGCTGTATATACCATGTGTGGCTGAGCTATATATACCATGTGTGGCTGGGCGCTATATACCATGTATAAAACCAGGGGAAGAGTCTTGAGGAGATCATTTGCATATTCCCAGTGCCTTCTGGGATAAGTGAAGAGTCTCCGCGAGCTCAACGATCACTGGGTTTTGGCCGTTGCAGCTGAAAAGAGGAAATCGGAAAACCAGGGGAAGAGTCTTGAGGAGATCATTTGCATATTCCCAGTGCCTTCTGGGATAAGTGAAGAGTCTCCGCGAGCTCAACGATCACTGGGTTTTGGCCGTTGCAGCTGAAAAGAGGAAATCGGAAAACCAGGGGAAGAGTCTTGAGGAGATCATTTGCATATTCCCAGTGCCTTCTGGGATAAGTGAAGAGTCTCCGCGAGCTCAACGATCACTGGGTTTTGGCCGTTGCAGCTGAAAAGAGGAAATCGGAAAACCAGGGGAAGAGTCTTGAGGAGATCATTTGCATATTCCCAGTGCCTTCTGGGATAAGTGAAGAGTCTCCGCGAGCTCAACGATCACTGGGTTTTGGCCGTTGCAGCTGAAAAGAGGAAATCGGAAAACCAGGGGAAGAGTCTTGAGGAGATCATTTGCATATTCCCAGTGCCTTCTGGGATAAGTGAAGAGTCTCCGCGAGCTCAACGATCACTGGGTTTTGGCCGTTGCAGCTGAAAAGAGGAAATCGGAAAACCAGGGGAAGAGTCTTGAGGAGATCATTTGCATATTCCCAGTGCCTTCTGGGATAAGTGAAGAGTCTCCGCGAGCTCAACGATCACTGGGTTTTGGCCGTTGCAGCTGAAAAGAGGAAATCGGAAAACCAGGGGAAGAGTCTTGAGGAGATCATTTGCATATTCCCAGTGCCTTCTGGGATAAGTGAAGAGTCTCCGCGAGCTCAACGATCACTGGGTTTTGGCCGTTGCAGCTGAAAAGAGGAAATCGGAAAACCAGGGGAAGAGTCTTGAGGAGATCATTTGCATATTCCCAGTGCCTTCTGGGATAAGTGAAGAGTCTCCGCGAGCTCAACGATCACTGGGTTTTGGCCGTTGCAGCTGAAAAGAGGAAATCGGAAAACCAGGGGAAGAGTCTTGAGGAGATCATTTGCATATTCCCAGTGCCTTCTGGGATAAGTGAAGAGTCTCCGCGAGCTCAACGATCACTGGGTTTTGGCCGTTGCAGCTGAAAAGAGGAAATCGGAAAACCAGGGGAAGAGTCTTGAGGAGATCATTTGCATATTCCCAGTGCCTTCTGGGATAAGTGAAGAGTCTCCGCGAGCTCAACGATCACTGGGTTTTGGCCGTTGCAGCTGAAAAGAGGAAATCGGAAAACCAGGGGAAGAGTCTTGAGGAGATCATTTGCATATTCCCAGTGCCTTCTGGGATAAGTGAAGAGTCTCCGCGAGCTCAACGATCACTGGGTTTTGGCCGTTGCAGCTGAAAAGAGGAAATCGGAAAACCAGGGGAAGAGTCTTGAGGAGATCATTTGCATATTCCCAGTGCCTTCTGGGATAAGTGAAGAGTCTCCGCGAGCTCAACGATCACTGGGTTTTGGCCGTTGCAGCTGAAAAGAGGAAATCGGAAAACCAGGGGAAGAGTCTTGAGGAGATCATTTGCATATTCCCAGTGCCTTCTGGGATAAGTGAAGAGTCTCCGCGAGCTCAACGATCACTGGGTTTTGGCCGTTGCAGCTGAAAAGAGGAAATCGGAAAACCAGGGGAAGAGTCTTGAGGAGATCATTTGCATATTCCCAGTGCCTTCTGGGATAAGTGAAGAGTCTCCGCGAGCTCAACGATCACTGGGTTTTGGCCGTTGCAGCTGAAAAGAGGAAATCGGAAAACCAGGGGAAGAGTCTTGAGGAGATCATTTGCATATTCCCAGTGCCTTCTGGGATAAGTGAAGAGTCTCCGCGAGCTCAACGATCACTGGGTTTTGGCCGTTGCAGCTGAAAAGAGGAAATCGGAAAACCAGGGGAAGAGTCTTGAGGAGATCATTTGCATATTCCCAGTGCCTTCTGGGATAAGTGAAGAGTCTCCGCGAGCTCAACGATCACTGGGTTTTGGCCGTTGCAGCTGAAAAGAGGAAATCGGAAAACCAGGGGAAGAGTCTTGAGGAGATCATTTGCATATTCCCAGTGCCTTCTGGGATAAGTGAAGAGTCTCCGCGAGCTCAACGATCACTGGGTTTTGGCCGTTGCAGCTGAAAAGAGGAAATCGGAAAACCAGGGGAAGAGTCTTGAGGAGATCATTTGCATATTCCCAGTGCCTTCTGGGATAAGTGAAGAGTCTCCGCGAGCTCAACGATCACTGGGTTTTGGCCGTTGCAGCTGAAAAGAGGAAATCGGAAAACCAGGGGAAGAGTCTTGAGGAGATCATTTGCATATTCCCAGTGCCTTCTGGGATAAGTGAAGAGTCTCCGCGAGCTCAACGATCACTGGGTTTTGGCCGTTGCAGCTGAAAAGAGGAAATCGGAAAACCAGGGGAAGAGTCTTGAGGAGATCATTTGCATATTCCCAGTGCCTTCTGGGATAAGTGAAGAGTCTCCGCGAGCTCAACGATCACTGGGTTTTGGCCGTTGCAGCTGAAAAGAGGAAATCGGAAAACCAGGGGAAGAGTCTTGAGGAGATCATTTGCATATTCCCAGTGCCTTCTGGGATAAGTGAAGAGTCTCCGCGAGCTCAACGATCACTGGGTTTTGGCCGTTGCAGCTGAAAAGAGGAAATCGGAAAACCAGGGGAAGAGTCTTGAGGAGATCATTTGCATATTCCCAGTGCCTTCTGGGATAAGTGAAGAGTCTCCGCGAGCTCAACGATCACTGGGTTTTGGCCGTTGCAGCTGAAAAGAGGAAATCGGAAAACCAGGGGAAGAGTCTTGAGGAGATCATTTGCATATTCCCAGTGCCTTCTGGGATAAGTGAAGAGTCTCCGCGAGCTCAACGATCACTGGGTTTTGGCCGTTGCAGCTGAAAAGAGGAAATCGGAAAACCAGGGGAAGAGTCTTGAGGAGATCATTTGCATATTCCCAGTGCCTTCTGGGATAAGTGAAGAGTCTCCGCGAGCTCAACGATCACTGGGTTTTGGCCGTTGCAGCTGAAAAGAGGAAATCGGAAAACCAGGGGAAGAGTCTTGAGGAGATCATTTGCATATTCCCAGTGCCTTCTGGGATAAGTGAAGAGTCTCCGCGAGCTCAACGATCACTGGGTTTTGGCCGTTGCAGCTGAAAAGAGGAAATCGGAAAACCAGGGGAAGAGTCTTGAGGAGATCATTTGCATATTCCCAGTGCCTTCTGGGATAAGTGAAGAGTCTCCGCGAGCTCAACGATCACTGGGTTTTGGCCGTTGCAGCTGAAAAGAGGAAATCGGAAAACCAGGGGAAGAGTCTTGAGGAGATCATTTGCATATTCCCAGTGCCTTCTGGGATAAGTGAAGAGTCTCCGCGAGCTCAACGATCACTGGGTTTTGGCCGTTGCAGCTGAAAAGAGGAAATCGGAAAACCAGGGGAAGAGTCTTGAGGAGATCATTTGCATATTCCCAGTGCCTTCTGGGATAAGTGAAGAGTCTCCGCGAGCTCAACGATCACTGGGTTTTGGCCGTTGCAGCTGAAAAGAGGAAATCGGAAAACCAGGGGAAGAGTCTTGAGGAGATCATTTGCATATTCCCAGTGCCTTCTGGGATAAGTGAAGAGTCTCCGCGAGCTCAACGATCACTGGGTTTTGGCCGTTGCAGCTGAAAAGAGGAAATCGGAAAACCAGGGGAAGAGTCTTGAGGAGATCATTTGCATATTCCCAGTGCCTTCTGGGATAAGTGAAGAGTCTCCGCGAGCTCAACGATCACTGGGTTTTGGCCGTTGCAGCTGAAAAGAGGAAATCGGAAAACCAGGGGAAGAGTCTTGAGGAGATCATTTGCATATTCCCAGTGCCTTCTGGGATAAGTGAAGAGTCTCCGCGAGCTCAACGATCACTGGGTTTTGGCCGTTGCAGCTGAAAAGAGGAAATCGGAAAACCAGGGGAAGAGTCTTGAGGAGATCATTTGCATATTCCCAGTGCCTTCTGGGATAAGTGAAGAGTCTCCGCGAGCTCAACGATCACTGGGTTTTGGCCGTTGCAGCTGAAAAGAGGAAATCGGAAAACCAGGGGAAGAGTCTTGAGGAGATCATTTGCATATTCCCAGTGCCTTCTGGGATAAGTGAAGAGTCTCCGCGAGCTCAACGATCACTGGGTTTTGGCCGTTGCAGCTGAAAAGAGGAAATCGGAAAACCAGGGGAAGAGTCTTGAGGAGATCATTTGCATATTCCCAGTGCCTTCTGGGATAAGTGAAGAGTCTCCGCGAGCTCAACGATCACTGGGTTTTGGCCGTTGCAGCTGAAAAGAGGAAATCGGAAAACCAGGGGAAGAGTCTTGAGGAGATCATTTGCATATTCCCAGTGCCTTCTGGGATAAGTGAAGAGTCTCCGCGAGCTCAACGATCACTGGGTTTTGGCCGTTGCAGCTGAAAAGAGGAAATCGGAAAACCAGGGGAAGAGTCTTGAGGAGATCATTTGCATATTCCCAGTGCCTTCTGGGATAAGTGAAGAGTCTCCGCGAGCTCAACGATCACTGGGTTTTGGCCGTTGCAGCTGAAAAGAGGAAATCGGAAAACCAGGGGAAGAGTCTTGAGGAGATCATTTGCATATTCCCAGTGCCTTCTGGGATAAGTGAAGAGTCTCCGCGAGCTCAACGATCACTGGGTTTTGGCCGTTGCAGCTGAAAAGAGGAAATCGGAAAACCAGGGGAAGAGTCTTGAGGAGATCATTTGCATATTCCCAGTGCCTTCTGGGATAAGTGAAGAGTCTCCGCGAGCTCAACGATCACTGGGTTTTGGCCGTTGCAGCTGAAAAGAGGAAATCGGAAAAACCGCGCGCCTATCGGCGCGCGAATTTGGGCTCATCTTTCATCGTTTTTAAGAAATCTCAAGATGGAAGAGGCCAGGAGCCATTTGGTGAGCTGCATTTCTTGCTACATGTTCACAGACTTACCAGTGGAAAAGCCAAACTTCACATGCCACAAATGCAAGCTTGTGTCCCTGTTGGAGGAAAAGTTGCAAAATCTCGAAGATAGGTTAGCTACGTTGAAGATCATTAAGGAAGGTGAAGAGTTCTTGGACAGAACAGAATTATCTCTTCATGTTACAGAAAGAGAAGAAATTCGAAGTGCACCTGAAGAAACAGAGGAATGGAGACATGTGACCCAGAGAAGCAGGAGGATCAGGAGGCAGTCAGCACCCATACTGCTCAGAAACCAATACCAGGCTCTCACGCAGGAAAACAATGAAGAAATACATCAGGATAAGACTTTGCCAACAAGCAGCAACCTTGTACGCCTTCAGAGTCCTCCTGGATGGAGAAAGAAAAATGTTGTGAAGAAGAAACGGAGAGTGGTGGTCATGGGGGATTCCCTGTTGAGAGGAACTGAGGCCGCTATCTGCAGACCGGATATAACTTCAAGAGAAATGTGTTGTCTTCCAGGTGCAAAAATTAAAGATGTGTCTGACAGGATATCAGGACTCTTCAGACCTACAGATGACTACCCATTCCTGCTACTACATGTGGGGACAAATGACACTGCAAGAAACGACCTGGAAACCATCTGCAGAGACTTTGAAGACTTAGGCAAGAAAGTGAAAGAACTGGGAGCGCAGGTGGTCTTCTCTTCCATCCTCCCAGTGGATGGCCATGGAACAAGGAGGTGGAATAAGATTCTGCAGGTGAACAACTGGCTACGTCGATGGTGCCGTCAGCAACGATTTGGATTTCTGGATCACGGAGTGAACTACTTATACGATGGACTACTTGCTAGAGATGGGGTGCACCTTACGAAGACTGGTAAGCATGTATTTGGAAGTCGCCTTGCTACACTTGTAAGGAGAGCTTTAAACTAGAACAACATGGGAAGGGAAGCAAAAGACCAGAAAAAGCCATACACCTGACAAATGCTATTGAGAACTCTGCTATTAGAAGTGGAAAGGAAGAACAAAGACGAAAGAATCTAATTAATAAAAATATTGGAGAAAGAGAAACCAATCACAAACTAAAATGTTTCTATACTAATGCACAAAGCATGGGCAACAAACAAGGAGAATTGGAACTACTAACACAGGAAAAGAAATATGATGTCATTGGAATCACTGAAACTTGGTGGGACAATACACATGATTGGAACACAAGACTAGAAGGATACAATTTATTTGCAAGAAACAGACTTGATAAACGAGGAGGGGGTGTCGCATTGTATGTTAGAAATGCGTATATCTGCACAGAGATTGAAGCTTCAGAGACTGGGAGTTCTGTGGAAACTGTTTGGGTAAGAATACAAGGACAGAACAATGGAAATGACACCATTGTAGGCATTTACTACAGGCCGCCTGTGCAAGCTGAAGCTATGGATGAACTCTTTATGCATCAAATGGCCAAGTTCTCCAAAAAATATGACATAGTTGTCATGGGAGATTTCAACTATCCAGACATTTGTTGGGAATCTCTCTCAGGCAAAACTAACAGGTCAAGGAAATTCTTATCCTCTCTTGCTGACAACTTTATCTTCCAAAAGGTAAGGGAGAAAACAAGGGGAACTGCTACCTTGGATCTAATCCTTATAAACAGGGAGGAAATGGTTGAGGAGGTAAAAGTGGCTGGGACCCTAGGAGGTAGCGACCATGCTATTTTAGAATTTTGGATAACTAGAGGCGGAAGACCTGTGAAGACTCAGACGTCAAGGTTAGATTTCAGAAAGGCAGATTTTAAGGGATTCAGAAAGAGAATTGGAGGGATCCAATGGCTGGATATCCTTAAAGACAAAAATGTCCAGGAAGGATGGGAAATCTTGAAAAATGAAATTCTCAAAGCACAGTTGTTAACAATTCCGAAAAGAGGGAAGAATAGGAAGCAGTTAAGGAAACCAGGATGGATGAACACAGAACTTAAGCACATGCTAAAAAGGAAGAAAAAAATGTTTATAAAATGGAAAGAGGGAGGCATATCTAAAGAAGAATATAATGCTGTCTGCAGAACCTGCAGGGCACAAATCAGATTAGCTAAAGCTGAAAATGAATTGAGGCTTGCAAGAGATGTCAAAAGCAATAATAAAGGATTTTGGGGATATGTCAAAAGTAAAAGAAAAGTCAAAGATGCTATAGGATTTTTACAGGATGAAAATGATGAAATGGTAAGACAGGATGTTGAGAAGGCTGAACTTTTAAATTCCTATTTTGCATCTGTTTTCTCTCAGAAAGGAAATGTAACATCAACTGTTATTCACTGTCCTATTAAGGGAATAGAAGAATCCAGGATATCTATAAACAGAAAGATAGTGAGGAAACACTTAGCTAGCCTAAATGAATTCAAGTCTCCAGGTCCAGATGAATTACACCCCAGAGTACTGAAGGAGATAGCAGAAGAAATTTTTGAACCCCTCTCTATAATCTTTGAAAATTCTTGGAGAACAGGAGAAGTGCCAGAAGACTGGAGAAGAGCAAATGTTGTTCCTATCTTCAAAAAGGGGAAGAAGGTGGACCCAGGTAACTATAGGCCGGTGAGTCTGACTTCTATACCAGGAAAGATCTTTGAACAAATTATTAAACAACATGTATGTCAATACCTGGATAAGAATGAAGTGATTAAACAGAGTCAGCATGGGTTTGTAACTAATAAGTCATGTCAGACTAACTTAATTTCCTTCTATGACGGTATCACTGATTGGGTAGATCAAGGAAATGCTGTAGATATAGTATATCTTGACTTCAGCAAAGCATTTGACAAAGTCTCTCATACAATCCTTATTGAAAAAATGATTAAGTATGGAATGGACAAGGCAACTGTTAGGTGGATTCATAACTGGCTTAGTGATCGGACCCAAAGAGTGGTCGTAAATGGCTGCACATCCAGTTGGAAGAATGTCTCAAGTGGGGTACCACAGGGCTCTGTCCTGGGCCCTGTATTGTTCAACATCTTTATCAACGATTTAGATGAAGGAATTGAGGGTAAACTGATTAAATTTGCTGATGACACAAAGCTAGGAGGGATAGCTAATACTAGAGAAGAGAGAGAGGATTCAAAAAGATTTAAATAAACTGGAGAAGTGGGCAGCAACTAACAGAATGGTTTTTTAACAGGGAGAAATGCAAAGTACTACATCTGGGCAATAAAAATGGAAAAAGCATATATAGAATGGGAGGAATAGGGCTAAGTGACAGCACATGTGAAAAAGACTTGGGTATACTAATAGATCACAGACTGAATATGAGTCAACAGTGTGATGCAGCAGCAAAAAAGGCAAATGCAATTCTAGGATGTATTAACAGAAGCATACAGTCTAGATCACGTGAAGTCATTATTTCCCTCTACTCCTCTTTGGTCAGACCTCATCTGGAATATTGTGTCCAGTTTTGGGCACCACATTTTAAAAAAGACATCAAGAAACTGGAGCAAGTTCAGAAAAGAGCGACCAGAATGGTGACCGGTCTGCAAACCCTGTCTTATGAGGAAAGGTTGCAGGATTTGGGAATGTTTAGTTTGCAAAAGAGAAGACTGAGAGGAGACTTAATAGCTGTCTACAAATATCTAAAGGGCTGTCACATTGTAGAAGGATCAACTTTATTCTCATTTGCACAAGGAAAGACTAGAAGCAATGGGATGAAACTGAATGGGAGGAGACACAGATTAGATATTAGAAAAAACTTTTTGACAGTTAGAGTGATCAATGAGTGGAACAGGCTGCCACGAGAAGTGGTGAGTTCTCCTTCAATGGAAGTCTTCAAACAGAGGCTGGACAGACATCTGACTGGGATGATTTAGCGAATCCTGCTTTGAGCAGGGGGTTGGACCAGATGGCCCAGGAGGTCCCTTCCAACTCTACGATTCTATGATTCTATGATTCTATGATTCTATGTGTGGCTGGGCGCTATATACTATGGTGCTGGGCTGTATACCATGTGGTGCTGGGCTATATATCATGGTGCTGGGCTGTATACCATGTGGGGCTGGGCTGTATACCATGTGGGTCTGGGCTATATACCATGGTGGGGCTTGGCTATATACCATGTGGTGCTGGGCTATATACTATGTGGCTGTGTTATATACCATGGGGGGTACATTTTACATTATATTCTATGATGGAGGATGTGTTATATAATATGGGGGGCTACATTATATTCTATGGGGGGCTACATTATATTCTATGGGGTTGCAATATACTCTGAGGAGGCTGCCATATATTCTATGGAGGGGCTGCATTATACTATATGAGGGGGGCTGCATTATATTATATGGGGGGTTACACTATATTCTGTGGAGTGGCTGCATTATACTCTGTGGGGTAGCTGCATTATGCTCTAAGGGGTGGCTGTATTATACTATACGAGGGACGATGCATTATATTCTATGGGTGGTTACATTATATTGTATGGCGAAGCTGCATTATACTCTATGGGGTGGCTGAATTATATTATATGTGGGCTGCATTATACTGCATTGAGGACTATGGGGAATACATTATATGAAGAACTATGGGGTGCATTATGCTATGGGAAGTGAATTGTACTACATGGATGACTATGGCAGTGCATTATACTATATGGAGGACTGAGGAGTGTATTATACTATATGGAGGACTATGGGGCACATTATAATATATGGAGGACTATGGGGTGTAAACTGTTGATGTGATGCTGATTGCATGATACTGTATGGTGATCTGTTAGTGATCCATTAGTGATTGTTCTGTCCCCATAATTTTTTCTCAGACGGTGGAAAGAGGCCGGGAAACAAGTGTTGAACGACTTCAATATTGTTGATCACACTCATTTAGTGGCCTGAACCCAGCGCATGTAAATACAACTGAAATGCTTCTGTGATGTGCAATATGTTAGCATTTGGGGCCCCATTTTAAACTTTGCCTAGGGCCCCACTTTGCCTAAAACCGGCCCTGTGTATTGTATTTGGTTATCATCTTTTTTCAGGCTATGTAGCTGTATGATGCCTTGCATTTTGTTCTTTGCTATGCTGTAGATTATATTATATTTTTACTATATTTTACAGTTAAAATATTATATTTGAAAATAATACTAATAATATGAGTCCCACGTTGTTGTTTTTTTGTCATTTTTTTGCACCTCTTTCGCAGTGAAAGATTTATAAATGACCTCATTATGCTAAGGTCCTGCGTCTTACACTTAAGTACATAGTTTTATATATACTGGAATATTTCCAAATATGTAAGAGCAGCTATAAAAGCTACATGAGAATAAGTAGTGTAGGTACGGTCGTTAACCTGACAGCCAGGCGGAACAAAGTGCACCTGCTAAATGCACAATGTCAGGGAATCCTCCAATACTGTATATAAAGGGAAGCTTTGGAAAGTAGGGAGACATGGAGGATGAGAGCCATTAGATGTTATCCAGACATTGCAGTAACATCAGCTCGTTTATTCTACATTACATCTCATGTCAATAATGAGCAGACAGATACAGGCCATTGTTACACTGCATCATCCCGGACCCAAATGAGCAACAAACATCATTAAAGGGGTCCAATTCCCCTAGTAAAATCCTAGAAAAATCCGTTGAGGCAACTATTTTAATAGTAACTACTTCCTAATAATATAATACTGTATTATTACATAATTTAATTATTACGGGCTGGGTGGTGGAACTACTGGGCCGGGACTATGGAATGCCTGGAGGGGTGTAACTTGGATCCTCACCTAATCCGACCTCAGACTCATGGCAGCTGACGATACCGTGATCCGAGG
Organism: Dendrobates tinctorius; assembly: GCF_039654945.1. Lineage (NCBI taxonomy): Eukaryota > Metazoa > Chordata > Amphibia > Anura > Dendrobatidae > Dendrobates > Dendrobates tinctorius. The sequence continues at coordinate 10,340,138 of NW_027361707.1, read as the reverse complement.
AGGGACTAAGGGGGTGCTACTCTAGGACTGACCTTGTGAAGATGGCAGCTGACCCCCTAGAGATGGATAGCTGGGACGGCCCAAAGGAAGGTACCGTAGAATCAGGCAGGTACTGAAAGAACGCAGGAACCACAGATTCTGACTGGACCGACTGACGTAGAGATGAGTGTGGGCAGGTGCGGACTGAACCAGCTGAAGAGCAGAAGAACACAGGCAGGTGTGGACTGGACTGGCTGATGAACAGAAGAACTCTGGCATGTGCGGTCTTGGAATGACTGATGAACAGAAGAGCACTGACAAGTGCGGACTGGACCGACTGATGAATAGAAGAGGACTGGTAGGTGCGGATGGAACTGGCTGATGAACAGAAGAGCACTGGCAAGTGCGGACTGGACCAGTTGATGAACAGAAGAGCACTGACAGGTGTGGACTGAACCGACTGATGAAAAGAAGAGCACTGGTAGGTGCGGACGGAATTGACTGATGAACAGATGAGCACTGGCAAGTGCAAATTTGGAACGGCTGAAGAACAGAAGCGCACTGGCAGGTGCGGGCTGGACCGGATGATGAACAGAAGAGCACTGGCAGGTGCAGACTGGACCGGCTGATGAACAGAAGAGCACTGGCAGGTGCAGACTGGACCGGCTGATGAACAGAAGAGCACTGGCAGGTGCAGACTGGACTGGCTGATGAACAGATGAGCACTTGGCTTAAGTGTGCTGTGGATTAGGAGAAGCAGAGGCGCTGTGGTTTTCACTCACCACTGTGCTCCCAATGCCAAGCGGAAGCCACCATGAATGCAGAAGGAATGGAACATCATTTTGAGCACGGGAGGCAGCGGGAGGGAAATGGAGGCCACCAGACAGGATGACTATACCTGAAAAATGTATAGTCACTTTTCAGTCCCGTGATGAAGGGTTGCTTTAACTTTAGTTAAGGCACCAAAATGGTTAATAAAAGTAATAGTAAAACACAGGAAGAGATGAGTAGTTTCTTTAGAACACATCTAAAGGAGGATATAAAAAAACAAAAGGCAGGCTAGAGAATCGCATGGTCTATATCATAGAAGCAAAGTCTAGATGGGTTTAATACCTAGATCCTAGGTTAGAGCAGAGACTGGAAATTTAACAGACACTTTCAAACACATTAAGAAGCTTTGCAAAATACAAGGAGGGAACATATTTCTCAGCCATTTACGTACACGTACTAAAAACAGTTCAAGCTGAGAATCTTCGGTCTCGTAGAATAGATTTGTGAAAAATGTACCATAATACAGTGCTTAGTAGAAATGAGCAAATCAATTATATAAAAATCATATTCTTGTCAAATTTTGTGAAATTTGCATGACCCAGCAAATTCAAACAATTTTTTATTTGATTCACCCAAATTATCAAAAAAAATCTTCCATCAGTCACAGAAAGCTCACATGACCACATAATGCCTTGCAGCCAGGCTTGGACTGGATCACCGGTGAGAAGGAAAATCCTCTGGTGGGCCCTTGTGCAAGAGTGGGCCACCCCCCACTTTTATATGAGCATCTTATTAATTTAACAATATACCTAATTCATTGTTATATAAATTTGTGATTGAGGATAATGTCACACTTGCCTGTAGCTGAAAAGTGGGACCCTGGAATTGGATACTGGTTGTCCCTTGGCGCCTCAGTTCAACACTGCAAAGTTGCAGCTATCATATCAAATGATATAGTGTAGCCAATTAGGAAGGACTATCATAGCCTATATAAAAGCTGAGACTGGGAATGCAGCAGTTATTTTAGGGTGATTTAGGATAGTGCCAATAGCTTAACAATAGAGAAAGCCCTAAAACATTGGACAAATACTCCAGACAGCAATGTCTTGTACAACTGCAGCACCAATGAATATGAGTATGCCAGTCTGTAAATAATATGGAGATTTAATTGATAGAGGGAGAGAGAAAAAGGAGAGGTGCCATCAGCAGTGCCAGACTTAGTATGATTGATCAGTGATATGGTGTAGCTGGCATCTGTCCTCCTGCATTTGAAATGCAATTAGTACACATATTATGCTTCACTCATAATGCACTAGAAAGCAAAATCAAGACCGCACAATAGTTTTGACAGAAAAAAATAAATTTGAAATCAGTGTCAATCAGAGACATTATGGTTGTATATCACAAATGATTGTATGGAGTTTTTGTATTTTTTGTACAAACCTAGTGGTAATGTGGGAAAAAATTATTTTTAGTAATACAAAAACAATACAACTTTTAACAATACAAAAGAAAATTCCCCTAAAATTCTGGCATTTAACTGCAGCTGTCTGTAACCCATACTGTGTTTGTCACAAATAATTTTTTTTAACACAAAATTTACATCTGGATATGCCACATCAAAACAGTACCCTGTTGTAGGTGTTGGCTTTTTGAATGTGTACCTAACTGGTATTTCTATTTATGCTATTTTTCAGAAGTGAAGTTGAATTTTATTATAAAAAAAAGGTTTTTTTTTTGGTAATGTAGACATACAGTAACTGTACATGTCTGTTTTTGCATTTATGTTTGACTAGTCCAATTTGACAACTGTACACATCGAACCTATACTTCGGCCTGATAACACGTATTGCTTTCTATACATGTACTTACCGACCTAGCATTTCTTGATGCATGATTTTTGGGAAAAAGTTGGATAATTAGGGTTTAAAACTTAATCATAGTTTTGTACAAGATATATGGTGAAAGAAAAGTGGCAATGGCAATGGACAGGGACTTGTAAAAAGAATGTACTAAAGGAGGGCATTTTGGAGTAAGTAGCACATCACTCATTTAAGTCACAGCATGATGTTACCTCTGGCATCGACATAGTCAGTTTGAGCAAGTGTTAGCCTGGAGTCACACTGCCATATTTCTCGCGTGACAATCACATCGCATAGCACGGACTGGCCGGCAGCTCTCCTGACTTGAGCATGAAAGCATAATGGATTACTATGCAGCTGTCAAGCTCAGGTCAGGAGAGAAGACAGCCAGTGCGAGTTTTTCGATGCGATTCTCGGATGAAAAATACGCCAGTGTGTCTCTGCCCTTATGCAGAAAATGGTCTGTCTGCCTGATCACAAAGTTACTAAGGCTACTTTCACACATCAGTTTTTTGCCGTCAGGCAGGATCCGGCTTTTTTTAGAAAAAACGGATCCGGCATAAATTTTGGAGAACTGTAGAAACGGATCCGTTTTTTTGCTGGATCCGTCTCTGTTCCTGGCGGCTGGCCAATTGGATCTGAGCATGCGCAGACTTAAAAAAACCGGATCCGGTTGCTGGATCCGTCTTTTTCTGGATCCGGCGCATTCCGGCGCCCATAGACTTTCATTGTAGCAAAAAGCTGGAAGCGCCGGATCCGGCGCTTCCGGCTTTTTCGCCGGAGACAAAAAACGTTACAGTAGACGTTTTTTCAAGACGCCGGAATGAGACAAGTTGCCGGATCCGGCAAAAAACGGATGAAACGCAATGCCATCCGGCGCGATCCGGCGCTAATGCAAGTCAATGGGGAAAAAACGGATCCGGCATTGCATTTTGCCGGATCCGTTTTTTCCAAAAAAAGCCGGATCGCGCCTGAAGGCAAAAAACTGATGTGTGAAAGAGGCCTTAGAAGGATAATTTTTGGATATTTTTTTTTTTAATTTGACCGTTCCACACTGAGCCTTTTTTCACATTCCTGACCAGACCAATTTTTTCAATTCTGACCAGTGTCACTTTATAAGGTAATAACGCTAGAACATTTCAACGTATCCCAGTGATTCTGAGAATGTTTTTTTCATAACATATAGTGCTTCATGATAGTGGTAAAATTTGATCCACGTGACTTGCATTTATTTTGTGAAAATATCAAAATTTTGGTGAAAATTTTGTAAATTTCGGAATTTCCAAACTTTTGATTTTTTGTCCTAGAAAGTTATGTCTCACATAATAGTTAATAAACAACATTTTCCACAATGTGTACTTTACATCAGCACAAGTTTTTGAAACATCGTTTTTTTTTGTTAGGACTTTAAAAGGGTTAAAATTTATCAGCAATTTCTCATTTTCACAAAAATATACCCCATAGTGACACCATTCTAAAAATTGTTCCCCTAAAACTGCTCAAGATCACATCGAAGAAGTTTATTAATCCTTCAGGTGCTTCACAGAAACTAAAGCAATGTAGATGGAAAAAAATACTATTTTACTTTTTCCAAACAAAATTTTAATTTAGCCCCAAATTTGGCATTTTCACAAGGCTAGCAGGCGAAAATGCACCACAAAAATTTGTTGTGCAATTTCTCCTGAGTACCCTGGTACCCCATATGTGATGGAAAACTACTGTTTGAGAGAGCAATAAAAGAAGAACAATGAAAATTCTAGGTAAATTGGTCGGAAATGAACTGCTAAGGGATATTAGAAGAAAAATAATACGTAAAATATAAAATAGGATACACTCCAAAAATAGGGGAAATTATTTATGAATAAATGTTCAGATTATTTGTGAAATGTGGTGAATCTAATAACATAGTCCATGTTTGCGGAAACCTTTTTGGAAATTGGATCGATGTGAGCCTTTTATGTAGGGGTTGAGTCATTCTTTCCACATATAATATACAACATGAGCAAATCTCTCTATATAATTGCCTTAAATTGTCTGTCATCCACTTCCATCTGGATGTCCCCGAATCCCACAACACACTGCGCCGCATCGGAAGTACGCCGACCGCCATTTTGGAACACCCAAGTGATGCCACTTGGATCCAGGACACCGCTGTGATCCCGAACGTTGCTGCGATCCCGACCGCCACTGGGATCCCAGCTGCCGCTCGGATCCAGGCCACCTCTGTGATCCCAACTGCCACAGGGATCCCAGCTGCCGCTCATATCCAGGCTGCCGCTGCGATCCCGAACACCACTGCGATCCCGACCGCCGCTGGGATCCCGGCCGATGCTTGGATCCCAGCCGCCGCTCAGATCCAGGCCGCCGCTGCGATCACGAGGCTGTGAAAGGGATATAACGAGAGGGATGTAATGAAGGGGGTATAATGAGAGGATGTAATGAGGGGGTGTAATGGAGGGTGTAATGAGGGGGGAGTAATGAGAGGGATGCCGCTGCCAGACCCCCGCCAAGACCCACAGCCTGACTACACGCGCCGGATCCCGCCGCTGCCTGCCCACCCACCCCTGTGCAGTCACAGCCAGCAGGAAACACCGCGGCTTAAGGCCTGTGCTGGATATTGGGTGCGGCCACCCTCTGATGACGCCGCACACCATCACCAGCACAGGCTGCAAAACACCGTCTTTCCTGCTGGCTGTAAGAGGGGTGTAACAAGAGGGTGTAATGAGGGGGGAGTAATGAGAGGGATGCCGCCACCGGACCCCCGCCAGGACCCACCGCCTGACTACACGCATTGGATGCCGCCGCTGCCTTCCCCCCCACCTCCGTGCAGTCACAGCCAGCAGGAAAGACCGCGGCTTGAGACCTGTGCTTGAAATTGGGTGCGACCACCCTCTGGTTGCGCCGCACACCATCTCCAGTACAGGCCGCAAAACACCGTCTTTCCTGCCGGTTGTGACTGCAAGTAAGTGGGTGGGCCGCCACCCCCAGCGCCACAAAGCTGCCCCATCGTGCTGTTACTGCCCTCCTGATGTGATAGCATCGGGCGCACATCTAGTGATTATATATATGACAAAACTAGAGGTACATGACATGGGGTTTTTGATAGGAAAAGTTTCACCAGTGGAGTCAAGAGTGAATCCCGAAAGGTCATGGCAAGTTGTATAACAGCATAAACAATTCTTCAGATTACATTTAGTAATTTTGTTGGACAGGCAAATATCTTTTAAGGGATCTTAACTTTTCTCTTTTAATTTACTGGGTGCTTTCATAAATAATTTCCCCTAATTTTGGAGGGTTTCCTATTTTATATTTTAGATATTATTATTATTTTTCTTTTAACATGCTTTACCAGTTTGTTTACGAACAACTGACCTCAAATTTTTATTGCTCTCCTTTTCAGAACACTCGTTGAGTGGATCCTCAACTTTATAGTTCGAGAGACCAGCCGCATGACATGTGTCCTGTTTGGCAGGGGTTTTTTTATATAAAAAAAAGACCACATGAGACCCATTAGGTTTGTCCTGAATAAAAGGTTCTGTATGACTTTGAAATGTTTTAACTTTAAAAATCTGGATAAATGAAATTTTTTTAGGGAACTTTTTGATATCCTTTAATTCATCAGCAACGCAGGTATAGACACCATCTACCTGGATCAAGCTTTTCTCCGGTCTTCTGACCCGTGTCCTGCTGCAGCTGTCTCGTGCATTTAATAAGCTGCAATGTTGCAACTCCATCAGGTGAGCAAAATACTTTCCTATAGTTATTGCACTAAAGGTTACTATTTAAGACCCTATTTTGCGTTTGTTGTGCCCCCCAATATCTGCACTATTAACTGGAATAGAGGAATAATTGTTCAAAGTTTGAAAATGGCAAATTTTTTAAAAATTTCTGATGTTTTTATAAATAAAAGCAAAATAAATCAACCTAAATTTACCATTGTCATAAAATATGATGTGTGATTAAAAAACAATCTCAAAATCAATGGGATGTACTGAAGCATTCTAGAGTTATTACCACATAAAGTGACACTGGTCATATTTTTAAAAATTGGCCTGGTCACTAATAGGAAAAAATATAATGTAGCCACCAGGTGTCCAAAGGAGCAGCTCATACTGTGTCCAGCACTAGAGGAAACTTTACAGGCAGTTCATAAACTTAATGTCACAACACAGCTGTCAGGTGACCCATGATCAGGGACTCCTTCCCTGTCCCTAACACTAGGGGGCACCCTAGCTCGCCCTGCTCTCCGGGATAATTCAGATGGTGAAGATGCCGGGGCCTCCGCCCTTGCCTTATCTCCTAAGTTAGCCCTGTCTGTTCCCTTCCCCTTGTAAGAAGAGAAACCGGGCTGGGGGTGCTTTTCTTGTGTCGGGTCTGGAACTGTTGGGGCTGTCTCCTCTGTTGTCCAGGGGAAAGTTTAGGCTCCCAGACCGATCTTTACACTTGCTGACAGGGGGCGTGGCTAAGCCTTACCAGGGGCAGCGCAGCACGTGAGTACAGACAGAATTGGTGGGAAGGCGCAGCGCAGCTGAGGAGAGTGAGTACTCCTGCTTCTGAGACCGTTAGTGATGCAGATTCACGCCCAGCCGTGACAGGAACTTACCACGAGGACTCGTTGACTCCGATCCATCAAGGTGAAAACCGCTACGCTGCAGTCAGTGCTGCTTCCGTGACACCTGATAAAGACTGTGACTTTTACCGGGGACGGTTTCTTGAACCTTTGGTGAATAATCGTTGAGCCTCACTTAGTTCTGTCAGCACAGTGACTCGTACTCTGCCAGGTCACAGAAGTGTCTGTATTGAGGACGCCACAAGACGCTTCAAAGACTTAACGTTGCCGACCGGGCACGGACCGTTGCCTCCTTCCAGTCCACACAGCGGTGCCGACGGCTGTTGACGCCATCATCTACTCCGGGAACTTTCCTGTCAGGAAGACCTCTGATTGATAAGTGACTTCATTGAGAATGACTTTATTTGTTATTTCTGCATTTATTTTTCCCTATTACACCCCTCTATTCCCTATACTGCTTGCATTTTACCTCACAGTTTCCCTATCTCGCTGCGTGGAGTAATACCCTGTTAAGTAAAAACTTGTTAATCCTTGGTTTGTCTCCTGACTATCACGGCATCTGCCAACCTGTTCACTCCTGGCGTGGTCGGTAGGATGCAGTCTATGGGTACAGAGACGGCAGACCAAGTGGTTGGGGGTACCCCGAGGTCCAGCATATGCTTAGGGGCAATGTTGAATAATCTCCCTAAATTTACTGGCATCAACACTCTATTGTGGGACTGGACTGAGCGGGTCAGGGGAATGTTGGGGATGCATCCCATGATCCCTGCATTAGAGGCAGAGGTTGCTGTGATATCTTTAGAGGGGGAGATGAGGAACACTGTTATGCACTGACCCCTCACTGAACGAGATACTGTTCCCTGGTGCTATGCTACGTGCTGAACTTGGCTCTCATCATTCTCCCCAGCTCTGCCGGCGATTGGCTCGAGCAGGGAAGAATGATGAGAGTTACATTAAACCCCTTAATGACCGCCGATACGCCTTTTAACGGCGGCAGTTAAAGGTACTTAAACCACAGTGCCGCTTTTTATCAGCGCTGAGGTTTAAGGTTATAGCGCCCCCCAGCATCAGAATTTCTCTGGGGTCTTGGATGCTGGGGGTAGCTGAGACCCCAGTGAGAATGATTCAGGTATGTTTTTACTGACCCCGATGTTGCGATTGCCGTTATTAATGGTATAACGGCAACCGCAAAAAAAAGTCCTATTTTCCATTTAATTTCTCTCTCCTCTGATGTGATCGCATATATGATGAGAGAGAATTAGGGTCCCCCAGTCCACTGATCACCCCCCCGGTATCTCCGTTGTCCCTGCAGGCCACCCTGAAGTCCCCCGGGCCACCGGCTTCTTCCGGGAGAAAATGGTGGGCGCAGCTCCCAGCAACAATAGAAGATTTTTTCTTATTGGTTCATTTTGATCACTCTGATAAACCCTATCTCAGTGATAAAAATAAAAAATAGTAAATCAAATCCCCCTTTATCACCCCCTTAGTTATGGAAAAATAATAAAATAAAAAAAGTATTTATTTCCATTTTTCCATTAGAGTTAGAGTTGGGCTAAAGTGAGTTGGGCTAAAGTTAGGGTTAGAGTTGGGCTAAAGTTAGGGTTAGCGTTGGGGCTAAAGTTAGGGTTAGGGTTGATGCTAAAGTTAGGGTTAGGGTTGATGCTAAAGTTAGGGTTAGGGTTGGGGCTAAAATTAGGGTTAGTGTTAGGGTTGGGGCTAAAGTCAGGGCTAGGATTGGGGCTAAAGTTAAGGTTAGGGTTTTAATTAGGGTTAGGATTGGGATTAGGGTTAAGGGTGTGTTGGGGTTAGAGTTGGAGTTAGAATTGGGGGGTTTCCACAGTTTAGGCACGTCAGGGGCTCTCCAAACGCGACATGGCGTCCGATCTCAATTCCAGCCAATTCTGAGTTGAAAAAGTCAAGCAGTGCTCATTCCCTTCCGAGCTCTGCTGTGAGCCCAAACAGTGATTTACCCCCACATATGTGGCATCGACGTACGCAGGACAAATTGGACAACAACTTTCAGGGTCCAATTTCTCCTTTTACCCTTGGGAAAATAAAACATTTGGGACTAAAATATCATGTTTGTGGAAAAAATATGAGTGAGCAAAATACTTTCCTATAGTTATTGCACTAAAGGTTACTATTTAAGACCCTATTTTGCGTTTGTTGTGCCCCCCAATATCTGCACTATTAACTGGAATAGAGGAATAATTGTTCAAAGTTTGAAAATGGCAAATTTTTTAAAAATTTCTGATGTTTTTATAAATAAAAGCAAAATATATCAACCTAAATTTACCATTGTCATAAAATATGATGTGTGATTAAAAAACAATCTCAAAATAAATGGGAAGTACTGAAGCATTCTAGAGTTATTACCACATAAAGTGACACTGGTCATATTTTTAAAAAATTGGCCTGGTCACTAATAGGAAAAAATATAATGTAGCCACCAGGTGTCCAAAGGAGCAGCTCATACTGTGTCCAGCACTGGAGGAAACTTTACAGGCAGTTCATAAACTTAATGTCACAACACAGCTGTCAGGTGACCCATGATCAGGGACTCCTTCCCTGTCCCTAACACTAGGGGGCACCCTAGCTCGCCCTGCTCTCCGGGATAATTCAGATGGTGAAGATGCCGGGGCCTCCGCCCTTGCCTTATCTCCTAAGTTAGCCCTGTCTGTTCCCTTCCCCTTGTAAGAAGAGAAACCGGGCTGGGGGTGCTTTTCTTGTGTCGGGTCTGGAACTGTTGGGGCTGTCTCCTCTGTTGTCCAGGGGAAAGTTTAGGCTCCCAGACCGATCTTTACACTTGCTGACAGGGGGCGTGGCTAAGCCTTACCAGGGGCAGCGCAGCACGTGAGTACAGACAGAATTGGTGGGAAGGCGCAGCGCAGCTGAGGAGAGTGAGTACTCCTGCTTCTGAGACCGTTAGTGATGCAGATTCACGCCCAGCTGTGACAGGAACTTACCACGAGGACTCGTTGACTCCGATCCATCAAGGTGAAAACCGCTACGCTGCAGTCAGTGCTGCTTCCGTGACGCCTGATAAAGACTGTAACTTTTACCGGGGACGGTTTCTTGAACCTTTGGTGAATAATCGTTGAGCCTCACTTAGTTCTGTCAGCACAGTGACTCGTACTCTGCCAGGTCACAGAAGTGTCTGTATTGAGGACGCCACAAGACGCTTCAAAGACTTAACGTTGCCGACCGGGCACGGACCGTTGCCTCCTTCCAGTCCACACAGCGGTGCCGACGGCTGTTGACGCCATCATCTACTCCGGGAACTTTCCTGTCAGGAAGACCTCTGATTGATAAGTGACTTCATTGAGAATGACTTTATTTGTTATTTCTGCATTTATTTTTCCCTATTACACCCCTCTATTCCCTATACTGCTTGCATTTTACCTCACAGTTTCCCTATCTCGCTGCGTGGAGTAATACCCTGTTAAGTAAAAACTTGTTAATCCTTGGTTTGTCTCCTGACTATCACGGCATCTGCCAACCTGTTCACTCTTGGCGTGGTCGGTAGGATGCAGTCTACGGGTACAGAGACGGCAGACCAAGTGGTTGGGGGTACCCCGAGGTCCAGCATATGCTTAGGGGCAATGTTGAATAATCTCCCTAAATTTACTGGCATCAACACTCTATTGTGGGACTGGACTGAGCGGGTCAGGGGAATGTTGGGGATGCATCCCATGATCCCTGCATTAGAGGCAGAGGTTGCTGTGATATATTTAGAGGGGGAGACGAGGAACACTGTTATGCATTGACCCCTCACTGAACGAGATACTGTTCCCTGGTGCTATGCTACGTGCTGAACTCGGCTCTCATCATTCTCCCCAGCTCTGCCGGCGTTTGGATCGAGCAGGGAAGAATGATGAGAGTTACATTAAACCCCTTAATGACCGCCGATACGCCTTTTAACGGCGGCAGTTAAAGGTACTTAAACCACAGTGCCGCTTTTTAACAGCGCTGAGGTTTAAGGTTATAGCGCCCCCCAGCATCAGAATTTCTCTGGGGTCTTGGATGCTGGGGGTAGCTGTGACCCCAGTGAGAATGATTCAGGTATGTTTTTACTGACCCCGATGTTGCGATTGCCGTTATTAATGGTATAACGGCAACCGCAAAAAAAAGTCCTATTTTCCATTTAATTTCTCTCTCCTCTGATGTGATCGCATATATGATGAGAGAGAATTAGGGTCCCCCAGTCCACTGATCACCCCCCCGGTATCTCCGTTGTCCCTGCAGGCCACCCTGAAGTCCCCCGGGCCACCGGCTTCTTCCGGGATAATTCAGATGGTGAAGATGCCGGGGCCTCCGCCCTTGCCTTATCTCCTAAGTTAGCCCTGTCTGTTCCCTTCCCCTTGTAAGAAGAGAAACCGGGCTGGGGATGCTTTTCTTGTGTCGGGTCTGGAACTGTTGGGGCTGTCTCCTCTGTTGTCCAGGGGAAAGTTTAGGCTCCCAGACCAATCTTTACACTTGCTGACAGGGGGCGTGGCTAAGCCTTACCAGGGGCAGCGCAGCACGTGAGTACAGACAGAATTGGTGGGAAGGCGCAGCGCAGCTGAGGAGAGTGAGTACTCCTGCTTCTGAGACCGTTAGTGATGCAGATTCACGCCCAGCCGTGACAGGAACTTACCACGAGGACTCGTTGACTCCGATCCATCAAGGTGAAAACCGCTACGCTGCAGTCAGTGCTGCTTCCGTGACGCCTGATAAAGACTGTGACTTTTACCGGGGACGGTTTCTTGAACCTTTGGTGAATAATCGTTGAGCCTCACTTAGTTCTGTCAGCACAGTGACTCGTACTCTGCCAGGTCACAGAAGTGTCTGTATTGAGGACGCCACAAGACGCTTCAAAGACTTAACGTTGCCGACCGGGCACGGACCGTTGCCTCCTTCCAGTCCACACAGCGGTGCCGACGGCTGTTGACGCCATCATCTACTCCAGGAACTTTCCTGTCAGGAAGACCTCTGATTGATAAGTGACTTCATTGAGAATGACTTTATTTGTTATTTCTGCATTTATTTTTCCCTATTACACCCATCTATTCCCTATACTGCTTGCATTTTACCTCACAGTTTCCCTATCTCGCTGCGTGGAGTAATACCCTGTTAAGTAAAAACTTGTTAATCCTTGGTTTGTCTCCTGACTATCACGGCATCTGCCAACCTGTTCACTCTTGGCGTGGTCGGTAGGATGCAGTCTACGGGTACAGAGACGGCAGACCAAGTGGTTGGGGGTACCCCGAGGTCCAGCATATGCTTAGGGGCAATGTTGAATAATCTCCCTAAATTTACTGGCATCAACACTCTATTGTGGGACTGGACTGAGCGGGTCAGGGGAATGTTGGGGATGCATCCCATGATCCCTGCATTAGAGGCAGAGGTCGCTGTGATATCTTTAGAGGGGGAGACGAGGAACACTGTTATGCACTGACCCCTCACTGAACGAGATACTGTTCCCTGGTGCTATGCTACGTGCTGAACTCGGCTCTCATCATTCTCCCCAGCTCTGCCGGCGATTGGCTCGAGCAGGGAAGAATGATGAGAGTTACATTAAACCCCTTAATGACCGCCGATACGCCTTTTAACGGCGGCAGTTAAAGGTACTTAAACCACAGTGCCGCTTTTTAACAGCGCTGAGGTTTAAGGTTATAGCGCCCCCCAGCATCAGAATTTCTCTGGGGTCTTGGATGCTGGGGGTAGCTGAGACCCCAGTGAGAATGATTCAGGTATGTTTTTACTGACCCCGATGTTGCGATTGCCGTTATTAATGGTATAACGGCAACCGCAAAAAAAAAGTCCTATTTTCCATTTAGTTTCTCTCTCCTCTGATGTGATCGCATATATGATGAGAGAGAATTAGGGTCCCCCAGTCCACTGATCACCCCCCCGGTATCTCCGTTGTCCCTGCAGGCCACCCTGAAGTCCCCCGGGCCACCGGCTTCTTCCGGGAGAAAATGGTGGGCGCAGCTCCCAGCAACAATAGAAGATTTTTTCTTATTGGTTCATTTTGATCACTCTGATAAACCCTATCTCAGTGATAAAAATAAAAAATAGTAAATCAAATCCCCCTTTATCACCCCCTTAGTTATGGAAAAATAATAAAATAAAAAAAAGTATTTATTTCCATTTTCCCATTAGAGTTAGAGTTGGGCTAAAGTGAGTTGGGCTAAAGTTAGGGTTAGAGTTGGGCTAAAGTTAGGGTTAGCGTTGGGGCTAAAGTTAGGGTTAGGGTTGATGCTAAAGTTAGGGTTAGGGTTGATGCTAAAGTTAGGGTTAGGGTTGGGGCTAAAATTAGGGTTAGTGTTAGGGTTGGGGCTAAAGTCAGGGCTAGGATTGGGGCTAAAGTTAAGGTTAGGGTTTTAATTAGGGTTAGGATTGGGATTAGGGTTAAGGGTGTGTTGGGGTTAGAGTTGGAGTTAGAATTGGGGGGTTTCCACAGTTTAGGCACGTCAGGGGCTCTCCAAACGCGACATGGCGTCCGATCTCAATTCCAGCCAATTCTGTGTTGAAAAGTCAAGCAGTGCTCTTTCCCTTCCGAGCTCTGCTGTGAGCCCAAACAGTGATTTACCCCCACATATGTGGTATCGACGTACGCAGGACAAATTGGACAACAACTTTCAGGGTCCAATTTCTCCTTTTACCCTTGGGAAAATAAAACATTTGGGACTAAAATATCATGTTTGTGGAAAAAATATGAGTTTTTATTTTCACACCCGGGTGTTATAAACTTTAGTGAAACACCTGGCTGTTCAAAGTTCTCACCACACATCTAGATAAGTTCCTTGGGGGTATAGTTTCCAAAATGGTGTCACTTGTGGGGGGTTTCCATTGTTTAGGCACATCAAGGGCTCTCCAAATGCGACATGGCGTCCAATCTCAATTCCAGCCAATTTTGCATTGAAAAAGTAAAATGGTGCTCCTTCCCTTCCGAGCTCTACCATGTGCCCAAACAGTGGTTTACCCCCACATATGGGCTATCAGCATACTCAGGACAAATTGCATAACAACTTTGGGGGTCCAATTACTGTTGTTACCATTGGGAAAATAAAATATTGGGGGCAAAAATATCATTTTTGTAAAAAAATTTTTTTATTTTTATGGCTGTGCATTATAAACTTCTGTGAAGCACTTGGAGGTTCAAAGTGCTCACCACCAGTGGCGGATCTTAATAGGGGCAGATGGGGCGGTCACCCCGGGCCCAAGGTTTTTGGGGGGCCCAGCCTGTTAGTGAGAGGCAGGGCCGCTATCAGGGCATTACTGCCCTTACTGCTGTATGGGGCCCGTTGAACAGCAGTACAGAAGGGGGCCCTCAGGTCAGGGGCCCCGCTCCTGTGCTCCTAGCCATCGGGCCCCAAGTGCTGTGCGCTGCGGCCGAAGCGTTGAAGGACCTGTGGTGACGTCATCGTCATGTGATCAGGGGCGGAGCTAATCACAGGCCTTTACCATTGATCAGCTCTGCCCCCTGATCACATGACGATGACATCACCACAGGTCCTTCAGCTTAGATCACACTGCAGCTGCATCTTCGCCGCAGGAGCGCGGCCATGTAAGAAGAAAGTTTTTTTATTTTTTATTTAATTATTTAAAGCGGACAATATGTTTCCCCGGCAGATTGGAGACATGGGTGAGGCAAGATGGAGATGGGCAGGACTGGAAACATTGGGGTCAGGATGGAGATGGAGCAGGATGGAGATGGGGCAGGATGGAGAATGGGGCAGGATTGGAGACGGGGGCAGGATGGAGATGGAGGCAGGATGGAGAATGGGGCAGGATGGAGACAGGGGCAGGATTGGAGACGGGGGCAGGATTGGAGTTGGGGGCAGGATTGGAGACAGGCAGGATGGAGATGGAGGCAGGATTGGAGACGGGGGGCAGGATGGAGATGGAGGCAGGATTGGAGACGGGGGCAGGATGGAGACGGGGGCAGGATTGGAGACGGGGGCAGGATTGGAGACGGGGGCAGGATGGAGATGGAGGCAGGATGGAGAATGGGGCAGGATTGGAGACAGGGGCAGGATTGGAGACGGGGGCAGGATTGGAGTTGGGGGCAGGATTGGAGACAGGCAGGATGGAGATGGAGGCAGGATTGGAGACGGGGGCAGGATGGAGACGGGGGCAGGATTGGAGACGGGGGCAGGATTGGAGACGGGGGCAGGATTGGAGACGAGGGCAGGATTGGAGACGGGGCAGGATTGTCCACAGGTAAAAGTGTGGCCCCCACATGTCAGTGTGAGTGGGGCCCCGGAGGACAAGCTTCGCTCTGGTGCCACAAACTGTGCTGAACCGACTGCCAGCTTTGTAGTAATGCCAGGAGCGGGTGATGCCCTGGGCAGTGCCAGTGCAGAGTGGGGGGCACAGAGGAGCATTGTGATGTGGTGCTGCTCGCCCCCTGTCCTGTGGAACCCTCTGCCCCTATGGGACCCCCTGTCTCGTGCCCCATGGGGCCACCTGCCCTTGTGATACCCCTGTCCTGTGGGACCCCCTGTCCCTCTGATTCCCCCCTTCCCCTGTGATGCCCCTGCTCCCTGTCCTGTGGAACCCTCTGCCCCTATGCGACCCCTTGTCTCCTGCCCCATGGGCCCACCTGCCCTTGTGATGCCCCTGTCCTGTGGGACCCTCTGATTCCCCTGCTCCCTGTCCTGTGGCACCCCCTTCCCCTGTGATGCCCCTGCTCCCTGTCCTGTGGGACCCCTGCCCCTGTGATGCCCCTGCCCCTGTGATGCCCCTGCTCCCTGTCCTGTGGAACCCTCTGCCCCTATGGGACCCCCTGTCTCCTGCCCCATGGGGGCCACCTGCCCTTGTGATGCCCCTGTCCCCTGTCCTGTGGGACCCCCTGTCCCTCTGATGCCCCTGCTCCCTGTCCTGTGGCACCCCCTTCCCCTGTGATGCCCCTGCTCCCTGTCCTGTGGCACCTCCTTCCCCTGTGATGCCCCTGCTCCCTGTCCTGTGGCACCCCCTTCCCCTGTGATGCTCCTGCTCCCTGTCCTGTGGCACCTCCTTCCCCTGTGATGCCCCTGCTCCCTGTCCTGTGGGACCCCCTGCCCCTGTGATGCCCCTGCTCCCTGTCCTGTGGGACCCCCTGCCCCTGTGATGCCCCTGCTCCCTGTCCTGTGGGGTCACATGCCCCTGTCATGTATGTTACCAGGAACTGATCTCCCAGGAGCACAATGGTCTCTGGTTCTGGAGGAGATCCCCAGATCTATAGATCCATGCACATCACTCATCCCCAGTACAAGTTGTGATGGCTTCTGGGGTGATGGGTTGATGGGCCAGCTGTATTCTCCATGTGGTTAGCAGATCTCATCTGGGGCCACTGACTGTGACACTGCTCACAGAGTTCCAGGCTTCAGTCATTGATTTGTCTGCGGGGGGAGTGAAATGCCTCTTTGGTGTGGGGATTCCCTCTCCCATTGTCTTCTCCCTGCGATATTAATGACCTGGTGATGCAGCAGCCGCCTGGCAGAAGCTCGGCATTTTTCGGATTAGATGTCCATTTCTTCTGTGGCTATTGTTTGCCCGCGGCTTTTCCTCATTATGTAAGCCATCTCTGGGCACTGACCTCCATGACCCCGTCACATGATTGGGGGGCCCACAGAGTCTGAACAGCCCGGAGCCCTGGCTACCCTTAATCCACCCCTGCTCACCACACATCTAGATAAGTTCCTTAGGGAGTCTAGTCTCCAAAATGGTGTCACTTGTGGGGGGTTTCCACTGTTTAGGCACATCAGGGGCTCTCCAAATGCGACATTGAGTCCGATCTCAATTCCAGCCAATTTTTCATTGAATAGTTAAACGGCGCTCCTTCCCTTCCGAGCTCTGCCATGCACCCAAACAGTGGTTTACCTGCATGTATGAGGTATCAGCGTACTCAGGACAAATTGCACAACAACTTTTGTGGTCCAATTTCTTCTGTTACCCTTGGTAAAGTAAAAAAAATTGGATTTGAAGTAAATTTTTGTAAAAAAAAGTTAAATGTTCATTTTTTTTTTAAACATTACAAAAATTCCTGTGAAGCACCTGAAGGGTTAATAAATTTCTTGAATGTGGTTTTGAGCACCTTCAGGGGTGCAGTTTTTAGAATGGTGTCACTTTTGGGTATTTTATTTAATATAGACCCCTCAAAATGACTTCATATGTGATGTGGTCCCTAAAAAAAAAATGGTGTTGTAAAAATGAGAAATCGCTGTTTAACTTTTCACCCTTATGACTTCCTAACAAGAAAAACTTTGGTTCCAAAATTGTGCTGATGTAAAGTAAACATGTGGGAAATGTTAATTATTAAGTGTTTTGTGTGACATATTTATGTGATTTAAGGGCATGAAAATTCAAAGTTGGAAAATTGCAACATTTTCAAACTATTCACCAAATTTCGCTTTTTTTCACAAATAAGCGAAAGTCATATCAAGGAAATTTTACCACTATCATGAAGTACAATATGTCACGAGAAAACATTGTCAGAATCACTGGGATCCATGGAAGCATTCCATAGTTATTACTTCATAAAGGAACAGTGGTCAGAATTGTAAAAATTGGCCCGGTCATTAACATGCAAACCACCCTTGAGGGAAAAGCAGTAAAGGGGTTAATGCAATCTATTGATTATATTCACCCTATATGTTTTCCTGTGATTTCCCTGTGTAGGAGTTTTTCATCCCCTCATGTTCTTTCATTGTTTTTTTTTTTACATTATATGGATTTTATTCATACGTGTTTAATAAAATTTTGCATGTTTTCTGAATATTTTTGTGTCTATTCACCTTCTTTGAGTAGGAATGATATTTAACAGTGAATATTCATATAACTAATGTGTGTTTATTATTGATTTGCTTCACTTTGTCGTTGCTTATCTTTCCTCATGAGTTTACAGAGTTGTCAGTCTCACAAAGGGATAATATTACACAAAGCTGTAGGGATTTTATGTGAGATAGAAGAAGGGAAGAAGGAATCTGACTACACACACGTAAACACACACACACACATAAACATACACACATATAAACATACACACAGAAACATATACACATACATAAACTTACACAAACACTTAAACATACACACATTCATAAACATACACACATTCATAAACATACACACACAGATAAACATACACACATACATAAACGCACACACATTCATAAACATATACACATACATACATAAATATACACACACATACATAAACATACGCACACATACATAAACATACACACACACATAAACATACACACATAAAAAACATACACACAGAAACATATACACATACATAAACTTGCACACACACTTAAACATACACACATTCATAAACATACACACATTCATAAACATACACACACAGATAAACATACACACATACATAAACGCACACACATTCATACACATACATAAATATACACATACATACATAAATATACAGACATACATAAACATACACACACATACATAAACATACACACACATAAACATATTAGTGATGAACGAGCACTAAAATGCTCAGGTGCTCATTACTAGGGTCGAGCAACTTGGAATACTCGGGTACTCGACCCGAGCAACGAGTCCAATGTTAGTCTATGGGAAATCCGCGCTTTTTTGCCCCGACCCCCGAAGGTCTTTATAGGGTATTAAAATGTCAGAAATATATGGGGACAGTGCACAAACGACATTGGAACATCATGGAGAACTCCCCTGGAAGCATTTCTGACCCCTAGGTCACTGCTCTGACCAATGTTGTCAGAGTGTGACACCACTTTTACAGGCGCACAGTAAAACACACAAAAACGAAACCAAAATGGATTTTACAGGGAAATATGTTAAGGGACATCCTTTCCAGGGTAATAATTTGTATGTAAGGCAAAATAAATAATCCCCCCAAAAATGCTCCTCCACCATTTTGACTATGTTCACATGTAACATTTTTGATGCATTTTTCAACATCACCATTGCTTTCAACCAATACTATTGCATTTACTGGGAAATGTCATAGTAGCATTTAACAACCTTAGCTGACGATGTGGCGTATGACACATCATCAGACACACCTTGTTTCATTTATGAAGGAGTGACTCTTAAAGTCTCAGAGCCTATTTTTATAGGGGCATCAGTTGGCATTACTATTCTTAAAAGGTCATTATAATACAATTGGTCTCCTATACTGGCATTGCCTATGCTTTGAGTGGCTGGGCTGTCAAAAATTAAGATGCACGCCTATACCCCTTTCACGGGACGTACAGGAGCGCCGCCTGAAAAAATGTTCCCATTATAAGAAAATCGGTCTTCCCTAGTGTTTGCCTATGCATTGAATGCAAGGGATGCCTTGCCCCAAAGTTACACGCACCCCAATAACCCTTGGAAGAGAGATACTGGATGGCCACATGAAACCAAAGTTCCCATTATTTTTCATTTGCTACTGCCATATTGTTAGCCTATGCATTGAATGCAAGGCCGGCCCTGCCCCAAAGTTACATGCACCCCAATAAGTCTTTGAACCCACGAACTGAAAGGCCACAGGAAAACCAAGTTCACATTATTCTTTTCGTATTGCCATGAATGCAAGGCTCGCCCTGTACCAAAGTTACATGCACCCCAATAAGCCTTTCAACAAATGTACAGTACTTGAGGGCCTCATGACACAATTGTTCCCATTAGAAGAAAGTGTGTCTCCCATAGTGTTTGCCTATGTATTGAATGCAAGGCCTGCCCATGGATCACAATAACCCTTGGAACAGACGTAGAGGTGGGCCTCCTGAAAGCAATGTTCCCATTATTAGGAAGTGGGTCTCCCATAGTGTTTGCCTAAGCATTGAATGCAACACCTGCCAAAAATTAGGAGGCATTCCAATGCCCCTTGAAAGAGACGTGGAGGAAGGCCTCATAAAAAATGTTCCCATTATAAAGGAGCAGGTCTCCTTTTCTTGGAATGCATATGGGATGACAAACATTTCCCCCTGTGGTGTACATATTTTTTTAATTTTTTGACGGGCATCATAAACACCCTTTCAACAAACTAGAGTGGCTGTAGCAGCACTGAACACAGTCACCCTCGTGTTCTAGTGGTGGATGATGAGGAGAAGGAGGAGGTTAACACCAAATAGCCAAAATCAGGAAGCGTATGCCCATGTGTGGGAGTGAAGAGGTGAATGAGAAATATTGGAGGTTAGGTTTCGCTGTTATCATTTGGTGGTGTAGAGAAGTCTGGCCCAATCTATCCCTTGTTCATTTTTATAAAAGTCAGCCTGGCAGCATTTTCAGTTGACAGGTGAATGGGCTTATCAGTTATAATTCCACTAGTGGCACGAAAAACCCGCTCTTACAAAACGCTAGCAGCAGGGCAGACCAGGACGTCCATGGTGTGTACAGCCAGTTCATGCCACGTGTCCAGCTTAGATACCAAATAATTAAAAGGCACAGAGGAATCACAGAGGACGTTGGTACAGTCAGCAAGGTACTCCATCAGCATCTTTCAAAACATTCCATTCCTTGTGACATTACCCCATGCCTCTGGGCCAGGGCGATGGGAGGGTCTGAGAAAACTTTCCCAGAACTTTGCCAGTGTTCCCCTGCCTCTGCTGGATTAGAGTTGTGTCTCTCTCACCTGTACTCCTTGGTTGTCCAACACACTGTGACATCTGCCGCCACCGTTTTCAGATGGGAATTTTTTTAATAATTCCGCAAAAAAGGGCCCTCTGGTACTGCATCATTTTAATAGACCTGTCTGCCTCTGGAAGAAGAGATTGAAAGTTCTCCTTGTAGCGTGGGCCTAGAAGTGTCACCAACCAGTAATGAGTGTCACTGTGAATTTTCATAATGCAAGGGTCACGGGAAAGGCAGCGCAACATAAAGTCAGCCATGCATGCCAGATTGGTAACAGGCAAGCTTTCCGTGTCCCCACCAACAGGACGACTGACCATGCTCTCCTACTTCTCCTCCTCCTCCCTGTCCTCATGCCATCCATGCTGAACAGACGGTATGACAGTTGTGCTTGTAGCACCGTCTATAGCGCATGAAAGTAGCTCCTGTTCCTCCTCCTCCTCTTCCTCATTGGCCCTGCATAGTGAACTGCGTGCGGCCGTGTCTGCTGTGCTGTCATGCGGCCTTCAGCAGATAGTGACAGGGCTGTGATGTCTTTCCTCAGCTGCGTGATGAAAGGTGAGTGCAATTAGTGCAGCGGTTTATTTGGTGTAACTGTGTGATCATATAACGTCGATCCACTTTACAGCAGCCGCAATCTGCGGCTTATGAGACTGACTGTGATGTGCACGCAGGCGGCGCGATGACGTCATTGTCTCGCGCCGCTCTAGTCTCTACAGGCCAGAAGAGGACATGGAGGCCGCGGTGCCGGGAATCAGGATGAGGTGAGTATAAACTTTATTATTTTTTTATATGAACAGGCTTGTGGGGCCATCCTACTATATATATGGGGGGGAATCTGTGGCCATCCTACTATATATATGGGAGGGAAACTGCAGCCATCCTACTATATATATGGGGGGGAAACTGCGGCCATACTATTATGTATATGGGGGAGGAAACTGCGGCCATCATACTGTATACATGGGGGGGTGAAACTGCTGCCATCCTACTGTATATATGGGGGGGGTGAAACTGCGGCCATCATACTGTGTATATGGGGGGGGTGAAACTGTGGCCATCCTACTGTATATATGGGGGGGTGAAACTGCGGCCATCATACTGTGTATATGGGGGGTGAAACTGCGGCCATCATACTGTATATATGGGGGGGTGAAACTGCGGCCATCATACTGTATGTATGGGGGGGAAACTGCGACCATCCTACTATATATATGAGGGTTGAAACTGCGGCCATCATACTGAAACTGCTGCCATCATACTGTATAGAGGGGGAGAAACTGCGGCCATCATACTGTGTATATGGGGGGTGAAACTGCGGCCATCATACTGTATATGTGGGGGAACTCTGCGGCCATCATACTGTATATATGGGGGGAAACTGCGGCCATCATACTGTATATATGGGGGGAAACTGCGGCTATCCTACTGTATATATGGGGGGAAATTGTGGCCATCATACTGTATATTTGGGGAGAAACTGCGGCCATCATACTGTATATATGGGGGGAAACTGCGGCCATTCTACTGTATATATGGGGGGGTGAAACTGCGGCCATCATACTATATATATGGGGGGGTGAAACTGCGGCCATCATACTGTATATTTGGGGGGGTGAAACTGCGGCCATCATACTGTATATATGGGGGGATGAAACTGCGGCCATCATACTGTATATGTGGGGGGAAACTGCGGCCATCATACTGTATATATGGGGGGGGGAAACTGCAGCCATCATACTGTATATATGGGGGGGAACTGTGGCCATCCTACTGTATATGGGTCGCCCCTCACACCCAGGGCAGCGGGGTACTCGGTACCAGGCCGGTGTCAGGGGGATGTGTCACAGCAGCGGTGACCCGGTCTGTGGCCCTGGGTGCCCAATATCAATGGCGGTGATGTCAATAGTGTTATAGTTTACTTGAATAGTTTGTGACGCCACCTGTGATGTTTGGCAAGTAAGATGTTGAGCCAACGCTGCATGCAGATCCACTTGGACTGATGGTGTGGTGCAGCAAAGATAGTGTAGCCCCCCACAGGTGGAGCTGTAGTCCCAGGGCAGTGTGGGTGCAATGGATGAGGAGAGGCGCAGTATGGTATAGATGCTGGTACCCAGATGTAGCGGTGCTGAAGGTGTTAGCGACGAATGAATGGATGACACCAGGGCTTGTAGTGTCAAAGCTTTACTCACAGCTCGTGGTACCCACTGGTGCCCGCCTCCGTGCCGTGTCCTCCGTGGGTAGAGACTCAATCAACCTCCCGGGCAAGTCAGGGTTCTCCTCTCCAACACTCCGCCAACATGTGCCTTTCCTGAACGACTCCTCTATTGCGCCTTTTAATGTGAATGTGAAGAGCTCCAGTACCGTAGTTCTCTGGAATTCCTCCTGTCAGATGTTCCTAGAACCTTACTTGTATGACAGACAGCTGTAGCCTCTATCGGGGACTCCTCTCAGAGTCCTGGCTCGCAAATCGGTTGCTATTGTGTCCCAAGTCTTGCATGGGAGTAGTGCATTTACAGCCAACTACTCCACCGGTGTCTGCTGCAGAACCATAAGTGTCCATACAACATCGGGGACCGGGCCCCGGCCTTGCGCTGAGAAACTATAGGCAGGGATCCTCTTCCAACCCACAACTCCTCTTCGTTCTCCTACTCCTTCGTTCCGCGCTGTTCCTTCTCTCTCTGCCTTCCTCCGCCTTGAGCTCCCCTCAGACTGACCTCCTGTCAGCCTGCTCTCAGACTGCACTCCAGACTGAACTGAACTCTCATTCTAAACCTTCCCACTCTTTTATACCTAACTCCCAACTTACCTAGTAGGTGGGGCACTACACCTTAGGAGAAGGTGCAGTACCTCTGTGGTGACTGAGCCTCAGGGGCGCCACATACCCCCCGTTAAACACAGCACGTCCGCGGGCTGCAAGATTGTTAAGCAGACAGCAAAGAAACATACAAAAATTTTGTAATGCATAACAAACTTTTCTTATACTAATCTTCCTAGTATAGGGGGTACTCATCTTGAGCGTTACAAACAATTCTATCTTAAATCCTATCTAAAATTTTTAATTCTAAGTGCAATTCTCACTATTCTCTGTAACACATTTTCTCTCATTTTCCTCTCTAGTACACATTTATTTTTCTACTTTCACTGTCTCTTCTAGACGCAAGACGCTGACCTCAAGGACCTGGTCCGTCACCTGTCTACTTTCAATTCTTTATTCATATCACTCATCTCTGGATCAGACATTCCTAATTCTTCTATAAAAGCCATTTCTCAGGTACTAATACTCAATAAACACATTATTAAATACTTCACAGTAAACCATTCAACAGTTATTCTTGCAAGTGCTGGACACCGCTCCCAGCCGGGATCTCTTGCAGTGTCCTTTGAGGTAGACATCATCTTCGAAAAGTGTCCATGCAAAAACATTATCGTTGCAAAGTGTCTCTAATTGTAAAACCAAGAGAGGGCACCTAAAGAGGTGCAACTATTTACAAGTAAGAGTTTTTGGATCACTCCAAGTTGATGATCGCTAGTTCAAATTGTGAAAACGCTGCCATTGCAAAAACTAGGCAGCAAAAGTGCTACCAGAAAAACAAAACATGATAGCAAAAACAACAAAGCACAACTGGTGCAAACAAACCCTCCTGGGTACGAGAGTTACTGTAAATTTTCTAGTGCTGGTCCCCTCCTGGGGTTGGTATCCTGGTCCCAGACCAGATCTAGCATGACCTGGCCAGCCACTGCGACCGTGGTGCACCCCAGGGCCTTCCCAGGTGTCGGGACATCGGACGTACCTGGGACCTCCTGGAGGTGTGATCTCTGCTCCGGTGCAGCGGCGGCAGTCACCGCAGATGTAGGCCCCTCCTGGGCGTGCGGCCTGCTCAGTCTCCATAAGGCCTCCTGCCTCAGTCGCAGACGGCACATCAGCTGGGTGATTTCGTCCTCCTGCTGCTGGCGGTTCATCTCTGTGATCGGGTCGGAGCCTTCAGTCATGGCGCCGGGGAGAACCGTTTCCCCGCACTCCGCAGGCCTCCTTCCCTCACTCTCCAAAATGGCTTTCTCGCGTTCTTCTTCCTGCCTTGGCCCCTTTCCCGCCACTGGCTTCTTCTGCCCCTCCTTCCAGGGGCGGCGTCTTCAGGGTTCTCCTCTACAACACACCGCCAACATGTGCCTTTCCTGAACGACTCCTCTATTGCGCCTTTTAATGTGAAGAGCTCCAGTACCGTAGTTCTCTGGAATTCCTCCTGTCAGATGTTCCTAGAACCTTACTTGTATGACAGACAGCTGTAGCCTCTATCACAGACTCCTCTCAGAGTCCAGGCTCGCAAATCGGTTGCTGTTGTGTACCAAGTCTTGGATGGGAGTAGTGCATTTACAGCCAACTACTCCACCGGTGTCTGCTGCAGAACCATAAGTGTCCATACAACCTCGGGGACCGGGCCCCGGCCTTGCGCTGAGAAACTATAGGCAGGGTTCCTCTTCCAACCTACAACTCCTCTCCGTTCTCCTACTCCTTCATTCCACGCTGTTCCTTCTCTCTCTTATGGAAGCTTAGGTTGCACTTCTACGTCTCTCTCCTTCTGTTCCTTTCCTAGAGAGCTCGTTCCACTAAGACCAGTCCTCAGCCTCACCTGACTGACTGCCTTCTTCCGCTTTGAGCTCCCCTCAGACTGACCTCCTGTCAGCCTGCTCTCAGACTGCACTCCAGACTGAACTGAACTCTCATTCTAAACTTTCCCACTCTTTTATACCTAACTCCACCCACCTCCCAGCACATCTCGTGTTACGAAGCAGGGTTCCATGAAGGGTGCTCTGCTACCCCCAGCATGAAGCTGCTAGGCGGACCTACTGAACTATCCTGTGTGTGGGATGCAGGTGTTGGAGTGTGGAAAGGAGTTCCCAACTTACCTAGTAGGTGGGGCACTACACCTTAGGAGAAGGTGCAGTACCTCTGTGGCGACTGAGCCTCAGGGGCGCCACATATATGGGGTGAAACTGCGGCCATCATACTGTATATATGGGGGTGGTGAAACTGCGGCCATCCTGTATATATGGGGGGAAACTGCGGCCATCCTACTGTATATATGGGGGAGGAAACTGCGGCCATCATACTGTATGTATGGGGGGGTGAAACTGCGGCCATCATACTGTATATTTTGGGGGGGAAACTGCAGCCATCATACTGTATATATGGGGGGAACTGTGGCCATCATACTGTATATATGGGGGGAAAACTGCGGCCATCAAACTATATATATGGGGGGGAAACTGCGGCCATCCTACTATGTATATGGGGTGGAACTGGGAACACCATACTGTATATATGGGGGCTGGGGCCATCATACTATATATATGAGTGAACTGGGGCCATCATACTATATATATGAGTGAACTGGGGCTATCATCCTTTATATATAAGGAAACTGGGGTCATCCTACTATATATATATGAGGGAAAAGGGGTCATCCTACTATATACAGTGGGGAAAAAAAGTATTTAGTCAGTCAGCAATAGTGCAAGTTCCACCACTTAAAAAGATGAGAGGCGTCTGTAATTTACATCATAGGTAGACCTCAACTATGGGAGACAAACTGAGAAAAAAAAATCCAGAAAATCACATTGTCTGTTTTTTTTTTCATTTTATTTGCATATTATGGTGGAAAATAAGTATTTGGTCAGAAACAAAATTTCATCTCAATACTTTGTGATATATCCTTTGTTGGCAATGACAGAGGTCAAACGTTTTCTGTAAGTCTTCACAAGGTTGCCACACACTGTTGTTGGTATGTTGGCCCATTCCTCCATGCAGATCTCCTCTAGAGCAGTGATGTTTTTGGCTTGGCAACACGGACTTTCAACTCCCTCCAAAGGTTTTCTATAGGGTTGAGATCTGGAGACTGGCTAGGCCACTCCAGGACCTTGAAATGCTTCTTACGAAGCCACTCCTTCGTTGCCCTGGCGTTGTGCTTTGGATCATTGTCATGTTGAAAGACCCAGCCACGTTTCATCTTCAATGCCCTTGCTGATGGAAGGAGGTTTGCACTCAAAATCTCACGATACATGGCCCCATTCATTCTTTCATGTACCCGGATCAGTCGTCCTGGCCCCTTTGCAGAGAAACAGCCCCAAATCATGATGTTTCCACCACCATGCTTTACAGTAGGTATGGTGTTTGATGGATGCAACTCAGTATTCTTTTTCCTCCAAACACGACAAGTTGTGTTTCTACCAAACAGTTCCAGTTTGGTTTCATCAGACCATAGGACATTCTCCCAAAACTCCTCTGGATCATCCAAATGCTCTCTAGCAAACTTCAGACGGGCCCGGACATGTACAGGCTTAAGCAGTGGGACACGTCTGGCACTGCAGGATCTGAGTCCATGGTGGCGTAGTGTGTTACTTATGGTAGGCCTTGTTACATTGGTCCCAGCTCTCTGCAGTTCATTCACTAGGTCCCCCCAGGTGGTTCTGGGATTTTTGCTCACCGTTCTTGTGATCATTCTGACCCCACGGGGTGGGATTTTGCGTGGAGCACCAGATCGAGGGAGATTATCAGTGGTCTTGTATGTCTTCCATTTTCTAATTATTGCTCCCACAGTTGATTTCTTCACTCCAAGCTGGTTGGCTATTGCAGATTCAGTCTTCCCAGCCTGGTGCAGGGCTAAAATTTTGTTTCTGGTGTCCTTTGACAGCTCTTTGGTCTTCACCATAGTGGAGTTTGGAGTCAGACTGTTTGAGGGTGTGCATAGGTGTCTTTTTATACTGATAACAAGTTTAAACAGGTGCCATTACTACAGGTAATGAGTGGAGGAAAGAGGAGACTCTTAAAGAAGAAGTTACAGGTCTGTGAGAGCCAGAAATCTTGATTGCTTGTTTCTGACCAAATACTTATTTTCCACCAGAATATGCAAATAAAATGGAAAAAAAACAGACAATGTGATTTTCTGGATTTTTTTTTCTCAGTTTGTCTCCCATAGTTGAGGTCTACCTATGATGTAAATTACAGATGCCTCTCATCTTTTTAAGTGGTGGAACTTGCACTATTGCTGACTGACTAAATACTTTTTTTCCCCACTGTATATATGAGGGAAATGGGGCCATCCTACTATATATATATGGGGAACTGGGGCCATCATACTATATACAGGGGGGTCTGGAGCTATCATACTATATACATGGGGAACTGGGGTCATCCTACTACAGTATATATGTGGGGGAACTGGGGCCATCCTACTATACATGTGGGGGAGCTGGGGCCATCCTACTATATATGTGGGGGAACTGAGGCCATCTCACTATATACAAGGGGGGAACTGGGGCCATCATACTATATATATGAGGAAACTGGGGTCATCATACTATATATATATAGGAGAACTGGGGCCATTTTACTATATACATGGCGGAACTGGAGCCATTCTACTATATATACATATATAGGAACTGGGGTCATCATATATATGGGGTGAGCTGGGGATATCTTACTATATATAAGGGGAGAACTGGCGCCTTCACACTATATATATGGGGCTGTGGGACCATCATACTTTATATATAAGGGAACTGGGGTCATCATACTATATATATGGGGGAACTGGGACCATCCTACTATATACATGGGGGCAACTGGGGCCATCAAACTATTTATTTGGTGCAGTGGGGACCTTCATACTATATATAGGGGGCAGGGGGAACCGTCATGCTGTATATAGGGTCATTGGGGTCCATCATACTATATTTAGGGGCAATGGGACCATCTTATTTTATATAGGGGCTATGTAGCCATTTTACCATATATAGGGAGATCTGGGGTCCTCAATGTACAATAAAGGGCTTTGGGGACCATCGTATTTTGCTTTGTGGTATGTAGGACCATCATTCTGTATATTCAGAGCTTTGTGGGCACTGAGAGGACATTATTTGTTATAAATAGGGACATTATTAGTTAGTGATAGGGGCACTCAGGTTCCATTATTTTTTTCTTAGGGCTCGGTTCTTCTCCCATATCTCTGTAGTAAGCTCCGGTCTGCTCCTATACTTCTGTAGTAAGCTTGGTTCTGATCCTATATCTCTGTAGTAAGCTGGGTTCTGCTCCCATATTTCTGTAGTAAGCTTGGTTCTGCTCCCATATTTCTGTAGTAAGCTCAGTTCTGCTCCCATATCTCTGTAGTAAGCTCTGTTTTGCTCCTATATTTCTGTAGTAAGCTCAGTTCTGCTTCCATATCTCTGTAATAGGCTCGGTTCTGTTCCCATATCTCTGTAGTAAGCTTGGTTCTGCTCTCATATCTCTATAGTAAGCTTGGTTCTGCTCCCATATCTGTGTAAGCTTGGTTCTGCTACAAATCTCTGTAGGTAGCTCGGTTCTGCTCCCTTATCTTTGTAGTAAGCTTGGTTCTGCTCCCATATCTCTATAGTAAGCTTGGTTCTGCTCCCATATCTCTGTAGTAAGCTTGGTTCTGCTCCAAATTTCTGTAGGTAGCTCGGTTCTGCTCCCTTATCTTTGTAGTAAGCTTGGTTCTGCTCTGATACCGCTGTAGTAATCTCGGTTTTGCACCCAAATATCTGTAGTATGCTCCTTTCTGCTTCCATAGCTCTAGAGTATTCTCCATTCTGATCTATATCTCTGCAGTAAGCTTGGTTCTGCTCCCATATCTTTGTAGTAAGCTCAGTTCTGCTCGCTCTATAGTAAGCTCCGTTCTGCTCCCATTTCTCTGTAGTAAGGCTAGTTTCACACTTGCTTTTTTTTGCAGCGCGTTTTTCCCGCAAAAAAACGCATTAAAAAAACGCATACAAATGCATACAAACGCTGCGTTTTTTTCCAGCATTTTAATGCGCATGCAGGAAAAAAACGCAGCGTTTTTGCGCGTTTGTATGCGTTTTTTGTGCGTTTGCGTTTTTTTACAGATTTTGGAAAAACCCCACAAAAAAGAAAAAACAACCATTCAACAACACACAAGACCAATGGGACTTCATTGTGGGTGTGGTATGTTAATATATATAGACCCTGTCTACAGTATTCTTCACATTTGCTTGATTCTTCTCGTGACCATGGATCTGCGCTGGAAGAGTTTTCACTTCAACTTGGATTTGGACATCGCGATGGCTCAGGCGTATGCAGTTGCTTGCCATGAACAAAGGAAGAGAGAGAGGCAGCGAAGACGGCGGCGTATGTGGATACATCCGATTGTTGAACTCCGGGAGAGCCGTGGGGCATACCACATCCTCTACAGCGAGCTACGTGCAAACCCGGAGAAATTTACTGATTATATCCGGATGTCCCACGAAAGTTTCATGGATTTGCTTGCTCGTGTCCAACAATCCATCCGGAGACAGGACACACAGCTCCGTCGTGCGATTCCTCCTGAGGAACGGCTACTGGTGACATTACGGTATGTTTTAAAAACAAAGGGGTGTGGTCTGATGTTTTTTTTTGTAAATTTAGTATTCAAAACCTTGGGTAATTAGTTTTCGTGAATGTACTAATATTTTTTTTTATAGTTTTTAAAAATAATATACATAAATATTAATTTTACTTCTTTGTCTGTTCACAGATTCCTGGCGACTGGAGAAACCCTATCCTCACTACACTTCCAGTACCGTATTGGAATCTCTACCTTGTCTGGAATTGTTGCTGACACCTGCCGGGCTCTCTGGAATGTTCTTTGCCCAGAATTTATGCCCCTGCCCACCGCTGAAAAGTGGATGGAAATTGCTGACAAATTCTGGACAGTATGCAATTTTCCCAACTGTTTGGGAGCTGTTGATGGGAAACACATACGGATCATCAAACCCCAAAGAACGGGATCTGAGTACTATAATTACAAAAAGTACTTTTCAATAGTACTCATTGCAATTGCGGATGCCGGATGTATGTTTGTAGCAGTGGACATTGGAGCATTTGGCCGTGGTAATGACTCGCAGGCTTTTAAAAACTCAGACATGGGCCGGAGGTTGTATGGCAACCAATTTAATTTCCCTATGCCACGGCCTCTTCCTCACACCGAAGCTCCGCCACTGCCCTTTGTAATGGTTGGCGATGAGGCTTTTCAAATGTGCGGAAACTTACTGAAACCCTACTCCAGCCGGGACTTGGACCACACCAAAAAATTTTTTAATTACAGGCTGACCAGGGCCAGAAGAACTGTCGAGTGTGCTTTTGGGATTCTTGTTTCCAGATGGCGAATTCTGGGCACGGCCATTAATCTTAAACTTGAAACAGTCGATGAGGTGGTGAAGGCCTGTGTGGTTCTACATAACTTTGTGATGGCTAAAGAGCACCCGACCTTTGAACTGGACGATGATGCTCCTAACCCATTGCCTGAATTCACTCAGAACACTCTCAGGTCATCCGTTGAAGTTGGCCAAATGAGGGACAAATTTGCGGCCTACTTTATTTCTGATGTAGGACGGGTGCACTGGCAAGATGAAATGGTGTAATGTTGTTGTTTATGGTAATAAAAATCCTTATTTGATACCATTACTGAGTGCACTATATTTTTTAAACTCCAATTAATTAAAAAACTTCCCATGTATAACTGAATTTTGTTATGTTCACACACCTGGGCAGGTAAATACACATGAGTTAAAATGCAGCATTGCTAGTCTGCGTGAAATATATTGGAATGAGCAAAGCTGCAGGCCATGAATCAGGAAACCATTTTTTTTCAAGAGAAAATTGTGCAACTAGTTTAAAACAAAGTATGTGATTTTCTCAAAACACAACCCTCAAAACCCAACCCCAATGAAAGTCCATGGGGAATACAAGTCAGCATTGAGTGGATGAATGTAATCTGCTCATGTAATCTGCTCCATTACAAGTTATTACACTAGGCCTTGGAATGACTATACTAGGCCGTGGTATTTCAAATATGAGTATAGTAGGCCTTGGGGCTAGTAGTATAGTAATATGTGAAATACCACGGCCTAGTATAGTCATACCAAGGCCTACTGTAATAACTCGATTTTTAACAACTAGCATCTTGTTTCACAAAAAACAAACTGGTGAAACTAGAAAGAAACTTATTTTTTAGACAAGTTTCAACAGTTTGTTTTTCATGAAACCAGATTCTATTTGGTAAAACTAGAGTTATTACACTAGGCCTTGGAATGACTATACTAGTCCATGTTATTTCACATATGACTATACTAGCCCTTGGGTTGGTTTTTAACATGTATTTACCCATCAGTGTGTGTGAGCGGCGCAAACAACATTAATGAAACTTATTAATGGTGAACCACAAATGTTAATTTATTTTTTATCACAAAAAAAACTAAAAATTATTTTTTACGGCGTTTGGGGGCAGATGGTTTCAATTTGGGGGTGTGCAGGGAATATGCAACACTTGCAGTTGAAGACGGTGTTTGAGGGGAAGGGGCAACAAAACTTGTGGGGGAAGGTAGTCCAGTTAAGGGAATTAAACTTGGAACACTTGTAGGAGAGGAAATCTGTTCAGTTACATTAGTTGTAATGGCATGTCGCCGTAGGCTTGTGTGCCTGGACCGACTTTGGCCCAATGCCCGCCTTGATTGATTTCGCCTTGAAGTAGGGGCAAATATGGAATGTAGGTCCCCCGTCTGCTGGTATGGCTGCTGCTGCTGAGGTGGCGGCTGCTGCAGAGGTGGCGGCTGCTGCTGAGGTGGCGGCTGCTGCTGAGGTGGCGGCTGCTGCTGAGGTGGCTGCTGCTGCTGAGGTGGTTGCTGCTGCTGCTGAGGTGGCGGCTGCTGCTGAGGTGGCTGCTGCTGCTGAGGTGGCGGCTGCTGCTGAGGTGGCTGCTGCTGCTGAGTTGGCTGCTGCTGCTGAGGTGGCTGATGCTGCTCTTCGTTGTCAGTGCTCGTCCTTGCAGGAGGACTGGTGGCGGCAGTGATGGCCCAGGTTTGCAGAGTGGTGGTGGCAGGGCTACTACATGTTGTTGTAGCGGCAGGGCTGTTCCATGTTTGCCTAGTGGTGGCTGAGCTCCACGCATGCATGGGATTGGCGGTGGTGCTCCAGACAGGAGCAGCGCTTGCCATGGTGGTGTCGGTGAAGTGACCAGCTGCACTCAGACTTGTGGTGGTGTAACGGTGGGTGTCCTGGCTTTGAATAGAGGTGTCCGTGCAGTGGTATGCAGCACAAGTCGGTAGTGAGGTGAAGCGAGTCAATGGTGGCACAGGTGGAAAGGACACCACTGACTGCTGACCGTACCGATTATGCTGCATAGCCTGCAAGAAAGCATTGTTGCAGGCCTGCAGCACATTCAGCTGTTGATCAGGACTAAGGTGTTCCGCCATGCCCTTTTCAATCTTACTAAAAAAATGGTGTGCTGGTCTGTTGAGGTCGGCCTCCAGACGGTCAAGGCGCTGTTCTACAGAATTGAAGCGGTGTTCAAAGTGGTTAAAACCACGTTCCATGAGTGCAAAACCGCTTTCAACTCTGTCGGACAGTGACTTGAGGCTGGAATTAAATGTCTCGCTCAAATGCATAAACTCGGGCAAGACATTCCTGTCCAAGGCCCTCTGCCGCTGGCGGGTAGTGCCCGCATAACCAGTGGCAGAGACCTGGGACAGAGGAACACCTGATGGCCCAGCTTCCTGGTCACCAGCTGTGTGTGTGGCTGACCTGCAAGGTGCTTCCTGGCTGTCGGATGGCTGGGACGGGTCAGAGGACGTCCGAGGAAGGACCGCTCCAGGGCCAGGTTGCAGGGTGCTGCTCCAGGTGCTGTGGAAGAAAGGAAAATCATTACTACCATGCCTTTACAAGAAGCATCAGCTGTGGATTAGAAAAACACAGATTAATAAAAATAAAAACCCAAAATGTATAATACTTACGATCTTGTGGCAAGGACCGGTCTTAGGAACTGCAACGCGTGATAGTGACGGTATCTAGTTCTGGTCCTTGACGCAGATCCACTGCGAACCTGGCCCTCAGCACGAACATCACTGTTGAAGCGGTCCTTGATCGAACGCCAACGTGTTCGGACTTTGTCCACTGTTGATAAAAAAAAACAGTGCCGTCAAGGACAACAGTCACTGCGGCACAATGTAGCAATACAATACTCAAAGCAGTCACTGTAGACCCCGATGACACTGTTGGGTTTCCTGCTAGAATACGCCAAGCACGAAACCCAACAGTGCCGTCAAGGACAACAGTCACTGCGGCACAATGTAGCAATACAATACTCAAAGCAGTCACTGTAGACACCGATGACACTGTTGGGTTTCCTGCTAGAATACGCCTAGCACGAAACCCAACAGTGCCGTCAAGGACAACAGTCACTGCGGCACAATGTAGCAATACAATACTCAAAGCAGTCACTGTAGACCCCGATGAAACTGTTGGGTTTCCTGCTAGAATACACCTAGCACGAAACCCAACAGTGCCGTCAAGGACAACAGTCACTGCGGCACAATGTAGCAATACAATACTCAAAGCAGTCACTGTAGACCCCGATGACACTGTTGGGTTTCCTGCTAGAATACGCCTAGCACGAAACCCAACAGTGCCGTCAAGGACAACATTCACTGCGGCACAATCTAGCAATACAATACTCAAAGCAGTCACTGTAGACCCCGATGAAACTGTTGGGTTTCCTGCTAGAATACGCCTAGCACGAAACCCAACAGTGCCGTCAAGGACAACAGTCACTGCGGCACAATGTAGCAATACAATACTCAAAGCAGTCACTGTAGACCCCGATGACACTGTTGGGTTTCCTGCTAGAATACGCCTAGCACGAAACCCAACAGTGCCGTCAAGGACAACAGTCACTGCGGCACAATCTAGCAATACAATACTCAAAGCAGTCACTGTAGACCCCGATGACACTGTTGGGTTTCCTGCTAGAATACGCCTAGCACGAAACCCAACAGTGCCGTCAAGGACAACAGTCACTGCGGCACAATGTAGCAATACAATACTCAAAGCAGTCACTGTAGACACCGATGACACTGTTGGGTTTCCTGCTAGAATACGCCTAGCACGAAACACAACAGTGCCGTCAAGGACAACAGTCACTGCGGCACAATGTAGCAATACAATACTCAAAGCAGTCACTGTAGACCCCGATGACACTGTTGGGTTTCCTGCTAGAATACGCCTAGCACGAAACCCAACAGTGCCGTCAAGGACAACAGTCACTGCGGCACAATGTAGCAATACAATACTCAAAGCAGTCACTGTAGACCCCGATGACACTGTTGGGTTTCCTGCTAGAATACGCCTAGCACGAAACCCAACAGTGCCGTCAAGGACAACAGTCACTGCGGCACAATACAGAGCAGGGAAATACTCACTAAACGCCTTTTTGGAGGATGCTGTGGCGCTGTCCCAGCCATCCATCAACGCTGCGGCCACCTCATTCCATAGCCGCCGGGTCACCACATTGTCCTTGTACAGCCGGTCACGGCTGTCCCACAACGGCGAACGCTCCTGGACCAGGCTGATGAGCTGCTCATTATCCAGGTAGACGTCTTCATCCCGTTGTGGAACCTAGACAAAACACATTCATTAGAATAATCAAATTTAAATTGAATAAAAAGTTACAAAAAAAGAAACAAAAAAATGAGTAAAAATAGAAGATAAAAAATAAAGAACATTACAAATCATTTGATACTTACATTCCGTATCACCACCGGGACTTGGCTTCGCTGCTCCTGCTCTTCGCCCTCACTAGTGCCGTCCGCAGATGATGATGACGATGTCTTAAGAAAGTTGAAAAAAACGTAAGAGATTTGGAGAAGCAGCAGATATACTTACCAGATGCACGAAAATAATCACCTCACGGTCTGCTTGCGCCAATTCCTGCCGCGATGGGGAATACTCTGATTCTGAAGACATACTGCATGTAAAAATAATAAAAATCATTAGTACATACATAATTTAAAAGGACAGGCATATAATGTAATATACTCACATTCTTCGCTGATATAATGGGTTCTTGGTTGACTGTCTGCTCTTCAATCTCTCAGTGTAGTAGTGGCAGAGTTTTGGCAGGCACCTCCTTTATATAGACTTTTTTTTTTGACTTTAGAAGATTCTAACTAGGATAAAAAGTGGACACCACCCAAAAAACGCAGCGCTAAAAAATCGCATACCTGCGCATGCCAGTGCGCACGTATGCGCATCCATAGGCTATAATGGCCATTTTTAGCGCAAAACGTGCGCATACGTGCGCATGCGCTTTTTTCCAGGGCCAAAAAATGCAACATGCAGCGTCTGGAAAATACCAACGCACACCCCAAAAAAACGCAGCGCATGAAAATCGCATACATGCGCTTACAAGCGCGCATGTATGCGCACCCATGTTAAATATAGGGGAAAAATCGCATGCGCACGTATGCGTTTTTTTCCAGCGCTAAAAAACGCAAATGTGAAACCAGCCTAAGCTCCGTTCTGCTCCTATATTTCTGTAGTAAGCTCTGTTCTATAATCTTTATTATAATCTTTATTTTTATATAGCGCTAACATACTCCGCAGCGCTTTACATTTTGCACACATCATCATCACTGTCCCCGATGGGGCTCACAATCTAAATTCCCTATTAGTATGTCTTTAGAATGTGGGAGGAAACCGGAGTGCCCGGAGGAAACCCACGCAAACACGGGGAGAACATACAAACTCCTTGCAGATGTTGTCCTTGGTGGGATTCGAACCCAGGACCCCAGCGCTGCAAGGCTGCAGCGCTAACCACTGAGCCACCGTGCCACCCTGTTCTGCTCCTATATCTCTGTAGTAAGCTCGTTTCTGCTGCCATATCTTTGTAGTAAGCTCTTTTCTGCTCCCATAGCTCTATAGTAAGCTCCGTTCTGCTCCCATATCTCTGTAGTAAGCTCTGTTCTGCTCCTATATCTCTGTAGTAAGCTCGGTTCTGCTGCCATATCTTTGTAGTAAGCTCTTTTCTGCTCCCATATCTCTTTAGTAAGCTCCATTCTGCTCCCATATCTCTATAGTAAGCTTGGTTCTGCTCCTATATCTCTGTAGTAAGCTCTGTTCTGCTCCCATATCTCTGTAGTAAGCTCGGTTCTGCTCCCATATCTCTGTAGTAAGCTTGGTTCTGTGCCCTTGTCTCTGTAGTAAGCCCGATTCTGCACCCTTATTTCTGTAGTAAGCTCTGTTCTGCTCCTATATCTATAGTAAGCTCTGTTCTGCTCCCATATCTCTGTAGTTAGCTCGGTTCTGTTCCCATACCTCTGTATTAAGCTTGGTTCTGCGCCCTTATCTCTGTAGTTAGCCCGATTCTGCACCCTTATCTCTGTAGTAAGCTCTGGTCTGCTCCCATATCTCTGTAGTAAGCTCGGTTCTGCTCACATATCTCTGTAGTAAGCTCGGTTCTGCGCCCTTTTCTCTGTAGTAAGCTCGATTCTGCTCCCTTAACTCTGTAGTAAGCTCGGCTCTGCTCCCATATGGCTATAGTAAGCTTGGTTCTGCTCCCATATCTCTGTAGTAAGATTGGTTCTGCTCCCATATCTCTATAGTAAGTTTGGTTCTGCTCCCATATCTCTAGAGTAAGCTTGGTTCTGCTCCCATATCTCTAGAGTAAGCTTGGTTCTGCTCCCATATCTTTATAGTAAGCTCAGTTCTTCTCCCATAGCTCTATAGTAAGCTCCATTCTGCTCCCATTTCTCTGTAGTAAGCTCCGTTCTGCCCCTATATTTCTGTAGTAAGCTCTGTTCTGCTCCCATATCTCTGTTGTAAGCTTGGTTCTGCTCCAAATCTCTGTAGGTAGCTCGGTTCTGCTCCCTTATCTTTGTAGTAAGCTTGGTTCTGCTCCGATACCGCTGTAGTAATCTCGGTTTTGCGCCCAAATATCTGTAGTATGCTCCTTTCTGCTTCCATATCTGGAGTATTCTCCATTCTGATCTATATCTCTGCAGTAAGCTTGGTTCTGCTCCCATATCTTTGTAGTAAGCTCAGTTCTGCTCCCTTAGCTCTGTGGTAAGCTCCGTTCTGCTCCCATTTCTCTCTAATAAGCTCCGTTCTGCTCCTATATTTCTGTAGTAAGCTCTGTTCTGCTCCTATATCTCAGTAGTAAGCTCCGTTCTGCTGCCATATCTTTGTAGTAAGTTCTTTTCTGCTCCCATAGCTCTATAGTAAGCTCCGTTCTGCTGCCATATCTTTGTAGTAAGCTCTTTTCTGCTCCCATATCTCTGTAGTAAGCTCCGTTCTGCTCCCATATCTCTATAGTAAGCTTGGTTCTGCTCCTATATCTCTGTAGTAAGCTCTGTTCTGCTCCCATATCTCTGTAGTAAGCTCGGTTCTGCTCCCACATCTCTGTAGTAAGCTTGGTTCTGCGCCCTTATCTCTGTAGTATGCCCGGTTCTGCACCCTTATCTCTGTACTAAGCTCTGTTCTGCTCCCATATCTCTGTAGTTAGCTCGGTTCTGTTCCCATACCTCTGTATTAAGCTTGGTTCTGCACCATTATCTCTGTAGTAAGCCCGATTCTGCACCCTTATCTCTGTAGTAAGCTCTGTTCTGCTCCCATATCTCTGTAGTAAGCTCGGTTCTGCGCCCTTATCTCTGTAGTAAGCTCAATTCTGCTCCCTTATCTCTGTAGTAAGCTCGGCTCTGCTCCCGTATCGCTATAGTAAGCTTGGTTCTGCTCCCATATCTCTGTAGTAAGATTGGTTCTGCTCCCATATCTCTATAGTAAGTTTGGCTCTGCTCCCATATCTCTAGAGTAAGCTTGGTTCTGCTCCCATATCTCTAGAGTAAGCTTGGTTCTGCTCCCATATCTTTGTAGTAAGCTCAGTTCTGCTCCCATAGCTCTATAGTAAGCACCGTTCTGCTCCCATTTCTCTGTAGTAAGCTCCGTTCTGCTCCTATATTTCTGTAGTAAGCTCTGTTCTGCTCCCATATCTTCGTAGTAAGCTCGGTTCTGCTCCCATATCTCTGTAGTAAGCTCGGTTCTGCACCCTTATCTCTGTAGTAAGCTCGATTCTGCTCCCTTATCTCTGTAGCAAGCTCGGCTCTGCTCCCGTATCGCTATAGTAAGCTTGGTTCTGCTCCCATATCTCTGTAGTAAGATTGGTTCTGCTCCCATATCTCTATAGTAAGTTTGGTTCTGCTCCCATATCTCTAGAGTAAGCTTGGTTCTGCTCCCATATCTCTAGAGTAAGCTTGGTTCTGCTCCCATATCTTTGTAGTAAGCTCAGTTCTGCTCCCATAGCTCTACAGTCATGGCCAAAAGTTTTGAGAATGACATAAATATTATATTTTCACATGATCTGCTGGCCTCTGGTTTTTATGTGTGTTTGTCAGATGTTTTTATCACATACAGAAATATAATTGCAATCATATTATGAGTAGCAAAAGGTTATATTGACAGTTAGAATGAGTTAATGCAGCAAGTCAATATTTGCAGTGTTGACCCTTCTTCAGGACCTCAGCAATTCTCCCTGGCATGCTCTCAATCAACTTCTGGATCAAATCCTGACTGATAGCAGTCCATTCTTGCAAAATCAATGCTTTTATTTTGTCTGAATTTGAAGGTTTTTGTTTGTCCACCCGTCTCTTGATGATTGACCACAAGTTCTCAATGGGATTAAGAACTGGGGAGTTTCCAGGCCATGGTCCCAAAATCTCTATGTTTTGTTCCCTGAGCCATTTAGTTATCACCTTTGCTTTATGGCAAGGTGCTCCATCATGTTGAAAAAGGCATTGTTGATCGCCAAACTGCTCTTGGATGGTTGGGAGAAGTTGCTCTTGGAGGACATTCTGGTACCATTGTTTATTCATGGCTGTTTTTTTAGGCAAGACTGAGAGAGCCCATTCCCTTGGCTGAGAAGCCACCCCACACATGAATGGTTTCAGGATGCTTGACAGTTGGCATGAGACAAGACTGGTGGTAGCGCTCACCTGGTCTTCTCCGAATAAGCCGTTTTCCAGATGTCCCAAACAATCGAAAAGGGGATTCATCAGAGAAAATGACTTTACCCCAGTCCTCAGCAGTCCACTCCCTGTACCTCTTGCAGAATATCAGTCTGTCCATGATGTTTTTCCTGGAGAGAAGTGGCTTCTTTGCTGCCCTCCTTGAGACCAGGCCTTGCTCCAAGAGTCTCCGCCTCACAGTGTGTGCAGATGCACTCACACCTGCCTGCTGCCATTCCTGAGCAAGCTCTGCACTGCTGGTGGCTGATCCCCCCAGCTGAAACACTTTTAAGAGACAGTTCTGGCGCTTGCTGGTCTTTTTGGGCGCCCTGGAGCCTTTTTGGCAACAAGGGAACCTCTCTCCTTGAAGTTCTTGATGATGCGATAGATTGTTGACTGAGGTGCAATCTTTCTAGCTGCGACACTCTTCCCTGTTAGGCCATTTTTGTGCAGTGCAATGATGACTGCACGTGTTTCTTTAGAGATAACCATGGTTAACAGAAGAGAAACAATGATGCCAAGCACCAGCCTCCTTTTAAAGTGTCCAGTGGTGTCATTCTTACTTAATCATGACAGATTGATCTCCAGCCCTGTCCTCATCAACACCCACACCTGTGTTAATGGAGCAATCACTGAATCGATGTTAGCTGGTCCTTTTAAGGCAGGGCTGCAATGATGTTGAAATGTGTTTTGGGGGATAAAGTTCATTTTCTAGGCAAATATTGACTTTGCAAGTAATTTCTGTTAAGCTGATCACTCTTTATAACATTCTGGAGTATATGCAAATTGCCATTAGAAAAAATGAAGCAGTAGACTTTGTAAAAAATTAATATTTGTGTCATTCTCAAAACTTTTGGCCATGACTGTATATTAAGCTCCGTTCTGCTCCCATTTCTCTGTAGTAAGCTCCGTTCTGCTCCTATATTTCTGTAGTAAGCTCTGTTCTGCTCCTATATCTCTGTAGTAAGCTCGCTCCGGCGCCCTTATCTCTGTAGTAAGCTCGGTTCTGCGCCCTTTTCTCTGTAGTTAGCTTGATTCTGTTCCCTTATCTCTGTAGTAAGCTCAGCTCTGCTCTCATATCATTATAGTAAGCTTGGTTCTGCTCCCATATCTCTGTAGTAAGATTGGTTCTGCTCCCATATCTCTATAGTAAGTTTTATTCTGCTCCCATATCTCTATAGTAAGTTTGGTTCTGCTCCCATATCTCTAGAGTAAGCTTGGTTCTGCTCCCATATCTCTGTAGTAAGCTCAGTTATGCTCCCTTAGCTCTATAGTAAGCTCCGTTCTGCTCCCATTTCTCTGTAGTAAGCTCCGTTCTGCTCCTATATTTCTGTAGTAAGCTCTGTTCTGCTCCTATATCTCTGTAGTAAGCTCAGTTCTGCTCCCATATCTCTGCAGTAAGCTTGGTTCTGCTACAAATCTCTGTAGGTAGCTCGGTTCTGCTCCCTTATCTTTGTAGTAAGCTTGGTTCTGCTCCCATATCTCTATAGTAAGCTTGGTTCTGCTCCCATATCTCTGTAGTAAGCTTCGTTCTGCTCCAAATCTCTGTAGGTAGCTCGGTTCTGCCCCCTTATCTTTGTAGTAAGCTCGGTTCTGCTCCCATATCTCTGTAGTAAGCTCGGTTCTGCACCCTTATCTCTGTAGTAAGCTCGATTCTGCTCCCTTATCTCTGTAGTAAGCTCGGCTCTGCTCCCATATCGCTATAGTAAGCTTGGTTCTGCTCCCATATCTCTGTAGTAAGATTGGTTCTGCTCCCATATCTCTATAGTAAGTTTGGTTCTGCTCCCATATCTCTAGAGTAAGCTTGGTTCTACTCCCATATTTCTAGAGTAAGCTTGGTTCTGCTCCTATATCTTTGTAGTAATCTCAGTTCTGCTCCCATAGCTCTATAGTAAGCTCCGTTCTGCTCCCATTTCTCTGTAGCAAGCTCCGTTCTGCTCCTATATTTCTGTAGTAAGCTCTGTTCTGCTTCTATATCTCTGTAGTAAGCTTGGTTCTGCGCCCTTATCTCTGTAGTAAGCTTGGTTCTGCTACAAATCTCTGTAGGTAGCTCGGTTCTGCTCCCTTATCTTTGTAGTAAGCTTGCTTCTGCTCCCATATCTCTATAGTAAGCTTGGTTTTGCTCCCATATCTCTGTAGTAAGCTTGGTTCTGCTCCAAATCTCTGTAGGTAGCTTGGTTCTGCTCCCTTATCTTTGTAGTAAGCTTGGTTATGCTCCGATACCGCTGTAGTAATCTAGGTTTTGCGCTCAAATATCTGCAGTATGCTCCTTTCTGCTTCCATATCTCTGGAGTATTCTCCATTCTGATCTATATCTCTACAGTAAGCTTGTTTCTGCTCCCATATCTTTGTAGTAAGCTCAGTTCTGCTCCCTTAGCTCTATAGTAAGTTCCGTTTTGCTCCCATTTCTCTGTAGTAAGCTCCGTTCTGCTCCTATATTTCTGTAGTAAGCTCTGTTCTGCTCCTATATCTCTGTAGTAAGCTCGGTTCTGCTGCCATATCTTTGTAGTAAGCTCTTTTCTGCTCCCATAGCTCTATAGTAAGCTCCGTTCTGCTCCCATATCTCTGTAGTAAGCTCTATTCTGCTCCTATATCTCTGTAGTAAGCTCGGTTCTGCTGCCATATCTTTGTAGTAAGCTCTTTTCTGCTCCCATATCTCTATAGTAAGCTTGCTTCTGCTCCTATATCTCTGTAGTGAGCTCTGTTCTGCTCCCATATCTCTGTAGTAAGCTTGGTTCTGCGCCCTTATCTCTGTAGTAAACCCGGTTCTGCACCCTTATCTCTGTAGTAAGCTCTGTTCTGCTCCTATATCTCTGTAGTAAGCTCTGTTCTGCTCCCATATCTCTGTAGTTAGCTTGGTTCTGCTCCCATACCTCTGTCGTAAACTTGGTTCTGCGCCCTTGTCTCTGTAGTAAGCCCGATTCTGCACCCTTATCTCTGTAGTAAGCTCTGCTCTGCTCCCATATCTCTGTAGTAAGCTCGGTTCTGCTCTCATATCTCTGTAGTAAGCTCGGTTCTGTGCCCTTATCTCTGTAGTAAGCTCGATTCTGCTCCCTTATCTCTGTAGTAAGCTCGGCTCTGCTCCCATATCGCTATAGTAAGCTTGGATCTGCTCCCATATCTCTGTAGTAAGATTGGTTCTGCTCCCATATCTCTATAGTAAGTTTGGTTCAGCTCCCATATCTCTAGAGTAAGCTTGGTTCTGCTCCCAGATCTGTAGAGTAAGCTTGGTTCTGCTCCCATATCTTTGTAGTAAGCTCCGTTCTGCTCCCATAGCTCTATAGTAAGCTCTGTTCTGCTCCCATTTCTCTGTAGTAAGCTCCGTTCTGCTCCTATATCTCTGTAGTAAGCTCGGTTCTGCGCCCTTATCTCTGTAGTAAGCTCGGCTCTGCTCCCATATCGTTATAGTAAGCTTGGTTCTGCTCCCATATCTCTGTAGTAAGATTGGTTCTGCTCCCATATCTCTATAGTAAGTTTTATTCTGCTCCCATATCTCTATAGTAAGTTTGGTTCTGCTCCCATATCTCTAGAGTAAGCTTGGTTCTGCTCCCATATCTTTGTAGTAAGCTCAGTTCTGCTCCCATAGCTCTATAGTAAGCTCCGTTCTGCTCCCATTTCTCTGTAGTAAGCTCGGTTCAGCTGCCATATCTTTGCAGTAAGCTTTTTTTTGCTCCCATATCTTTGCAGTAAGCTCAGTTCTGCTCCCATAGCTCTATATTAAGCTCCGTTCTGCTCCCATTTCTCTGTAGTAAGCTCCGTTCTGCTCCTATATTTCTGTAGTAAGCTCTGTTCTGCTCCTATATCTCTGTAGTAAGCTCGTTTCTGCTGCCATATCTTTGTAGTAAGCTCTTTTCTGCTCCCATAGCTCTATAGTAAGCTCTGTTCTGCTCCCATATCTCTGTAGTAAGCTCTGCTCTGCTTGTATATCTCTGTAGTAAGCTCGGTTCTGCTGCCATATCTTTGTAGTAAGCTCGTTTCTGCTCCCATATCTCTGTAGTAAGCTCCGTTCTGCTCCAATATCTATATAGTAAGTTTGGTTCTGCTCTTATATCTCTGTAGTAAGCTTTGTTCTGCTCCCATATCTCTGTAGTAAGCTCAGTTCTGCTCCCATATCTCTGTAGTAAGCTTGGTTCTGCGCCCTTATCTCTGTAGTAAGCCCGTTTCTGCACCATTATCTCTGTAGTAAGCTCTGTTCTGCTCCCATATCTCTGTAGTAAGCTCAGTTCTGCTCCCATATCTCTGTAGAAAGCTCTGTTCTGCGCCTTTATCTCTGTAGTAAGCTCGGTTCTGCGCCCTTATCTCTGTAGTAAGCGCGATTCTGCTCCCTTATCTCTGTAGTAAGCTCGGCTCTGCTCCCATATCGTTATAGTAAGCTTGGTTCTGCTCCCATATCTCTGTAGTAAGATTGGTTCTGCTCCCATATCTCTATAGTAAGTTTTATTCTGCTCCCATATCTCTATAGTAAGTTTGGTTCTTCTCCCATATCTCTAGAGTAAGCTTGGTTCTGCTCCCATATCTTTGTAGTAAGCTCAGTTCTGCTCCCATTGCTCTATAGTAAGCTCCGTTCTGCTCCCATTTCTCTGTAGTAAGCTCGGTTCTGCTGCCATATCTTTGCAGTAAGCTCTTTTTTGCTCCCATATCTTTGCAGTAAGCTCAGTTCTGCTCCCATAGCTCTTTATTAAGCTCCGTTCTGCTCCCATTTCTCTGTAGTAAGCTCCGTTCTGCTCCTATATTTCTGTAGTAAGCTCTGTTCTGCTCCTATATCTCTGTAGTAAGCTCGTTTCTGCTGCCATATCTTTGTAGTAAGCTCTTTTCTGCTCCCATAGCTCTATAGTAAGCTCTGTTCTGCTCCCATATCTCTGTAGTAAGCTCTGTTCTGCTCCTATATCTCTGTAGTAAGCTCAGTTCTGCTCCCATATCTCTGTAGTAAGCTTGGTTCTGCGCCCTTATCTCTGTAGTAAGCCCGGTTCTGCACCCTTATCTCTGTAGTAAGCTCTGTTCTGCTCCCATATTTCTGTAGTAAGCTCGGTTCTGCTCCCATATCTCTGTAGAAAGCTCTGTTCTGCGCCCTTATCTCTGTAGTAAGCTCGGTTCTGCGCCCTTATCTCTGTAGTAAGCTCGATTCTGCTCCCTTGTCTCTGTAGTAAGCTTGGTTCTGCTCCCATATCT
Source organism: Dendrobates tinctorius (assembly GCF_039654945.1). Taxonomy (NCBI): domain Eukaryota; kingdom Metazoa; phylum Chordata; class Amphibia; order Anura; family Dendrobatidae; genus Dendrobates; species Dendrobates tinctorius. Next base: position 10,295,354 of record NW_027361707.1, on the reverse strand, counting down.
CTATAGTAAGCTTGGTTCTGCTCCCATATCTCTGTAGTAAGATCGGTTCTGCTCCCATATCTCTATAGTAAGTTTGGTTCTGCACCCATATCTCTATAGTAAGCTCAGTTCTGCTCCCATATCACTGTAGTAACCTCTGTTCTGCTCCCCTATCTCTATAGTAAGTTTGGTTCTGCTCCCATATCTCTATAGTTAGCTCAGTTCTGCTCCCATATCACTGTAGTAACCTCTGTTCTGCTCCCATATCTCTGTAGTAAGCTCAGTTCTGCTCCCATATCTCTGTAGTAAGCTCCAGTCTGTTTCCTTATCTACTTAACAATCTTAGTTCTGGTCTCCTCCTGTCTATGTAGTCAGCTTGATTCTGTTACAGTATCTATGTAGGCAGTAAGCTTGGTTCTGCTTCCATATATATATGCAGCTAGCTCCGTTCTGCTCCCATATCTATGTACCACCCTGTTTTTAAAGCCTGTTATCTCTGCTTCTTTAATGCAGCGGCCAGAGATAAGCAGGGCAAAAGCACCGCAACTGGAGGGCCACTGCCTTGTGATTGCCCCCAGGCTGAAAAGTGCCAGCCAGCCCCTGTTGTCAACCAATCCACGTTGGGATCACATGAGGCTGGGCTGTGTGTAATCACCCTGTATGCTTCCTTGCTCCATGTCCTTGTGCTCCACATGCAATTCATCCTCTTTCATTGTGAGCTGAGAGCTTTTCAGAATGCCAAGAAGCGAGATGGTCACGCTAATTATGGCATCATCGCCACTCACCGTCCTGGTGGATTCCTCAAAGTTTTGGAGGATGGTACATATGTCTGACATACATGTTCACTCCTGAGGTCTTATGTGTGGAGTCTGACCTGAATAACGACGGCCTTGCTGATGCTGTTAGTCAATAACTGCCCTCTTCTTGCTCACAATTCCTTTCCAACATATGCAATGTAGAGTTCCAACCCGTGGGAACATCACACACTAGTCAGTGAGCCGGAAGCTGCAAACGTTTCTGAAGCACGGCAAGGGTGGCGGAAGCTGAAGCTGACTTTCGAAAATTGATACACAGGCGGCATACTTTTATAAGCAGACCTGGCAGCTCTGGATAGTTTTTGAGAATACGTTGAACAACGAGGTTAAGCACATGGGCCAGGCATGGTACGTGTGTGAGCTCACCTCGCCTCAGAGCCGTGACCAGGTTCCAAACATTGTCACACACAACCAGGCCTGGCTGTAGGTTCTGTGGTGTCAGCCACGCATCTGCTTGCTCTTTCAGAGTGGTCCACAACTCTTCAGCATTGTGCGGTTTGTCACCTAAGCATATTAGCTTCAGTACAGCCTGCTTAAGCTTGGCTGACGCAGTGCTGCAATGCTTCCAGCTTGTGACTGATGTGCTCATTTCAGAGATGGAGGGTGACGATGAGGAGGAGGATGTGCAGGAGCTGTAGACTGTGGGGGCAACCCTGATTGACGCAAGGCCGGCAATCCTCGGCGTCAGGAGGACATGTTCCATTCCAAGGCCCGTCTGGGTCTTGGCTATGTTAACCCAGTGTGCCATCAGTGAGATGTAGCATCCCTGCCCACAAGCATTTGCCCACGTGTCCGTGGTTAGGTGGACTTTCCCAGTAACAGCATTGTTCAGGGCATGGGTAATGTTGAGAGACATGTGCTTATGTAATGCAGGGACTGCACACCTGGAAAAGTATTAAAAGGATCTGGCTGTAGTCTGCAGTGTCAACAAGCAAATGGAGAAAAAAATGCTTTGGATTGCTTTGGAATAAAATAATCAAGATTGAGGTGCAAAAAAACATTATTCCTAGCCACTGATACCTGGAGCTAGGTATATATGTAATAGGCAGCAGCAGACAGTAATGGACCCTTTTGATGTATGCAATGATATCTATATACCCGCATACAGTGCCTGCATGCCTTGCACTGATGTGTATATACGCACATACACTTCCCTGCCTACCTAGCGCTGCAATCTATATACCCCGTAATTAGTCCTTAGGACTGTTGGTTTAGCTGGATTTGTGGATTGTATGATGGTATACCCACACTAACTGATAAAAGCACAAATCTCTCCCTATGTTAGCAGCAGCTCTCCCTACACTGTCTGATTCTGCATGTGACTGTGATGAGCAGGGCGGCGGCAGGTCTCTTATAGACCTGATGAAGCTGTGCGGCCAGCCAATGACTATAATACCACAGCAAAGATGGCTGCGGCATTACAGTGTGTGGCAGACAATCCCTGCATGCTGATTGGAGTTCTAAAGAGCACCAAAATTGCAGGGCGGAGACCCGAGCTCCTGCCAAATAATCCTGGAAATGCTCGGTGCTCGCTGATTACCACAAGTATAGCCATACTCGGGCGAGTACCGAGTAGTGGCGAGCATGTTTGCTCATCACTAAAACATATACACACATACACACATATATAAGCATATACACATATATAAACACACACACATAAACATATACATACTGTAAACATACACACATGCATGTCCGAGTTTTTCCTTGGACAGAGCCAGTGCTGGGAAAAAAAATCACAGCATACCCAAGTTTGATCTACTCTATTTTCACTTTAGGCAGTAATAATAGTCTATGTTTGCCCCATGGAGAGCAATAATGTCCCATTGTGCAACCTAGAGTGAAATAATGTTCCCTTTAGGGCAGAGGATCTACTATCCAGGTGTAAGGTTGCTAGCAGGAACGCGGGATGCAGTGACAAGCAGGAAGCAGAAGAAGAGTTAACGGGTATTTTATGCAGAGATTAATTGGCAATCACTACTCCACACAGGGAGATCGTGGAAAACACAAAATACAGGAAGGATGAACAGTGTAGATATAACGTTAATAACAATCGGTAAGAGTATGGATCAACTTATCAGTCTGTAGGACCCGGAAGGTCAGGGTTACATGATCTCACGATGTCGACACAGGTGACACGAGAAGTCTCTGAAGCGATCCAGGATGAAGTCAAAGCAATGTCTCTTGAACGAAATGGTGATTCCTGGCTTTGCAGGCATGGGCTTCTGGTTCTGATACACGGAGTTGCACGGTGAGTAAAAGATGAAAAAACAAGCGTGTCACAAAGTTCCGGAGAGGAGGTCGCAGAGGGGCCGACGAAGTCAGCGCGTTGCGCGTAGTCCATCTGGTAACGACTGTCAGGCACTGCGAAGGGTGCTGTCAAATCAGAGCTCTCAGTTATGGAAGTCTGCCAGGAGCTCGGCTTTATCTCAGCGTAGGCAGTGCTTGTAGAGGCGGTTAAGCTGCAGCGTAGGCCAGCTGATTGGCAGGGAAGCGTGGAGACGGAGTCAACCTTCTCCTTGTGTGTGACCTGTCTTCCCACCAGAAGTCCCTCTTTCGTGCGCTCAGCTTCTTTTATCCCTACCCTGCCACCTGCAGTCAGGTGCAAAGGTCTGCTCCAGTCAGAAAGTGCTTCCCCCGCAACAATGGTGACATCTCCGATGGTTCCAGCCTAGACACACAAGAAGCTGCTCCAGCCCGGTCCGTCTCCCTACACAGGTACACCACTTGTCAGATACTCTGTAGTGGAAAACCATAGTTAAGTTTGTTTTTAACCTGGTAGTACAAGCAGGGCCGGTTTTAGGCAAAGTGGGGCCCTAGGCAAAGTTTAAAATGGGGCCCCAAATGCTCACTTATTGCACATCACACAGAAGCATTTAGGTTGTATTTACATGCGCTGAGTTCAGGACGCTAAATGAGTGTGATCGACAATATTGAAGTCGTTCAACACTTGTTTCCCGGCCTCTTTCCACCATCTGAGAAAGAATGATGGGGACAAAACAATCACTAATGGATCAATCTGTCCCCATATAGTATCATGTTATCAGCAGCACATCTACAGTTTACACCCCATAGTCCTCCATATAATATAATGTCATCCATATAGTGTAATTGTAGGGAAGTGGACTGACCTATGGACCTGTCTGACGAGGAACAGCGAATGGAAAATGTGCAGTAGATATACTTGATGAGAATTTGTATATACATGTGAGGAGGCAGCTAGAAATAGTGAAAGATGGTGAACGACTGGGTTTTGGCCACTAGGGGCAGACAAAGAACAGCAGGAAAAGGAGACAGTGCAGTACTAAGGTTTGGCCACTAGAGGGAGACAGAAGAAAGCAGGGAAAGTACTTAACAGCAGCTAATGCTAAAGAAACCGCAAAGTCATGGTGGGCGGAGTTACAGGGACTCAAGAGGGGAATTCCCAGGGAGGGGAATAAAAAGGGAGAGAGAGTTCCAGAAGGAAGCCAGTCCAGGAGGAGGAGTTCAGCAGAGGAGGAGACTGAAGGAGGAAGAGACAGAGAGGAAGAACTCTGGGAGGGACTGGAAGGAGAAACAGTCAGGGGGTGGCCCTGACAGGAGAGCCACAGGACAGAGGAAGCCCAGGGGTACCAGAAGGACGGACTCGGACAGGCGAAGCGCTGTGGTGGTAGGCCTAGGGCAGCCACAGCGATAGAACCGTGAGGGATGTCAATTTAGGAAAGAGAAGAAGGTGAAAGGTACCCGGGGCCTGTGTGTACGGAAGCTGTCGTGCTGCTGTGGTCGTGACGGCCAATAAAGAGGACCTGTTGAACGTGCATCGGTTTCTGTCTCCAGTCTGTTTGCGGCAAAAAAGGACCACCCCCCAGTCGGCATGCGTACCTGCATAATACACTCTATAGTCCTCTATATAATATAATGTGCCCCATAGTCCTCCATATAGTATAATACACTCCCTATAGTCCTCCATATTGTATAATACACTCCCTATAGTCCTCCATATAATATAATGTGCCCCATAGTACTCCATATAGTATAATACACTCCTCAGTCCTCCATATAGAATACACTCCCGATAGTCCTCCATATAGTATAATACATTCCCTATAGTCCTCCATATAATATAATGTGCCCCATAGTCCTCCATATAGTATAATACACTCCTCAGCCCTCCATATAGTATAATACACTCCCCATAGTCCTCCATATGGTATAATAGACTCCTCATAGTGTTCCATATAGTATAAAGCACTGCCATAGTCATTCACGTAGTACAATTCACTTCCCATAGTATAATGCACCCCATAGTTCTTCATATAATGTATTCCCCATAGTCCTCGATACAGTGTAATGCAGCCCACATATAGTATTATGCAGCCACCCCACAGAACATAATGCAGCCACCCCACAGAGTATAATGCAGCCACTCCACAGAATATAATGTAACCCCCCATAGAATATAATACAGCCCCTCCATAGAATATATGTCAACTCCCTCATAGAGTATAATGCAGCCCCTTATATAGCATAATGTAGCCCCTCCATAGAATACAATGTAGCCCTCCTCATATAGTATAATGCAGCCCCCACAGAATATAATGTAGCCCCCTCATAAAGTATAATAAAGCCCACATATAATATAATCTAGCCCCCATAGAATATAATGTAGCCCCAAATAGAATATAATACAGCCCACCTCCCCATAGAATATAATGTAACCCCCATATTATATAACAGCCTCCTCCATAGAATATAATGTAAAATGTACCCCCTTGGTATATAACACAGCCGCATAGTATATAGCCAAGACCCACATGGTATATGGCCCAGCACCACATGGTATATAGCCCAGCACACCACATGGTATATAGCCCAGCATGGTATATAGCCCAACACCGCATGGTATATAGCCTAACATGGTATATGGCCAAGCACTACATGGTATATAGCCCAGCATGGTATATAGTCCAGCATCACATGGTATATAGAACAGCATAGTATATAGCCCAGCATGGTATATAGCCCAGCATGGTATATAGTACAGCACCACATGGTATATAGCCCAGCATTTTATATAGCCCAGCACCACATGGTATATAGCCCAGCACCACATGATATATAGCCCAGCATGGTATATAGCCCAGCACCACATGGTATATAGCCCAGCATGGTATATAGCCCATCACACCACATGGTCTATAGCCCAGCATGGTATATAGCCCATCACCACATGGAATATAGCCCAACATCACATGGTATATAGCCCAGAATGGTATATAGCCCAGCACCACATGGTATATAGCCCAGCATGGTATATAGCCCAGCACACCACATGGTATATAGCCCAGCACCACATGGTATATAGCCCAGCATGGTATATAGCCCAGTACCACATGGTATATAGCCCAGCATGGTATATAGCCCAGCACCACATGGTATATAGCCCGGCATGGTATATAGCCCAGCACCACATGGTATATAGCCCATCACACCACATGGAATATAGCCAAGCATGGTATATAGTCCAGCACACCACATGTTATATAGCCCAGCATGGTATATAGCCCAGCATAGTATATAACCGCCCCCCAGAATGGCCCCACAATCCAGTACTCACACTGATATATTAAAAAAAAACAAAAAAACACTCCTCACCTTCTCCTCTTGCCCGCGCTGCTCCCGGCTCCTGTCTCCTGCTCTGCCTGGTACACAGTGAGTGCACAATGACGTCATCGCGCACCTGCTGTGTCAGAGACAGAGCGGGGAATGATGGGAGAGGGAGCATCAGCTGATGCTCTCCGTCTCCTCCATCATCGCTTTGAACTGTACCGGCGTCATAGTTCAATGCGGCGGCGGGGGGAGTCGGTGCTGGTGGCTGGCGGCCCCCCTGCCTCACGGGCCCTATAATGGCTGCGTAATGTGCCACTAGCTGGGGGCCCCTGGGGGGAGCAGGGGCTGTAGGCAGCTGCCTGGTCTGCCTGCCCCATACGCCAGTCCTGAGTATAAGCTATATCTCTATCAAGTACTCACTTTGGCCACATACTCTGTATATTGCATGACCATAACTTCAAGGGTATTTTGATGTAACTTTGGCTTACAAAATATTTCTTCAGTTTACTTGCTGGAAAACCTTTTAGTTCCAGCAAAAACCTTCCAGCCATATGTTGTGACATACACCCGGAAATATTTGAATGTATGCATTTATAACGGGAACAAAACCAGCAAGGAGCATACCCTTAATAGTTCAACCCAACTCCAAAGCAAATGCCAGCCAAGTCTATCAGGTTGTTACTCTTAACTTCAGAGCATACACCTCTCGAGTAGACAAACTTAAGCCTTGTTTTAATATTATACCCTCTGATTTTTTTGGGACGGTGACAAAGTTTTTCTTAAGACGAAACGTGGAGTAACACATCAGAAATAGCTACGGTAGTCACATAAACAATGTCTTTGAAGACTATCTTGCCTTGTTACGCGGTCCACTAAATCTCTATCAGACACAAAAGTTCACGACCCCTTCCATTTCTACAAATAAAACAAAAACTGAATCTTAGGAAAAATAAACTTCTAGCTCAAATTCATATTAAACAAGTTCAGCAAGATCTTGGCCAGCGCCCAAGACAGGATCAGCTCACTACTCCCTACTGCCATTAGAATGCAGCTTGGCTTCGTCTTACATACTCTTGGCCTGAATAGAGTGTAGTCCTTCCAACATAATAAAAACCTATCTGTGACTCATTACTCCTGACTAAATATGTATCCTACAACCAAATGTGAAATTTTAATAAAAAAAGCCTCCTACAATTACAGCATAGGGATACAACAAATAATGAACTTTTGGTTTTACATCACAACCCTCGATTTAGCAATGGTTTACCTGTTGGAGACAATGAGCAGTACACATTTCTTTCTAATTTGAGGTCCTAAAAAAACATTTTTAATCGACAATAAACCTGGAATAGTTCTATTATAAACAAATATATTGTATTAAATTCACAGTTGCAAAAAGTATTGAAATACTTTTTCATATTCGCTTGATTTGTCCAACAGATTCGATTTGGCATTAATTAAATGGGTTACTATACTCTGGGGTCTCTGCAGACTCCAAAGCATAATAAATGGAGGAGAAGAAAGGGGTTTAAAAATCAAATATATTATATTCATCAGTCTTTGGCCCTCAATTGTCATACAGCACCACCGGAACTCCCAGGTCCTCCACACCGGTCTTCGGTTCTTTTCTTACTCTCCAGCACTGAGGCCCTTGATTGTATCAACCTCTATTTCCCAGCTTAAGGCCTCATCATCCGGTGGTGAAGAGCTTGAAGGACCATTGACCATCACGAATGACTGTGTAGCTGCAGGGATGGAAGAGGCATGAGGCAGGTGATGGTTTAGGAAAATGAATACATCACCTCCATGGCCATCGGAGCTTTCAGGTCTTCCACACTGGTCTTCGGTTCTTTCCTTTCTCTCCAGCATTGATCCCAATGATTGTATCAAACTGTACTTCAACCGGTAGTGAAGAGCTTGAAGGACCATAGATCATCACGAATGGCGGTGTAGCTTCCCAGCTTGAAGCCTCATCATCCAGTGCTGAAGATCTTGAAGGACCATAGACCATTATGAATGACTGTGTAGCATGAGGCAGGTGATGGTTTAGGATAATGTATTTTATTATTTTAATTCCTCCAAATGTATCACTAATAGAATACTTTTGTTGTTTTTTGGCATAAAAGTAGGTACATCAAATTTTCTGGCTAACACGGTACCACAATATAATTTTATTTTGTAAACCACAATTCCTCAAAAAAAATATCAGATTAGATTCGAGTTGATTAACTAATGTCTGTTTACAATTTTTTTTTTTTTACAGAGGACAAAGCTCAGTTTCTGCTAAAAAGTCCCAAATCCATTCTTAGTCATGGTGAAAAATGATAAAATTGATGAGATTCTAAATAAGATTCTGATTAAGTTCAGCAACCACCTTGGGAAGTTTAGTAGCTTCGTAAAAACCGATTTACTTGCATTTCATTCTGTAAGTCAATAATATGTTATATTCTGACATAATTAGCTAAAAATAAATTGACATCCTATATACAAAGGCAAATATGTGATCAAATCACAGTGTGAATGTGCATAATTAAATTATGGAATTCTCAATTAAAAGTCTGGTTACCTTTCAACTTGTATTTGAACTTTCAACCTTATTCATATATTTTTTTTAGATATTTTAAGTGTTCATGCAGAAAAAAAACTTGTAAGGTTGCACACAGATAACCTATGCATAGTAGTGTAACAGGGGCCAGGGCTGTAGTCGTGGCTAATGGTGGCTGCTTTGTCGCACCATGGCCTCCCGCCACATAAACACATTGTCCCTGCTGTAGCGTACCTTTTAGTCCGCTCTCCTCTCCATCAGTGTACTCTCTAGTCTGCCAGGGCTTCTTCCCTTTCATCAACACACAATGACAGGCAGAGTCCAGATCAATTTTTAATAAAATAACTTTACTCAGTTCTTTTCTCAGCACGTCCAGTTTAGTCACAGAAGCAGCATAAGGTTCAGACATTCCTTTCCCTGTGCTGTCCCTCACTCCTCCAGGAATATCACAGGGTCGTACTGTCTCCTTCGGTACCACAGCTTTCTGACTGGGCAGACTAACCTGCTTCAGGAGAGCCTTATCCGTTTCGCCCCTGACGCTTAGGGTTGTTCCCACAAAGTTAGCTGCTACCATGTTGATGCTGCCCTGTATTTCTCCAACTGTGTGACTGTCAGACCATAGGCCCTGGATGGCTGGGCTCCTTTCTTAAATGTTATGGGACTCAACTGTCCTGTCCAGTCTCCCAGTGCCTACTACTTGAATTTAGGAAGCTCTCTAACTTACACCCACTTGGCCCCTCCTAACTAGCTAAATCCGATTGGTTTATCTAATTCCTAACTTACTCTATTGTGCCCCCCACTAGTTGGCTAATCAAATTACTACACTTTCCCTACATCTATTTAATATATATACAGTATACATATATATATATTTACAATACATTACACCATATAGCAGCATTATAAGACATGTCAAATATACATTACTTTATCAGATATACCAGCTTTACTGAGACATGTGGGGGATGAACCAGTCTCTGTACCCCCTTACAGTAGTAAATTTTGGTATGGGCAGAATAGGTACATTTAGGTTCTGCCCAGTTCCACCTAAGACTGTGCCCAACTCTGTTCAGAAACTCCGCAGATTGTCCAGGGCCATGATGAATTTGCTGAGATTGTAACTGGAAATCAGTATAGTTCTGACAAATTGTCAGCAACTATGGGGGTTATTGGTTCTTATCAAGGATATTCGTTTTGATCTAAGAGTCTATTGCTGTAATGTCTATCGTCTGTACAAGTCCCCTCTAACATGTAAAGTGCTGCGGAATATGTTGGCGCTATCGAAATAAAATTATTATTAATATTTTTATTATTAGATAAAGTATAGAGTGTTACAGGCAATGCTCGATGGGAAAAAAGTATGCAAATTAACTCTCCGCCAGAAGAATTGTCTTTCTAGTGTCACCTGTTGGAGATAATTGCCCTGTAAGTCAATGTCATAGCCTTTATTAGCTATGCAACATGGCTAAGAACAATAAGCATCTGGAAATCCATTTATAGACAGTCATTTTTGGATACTTTGCCCTCATCGGGACAGAACAGTTGTCATGCTTTGACGGTCTTCGATAAGGAAGGTGGACCTCAAACTGTCCCTGGAACTGGGAGCCTAGCTAACCCTATCCTAGGAGTATTCTTGAAGGTAGCGAGACCCAAGTCTCCAACCTTACTATGCTCCTGCTAAACCCTGATCTGTCCACTCCCCCATCCCATGAGGCATGGGACAGTAATTTAAAGTAAACAAGACACAAAGACAAAACGGACAACAGAAAACCTCTATCAAACAAAACCACTAAAGAACAGTTGGGAGGAGGATAGGGACAGGGAGGAATAAAACCACAGAACACTTCTACAACAACTCTACTCCAACCACTTAGCTTTAACACACAGCGCAGGAAGACAAATCTTTCTCCGGCAGGGACAAGAAGGTCTGACCTGTTGTGAATTCGCTTTCTGGCCTACCTCTGGTTACTGGTGAAGGTAGTGGAGCTGGTTATATTGACAGAGGGGTTGCGAGTTCTCTTTCTGGGCTCCCTCTGGTGGTAACTGGAAGAAATGGAGCTGATCTGATTAACAGAGGCTTGCCACCTGATAATGAGGAGGACGATTGGAGATCTGGAGTTTCTGACTGGATTTAAGACAGTCGACTCCCTCTATCCCTGCCGGTGATTTTTCCTGCCTCCTGAGGTCTTAGTTTCCAGCTCCGCCCCTGCATGCTCAGCTATGTGTTCTTTTGCTATTGTTCACATTTGATCTGGTTTTGTCTATTTCAGTTTTGTGTGGTCTGCCAGCTCCGGCTGGGGCTGTGCTGAATCTCTATCCATATGTTACTGTTTGTGCCAGTTTGTTTTTGTCCCTTATTAGATTGGCCTCTTTTTGCTCTGCTTTCAGAATATACCAGAGTGCTGATATAGTGAGCAAAGTCGTGCGACTTCAGTAGTTTTCTATCAGACGTGTCGGACATTTTTTGCAGGGTTTTTTGCTTGATTGCAGACAGTGTCTTTCCTTTCCTGTCCTGTCTAGTTAGTGTGGGCCCCATCGTTTGCTCAGTCTGTTTTCCTACCTGCGTTTGTGTTTTCATCTTGTCTCACCGACAATATATGTTTGGGGGCTATCTATTCCTTTGGGGTCTGCTTTGGGGCAGTTTAGATTTCCCCTTTCTTGCTTTAGGCTTATTTAGCTCTCCGGCTGTGTCGAGGCGTCTAGGATCATCGTAGGTACGCGCCACGGTTACTGCTAGTTGTGTGGATAGGATGAGGGGTCTGCAATCCGCTTAGTTACCAACCTCTCTGGTTTTCTGTGGCTTAGCTTGGTCTTGCTTTCCTCCTCGGTGTCCCAATCATAAGAGAATCACCAGCCTAAACCGCAGACTCTAGGGTACTCAAAGGAAGGAAAGAATTGTAAAAAGAAAAAAAAAGTGTCAGAATTTTTTTTTTATATATATTTTTTCCTCTTTTTCTCTGGGGCCGTAGGAGGATTTTTTCTTTAATGGAGATTAAGCAATTGTCTGATCGTGTTGAGCAGCTCGCTGCTGAAGTGGGGGGAATTTCTGCCTATCTCGCTCAATCATCTGCTGTTGAACCAAAAATCCCTACTCCTGATGTGTTTTCTGGGGATTGGTCTAAATTTTTGAATTTTAAGAATAATTGTAAACTATTTCTTACTTTGAAACCTAACTCATCGGGGAGCTCTGTGCAGCAGGTTAAAATTGTCATCTCCTTGCTGCGCGGCGATTCCCAGGATTGGGCTTTTTCTCTGACACCTGGAGATCCTATTCTGACTAATGTGGATGCATTTTTTCAAGCCTTGGAGTTGTTGTATGATGAACCTAATGCTATTGATCAAGCTGAGAAAACCCTATTGGCATTGAACCAGGGTCAGGATTCTGCAGAGTTATACTGTCAAAAATTCCGAAAGTGGGCGGTCCTTACTACATGGAATGACGATTCCCTAGCAGCTCTCTTTCGGAAGGGTTTGGCAGAAACCGTAAAAGATGTTATGGTGGGATTTCCTGTTCCCTCTGGTCTTGATGATTCTATGTCATTGGCCATTCAAGTTGATCGGCGTTTACGTGAACATAAAACTACACGAGAGGCATTGCCGCCTTTTGAACGAACGTCTGAACCCATGCAATGTGATAGGGTTTTGTCTAGGGTGCAACGTCAAGAGTGTAGAAGGCGTAATAAGCTGTGTTTTTTCTGTGGAGACGCCTCTCACACTATTTCTGTTTGCCCTAAACGAGAAAAACATTTTGCTCACACATTTGCCGTGGGCAGTGTACAGCCTAAGTTCCTTTTGGCAATTACTCTGATCTGCTCCTTGTCTACATTTTCCGCTAAGGCTTTTGTAGATTCAGGAGCAGCTTTGAATCTGATGGATTTAGACTTTGCTAAACATTGTGGTTTTCCCATGATACCCCTGCGGACTCCTATCCCTTTGAGGGGTATTGATGCCACTCCTTTGGCGGAGAATAAAACCCAGTTTTGGACCCAGGTGATAATGCAAGTCGCTCCGGACCACCAAGAAAATTGTAAATTTTTGGTATTGCACAATTTGCATGATACTATTGTTCTGGGTTTTCCCTGGTTGCAAACTCATAATCCTGTTTTGGATTAGAAATCTGGGTCTGTGGTGAGTTGGGGTTGTCAGTGTGTTCTTAGTGACACTCCTGTTTTCTCCACCTCTCCCCAGTCTCATGATATTCCTGATTATTTGGCTGATTTTTCAGATGTATTTAGTGAGAGTAAGTCTGCGTCTTTGCCTCCTCATAGGAGTTATGACTGTGCAATTGAGTTAATGCCCGGGTGTAAATTTCCCAAGGGTCGGCTTTTCAACTTATCGGTACCCAAACATGATGCTATGCGATCTTATATCAAGGAGTCGTTGGAGAAGGGTAATATTAGACCATCCTCTTCACCTTTAGGTGCAGGGGTTTTTTGTGGCCAAGAAAGATGGTTCATTAAGGCCTTGTATTGACTATCGTTCCCTTAACAAAATCACTGTTAAATATCAGTACCCGTTACCCCTGATTTCTGATTTATTTTCCAGAGTTAAAAGTGCCTGTTGGTTTACCAAGCTTGACCTCAGGGGGCATATAATCTTATTCGCATCAAGCATGGGGATGAATGGAAGACGGCGTTTAATACTCCGGAGGGACATTTTGAGTACCTGGTGATGCCTTTTGGGCTCACTATTGCCCCTTCCGTCTTCCAATCTTTTATGAACGATATTTTCCGGGACTTTGTGGATAAGTTTTTGATCATTTATCTGGATGATATTTTGATCTTTTCCAGTGATTGGGATTCTCATGTGAAACATGTCCGGACTGAGTTCTGGATTTTGAGGGAAAATTCCCTGTATGTTAAGGGATCGAAGTGCATCTTTGGTGTACAGAGGATTTCATTTTTGGGATTCATTTTGTCCCCATCGGCTATTGAAATGGACCCGGCCAAGGTACAGGCCATTTATGATTGGGTTCAGCCCACGTCTTTGAAGGCCCTCCAGAAGTTTTTGGGTTTTGCTAATTTCTACCGTAAATTTATAAGTAATTTTTCTGGTATTGTCGAACCACTGACTGATCTGACCAAAAAGGGCGCTGATGTGGTGAATTGGTCTCCAGAGGCAGTCTCGGCATTTCTGGAGCTTAAGCAGAGATTCACTTCTGCTCCGGTTCTACGGCAACCTGATGTCTCACTCCCATTTCAGGTGGAGGTAGATGCTTCTGAGATTGGTACAGGAGCCGTTTTGTCCCAAAAGATCCTGTGACTTCTAAAATGAATCCCTGTGCCTTCTTTTCTTGAAAATTCTCCCCATCTGAGCGTAACTATGACGTGAGGAATTGGTAATTGTTGGCCATGAAATGGGCATTTGAAGAGTGGAGACATTGGTTGGAGGGAGCTAGTCATCAAGTTGTGGTACTCACTGACCACAAGAATTTAATTTATCTTGAATCAGCCAAATGCTTGAATCCTAGACAGGCTAGGTGGGCCTTGTTTTTCATGCGTTTTAATTTTGTGGTCTCTTTTCTTCCGGGCACTAAGAATGTTAAGGTGGACGCCCTTTCTAGGAGTTTCTTTGCGGATTCTCTTATTGTGACCAAGCCTACTATCATTCTAAATGAGGGGGAAGTTCTTTTCGCCATCTCACCCGATTTGAGACGTGCCCTGGAGGAATTTCAGGAGGACAAACCTGAACGTTGCCCTATGGGAAAATTGTATGTTCCTGACCAGTGGAGGAAGAGAGTAATGTCTGAAATTCATTGCTCCGCGTTGGCTGGTCATCCAGGTATTTTTGGTACCAGAGATTTGGTGAGTCGGTCTTTTTGGTGGCCTGCCTTATCTTGTGATGTCATGAATTTTCTGCAGTCCTGTGAGACTTGTTCTCGGTCTAAACTCTGTTCTTGTTCTAGTGGGTTGTTGATGCCCCTGCCGGTGCCCATGGACCCATATCTCAATGGATTTTATTTTCGATCTTCCTGTCTCTCAGAGAATGACTGTTATCTGGGTGATTTGTGATAGATTTTCTAAGATGATCCATCTTGTACCACTCCCAAAGTTGCCATCTTCTTCAGAGTTGGCGCCCTTGTTTTTACAACAGGTGGTTCGGTTGCACGGGATTCCTGAGAACATTGTGTCGGACAGAGGAGTCCAGTTTGTTTCCAGATTTTGGAGAGCTTTTTGTTCCAGACTGGGAATTCAGTTATCTTTCTCCTCTGCATTTCATCCACAGACCAATGGGCAGACTGAGAGAACAAACCAGACTTTGGAGTCCTATTTGAGATGTTTTATATCTGCTGATAAGGATGACTGGGTCTCATTTTTGCCCTTGGCCGAATTTGCGCTAAACAATAGAGCTAGTTCTGCCACTTTGATGTCGCCCTTTTTCTGTAACTTTGAGTTTCATCCTCGATTTTCTTCAGGGCAAGTGGAATCTTCAACCTGTCCAAGTGTGGACACTGTGGTAGAAAGAATGCAGCAGATTTGGGACCAAGTGGTGGATAAGTTGTCCCTCTCTCAGGAAAAAGCCCAACGGTTTTCCAACCGGCATAGGACAATTGGTCCCCGGTTTAAAGTGGGTGATATGGTTTGGTTGTCGTCAAAGAATATTCCTATGAAGGTTGCGTCTCCAAAGTTCAAGCCGAGATTCATTGGACTTTATAAGATTTTCCAGATTCTTAATCCTGTTTCTTTTCGATTGGCTCTTCCAGTTACGTTTAAAATCCATAACGTGTTTCATAAATCTCTGTTAAAGAGGTTTTTGGAGCTGGCAGTTCCTATGGCGGCGCCTCCTGACCCTGTTTTGGTTAAAGGCAATGTGGAATATGAGGTAGAGAAAATATTGGATTCTCGTTTGGCTAGATGGAGACTCCAGTATTTGGTCAAATGGAAGGGTTATGGCCAGGAGGATAATTCTTAGGTCTCTGCTTCTGACATTCATGCCGATAGATTGGTTCGTGCTTTTCACCGGGCCCATCGTGATCGGCCTGGTGGTGTGGATGAGGGTTTGGTGACCCCTCCTCAAGGGGGGGTACTGTTGTGAGTTCGATTTCTGGCCTACATCTGGTTACTGGTGAAGGTAGTGGAGCTGGTTATATTGACAGAGGGGTCGCGAGTAGAGTTGAGCGAAACGGGTCGAAAAATTCCAAAAGTCGCCGACTTTTGGCAAAGTCGGGTTTCATGAAATGAAACCCGACCCTAGGATGAGGTCGGCCACGAGGTCGTCGACTTACGCGCCAAAGTCGCGTTTCAAAAGTTTGTTTTGCGCTCTTTTTCAGCCAATCAGGATCCACGGACACTGTGGGCAACGTGATGACATAGGCAGGAGTCACCACCATCTTTCAGAAGGGCATGCAAGTGATTGGCTTGCTTTGGTGGGCGTCACAGGGGGTATAAAAGGGTGTGCACGCCGACCGCCATCTTACTTCTGCCGATATCAGTATAGGGAGAGGTTGCTGCTGATTCTGTAGGGAGAGCGTTAGGCAGGGAAGAAGACAAAAAAACTGCTTCTGCTGCTAGCGATTTGGCCTGCACAACACACCAGTCACTGTGTGTGCAGTGCAAGGGGAGGCTATATAGTGGTGTATCAGTGGTGTTGGTTGTTGGGCTGCCTTCTAAGGCTTCCTGACATTCCTGCATTGCTGTTTACCCACTGCTCCGCAAACTGCTTTTTTAAAAGCAATCCCAATTTTTTTTTTTTGTCCTGCTGAGAAGAAAAAAAAACTGCTTCTGCTGCTAGCGATTTGGCCTGTACAACACACCAGTCACTGTGTGTGCAGTGCAAGGGGAGGCTATATAGTGGTGTATCAGTGGTGTTGGTTGTTGGGCTGCCTTCTAAGGCTTCCTGACATTCCTGCATTGCTGTTTACCCACTGCTCCGCAAACTGCTTTTTTAAAAGCAATCCCAATTTTTTTTTTTGTCCTGCTGAGAAGAAAAAAAAACTGCTTCTGCTGCTAGCGATTTGGCCTGTACAACACACCAGTCACTGTGTGTGCAGTGCAAGGGGAGGCTATATAGTGGTGTATCAGTGATGTTGGTTGTTGGGCTGCCTTCTAAGGCTTCCTGACATTCCTGCATTGCTGTTTACCCACTGCTCCGCAAACTGCTTTTTTAAAATGCAAGTCGCTCCGGACCACCAAGAAAATTGTAAATTTTTGGTATTGCACAATTTGCATGATACTATTGTTCTGGGTTTTCCCTGGTTGCAAACTCATAATCCTGTTTTGGATTAGAAATCTGGGTCTGTGGTGAGTTGGGGTTGTCAGTGTGTTCTTAGTGACACTCCTGTTTTCTCCACCTCTCCCCAGTCTCATGATATTCCTGATTATTTGGCTGATTTTTCAGATGTATTTAGTGAGAGTAAGTCTGCGTCTTTGCCTCCTCATAGGAGTTATGACTGTGCAATTGAGTTAATGCCCGGGTGTAAATTTCCCAAGGGTCGGCTTTTCAACTTATCGGTACCCAAACATGATGCTATGCGATCTTATATCAAGGAGTCGTTGGAGAAGGGTAATATTAGACCATCCTCTTCACCTTTAGGTGCAGGGTTTTTTTGTGGCCAAGAAAGATGGTTCATTAAGGCCTTGTATTGACTATCGTTCCCTTAACAAAATCACTGTTAAATATCAGTACCCGTTACCCCTGATTTCTGATTTATTTTCCAGAGTTAAAAGTGCCTGTTGGTTTACCAAGCTTGACCTCAGGGGGCATATAATCTTATTCGCATCAAGCATGGGGATGAATGGAAGACGGCGTTTAATACTCCGGAGGGACATTTTGAGTACCTGGTGATGCCTTTTGGGCTCACTATTGCCCCTTCCGTCTTCCAATCTTTTATGAACGATATTTTCCGGGACTTTGTGGATAAGTTTTTGATCATTTATCTGGATGATATTTTGATCTTTTCCAGTGATTGGGATTCTCATGTGAAACATGTCCGGACTGAGTTCTGGATTTTGAGGGAAAATTCCCTGTATGTTAAGGGATCGAAGTGCATCTTTGGTGTACAGAGGATTTCATTTTTGGGATTCATTTTGTCCCCATCGGCTATTGAAATGGACCCGGCCAAGGTACAGGCCATTTATGATTGGGTTCAGCCCACGTCTTTGAAGGCCCTCCAGAAGTTTTTGGGTTTTGCTAATTTCTACCGTAAATTTATAAGTAATTTTTCTGGTATTGTCGAACCACTGACTGATCTGACCAAAAAGGGCGCTGATGTGGTGAATTGGTCTCCAGAGGCAGTCTCGGCATTTCTGGAGCTTAAGCAGAGATTCACTTCTGCTCCGGTTCTACGGCAACCTGATGTCTCACTCCCATTTCAGGTGGAGGTAGATGCTTCTGAGATTGGTACAGGAGCCGTTTTGTCCCAAAAGATCCTGTGACTTCTAAAATGAATCCCTGTGCCTTCTTTTCTTGAAAATTCTCCCCATCTGAGCGTAACTATGACGTGAGGAATTGGTAATTGTTGGCCATGAAATGGGCATTTGAAGAGTGGAGACATTGGTTGGAGGGAGCTAGTCATCAAGTTGTGGTACTCACTGACCACAAGAATTTAATTTATCTTGAATCAGCCAAATGCTTGAATCCTAGACAGGCTAGGTGGGCCTTGTTTTTCATGCGTTTTAATTTTGTGGTCTCTTTTCTTCCGGGCACTAAGAATGTTAAGGTGGACGCCCTTTCTAGGAGTTTCTTTGCGGATTCTCTTATTGTGACCGAGCCTACTATCATTCTAAATGAGGGGGAAGTTCTTTTCGCCATCTCACCCGATTTGAGACGTGCCCTGGAGGAATTTCAGGAGGACAAACCTGAACGTTGCCCTATGGGAAAATTGTATGTTCCTGACCAGTGGAGGAAGAGAGTAATGTCTGAAATTCATTGCTCCGCGTTGGCTGGTCATCCAGGTATTTTTGGTACCAGAGATTTGGTGAGTCGGTCTTTTTGGTGGCCTGCCTTATCTTGTGATGTCATGAATTTTCTGCAGTCCTGTGAGACTTGTTCTCGGTCTAAACTCTGTTCTTGTTCTAGTGGGTTGTTGATGCCCCTGCCGGTGCCCATGGACCCATATCTCAATGGATTTTATTTTCGATCTTCCTGTCTCTCAGAGAATGACTGTTATCTGGGTGATTTGTGATAGATTTTCTAAGATGATCCATCTTGTACCACTCCCAAAGTTGCCATCTTCTTCAGAGTTGGCGCCCTTGTTTTTACAACAGGTGGTTCGGTTGCACGGGATTCCTGAGAACATTGTGTCGGACAGAGGAGTCCAGTTTGTTTCCAGATTTTGGAGAGCTTTTTGTTCCAGACTGGGAATTCAGTTATCTTTCTCCTCTGCATTTCATCCACAGACCAATGGGCAGACTGAGAGAACAAACCAGACTTTGGAGTCCTATTTGAGATGTTTTATATCTGCTGATAAGGATGACTGGGTCTCATTTTTGCCCTTGGCCGAATTTGCGCTAAACAATAGAGCTAGTTCTGCCACTTTGATGTCGCCCTTTTTCTGTAACTTTGAGTTTCATCCTCGATTTTCTTCAGGGCAAGTGGAATCTTCAACCTGTCCAAGTGTGGACACTGTGGTAGAAAGAATGCAGCAGATTTGGGACCAAGTGGTGGATAAGTTGTCCCTCTCTCAGGAAAAAGCCCAACGGTTTTCCAACCGGCATAGGACAATTGGTCCCCGGTTTAAAGTGGGTGATATGGTTTGGTTGTCGTCAAAGAATATTCCTATGAAGGTTGCGTCTCCAAAGTTCAAGCCGAGATTCATTGGACTTTATAAGATTTTCCAGATTCTTAATCCTGTTTCTTTTCGATTGGCTCTTCCAGTTACGTTTAAAATCCATAACGTGTTTCATAAATCTCTGTTAAAGAGGTTTTTGGAGCTGGCAGTTCCTATGGCGGCGCCTCCTGACCCTGTTTTGGTTAAAGGCAATGTGGAATATGAGGTAGAGAAAATATTGGATTCTCGTTTGGCTAGATGGAGACTCCAGTATTTGGTCAAATGGAAGGGTTATGGCCAGGAGGATAATTCTTAGGTCTCTGCTTCTGACATTCATGCCGATAGATTGGTTCGTGCTTTTCACCGGGCCCATCGTGATCGGCCTGGTGGTGTGGATGAGGGTTTGGTGACCCCTCCTCAAGGGGGGGTACTGTTGTGAGTTCGATTTCTGGCCTACATCTGGTTACTGGTGAAGGTAGTGGAGCTGGTTATATTGACAGAGGGGTCGCGAGTAGAGTTGAGCGAAACGGGTCGAAAAATTTCAAAAGTCGCCGACTTTTGGCAAAGTCGGGTTTCATGAAACGAAACCCGACCCTAGGATGAGGTCGGCCACGAGGTCGTCGACTTACGCGCCAAAGTCGCGTTTCAAAAGTTTGTTTTGCGCTCTTTTTCAGCCAATCAGGATCCACGGACACTGTGGGCAACGTGATGACATAGGCAGGAGTCACCACCATCTTTCAGAAGGGCATGCAAGTGATTGGCTTGCTTTGGTGGGCGTCACAGGGGGTATAAAAGGGTGTGCACGCCGACCGCCATCTTACTTCTGCCGATATCAGTATAGGGAGAGGTTGCTGCTGATTCTGTAGGGAGAGCGTTAGGCAGGGAAGAAGACAAAAAAACTGCTTCTGCTGCTAGCGATTTGGCCTGCACAACACACCAGTCACTGTGTGTGCAGTGCAAGGGGAGGCTATATAGTGGTGTATCAGTGGTGTTGGTTGTTGGGCTGCCTTCTAAGGCTTCCTGACATTCCTGCATTGCTGTTTACCCACTGCTCCGCAAACTGCTTTTTTAAAAGCAATCCCAATTTTTTTTTTTTGTCCTGCTGAGAAGAAAAAAAAACTGCTTCTGCTGCTAGCGATTTGGCCTGTACAACACACCAGTCACTGTGTGTGCAGTGCAAGGGGAGGCTATATAGTGGTGTATCAGTGGTGTTGGTTGTTGGGCTGCCTTCTAAGGCTTCCTGACATTCCTGCATTGCTGTTTACCCACTGCTCCGCAAACTGCTTTTTTAAAAGCAATCCCAATTTTTTTTTTTGTCCTGCTGAGAAGAAAAAAAAACTGCTTCTGCTGCTAGCGATTTGGCCTGTACAACACACCAGTCACTGTGTGTGCAGTGCAAGGGGAGGCTATATAGTGGTGTATCAGTGGTGTTGGTTGTTGGGCTGCCTTCTAAGGCTTCCTGACATTCCTGCATTGCTGTTTACCCACTGCTCCGCAAACTGCTTTTTTAAAAGCAATCCCATTTTTTTTTTTTGTCCTGCTGAGAAGAAAAAAAAACTGCTTCTGCTGCTAGCGATTTGGCCTGCACAACACACCAGTCACTGTGTGTGCAGTGCAAGGGGAGGCTATATTGTGGTGTATCAGTGGTGTTGGTTGTTGGGCTGCCTTTTAAGGCTTCCTGACAGGCTGGCATTGCTGTTTACCCACTGCTCTGCAAACTGCTTTTTTAAAAGCAATCCAATCTCCCTTATCCTCTAGTCACTTTTGTCACAGCTGTGCCATCGAGCCTGTGGCATAGCGCTCAGATATCAGTGGGCCTCACACAATCCAAAAGTGTCCAGTGTCCACAAGTGTGTGCAGAAATTCAAAATCTCCCTTATCCTCTAGTCACTTTTGTCACAGCTGTGCCATCGAGCCTGTGACATAGCGCTCAGATATCAGTGGGCCTCACACAATCCAAAAGTGTCCAGTGTCCACAAGTGTGTGCAGAAATTCAAAATCTCCCTTATCCTCTAGTCACTTTGGTCACAGCTGTGCCATCGAGCCTGTCACATAGCGCTCAGATATCAGTGGGCCTCACACAATCCAAAAGTGTCCAGTGTCCACAAGTGTCTGCAGAAATTCAAAATCTCCCTTATCCTCTCGTCACTTTTGTCACAGCTGTGCCATCGAGCCTGTCACATAGCGCTCAGATATCAGTGGGCCTCACACAATCCAAAAGTGTCCAGTGTCCACAAGTGTCTGCAGAAATTCAAAATCTCCCCTGTCCTATAGACACCTTGTACCTTGTTTTACATTACTATATAGTTTGTTGGATTTTGTCTACATTTCTACCAAAAATGAGGAAAGCTGGTGGAAGAGGCCGTGGAATTGGGCGGGGGTTGGCAGCTGGTAATGATGGTGTTGGTGGTGGATCTGATGGTAGTGGCAAGAGCAAAATAGGACCGAATGCAGGAGGTGTTGAGCCTGCGTCATCGTCTGGCTACATAAGGCCTCGAACGCTTAGTTTTCTAGGAGTTGGCAAACCGCTTTTAAAGCCAGAGCATCAGGAAAAAGTTTTGTCTTACATTGCTGACTCAGCCTCCAGCTCTATCGCCTCCTCTTCTTCAGTTGTAAAAAGTAAAAGCACTGAGTCGTCATTGGAGGCTCATGTTCATGAACCACACCTTTCCTTGTGTCCTTCACCCCAACCAAGATTGAAGGATGACGCAGGCCATACTACTGATTACTCCATGGAGCTGTTTTCACATACCATGCCTGGATTATCAAGTCAAATGGTGAATTACCCAGGCCAAGATGAATCTGACATGGAGTGCACTGATGCACAGCCGCTGATGGATGATTCTGCTGGTACATTCACTCAGAGCACTACATTGTCCTCGCAGTGTACAGAGCCAGATTCTGACCCTGATGAGACTCAGGTGCCCCTTCCCGCACACTATACCACCATACACGGTGACACAGAGGAAGGTGCACATGACATAGAAGAGGAGGTGATGGATGACCCAGTTGTTGACCCAGATTGGCATCCATTGGGGGAAGAGGGTGCTGCTTCCAATAGCTCAGATGAGGAGCATCCACAGCAGACATCGACATCGCAACAGCTGTTATCTGGCAGGCCCGGAGCACTCCAAAGACAGGTTCCAAACATCAAAATAGTTGCTGGACAGCTTGTCCAGAGAGTCAAAAGATCACAGCGTGCTAGGCCGCAAAATGTCTGCCAAAGTAGGAAGAGTGCAGTGTGGCACTTTTTTGACCAAAATCCTCATGATCAGGCCAAGGTTATCTGTAAGAAGTGCGCAAAGACCTTTAGCCGAGGGAAAAATCTGAAAAATTTGAATACCAGTTGCATGCTTAGACATTTAACCAGCATGCACTTGCAAGCGTGGACACAACACCAAACCTCAAGTGCCACATGTGCAACTGATCACAACGAAGGTAGTCAGCAACGCTACATTGTTTCCCCCACTGTAAGCCCACCGGTTAGCACAGCAGCAAATGTTGAGGTGTCGTTGCAAGGCCACAGCAGTCAGGAAATCCCACTGTTATATCAACGAAAGACTGATTCTAGGCCATCAGAAAGAACACCAACTCCATCACCATCATCAACCCTCTCTCAGTCCGCCCTGTCCACCGCTACTTCCACCATATGCAGCTCTCAAGTCCAGCTCACCCTCCCAGACACTATGAGTAGGTCAAGAAAGTACTCAGTCTCTCATCCGCGTACACTGGGTTTGAACGCCCACATTGCCAAACTAATCTCGTTTGAGATTATGCCCTTTCGGTTGGTGGAAAGCACAGCTTTCCACGAACTCATGGCCTATGCAGTACCACGCTATGACCTATCCAGTCGCCACTTCTTCTCTCGCAAAGCCATCCCAGCCCTCCACCATCATGTGAAAGACCGCATTGTCCATGCACTCCAGCAGTCAGTGAGCGGAAAGGTGCACCTCACAACTGATGCATGGTCCAGTCGGCATGGCCAGGGCCGTTACGTGTCCATCACTGCGCACTGGGTTAATGTGGTGGATGCAGGGTCCACAGGGGACAGCGGTGGTGGGACAGTGCTGCCTAGCCCACGGTATAGGAAACAGTTGGCTGTAGGCGTTCGACCCTCCTCCTCCTCCAGAAGCGAAAGCTCGTCCGCAGAGCGCAGTCGTACGAGCACTCCATCTGCAGCTGCCACTGTTGCACACGATGTGTCCCCCTATAGAGCAGCTAGTGGAAAGCGTCAGCAGGCTGTGTTGCAGATGATGTGTTTGGGCAACAGACACACCGCCGAGGTGCTGGCCGAGTACTTGAAGCGACAAACTGAGTCATGGCTGGGCAGTGTACATCTTGAGGCAGGCAAGGTAGTTAGTGATAACGGCCGTAATTTTGTGGCAGCCATAGCCCTTTCAAAACTCAGCCATATACCTTGCTTGGCTCACACCTTGAACCTGGTGGTGCAGTGCTTCCTCAAAAATTATCCGGAGTTAATAGCCCTGCTCCAGAAGGTGCGAAGACTGTGCGCGCACATCCGCCGGTCGCCTGTACACTCCGTTCGTATGCAGAAGCTGCAGCGATTGCTCCACCTTCCCAACCACCGCCTCATTATCGACATTGCAACAAGGTGGAACTCCACCCTGTACATGGTGGAGCGGCTGTGCGAGCAGAGGCAGGCCATAATGCATTTGTGGGAGGATACACGGCAGGCACTTTGAGAGCAGACATGGAGTTGACAGGTGTGCAGTGGTCGAAGCTGAAAGACCTCTGTAAAGTCCTTCAGTGTTTTGAGGAATGCACATGGCTGGTAAGCGCAGACGACGCCATCCTAAGCATGAGCATCCCACTTATGCGTCTGCTCATGCAAACTTTGACGCACCTTAAGGAGCAGACGTCTGCAGCCAATGTTGATGAGGAGGAAGAGGAGGAGGGAATCCTTGATGACATTCAGCCATTGTCTGCTCAGGGACCTCTCCTGGATGAGGTGGAGGAAGAAGAGGAGGAGGAGGAGGATGATGGGGATGATTACTTAGGGGAGGAGGATGCATCTCGTGGTGCAAGTGAAAATGTTGGCGTGGCAAGGTCTGGTACAGGGTTTGTGCGTGACTGGAGGGATGTGGATTTGCCAGAAAGTGCTCCTCCACCCAGCACTCGCAGTGCATCATTGACACCGGGAACATTGGCCCACATGTCAGATTATGCCTTGCAGATCCTAAAAAGGGACCCCCGCATTGCCAAAATGATGAACGATGACGACTACTGGTTGGCCAGCATCCTGGATCCACGCTATAAAGGCAAATTACAAAACATCATGCCACAGGAGAACCTTGACCTAATATTGGCTAATAAACAAGCAACTCTGGTAAATCGGTTGCTTGAGGCATTCCCAGCACACAGCAGCGGTGATGGTTCTCACACGAGCCGTACGGGCCGGGGGAAGCTTGGCAGAGGTGTTCGTGGTGCACACAGCAGAAGTGGCGTTGGAGACAGGGGTTTCATGACAATGTTGTGGACTGATTTTTCAAATACCGCTCACACAACTGGTAATACTGCATCGATGGAAAGTGACAGGAGACAGCAGTTGTCAACTATGGTTACAAACTACTTTTCCTCCCATATCGATGTTCTCCCACACAGGTCATTCCCCTTTGACTATTGGGCCGCTAAACTGGACACCTGGCCTGAATTGGCCCAATATGCCTTACAGGAGCTCGCTTGCCCAGCTGCAAGTGTGCTATCGGAAAGAGTCTTCAGTGCAGCTGGATCAATCCTGACAGAAAAAAGGACCCGTCTGTCAACCCAAAATGTGGATGATCTAACCTTCATTAAAATGAACCACGCATGGGTTTCCAAGGATTTTGTCCCACCTTCCCCTGATGACACATAGGGTGACAGAAAAATGGCTTGCTTTGGTCCACCTCTTCCTGGGACTTCACCTATTTCGCCTTTTGCATCAGCTGAATGTCCAACATCAACATATGCCACTTTCTAAAACTCCCTAACTGTGCTGCCTCCCCCCCCATGGCCAGGGTCACCACCTAGCGCACGACACCGTGCGAGTGCCGTTGCCCTGGACAGGTGGGTAGGCCGACTCTTGGGTGCGGGCACTGGCACAGGGTCCCTCATAGTGCAATCAAGTGTCTCTGACGGTGGTGGTGCACACCCGCTGTCAGACACACCGCCGTACTATGAGGGGCCCAATGCCAGTACCGACGCCCACGAGTGGGCCCCCCTTGCTTGGGCAGGGCCCCAGCATTTGCAATCTTTACCTCTCCCTGCTCCTCCGCTGTGTAATCTGGGCCGTCAAATCCATACTGTGCCTGACACCGTCTGAGCCTGCCTCCTGATGTACAGACATATATTTTGAATGTGTACGCTATCCATACATGTTATCCGGGGATACGGTACCCTTTCTAACCTTTGTGCAATCACGTGCAATCCATACTGGGCCTAACACCGTCTGAGTCTGCCTCCTGATGTACAGACATATATTTTGAATGTGTACGCTATCCATACATGTTATCCGGGGATACGGTACCCTTTCTAACCTTTGTGCAATCACGTGCAATCCATACTGGGCCTAACACCGTCTGAGCCTGCCTCGTGATGTACAGACATATATTTTGAATGTGTACGCTATCCATACATGTTATCCGGGGATACGGTACCCTTTCTAACCTTTGTGCAATCACGTGCAATCCATACTGGGCCTAACACCGTCTGAGCCTGCCTCCTGATGTACAGACATATATTTTGAATGTGTACGCTATCCATACATGTTATCCAGGGATACGGTACCCTTTCTAACCTTTGTACAATCACGTGCAATCCATACTGGGCCTAACACCGTCTGAGCCTGCCTCCTGATGTACAGACATATATTTTGAATGTGTACGCTATCCATACATGTTATCCAGGGATACGGTACCCTTTCTAACCATTGTGCAATCACGTGCAATCCATACTGGGCCTAACACCGTCTGAGCCTGCCTCCTGATGTACAGACATATATTTTGAATGTGTACGCTATCCATACATGTTATCCGGGGATACGGTACCCTTTCTAACCTTTGTGCAATCACGTGCAATCCATACTGGGCCTAACACCGTCTGAGCCTGCCTCCTGATGTACAGACATATATTTTGAATGTGTACGCTATCCATACATGTTATCCGGGGATACGGTACCCTTTCTAACCTTTGTGCAATCACGTGCAATCCATACTGTGCCTGACACCGTCTGAGCCTGCCTCCTGATGTATAGACATATATTTTGAATGTGTACGCTATCCATACATGTTATCCAGGGATACGGTACCCTTTCTAACCTTTGTGCAATCACGTGCAATCCATACTGGGCCTAACACCGTCTGAGCCTGCCTCCTGATGTATAGACATATATTTTGAATGTGTACGCTATCCATACATGTTATCCAGGGATACGGTACCCTTTCTCACCTTTGTGCAATCACGTGCAATCCATACTGGGCGTGAGAACGGCTGGCGAGCTGTTAAGCAAGCTACAGCACCTGTGGTTTGCACACGTAAGTTTTTCATTTTTTCAGGAATGACGGTTAGGCCTAATTCCGGAACTGCGGTTGACCTGCACTTACTGGGAAATCATTGTTCGCGGGTAATAATTGTCATCAGTGATCCCCATCACTAACGTTGTTCAGCGGGTTATCTGCACCTGTAAGCGACAAACGCTGGCCTTTTCAGTGTAGCGCACATGCAGCCACGGACATGTAATGGCATGACACACCAGTTATTGGCCAATCTCATGTGCCAGAGCCTCACGTGTCCCTCTAGTAAGCCGGACTCGGACAGCGGGGCATGACGGAGTCTCGTTCGTTAGCGGAATTAAGCTTGCAATGTGTGCATCTGTTCTGTAGCTGGCATGGTTGAGGTTTCCCAGGTGGAGTCGAATTTAACCGTAGGCTCCACTCCTGGTGGTGCCCTTCTGGACATTCCTTTAAGGTTCAGCTTTGCAACCATACTGCCCACGTAAAACAAACACTTTGCCTTCATGAACGCTGTTTGGAGGGTCATGACTCGTGGGAATAACGCCGCCCAATCAGTTAACCTGCTAGAGAGATCGTTCGTTGCTCCCAAGCATGACATCACACTCCCTAGGAAGAAGGTAATGCCACTGTGGCGACCGTACTCCTGGGGGCGACACAAGTGCACTGATGCCCAGCCACTGCTCGATGAATCTGCTGGTACATTGACCCAGACCACTACATTCCCCTCGCACGCTACTCGGCCTGAATCTGACCCTGATGAAACTCAGGTTACCCTTCCCATATACAGTTCCATCTTACACGGTGACAAAGAGGAAGCTGCAGATGAAAGTGCAGGTTCGGCCCACCCGCCATCAGACACACCACCGTACTATCAGGGGCCCTGTGCCAGTGCCGTCGCCAACGAGTGGCCCCCCCCTGCTTGCTCAGGATCACAGCACTTGCAAAGTTGAAATACTGTGCAGTGAGATGGAAGATGGGGACGACGAGGAGTCCAGACAAGTACAGGGATTCCCTAGCGAGGAGACTTATTTGATTGTTTTGAATGTTGGGACAGCAATTTTTGGGGAGCACTATACTCTGGAGAATGATAGATGGTGCCCACCATACACTGGAACATTCCAAAGGTGGACATCAGACACTGGAGCAGCATTTACAGGGCCCATTATACACTAGAGCAGTAGAAATGGGGCCCATTATGTTTGGAGCATTATTTGGGCCCATAAGACAGTGGAGCTTCATCCATGGTGACCAACATATACTGTAGCATTATGTGGAGCGCATCATATACTGTTTCAAACATTATATGGGACCAATGATTCTGTATGGAGAAATAGATGGGCCTCGTCATGAGATGTAAAAAGTGAAGTATTTTTCATTGTACTATACCGCTATTTCTCTGCCGTATCGGAGCATGATGAGTTGTGGTATGTGTTAAAGGGGCGCTCTTTCGCCCAGGGCACATGAAAACCTGGAGCCAGCCCTACCCCCCCACAACTTTAGCCAAATAACCCCCATTTTTCAGTGCGTAACTTGTATTATGAAGTAAATTAAGGTTGACAAGCTTAAGTAATAAGAATTGATGCTTTTGGCATTCAAATGGGCACTGTAGGTGTGTTTCCTGTCCTCCTCTCACTGCCGACTTTTATTCCCCATTGACTTACATTGGGTTTCGTGTTTCGGGACGACCCCGACTTTTCCCTATAATCGGACGATCTTGCTCAACCCGACTTTTGGAAAAGTCGGGTTTCACGAAACGAAACGCGACCCTAAAAAACCAAAAGTCGCTCAACTCTAGTCGCGAGTTCTCTTTCTGGGCTCCCTCTGGTTGTTACTGGAAGTAATGGAGATGATCTGATTAACAGAGGCTTGCCACCTAATAATGAGGAGGACGATTGGAGATCTGCAGTTTATGACTGGATTTAAGACAGCCGACTCCCTCTATCCCTGCTGGTGATTTTTCCTGCCACCTGAGGTCTTAGTTTGCAGCTCAGTCCCTGCATGCTCAGCTAAGTGTTCTTTTGCTATTGTTCACATTTGATCTGGTTTTGTCTATTTCAGTTTTGTGTGGTCAGCCAGCTCCGGCTGGGGCTGTGCTGAATATCTATCCATATGGTACTGCTTGTGCCAGTTTGTTTTTGTCCCTTATTAGATTGGCCTCTTTTTGCTCTGCTTTCAGAATATACCAGAGTGCTGATATAGTGGGCAAAGTTGTGCGACTTCAGTAGTTTTCTATCAGACGTGTTGGACATTTTTTGCAGGCTTTTTTGCGTGATTTTTTGTGTGTCTATCCTTTCCTGTCCTGTCTAGTTAGTGTGGGCACCATCGTTTGCTCAGTCTGTTTTCCTACCTGCGTTTGTGTTTTCATCTTGTCTCACCAACAATATATGTTTGGGGGCTATCTATTCCTTTGGGGTCTGTTTTGGGGCAGTTTAGATTTCCCCTTTCTTGCTTTAGGCTTATTTAGCTCTCCAGCTGTGTCGAGGCGTCTAGGATCATCGTAGGTACGCTCCACGGCTACTGTTAGTTGTGTGGATAGAATCAGGGGTCTGCAATCCGCTTAGTTAACAACCTCTCTGGTTTTCTGTGGCTTAGCTTGGTCTTGCTTTCCTCCTTGGTGACCCAATCATAACACTGACCAGCTTATATAGGAAGAGGTAATGATCAGATCAGAAGCAGCTGAAATGGAGCTGCATTTTTCCATTTAATATGGGACACATATCACGCTATCTCTAAAAAAGACCTGTGATTTACTACCCGACGTGACAGTCTAGCTTCGGGTCTTCCAGGGGGATGTAACACCCTTGTGACAATAGTCTACTAGAATAAAAGCTCTTTTTAAAGATGTTTTCCAGGTTTATATTATTTTTTTTTACTATGAGCCAAAAAACTAACAGACAGGTAGCAGCTTACTACCTGCTTGTTCTATCCAGCGCCGACACGAAGCTATCACTGTCCACTCCTGCTGCTCCACGTCAACAGAGCAGCTCTCTTCCAGGCTGCTCTGTTGTCAGACGTGCCTGTCGATATCATGCTAATTGACAGCAGGTTTTCCACAGTAAGGCGGCAGGGAAATGGCTGTCAATAAGCATGACATCTGCACTCACGCCGCATCAACAGAGCAGAGCGGAAGAGAAGCCGCTACTCTGACAATGTGATGCCACCAGAAGAAGCAGGAGATCTGTGATTGTACTAAGTCGGCAGAGATCAAAGCAGGACAGAACAGGCAGGCAGTTAACCTGCCTGTAACTTCTTAGGATCATAGTTAAAAAATATTATAGACCCTGGTAACTCCTTTAATGAGAACCTGCATCAATACCACCCCAAAGCTGCATCAAATGTATCGCATCCAGCCAACTAGTGCCCTAATCTGTACTTATGACTAAGGCAAGTACCCTGCAACAGCTGCCTGCAAATGGGCTTCTAGTTATCTAATATTCCAAGTTACATTACAAGGCTCATCAAAAGGGTCTAACATTGACTTATCTTGGTAAGCTATGTCCTACTCCTTCACTTTTTTCTTTAACGAGATGTAGAGAATCTGGTAACAGAGGTAGAACAGGTAACACATTGGTTTTGGATAGAATCAGAGATCACATGCCAGATTTTCCTGTGCTATTATCAATTCAATTTATTAAGCCATGATGTGTGTAGGCCTAAACTGATGGCTTATAGTTGTAGATTTAGGAAGAAATACATTGGATTAATCATTTTCTATGAATTTCTCAATGCTTCTTACATCATGTGGTAAGAATTTTTGATCCAACGCTCCATTAACACGGTTTCAGCTCATTGTTGCTTGAGGCCTTTGGCTCATTTACAGCTCTCTTAAAGTCCTACCACAGAGCGAGTCAATGGGGGTTGAGGTCTGGACAGAGCTGACAATTACCATCAGAAATTCCATGTACGGCTCCTCAGTTGTAAATCTGCTGGTGAGATGAGGATCATTTTTCTGCTGAACCATCAAATTCCAAACAAACTTTGTCTATCTGATGACATCTCAATATAGTCTCAGAACACTGCGTTACAAAAAACTTCAAGGTACGTGTGTAAGGTCTCCTGTTCCTGTGGCTTCTCATAATCTCAAATCCTTATCCTTGTTGGATAACTTACTTCATTGTGAACTCTTTGGAATAAACACTCCAAATGAACTTGGGGTCGCTCTCACATAACATTTTGGAGGTGTCAAAATTTTGGTATACGTGCAAGCTTTGTAGGGTAACTGGCATTTCCTAAAGGGTGGTCCGAAATTAACTCCAATTTCATCCTAAATGTATATCTATTTAAAGTAATTATCTAATTGCTTTACTAATATGCCTTAATTAAAACCTCTCTATTGTTCCCTTTCTACTCTCTCTAGCTGCTTTATTTTTTTTTTGCCTACTTCTTGATTGATGTTATTTTGTTTGACAATACCCAGTGCATGCAAGAGACAAGCTGAGTTTGGTCTCTTATTGACAATGATTTGTATTAAAACATGCAAATTAGCTCTCTCCTGGAAGGAATTAAAACTATCTTGCTATTGCAACATATGACAGTTAGCATTAACCCTTTATTAAGCCTTGCAACATGAATAGGGAAAGACTTTCATTCAGCCAGCAAAACCCTGGTTTACACTGATGAGAGGCATGTACCCCAAAACATGTTTGTTTTTTTTAAGGTAGCCAATGGCAGAAGTATGCAACTGTATGCAAAACTAGCATAAAGTTTTTACCCCAAATCTGGAATTAGTTATCCTGCCATGAGCCATTATTTTGATTTCTACTCAGGTTTTGAGAAGTCAAGATGCCCTTACAGGTAATCCACACTTTTGATTCTTTTTCTTTTACACAGTTTTCACATCTTAAATTGTCATAAAAAATTATGACTGGCTTTATAAAAATCTTGCATTACCTATTTCATACATATTTAAGTTACATGAGGTTTAAAAACAAAATTCCCAATTTTGTTGGTTTTCTACTACCAGACAGTGATGCATTGATGGAGCATAAGGTACATTTTGGGTAGAACTCACCTGACTGTGGAGGGGAAATAATCTGGTATACGGCACTGTAACGTAAAAAAGATATTACCCCCTTCAGTCTCAGGTCATTTTTTATTTTTTTCATTTTTGTTTATTCCTCTCCTTCTTCAAAGAACCATATTTTTTTTTATTTTTGAACATACATAGTTGTATGAGGACCATTGTACACCATTCATTTTATCATATGATGCACTACAAAATGGGAAAAAAAATCCCAAGTGCTTTGCAATTGCAAAAAAAATGCAATTTCAAAAAATTTTTTTGTGTTTTTTATTTACCATGTAAATCTGACTTGACAGTATAATTAAACAGATACCAAACAAGTATAGTTGCTTTTCATTTAAACCCTTTCTGACATATGACGTACTATCCCGTCCATGTACCCTGGGCCTTAATGCCCATGGACGGGATAGTATGTCATAAGCGATCAGCTGCGCTCATGGGGGGAGCGCGGCTGATCGCGGCCAGGTGTCAGCTGATTATCACAGCTGACACACAGCACTAAGTGCCAGGAGCGGTCACAGATTGCTCCCGACACTTTAACCCCTGACATTGCAATAAAACATGATCGCAGCATTCCGGTGGCATAGGGAAGCATCGCGCAATGAAGGGGGCTCCCTGCATGCTTCCCTGAGACCCTCAGACCAACGTGATGTGATCGCATTGTTCTGAGTGCCTCCTCCCTGCAGGCCCCCGGATCCAAGATGGCCGTGGGGTCCTTCCGGGTCCTGCAGGGAGGTGGCTTGTCAGTGCATGCTGAGAGCAGGTACCGGCAGGCCTCCTTCACTGCCTTTCAGGTTGCTGATCTGACATAGTGCTGTGCAAAGTGTCAGATCAGCGATCTGACATTATATAGTGATGTTCTACCATGGGACAAAGTAGAAAAGTAAAAAAAAAAAAAAATTAACATGTGTAAAAATATTTTTTTTAAATTACCTAAATAAAGAAAAAATAAATAAATATTGTTCCAATAAATACATGTCTTTATGTAAACAATAAAAGTACACATATTTAGTAAAGCCGCGTCCGTAACGACCCGTCCTATAAAATTGTCCCACTAGTTAACCCCTTCAGTGAACACCGTAAAAAAAAAAAAAAGGAGGCAAAAAGCAATGCTTTATCATCATACCGCCGAACAAAAAGTGGAATAACACGCAATGAAAAAAATAAAAAAGTTATAGCTGTCAGAATAAAGTGATACAAAAATAATTATTTTTTATATAAAATAGTTTTTATTGTATAAAAGCGCCAAAACATGAAAATATTATATAAATCAGGTATCGCTATAATTGTACTAACCCAAAGAATAAAACTGCTTTATCAATTTTACCACACGCGAAACGGTATAAACTCCCCACCCAAAAGAAATTCACGAATTGATGGTTTTTGCTCATTCTGCCTCCCAAAAATCATAATAAAAAGTGATAAAAAAATGTCATGTGCCCGAAAATGGTACCAGTGAAAACGTCAATTCGTCCTGTAAAAATCAAGACCTCACATGACTATATAGGCCAAAATATGGAAAAATTATAGCTCTCAATATGTGGTGATGCAAAAACTATTTATTTGCAATAAAAAGCATCTTTTAGCGTGACAGCTGCCAAACATAAAAACACAGTATAAATAGTAAATCAAACCCCCCATTTATCACGCCCTTAGTTAGTGAAAAATAATAAAATGCATTTTTTTATTGATTTCCATTTTCCCATTAGTGTCAGGGTTAGGGCTAGGGTTAGGGCTAAAGTGAGGGTTAGGATTGGGGCTAAAGTTAGGGTTAGGGTTGGGGCTAAAGTTAGGATAGAGGCTAAAGTTAGGGTTAGGGATGGGGCTAAAGTTAGGGTTAGGGTTTGGATTAGGGTTAGGGTTGGGATAAGGGTCAGAGTTGGGATTAGGGTTAGGGGTGAACTAGAGTTAGGTTTGTGGTTAGGGTCATGGTTAGGGCTAGGATTAGGGGTGTGTTGGGGTTAGGGTTGCATTTCGGCGTGCACGGCGCATCTTCAAAAGTGCACAGCGCACGGCAAAATCCTGCTAGTGCACGGCCAGCGCACGATCTGCGCACCCTATGCTAAAGATAGGGTGCGCAGATCGCAAGCGTCCATGTGCGCTAGTAGGTGGCGATGACCGGATGGGGCGGGCAGGGAGCCGGGAGGGGGCGGGTCTTAGCGGCGGCCGTGCACAGGCCGTCGCTGCGCTATAAAGCGCAAATGTGAAACCGGCCTTATTGCATTTTATTGCAGCGAAAAATATGTAATTGTGGTGTTTTGATTAATTTTTTCAAAGTAGTTCAATAGACGGCACTCTCAAATAAATCCAAGAAGTTTTTTTTATTTATTGAAAAATTGATCAGTATGAAAAAAATCCCCAAAAAAATGTATTAATATATATAGAAGCAATGTGCGCGCTGTCCGAGAACCGACATCAGGCTATTGCGCCTGCGTGTTGTGGAGGCCCCAGATCCCGCCCCGCAGTGTGTTATGATGTATTCACACTGCGGGGCTGGGGCCTCCGCAACATGCAGGCGCAATAGCCTGATGTCGGTTCTCGGTCAGCGAGCACTGCGCATGCCCAAGAACTCTTGTCACAGCGCAGGCGCCGGCATTCAAAACAGGAGGATGCAGCGATGCACAGGGGCATCTTGATGGACGGATGGTGGGTGACGCCGAGACACAGGACAGAGGCATGATTTGACGGATGGTAGGCGGCTGATACGGGGGGACACCATACCTATGGGACACATTACAGGTATGAGGAGCTATTTATGAAAGTCAGTTCTGGGTTGTATCCTGGTCACAAACGGAGCGCAAGGAAGGGAGAGGGTGAATTAAAATCTTCTTTTTATTAGTGCATGATCCACAACGCGTTTCAACAAAATTATCTGTCTTCCTCAGGCGGCAGTACACAGATCACATGAGGGGGCAGGAATTCAAAGTGGTAGTGACCAATGGGGGGAGAGACAGGTGATTAATAGGTCAAGATAATTAAAACATGTTGCACCAAGAAAAACAAGGTAAAAATTTTTTAAAAAAATTATATATCGGATACAATAAACAATCAATATTACTGGAATCATTAAAAATAAAGATAAAAATATGCTAAAATAACATAACAGATAAAATACACAATGACTATCAAATGGGTTTCTCAATCGTTAAGTTTAACCCTTCTGGTGCTAGCGTACCTAGTTTGAAAATCCAAAAACTTTCCCTCTTTATTAAGCTCTCATAGCGATTGGGTACGTCATCTCTGATATGCTCTATAGCTGTGAGCTTTAGCGAACCTGGATTCTTATTGTGTGCCAGCAAAAAGGGTTTAGATAGGCTGTGAAGCAGATACCCGTTTTTAATATTTTGACGGTGTTTATTCAGTCTATTATGCATAGACTGAATAGTCCTGCCCACATATTGCAGCCCACAGTCACATTCAATTAAGTAGATGACATATTTTGACTGACAGGTAACGTGACAGTTTATTTTAAAAGATGAACCAGTAGTGCGAGATTTGAAGTGTTGCACCTCGTTTAAAATAGATGTGCAACAGAGGCATTTGGGAGTTCTACAGGCAAAACACCCAGGGTTCTGTGGACCTTGGGTTATTGGTAGGGGTGAATGTCTGATAGAAGTATTGCTCGGGGCCACCAAATTACGTAGGGTCCGATTCTTTCTAAAAAATTGTCATGGGTTGTGCCGGTAAATGGGTAGACAAAATAGGATCACCCTTTAAGATTAACCAATATTTATGCATGTGTGAGAACGATTGAAGCGATTATTTATAAAAGTCGATATTTCAGCGTTATTAGGCGTCAGAAAAAGAAGAGCCACCTTTATTGCTGCTGAAGGTGGCTCTTTAACTGAAAAACGCTCTGGGGGGGTGACAGGTTCCCTTTAAAGGGGTCTATAGCCTTTTTTGTGTCCCACAACAGAAGTTACCTTATTACTACATCATTTTTGATTGGTTTCCATAATTTTTGTTTTAATTTGAAATAATAAAATGTTTTTTATATAATTTTTTGAAGTTGTGCTTTTTCTGTTCTCCGTCTTTAGTATCTGTGGTGGAGCAGACGGGTTGATTATTATTGTGTTTGGCACATATAAAATTTGTTGGATCTATTTTTGATTATAATTTTGCTTGTGTAAGCCTGTAATATTGACTTATAAGATGACATTTGATATAACATATTGTGCTCTTATCCTTGATGACTAGTGATGTTTACTGATATGCTAATTATACATTGTCTAGGCCAGATAGTTTATTGACTTCGAAAACAGAGGAGGAAAAATTATGCAAATAGATGCTCATAATCAAGTAATTGATCTCATCTCCATTCTTACCCTTTATGTAAATACTGAATGAAGGACACTTTTTAATTTTAAAAAGAGGTTACATGCCTCTGGAGAGAGTCAGAGAGAGCCAGAGATTTGGTCAAGACATCCCAAGGACCAGATACAGCACAGCAGCCAAGACATCATGGCTCCATCACGAGGGACACAGATTTATCATTCTACAGGATGCCGGTGGAGCAGCCCCCAGGGCAGGTGGGGTTCTCACTTGGTACCGGGCTGGTGTCTTAAGGGAGAAATGTCGCGGTGGCAATGACCCGGTCCATGGCCCTGGGTGTCCATGAAAAGTAAGTGGAATACAGTTTGAGTAGATAAGTTTGTGACACCACCTGTGGTATCTGGTCAGAGGTGACCAGTGCTGCAGTGCAGATCCTCTGAGACAGATGGTGTGATGCAGCAGAGGTGTAATAGCTCTCCACAGGCAGAGCTGTAGTCCCAGGGCAGAGGTAGTAAATGTTGAGGTAGATGGTGTAGTGTTAGGCACAGAGATGTAGCAGTGCTGAAGGGGTTGACGCAGGAAGAAGGCAATGACACAGCTGACTGCAGTTCCAATGCTTTACTCACGTTTCTGGCATAGACAGGTGCCCACTTCAGTGCCGTGTTCTCCAGATGAGGGGCTCAGCCAACTCCCAGGCAGATGGAATACACCCTTCCAGCACTCCCTTCCAAATGTGCCTTTTCTGAACGTCTCCTTACTAGCGCTAATCTGAAGTACTTGTAGTTATGAATTACACTCAAGTTCCTCTTTCTTGCTGTTACTTAGAACTCTACTCGCATGACAGGCAGCTGTAGCCTACTTTAGGGACTCCTTACAATCATGTCCCGGCTCACACACGTTGCTGCTGTGTCGTCGAGTCTTAGGTCGGAATAAAGTGGTCTCAACTTCTATTCCTCCGGTTTCTGCTGTAGGATCATTAGTATCACACACAGCCTTGGATACCGGCACCCGGCCTTTGGTGCATTAAACTTAGGAAATGGCTCTGATCTAGCTCTGATCCCAGTTCTCTCCTCATGTTCCATACTTTTCTATCTTTCTTCTGAAGAACTGATCTTTCTCTTTCTCTCTGGCTTGCCAGCAGCTCCAGCTCACAGGAGGCTGCTGCATATAAATCCTTTCACTCCATCCCTCTCTGGGGATCTGACTAACTTCCTATCTGCTCTCCCGCTCTTTAGTGCAAGCTAAGCTCCACCCACCTCACAGCACCCTTCATGAACCAAGCAGGGGCCATAGAGGGTGCTCTGCTGTTCTAAGGTGTCTGTGCTGGGTGCAGGTGCTGGAGACTGGTCAGGGGTTTCCATCTTACCTGGGTAAGTGGGATACCACACCTCAGGAGGAGGTGCAGTACCTCTGTGGCGACTGAACCCTCAGGGGCAC
This sequence comes from Dendrobates tinctorius, assembly GCF_039654945.1. NCBI lineage: Eukaryota > Metazoa > Chordata > Amphibia > Anura > Dendrobatidae > Dendrobates > Dendrobates tinctorius. Next base: position 10,257,475 of record NW_027361707.1, on the reverse strand, counting down.
CACACTGGCATAGAGGACTTCGCCCCGGCTGGAAAAATACATATCTACTACATTGACCATTGCTGAACCATGGATGCATTTGTGAAAGCCAGGAATAGGACTTGCTGGTCGCCTGGCTACATGGAGATGTTCGGAGAAGCCAGGTTGTGACTCTCGGGACAACTGGCCTTGTACCTCAATGGACTGTCATCTTCCTAAGCTTGTCTTTGCCTTCACTCTGTGCATGCCATGGGTGAGGTAATCAATCCTTGAAGCTCTGAAGTAACAGCTGCCATTATCCCGGTGAGTCAGCGGAAGGGTGAGACTCTGTAATGTGCATCATCTTTGGGTACTGTGCTGGGACTCTTCTACATGTTATCTGCTTATTTTGTGGTTCAATAAAGTATTGCCACACTGCATTACCCTCCCCTTGTGTTGTCTGAGTAGCGTTTTACCCACATTAAAAGGAGAGCAGGCGTTCAGTGGGACAATCCCTGGTCCATGCGGCTTTGGCTAGCGGACCAGGGCGCCCGCTGATCCCCCATTGTCTCAACAATGTGTAAAGATATTTTATGAAAAGGCACAGATGAAAAAATGCCACATATACACATGAAAATATAAATAATCATGCAAATGTATCAGATGAATAAAGAAAAAATTGTACTTTAGACTATATCAATGGGTATATATGGAAGATATATAGTCATATAGAATCATAGGAAAAAGTGCCTTCAGTGGAAATATATATATATTTATCTGGTTATACCAATGCATAAGATCAGAGAAGACATAAGAAACCATAAGTATATATCTAAAACCTGGTCAGAAGAATCAGAAACTCACCAGTAAATAGAAGTAGATCAAGAACCGCAAATGCATCAATGCTGCTGGCAAAAATGAAAGGGCAAACTGCTCAGGAAATATGGCAGCTATGTTTGGCATGAGTATCATACTCAGTGCTCACATTTAACCCTTAGTACCCGGAAGTAGATGTGGAAAAGGTTGAGATCAGTGTGTAAGGACCTTTGCAGTCACTGTCTGTCTACAGAACCTAAGAGTCAACTGTCAAGTTCTAAATGTGGAAAAACGCCCGATGGGCGTAACTAAAGGGGATGTCGTCAAATGATGGTGTGGTAGTCATGATAGTGAGTGTAGCCCGTGGTTACGATGAGGTACTGTAGGGTTTCTGTATAAGAACTAGAGATCCTCATTTCTTATATATTATACAGTAGGGCTTGTATTAATTGGTGAATCCCAAAACCCTTTTCCCTGTTATAGGTCAGTAAAATCTACATGACGCAGAACGTGTCATGTTGTAGGTGTATCCACAAAAAGATTAACATAAGATGACATTGTGTGTGTAATAACAGTAGGTTCCGCCCAATGGGCACGACGTTCCAAGTGTTCCCACCTACAGAAGCATTACCAAATTGATTATTGATATTTTGACCTTTCCTGCTGAACCAAAGCCTCCACTTGCCATGGAATACAGTCATTGTCATTTGTGGAGAGGGAATACTTCCGCCAAGGGCAGCCTCTCCTACTGGCCCAAAATTTTTGAGTTTTTTCAAATTCACTGGACAAAGACTGTAATAATGTTCCACACAACCACAGTGATACGGCAATCCTATCATATGACTGAGTACCGGCTGCTGCTCAGCCTGACAAACAATGTTGACTGTCACAGATTCTGCACGGGAAGCTGCCTCAACAGGCTGGGGAATGGGTTGTCTTTGAAAGTCCTGAGCCAAACTTGATGGTTTTCATCATATGCGTCACCTGTCTGGTCTGTTCCTGGAAGCTGGGAAGGGAAGTTTTGGTAGAAGATTCTGGGTTCAGCTCTTTGAAGACATTTTAGAAGGCTAGCAGGTCCCTTTTTACCATAGCGGGTTGAGCCATGCCAGGGCATCTCCTACTAGGTAGGACATCAGGAATCCTACCTTGACTTCACAGTGCCGCATTCACTGCTCCAGGAACCTACGGCACTGCTTCGGATCCCCATAGTATCCAGGCGGATCAGACAGGACGGGTTCCATTTCAGATGCATATGTTTTGGGTTGCATAAGCACAGCCGTAGGTACTGGAACTTGGGCTGGCGCAACTGACATCAGGGCCTCCAATAGGGTATCTAGTCTACAGATGGTACAAACATTTTCCTGGCTCTCTCGCTGGTATCTCAGATCCCGACACAGCTCCAAGCGCAGAGAGGATTGGGGATCAGCAGGACCTATAGCTAAGCAAACTGTTATGCCCAATAGTGGATTTGTGGAACCACTGTGCCACAGGACTAGGCCTTCCTAATAAGGGGCGTAGCTAAGTGGTTACCAGGTGTTCACTGGAGCTCCTAATGTGATGGTGAAGACAGACTGGGCTGCATGTAGCCACCAGGTACCACTCCTAGGCAGATCCCGATACTGCAGCTACTGACCCCAGGGGTCAGTTCCACTGACAAATACTAGGGCTGTGTGCAGACATACCAGTCTAGAATACTGGATAAAGGACTTACAGGACCGGGGGACAATGTTCAGGCACTGGCTGCACTAGGAACAGTGGACTTCGGGAACAGGACTGGCCGCACTGGGACCAGGAGACTTCAGATTTGGGACTGGCTGCGCCGGGGCCAGGGGCTTCGGATTCAGGATTGGCCGCACCAGGACCATGGGATAACATTGAGGCACTGGGACCAGGGGACTTCGGGACAGGACAGGCTGCACCGGGAATAGGGGACAACATTCAAGCACTGGCCGCATGGGGACCACGGATTCGGTTTCAGGACTCTGGCTGCACTGGGATCATGGATTCGGGTTCAGGACACAGTCCAAGCTGGGACCAGGGATTTGGTTCAAGACACTGGCCGTACCGGGACCAGGGATTCAGGTTTAGTTCACTGCTACAGCGGAAGTGAGAGCCATTCAGCAGGTGTATAAATTATACTAAATGATTCTAAGCTACAAAATGAGGGCAGTTACTATATATGCGGTGCCCCTGGAAGAGCAGGGGAGCGTACGCATGCATTAGGTGCTCCGCTTGGAGCTGCTGCATGCATTACAGCAGGTAGCAGGAGCACGCCAGGGAACCATGCCGCGAGGCCATGGCGGTGAGTATGTCGCTGCATGAAGGGGGAAGGGGACACTATGCAGGGGTGCCGGCCATAACGCTACAAATTTCTTCCAGTAGATCACTATTCGAAATTAGATGGCTTTTGACTTACGGCACATCCGACTGTCGGCCAAACATAGTTTCAGCCAACAGCTATCTCTCCCAACCTTCCATACAGATGCCTAAAGGGAATGTGTTCTGAATAGGGAGAAGAGAATAAGCAGCTACCAGACATCTCTGAGGGCCCATTATCTCCAATAATAAAGAAAGGTAAGGTATGTACAGATCCAACATGTCCAATCTTTTTTCTTAACGTCGTTTGTCAGAGAAGAGTTTGGAGGCCCCAATGCACAAATGATAATAAGCCAGTTACAGGTTCAGATGACAGTAAAGTAATGTGAGTGGCTAGCTACGGATCAGTCAATTAAAATTAGGATTTTATATGATTGGATCAATTAATGATATTTTTTCAGATGCTCAGATGAGCTGTTTATGGGGTCGCTGTTATGAAATGAGTCACCGTAGGAGGCAAAAGCAGAAATACAAGCTAAGTCCAGAAAACCAGAGAAGTTGGCAACTATCAGATTGCAGACCCCTGAACCTATCAACACAACTAGCAGTAGCCGTGGGGGGTTCCTACGATGCCCTAGACCCCTCGATCACAGCCAGAGAAATACTTAGGCCTAAAGAAAGAAAGGGGAAATCTAAACTGCCCCAGAGCAGACCCCAAAGCAATAGGCAGCCCCCAACATATAATGACGGTGAAGCAAGATGAAAATACTAACACAGACAGAAAGATAGACTGAGCAAAGATGGGGCCCCAAAACTACCTAGAAAGGAAAGGACAGGAAGGCTGCTGTCTGCAATCTGCCAAAACCCTATCAAAGACATAAGCCAACCAGCTGATAAGAAAAAGGCCCTGAAGCAGCTAGGCTTCAAAAACTAAATCAGCACTCAGGTATTTTCAGAAGACAGAGCTAAATGAATTCAGCACACCCCAGCAGGGAATGGCAGAAATCCAGAAAAACAAAGCAAAACAAAGTCAAAGCACAAAAGCAAAAGGCAGAGCAGCAAACTCAGCTTTGGAGGAGCAGGAGTTCAGACTGGTCTCCAAGGATCCCACAGAGAAATCACCCGCAGGGCAGAAGGGCGTCGGCAGCCTTATATCCAGTCAGTTACTCCACTCAGCCAGTCATCATCATCAGCCTCAGGTGTTTGATAATCAAGCTCACTACCTTTCTTTACCAGAAGAGGGAGTTCCTCGGGCCTCAGTAATGAAGGGCAAAATGAACTCACAACAGTACCTCCCCCTTGAGGAGGGGTCACCGAACCCTCAACTACGCCACCAGGGCGATCAGGGTGAGCCTGATGAAAGGCACACACCAATCTTTTGGCATGAATATCAGAGGCAGAGACCCAGGAATTATCCTCCTGACCATAACCCTTCCACTTAACCAAATACTGGAGTCTCCGTCTATCCAGACGGGAATCCAGTACTTTCTCTACCTCATATTCCATGTTACCTTCAACCAATACAGGGTCTGGAGGTGCCACCCCCGGAACAACAGGTTCAACAAACCTCTTCAACAAAGATTTATGGAACACATTATGGATTTTAAATGTGACAGGAAGAGCCAAACGAAAAAAGACCGGATTAATAATCTCCACAATCTTGTAAGGTCCAATAAATCTAGGCTTAAACTTAGGAGAAGCCACCTTCATAGCAATATTTTTTGATGATAACCACACCATATCACCAACCTTAAACTGGGGACCAATGGTCCTATGTCGGTTGGAAAACCGCTGGGCCTTTTCCTGGGAAAGAGATAACTTATCCACCACTTGGTCCCAGATCTGGTGCATTCTCTCCACCACAGTGTCAACACCTGGGCAGGCAGAGGGCTCCACCTGCCCTGAAGAAAATCGAGGATGAAACCCAAAGTTACAAAAAAAAGGTGACATCAAAGTGGCAGAACTAGCTCTATTATTTAAAGCAAATTCGGCCAAGGGCAAAAATGAAACCAAATCATCCTGATCAGCAGAAATAAAACATCTCAAATATGACTCCAAGGTCTGGTTTGTTCTCTCCGTCTGCCCATTGGTCTGAGGGTGAAAAGCAGAGGAGAAGGACAACTGAATTCCCAGCCTGGAACAGAAAGTTCTCCAAAATCTAGACACAAACTGGACTCCTCTGTCAGATACAATGTTCTCAGGAATCCCGTGCAAACGAACCACCTGTTGTAAAAACAGGGGCACCAACTCAGAGGAAGACGGCAACTTAGGGAGTGGTACAAGATAAACCATCTTAGAGAACCTATCACAAATCACCCAAATAACAGTCATCCTCTGAGAGACAGGCATATCAGAGATGAAATCCATTGAAATATGGGTCCATGGCCTCTTGGGGACAGGCAAAGGCATCAACAACCCACTAGAGCGAGAACACGATTTAGACCAGGAGCACGTCCCACAGGACTGCACAAAATTCCTGACATCACGAGACAAGGAGGGCCACCAAAAAAACCGACTCACCAGATCTCTAGTACCAAAAATACCTGGATGACCAGCCAAAGCAGAGCAATGAACTTCAGACATCACTCTCTTCTTCCACTGGTCAGGAACATACAACTTTCCACTGGGACAACGCTCAGGTTTGTCCTCATGGAACTCTTCCAGAGCACGTCTCAAATCAGGCGAGATGGCAGAAAGAACTACCCCTTCGCCTAAGATGGTAGCAGGCTTGGTCACTACAGGAGCATCAGCAAAGAAGCTCCTAGAGAGGGCGTCTGCCTTGACATTCTTTGTTCCAGGAAGAAAAGAAACCACAAAATCAAAACGTGTAAAAAACAAGGCCCACCTAGCCTGTCTAGGGTTCAAGCGCTTAGCCGACTCTAGGTAAATCAAATTCTTGTGGTCAGTGAGGACCACGACTTGATGCTTAGCTCCCTCCAACCAATGTCTCCACTCCTCAAATGCCCATTTCATGGCCAACAGTTCCCTATTCCCCACATCATAGTTACGTTCAGATGGAGAGAACTTTCGGGAAAAGAAAGCACAGGGATTCATTTTAGAAGTTACAGGATCCTTTTGGGACAAAACAGCTCCTGCACCAATCTCAGAAGCATCCACCTCTACCTGGAATGGAAGTGAGACATCAGGTTGCCGCAAAACCGGGGCGGAGGTGAATCTTCGCTTCAGCTCCTGAAAGTAAGAAACAGCCTCCGGGGACCAATTTAACACATCAGCACCCTTTTTAGTCAAATCAGTCAATGGCTTGGCAATACTAGAAAATTTTGCTATAACTTTCCGATAAAAATTAGCAAAACCCAAAAACTTCTGGAGGGCCTTCAAAGAAGTGGGCTGAACCCAATCGTGAATGGCCTGTACCTTGGCCGGGTCCATTTCAATAGTTGACGGGGACAAAATAAATCCCAAAAAAGAAATCCTCTGTACTCCAAAAAGGCATTTAGATCCTTTGACACACAGGGAATTCTCCCTCAAGATCCGGAACACAGTCCGAACATGTTCCACATGAGAATCCCAATCCTTGGAGAAGATCAAAATATCATCCAGATAGATAATCAAAAATTTATTGACAAAATCTCGGAAAATATCGTTCATGAAGCACTGGAAGGCAGAAGGGGCATTAGTGAGCCCAAAAGGCATCACCAGGTACTCAAAATGTCCCTCCGGAGTATTAAACGCCGTCTTCCATTTATCCCCATGCTTAATGCGAATAAGATTATACGCCCCCCTGAGGTCAAGCTTGGTAAACCAGCAAGCACCTTTAACTCTGGAAAATAGATCAGAAATCAGGGGTAACGGATACTGATATTTAACAGTAATTTTATTGAGGGCACGATAATCAATACAAGGTCTTAATGATCCATCCTTTTTGGTTACAAAAAAAAAAACGGCACCTAAGGGTGACGAGGATGGTCTAATATGACCCTTCTCCAACGCCTCCTTAATATAGGATCGCATAGCCTCGTGCTCGGGTACAGATAAATTGAAGAGCCGACCCTTGGGAAATTTACACCCCGGGCTCAGTTCAATTGCACAGTCATAACTCCTATGAGGAGGCAGAGACGCAGACTCATTCTCACTAAATACATCATAAAAGTCCGCCAAATAATCAGGAACATCATGCGACTGAGGAGAGGTGGAAAACACCGGAGCCTCACTAAAGGCACACCGACAACCCCAACTCACCACAGACACAGATTTCCAATCCAACACTGGATTATGAATCTGTAACCAGGGAAAACCCAGAACAATAGTATCATGCAGATTATGCAACACCAAAAATCTGCAATTTTCTTGATGGTCTGGGGCGACCCGCATTACCACCTGGGTCCAAAACTGGGGTTTATTTTTAGCCAAAGGAGTAGCATCAATCCCCCTCAAAGGGATAGGCGTCTGCAGAGGTGTCATCGGAAATCCACAACGTTTAGCAAAATCCAAGTCCATTAGGTTTAGGGCTGCTCCCGAATCCACAAAAGCCTTGGCGGAAAATGTGGACAGGGAGCAGATCAGAGTAATAGCCAGAAGAAACTTAGGTTGAACACCCCCAACAGAAAACGTGTGTGCAAAGCGTTTCTCTCGTTTAGGACAGACAGAAATAATATGCGAGGCATCTCCACAGAAAAAACACAACTTATTACGCCTTCTGAACTCCTGACGCTGCTCTCTGGAAAAAACTCTATCACATTGCATAGGTTCAGACATTTGTTCAACAGGTGGCAACACCTCTCGTGCAGCTTTGCGTTCGCGCAAACGCCGATCAACCTGAATGGCTAATGACATAGAATCGTCAAGACCAGAGGGAACAGGAAATCCCACCATAGTATCTTTTACGGCTTCTGACAACCCCTTCCAAAAGAGAGCAGCCAAGGCATTATCATTCCAGGTAGTAAGTACTGCCCACTTTCGGAATTTTTGACAGTACAATTCTGCAGAATCACGACCCTGGCTCAATGCCAGCAGGGTCTTTTCAGCCTGATCAATGGCATTAGGTTCGTCATACAACAACCCCAAAGCTTGAAAGAATGCGTTCACATTAGTCAGAATAGGATCATCTGGTTTCAAAGAAAACGCCCAATCCTGGGGATCGCCAAGCAGCAAAGAGATGACAATTTTAACCTGCTGCGCGGAGCTCCCTGACGAGCTAGGCTTCAAGGCAAAAAATAATTTACAATTATTTTTGAAATTCAAAAATGTAGACCGATCCCCAAAAAATACATCAGGTGTAGGAATCTTTGGTTCAGCAGCATGTGAATGAGCAAGGTAGGCGGAAATTCCCCGCACTTCCGCAGCGAGCTGCTCCACACGATCAGACAATTGCTTTATCTCCATTGAGAGAAAAAAAAATTCCCCCTACGGCCTCAGAGATATAGAGGAAAAAATATACACACTTTTTTTTTTTTTTTTTTACAATTCTTTCCTGCTATTGAGTACCCTAGAATCTGCGGTATGGCGGGTGATTCTGTTATGAAATGAGTCACCGTAGGAGGCAAAAGCAGAAATACAAGCTAAGTCCAGAAAACCAGAGAAGTTGGCAACTATCAGATTGCAGACCCCTGAACCTATCAACACAACTAGCAGTAGCCGAGGGGGGTTCCTACGATGCCCTAGACCCCTCGATCACAGCCGGAGAAATACTTAGGCCTAAAGAAAGAAAGGGGAAATCTAAACTGCCCCAGAGCAGACCCCAAAGCAATAGGCAGCCCCCAACATATAATGACGGTGAAGCAAGATGAAAATACTAACACAGACAGAAAGATAGACTGAGCAAAGACGGGGCCCCAAATCTACCTAGATAGGAAAGGACAGGAAGGCTGCTGTCTGCAATCTGCCAAAACCCTATCAAAGACATAAGCCAACCAGCTGATAAGAAAAAGGCCCTGAAGCAGCTAGGCTTCAAAAACTAAATCAGCACTCAGGTATTTTCAGAAGACAGAGCTAAATGAATTCAGCACACCCCAGCAGGTAATGGCAGAAATCCAGAAAAACAAAGCAAAACAAAGTCAAAGCACAAAAGCAAAAGGCAGAGCAGCAAACTTAGCTTTGGAGGAGCAGGAGTTCAGACTGGTCTCCAAGGATCCCACAGAGAAATCACCCGCAGAGCAGAAGGGCGTCGGCAGCCTTATATCCAGTCAGTCACTCTACTCAGCCAGTCATCATCATCAGCCTCAGGTGTTTGATAATCAAGCTCACTACCTTTCTTTACCAGAAGAGGGAGTTCCTCGGGCTTCAGTAATGTAGGGGAAAATGAACTCACAACAGGTCGCCCTCCCAGGGCTGTGGGGTACTCGGTACCGGGCCGGTCCTTCAGAGGGGAATGTCACAGCAGCGGTGTCCCGGTCCGTGGCCCTGGCCTGGACACCCATGTAAAAGAGGATTGAGTGATGAAATAAAGTTTATGAGTGATTCGTGACGCCACCTGTGGTGTTCGGCAATGCAGATGTTAAGCCGACGCTGCAGACAGATCCTCTGGGACAGATGGTGTGGTGCAGCAATGATGTTATAGCCCTCCACAGGCAGGGCTGGAGTCCCAGGGCAGAGTAGGAGAAGTGACAAGTAGATGGTGTAGTGTCAGGCGCAGGGGATGTAGCAGTGCCGGGCAGGTTGACACAGGAATAAGTGGAGGACACCAGGGCATGTAGTTCCAAAGCTTTACTCACAGTCTGTTGTGGTACAAGGACCCGCATCTGTACCGTGTCTTCCGGGTCAGGAGCTCAGCCAACTTCCAGGCAAGATGAAGTACTCCTTTCCAACACTCCGCCAACATGTGCCTTTTCTGAACGTCTCCCTAATTGCGCCTTTAGTGACGTACTCACAGTACTGAGTTACACTGGAGTTCCTCCTGTCAGATGTTCCTTTGAACTTTACTTGTACGGCAGACAGCTGTAGCCTGCTTCGGGGACTCCTTACTACCTAGTCCCGGCTCACTCACGTTGCTGTTGTGCCCCCAAGTCTTGTGTGGGAATAAAGTGGTGACAACTTCTATTCCTCCGGTGTCTGCTGCAGGACCATTAGTATCCATACAACCTCGGGGACCGGACCCCGGCCTTGCGCTTAGAACTGGGAAGGGTTCTCCTCTAACCCTAATCCTTAGTCCTCTTCTTCTCCTCACATTCCGTAATAATCCTTTCCTTCTTATGGAGAGTCAGGCTTTCTATCAATGTTCCTTTCCTGTGCCAGCGGACCCAGATCACTGAGGTCGGCTGCAGCACTTCCTTCCTCCATCCCACTCCGGGGATCTTCTCTCACAGACTCCTGTGACAGACTGCTGACTGACTCACTCAATCCCACACTCTTCCCGCTCTTTTAGTGCAAACTAAACTCCACCCGCCTCCCAGCACGCTTCGTGTTCCAAGCAGGGAGCCACCAAAGGGTGCTTTGCTACACTACTGTGTTGTGTGGGATGCAGGTGTTGGAGTGTGGTCAGGTGTCTCCACCTTACTGGATGGTGGGGTACCACACCTCAGGAGGAGGTGCAGTACCTCTGTGGCTACTGAACCCTCAGGGGCGCCAAATTTATCTTAAGTACATCTTCAAAGACAATAGTACGTTTCTGCCCTTTATGAAGTGCTGAAATCTTAGTTTGCAGTAATGATAAATCTATAATTGCTGCCTGAAGACATGTAAATTTTTTTCTTTCCTTCAAATAGTTTCCTTCAAATAGTTTAAAAATAGTAGGAAATATTCCACTAATGTAATATAGGTGTGCACAGTGCAAACATGAGGCTGCTGGAAGTTGTGAAACTCGCTCAGCAACTAACGGAGAGCAGAAATCTATTTCTACAAGAAGAACATCTTGTAGGGCAACGGTCTCCAACTGTTGTAAAACTACAGCTCTCAGCATCTGACTATAGTACAGCTTTAGCATATGGGGAAATATTAGGGTTCATTAGGATTGGAGAATCCATGAGGATATAAGTAACAGATTTTCTACACAAATCAACCCAAGGATGAAGAAAATGGCGGGCTACCAGTGTTTTGTAAGGAAGGATCATTTTAGGAACTTAACCTTAAAGGGAATCTGGCAGCAGGTTTTTGCTATATAATCGGAGGACAAAATGGGTTCAGGGCTGAGGCATTGATTTCAGCGAGGTGTCATTTATTAAGCTGTGTGCTGAAGTTTCAATACAATGAGGTTTTTATCAGCAGGAGATTAACACTACAGGACTACAGCTCCCATGCCTCCTAGTCCAACCACGCCTCCCCAGCACTGATTAGCAGATTACTGTCAATAGACAGCATTCTGAGCTTTGCTACATGCTAAAACTCTGATTGTATCACAACTGCTGCAAGTAAGTTAACCTGCATACCGCTGGAATCATGGATTATTTTTCTACATTATGCTGCTACAAGATGAGGTAGCAAATATTGCCAGATGCTTCTCTGGAAAGGGACGTGCACATGCTGGAATTTCAAACTATGCTTGTAGACAATCTTAAGAGAGGTTTTCCAGGAGACAGCAGTGAGGCACACAGTGTGCATAGCAGTTCTAGACTTCCAACCCTGGGGAACCTTGAGTTGTCAACACAAAAAAACATTAGCAGCAGCGGCAGTGTAAGTGGCAGAAGTAATTTCTATGAGTCGATTCACATATTTTTTACACCATCCTGTGCACCAGCAGAACAGAGTACAAGACTGACACAGTGAACAAGTGGAGAAGATGGTGCAGGAGTATCTCAACCTCAATATCAATGCCATTTTGGGAGGTTTGGACTCTTTTGCATTTTGATCTTCAAAAATGAAATAGTGGACTGAGTTCGCCAGTCACACCTTGGAGGTTTTGTCATGCCTGGCAGCCAGTGTTTTCTTAGAACGTATTTTCAGCACTGCTGGTTTTGTCCTGACGGACGGGTAAACGCATCCAGCTGTCCCCTGAAATTGACGACCGCCTTACTTTCATCAAGATGAACAAGTCATCTCCACAGACTGAATATGAGTCAACAGTGTGATGCAGCAGCAAAAAAGGCCAATGCAATTCTAGGATGTATTAAGAGAAGCATACAGTCTAGATCACGTGAAGTCATTATTTCCCTCTACTCCTCTTTGGTCAGACCTCATCTGGAATATTGTGTCCAGTTTTGGGCGCCACATTTTAAAAAAGACATCAACAAACTGGAGCAAGTTTAGAAAAGAGCGACCAGAATGGTGACCGGTCTGCAAACCATGTTTTATGAGGAAAGGTTGCAGGATTTGGGAATGTTTAGCTTGCAGAAGAGAAGACTGAGAGGAGACTTAATAACTGTCTACAAATATCTCAAGGACTGTCACATTGTAGAAGGATCATCTTTATTCTCATTTGCACAAGGAAAGACTAGAAGCAATGGGATGAAACTGAATGGGAGGAGACACAGATTAGATATTAGAAAAAACTTTTTGACAGTTAGAGTGATCAATGAGTGGAACAGGCTGCCACGAGAAGTGGTGAGTTCTCCTTCAAGAGAAGTCTTCAATCAGAGGCTGGACAGACATCTGTCTGGGATGATTTAGCAAATCCTTCTTTGAGCAGGGGATTGGACCAGATGGCCCAGGAGGTCCCTTCCAACTCTATGATTCTATGACTCTTGCACCCAAGTCGCAGACTGTGCAGACTAGTTGATGGTATTTTCAGTGTGCTGCATTGATCTCGCGTTATTGCAGTCTGTGGCTTCTGTGGATGATATAGCTACTGATGCTGATGTTACTAACAAGTGACTTGGTGGAACAACAATCAGAAGTTGTGTCCACTGCTATTACTTTTACAATTTGCCTTTTTTTAAAGTACCTAATATTCCTCCTATTTCTACTCCTTTTGGTTCCTCCCTAGTCACGAAAAGCCATATTTTTGGTAAATGGTGACTAACATTGGGGTCTCTTTGTTGTGTGTTGCCTGTAGTGGCAGGGGTCTCAGAGCACCATTATACTACTTCTACTCTGGGGAAATAGATGACACCTTAGTTGTATGTGCCAGTAATTTTTTGAAAAGTGGAGACTCCAAGTTGGGTCTCCATCTGGTGGGTTTCCTGTAGTGGAAGGGGTCTCAGAGCACCAAGCCAACACCTGTCACTCATCCACCTCTTACTGATCAATTTGCAAGGTAGAAATGCATGGCTAGGTCCTGTCCCATCCATCCATACTGCTCAATTATAAAATTTCTACTCTGGGTCAATTGATGCCACTTTTCCTGGTGTCTGCGCCTTATTTTTGGAAATGTTTGGACGCTTAGTTGAGTCTCCTTCATGCTTGTAGCCTGTAGCAGTAGGGCTCAAAGACCGGCAGTCCTGCACTTACTTTTAGTCAGCTGAGTTACTATCCTTAAATCTTTCCAACAATAGTAGTCTATGAAGCTGATATGGTGCCACCTGAGTGTGGCTGAGCAGAAAAGCAGTTTGAGCTGTTGCATGAGGTATCAGGGCTCCAAGCAAAGTAAGCCTACATCGGTCCCTCACCTACTTCTTAATTTGAATAAAAGTTTAAGGCTGTAAATGCTGGCCCAGACGCTGTCTCACACATGGCCCCTGACTGACTGCTGCTCCATTATAACATTTCTACTGTGGGTCTAATGCCACTTTTCCTGGTGTCTGCCCCTAACTTTTTGGAAATATTTGGACTCCAAGTTGGGTATCCTTCATGTGTGTGGGCTCTCAGAGCACCAGGCCTACAACTGTCTCTCATCCACCTGTTACTGATCAATGTTTAAGGTAGAACTGCTGGTTGAAGCCCTGTCCCATGCTGCGCGATTATACTATTTGTACTCTGGGTCAATTGATACCACTTTTCTTGGTGTCTGCCTCTAATTTGAGCTGTTTTGACAGCTTTTGGCCCCCTTGAAGGTGTTGCATATGCGTTTGGCTTTGCTTCTTATTGAATTCAATGGTGGTTTGGAAACATTTGGAGAACTGTTAGGCAAACTGTTTGGCATACATCAAGAAGTTTGCCGATACTAACCAAACCGAACCTTAAAAAGTTCTTTCATCTGTAATCACAAACACACGTGGTGTAATTTTGACATCTGTACAATATTCAGTTGTTATCTCTGCAAAAAAAGCATCCTGTGTCCTTTTTACATTCGAGAAACCTATACCTTACAGATAGAACCAGTATAGTGTCCATTTTTTGCACCCAGGTCAGATTCATCGCACTTCATTAGTGCATACTGCATTTTTTGTTCACGAGGACTCACATGTACCAAGAGGTGTTTGAAATTCCCATTGTCCAAAATCAGTGTCATACACGAAAGGATTTTATTGTCTTTTAAGTGATCTTCCAATATAGTCTTCAAAGTGGATCGTTATTTAGAAATATATTTGTAGGAAATATTAAAACTTGTATGCTTCTTTAATAAAATTTCTATTATATATTGCAGCTCACAGAAGGAATGTGTGTGATGATGTTTCGCAGCATCAGATGATGGATCAGGTAAAACTTAGTTGCATCAATATAAATAGGAAATTAATGCCCTAGGAATTTATCGTCTTGGGTATTGCAGCAATATGGTTCATCCAGGACGCTGGAACGGTTTAACAGTAAACCCCTGCAAGTTGCCGGTGAGCACAATGTGGTTGGGTTACGGTCTCGGGTGTCACATGCCATCTCTCTTTCAGAAGGACCACACCTCTTAAACACCTGTTACTATAGGACTATTAGAGATCACTTTACAGTGTTGACGTCTCGCTGTCATTTTGCAAATAGGACGTGTCAAATGTGTAACAGAGCGAGCCTGCGGGATGATTAATTACCTCTTGTTATTTTTTCGCGCTCATCACTTATTTAGCTCTAACTTTGCGATCGCGCGCTTAGACTGGCAAGCGATAACTTTCCTGCGGATGCAACTAGATCCCCTATTATTTGACACCACTGGATTATTAGTGAGCACAAACGCATCCTAGCGGCATATGTTCTCTATAAGTCTTCTAATTAGATCAGTGCAGGCTGGTGAACTACATAATAAATAGTAAAGGTATAAATGGGGTCACCACTATATCGCTGAGCACTTGGGTCACCCGTACTGCACTAAGTCTGGAGTGGAAAATGTTGAAGTGGCCACAGGTGTTTTGGTTAACAATGGGGGTCCAGTCAGCAGGGTCCTTGTAAACAGAGATAGGGATCAGTGATGAGCGAGTATGCTCGTTGATCTGGTTTCCCCGAGAATGCTCTGGTGGTCTCCGAGTATTTGGAAGTGCTTGGAGATTTAGCTTCTGTCGCTGCAGTTGCATGATTTGCGGCTACTTGACAGCCTGGATACATGTGGAAATTCCCTAACAAAAAGGCAAAAAGTTTTAAAAAAATATATAAACAAACTAAAAAAAAGAAAGTTTTAAAATGAAGAAATAAAAAATGAATAATTATAATAATCCTTATATTTGATATTACCATATCCATAAAAATCCAGTCTATCAAACTATAAAATTATTTAAACCAAAGGATGAATGCTAAAAATAAATCAAAGTACTATATTTACAATTTTTTAGTCACCAAGGTTCTTCAAAAAAATAAAGAGTAATCAATATCTAGTACTCAGCTACATTAGTAATCCGTGACATATAGAGGAGATCCAACTATTGATGGCGCTCTGCTGAGCTGTAGTTTTTAATTACACCATTTTGGGGTACATATGATGTTCTGACCACATCTTATTGCATTTTTGATCGGAGGTGCGGCAACAATAAAAATAGCAACAATAAAAATAGCAATGTTAGCATTTCTTATTTTTTTTTGCCTTTAGACATTTACAGTACTGGTTAAACAATTTTATATTTTGATAGTGTGAGTTGTGTGTCGGCATCCTGTGTGTCAGCATCCTTACATTCCAAGTGATCTATAAAATCCTGACATCATGCAGACTTTACCTGAGGAGGAACGTCAGACATTTCAGGATCTTTTAGAACTCTTGGAGGAGAACCATACTGCCGTGGCCAGGAGGAATTTTCCATACAGAAACAAGTCTATTAGAACGCCATCTTTCTCTTTGGTGCCAGCTGTCAAAATTTTTTTCAAGTTAATGAAGCATGACATTCTTGCCATGGTTCCACAGGTAAGCTCATCTCCCAATCTCTCCTTGGTAGAGAGACAGGCACTACATTCTCTCAAGAATAACAATGCCTTTATCATCAAGGAGGCCGACAAGGGGTGGAATGTGGTACTTTGACCCACCCACATGTATTTACAGGAAGCTAATAGACAACTTAGCGATTTGCGTTTCTATCAAAAAATGCCCTCTGATCCCACTTTGGTCTTTCTGGGTAAATTCCGAAAGATACTAGAAAGGGCCTCAGGATTTGGTATTATCGCGTCCGAGGAAAAGAAATACATGTAGGTGGAGCATCCAGTTACCCCTACCTTTTACATGCTGCCCAAGGTACACTAACATGCCACTATCCCCCCTGGTTGGCCCATTGTCTCTGGCATTGGGAGTATGTGTGAGAAGGCCTGTGGATTTCTTCATTCAACCATTGGCCACTTCTCTACCCTCTTTCATCAGGGACTCGGCCCATTTTATTGAGGTATGTCGGGAGATTGTCCTGCCAGCAGGATCTTTCCTTGTCACGTGTGACGTGGAGTCCCTATACTCAAATATCAAGCATGAGGATGGTATCAAGCTGTTGCGCATTTCCTCAAAAACGTGAGTGTGCTGACCAGGGACATAATGAGTTCCTGTTGGAACTTTTGAATTTCATTCTCCACCATAATTTTTTCCTGTTTGACAGGGTGTTCTATAGCCAAATCTCTGGCGTGGCGATGGGGGCTCAGTGTGCGCCAGCCTATACAAACATCTTCTTGGGCTGGTGGGAAGAAAAAATCGTCTATACATCTAGTAACATAGTAACATAGTAACATAGTTATTAAGGTTGAAGGGAGACTTTAAGTCCATCTAGTTCAACCCATATCCTATCCTAACTTGCCCTAACATGTTGATCCAGAGGA
Source organism: Dendrobates tinctorius (assembly GCF_039654945.1). NCBI lineage: Eukaryota > Metazoa > Chordata > Amphibia > Anura > Dendrobatidae > Dendrobates > Dendrobates tinctorius. The sequence goes on along the minus strand of NW_027361707.1, from coordinate 10,240,474 downwards.
AGGCAAAAAAAAAAACCATGTGGCAACAGTAAGCTTCACATTGGGAAAAAAAAATCCTTCCCGACTCCACATACGGCAATCAGACTAGCTCCCTGGATCAACGCAATATTAAGGAGACTAGTGTATATACCCTGTAATATTATACTTTTCAAGAAAGGCATCCAGTCCCTTCTTAAATTTTAGTAGTGAATCACTCATTACAACATCATATGGCAGAGAGTTCCATAGTCTCACTGCTCTTACAGTAAAGAATCCGCGTCTGTGAGTATGCTTAAACCTTCTTTCCTCCAGACGTAGAGGATGCCCCCTTGTCCCTGTCACAGGTCTAAGAGTAAAAAGATCATTAGAAAGGTCTTTGTATTGTCCCCACATATATTTATCTGCCACCTTTCAAAAACATGTGTGCCATTGGCATCATTATTTAGACGATATTTTCTTCATTTGGATGGGGACTGAGACTGAGTGTGCTCAATTTCTGGATGATTTTAATTTGAATCCTCACAACATCTTCCTTACCCATTCGATATCTTCCAGCGCCATCACGTTCCTGGATCTTACCATTCTTGTGAACAACTCGCGCTTGGCTACAGATCTTTACCGTAAACCGACGGCTATGAATGCCCTGTTGGAATACAGCAGTTTCCATCCGAAACACACTAAGGTGGGTGTGCCCATTGCTCAATTTCTTAGGGCCAGGAGAAATTGCACATTTGACAGGGATTTCCATTCACAAGCGCAGGATCTCACGGGTAGATTCAAACAACGGGGGTACCCGAGGAGGGTTATTTCCACTGCGTTTCAGCGGGTCTGACAACACAATCAAGCATCTCTCCTTTCCCCACATACTCGTGGTCAAGAATCCCAACTCCGCTTTATTACAGACTATAACAGCAATTTGTCCCAGGTAAAGAACATTTTACTAAGACATTGGCCCATTTTGACTACAGACGCTCAGACCTCTTCAGTTACAAACACACGGCCTCTCCTCACGGCCAGGAGGGCACCGAATTTGCGGGACCTTCTAACAAAGAGTCATTTTACTTGTCCCACCTCTAAACTGATTAGAGGTTTTACCCTTAAAGGTTCCTTCCCTTGTGGAGAGTGTAACGTGTGCCACTTTATGATCCCTACATGTGATGCCTTTCTTAATCCTCTCAATCTCAAAAGGCATCCATTAAATTCTTACATTAATTGCAAGAGCAGGGACGTAATTTATGCACTTATCTGTCCTTGCAGGAAAGTGTATGTGGGACAAACATCGCAGGAGCTGAGGAAAATTGCTCAAAACATATCTTAACCATTCATTTGGCCTCAGCAGACTCAAAAAAGGGAAGGATTCTTACACCAGTGGCTGCACATTTTGTGGCCACACATAAAGGTAATGCATCAGGGACCAGGGATGTGGGACTTCAAAAAATATCCCATAACGCTAGGGGGAGTAACAGTTGCAGACATTTCCTCCAGGCTGAGTCCAGATGGATCTTTGAATTACAGTCAGTGTCTCCCACTGGATTGATTGAGGAACTCTTATTCACCGGCTTTCTGGATTAAATGTCTGACTTCATTATTTTCATATATTTTTTTTTATTTATTTTTTATTTTTTCTTCCTCAGGTAGTCTGCAATTTTTGGTTCCTTTTGGATGCTCATGTCCGAAGATCGACTTTTCATCATATCAAGAGATTCTTCTGTTTGGCCGGCTTTCACTTGAGGATACTCTCTTTCTTGTTCGCTCATTAAGGATTTCTCATGAGCTGCCTTCCTACGGTATCTGGTCTCTACTTTCCATGGACTGACTTTCTACCTCTTCTTCTAGGAGGATGCGGTTATATATAGGGGGGTTGGTTTTGTTGGCAATTTGATTTATATGTTTTTACCCCTACAGGAGTTTTTTCTTCGCTGCCAATATACTTATGTCAGGTGTACATATATTTATATTTTTTCTATTTGTGGCTAAAGAGCTTTGTGTGTCCAGCTCTGGTTTTTTTCCCCTCGCTGGACACAAGTCTCTATCATCTGACACATACAGGGATCCTTTTTTGTCTCCCTGTCCTGGTATCTTTATGTCTGGGCAACTCCATCATTTGTATGCAGGTTATTATGCTTGCTTTCATGATAGCTGCGCTGCCCCTATCTCCAGGACAATTACATGACTGGCCGACGATCAACGGAGAAGGCCACAGGCTGTTTGCACTACTAGTCAGGTTATCGGAAAACTAACAGTGAGTATATGGCAAATGCACCTCCGGATTTCAACACATGGAATATGTGTATATACCCCCGTATGGTCACCACTAACTCCACGATAACGCCAGACTATTCGCTGCCACTACCAATCCGATTCCAGACGATTGGACAACGTTTAAGGTAGCGTATGGCTTCAAGGCATAGTTTACAGAACAAAAGGAACATAACTAATACATTTTATATTTAATACAAAGGGAGGCAGTGTTTATGAAAAATATTGAAAAGATTTTATGTGGCGCCCTGTGTCTTTACCGCCACAAAAGGGTTAAATATGTACTGTTTTGTATGTCTTTTGTGAGCAATGGGAGTTATTCTTTCTCTGCTAGAAACCACACAACACACACAATTCACCTCACTCCCTCACTTGTCTGAAGCTTAGAGCTTTGCAGACATGCCCTAACTGGGAGGGGGAGGAGTTGAGAGCTGTTGTGGCACCCCTGAGGGTTCAGTCGCCACAGAGATACTGCACCTCCTCCTGAGGTGTGGTATTCCACCATCCAGGTAAGGTGGAGACACCTGACCATGCTCCAACACCTGCATCCCACACAACATAGTAGTGTAGCAAAGCACCTTTGGTGGCTCCCTGCTTGGAACACGAAGAGTGCTGGGAGGTGGGTGGAGCTTAGTCTGCACAAGAGAGTGGGAGATTATTGGGACTAGGTCAGTCTGTGAGAGAAGATCCCCTGAGTGGGATGGATGAAGGAAGTGCTGCAGCTGACCTCAGTGATCTGGGTCCGCTGGCACAGGGAAGAGATATTAGAACGGAAGCCTTATTCTCCATATGAAAGAAAGGATTGTACGGAATGTAAGGAGAAAAGGAGGACTAAAGATTAGGGTTAGAGGAGAACCCTTCCCAAGTTCACAGCGCAAGGCCGGGGTCCGGTCCCCGAGGTTGTATGGATACTAATGGTCCTGCAGCAGACACCGGAGGAATAGAAGCAGTCACCACTTTATTCCCACACAAGACTTGGGGGCACAACAGCAACGATAGTGAGCCGGGACTTAGCAGCAAGGAGTCCCCGAAGCAGGCTACAGCTGTCTGCCGTACAAGTAGAGTTCATAAGAACATTGGACAGGAGGAACCCCAATGTAACTTAGTACTAGAGTACTTAATTTTAAAGGCGCTATAAGAGGAGACATTCAGAAAAGGCACATATGTTGGCGGAGTGTTGGAAGGGAGGACTTCATCTTGCCTGGAGGTTGACTGAGCTCCTGACCCGGAGGACACGGCACGGATGCGGGTGCCTGTACCACAACAGACTGTGAGTAAAGCTTTGGAACTACATGCCCGGGTGTCCTCCATTTATTCCTGTGTCAACCTACTCAGCACCACTACATCCCCTGCGCCTGACACTACATCATCTACGTGTCACTTCACCTACACTGCCCTGGGACTACAGCCCTGCCTGTGGAGGGCTATAACATCACTGCTGTACCCCACCATCGGTCCCAGAGGATCTGTCTGCAGCGTCGGCTTAACATCTTCATTGCCAAACACCACAGGTGGCGTCACGAATCACTTATAAACTTTATTTTATCACCATAAGCACACTGCAACAACCCCTTTTACAATGGAGCCCCAGGGCCACGGACCAGGTCACCGCTGCCGTGACAACTCCCGTTGAGAGGATCAACTGGCCCGGTACCGAGTACCCCACTGCCCTGGCGTCTGAGGGCGCTCCAACTTGGCGTCACGTACAGGATGACGAAGCCCGGTGCCACCGGGTTCTATGTGCTTACGATTTATTGGACTTAACAGCTTGTGAAAATGTGCAGAATAACCAATTTGATAGACTGTAAAATGAACTCTAAAAATGGCCGCTGGTGCGGTGAAGAGGGCCGTGACAACATGGGTGGTCCTAAGAAAAGACAGCGAACTGTCCTGGGCCTCCCCTGTCTGAACTTCTATGCGACAGCAACATGGCCCACCCCCTGAGGGGTTCGTATACTGGCCTGGTATGGAGGAGTAGGAAGAAGACGCCACCCCAAGAAGGAGGAGCGATAGCCGGTGGCGGGAAAAGAGTCCAGACAGGAAGAGAACGCCATGATGGAAGGAGAGAGCAGGCCTGAAGAGCGAAGGGAGGTTAAGCTGAACCTCCCTGGCGCAACGGCTGAAGGCTCCGATCTGGCTTCCCATCTGGACCGTCAACAGCTGGAGGATGAGATTGCCCGGCTGACTCATGAACTGCGGCTGAAGCAGGAGGCGCTCTGGATGAAGAAATGGCAGCAGGCCCTGGAGGGGCCTCCATCTGCCGTACCCCAGTCACCGGTACCTGCCACCGCTGCACCGGACTACCCCTGGCAAACCCTGTGGAACCTGTGGCCGCTGCAATACCACCGGTAGCATCCATCACCGCCGCCCCTCTGTCACAGCCGCTGGGAGAGGCCTGCCCGGAGGAGTTGTCTGAGGGCCTGGGAGATGAAGTGGAGGAAGAAGTAGAGCTCCTGCCTGGTCCTGACGCGGCTGCGCAGGTCCCACCGGAGACCCCTGTGGACTCGGAGCCACCGTCGGCTCCACCATCATCTCCAACCATGGGTCCGGTGGTACCGGTGAACGTAGTGCGCCGCCGGGAGGCTCCAGGTATGACCGCCACCCCTCCCAACGGGTTGCCCCTTGAGTTTTCGTGTAGTGAGGCTGGCTTGCTTGAGCTCCAAATGGGACAATTAGACGATGTGTTCTTTCAATTCAGAAGCACTAAGCTTACTGAGATGGGGAAGTGGAAGAAGTCCCTGCTGAGGAGTGTGAGGCTGGAGCAGGCGCGTCCTATTCGGCATCTCGTGGGTTCCACAGAAGAGTCTGAACGACTGGAGAATATTAATATGCATCATGGGTTCCCCTTACCACAGATTCTGAACCCCCGCATTTTGCCCTATCCGCGCCTACAGACACCGATACCACCGGACGTCAGGCTAAAGACCACAGTAGTAGTGCCGTTAACAGCGGTGCCACCTGAAATTACAGAACAACATTCCTTGGTACCAGCTGCAACTCCTGCAGAGTCACCGGCAACAGAGATACCACCAGCAGCAGATGACATGTTACCCTCACAGGCAGCCGTTACTCCTGCTGCCATTCCATTTACACCAGCAGATGCCGATGCCCTAAAGTTCTTCCCTGGAAACAGCCAAAGCAACCTGCTTCCAGCACCCCAGGAGGGGAACACTAACACTAAAAGATAAATAACTAACTTTTGTTACCCAGGAGGGTATTAGCACCATTGTACCTATTTTTCTATTTTTGGTTCATCATGTTTTCCTATTTAACTATTTCCAGTTTTTTTTGCCCAGTCTAATTGGCAGCCTTTACACTTGAACTGTGGAGATCATGGACGCTGAGTGATCCAGAACTGTCATGTAAATAGTTTGCACCTCTTTAGGTGCCCTCTCTTGGTTTTACATAGGACTTTCTTGGAATAAGGACTACCTAATTTCTTTGTTGAATAGGGACATTTCAAGACGTGCTGTCTGGACCAGTGTCTACTCTTTATAGAATTGCACTTAAAGAAAAAAAAAAATAATAATGATGCTTAGTATTTTTGTAATAAAGAAGTAAATAGTGATAGTGTTTACAGATTTTACAGAGAATGTTTTATGATGTTTAAGACTGAATAAAGATTTAAAATTTCAGTTGACGAACCAGGTAGCCACGGTTGTCACTTAGGGTTTTGGAAAAGAAAAGAGAAAGTGAAGAAGAAATGTGTTAATGATGATACTTGAAGTGGTAGTGAGTTGTTGCCAAAAGCACTTTTGAATTAGGTACTACAGTAAAGTATAGATATTTAGTTAAATTGTTTGTAACGTTCAAGAATGAGTGCCTCCCACATTGGGAAGTATAGATAAAAACTGTTTATTAGCATTATAAAAAAATTTTGTATGTTCCTGTATTTGTCCATCTTTGCTTCTTTTTCAGTCCGCAGAAGTACTGTGTTTAACGGGGGGTATGTGGCGCCCCTGAGGGTTCAGTCGCCACAGAGGTACTGCACCTCCTCCTGAGGTGTGGTATCCCACCATCCAGGTAAGGTGGAGACACCTGACCATGCTCCAACACCTGCATCCCACACAACATAGTAGTGTAGCAAAGCACCTTTGGTGGCTCCCTGCTTGGAACACGAAGAGTACTGGAAGGTGTGTGGAGCTTAGTCTGCACAAGAGAGCGGGAGATTATTGGGACTAGGTCAGTCTGTGAGAGTAGATCCCCTGATTGGGATGGATGAAGGAAGTGCTGCAGCTGACCTCAGTGATCTGGGTTCGCTGGCACAGGGAAGAGATATTAGAACGGAAGCCTGATTCTCCATATGAAAGGATTGTACAGAATGTAAGGAGAAAAGGAGGACTAAGGATTAGGGTTAGAGGAGAACCCTTCCCAAGTTCACAGCGCAAGGCCGGGGTCCGGTCCCCGAGGTTGTATGAATACTAATGGTCCTACAGCAGACACCGGAGGAAGAGAAGTAGTCACCACTTTATTCCCACACAAGACTTGGGGGCACAACAGCAACGATAGTGAGCCGGGACTTAGCAGCAAGGAGTCCCCGAAGCAGGCTACAGCTGTCTGCCGTACAAGTAGAGTTCATTAAAAAAAGGAGGAATGGAGTCCAACTACATGCAAAATGATTTATTATGTACAAAGACACACAAAGGAGCAGAACAAGATACACAGGTGTAAAAACAGATATATAAGACCAGTGTCATGGATAGTCGGATACAAAAAGAGAACCCAGAGCGACACAATCAATAATTGCAAAAGGTAGATAAATGCAGACAGTGTATGTCACAAAAATAATGTTACCAAAAGGCATATAAGTGCTATAAAGACTCTCTAGTATTCATTGAAATAGGTTTGCAGGAGATACAACACTCCACAAGTAATGAGATGAATAGAGAAGAGAAATAATCTAATCAAATATTGCACAATTGCCCGGTAAGAATATCATAAAAAGTTATAACATACCCATCATGTTAGCAAGAGAAGGTGCCGCTCAGGGAAACCCCAATGCGCATTTCGCGGTAAAACCGCTTCCTCAGGGGGTGTGGAGTAGAGTTCATAAGAACATCGGACAGGAGGAACCCCAGTGTAACTCAGTATTGGAGTACTTAATTTTAAAGGTGCTATAAGAGGAGACGTTCAGAAAAGGCACATATGTTGGCGGAGTGTTGGAAGGGAGGACTTCATCTTGCCTGGAGGTTGACTGAGCTCCTGACCCGGAGGATACGGCATGGATGAGGGTGCCAGTACCACAACAGACTGTGAGTAACGCTTTGGAACTACATGCCCGGATGTCCTCCACTTATTCCTGCGTCAACCTATTCAGCACCACTACATCCTCTGCGCCTGACACTACATCATCTACGTGTCACTTCACCTACACTGCCCTGGGACTACAGCCCTGCCTGTGGAGGGCTATAACATCACTGTTGCAACCCACCATCGGTCCCAGAGGATCTGTGTGCAGCGTCGGCTTAGCATCTTCATTGCCGAACACCACAGGTGGCGTCACGAATCACTTATAAACTTTATTTCATCACCATAAGCACACTGCAACAACCCCTTTTACAATGGAGCCCCAGGGCCATGGACCGGGTCACCGCTGCCGTGACAATTCACGTTGAGACGCTGCCGTGACAACTCCCGTTGAGAGGATCAACCGGCCCGGTACCGAGTACCCCACTGCCCTGGTGTCTGAGGGCGCTCCACTGTTGTTTCAGTGAAGATGAAGGAGGAGATGAACCCTCCTGGCAGCCATGATGACATGAGCTCCATCCAGGAGTATAGCTAATAAGAATCAGGGAATCAGCCCCTAGGTCATCCATGCTTTCAGAGCAGGGTGGTAAGCTGAGAGACTGTGTGAGTTTATACAACCAACAGTGGAGTGTTTTCCCCGGGAAGACTGCCGCAAACTAGGATCAGTGAAGGATTGTGCAAGAAAGAACTTGAGCTTCACGCAGGATCCAAGCTGCAAGTTGCCAGAGGAGGAATACACAGTGAGTTGTGTCTATACTGTCATGATCTGAATTTGATCTGACAGTTTTAAATTGCACAGGGTGAACCTTTTTTACTTTGGCAAGTGCCAAATGACTTGACTGTCCCCGGTGGTGGTTAGTGGTATCGCACTTTAGGTTTAATGTGCACGTAATTATGAATCAGGTGTGGGGCTCTATAAGTGAGTCTCAGGGTGTGCAATCAGGTGGTGATACTGACTGATTGATTGATTGATTCATTCAAAGTTTGTGAAGCCTGGGTGAGCATGGAGCTGAAGAGGAGTCCTGCGCAGTCAGCCAGAAGGGACGAGTGGCTGTTAATGGTGTCTGCAGGAATTGCTGGCATGGCGTGGAGGAGTCGCAGTTTATGGTGTCAGCGGGAAGTGCGTGCATGGCTTTGTGGAGTGGCGACTATGGAGAGAGTTGCACTCGGCATGCTCGATTTGGTGGCCGAGAGCTGGACTCAAGCATGCTTAGAATTTTGGCAGAGGCTGACTCATCCTTGCGACTCTGTTATTGGACTGCTGCAACTGGAGATGGACTCTGCTCCAAGGCTGCACTATGGTGTAGGATTCAGGATGGTGATGAATCCAGGTGGAGGAGAAGACGCACGCAGGTGGTGGGGCTCTGTTGCAGGAGCATAAGCACAGAGCCTAAAGCTAATTGGTGTTCCCCCTGTATTGTCTTCTTTTCTCATGTGTGTTGTTAGTGCAGTGGTGGGATTAGTCTCTGCACCGACCAATTCCCTAGTGAGGGTTTAGGGTCAGGGCGAGCAAGGGTTTAAGGTTCGCGTGCGGCGACAGGTGCGAAGCCTGTATAGGGAACGTAAGGAGTGCAGGGACACTGGCTCAGGGGAGCTTAGGAGGTCTCCACGTCCCCATTCCCTATCGCAGGGCCCACCATTGTTAATGTTTCCCAGGTTCCCCCTTATTATTTAAATTCGCTGGACTGGAGGCGGGGTTTCCAGAATTTATATTAACGTGTAATACCTAAATTCGCCAGGGGGAGGCGGTGTATCCATCTGCACGTATTATTATTTAAATTCGCCACTGGAGGTGCTGTATCCAGGGTCACGTGTGTTATGGGTCCGCCTTGCGGTATCATCTGCGTCCAGACACACGTGACCATGACATATACTAGGAGTTCCAAACTGTGGGAAGCCTTGGTCCCTGAAGGGATTAGAATAGCAGGAAGCTTACACTGAGTCACAGCAGAGAGAAGGAAAACTCCCATTCTGCAGAGCAGACTGTAACCTGGTGACAGTTGTAATATCTCCTCTGAACTGCACCTGAACTACAGTAAATGATAAAGTGACTTCCCTTGTCTCCTGCCTTATTACTCTGTACCTTCTACTTCCATCATAATCTCTGGGGGCCAGCCCTGGTTGGAGAGGGTTAAACATCTGCACTGCCATCACCATCTACTCCCTCAAGGATCATCTGCAGTGCCGGCTATACTACAGTCGAACAAGCCAACTGGCGTCACGAATCACTACATAAACTTTATCCTTAATCAATACTCCCCTTTTACATGCCTGCCTGGGGCCATGGACTGGGTCACTGCTGCTGTGACACATCCCTTTAAGACCGGCCCGGTACCGAGTATCCCACGGCGCGTCATTTACAAGGGGATTTAGTTTAGTGAAAGGAGAATGGATCGCCCCAGGGATGTGGGGTTACTCGGTACTGGGCCGGTGTCTCAGAGGGATGTGTCACGGTGGCGGTGACCCGGTCTGTGGCCCTGGGTGTCCATTCAAAAGGGGTGAAACGTAGCCGAATAAAGTTTATAGGTAGATGATATGTGACGCCACCTGTGGTGCTCGGCAATGAAGGGGTTAAGCCGACGCTGCAGTGCAGATCCTTTGGGACAGATGGTATAAGGCAGCAAAGATGTGATAGCTCCCCACAGGTAGAGCTGTAGTCCCAGGGTAGTAGTAATAGGTGTTGAGGAAGAGGGTGTAGTGCTAAGCACAGAGATGAAGCAGTGCTGAAGGGGTTGGAGGAAGAAGGCAATGACACAACAGGGTGCAGTTTCCTTTACCTTTACTTTGCTTTGTAAGTGCAGTACAGGATCCAGATTACAGGTGGAACAGGAGTTAATCAGCCTGGAAGCAACTTAGGAATCTCTCTATGCAGATGGGTTGTGTAGTCTCCTTCCTATCGCTTATCTGAGGTACTTGCAGTTCTGAGTTACACTGAAGTTCCTCTTGCTTGCTCTCTTTTAGAACTCCCCTCGTATGGCAGGCAGCCGTAGCCTTCTCTCTCTCTGGCTCACACACGTTGCTGCTGTGCCTACAAAATCTTAGTTGCGGACAGAGCATTTACAGCCTCTTGTTCCTCCTTTTTTTGTTGCAGGATCATCAGCATCCATACAACCTCGGATACCGGACTCTGGACAAGGCCCTACAGCTAGAAGTGAGCCTGACTTCAGCTCAATCCTCCAGCTCCTCTCTCCCACGTCCACACACTTTGCCTTCTCCACACAAACTCCACTAACTTCCCTTTCCTGGCCACAGAGAGCAGCTCCTCAGCAGTTTGGGTTCAGAGCTCCCTCTGCTGGCCTGGAGTGGGAACTGTGCTGTCTGCTGGATTTACCTGACAGAGAGATCCTTCATTGCTTCCAAGCATGACATCACCCTGCCTAGGAGGAAGGTAATGCCACTGTGGCGACCATACTCCTGGGGGCGCCACATTCCCCCCTAGTGCAATTCAGTAGTCCCGGACTGAGAAAGCATGCGAACATATAAACAAATGAACAATTGTAACTGTTACAAGATTTCAAAAATGAAAAATTACAAAAACCAAAGGTCAAAAATAGCCCTTGTGATGATTAGTCCATGCGTCAAAGTCCATGGTCCAATTCCTGAGCAAGTTAGTAATTATATGCAAGGATTGTTTTGGCCACACATAGTCCTGTGGCCCAATTGTCCATCAAAACAAAATAAGATATTCAAAAAGTTCTTACAGAGTCTCTGTAGAACACATAAGCTTGAAAAGTTGCATATTTACAGGGACAGTTTACATTTTCTATTTGCACTTTAATCTCTATATCTAGCTGGGATCACACCTTTTGTACTACGGGTAGATCTGCGTAACATGGGCACTTCTAATGGCCTATTTAGGTTTAGTGGACCTGTTACTGCTGTTGGTAAACTGGGTAGTAGCCTTCTGCGAACTCTTAGACTCACTGTGGGCATGACAGATTCACCACTGGCAGGGCGAAGATCCTCTTGCTCCACTGCTGGTGTGGCATCCGCTGCCTGAACTTCCTGACTTTCAGAGTTGTCTTGAGTCTCTGCTACTTGAGTTGCAGTAGGCTGGGGAAGGATTAGGACAGGAACTACGATGGCTTGATCCACTCTTGCCCAGTAGTTTGCAGGAAATTCTCCGAGTACGTGCTGACCTTTTTCTTTTCTTCCTCTATGGGTTGAAGGTTGTTTTACTCTCCCATCTTTTCCTTTAGTTGGTCAGGGCACAGTTTCAGATGATCCCTCGATACTGCTGATGAGGTTTCTCTTCCATCCTTACTGATAAGGCACACTTTGGTGTTGTCAAAGTTTGATGGTAGGACAGTGTAGGGTTCAGCTTCCCGTTGGTCATCCAATTTATGCATCCTCCTTTTCCTCTTTAGGACCTGTTTTCCTGGTGACAAGAGAACTGCAGGTGCATGTTGATTGTAGTTCTTTTCCTGTTTTTGTCTCACCTGAGCTAGACTCTTTTTTACGCACTCTTGAACTCTTCGGTATTGCTGCTGCCTCTCTGTGTCCCAGTCAGCATCTGGTGATGTCACCTCAGGTGTCAGGACTCCCATATCCAAATCAATAGGCAACTTGCCAGGCCTCGCTCTCATTAGGTAGGCTGGTGTGCAGTTGGTGGAATTCACAGGAATGTGATTGTAGAGGTCTACCAGATCTGGCAAATTCTCTGGCCACAGATTCCTCTCTTCCAAAGGCAAGGTCTTCAGTAGATCGATCACAACTTGATTCATCTTTTCACACATGCCATTGGTCTGTGGATGGTACAGTGTTGTCCTGATCTTCATGCAACCGTATAAGTTACAGAATTCCGGGAACACTTCTGCTTCAAAGGCTGGACCTTGATCTGTAAGCACTCGCTCGGGATATCCGTGTGGTCGACAAAAGTGCTGTTGGAATGCTCTGGCTGCTGTCCTGGCTGTTTGATCCTTGACAGGCACGACTACCAGGAATCTCGAGTAGTGGTCAACGATGGTAAGAGCATAAACGTAGCCTGAATGGCTTGGGACCACCTTCACATGGTCCAGGGCTACCAACTCGAGTGGCTGTTTAGTTATTATTGGCTGCAAAGAAGCTCGCTGGCTATAACAGTCCTTCCTGCGCAGGTTGCATTGTCCACACTCCCGGCACCAATTTTCAATGGCCTTCCTCATACCAGCCCAGTAGAATCTCTCTCAGAGCAAGGCCTCCAACTTCTTCCATCCAAAGTGTCCTGCTCCATTGTGGTACGCTTCCAAGACCATCGATGCCTCCCTCTTTGGGACTACCACCTGCCAGACCAGCTCATGAGTGTGGGCACTGATACTCCTCCAACACAGCTTTCCGTCATAGATGAACAACCGGCCTCTCTCCTTCCACAACTGCTGGGTTTCTTCAGGAGAATCTGGACCTGGGCGTGAGTCAGCTTGTGACAGTAGCTCCTTTACCAGGTGGACTGTGGGGTCGCTATCCTGCGTTTCTGCCCAGTCATGATGAGGCAACGGATTTAGGGTGGCCTTTTTCACAATGGATCGTCTGTTTTTTACTCCTTGGTCACGTTGGGCCGCAATTGACCAGTGGAAGGCAGGTAACTCTATTTCTTCGAGTGCCTCAGGGTCTTCTCCCCCATCTGGCAGATTTGGCATCCTGGACAGCACATCAGCATTGGCATTCTTGTGCCCTGCTCGGTACTTGATGGTAAATTCATAGTTAGACAGCTGAGCCATCCATCACTGCTCTAGTGCACCTAGTTTTGCAGTTTCCAAGTGAGTCAGTGGGTTGTTGTCCGTGAAGATGGTAAACTTGGCTGAAGCTAGGTAATGCTTGAATCGTTCAGTCACAGCCCAGACTATGGCGAGGAACTCCAGTTTGAAGGAACTGTAGTTGTCAGGGTTCCTTTCAGTGGGACGAAGCTTCCTGCTGGCGTAGTAGATCACTCTTTCTTTGCCATTCTGTACCTGTGACAGCACTGCTCCCAGTCCCATGTTGCTGGCATCAGTATACAGAACAAATGGTTGGTCATAATCTGGGTAGGCCAGAACTTCATCTCCTGTGAGAGCCATTTTCAGTCAAGTGAAGGACCTCTCCAGTTCCTCATTCCATTCAAATGTAGGACTCTTCTTCCTGGCTTTCTTGAGCTGGCCCACTAGAAGATTTTGCATAGGTGTGGCTATCTCAGTGAAGCCTTTGATGAGCTTTTGGTTGTAGCCTACCAACCCGAGAAATTGACTTACCTCATGGAGGTTGCTGGGCTTCTGCCAGTCCCGGATGACAGTGACTTTGTCAGGATCCAGTGCCACACCTTCTGCACTCACTACATGACCGAGGTACTGCACCTTGGGCTTCAGGAGGTGGCATTTGGATGGCTTCACTTTCAGGCCAAAGTTGGACAAGGCTTCAAACACCTCAGCCAGGTGCTCCAGATGATCTTCATAAGTCTTGGAGAAAACAATGACATCATCAAGGTACAACAGAACTGTCTCGAAGTTCTTGTGTCCAAGACAGCACTCCATTAGCCATTGAAATGTCCCTGGGGCGGTGCAGAGCCCGAACGGCATGTAGTCGAACTCGCAGAGGCCCATTGGTGTAGTAAACGCTGTTTTCTCTTTGTCTGCCTCTGCGACGGGAACCTGCCAATACCCACTAGTGAGATCTAAGGTGGAAAAATAGTTAGCAGTTTTCAGTGCAGCAAATGACTCTTCAATTCTGGGTAATGGGTAGGCATCCTTATGTGTAATGCTGTTAATTTTTCTGTAATCAACACACATTCTCATGGTACCATCTTTCTTTTTCACAGAGACTATTGGGGCTGCCCAGGGGCTACAACTATCTCTGATCACCCCAGCTTCCTTCATTTCCCGCAACATACTTTTGGCACATTGATATTGTGTTGGGGGTATAGGCCGGTACCTCTCTTTAATGGGTGGATGATCTCCATTGGGGATGTGATGTTGAACCCCTTTTGCCTTCCCAAAGTCTAGAGGGTGTTTGCTGAATACCCGCTTGTACTCCTGAGCCACTCGGTAAACCCAATTCTTTTGGTAGTAAGGGGTGGAGTCAGTTCTCACATGCAGCTGCTGACACCACTCCTCCAGCTGCTTTACAGAGCCATTGTCCCCTGCCTCGTTGGATGAGACCAAGGGCTCTGCTGCCTGTATTGCATTGTTACTGACAGTAACCAGCTTAGCAACTGTGACATACCGAGGTACTGTGGCCTCCTCCTCCCCATAATTCAAGAGGCGTACAGGTACTCTCCCTTTGCGGATATCAACTACCTCTCTGGCTGTCAGGACAGTGGGCCGGCTTTCAGAGTACACTGGCTCTACCAATGCCTGGTAATCTTTTCCTCTGAGGCCTATGGCTGCCCGACACCAAATTCACATTTCACATCTGGGGGGTATCGAAATGGGGAAAGAATCATTCACTCTGACACTGCCAATTTCTCCGCCAGACAGTTCAACCTGCTGTCTTTGCATCAGGGCTTTGATCTCCTTCTGCAGGACTCGTTGTTCACTGGAACAAGCAGTCTCGGCTACCTGTTGCAACAAAACAATAACCTCGGCAAGACAATTTTCAATCACATTAGTACCTAAGGTCATCATTGGGTTACATTCTCGTCGATCAATGTCTACAACTATCAGACCTTGAGATTTTATTTCCACTCTCCCCACCTTAATGGTAATCTCTTTACATCCTACTTGCGGCAAAGACTGACCATTGCTGGCAACTACTGTCAGCTCATCACTTGGGCCGCGAGTAAGTTCAGAGTCAGCCCAATACCGTTTGTAAAGGATAAATGGCATAGTTGTCACTTGAGAGCCAGTGTCCAGCAAAGCGTTCATGGAGATGCCGTCAATCACCACTGGGAGGACCGGTCGCCCTCCAACATACTTGTCTCGCCTGTTCTTTGGGCCTTGTGGTCCTACTCCTGGGGGTTGGTCCTCTGCCCCAGGGGTTGCTCATTTAAATAACAGAATTGATGTGGCCTGCCTTGCGGCAGTGACGACAGATTGGACATCCGTCCTGGTCACAGCGATCGTTGTCTCTCCCTCGGAGAGGGAGCCACGGGACATCCTCTGGACTGGAGGCCAGCTGGATCTTCTCTTTTGAGGACACCTGCATGGACTGCACAGTTTTGGCAAGTGCAGCCATATTTTTGGTTAGCTCTTGGACCTGAAGGCGCAGTTCTGTAGATGGATCATTATCCAGAGTCTGTGTGCCAGCCTCCACAGGGCTCGGAGGGAAAGATGCTGCTTCTTGGTGGTATGTGATAGCTGTGCGCCTAGAGGGCGCTGGACGGCTGACATTTGGTTCATGCAGCACCCGGATAGCCCTGTCTTTAAAGTATGCAAAGTCTAGATCAGGGTTTTGTAGGGCTATGATGCGCAGCTGTGCTCTGTGGGTACTGGATAGGAGTCCCTCAATAAATTGCTCCTTTAACAGTCTGTCTCCATCTTTCATACTGTCTGGGTCAATCTGCTTTATGGCTTTCAGCGCCTCCTGCAGGTTAAGAGCATAGTCCCATATACTGTCCTGCACTCTTTGCTTACACCCAAAGAATCTCATTTTTATTTCAGCTACAGTTCGTGTGTCAAAGGTGCTTCTTAGCTTAGCCAGAATTTTTTTTAACAGTCTCTTTATCAGTGTCCTGCCAGGACTTTACTTCTCTTTGCGTTGCACCAGTTAGCTACCCAATAAGGATGTTCACTTTTTGGCTTTCAGACAGAGGATACACCTCAAACTGCACAGTCTCTCTTTGAATTCACTCAGGGTATGTGACTCCCCTGAGTACTGCGGTAACCAGGCCACTCCCGGTATATAGGGCATGGACAGCGGCAGTGGGCGCTTGTTCTTGCGGTGCTCTGGAGGCAGTGCTGGCCGATGGATTCTGCAGTGCCATTGGAGCCGCAGCTGCGCTGGCCCCTGCATCTTGCGGCGCTGTGGGGGGTGCGGTGGCGTTCACAGCTGCATCTTCTCTTGCCTCAGACATTCTCCCCCCCAGTTAACGTTGGCCAGGCCCCGTGTTTCACTGGCTTAAAGTTTGCCGCTCCGCAGGCTGGGTGATCGGGGCACCCCCCTCTAGCTTCCCGTGCGTGCCAAGTGGAGGGGTAATGGCGCAATTGCACAATAAGTCTATGGCACACAATACAGTCTCTGGCACACAGGACCCGGTGGCACCGGGCTTCGTAAATCCTGCTTGTGATGCCAAAAATGGATCGCCCCCAGGGCTGTGGGGTTACTCGGTACTGGGCCGGTGTCTCAGAGGGATGTGTCACGGTGGCGGTGACCCGGTCCATGGCTCTGGGTGTCCATTCAAAAGGGGTGAAACATAACCGAATAAAGTTTATAGGTAGAAGATACGTGACACCACCTGTGTGCTCGGCAATGAAGGGGTTAAGCCGACGCTGCAGTGCAGATTCTCTGGGACATATGGTATAAGGCAGCAAAGATGTGATAGCTCCCCACAAGTAGAGCTGTAGTCCCAGGGCAGTAGTAATAGGTGTTGAGGAAGAGGGTGTAGTGCTAGGCATAGAGATGTAGCAGTGCTGAAGGGGTTGCAGGAAGAAGGCAATGACACAACAGGGTGCAGTTTCCTTTACCTTTACTTTGCTTTGTAAGTGCAGTACAGGATCCAGATTACAGGTGGAACAGGAGTTAATCAGCCTGGAAGCAACTTAGGAATCTCTCTATGCAGATGGGTTGTGTAGTCTCCTTCCTAGCGCTTATCTGAGTTACTTGCAGTTCTGAGTTACACTGAAGTTCCTCTTGCTTGCTCTCTTTTAGAATTCACCTCGTATGGCAGGCAGCCATAGCCTTTCTCTCTCTCTGGCTCACACACGTTTCTGCTGTGCCTCCGAATCTTAGTTGGGGACAGAGCATTCATAGCCTCTTGTTTCTCCGTTTTTTTGCTGCAGGACCATCAGCATCCATACAACCTCAGATACCGGACTCCGGACAAGGCCCTACAGCTAGAAGTGAGCCTGACTTCAGCTCAATCCTCCAGCTCCTCTCTCCCACGTCCACACACTTCGCCTTCTCCACACAAACTCCACTAACTTCCCTTTCCTGGCCACAGAGAGCAGCTCCTCAGCAGTTTGGGTTCAGAGCTCCCTCTGCTGGCCTGGAGTGGGAACTGTGCTGTGTGCTGGATTTACCTGACAGAGAGATCTTTCATTGCTTCCAAGCATGACATCACCCTCCCTAGGAGGAAGGTAATGCAACTGTGGCGACCATACTCCTGGGGGTGCCACAAGAACACTTCGATAGGCAGTTGCGTAAACAGGGTCCCTGCATACATGATATGTATCTCTCTTCACGAACCCAGATCATCATTCTGCTGCATCTTTTATTAGCCTTTGAGTGCCACCCACATACCCTCCCTGTGATGACCTCGTGTAGGCAAGGTTGTGGGCTGTTCTCAGACCTTCAGGATTTTATGAAATCACAATGTATAAATGTATAAATATATGCGGGGACCGCACAAAGACCTTTCTAATGATCTTTTTACTCTTAGACCTGTGACGGGGACAAGGGGGCATCCTCTACGTCTGGAGGAAAGAAGGTTTAAGCATACTCACAGATGCAGATTCTTTACTGTAAGAGCAGTGAGACTATGGAACTCTCTGCCATATGATGTTGTAATGAGTGATTCCCTACTAAAATTTAAGAAGGGCCTGGATGCCTTTCTTGAAAAGTATAATATTACAGGGTATATACACTAGTTTCCTTAATATTGCGTTGATCCAGGGAGCTAGTCTGATTGCCGTATGTGGAGTCGGGAAGGAATTTTTTTCCCCAATGTGAAGCCTACTGTTTGCCACATGGGTTTTTTTTGCCTTCCTTTGGATCAACATGTTAGGGCAGGTTAGGACAGGATATGGGTTGAATTAAAGTAGATGGACTTAAAGTCTCCCTTCAACCTTAATAACTATGTTACTATGTTACAACTTACGCGATAACTCCTCACCGTACGACTGCAGAAGTTTTGAGACTGATGCCTCATTTTATATCATGATTTTATCTTTACTTAGGGACCAAACATGGCCTAGCTGTTGGCAGTTATCTGGCCCTTAAGACTTTGGGGCCTTTTGGCAGGGGTTATAGTTATGAGAAAATATATATCTTTTTCCCTGGTTAGCCCTTGCACCAAAAGTGTATGTTTCATTAATATCAGATCTATAGAAACTCCCATATTCTATATTTTCTTTCAGAGACATGCTGTCTGTCTCAGATGCAACACTTCTCTTGCAGGGACAAAGGTGTCTAGTGTACATGTAAAATATTTCCCTTGAGCGGACAATGTATTTACTGCGGACAAAAGGTTTCCTCCACTTTGTTATTTATGCATAAATATTGTATTATTTAGATCTTTGTCTATGCACAATATACATCCTCCTTAAGTCCCCTGGGCATGAATTTAATTAAGATGGTTCACAGCTTTACATAGCAGCAGCTTTGAGTGCTAGCTCCTATTTCCTTATATATGGGAGAAGGGAAAAAATGGAGGTGGAGGATATGTGGAGGGACCTCTTAATATTTTCTATGACAGGTGACAAGGTGTTGTTGCCTAAGCATTGCTGAAAGACCGTGAGATAGATGCAAAATGTCAGAAGTGGGGCTACAATCTGAGTGATATGAAACAGAAAGAGAAAGTACAGTCATTTTAAGGGCAGTCTGCAGTTATTCAAACCAGGGAGAGGATATGCTGGAAGGGAATCCAACGACATCCTCTAATGGAACCATCCCACCAAGACCAGGGAAGTGGCAGACTGGACCTGATCGTGTCCGCGACCAGAACATGTCCAGATGTTAGATTTCTGCCAGGAATGCTGCTGACAGACGGAAAAGTCTGAGACCTAGAGTGAGAGGTGTTGGACGCTGCTGAGGCCCCTAATTTTGCCACAAAAAACTGGGAAAACTTATTGACTCGAGTATAGGCCTAGGTTGGGAAATGCAGCAGCTACTGGTAAATTTCAAAAATAAAAATAGATGCCTATAAAAGTAAAATTAATTGAGACATCAGTAGGTTAAATGTTCTTGAATATCCATATTGAATCAGAAGCCCCATATAATGCTCCATGCAGTTCATGATGGGCCCATAAGATGCTCCATACAAAATATGCCCCATATAATGCTCCATAAAGTTCATGATGCTCCATAGAATATGCCCCATACGCTGCTCCATAAAGGTTGATGGCCCCATAAGATTCTCCATAGAATAATATGCCCCATATGCTGCTCCATAAAGGTTGATGGCTCCATAAGATGCTCCGTAGATATATATGCCTGATATGCTGCTCCAAAAAGGTTGATGGCCCCATCCATAAGATGCTCCATAGAACAACATGCCCTATATGCTGCTACTGCTGCGATTTAAAAAAAGACATATTCACCTCTCGTCACTGGGGGCCAGGTGCCGTGCCCTGAGCAGGTGGTGACACCAGCGTGCTATGGGCGCCAGGTGCCGGTGTCACTGCTGGCTCAGGGCCCCGGCACCTGCGATATTCACCTGTCCCCATTCCACCACCGCGCACCGCTCTGTCTTCCTGGTCTCTGCAGTGACTGTTCAGACACTAACCACGTCATCACACCCTCTGACCTGAACGTCACAGCCAGAGGACACGGAAGACAGAGCGGAGCACGGTGGTGGAACGGGGACAGGTGAATATTGCATGGCTCCTCCCACCCTCCTCATCATACTCACCCCCTCCTGGCGTGGTCTCTGCACTTTATGCTTCTCCGATGGTCTTTGGTGCTGGCAGCTCCTTCCAGTGCGTGGATATTCATTACTTTAATGAGCGGTACCACGTGACCGCTGAACACAGGAAGAGCTGCGGAGTCGGAGACCATCTGAGAAGCAGGGAAGTGCAGAGACCGCGTCAGGAGGTGGTGAGTATGATCTGACAGCCACCGGCTTATGCGCTCCCCTCCCCCGCTTTCCCCCTGGGACAATAACTCGAGTATAAGCTGAGAGGGGCACTTTCAGCCTAAAAGAACGGGCTGAAAATCTCGGCTTATACTCGAGTATATACAGTAAGTTAAAGTCATCAACGATACCGTTCAGCTGCTGGTGGGACCCTGAATCCGTCCGTATACACTGAATGTATGTCTGGAGTAGATCCAGGTAGGTAAGTAAACAAAGACCCACTGGCCGCTGCAGCGGGTAACCATGAATGCACCTCACTACATTCTGGCACCAAAATACTCAAGGCTGAGAGCCTGTAGCTATATAGGCATATTGACTGTGTCAGGCCAAGTTTATTGACAAAATCAGAGCCTGGAACGTCCAGATTTGCTGTAACATTTCCTGTTTGTTCCGTAATTAAGAATCCTAATCCACGCCTGGGTGCCACCATGGCATGCAATGGACTTCAGACCAAATTTGAACTTCTTTTTGTTTCAGGAGAGAATTTCTGAGGAACATTATACTGCGAAATGGTTAAATGTTAGGGTATTTTTGGTGAAACAGCCAATCAGAGCGATAGTAATATTTCATCAATGAAAATTGATGAAATATTACAATCCAGCCATGGCCGATGCAGCAGTAGCATCGGACATGGCTGGAGACTGTGATCCGACCCCCCCCCACCGGCTCACAGGGCCAATCGGCCCCCGATACCGACTGACGGCGGCAATGTGCCGCCGCCGTCATCATCGGCTCCCCTCCCTGTTGTGAGTTCATTTTTCCCTTCACTATTGAGGTCTGATGAACTCCCTCCTCTGGTGAAGGAAGGTAGTGAGGCTGATTATCAGACACCTGGGCAGCTAGATGATGACTGGGTGGCTGGAATTGAGGACTGGATATAAGGCTGCCGACGCCCTTCTTCCTGGCTGGTGATTTTCCTGCTGGATTCTTGGAGACCAGTCTGATTCCTGCATCTCAAAGCTAAGTTTTTCTGCTCTGCTTTGTACTCTTCTGTTTTGTTTTTTGTTTTGCCTTGTTTTTTTGGGAGTTCTGCCATCCCCGGCCGGGGGTGAGCTGAATTCCATTTTTGTCTCTGATCTGTTGATCTTTTGCTCTGTCTTCAGAATATACCTGAGTGCTGATATAGTCTTTTGAAGCCTAGCGACTTCAGGGCCTGTTTTTCCTATCAGTCGGTTGGCTCATTTTGATAGGGTTTTTGCGGATGGCAGACAGCAGCTTTCATATCCTGTCCTATGTAGCTAGCTTGGGCCCCATCATTTGCTCAACCTATCTTTCTATCTGTGTTAGTGTTTTCATCTTGCTTCACCGTCATTATATGTTGGGGGCTGCCTATTGCTTTGGGGTCTGCTCTGGGGCAGTTTAGTTTTTCCCCTTTCTGTCTTTAGGCTATCTAGTTCTCCGGCTGTGATCGAGGGGTTTAGGGCACCTTAGGAACCCCCCACGGCTACTGCTAGTTGTTGTGGATAGGTCCAGGGGTCTGCAATCCGATAGCTGCCAACCTCTCTGGTTTTTCTGGACTTAGCTGGTAATTTGTTTTTTCCTCCTTCGGCGACTCATCATAACACCTCCCCCTTCTCTGTGCTCCCCCCACCTTCCGACCCCCCCGGTACCTCCAATGTCCCTCTCCGTCTCCCGGTGTCCCGCGGTCCCGGACCATGGGTGCCGCCATCTTGAAAATGGCGGGCGCATGCGCAGTCCGCCCGCCGGCTGCAATTTCCCTTCATTCTATTATGATCACTGTGATAAACTCTCACAATGATCAAAATAGAATGAAAAGTAAATAAACCCCCGTTTATCACCCCCATAGGCAGGATCAACTAATAAAACAAAGAAATTATTTTTATTTTTATTTTTCCATTAGGGTTAGGGTTAGGGTTGGAAAGAGGGTTAGGGTTGGAAAGAGGGTTAGGGTTGGAAAGAGGGTTAGGGTTAGGGTTGGAAATAGGGTTAGGGTTGGAATTAGGGTTAGGGTTGGAATTAGGGTTAGGGTTAGAACTAGGGTTAGGGTTGGAATTAGGGTTGGAATTAGGGTTACGGATAGGGTTAGGGGTGTGTTGGGGTTAGGGTTATGGTTAGGGTTGGGATTAGGGTTAGGGATGTGTTGGGGTTAGGGTTGTGGTTAGGGGTGTGTTGGGGTTAGGGTTGGAGTTAGAATTGCGGCGTTTCCACTGTTTAGGCACATCAGGGGGTCTCTAAACGCGACATGGTGCAACCATTGATACCAGCCAATTTTGCGTTCAAAAAGTCAAACGGTGCTCCCTCCTTTCCAAACCCCGACGTGTGCCCAAACAGTGGTTTACCCCAACATATGGGGTATCAGCGTACTCAGGAAAAATTGCACAACAACTTTGGTGGTCTAATTTCTCCTGTTATCCTTGGGAAAATAAAAAATTGGGGGCTAAAATATTATTTTTTTGGAAAAGAAATGATTTTTTTATTTTCATGTCTCTGTGTTATAAACGTCTGTGAAGCACTTGGGGGTTCCAAGTGCTCACCAGACATCTAGATAAGTTCCTTGGAAGGTCTAGTTTCCAAAATGGGGTCACTTGTGGGGGGTTTCTACTGTTTAGGCACATCAGGGGCTCTCCAAACGTAACGACGACCGCAGACCTTTCCATCAAAGTCTGCATTTCAAAATGTCACTACTTCCATTCTCAGCCCTTACGTGCACCCAAACAATGGTTCCTCCCCACATATGGGGTATCAGCATACTCAGGACAAACTGGACAACAACTTTTGGGGTCCAATTTATCCTGTTACCCTCGTGGAAAAAAAATTGCTGGCTAAAAATCATTTGTTTTTAGCAAAAAAAATGATTTTTTGTTTTCACGGCTCTGCATTATAAACTTCTGTGAAGCACTTGGGGGTTCAAAGTGCTCACCACACATCTAGATAAGTTCCTGGGGGGGTCTAGTTTCCAAAATGGGGTCACTTGTGGGGCGTTTCCACAGTTTAGGTACATCAGGGGCTCTGCAAATGTAACGATGCCTGCATACCATTCCATCAAAGTCTGCATTCCAAAACGTCACTACTTCACTTCCGAGCCCCGACGTGTGCCTAAACAGTGGCCCCCACCCACATATGGGGTACCAGCATACTCAGGACAAACTGGACAACAACTTTTGGGGTCCAGTTTCTCCTGGTACCCTTGTGAAAATAAAAAATTGTGCACTTAAAAAATAATTTTTTGAGTTAAAAAAAAATTTTTTTATTTTCACGGCACTGCGTTATAAACTTTTGTGAAGCACTTGGGGGTTCTAAGTGCTTACTATGCATCTAGAAAAGTTCCTTAGGGGGTCTAGTTTCCAAAATGGGGTTATTTGTGGGGGAGCTCCAATGTTTAGGCACACAGGGGCTCTCCAAACACGACATGGTGTCCGCTAACGATTAGAGGTAATTTTAATTTCAAAAAGTCAAATGGCGCTCCTTCCCTTCTGAGCCCTGCCGTGCGCCCAAACAGTGGTTCCCCCCCACATATGGGGTATCGGCGTACTCAGAACACATTGCACACCAACTTTTGTGGTCCAATTCCTCCTGTTACCCTTGCGAAAATAAAAAATAGCGTGCTAAAAAATCATTTTTGAGGAAAAAAAATGATTTTTTATTTTCACTGCTCTGCGTTATAAACTTCTGTGAAGCACCTGGAGGTTCAAAGTGCTCACTACACATCTAGGTAAGATCCATAATGGGTCTAGTTTCCAAAATGGTATCACTTGTGGGGGAGCTCCAATATTTAGGCACACAGGGGCTATCCAAATGCGACATGGTGTCCGATAACGATTGGAGCTAATTTTCCATTCAAAAAGTCAAATAGCGCTCCTTCACTTACGGACCCTGTCGTGCGCCCAAACAGTGGTTTATGACGACATATGAGGTATCGATGTATTCAGGAGAAATTGCCCAACAAATTTTAGGATCCATTTTATCCTGTTGCCCATGTGAAAATGAAAAAAACTGAGGCTAAAAGAAAATTTTTGTGAAAAAAAAGTACTTTTTTTTTTTACCGATCAATTTGTGAAGCACCTGGGGGTTCAAAGTGATCACTATGCATGTAGATAAGTTCCTTGGGGGTCTAGTTTCCAAAATGGGGTCACTTGTGGGGGAGCTCCAATGTTTAGGCACACAGGGGCTCTCCAAACGCGACATGGTGTCCGCTAAATATTCCAGCATGTTTTCCATTCAAAAGTCAAATGGCGCTCCTTCCCTTCTGAGCCCTGCCGTGCGCCCAAACAGTGGTTCATGACCACATATGAGGTATCGGTGTACTCAGGAGAAATTGCCCAACAAATTTTAGGATCCACTTTATCCTGTTGCCCATGTGAAAATGAAAAAATTGATCCTAAAAGAAAATTTTTGTTGTAAAAACTAAAATGTCCATTTTTTCTTTCCACGTTGCTTTAGTTCCTGCGAAACACCTGAAGGGTTAATAATCTTCTAGAATGTAGTTTTGAGTAGCTTGAGGGGTGCAGTTTTTAGAATGGTGTCACTTTTGGGTATATTCTGCCATATAGACCCCTCAAAGTGACTTCAAATGTGATGTGATCCCTAAAAAAATGGTTTTGTAAATTTTGTTGTAAAAATGAGAAATCGCTGGTCAACTTTTAACCCTTATAACTTCCTAACAAAAAAAAATTTGTTTCCAAAATTGTGCTGATGTAAAGTAGACATGTGGGAAATGTTATTTAGTTACCACTTTGTGTCACATAACTCTCTGGTTTAACAGAATAAAAATTCAAAATGTGAAAATTGCAAAATTTTCTAAATTTTTACCAAATTTCTGATTTTTTCACAAACAAATGCAAAAATTATTGACCTAAATTTACCACTAACATGAAGCCCAATATGTCACGAAAAAACAATCTCAGAATCGCTAGGATCCGTTGAAGTGTTCCTGAGTTATTACCTCATAAAGGGACACTGGTTAGAATTGCAAAAAATGGCCAGGTCATTAAGGTCAAAATAGGCTGTGTCATGAAGGGGTTAAAGTCACATCTGGATGGGGAAGGGATACTTGATTTGGGGATAGAGGTAATTGATTGTAAGATTATAAACTGTTGTGCTGTACTGCAAGCGAGCCCATATATTACACTCATATAATTGTCCCAGTTCCAGGGGCACTAACAGGTAAAAGATGACTGGTTTAGACACGCCAGTAGGTAAATTTATAGAAAGTATAGTAGATACAGTTTGTGCGACATGCTGTACAGAACATGGGTCTCAGCCTCTCGGCTGAATGTCTGTGTAATGTTTTGAATATTTTCTATTTTCTGGCTGAGTCATCCACACAACTACGGTAAGTACAATAATTATAATGAGTGAACTGTAGTAGTGGTGGGTGAATCCGTAGATGTTTGGGTCCAGGGGGTTCTGCTGAACATTTTTAAAAAGTTTGGTTCGGGTACAACAACGGTACCCGAACTTGAACCCGAACCCCATTCAAATGATTGGGGGGCACAAACATCCAGTGTTTCCCAAGCTGTCATCTGTGTTGTGTGGGCCTGTCCTGCAGAAAGTGCCAAGTCAGAGCATGTCTTTTTCACCGCAGGTGGTGTCATCACAGACAGGCGCATCCATCTATCCACAGACAACGTGGGGAAAATAAAATTCCTAAAAATGAACAAGGTGTGGATCACAAAGGACATGACCTGACTTTTGGCTGACTAGACAATTATATCAGCCGCACCCAGCCGTGGTTACATTGTATTTGGATTTGTTTCATTTTGTGGTGTCTCAAAATTTAAACAAACCAAAAGGAAAAAAATAAAACAGTGTTGGCCCTCTCCCCCTCTTTCATGTACGACATCACGTCCACCTCCATCCCCTCCTCCACTTAAACCTCTGTCTCATAGTCCTATTTTTTATTGTTGTTCATTTATTTTCTCTCTCTTATTTTAAGTCATTTGTAAAAGTGTTTGCCCCCTCCTCTTCTTCCATGAACACCACCACGTCCACCTCCACCCCTCCTCCACTTGGACCTCTGTGTCATGGGTCAAGTTGTTTTATTTTTGTTTATTTCTTTTTTTATCTGTTATTTGAAGTAATTTGGATGCATGGATGGATAAGTGAGGGATGGATGGATGAGAGAGATCGATATATGAACCCATTTTTGATAACCAGCCAAGAGAAAGCATACGGATGGGGACTGCAGACCTCAGCTGTCTTCTTTCTCTTAGCTGGTTATTCAAAATAAGGGGGAAACTTTTTTTAATTTATTTCTTACTAATATAAATAAATGAATTGAAGAAAATATCTTGGATCCCCCTTATTTTTAATAATCAGCTGAGGGAAAGCTAACTGCGGGGGGGGGGGCGAATTTTATTATTATGGGAACTGGCCAATAGACTATTAATATCAGCTCACAACTGTTTGTTTAGCCTTTACTGGTTATTATAGGGGAGAGACCCTCTCAAGAAATGATGTGGGGTCACCGTTATATTCAATAACCAACAAAGGCTAAATAGACATATGCTGCCTGATAGTAATAGCTCAGGAAAGTGCCATGGATATTGGCCCCCTCCCAGACTAATAGCATTGTCCCTCAGCCACCACAGAAATGGCACATCCATTAGATGTGTCAATTCTGGCACTTACCCTAGCTCTTCCCATTTTCACTGGTGCAGAGGCAAGTGGGGTGATAGTTGGGGGTTGATGTCACCTTTGTATTGTCAGGTAACATCAAGCCCACAGGTTAGTAATGGAGAGGCATTTATACGGCTTCCCCATTATTAATCCCATTGTCATATTGTAATAGAGACACAGTAAGAATAAAGTCCTTTTTTCTTTAAATAAAACTCCTCAACCCTCTTTACCCATTTATTTACAAAAATAAAAATAAAAAATCACCATATTCTTCACCTGTCCAACTATAATCCACATGTCCCACAATGTGCTCCAACACTGCTACATCTGGATTTCATGGCTGATCAGTGGCATGATCCAACCACTCAGAGAAACAGTGCAGAAATTAATTATTGAGCAAGTGAAGGAAGGTGCAATCATAATAAACAGCTTATACTGAGAATACACATAAACATGTACTAATAATAATAAAATAACTGAAAATAAACATGAACATACAATAAAAAAATATAACTGAGAATACACATAAACATGTGATAATAATAAAATAACTGAGAATATAAATAAACATGTGATAATAATATAACTGAAAATATATATAAACATATACTACTGCTACTACTAATAATAATAATAAATGAGAATATACATAAACATATAATAAAAATATAGCTGAGAATATACATAAATATACAATAATAAAAATGTAACTGACCATACATATAAAAATGGAATAATAATAATATAACTGAGAATATACATAAACATATAATAAAAACATATCACAGAATACACATAGACGTGGAATAATAATACACTAATAATAATAATAATAATAATAATAAAAAATAAGAATATACATAAACATATAATAATAGTAATAATATAAGTGAGAATATACATAAACATGGAATAATTATAATATAATCTGAAAATATACATAAACATATAATAAAAACATAACAGAATGCACATAAACACGGAATACTAATAATAAAATAGCTGAGAATATACATAAAAGTTGAATAGTAATAATAATGAAGATAATATTAATAATATAATTAAAAACTGAAAACGCACATGTAATAATAATAACTGAGAATATACATATATATACAATACTAATACTACTACTGGTACTACTATTTCTACTGCTACTACTAATTATAAATGAGAATATACGGTACATAAACATATAATAATAACTGAGGGCATACATAAACATGGAATAATAATAATAATAATAATAATAAAATAATAAAATAACTGAGAATATACATAAACATATAATACTACTACTTCTACTACTACTAATATATAAGCATATAATAACTGAGAATATACATAAACATGGAATAATAATAAAAATATAACTTAAAATATAATAAAAACATATAACATAATACACATAAATAATGGAATAATAACAACAATAACTGAGAGTATACATAAACATGGAATAATAATGATACTAACAACTGTAATAATAAAATATCTGAGAATATACATAAACAGAATACTAATAATTAATAACTGAGAATACAAATAAGCATATAACACTACTACTAATACTAATAACTGAGGATATACATAAACATGGAATAATAATAATGTAATTACTGAGCATACACAAAACATGAAAATAATTATAATAGTAATAAAAAAAATTGAGAATAAATATTTTGGAAATTTGGCTAAATTGGCATTGTATTCCATTCACTATACTGGAGACACAAACATATTAGCTAACCCTCTGCCAAAATTAGGAGACGGTGTGTTCTGTCCTTAAAGTTGTGGCAGATGCAGGAGCTTTCACATTGATATCAGGCTTGAGGAGGATTAGAAAAACATGGCAGCTTAATTCCAAAACCTCCTGTCCATGGACCGTGTGTGGATTGCTATTCAGTACCATACACTGCAGTGGAGCTGAGGTTATTATTCCAGGCACAGCCCAAATCATGCACCAAGCTTTCCTAATCCTGGACATTCCCATGAACCCACAAGGTCTTTTTCTCTGTGCAATATTTTCTCAAGCACAACACTTCACTACCACTAGATGGCAGTAGGGACACAGTTTTTCATTATTTTTTGTCTTGTGAGTTCTGATCTTGTGTCCATTATTTCCTGCTGGTTCAGCCCTGCACAGACATTACAGCAGTCACAATAGGTCACGTCCCTGCTATATCTTTTATTACAGTTATATATGATTATATATAGTTATATACGATTCCCTGGTGAAAGGTCTGTGTCGTCTAATGGCGCATGCTGTAATTTTCTTTATGTGTAATGCCAATTACTGCCATGAACCATGTACAGTTAGAGGGAGGGACTGTCTCTACTTTAAAGATATCTATTATCAGCAGGCTTTAAATATGGAAATACTGCCTGCCTCCCAATAATAATATCTTTTTTTTAAGAGATTTGATGTACCAGTCATGAGAAATCTAGTGTAGAATCTGTATGCAAATCAGGTTGGAGGTGCATCGAGGACGTATTTGTGCACTTGGACTGCTTCTTAAAGGTGCAAGGACTCTCCCCCAGGGAACTTCCAGGTGCAAGGACTTACCCCCAGTGCACATCTAGGTGCAAGGACACCCACCCAGTCCTCTTCCAGGTGCAAGGACATGCCCCAGTTCACTTTCAGGTACCTGGACACACCCCCAGAGTACTTTCAGATGCAAAGACATGTCCCCAGTGCACTTCCAGGTGCAAGGACACCCCCAGTGATGTTCCAGGATAAAGGACACCCCCAGTGATGTTCCAGGATAAAGGACACCCCCAGTGATGTTTCAGGATCAAGGACATGCCCCAGTGCACTTCCAGGAGCAAGAACTCACCCCCATTGCTCCTCCAGGTGTAAGGACATACCACACTAAACTTCCAGGTGCAAAGACACCCACCCAGTGCTCTTCCAGGTGCAAGGACACTCCCCCAGTGCTTTCAGGTTCAAGGACACCCCCCAGTGCTCTTCGACGTGCAAGGGCGCACCCCAGTGAACTTCCAGGTGCAAGGAAAAACTCCCAGTGCTCTTCCAGGTAAAAGGACATGCTCCAGTGCACTTTCAGGTATAAGGGCACACCCCCAGTGTACTTTCAGACACAAGGACACGCCCCCAGTACACATTCAGACACACCCCATTGAACTTGCAGGTGCAAGGACACCCACCCAGTTCTCTTCCAGGTGCAAGGACAGCCCCCCTGCTCTTTAAGGTGCAAGGACACCCCTCATTGCTCTTCCAGGTTCAAGTACTCTTTCAGGTGAAAGGACACCACCCAGTGCACTTCCAGGTGTAAGGACACCACCCAGTCAGGCTTGGAATGGCCCATAGGGTAACAGGGGAATCCCCTGGTGGGCTCCTGTGCAAATCTGGGCCCCCATCTCCACTGTATGGGCAGTACTTGATTCACACAACACACAACTTATTATTACATAGAGACATAGGTATATTTGTGAATAAGGGTAGTGTAATATTTGTATGCAGGTGAAAAGTGGGCCCCCCCAAAGTCAATGTTACTGGTGGGCCCATGACACCCCAGTCCGACACTGCGACCCAGTGCACTTCCAGGTGTAAGGACTCACCCCAGTGCTCTTCCAGTCTGATTTATATGCACTTTTTATGCTACATTACTCATGACTGGCACATTGAATCACCCAGAAGGAAGAGCACATACAACCATATACATGTGTGTAAAAACGTGCTTGCAGGTTCCTTTTAAGGAAAAAAGCTGAGCATGGGGTCTTATTGGAAAATTGATGCAAATTAGCTCTCTCCAAAGAAAAGAAAACTATCTCACAAGCCAGAAATTCATCTTGTCTGACTTGGCCCTGGTAATGTGAGGATTGTGAAAGAATCACACATTGACTAATAGGGTAGATTCCCACATTAGGTGTCGACTCACTCACTTTCATTCTGCGGGAGAACTATTTTGCTTGCCATGTATTACCATTTTTTTTTCCATTTTGAAAGCATTTTACTCACAGGTCAGGATCAAGTCCCTCTGATAGGACCAATAAAAAATGTAAAAAAAAATAAAAAAAAACTCTGAGAAATATTTAAAAACATGTATAAAAAAACTTTATAAAAGTTGACATCACCCCTCTTCTCCCAGAATGTAAATAGACTCTAAAAACAAGAAAATAATATATTTGGTGTTGCCTAATGTATAACTGTTGGAACTTAGAAGACGTCATGAAATGTATCCCATATATTGGACGATGATAAAAAAATTAAAAAAATAAATAAAATTGTCAGGGTTATAGCTATTTTTATATATTATATTAAGGATGGCCTTATCCTCACATCGCAATGCTCGGACTGGCTGTCGGCTCTCCTAACCTGAGGCTGACAGCTGCATAGAAATGCATGCGATCACACTCAGATCAGGAGGGCCGCTGGCCAGTCCAAGCACGGAGATTCTCGCATGGCCATCTGACTGCGACCTAAGGAGCGAAATCGGAAGTGAAGAGGGACCCATTGGGACTGTGTCAACAAAGGGCCCACAGACACCTGTAGCCGTCCCCAGTGTGCGACTGGTCTAAATCATATAGTAGATCAGAAAGGATCGTTACCTATGGAATGGATCTGCTGCCATCTAGTGTCTCCTTCATCACAGCACGGTTTCTCTTTAGGTAATATTTGCAGTAAGTAGAAATAAGTTCTGCGCTTCTCGCAGCCATAGTTGCTCTTTACTACTAAATCCTATTTGAATGTGGTTAGTGTTCAGCGGTGAGCAGCTCTCAGTCTGGTTTAAATAAAAATCGCCCTTGCAATGTCGCCCACGTCACCCGTACACCTGCAGACCTAGCATTCCTGTGGTTTTTCTTCGGAATAGACATTCATGCATTCACTTGAGCATCATCACCGCATAAGGCCTCAGTCACACGTCAGTTTTTCTCGTACAAGTGCTGTGTATGTTTTTCAGAAAGTCTATGACGCTGTTCACATGTGCAAACGGAGCGTTCCGTGTAAAATTGCGGAGACATGTCTGATCTTGATCCGAGTATAGGAAGAAAATTTGCCAATGAAAATTTATGGGTCTGTGAAAAATATCGGAAAGCACTTGGATGCCATTTGAGTGCGGTCTGATTTTCACAGACTGTTAGATGGGAGAAGATGGAAAAAAAATTTTCACATACGAGAAAAATTGATAAAAATTGGGCCAAACTGTGATAAAATTCGGATGAAATTTTTATGAAACTGATGAAAATAACTGATGAACCCCGGTACATTTTTCTCATATGTAAAAAAACAAAACACCTCGTACACACACAGCTCCGCTCCATACACCTCGTACACACACAGCTCCGCTCCATACACCTCGTACACACACAGCTCCGCTCCATACACCTCATACACACACAGCTCCGCTCCATACACCTCATACACACACGGCTCCGCTCCGTACACCTCGTGCACACACACACAGTTCTGCTCGGTACACCTCGTACACACGCAGCTCCGCTCCGTACACCTCATAGACGCGCGGCTCTGCTCCATACACCCCGTACACACACGGCTCCGCTCCGTACACCTCGTACACACGCGGCTCTGCTCCGTACACCTCGTACACATGTGGTTCCGCTCCGTACACCTCGTACACACGCGGCTCTGCTCCGTACACCTCGTACACACACGGCTCTCCTCCATACACCTAGTACACACTCGGCTCCGCTCCGTACACCTTGTACACACACGGCTCTGCTACATCTACACTGTAAACCCCTCCTGACCCCACACATACACTTACCCTCTCCCAGCACCATGACAACCAGCACAGCAGAGTCCTGCATACACTGAGGCCCCTGATCATGTGACCCCCCTGACTCCTCCCCTCCTGTGACCTCATCACAGGTCCTGTGCGCACAGAAAAGAACAGCCTGGACGTCATTGCAGGCTGTGGGGGGCTGCAGTAGGTCTATCTGGGAGGGCGAGGATGGGGTGCATGGGAGTCATGGCGGCTCAGTGCAGTGGAGGAATAGACTCCAGGGCGGAACGGGAGGGGTCAAAAACTGGACTGTCCGGCGAGAATCGGGACGGTTGGGAGATATCATACTCTGATCTGCCGGGCCCCTGACTCCCCCCGGGCCCGGTCGCAGTGGTAGTTACGCCCCTGAATTGCCTCCACATTATGATGGAGATCCAAAATTAGTTGGCCAAACCTAGTCAGTTATGGAAGCACTGTTGGCGGCAGTCTGGCAGCAGGTATTAGGACTTCCATGGTCAGGCATGGCACAAGCCACTCTATTTACCATAGCCCAGTGGTTACCCTGGCCTTCACCATTTAAGCCCTGTACAGGGATCTGGACTTACACAGGGACCCCTGGACTGTTGTCATGAAGTAGGCTGCAAAAGAAAGGTACTTATGAGGGTCGATTCCATGTAATCAAGTCAGGGACAAAATCATAAAGAAAGCGAATGGTCAAAATACAAGCTCAAAATACAAGCCGAAATCAGGAAACGGGATAAATAAATTAGCACAAGAGGAGCAATGGATACAGCTATAACCAGGTCTAGCAGAAGTAAATAACTGACACCCGGAGACCACTGGGGTTTATGGTATATAGAAGGAAACATTGCCCATGGCTCCCAGCAGAGGGCTGATTACATTACCAGCTCACTGCAGCAAAACACGTGTACTGAAAATGGCCACTCTCGGCAATCTTAAAGCTAAACAGCTGTTACACGTGCAGATGGCACATGTGGTTCATGGACCCACTGTGCCACAGGGCAGGGCTTACCTAGGAAGGGGGATAGCTAAATGGCTACCTGGTGTTCACTGGAGATTCTGATGGTGGTGTCAGGCTTGAGATGCAGGTAGCTACCAGTTAGACACCAGGTACCATGCCTAGGCAGTCCCTGGCACTGCAGCTGTTGATCTCAAGGGTCAGATTCGCTGACATGGACTTGGGTTCCGTTCAGAATACTCCTCCGGCAGGACAGTTACTGACATGGAGTCACAGACAGGACTAGATTCGGAGACTAATTTTAGCAGTTCGGATATACGGACTACATGTTCAGACACTGGCCGCACAAGAACAAGGGGATGATCTTCAGGCAGTGTTCACACAAGGACCAGGGAATAAGGTTCAGACACAGGCCGCACAAGGACCAGGGAAGCACACTCAGGCCCTGGCCGCACAAGGACCAAGAGTTCAAGTTCAGGACCTAGCCACACAAAGAACAGGGGACCTAACAACTCACTAGTTGCACACTAAAACTAATAAATCCAAGTTGCTTAGGCACATCCCTATTGGGGAAGGTGCCTGTTATACCAAATGCCTCCCAGCCATTGGCTGGGGGTATTTTACTTTGCGCGTTTCCCCTTTAAGAGCAAGGGAGTGCGCACACGCAGTAGTCGTGCCACCAGGAAATGCAATGCACGCAACACAAGGAAGCAGGAAGCACGCCAGTGTGGCCGAAGCAGTGAGTATACCAGCATCACTGTGTGGAGGGGAAGGGGATTCATGCAGGGGTGCCAGCAATAGCGTTAAAACAGCCACACGCTGCCATCGTTCTGTAGTGAAACCTAATGTCCAGATATAAAGTAACACTTTTTTTTTCCAGTGCTTCAGTGAAACAGGCAGTGTCTCTAGAAAATCCAAGGTCACTTGTTTGAATGGCTTAAATTGAGCACATACAGTGCAAAAGGAGACATTTCTGGCCATGACGCAATCAACCTGGCCATGAATAGAAGCTAGAGAGAAGTTCACAGATGTGCTTGACTCCATGATAAACCGACAGCAGTAGGGAAGTATATGTCCAGGATAACACCTTGTTACAGAGATCTGGGATCAGCAATTCTAGGTGATACTTCAGGAGTGATTTCACTAGCATCCAGAGTGTCGTTAGATTATAGTTAGGATTAATGAAGTATGAGGAAATAGAGGTGGATCCAGCTCGACACACCGGGCAAGTAATTAAAATTCAACAATCTTTATTGGCAAATCCTTTTAAAACTTGTAGAAAAGACCAAAAAATGGACATCTCTTGAACACTGGCTAAGTGTTCAAGAGTTTTTCACTCGAAACGCGTATAGCAATATTTCTTATACACACCACCCCATAGTATATACTTTGTCATCTGAGATGTCCATTTTTTTGTCTTTTCTACAAGTTTTAAAAGGATTTGTTAATAAAGATTGTTGAATTTTAATTAATTGCCCGGTGTGTCGAGCGGAATCCACCTCTATTTCCTTATTGTCCCAGGCGCTGTGCAGCTGCGAGGGTATCGTGCTCTGTGCCGGACCGGGATTACATCTCAGGGGTGAGCTAAAATTTTCTCTTTGTATACATTAATGAAGTATGCAGAATCCTCAGGAAAGGAATCGGATGGATCGAACAACCTGGAAAGTGTATTCACTTTATATTTCTTCTACAATAGAAAATTTGTGAAAGCTGAATCAAAAATTGAAAAGAAAAGGGAGTAACATGAAGGCGTCTCAGATTCTGATGATCAGCGAAGTCACTGGAGATTTAGTGACAGTGTCCTCTATGAGGTGTCTCAATAAATTGAATAACTGCACCATCAGGAGTAGTGGCTCTTTATTTTTTATGGTTATTGTATTCTGACTACAAAAGTCAATTCTATACCGTTGCTGCCAGTGGGAGAAGGAGACTCCTTAATGCACCCTCTAACGGTCTATAGGGGTACGTGGCACACCCTTAATGGACTGTATGGACGGTATGAGTTTGTATAGGGTGTTAATTCATTTGAAATTAACCACTGAGCTCTGTATATGTCCTTTCTGTCTACAGTAGAAAAGACATCTGGGTCGAAAAAATTACCTCTTTCTTTTTAATGCAAAGCTATGCATCTCAGGCATAACTATGGCAAAGAGAGTAATATAGAATGTTGGTAGTGGCGAGTGTGTTCCTTGTCTAGGAATCCCAGAAACAAAGATTCGCTTTTGTAGCTAATCAGATCAGGTCATTAACGGTTAAAAGAAGATTTTGACCCACTAATTTGTCCATGACATGACCCAACAATCCTCCATAATAGGCCCCATAATAATCCTACTAGAACCTTGCTATTCATTGCCAATTCTAAAATTAGAAAATGGAACTTGGCATGGCATACAGAATAATTGTGGAAACCTGCAAAACTGAGGCTTCAGATGTGGTACAGCCAGGTTCATTAAAACGCTCCAAAATGTTTTCATGGAGGTGGCCAAAGAAAACCAAATGGGATCATTCTGCTCTCAAAACATGAGGACCAAGCCAAGTGTAAGTGCATGGTGCAGAGTTCAAGACAGAAGATTGTAGGCTGTTCAGACTTCCAGAGATTCGTTTGAGATCTCACAAAATCTCTTACTGTCTAGAGCCTTGCTTGGCCACTTCATTGACAAATTCATAAATGTCCACAAATAGCTAAACCATATTGTAACGGGGTCTACCCAAGCTGGGGTACCTCTTTCAGTACCACCCCGTGTTTTCGGAGGTCCGCTCTGCGTTGGTTGGAGTCTGAATGAATGATGCTGGCTGGAATTCCTTGGTTACATGGGCGCATATAAAAGATCACTGCTTCTCCACGTATTTCCAGTCTGACAACACTTTACTCACAGGACACAGAATATATCACACAGATACAGAGGGCAGGCCAATAGAAAAGCGTGCATTACAAAAGCCGCAGGTGGCCGGAGCCTGCCGAAGTTTACTGTGGGAATTACAAAGGTGGGGGGAGGGCGGACAAAAGGAGAATATCATGTCCCCTCTGCCCAGGGGCGCAGCCTGTGGGCTGATGCATTAGGGACATGCATCTCACATAGAACCTATTATACATACATATAACTGCACAACATATTCTGGGTGCTGAGTGGTAACACGGCTCCCCTTTTCAGCGACGAGATCGGCATACACAGCCTGATCCTCAACGGATCGGTTTGGGGATGACCGAAGTTTATGGGGTTGGTACAAGTTCCGTTTGTCGACTTAGTCCATCGGCGTTACCATTTTGTTTGCCGGGTCTGTGGTGGATGGTGAAGTCCAGAGGTTGTAGGGCTAAACTCCACCGCAGCAATCTGGCGTTGTCTCCGAAGACCCGATTAAGCCAGACTAGGGGATTATGGTCCGTTAGGAGGGAAAACTGTCGTCCATACAAATATGGTTGCAACTTCTTGAGTGCCCATACTACCGCCAGGCACTCCTTCTCGATGGCCGCATAGCTTACTTCACGGGGCAGTAGTTTCCGACTCAGGTAAACTACCGGGTGTTCTTGGCCGTCCGGCCTGACTTGGCTCAGTACTGCCCCCAATCCAAACAGAAGCATCTGTGTGAACAAGGAAACGTTTAGTTGGATCGGGTGCGGCCAATACAGGGGTATTGGTGAGGGCGTCCTTTAGTTGGCGGAAGGCTTCCTCACACTCTGAGGTCCAGGTTACCTGGCGGGGTTGGTTCTTACGGGTCAAATCAGTGAGGGGCTTGGCTACGCTGCTGTAATAGGGAACGAATTTCCTGTAATACCCCGCTGTCCCTAGAAACGCCATGACCTGGGCTTTAGTGCGTGGGATGGGTCATTTGTCTATGGCCTCAATCTTGGCTGGTTCTGGTCGCTGTTTCCCACTTCCCACCCAATGCCCTAAATACTGAACCTCTGCTTTGCCCATGTGACATTTGTTTGGGTTCAGGGTGATTCCGGCCTGGTGGATCCTGTCCAATACTGTCTCTAGGTGATTTAGATGCTCTTCCCATGTCGCACTGTAGATGGCAATGTCGTCCAGGTAGGCACAAGCATAGTCCTGGAGACCATCCAGAAGCCGGTCAGCCAGCCTTTGGAAGGTCGCTGGGGCATTCTTCATCCCGAATGGCATAACTCGAAACTGGAATAAGCCGAACGGGGTGACAAATGCCGACTTGGGAATAGCGTCAGGACTAAGGGGAATCTGCCAGTAGCCTTTGCATAGATCGATGGTGGTCAAATACTTTGCCCCCGCCAGCCAGTCTAACAACTCATCCACACGCTGCATGGGGTATGCATCCGTCACTGTTTTCTCATTGAGCTTACGATAGTCTACACAAAACCGTGTAGTCCCATCCTTCTTGGGCACTAATACTACAGAGGATGTCCAGGGAATATCTGACTCTTCAATGACCCCTAAACGCAACATCTCTTGTATCTCTTGTCGCATCCCCTCTCGTACAGACTCAGGGACGCGGAAGGGGTTTTGTCGCAGGGGGGTCTGATCCTGGGTCTCAACCTTGTGTTGTGCCAGGCGAGTGTACCCCGGTCTCTCTGAAAACATCCTCTGTCGCAGCCTCAACAACGCCTCCGCCTGCTGTCTCCCCCGGGGGCCTAGGTCTTCACCCAAGTGTACCTGGTCCCATGTTTTAGACTGAGTCCTTTCCCCTAAGACATCCGGCAAGGGAAGTCCAGCTAAATCCTCTGCTTCAGGTGCACAGATGGCCACTACCTCTTCAGGGCGCTCCCGGTACGGCTTCAGCATATGCACGTGGAACATGCGGATAACCCTGGGGTCGTCACAATCGGCGACATTATAGGTTGTGTCGGCTATTTTCCCCACTACCTGGTAGGGCCCCTGCCATGCAGCTTGAAACTTATTCTGCTTAGTGGGCTCTAACACCAGGACCTTCTGTCCTATTTCCAAAGTGCATTCTCTGGCCCCCCGATCGTACCATACGCGCTGGCGCCGCTGTGTCGCCTGCAGGTTCTCACGTACAACCTGGATCAGCTCCTGTAGGCGGTTCCGTAATTCCAGCACATAGGGTACAATAGGCACCCCTTCTATGAGGCCCTCCCCTTGCCAGTGTTCCAGCACTAAGTCTAGGGTTCACCTTACCCGTCTCCCGTATACCAGCTCGAATGGGGAGAACCCCATGGATTCTTGGGGCACCTCCCGATAGGCAAACAGGAGGTGTGGCAAGAATTTCTCCCAGTCCCTGTAGGTCCTGGTAAAAGTCCCAATGAGCTGTTTTAATGTCCCGTTAAAGCTTTCACACAACCCATTGGTTTGCGGGTGGTACGGGGCGCTTCTAATGGACTTTACGCCGCACAGCTTCCACAGTTGGTTGGTCACCTCTGCTGTAAACTGGGTACCCTGGTCCGAGATAATCTCCCGGGGAAATCCAACCCGTGAGAAAACCTGAAGCAGGGCGGCCGCCACCGTCTCTGCCAGTATGTTAGGTAACGCAACCGCCTCTGGATACCGTGTGGCATGATCTACCACTGTCAATATATATTTTTTCCCGGACGGACTGGGTTTGGCTAATGGCCCTATCAGATCTACCGCTACTCGGCTAAATGGTTCCTCCACAATGGGAAGGGGGCTTAATTTGGCCTTGCATCGATCCCCCCTCTTGCCAATGCGCTGACAACTGTCACAGGTCTGGCAGTACTGACGAACATCATAGGTTACCCCGGCCAAAAGAAGTTTTGTGTCAGACGATGCCTGGTGCGACTGACGCCGAAGTGCCCGGCCAAGGGTATATCATGAGAGATGCGCAGTAACTCCTGCCTATACTTCTTGGAAACTACCAGCTGTTGTTTTATAGTCGGGCTCATCCCTGTGTGGTGCTGCTCTGTGATCCGATAGAGGAGTCCCTGCTTCCATACAAACTGTTTCCCTTCCATTACTCCTCTCCCCTCCTGTGCCTTCCCACGATATCCCTCTAATGAAGGATCCTCAAGTAACTCCTTCTTAAATTCCTCTGGGGTGGCCCAAGAAATGTGTCTGGCTATGGGAATACATGCAGGGCTGGGATGTCTTACCTGGGCCTCCTCTGAGTGTGATTCCGCCTCCGCAGCTCGAGCTTGTCTCCGGGTGGTCACAGGATAGGTCTCAGCAAGAGGGGCCACCGAGAATGCAGACGACATGGGCCCCAAGTCATTTCCCAGCAAGACGTCTGCAGGCAAATCCTCCATCAAGCCGACCTCAACAAGGACATCCTCGACTCTCCAGTTCAGGTGAATCCTGGCAGTGGGTAGTCGATGTATAGCTCCCCCTGCTATACGGACTGCCACTGTCCGGTCCGTCTTCTCTTGGTCCCGGACGAGATGAGGCTTCACAAGGGTCAAAGTTGCCCCGGAATCTCTTAGTCCCTGCATACGTTTCCCATTAACCCACACGACCTGTCAATGCTGTTGTCGATTATCTGCCCAGGCTGCCTGCACGGGGTCTACTTCATGCAGCACTTCCTCCATCTCTTCCACCCCTTGGTTAATCGTAGCCCCCAATGCCAGGTCAGCTTCGCCTTGGTAGCAGTGTACAGC
This sequence comes from Dendrobates tinctorius, assembly GCF_039654945.1. Taxonomy (NCBI): domain Eukaryota; kingdom Metazoa; phylum Chordata; class Amphibia; order Anura; family Dendrobatidae; genus Dendrobates; species Dendrobates tinctorius. Next base: position 10,200,293 of record NW_027361707.1, on the reverse strand, counting down.
AGCCCGGCTGAAGGTAGCTGTTCCCGCCTTTGGCCACTGGGCATGCTGAGTCCGGTTGGGGTATTGTGTTTGCAGGTGGCCCAGCTGACGACAGGTGTGGCATCGCGCCCCAGGGGGACTGTGGTAGGCCGGGTTTCTAGCTGGTCCCCCTACAATCTTCGGTGGTTTGGAGCCCTCCAGGTCCATGGGCGGGCCCCTAGTGACCACCTTTGATCCGGACAACTGCGGCCTCCTGGCATCATGGTGTTCATCGGCCAGACGAGCAGCTTCCTCAAGAGTCGTTGGCCGCCTGTGCCGAAGCCATTCCTGTGTCTCGGGGTTTAGTCCATTAAAGGATCGTTCTAACAGGAAGAGCTGGAGGACGTCCTCCTTAATGGTTGCTTGGCTCCCTTGTACCCACTGTAGCAGTGACCGCCGTAATTTACAGGCCCATTCAGCGTGGGTGTCGGTTACGCGTTTTATAAGTCCGCGGAACTTTTGGCGGCAGGCCTCTGGTGTCAGCACATACCGAGCCAAGATCACTTCTTTGATCCGCTCATAGTCCATACAGTCCTCATCAGGTACCGTGCGATAGGCATCCGCTGCCTGGCCTGTCAGCTTGCTGGCCAGAATCTGAACCCGTTCCTCCGGCTTCACTTGATGAAGGGCACACTGACGCTCAAAGTCCTGCAGAAAGCCATCAATGTCTTCCTCTGCCTCCCCCATCTGTCGGAAGGCATTATACTGGATCTTTTTGTGGCTTACTGTTGAAGGTACCTGGTCGAAGGCCAGAGCTCCCCCTGCTCACTGACTCTCCGCTCTGCCATCTCCATCTTGGCCAGCTCCACTTTGGTCCGCTCTGCCATCTCCATCTTGGCTAGCTCTATCCTGGTCCGCTCGGCCTTCTTTTCCTTCAGATCAGTACGCACATCAGCCATCACCTCTCGTATGATCTCTACTGCAGGGTTTAGGACATAGAACGCCAGTCTGTTCTTTACCTCCCTCTGGAATTCGGTCTCCTCCACATTCACATTGGGGGACGCTGCACTGTCGTGTTCCATGATGGCTGCTATCAAATCCGCTTTTGTTTTGTTGCTGGCGATCAACCCTTGGGCTTCCACCAGATCTTTTAATGTAGTCCTCTTTAACTTCTGGTAGGTATTTTCCATTCATTCCTTTCCTCCTGTAGAAGGGGTATCAAATCCCACTGCTACCACCAGTGTAACAAGGTCTACCCAAGCTGGGGTACCTCTTTCAGTACCACCCCGTGTTTTCGGAGGTCCGCTCTGCGTTGGCTGGAGTCTGCATGAATGACGCTGGCTGGAATTCCTTGGTTACATGGGCGCATATAAAAGATCACTGCTTCTCCACGTATTTCCAGTCTGACAACACTTTACTCACAGGACACAGAATATATCACACAGATGCAGAGGGCAGGTCAATAGAAAAGCAGCAGGTTAGACATGCATTACAAAAGCCGCAGGTGGCCGGAGCCTGCCGAAGTTTACTGTGGGAATTACAAAGGTGGGGGGAGGGCGGACAAAAGGAGAATATCGTGTCCCCTCTGCCCAGGGGCGCAGCCTGTGGGCTGATGCATTAGGGACATGCATCTCACAAAGAACCTATTATACATACATATAACTGCACAACATATTCTGGGTGCTGAGTGGTTCTGTAACACGTAACACATATTGTCAGGGATAGGGAGTATATGACCTATGGCCGCACACGGCTATCACATGTGCAGGGGGCTTATCTTAGTTATCCCACCACTGCCACAATGTGATGAAAACAGCAAGCTAGTCTTGACCTATCAATTTACCGCAGGGGGGCTTATTTTAGTTATTCCACCACTGCCACACTATATCACGAACTGCCAGGATTTATGTATATCCCACTTTTGGTTCCGCTTTGGAACTTGCAGCTCTCCGGTGCCCCCCTTACCCTCACGTCAGTCAGGGAACTGCACCTAGGATAATTAGTCGCCGGACGGGCTACTTGTTGTGCACTGGCTATTAGGCCCGCTGCAGTGAGAGAATTATAAAGGTTCTGGCTGCAGCCAGGCAATCAGCTTATATCAGCCAGGCAATCAGCTTACCCTTCTGTCACTGCCAGCTAGCCCAGAGCACACTTCGCTGCCACAGCTTCCGTTTCTCTATCAATATTTAAATTAATAAAGGGGTCCTGAAGCCAACCCAAATTAGTAGCGTAATTACTTCAGGCACGTAAAAGTTCGGTATAGAACATGGAGACGAACTAGTAGTTTTATATTTACTCCAAAAGGTAGGCAGTGTTTACAGAAGGTATAAGAAGATATTACAATATGAGACAATTAAATTATGTACAAAGCGAGTACAAATAAAAAAAGAGGACTAACATAAGAAATAAGCTCACATGTTGCTTAGATCATTTCAGGCAAAACCATGCTAGTGGGAGGAGCCAGACATCACAAGACATTGAGGGGTCTGATTGCAGCAGTTTCCCAGGCACAAAGTGACTGCAGACTGAGGGATAGTCGCTTATACCTCTGGGCTTGTGACATCACTAAAGGGGCTGGTTTGTGGCAGTCCTCCCCCTGCTTTCAGAGTTACAATCTGGCTAAAACTATAATAATCATATCTCGCAGACGGTACCTCATATAGAAACACACATAGTATCATCTTATTCAGCTTGTCACTGGCGTTCATTCAAAACCAAACACGAAGCTGCCCCAGCTGTGCAGGAATCCACTTCTCGGTTTCCGCTGAAGCTAGAGTGTAGCAAGAGGCGCTGATGCGAAGCTCTATCAAAGCACGTTCCAAATATGTATCTGTCATTTTTCTATCACACACTCACTTTGCTTTATGACTAAATGATTAGATTCTCATTATTGTCTATGGGAAGTCAGAGCACATGGGAAGACAAAGGGGCTCCCTGCTGGGAGGAGGGAAATCACTCACTGGTATCTCAGGTTACAAAGAGTGTGTGTGGAGGCTGGGGTGGAGAAAGGTAGGTGGACAGTGTCACAGGCTGCGAGGAAGAGAAAGTTGCAGGCATGACAGGCAAAGGGGGGTCAAACCCTCACCAATGGCATAGCAGAGTTCAGTATGTGAATAGAAGATTCTGAAATAGTCCGGAAGGTGTGATAATAGGGAAAAATACATGATACTTTACATTATCTTTACACCAATGCAGCTGTTTATTAGAATCCATGACCTGCTGTTACAATTACTGTCACATTCCAGTACGCATTTGGCTGGACAGGAGTGTAAAGTTTAGAATCATAGAATTAGAATCATAGAATCATAGAGTTGGAAGGGACCTCCTGGGCCATCTGGTCCAACCCCCTGCTCAAAGCAGGATTCGCTAAATCATCCCAGTCAGATGTCTGTCCAGCCTCTGTTTGAAGACTTCCATTGAAGGAGAACTCACCACTTCTCGTGGCAGCCTGTTCCACTCATTGATCACTCTAACTGTCAAAAAGTTTTTTCTAATATCTAATCTGTGTCTCCTCCCATTCAGTTTCATCCCATTGCTTCTAGTCTTTCCATGTGCAAATGAGAATAAAGTTGATCCTTCTACAATGTGACAGCCCTTTAGATATTTGTAGACAGCTATTAAGTCTCCTCTCAGTCTTCTCTTTTGCAAACTAAACATTCCCAAATCCTGCAACCTTTCCTCATAAGACAGGGTTTGCAGACCGGTCACCATTCTGGTCGCTCTTTTCTGAACTTGCTCCAGTTTGTTGATGTCTTTTTTAAAATGTGGTGCCCAAAACTGGACACAATATTCCAGATGAGGTCTGACCAAAGAGGAGTAGAGGGAAATAATGACTTCACGTGATCTAGACTGTATGCTTCTGTTAATACATCCTAGAATTGCATTTGCCTTTTTTGCTGCTGCATCACACTGTTGACTCATATTCAGTCTGTGATCTATTAATATACCCAAGTCTTTTTCACATGTGCTGTCACTTAGCCCTATTCCTCCCATTCTATATATGCTTTTTTCATTTTTATTGCCCAGATGTAGTACTTTGCATTTCTCCCTGTTAAAAACCATTCTGTTAGTTGCTGCCCACTTCTCCAGTTTATTTAAATCTTTTTGAATCCTCTCTCTCTCTTCTCTAGTATTAGCTATCCCTCCTAGCTTTGTGTCATCAGCAAATTTAATCAGTTTACCCTCAATTCCTTCATCTAAATCGTTGATAAAGATGTTGAACAATACAGGGCCCAGGACAGAGCCCTGTGGTACCCCACTTGAGACATTCTTCCAACTGGATGTGCAGCCATTTACGACCACTCTTTGGGTCCGATCACTAAGCCAGTTATGAATCCACCTAACAGTTGCCTTGTCCATTCCATACTTAGTCATTTTTTCAATAAGGATTGTATGAGATACTTTGTCAAATGCTTTGCTGAAGTCAAGATATACTACATCTACAGCATTTCCTTGATCCACCCAATCAGTGATACCATCATAGAAGGAAATTAAGTTAGTCTGACATGACTTATTAGTTACAAACCCATGCTGACTCTGTTTAATCACTTCATTCTTATCCAGGTATTGACATACATGTTGTTTAATAATTTGTTCAAAGATCTTTCCTGGTATAGAAGTCAGACTCACCGGCCTATAGTTGCCTGGGTCCACCTTCTTCCCCTTTTTGAAGATAGGAACAACATTTGCTCTTCTCCAGTCTTCTGGCACTTCTCCTGTTCTCCAAGAATTTTCAAAGATTATGGAGAGGGGTTCAAAAATTTCTTCTGCTATCTCCTTCAGTACTCTGGGGAGTAATTCATCTGGACCTGGAGACTTGAATTCATTTAAAAAATCTTCTAACCACCTAACCATGATGTGTTTGCAGCAGGAGGATTCATACAGTCATATGTTAAAGTTTGGGCACCCCTATTAATGTTAACCTTTTTTCTTTATAACAATTTTGGTTTTTGCAACAGCTATTTCAGTTTCATATATCTAATAACTGATGGACTCAGTTATATTTCTGGATTCAAGTGAGGTTTATTGTAATAACACAAAATGTGCAATCTGCATTTAAACAAAATTTGACCGGTGCAAAAGTATGGGCTCCTCATCATAAAAGTGACATTAATATTTCGTAGATCCTCCTTTTGCAAAAATAACAGCCTCTAGTCGCTTCCTGTAGCTATTAATGAGTTCCTGGATGAAGGTATTTGTGACCATTCCTGTTTACAAAACAACTCCAGTTCAGTTAAGTTTGATGGTCGCCGAGCATGGACAGCCCGCTTCAAATCATCCCACAGATGTTCAATGATATTCAGGTCTGGGGACTGGGATGGCCATTCCAGAACATTGTAATTGTTCCTCTGCATGAATGTCTGAGTAGATTTGGAGCGGTGTTTTGGATCATTGTCTTGCTGAAATATCCATCCCCTGCGTAACTTCAACTTCTTCACTGATTCTTGCACATTATTGTCAAGAATCTGCTGATACTGAGTTGAATCCATTGTGACCCTCAACTTTAACAAGATTCCCGGTGCCGGCATTGGCCACACAGCCCCAAAGCCTGATGGAACCTCCACCAAATTTTACTGTGGGTAGCAAATGTTTTTCTTGGAATGCTGTGTTTTTTAGCCTCCATGCATAACGCCTTTTTGTATGACCAAACAACTCAATCTTTGTTTCATCAGTCCACAGGACCTTCTTCCAAAATGTAACTGGCTTGTCCAAATGTGCTTTTGCATACCTCAGGCGACTCTGTTTGTGGCTTGCTTGCAGAAACGGCTTCTTTCTCATCACTCTCCCATACAGCTTCTCCTTGTGCAAAGTGCGCTGTATTGTTGACCGATGCACAGTGACACCATCTGCAGTAAGATGATGCTGCAGGTCTTTGGAGGTGGTCTGTGGATTGTCCTTGACTGTTCTCACCATTCTTCTTCTCTGCCTTTCTGATATTTTTCTTGGCCTGCCACTTCTGGGCTTAACAAGAACTGTACCTGTGTTCTTCCATTTCCTTACTATGTTCCTCACAGTGGAAACTGACAGGTTAAATCTCTGAGACAACTTTTTGTATCTTTCCCCTGAAAAGCTATGTTGAATAATCTTTGTTTTCAGATCATTTGAGAGTTGTTTTGAGGAGCCCATGATGCCACTCTTCATAGGAGAATCAAATAGGAGAACTACTTGCAAGTGGCCACCTTAAATACCTTTTCTCATGATTTGATACACCTGGCTATGAAGTTCAAAGCTCAATGAGGTTACAAAACCAATTTAGTGCTTCAGGAAGTCAGTAAAAAGTAGTTAGGAGTGTTCAAATCAAGAAAATGATAAGGGTGCCCATACTTTTGCACCGGTCAAATTTTGTTTAAATGCAGATTGCACATTTTCTGTTAGTACAATAAACCTCATTTGAATCCAGAATTATAACTGAGTCCATCAGTTATTAGATATATGAAACTGAAATAGCTGTTGCAAAAACCAAAATTGTTATAAAGAAAAAAGGTTAACATTAATAGGGGTGCCCAAACTTTAACATATGACTGTATATTGCAATCCTCAGAATACACACATTAATGGCTGATAGAGAAAGGGCATTGTCAGGGACTGTGCTGATGGTCCTCACCCAGAGATCAGTCATAATGGGACAAACCAGAGGAAAGGAAGAAAGCATAGTCCGGAACGTAGTCCATCAGAGCTGTAAGGCCCGAGTGAGTCACACTAGAGAGAAATACGGTCGAGTGCTATGCAATAAAAAATCGCATAGCACTCGGACCAATGTTAATCTATGAGGCAGCTCCCATCATCCGTTTTTTTCTCGCCTGTATTATACGTGCGATAGAAATCGCAGCATGCTGTGATTTGCACCGCATTACGCCCGAGACGCGCCAATGCAAGTCTATGGGGAAAGAAAAAAACGGATTACACACGGACCATACGTGTGACTTGTGAGAAATACGCAAGACTTCTTCAGGTGACAGGAAATTGAAGCAGCCTGTCACATGCCCCGTCCTGAGTGACACGGCCAGCAGGCCGGTAACTGATACAACAGAACGCGGCACGTGTGATTGTCCTATGTGGCACGGCCCGCAAGCCGGTAACTAATACAATAAGACAAAGGGAAAGGGAAAACCTGGGTAACAATAACAATGGTGGCCCTGTGATAGGGAATGGGGACGTGGGGACCTCCTGCACTCCCCTGAGTCAGTGTCTCTACACTCCTAACGTTCCCTAGGCCGGTTCCGCACCAGGTGACGATCAGGAACCTCAAAACCCTGACTCGCCCTGCCCCTAAACCCTCGCTAGGGAATTAGTCGGTGCGGAAACTAATCCCACCACTGCACTAAACACACATAAGGAAAAGTGACAAAACAGGGGAAACACCACTTAGCTTTGCTCTGTTGCTTACGCTCCCAGCAACAGAGTCTACCACCTGCTTGCATCTTTTCCTCCGACCGTGTCCGACATCTGGGTGCACTGTCCAGAAATGGACCTTCTCAGCATCATAGTGCAGTCTTGGAGCATACAGAGTCCACACCTGCGTGCAGCTGTCCAGAAACAGAGTCTCGCAAATGAGTCCAGCTTTTCTGCCAAAAAGTCCAGCATGCTTGAGTCCAGCTCTCAGCAACAACGTCCAGCATTTTGAGTGCAGCTCTACACCATAGCTGCCACTCCACCAATACATGCACGAACTCCTTGCTGACACCATAACTGCGACTCCACCACACCATGCCAGCACTCCTTGCAGACACCATAGCTGACACTCCAGGGATCTCACTGAGCTGCCCGTGACTCTCCTTTAGCTCCATCCTTCACCCAGTCTTGCTTGCAAATGAATACTTTATCACCAACAGTGATTAATGTTGTGAGTTCATTTTCCCCTCCGTCACTGAGGCCTGGTGAACTCCCTATTCTAGTGAAGGAAGGTAGTGAGCCTGATTATCAGACACCTGGGACTAATGAAGACGATGGGCTGAGTGGAGTCACTGACTGGATTTAAGGCAGCCTACGCCCTTTCTGCCCTGCGGGTGATTTCTCTGTGGACACTTGGACACCAGTCTGATTCCTGCTCTCCTAAAGCTAAGTTTTCTGTTTTGCCTTTTTGCATTTAAGATTTGTTTTTGTTTTTCTTGCTTTTTGGATTCTGCCACTCCCTGCTGGAGTGTGCAGTGTTCCGTGAGCTCTGTCTTCTGAAGGTACCTGAGTGCTGATTTAGTTTTTGAAGCTTAGTTGCTTCAGGGCCATTTTTATATCAGCTTGTTGGCTTTTGTCTCTGATAGGGTTTTGGCAGATTGCAGACAGCAGCCTTCCTATCCGTTCCTATCTAGGTAGTTTTTGGGCCCCGTCTTTGCTCAGCCTGTCTTTCTGTCTGTGTAAGTGTTTTCATCTTGCTTCACCGTCATTATATGTGGGGGGCTTCCTATTGCTTTGGGGTCTGCTTCTGGGGCAGTTAGATTTCCCCTTTCCTTCTTTAGGCCTATGTATCTCTCCGGCTGTGATTGAGGGGTCTAGGTCATCGTAGGAACCCCCCACGGCTACTGCTAGTTGTGTTGATAGGTTCAGGGGTCTGCAATCTGATAGTTGCCAACTTCTCTGGTTTTCAGGACTTAGCTAGCATTTCTGTTTTTGCCTCCTACAGTGACTCAATCATAACAGAATCACCCGCCCAACCGCAGATCCTGGGGTACTCAATAGCAGGAAAGAATTGTGTTTAAAAAAAAAAAAAAAAAAAAAGGTGTGTGTATATTCTTTCCTCTATATCTCTGAGGCCGTAGGGGGATTTTTTTTTCTCTCTCAATGGAGATAAAGCAAGTGTCTGATCGTGTGGAGCAGCTCGCTGCTGAAGTGCGAGGAATTTCCGCCTATCTTGCTCGTTCACATGCTGTTGAACCAAAGATCCCCACACCTGATGTATTTTTTGGGGATCGATCTAAATTTTTGAGTTTCAAAAATAATTGTAAATTATTTTTTGCTTTGAAGCCTAACTCGTCATCTCTTTGCTGCGCGGCGATCCCCAGGATTGGGCGTTTTCTTTGAAACCAGATGACCCTATTCTGACTAATGTGAACGCATTTTTTCAAGCTTTGGGGTTGCTGTACGACGAACCTAATGCTATTGATCAGGCTGAAAAGACGCTGTTAGCATTGAACCAGGGTCGAGAATCTGCAGAGTTGTACTGTCAAAAGTTCGAAAGTGGGCGGTCCTTACTACCTGGAATGATAGTTCCTTGGCTGCTCTCTTTCGGAAGGGTTTGTCAGAAGCCGTAAAAGATACTATGGTGGGATTTCCTGTTCCCTCTGGTCTGGACGATTCTATGTCTTTAGCCATTCAGGTTGATCGGCGTTTACGTGAACGCAGGATTACACGAGAGGTGTTGCCACCGGTTGAACAGACGTCTGAACCTATGCAATGTGATAGAGTTTTGTCTAAGGCGCAACGTCAGGAATTCAGAAGGCGTAATAAGCTGTGTTTTTTCTGTGGAGATGCCTCACATGTTATTTCTGTTTGTCCTAAACGTGAGAAACGCTTTGCACACACGTTTTCTGTTGGTGGGGTTCAGCCTAAGTTTCTTTTGGCGATTACTCTGATCTGTTCCCTGTCCACATTTTCCGCCAAGGCTTTTGTGGATTCGGGAGCAGCGCTAAACCTAATGGACTTGGATTTTGCTAAACATTGTGGATTTCCGTTGACACCTCTGCAGATGCCTATCCCTTTGAGGGGGATTGATGCTACCCCTCTGGCTAAAAATAAACCTCAGTTTTGGACCCAGTTGGTCATGCGGGTCGCCCCAGACCACCAAGAAAATTGCAGATTTTTGGTGTTGCATGGTCTGCATGATGCCGTTGTTCTGGGGTTTCCCTGGTTGCAGATTCATAATCCAGTTTTGGATTGGAAGTCTGTGTCTGTGGTGAGTTGGGGTTGCCGGTGTACCTTTAGTGAGGCTCCGTTTTTTTCCACCTCTCCTCAGTCGCATGAGGTTCCTGACTATTTGGCGGACTACTATGATGTATTTAGTGAGAATGAGTCTGCGTCCTTGCCTCCTCATAGGAGTTATGACTGTGCAATTGAACTAAACCCGGGGTGTAAATTTCCTAAGGGTCGGCTCTTCAATTTATCTGTTCCCGAGCACGAGGCTATGCGGTCCTATATTAAGGAGGCATTGGAGAAGGGTCATATTAGACCATCCTCTTCACCCTTAGGTGCCGGGTTTTTTTTTGTGGCCAAGAAGGATGGTTCTTTAAGGCCTTGTATTGATTATCATGCCCTCAATAAAATTACTATTAAATATCAGTATCCGTTACCCCTGATTTCGGATCTATTCTCTAGAGTCAGAGGTGCTTGCTGGTTTACCAAGCTTGACCTCAGGGGGGCGTATAATCTTATCCGCATTAAGCAGGGGGATGAATGGAAGACGGCGTTTAATACTCCGGAGGGACATTTTGAGTACCTGGTGATGCCTTTTGGGCTCACTAATGCCCCTTCTGTCTTCCAGTGCTTCATGAACGATATTTTCCGAGACTTTGTCGATAAATTTTTGATTATCTATCTGGATGATATTTTGATCTTCTCCAAGGATTGGGATTCTCATGTGGAACATGTTCGGACTGTGTTCCGGATCTTGAGAGAGAATTCTCTGTATGTCAAAGGATCAAAATGCCTTTTTGGAGTACAGAGGATTTCTTTTTTGGGATTTATTTTGTCTCCGTCAACTATTGAAATGGACCCGGCCAAGGTACAGGCCATTTATGATTGGGTTCAGCCCACTTCTTTGAAGGCCCTCCAGAAGTTTTTGGGTTTTGCTAATTTTTATCGGAAATTTATAGCAAAATTTTCTAGTATTGCCAAACCATTGACTGACCTGACCAGGAAGGGTGCGGATGTGTTGAATTTGTCTCCGGAGGCGGTTGCTTCCTTTCAGGAGCTGAAGCGTAGATTTACCTCCGCCCCGGTTCTGCGGCAACCTGATGTCTCACTCCCGTTCCAGGTAGAGGTGGATGCTTCTGAGATTGGTGCAGGAGCGGTGTTGTCCCAAAAGGATCCGGTAACATCTAAAATGAATCCCTGTGCTTTCTTTTCCCGTAAGTTCTCTTCATCTGAACGTAACTATGATGTGGGGAATCGGGAACTTTTGGCCATGAAATGGGCATTTGAGGAGTGGAGACATTGGTTGGAGGGAGCCAAACATCAAGTTGTGGTCCTCACTGACCACAAAAATTTGATTTACCTAGAGTCGGCTAAACGCTTGAACCCTAGACAGGCTAGGTGGGCCTTGTTTTTTACACGTTTTGATTTTGTGGTCTCTTTCCTTCCTGGAACTAAGAATGTCAAGGCAGACGCCCTCTCTAGGAGTTTCTTTGCTGATTCTCCTGTGGTGACCAAGCCTGCCACCATCTTAGGCGAAGGGGTAGTTCTTTCTGCCATCTCGCCCGATTTGAGACATGCTCTGCAAGAGTTCCAGGAGGACAAACCTGAGCGTTGCCCCAGTGGAAAGTTGTATGTTCCTGACCAGTGGAAGAAGAGAGTGATGTCTGAAGTTCATTGCTCTGCATTGGCTGGTCATCCAGGTATTTTTGGTACTAGAGATCTGGTGAGTCGCTCTTTTTCGTGGCCCACCTTGTCTCATGATGTCAGGAATTTTGTGCAGTCCTGTGGGACTTGCTCCCGGTCTAAATCTTGTTCTCGCTCTAGTGGGTTGTTGATGCCTTTGCCGGTCCCCAGGAGGCCATGGACCCATATTTCAATGGATTTCATCTCTGATATGCCGGTCTCTCAAAGAATGACTGTTATTTGGGTGATTTGTGATAGGTTCTCTAAGATGGTTCATCTTGTACCACTCCCTAAGTTGCCATCTTCCTCTGAGTTGGTGCCTCTGTTTTTGCAACAGGTAGTTCGCTTGCACGGGATTCCTGAGAACATTGTATCTGACAGAGGAGTTCAATTTGTGTCTAAATTTTGGAGGACGTTCTGTTCCAAGTTGGGAATTCAGTTGTCCTTCTCCTCTGCTTTTCACCCTCAGACCAATGGGCAGACAGAGAGAACAAACCAGACCTTGGAGTCATATTTGAGATGTTTTATTTCCGCTGATCAGGATGATTGGGTTTCATTTTTGCCCTTGGCCGAATTTGCTTTAAATAATAGAGCTAGTTCTGCCACTTTGATGTCACTTTTTTTGTAACTTTGGTTTTCACCCTCGATTTTCTTCAGGGCAGGTGGAGCCTTCTGCCTGCCCAGGTGTTGACACTGTGGTGGAGAGAATGCACCAGATCTGGGACCAAGTGGTGGATAAGTTATCTCTCTCCCAGGAAAAGGCCCAGCGGTTTTCCAATCGACAAAGGACCATTGGTCCCCAGTTTAAGATTGGTGATATGGTGTGGTTATCATCAAAAAATATTGCTATGAAGGTGGCTTCTCCTAAGTTTAAGCCTAGATTTATTGGACCTTACAAGATTTTGGAGATTATTAATCCGGTCTCCTTTCGTTTGGCTCTTCCTGTCACATTTAAGATCCATAATGTGTTCCATAAGTCCTTGTTGAAGAGGTTTGTTGAGCCAGTTGTGCCTGAGGTGGCACCTCTGGACCCTGTATTGGTTGAAGGTAACTTGGAATATGAGGTAGAGAAAATTCTGGATTCCCGTCTGGCTAGACGGAGACTCCAGTATTTGGTTAAGTGGAAGGGTTATGGTCAGGAGGATAATTCCTGGGTCTCTGCCTCTGATATTCATGCCAAAAGATTGGTGCGTGCCTTTCATTGGGCTCACCCTGATCGCCCTGGTAGCGTTGTTGAGGGTTCGGTGACCCCTCCTCAAGGGGGGGGTACTGTTGTGAGTTCATTTTCCCCTCCGTCACTGAGGCCTGGTGAACTCCCTATTCTAGTGAAGGAAGGTAGTGAGCCTGATTATCAGACACCTGGGACTAATGAAGACGATTGGCTGAGTGGAGTCACTGACTGGATTTAAGGCAGCCTACGCCCTTTCTGCCCTGCGGGTGATTTCTCTGTGGACACTTGGACACCAGTCTGATTCCTGCTCTCCTAAAGCTAAGTTTTCTGTTTTGCCTTTTTGCATCTAAGATTTGTTTTTGTTTTTCTTGCTTTTTGGATTCTGCCACTCCCTGCTGGAGTGTGCAGTGTTCCGTGAGCTCTGTCTTCTGAAGGTACCTGAGTGCTGATTTAGTTTTTGAAGCTTAGTTGCTTCAGGGCCATTTTTATATCAGCTTGTTGGCTTTTGTCTCTGATAGGGTTTTGGCAGATTGCAGACAGCAGCCTTCCTATCCGTTCCTATCTAGGTAGTTTTTGGGCCCCGTCTTTGCTCAGCCTGTCTTTCTGTCTGTGTAAGTGTTTTCATCTTGCTTCACCGTCATTATATGTGGGGGGCTGCCTATTGCTTTGGGGTCTGCTCTGGGGCAGTTAAATTTCCCCTTTCCTTCTATAGGCCTATGTATCTCTCCGGCTGTGATCGAGGGGTCTAGGTCATCGTAGGAACCCCCCACGGCTACTGCTAGTTGTGTTGATAGGTTCAGGGGTCTGCAATCTGATAGTTGCCAACTTCTCTGGTTTTCTGGACTTAGCTAGCATTCCTGTTTTTGCCTCCTACGGTGACTCATTCATAACAGGGAAAAAAAGGTTACTTTGTGCATTTACTCTGTCAGATCCAACCTGGATTGTGACACAGCCATTATCAGGAAGCTAGGGCATGCTAATTAGCTTGGCAAGCACTACAAAAAGACCAGGAAGAACGCCTCCACTGAGTCCACCATCATGTCGACATATATCAACGTTGAGATGCTCATAGTTCTGGTCCAAGAGAGGTCAGAACTATGCGACCAGAGGGACGCACATTATGCTTACCGAACAAGACAGGAGGCAGCATGGAGAAGGATCTGTGGCCAGATGTTTCCTGACTTTGAGGACAATCCTTGTGAGGCCCAGCAGTAAATTAAAAAGTACAATCCCTATATAATATTATTGAGCTATGTTACACGTGATATTATCAGTCCACTACTTAACCCCTTCACTACCAAGGGTGGTTTGCACGTTAACTCCCAGGCCAATTTTTACAATTCTGACCACTGTCCTTTTATGAGGCCATAACTCTGGAACGCTTCCATGGATCCTGGTGATTCTGACACTGTTTTCTCGTGACATATTGTACTTCATGTTAGTGGTAAAATTTCAGTCATATAACTTGCGTTTATTTGTGAAAAAAATGGAAATTTGGCGAAAATTTAGAAAATTTCGCAATTTTCCACCTTTGAATTTTTATCCCCTTAAATCACAGAGATATAGCACACAAAAAACTTAATAAGTAACATTTCCCACATGTTTACTTTACATCAGAATAATTTTGGAACCAAAATTTTTTTTTGTTAGGAAGTTATAAGGGTTAAAAGTTGACCAGCGATTTCTCATTTTTGCAACACCATTTTATTTTTACAGACCACATCACATTTGAAGCCACTTTGAGGGGTCTATATAATAGAAAATACCCAAAAGTGACACCATTCTAAAAACTGCACCCCTTAAGGTGCTCAAAACCACATTCAAGGAGTTTATTAACCCTTCAAGTGCTTCACAGGAATTTTTTGAATATTTAAAAAAAAATGAACATTTAACTTTTTTTCACAAAAAAATACTTCAGGTTCAATTTTTTTTTATTTTACCAGGGGTAACAGGAGAAATTGGACTGCAAAAATTATTGTGCAATTTGTCCTGAGTAGGCTGATACCTGATATGTGGGGGGAACCACTGTTTCGGCGCATGGCAGAGCTCAGAAGTGAAGGAGCGCCGTTTGACTATTACAATGCAAAATTGGCTGGAATTCAGATCGGACACCATGTCACATTTGGAGACCCCCTGATGTACCTAAACAGTGGAAACCCCCCACAAGTGACCCCATTTTGGAAACTAGACCCCCCAAGGAACTTATCTAGATGTGTAGTGAGAACTTTGAACCCACAAGGGCTTCACAGAAGTTTATAACGTACAGCGGTACAATTAAAAAATCATATTTTTTCCACAAAATGATCTTTTCACCCCCAATTTTTATTTTCCCAAGGGTAACAGGACCCTACAAGTTGGACACCATGTCGCGTTTGGAAAGCCCCTGATGTACCAAAACAGTGGAATCCCCCCACAAATGACACCATTTTGGAAACTAGACCCCCCAAGGAACTTATCTAGATGTGTGGTGAGAACTTTGAACCCCCAAGGGCTTCACAGAAGTTTATAATGCCCAGGTGTGAAAATAAAAAAATCATTTTTTTTCCACAAAAATGATATTTTTGCCCCCAATTTTTTATTTTCCTAAGGTCAACAGGAGAAATTGGACCCCAAAAGTTGTTTTGCAAATTTTTTTTTTCTTGAATTTATTTAGCAATTTTTTAAAAATTATTTTTACACTTTTTTTTTTTTTTTTTTAACTTTATTACAATATCCCAGAGGGGACATAACTGTCCTGTGACAGATCGTTGATCTGTCACATCACAGATCGCTGTGACAGATCAGCAATCTGTCACAGGCAATGTGCAGGTTTCCTCCTTGCCTGCGCTTTGCAGGCACTGAGGAAGCCGGCTTCCTGCAGGCCCCCGCCGTCATATTGGATCCGGGGACCTTCAGGAAAGGAGACCCCCGCAGCAGCGCTGCACATTGCGCTGTTGTGGGGGACTCAGGGAAGCACGGAGGGAGCCCCCTCCCTGCGATGCTTCCCTTTAACCCCCGGTACACCGCGATCGTGTTTGATCGCGGTGTACAAGGTGTTAACATGTCGGGGACGGTCCGTGACCGCCCCTGACACATTGTGCCGGGTGTCAGCTATGATAATTAGCTGACACCCGGCCGCGATAAGCGGTGCTCACCACGTGGGCGCCGCTTATCGCTATGACGTAATATTCCGTCCATGGTAATTAGGGTCCAGGGCACATGGATGGAATATTACGTCCAATGAAGGAAAGGGGTTAATTATATGTGCTTTAATTGTACCAATATTTGGCATATTACTTCGTTAAAATTTAATAATTATCATGCCACATGAGACTGTAAACTACATTTTGATTTCCAAAGGAGATTTTAAATATTAAATATTTTTGTGTATGTTCCGTTGTGAGTGATAAATGGATTAGCGTGCACACTGTGTGAATTTCTGAGGTGCTGGTGTAACGGACCTAAGGCCCCGTGTCAATGGGATTAATGTTCACCGCACACTCAAGTGGAATAACTTGCAGAAAGAATTTATTTATTGTGATACAAATATTAAGCCAGGGAGCAGATTTACAAATGCGATTGTAAGTGATGTTTCGACCCTGCCAGGGTCTTAATCATATATCGCTGTAAGAAAATAAAACAAGTATAAATAAAACACAACACATCAAAAGTTAATTAGATATACAGAAAAAGAATCACCCCAGGAACAGAGTGGAACAAAATACAGAGTAGAAGATATATACCACTATATACAATATAATAAATATAATCTCGTTCTCTTCTTTTTTCAGATACGCTAATTTTCAAACAGATAGGTGAGTTGCACATTATTTTTATTTTCATTTTTGTTTTCATTCTATGTCTATTTTTATTACTATTTTTATTTTCATTATTTTTCATTTTTATCTATTTTTATTTTTTAGTTTCTATTTTTTATTATTTTTAATTTCTTTTAGTTTTATAATTTTTATAATTATTTTACCATTTTTTCATTTTTTCTTTATTTTTTATTTTTATTTTTCCATTCAGTTTTGCTCCATTCATTCAGTCATTTATTCTTCACACTTCCATACACTTCTATCTATTTATTTTTATTTTTATTTTTTTATTTTTTTCCGTTTTTTCTTATTTTTTCTTAATTTTTCCCATTTTTCTCCTTATTTTTCCTCATTTATTTTTATTTATTTTAATTTAATTTAATTTTATTTTCTATATTCATTTTCATTATCTTTCAACATTAATTTCCATATTTTATATCTTTTTTCATCCATCTTCATTCAGTTTTTCTCTACCGCCCATTCTCTGTCCTCTACATATGCCACTCCAACCGATATTTCTGCCCTATATGCATTTATCTACTTGATTGTAACATCCCTCTTACTTTCACTAGCGTCATCCATCTCCTGCATTTGTCAATACCCACACATAGCCTGCTTTAATAAAGACTCTCCCTGTGATTTAGTCCCTCCTTCCTTTATTATGCATTCCCTGGTGCCTGACTCACTGCTAGACAGTTTCCACAACAATGGCTGCCCTAGACCTCATTGACATGTTCAGTTGCCTCTGAATCACCAGCTTACACCAGCGGTGAACATTAATCCCATTGTGAATGATGTCATGAGACGCTGGCGCAGCGTGAGGGACCAGTACCGGCGTGAACGACAGCAACGTGCCTGGTATGGGGATGCAGCACCGACGAAAAGAAAGTATATATGCTTTGACAGGCTTTCTTTTCTGTCTCTCACACTGGATCTGAGACCGTTAAGTGCAAGCATCACACCACATTTTAAACATGCTGGTTTTAGAGTCACATGTAATTTTTTTTTTTTAAATCCCATTAAAACAGTACTCAGTCCAACCTAACTGAGAGTGAGACAGCCTGTGACTCAGAGGCTCCTATAGATCCAATCGGGGAAGGTGAAGAGTTGGCTGGCCCATCATCTGCACCTTCCAGCTGCATCCTCACACAACCACCACCACCAGCAGCACTGGCATCAGGAGGAACAGGAGGAACATCCAGAGGAGGACCAGGGAAATAACAGCAGCCCTACCGTGCCTCGGGAAACCTCACCTCAGGCTGCTGTCATCCTGCGCTGTGGCCGACGCAGGAGAGACATTACAGCCTCTAGCACCAGGAGGCACGTTGATACTGGAGTATTAAATTATTTGGCCAGGGCAGCACACGATGATGGTGAGGAAGCCTATGCCCACAGGCTGGCCCGTTACCTCCGTCCAATACCCAGGGAGGTCAGGCTGCGTGCCCATGAAGCAATTCAAATACTGATTGATGACTGCACACCCCCCAATAACCCCAACCCGGTTTTGAATATTTGGAACGCTGCCAAATCTTAACCAGAAATCAGCTTCAACTGCCGGGAATTTCACAAGTGCAGGCTCAATCAGTATCTCAGTCCCCTCCTCCCTGTGTGCTAACACCACAGCCACATCCCCCCAAACACTACATTGGCCTACACAGGCCCAAATGTCAGGCTATAATGCACCTGCCCAATATGGCCACTTGATCAGGCTGGTTTCAACATTGGTATGGTCGATATCGCCATATTGGGGGGTATGAACCACGTGGATACGCCAATCCCCAGGAGTATCCTCTACAGGATCCATCATCATATTTATTGGCTTCACCACAGGATCCTGGCCAGATCCACCATCCGGAGGCATCATATGTTAATACACCGAGTGAGGTTCAAGTTGCGCCTCCAAAGCAGCAAACAGGTCAAGCTGGCTTTCCGCCATCACCACCCCCAACGTACCATAACTTATAATTTATGTTTATTATTTTTTTGTTAAACTCAACTTTCTTGTTTTTGTTATGCTAATTTTTTTGGTGTTTGTCATCCCATTTGTATTGAGAAAAGAAACAATATGCTCATGTTGTAAACTTTTTAACCCCTTCAGATGGATTGCAATGTGGGAATTGACTGTACGGCGGACAGGTATGGATATTGTTGCTTTTTTATTTTGGTTTTTTTTTTACAAGAGAACGATGGCTTCGAATGGATTGGAAGTGTAATAAAGATGGAAAAAATGTGTGTTTATTTATTTCATTAAAAGTCTTTTTTCTTAATGTGTGAGTGTTTTTTTAACCCCTTTCTCACTAGTGGATTAATAATGGATAGGTGTCTTATTGACACCTCTTCATTTTTAACCAGGCTTAATGTCACCTTACAAAAGCAAGGTGATATTAACCCCTTATTACCCCATATGCCACTGCTACACAGCAGTGGGAGGAGAGCGCGTGAGTGCCAGAATTGGCGCATCTTACAGATGCCCCTCTTCTGGGGTGGCTGGGGGCAGCTTTGTTTAGCCAGGGGGGCCCGCCCTCAGTCACTGACTTGCCCTCTCTGGCGGAGAAAATTGGGCGGGAGCCCATGCCAGTTTTTTACGTGAATTAATCCTTTAATTTAACACCTACAGCTCCAAAATTTTACAAACATACACTACTAACATTATTAGTGAGGGACATACAGTATATAAATCTAACGGATATGCAATGGTTTGCTGTAAGTAAACCATGTCTCATATCCTGTCAGGTTCTGTAATAATTTTCGCCTATTCTACTATCTAGATCTCTATGAAATATATATATATAGGTGTGTCTCACTGACATATATAAATATATATATAGACTGTAAATATGTTTTCACGAATATTTGAGGCCATGGATCCATTATATGTCCATTTTGCAAGCCGGCGAGAAAATCTCTCAGTACGGATGCCATACGGATGTCACATGGATGCTTAGATGCAAGAAAATCGCATTCTCGCATTGCCAACGGATGACATACGGTTCACTGTTCAGGGAACATTTCTGCGATTCACATCCGTAAAAAACGGACAGTATTTTTATAAGTTAAGTGTGACTCCGGCCTAAATGATATGACAGGTTGGAGGCTTGGCTACCATTTCATTCATTCTTTTTGGGGCCGCGCTCGGCAGCACCAAAAAGGAATGAAAGGAGCTGCGGATGTGCATGCGCACTGCTGCTCCATTCTGTTGGGAATAAAGGTGAGATGACCGCTGATCAACAAGTTATCACCTTTGGATAGGAAATACCTTTTTTCCTGGACAACCCATTTAACTTTAATAAAGGTATACAGCATTTCATCACAAACCTCTTAGTATCAACTGTTAGGTATTTTTAAGGTTATATGTATTTTGTTATTTCCTGGTACACCTCCATCTTCAAGTTTCCAGGTTATGTTATTCAATGTAATGAAACATTCATGAGTTTCACAAATATCAGACCCTAGTAACCATTAGGGATAAGAATTTTTAGTTATATTATTCTTGGGAGTTTTTCTAATGTGCAATCTAAGTCTCACATGGTTTATAACAATGGCTTTTTTTTCTTCTCTTGGACGATTCACAACATACTAAAGGCTTCATGAGAAGGAAGTAGGAATGAAAGGTAGATTCAGAAAATCCAAAAACAAATGTTTGCTTTCACTATGGTGAAAATACTTTGAATTCTTTTGTGTGCATGTAAAGAAATGGGCACACTGCCCACGTTTCCCCGATGTGAACTGTGCTATGCATTAATGGTGTTAATATTGTGCTCTGCCCGACAGCAGGGAGAGTTAGAGTTAATATTTGGGGCTAGCCTAGAATGGGAGTGGCTAAGGTGCAGGGACAAGGACAGTTTCCTGTCAAGATGAGAGATAGGGCCCAGTATGAGTGAGAAGCAGACCTAATGTCTGAATAATCCGACACAGAGGCAATGAGTATAAATGCTATAAAATTGATTTTCTTTTTTTATTGAATACTAGCTGAAGAGCCCGGCACTGCCCGGGCATAGTAACTAACTGTGGTTAGTTATAACAAATTATAATTATCCTCCATCCCATAGTCCCGTGCCCATATACCCATCATACATATCCTCCATCCCATAGTCCCGTGCCCATATACCCATCATACATATCCTCCATCCCATAGGCCCGTGCCCATGTACTGATCATACATATCCTTCATTCCATAGTCGAGTGCCCATATACCCATCACACATCCTCCATCCCATAGTCCCGTGCCCATATACCCATCATACACATACTTGATCCCATAGGCCCGTGCCCATATACCCATCATACATATCCTCCATCCCACAGTCCCATGCCCATATACCCATCATACATATTCTCCATCCCA
Source organism: Dendrobates tinctorius (assembly GCF_039654945.1). NCBI lineage: Eukaryota > Metazoa > Chordata > Amphibia > Anura > Dendrobatidae > Dendrobates > Dendrobates tinctorius. Next base: position 10,179,496 of record NW_027361707.1, on the reverse strand, counting down.
TAGTCGAGTGCCCATATACCCATCACACATCCTTCATCTCATAGTCCCATGCCCATATACCCATCATACATATCCTCTATCCCATAGTCGAGTGCCCATATACCCATCATACATATCCTCCATCCCATAGTCCCGTGCCCATATATACCCATCATACATATCCTCCATCCCATAGTCGAGTGCCCATATACCCATCACACATCCTTCATCTCATAGTCCCATGCCCATATACAAATCACACATCCTCCATCCCATAGTCCCGTGCCCATATACCCATCACACATCCTCCATCCAATAGTCCCGTGCCCATATACATATCATACATATCCTCCATCCCACAGTCCCGTGCCCATATACCCATCACACATCCTCCATCCAATAGTCCCATGCCCATATACCCATCATACATATCCTCCATCCCATAGTAGATTGCCCATATACCCATCACACATCCTCCATCCCATAGAGTGCCCATATACCCATCATATATATCCGCCATCCCATAGTCCCGTGCCCATATACCTGTCATACATATCCTCCATCCCATAGTCCAGTGCCCATATATGACATCATAATGAGCGGCGGGGCTTGCAACCTATGATGACATCAGCGTCGCCATGGCAACCATTGTGACATCATAATGAGGGGCGGGGCTTGATGCGCACACACTTTTTCCCCAGTATGTAGATAGGGGCATTATGACATCATAATGAGGGGCGGGGCTTGACGCGCACACACTTTTTCCCCAGCATTTAGACAGGGGCAAAATTGTTTGGTGAATTGGAACGCGCAGGGTTAAAATTTCAACTCACAACATAGCTTAGGGCGCTCTCGGGCTCCAGACGTGTGACTGTGCCAAATTTTGTGGCTGTAGCTGCGACAGTGCGGATGCCAATCCCGGACACACACACACACACACACACACACACACACACACATACATACACACACTTGAGCTTTATATATTAGATATATCTTTAAAAGCAGAATAAAATATATAATAAATGCCAGAGGCTGCAATGCACAATGAAAAACAGGAGACAGTTTAATCTTAGCATACAGTTGTGGCCAAAAGTATTGACACCCCTGTGTCAAAGTACTTCTGGCAGTTATAACATGGCAGTTAGACAGGGCAGGAGACAGGTAAGACATTTATATACATCTACTCCCTGTACATTTGTTGTACAACAAATATATACCATATGCATTTGTGTAATTTACATCCTGGCCGCTGCATTCACACACATCCACCGCCCTGGCATTAACTCTCTACACTCCATCCATATTGGCCCCTCGCTTCTTTCCTCTCCTATGTATAGCACTCACGCTCTTTTCACATTGTTAAATTGCACAGATCCAGGCAGTCCCACCATTCAACACCAGAGACGCTCTCACAAATCACTTAACCATCTGCTCACTCTTTCTATCCTCCTTCTCCTAGTCGCAGGAGACATTGCTCCCAACCCTGGTCCCCCATGTTATAGAAAGTCAAACCCCCCCACTGCTACACTCAGAAACCCCTCTAATCTTATTAATATTCCCTGCATGCCATCTGTCTCTCTTAATTGTGCACTTTGGAATTCTCGCTCAGTGTGTAACAAACTCTCCTTCATTCATGACTTCTTCCTTTCTAATTCTCTTAACCTCCTGGCTCTTACTGAAACCTGGATTCAGCAGTCAGATACTACCGCTGCTGCTGCTCTTTCATACGGGGGGCTACACTTCTCTCATACCCCAAGATCAGACAATAGAGCTGGTGGAGGCGTTGGTCTGCTCCTATCACCAAAATGTACCTTTCAGGTTATCCCTCAAGTACCCTCACTTGTCTTCCCTTCTTTTGAGGTCCATGCCGTCAGACTCTACACCCCCTTCTCCATGCGAGTGGCGGTGGTGTATCGTCCTCCCGGCCCCTCCCATCAGTTCCTGGATCATTTTGCCACTTGGCTTCCACATTTTCTCTCCTGTGACATCCCTACCCTCATCATGGGAGATTTCAACATCCCCATTGCTCTTCCCCTCTCCCCATCTGCTACTCACCTTTTATCTCTAACCTCCTCATTTGGCCTTTCGCAGCTTACTAATTCTCCAACGCATGAAGATGGAAACTCCCTTGACTTGGTCTTCTCTCGGCTTTGTGCAGTGGATGATTTTGCAAACTCCCCTCTCCCGCTCTCTGACCACAATCTTCTTTCATTCTCTATAAAGAACTGCCAGGCTGCTCAGGTCACCCCCACTGTCCAGACTTATAGAAACATACAGGCCATTAACACCCAGAAACTTATGAAGAACTTGCAGTCTTCATTGGCCCCTATCTCCTCCCTCTCATGTCCTGATTCTGCATTGAAGCATTACAATGAAACACTTCAAAGTGCCCTGGATGAATTTGCACCCCCTATAAATAGAACACCACAACACAGACGGCGACAACCCTGGCACAAGGTGCAAACACGTTTCCTGCAGCGGTGCTCCAGGTGCGCCGAACGTCTGTGGAGAAAATCCAATCTACACGAAGATTTCATTCATTTTAAGTTTATGCTTAGAACATACAACACTGCCCTTCACCTCTCCAAACAAACCTATTTCAACACCCTCATCACCTCACTGTCCAATAACCCGAAACGTCTCTTTGACACTTTTCATTCTCTACTCAATCCAAGAGTACAGGCCCCAACCACGGAGCTCCGAGCTGACGATCTGGCCAATTACTTCAAAGAAAAAATTGACCAGATCCGACAGGAAATTATCTCCAAATCCCCTCATACCATGCACTGTCCTCCCTCCCCCACTGCATCTAACTCACTCTCTGATTTTGAACCAGTCACAGAAGAAGAAGTAAGCAGGCTCCTTGCATCTTCTCGCCCAACTACTTGCACCAGTGACCCATTTCCGTCACATCTCCTCCAGTCCCTTTCCCCTGCTGTCACCCCTCGCCTAACTAAAATATTTAACCTCTCTCTCTCTTCTGGTATTTTTCCCTCCTCATTTAAGCATGCCATCATACATCCACTACTTAAAAAACCATCCCTCGACCAAAACTGTGCCGCTAACTATAGACCTGTCTCTAATCTTCCCTTCATCTCTAAACTCCTGGAACGCCTGGTCCACTCCCATCTTATCCGCTATCTCTCAGAAAACTCTGTTCTCGACCCTCTCCAATCCGGTTTCCGCTCTTTACACTCCACTGAAACTGCCCTCACTAAAGTCTCTAATGATCTGCTAACAGCTAAATCAAATGGTCATTACTCCATGCTAATTCTCTTGGATCTCTCTGCAGCATTCAACACTGTGGATCATCAGCTCCTCCTCACTATGCTCCGTTCCATTGGCCTCAAGGACACCGTTCTCTCCTGGTTCTCCTCCTATCTCTCCGACCGCTCCTTTACTGTTTCTTTTGCCGGTTCCTCCTCCTCTCACCTTCCCCATACTGTTGGGGTTCCTCAAGGATCGGTTCTAGGCCCCATCCTCTTCTCCTTGTACACTGCCCCTATTGGTCAAACAATCAGTAGATTTGGTTTCCAGTACCATCTCTATGCTGATGACACCCAATTATACGCTTCTTCTCCTGACATCACGCCAGCCTTTCTAGAAAACACTGGCGATTGTCTAAACGCTGTGTCTAATATCATGTCCTCACTATATCTGAAACTGAACCTGTCAAAGACTGAACTCCTGGTGTTTCCTCCCGCTACTAATGTACCTATACCCGACATTGCCATTTCTGTGTGTGGTTCCACTATTACTCCCCAGCAACATGCCCGCTGTCTTGGGGTCATACTTGATTCCGAGCTTTCCTTTGCCCCCCACATTCGATCACTGGCTCGCTCTTGTCATCTGCACCTCAAAAACATTTCTAGAATTCGACCTTTTCTTACTTTTGACTCTGCAAAAACTCTTACTGTTTCTCTTATTCATTCTCGTCTCGACTATTGTAACTCTCTTCTAATCGGTCTCCCTCTTACCAAACTCTCCCCTCTCCAATCTGTCTTGAATGCTGCAGCCAGGATCATATTTCTCACCAATCGTTACACCGATGCCTCTACCTTGTGCCAGTCATTACACTGGCTACGCATCCACTCCAGAATTCAGTATAAACTTATTACCCTCACCCACAAAGCCCTCCATGGCTCTGCACCACCCTACATCTCCTCCCTTGTTTCAGTATACCACCCTACCCGCGCCCTCCGTTCTGCTGATGACCTGAGGTTAGTATCCTCAATAGTCAGAACCTCCCACTCCCGTCTCCAAGACTTTACACGTGCCGCGCCAATTCTTTGGAATGCACTTCCCAGGTCAATACGATTAGTCCCCAATCCCCACAATTTTAAGCGTGTCCTGAAAACGCATTTATTCAGACTGGCCTATCGCCTCAACACATTAACCTAACCTATCCCTGTGTGGCAGAGCCAAAAGTTTTACCATAACCAGGTTCCCAGCATCATGTTCCCACATGCTTTATGCATCCATTAGCCCTCTGTGTCCGTACTGTCACACACCTAACATTATGGCTGGTCCATACAATCAGGGCAACTGTTACCACCCACCTTTCGTGTCTACCTCTTTCCTCATAGACTGTAAACTTGCGAGCAGGGCCCTCACTCCTCTTGGTATTTGTTATAATCTACTGTATGTGATTATTGTTATGCTGTAATGTCTATTGTCTGTACAAATCCCCTCTGAAATGTAAAGTGCTGCTGAATATGTCGGCGCTATAAAAATAAAATTTATTATTATTATTATTATTACACCCCTGCAATTCTGTCAGATAATACTCAGTTTCTTCCTGAAAATGATTGCAAACACAAATGATTTGGTATTATTATCTTCATTTAATTTGTCTTAAATGAAAAAACACAAAAAGAATTGTCCTAAAGCCAAATTGGATATAATTCCACACCAAACGTAAAAAAGAGGGTGGACAAAAGTATTGGCACTGTTCGAAAAATCATGTGATGCTTCTCTAATTTGTGTAATTAACAGCACCTGTAACTTACCTGTGGCACCTAACAAGTGTTGGCAATATATATATACATATATAGACTTGCTTGTAGTTCTACTGTGGTTTACTATTGAGTAGGATCTCCTGTTTTTCAATTCAATTTTTATGGCATTTATACTCATTGCCTCTTTGTCAGATAATTCAGATATTATTATACTGAGTTGTGCATACTTACATTTTCCACTTTCTATAGGTGTTGCTGTTACCCCTAAGGTCTGAATAGCAGGCCACATGACATGGGTATCCTGAAGTGAGGGGAGACCAGGACAGTTGTTAGAGTGAAGCGGTATAAAGAGGGAAAAGAACCAACAGAAAGATAGAGGGGTCCTGGGACAGGACGTTTAGCAGTTCTTCCCCAAGTTTAAAACTCAGAGAGATAACAGGCCGACAGAGAACATGAGATGAAGATAGGGTCCCAGGTGGGAGTTCCAAGGCATCAGTAGCAGAGAAATTAAGGCTGCCCATGCTGGAAACATAGTTCCATTGTGGGAAAAGAGGACTTGGAACCCGGGGGTTGAGAATAGGGCTCTTGCAAACTGGACTGTAGTACTGAGCTGGGTTGTAGTGAAGGAAAATGAAACAGTGGTGATTGAGAACGAACAAGTAACAAGCAAGGACTTGAGACTGTGTGTGAAAATGCTTCTTATTGTGAAGGAAATGTTCAAAAAGTTCTGTACCCACTATCTACTCTACATAATTCCCACAAAGTTAACTTCAATACAAAGTTTATTTTCGACTATTGGTCTCCCTCACTGAAGTCCTCAGCATCAGGTGATGACCTACCAGTCATCAGTAACATGTGACCTGCAAGGGTGTAGCTCCCCCATAGCACAAGTCCACCCACTCAGCCAGGATCCCCACCTTTATGTAATGGCCTGGGGCGTAACAGACAAGTGCCATGCCCCGTGTCACGTTATATGCACTTTAGTAAAGGTGCAAAAGTCACATCACCTAGTAAATGCTTAAGAAGATCCTTAATTTACAAATTCTGTTCTTATTTTAACATACCTATGTGTAATCTATACCGGGAGCAGTAGATATCACCAAGGGGAACTATGGCTGGACATTAATTTTCCCTATGGCTGCCAGACAGGTCTTTGAGGGGAGATATGTACCATTGAGGTTGGTAGCTTTGGTGATGTAAACCCAGGTTCCATCAAGTACAGTGCTGAGAGAATTAATATAGCGTATAAGGGCCGGGTTTACAAGAAGTCAAAGAGATGGGTGGGACAGGCTACTCACATATCCCCACCCCGGGGTCGTGGCATGGCAGATAAAAATGAGACCAGTTGTCTCATTCAGTGTCTGGAGTTGTGAAGACCTCCAGTGTGTTGGTCTTTGCTAAGGACTCAAGAACGGGAAACTAATCCAAGTGTGTGACTCACAATACTATATGGACTATTTGCTTTGTGTTTTCATTTTGTGGTGGATTAGGCTGTCTCTTTGTTTGGTTTCCTAAGCAGTTTATGAAGTCTTAATAAACCAGCCTGGACATTTTTACTCAAACCGCTTCCTGTGCCTCCCTCAAACACATCCGGGTTAGTAGAAACCATAAAGATTCAATGTTTTTCTCTGTGAAATGCTTATCTCTGTCATCTCCTGAAGAAAAGAAGTGGCTACAGTGCTTAGAAATGCGGAATCCATAAAGTCTAAATGAAATCTACAATTTCAATGTGTTTTTGAAAGGCACAGATATTATTATAGAGTTTTACATTGTTTATATTTTTGATTCTTGACTGATATTGTTATGTTTTTAATAAGGTGCAGTCCCTTAGGCTACTTTCACACATCCGGTGTGTGGGGTCCGGCGGCGTGCGGCGAAAAGCCGGGCCGCCGGATCCGGCCTGCAGCCGTGACACCGGATGTGTGTGCGGCGAGAGATACGGCTTGGACATTACTTAAAGGAGCCACAGGACGAGGTGGACAGAGGCAGCCAATGAGAGACAGCTGCTGAAAGGGAGGTGAGGGGAGGGGAGGAGAGGGGAGGGGAGCGGGGAGGGGGGTGGAGAGAGAGAGACATGGGGGGTTAACACTTAGTGTCCAGGCGAGAGAATTTCTCTCTCTTGCCGGGCACTTGTGGGGTTAACCCCACAGAGAGCTCTCTCTCTCTCACCCAGACACTGTGAGTGTTAACCCCACAAGTGCCCGGCGAGAGAGATCTCTCACAAGTGTCCGGGTGACAGAGAGAGATCTCTCTCTCTCTCGCCGGGCACTTGTGGGATTAACATTCACAGAGTCCGGGCATGCGCTGTGGAAAAAGCCGGTCCGGCGCTGACAAAAAACGTTGCAGGGAACGTTTTTTGCAGATGCCGGACGGCTAATTTATGCCGTGTCCGGCAACAACCGGACACGACGCATAACCATCCGGCACGATGCGGCGACCATCAAAGCTTATGGGACAAAACCGGATCCAGTGCTGGATCCGGTTATTAAAAATTTTGCCGCATCGTGCAGGATTACTAAAACCGGATGTGTGAAAGAGGCCTTAGTTAACACTTGAGAAAGGAGAAATGTTGTGTTCATCTGCTGGAATGCCATCCAAACATGTAATATCTTACACGCCATGAGACCAAACACTGGAAAGGAAGTCAGTTAATGCAAAGTGTCGCAGGTTATATTCACTACTGAACTTCAGGGAAATCTATGCACACCGGTCTGTACATTTTGGAATTTTTCACCTTGTTAAGCAGAAACCACAATGTGACCATCTTCTAAATAAAGAGAAGCCTATGAGAAATATCAAGTTGTCATGAAATTTATCTATGTGGATATTTCAAATGTCAGGAAGATGTCTGCTTCTGAACCACAACAATTTCCCTGCAGGTGAATGTAATCACTTGCAATTCTGGTAACATTTGTTTTAGGTCACAGACAATCCCGAGAGGCACACTTACAATAAACAAGATCATACAGTGAGCATAAACGGCCCTTGTTCTCAGCAGCCTGTTTAGACTGCACGTTTCTCAGGAAACAAGCGCTCCTAGTAACACAACACTCTTTCACAATCTAAATGGACCCTAAAGGAAACCTGTTATATCCCCAAATGCTATTAACTTGCAGATGTGGGGTTAATCTGAAGGTTAATAAAGTTCTAAAGCCATGTGACTGCTGCACTTTCAGCCTGGCTGCTGGGACAAAATTAACTTTATTTCTCCCAGCAGCCTCCAGTTAAAGAGAAGCGACTGCAGTGATTTCAGTTACTGCTCAGTACATAGCTAGCGGGGGCTGTAACAATGCCCGGCACGGACCGGCAGCCAGCTCAGCAGTTTGTGCCGGTGCATGGTTACAGCTGCCACTCACTGTATACTGAGCGATGATTGAAGTAACGTCGGATGCACCTCTACGAATGAAAGCCAGAGACTGAAAGTGCAGCAATCACAAGTATTTACAACACTATTGACCTCCAGATTAATGGGAATCTGTCAGCAGGTTTTTGCTATGTAATCTGGAGACAGCAGGAGATAGAGGCTGAAACACAGAATTCAGGGATGTGTCAGTTTGTCACGATCCCGCCGTTGACACCGGTATGTCACGGACGGAGGCATGCGATGCACTGCCGACACACAACTATCACAGGCACAAGGGGGGCTTATCTTAGTTATCCCACCACTGGCACCATGTGATAAAAACAGCAAGCTAGTCTTGCTCTAACAATTTATCGCAGGGGGGTTATTTTGGATGTCTCACCACTGCTAACAATCTTCCATGAACTGTGGCGATTTATGTATATCCCAGTTTTCAGTTCCACTTTGGAACTCGCAGCTCTCCGGCGCCCCCCCTTACCATCAGGTCAGTCAGGGAACTACACCTGGGATAATGGGTCGCCGGCCGGCTGCTTCAATGAGGTCTGGCCACCCGGCACGCTGCAGTGAGGGAATTATAAAATGCTCTGGCCGCAGCCACCCAATTAGCTTATAAAATCCCTTTCCGTCACAGCCAGCAGTACCCGGGGCCCAGACCACACGTCATCGCCACCAGCTACGATTCTCTTAATCAATGAGTTAATTAAGAGGGTCCGTAGCAAATCCCCATATTAGTAGCGTAATTATCGTAAAGGCATGTGTTCATTTTTAGAGCATGAAGACAGACTAACAAAGTTACAATTTATTCCCCAAAATGGGGGCAGTGGTTACAGAGATAAAAGGTCTTTCAAAGTTGAAACATTAGATATGTACAATGCAAATATAAAATAAATGGGATTAACATAGAGATAAACACTTACAGTTGCTTAGATGGTCTGTAGGCTAACCATGTGGGGAAGTGGGGCCACACGTCCCCCTGCATCTGGGATCCTTTGGGCATGAAACCTCCAGCTCAAATGACCAATTTTAGGGATGGAGTACCTTATAGCTTTGGGTTTGTGACATCACGAAAGGAGTGGTCTGGTGATGTTCCTCACCCTGCTCTAGGAGTTACAATTCTGACTACAAAACTTATTATAACTATATCTCGCAGAGGGTACCTCGTATAAACATGCACATGGTATCATTTTCTTTAGGCTGTCGAAGAGTATAATTCAAGTCCAAACATGCAGTAGTTATGCCACACCTTTTAGGAGGAATCCATTTCTCGGATTCCGCGGGTGCTAGAACCGTGAAAATTATGGGCCAGAATGCTGGGTCAGTGCATTTTGCAGAAATGTAATTTCCATATCTCTGCCGCGTATGGTTTTCAAGATCCAGTCTCTTTAATATTACCCATACTTATATCCAGCCGCATGGTGCTTCAAACAAAGACATTCTTTCCCCTTAGCTTTATTAACATTCCTTAGCTGGAGAGGAGAGAAATGCTGGCATAGGAAGTGTCTGGTGTCCTATTACAGATGCAGGCAGAGGAGACACACACAGCTGCAGCTGCTAAGGGGGGAAGGAGGGGAGGGTCACATCTGCAGCATTTGACAAGCAGAAGTCTCATCTGTAGTGTAACAATGGGAGATTCTGGAATGTTCCAGCGAAGCCATATCATACTTATCATTACACACTTGTCAAAGTGCGTGCTGTTTACTAACTGTGAAAGATTTATCACTATTAACATTCCCTGGACTAGTCTGGCAACTGAACACCTCACTGTATATGGACTTTGTACACAGAGAGCCTGATGTGGGTGGGGTTAACTTTCTCAGCTCTGCTTCATTCTAAATGTAAAAGCTCTGATTGTGTCAGATCGGTTGCACCCATTAAACTAAGTGATACATCATTGGATTCAGCTTCTACATCATGCTGCTGTCAGATGATGTAGCAAAAAACTGCTGACAGATTCCCTTTAAGCCCATATCTGCAGTGTAAGGAAGTGAAGCGACTCATACAACAGGAATGTGCTGTGAAGCATTTGTGAGCGGATACTGCTAACTATTGGCCAGAAACAAAACAGATAGGAACCAAAAAGAACATAGAAATTGAAAGAAGGAGAATTGTTTGAACAGGAGGGAAGGAGAATCTGAATGCACAGAGTGACTTGTGATCTGCTCAAGGAAATACAAAAGCCACTGGAGCCAGGGCAGGTTGTAACAAGTCCCATGTGGTGTAAGGCCTGTACTGGCTTACAGCCAAACCCTAGGGAAGTGTGGTCGGAAACACATAGTCATCATCGGTAGTTGATGAGCGTAGGGGTTACAAATCTTTCCAGAGAATAATGAATTCTGGTTGCTGAGGATGAAGGGATGGGACCTCAATAATGTAGTTGAAAGACCTAGTTAAAGGGATGGGACCTCGATCATGTGAGTGGCCTGATTAAAGGGATGGTGTCATGCTCCTGGATTCAAACCCTTGAGTTTGTGTTCTGTGATCGGCTTCTCTTTCTGCCGAGCCGCAGGAGACACACCTTTTGTCAGAACCAAAGCACTGAGTGGATTTACCGTGACTTCCATACCAATGATCCCTTTAATAGAAGCCTGGGGTCAGAATCAGAGTGCTGAGGGATTTGCCCTAACTTCCATACTGGAGATCCCTTTAAGAGAGGCCTGGGTTCAGTACCAAAGCGCAGAGTGGAATTGCCCTCACTTCCATACTGGGGATCCCTTTAAGAGGGGCCTGGGGTCAGAACCAGAGCACAAAGTGGATTTGCCCTCACTTCCATAACAGGGATCCCTTTAAGGGAGGTCTGGGGTCAGAACCAGAGCACTGAGTGGAATGGTCCTAGCTTCTATACCAGGGATCCCTTTAAGAGGGAGATGTGACTAACTTCCATAGCGGAGACCCCTTTAAGAGAGGCCTGGGGTCAGTACCAAAGCACAGAGTGGATTTGCCCTCACTTGTGTACCGGGGATCCCTTTAAGAGGGGCCTGGGGTCAGAATCAGAGAGCTGAGGAATTTGCCATAACTTCCATACTGGAGATCCCTTTAAGAGGGAGATGTGACTATGGGACTAGGGGATGGAGGATGTGTATGATGGTATATTGGCACTGGACTAGGGGATGGAGGATGTGTGATGGGTATATGGGCAGGGAGGGGGTGATTCATTTCTGTCATGTGCTCTCTGCTCCTTTCTGGGGGGCAGATAATGGCTGGGAGCTTATGTTTCCGGGGATGCTAGATCTCTCCCACCTGGTCAGTGTCTGCTGAGGTGTTGTGGAGTGGGAAAACTGTTGCTCATAGCAACCAATCACAGCTCAACTTCTTTTAAACAGCTCTGGTGAAATGAAAGATGCTTAGTCATTGGGTGGAGCTATGTGGAGGGGGCTTGGCTGATACACACACACATACATTCATTTTATATATATAGATAAATTATTTCATTTAAGGGGTTCTCTGATCATGCAGTTTTGAAAATTGCAATTTAAACGCACATATATATACACACACACACACACACATATACAGCTGCTTCTCACAAAATTAGAATATCATCAAAAAGTTAATTTATTTCAGTTCTTCAATACAAAATTGAAACTCATATATTCTATAGAGTCATTACACACAGAGTGATCTATTTCAAGTGTTTATTTCTGTTAATGTTGTTGATTATGGCTTACAGCCAATGAAATCCCAAAAGTCATTATCTCAGTAAATTAGAATACTTTATAACACCAGCTTGAAAAATGATTTTCAGATCCGAAATGTTGTCCTACTGAAATGTAGGTTCGGTAAATAAACTCAATATTTGGTCGGGGCTCCTTTTGCATCAATTACTGCATCAATGCGGTGTGGCATGGAGGCGATCAGCCTGTGGCACTGCTGAGGGGTTATGGAAGCCCAGGTTGCTTTGATAGCGTCTGCATTGTTGGGTCTGGTGTCTCTCATCTTCCCCTTGACAATACTCCATAGATTCTCTATGGGGTTAAGGTCAGGTGAGTTTGCTGGCCAATCAAGCACAGTGATACTATTGTTTTAAAACCAAGTATTGGTAATTTTGGCAGTGTGGACAGGTGCCAAGTCCTGCTGGAGAATGAAATATCCATCTCTATAAAGCTTGTTGGCAGAGGGAAGCATGAAGTGCTCTAAAATTTCCTGGTAGACGGCTGCGCTGACGTTGGTCTTGATAAAACATGGTGGACCTACACCAGCAGATGACTTGGCTCCCCAAACCATCACTGATTGTGGAAACTTCACAATAGACCTCCAGCAGCTTGGGTTGTGGCCGCTCCACTCTTCCTCCAGACTCTGGGACATTGATTCCCAAATGAAATGCAATATTTACTTTCATTTGAAAACAACACCTTGGACCACTGAGCAACAGTCCAGTTCTTTTTCTCCTTGGCCCAGGTAAGACGCTTCTGGCATTGTCTATTGGTCATGAGTGGCTTGACACAAGGAATGCGACACTTGTTGCCCATGTCCTGGATACGTCTGTGTGTGGTGGCTCTTGAAGCAATGACTCCAGCAGCAGTCCACTCCTTGTGGATCTCCCCCAAATTTTTGAATGGCGTTTTCTTAACAATCCTTTCAAGGCTGCGGTTATCCCGGTTGCTTGTTCACCTTTTTCTACCACACTTTTTCCTTCCACTCAACATTCCATTAATATTCTTGGATGCAGCACTCTGTGAACAGCCAGCTTCTTTAGCAATGACCTTTTGTGGCTTCCCCTCCTTATGGAGTGTGTCAATGACTGCCTTCAGGACATCTGTCAAGTCAGCAGTCTTCCCCATGATTGTGGAGCTACTGAAACAGACTAAGGGTGTTTTTTGTTAACTATTCTAATTTACTGAGATAATGATTTTTGGGTTTTCATTGGCTGTAAGCCATAAACATCAACATTAACAGAAATAAACACTTGAAATAGATCACTCTGTGTGTAATGACTCTATAGAATATATGATTTTCACTTTTTGATTTGAAGAACTGAAATAAATTAACTTTTTGATGATATTTGATCCTCATGGAGGAGCTGAGTTGGCTCATTCCTCACAGAAGTTTAAAAAGCACAAATATCTAGATTGGATAATGAACAGGGCATACAATATAGTTTCTAAGAGAAGTCGCACTGATTTACTCCTTCCCGTTTTGAATAAACAAATTGATAGTCAATTCCAACGTAAACCATTTGCGTGTTTTCAATACAGTCCTCAGTTCTATAGTATTAAAGATACTGTCAAAAAATATTTGCCCGTCCTCCATGAGGATCAAACCTTGGTAATATTGTTTCTACTAGTATTTATGTCTCAGGAACTAAAAGAGAAACTTGGCTCAGCTGCAAAGGCTTTTTTACATGTGGCAGAATGGGTTGCAAAACATGTAGACAGTCGGCTAACATTAAAACATTTAACAATTGCAATAACAAAAAAAATTTCACTCTAAAAATGTTTATTAATTGCAATTCTAATCATGTGATCTACAAAATTGATTGTACTTTATGTCATAAATTATACATAGGATATACTACTCGTAAACCGAAGAAGCGGATTTCAGAACGTTTATATGATATATCTGATGTTACTAGTGATAATCATAATATTTCTTCTGTAGCAAAACATTTTATACTCTATTTGGTTCTTTTTACCAGGTTGGTTGCCATGCACACTCTTATGTCATAGGGATATAGTTTAGCATGACAAGAGCACACACTACCCCGTGTTTTTGGATTTTGTTTTTGGATCACTGATTAACCTCTAAATGACCGCCGATACGCTTTTCAACGGAGGTCGCTAATTAACGGCGCTGTGGAAAAAGTAAATAGCGCCCCCCACAGTCGGATTTTCTGTGGGGTCTTGGCTACCGGGGGTAGCCAAGACCCCAGAGAACATGATTCGGGTCGGTATTTACCGAGCCCGGGGTTGTGATCGTCGTTATTAACCATATAACGGCGATCGCAACAACAACAAAAAAAAAATGCGATTTTACATTTAATTTCTCTCCCCTCTGATGTGATCGCAATTCAGAGGGGAGAGAAATGGGGTCCCCGGGTCCTCCGATGCCTCCCACGGTACCTTCTCCGTTCGCCCCACTCTCCTGGCCCCCCTCCTTCCTCCGGCAGAAAGAAAATAGCAGGCGCATGCGCAGTGCGCCTGCCAAGGTCTTCCTGCCTGCACCCGGCAAACAGTGAGAGTTTTCTCATTGGCTGCTGGGTTTTGTTTACTGTGATAGACACTATCACAGTGACCAAAACCCCCAATATTTGTAAATATGGCAGCACTTGGCCTGAGAGAAGAGCTCAAGTGCTGCCCTGTCAGTAAAGTAAAATCTGATTTTTCTGCGTCCGCAGTGTCCTAAAAAATCAGATTACCCTCCATAATCCCCGCATCCCCATCCCCATTGTCAGGGGATAATAAAAAAATATATATTTTTTTATAATTTTTTTTTAAATAATTTTTTAGGGTTAGGGTTAGTGCTAGGGTTAGGGCTACACGTGCTAGAATCATAGAATCGTAGAGTTGGAAGGGACCTCCTGGGCAATCTGGTCCAACCCCCTGCTCAAAGCAGGATTCGCTAAATCATCCCAGTCAGATGTCTGTCCAGCCTCTGTTTGAAGACTTCCATTGGAGGAGAACTCACCACTTCTCGTGGCAGCCTGTTCCACTCATTGATCACTCTGTCAAAAAGTTTTTTCTAATATCTAATCTGTGTCTCCTCCCATTCAGTTTCATCCCATTGCTTCTAGTCTTTCCTTGTGCAAATGAGAATAAA
Source organism: Dendrobates tinctorius (assembly GCF_039654945.1). NCBI lineage: Eukaryota > Metazoa > Chordata > Amphibia > Anura > Dendrobatidae > Dendrobates > Dendrobates tinctorius. The sequence continues at coordinate 10,164,442 of NW_027361707.1, read as the reverse complement.
GTTGATCCTTCTACAATGTGACAGCCCTTTAGATATTTGTAGACAGCTAATAAGTCTCCTCTCAGTCTTCTCTTTTGCAAACTAAACATTCCCAAATCCTGCAACCTTTCCTCATATGACAGGGTTTGCAGACCGGTCACCATTCTGGTCGCTCTTTTCCGAACTTGCTCCAGTTTCTTGATGTCTTTTTTTAAATGTGGTGCCCAAAACTGGACACAGTATTCCAGATGAGGTCGGACCAAAGAGGAGTAGAGGGCAATAATGACTTCACGTGATCTAGACTGTATGCTTCTGTTAATACATCCTAGAATTGCATTTGCCTTTTTTGCTGCTGCATCACACTGTTGACTCATATTCAGTCTGTGATCTATTAGTATACCCAAGTCTTTTTCACATGTGCTGTTGCTTAGCCCTATTCCTCCCATTCTGTATATGTTTTTTTCATTTTTATTGCCCAGATGTAATACTCTGCATTTTTCTCTGTTAAAAACCATTCTTTTAATTGCTGCCCACTGCTCCAGTTTATTTATATCTTTTTGAATCCTCTCTCTCTCTTCTCTAGTATTAGCTATCCCTCCTAGCTTTGTGTCATCAGCAAATTTAATCAGTTTACCCTCAATTCCTTTATCTAAATCATTGATAAAGATGTTGAACAATACAGGGCCCAGGACAGAGCCCTGTGGTACCCCACTTGAGACATTCTTCCAACTGGATGTGCAGCCATTTACGACCACTCTAGGGTTAGGGTTACACGTGCTAGGGTTACGGTTACACATATTAGGGTTAGGGTTACAAGTGCTGGAGTTACACATTAGGGTTAGGGTTACACATATTAGAGTTAGAGTTACAAGTGTTAGGGTTACAAATATTAGGGTTAGGGTTACAAGTGCTAGGGTTAGGATTACACATATTAGGGTTAGAGTTAGGTGGAAAAAAATTACTAGGGTTACATTAGGGTTAGTATTTCATTAGGCAGGGAAATAAAATGGCCCAGAGAACTTACAGCGTGGAGCTAGCTTACAGCCTGCCTTGCTCCGACAGCTCCGGCAGTGAAACAGAATCTGCCTCTGAAGCTGAGCAGTTTTCAGACAGTGACGACGACTCTTCCTCCACAGGATCCCTCAGCCCAATGGTAGCGGAGTCGGTCGTCACTGCTGAAGCTTCAGAGGCAGGACCAAGTACCACAGTCCCCCCATCACTGTGGTATAATGACACCTCATTTTCCCCTCAAATTCCCCCTTTTTCTGTTGTCCCTGGAATAAGAGTAGATGTCACCAATTTTACCCCCATTAATTTTTTCCAAATTTTTATTAGCGCCGAAGTCCTAGAATTGATCGTCAACCAGACAAACCTATATGCCCGCCAATACATTTCCCAAAAATTTTTTAGGCATTACCCTGAATATGGGTTTAGTAAAAAAAAAACACACTCAGCTCTTACTGGGCAATAAAGCTGTCCACAGCACCCCTTTATTTGCAGCCGTCATGTCCCGAGTCCGTTACGAAGCCCTGATGAGATTCCTCCACTTCAGTGACAATTTCCAAGCCCCCCAAGAACTGGCCACAATTATGATTGGCTAAATAAATTGAGACCCCTAATTTCCCTCCTGCAAAATTCATTTCTAAATACCTATAACCCAGAAAAAAATGTGGCAGTCGACGAGTCCTGAATGAGTTACAAGGGCCGTCTGTCATTCCGCCAATTTATCCCCTCCAAGCGTGCCAAATACAGAATCAAATTATACAAAACTTGTGAGAGCTCATCAGGGTACACTTCCACCTTCCTAGTTTATGAAGGTGGGGACCGCCAAATAAACCCCCCAAACTGCCCCCAGACAATTTGCATCCCAGGCAAAATTGTGTGGCAGCTAATGACACCCTTTCTAAATCAAGGGTACCAAGTGTATATGGACAACTATTACACAAGCGTCCCCCTATATAAATCCCTCCACGCTGCAAATACAGGGGCCTGAGGGACAATCAGGAAAAACAGAGTGGGGTTTCCGTTACAGTTGGTGTCCAGACGTTTGGAGAAGGGGGCATCATTCTAACTTGCAAATGACCGACTTCTTGCAGTGAAGTGGAAAGACAGGAAGGACGTCTACATGCTAACCACACTGCATGCGGACACCACTGTGACGGTCAGAGAGAGGGGTGCCACCAGGGACAAGGAAAAACCAGTCTTCGTAACAGAATATAATAAATTTATGGGTGGCGTTGACTTATCAGACCAGTTTCTGCAACCATATTTGGTCAAGCGGAAGGCCAGGGCCTGGTACAAAAAGATGGCAATCTACCTAATTCAAACTGCCACATACAAAAGCTTTGTCCTGTATAAAAAATCCCAAGGACCCCTTACATTCCTACAGTTTCAGGAAAAAAATAATGAGGGCCTCATGTCTGAGTCAATGGCACCGGGGGAAGCCTTTGAGTCTGAGGACTCCCGGAGACTTGCAGAGCACCATTTTCCTCACCTTGTCCTTGTCACTCCCACCCAATGGTATCCTCAGAAACGATGCCGGGTTTGCAGGAAGCATGGTGATTCCCGGTACTATTGTCCCACATGCCCATCCCAACCAGGCCTTTGTATCTCCCCCTGCTTTGAAACCTACCACACCACCTACAATTATTAGTTTTTTTATATAAGTTTTATTTTCTGCTTAGTGGCCCCAGTAGAGTAATTTGGAACAAGTAATAGAGAATATTTTCATTAGTATATCCCATTCTACCCCATTCCACAATTAATTCCAACACTTGATCAATCCCATACCAAACTACTATTCCAACAAATTCTCATCCACGTACCCACGTCTGTACACTCTAGAGTGTGAACCCCACAAATGTTCTTGAAAAGTCAGGTCATTTGAAAATTCTAGGACTTGATCAATCCCATACCAAACTACTATTCCAACAAATTCTCGTCCACGTACCCACGTCTGTACATTCTAGAGTGTGGACCCCACAAATGTTCCTGAAAAGTCAGGTCATTTGAAAATTCTAGGACTTGATCAATTCCATACCAAACTACTATTCCAACAAATTCTCGTCCATGTACCCACATCTGTACGCTCTAGAGTGTGGACCCCACAAATGTTCCTGAAAAGTCAGGTCATTTGAAAATTCTAGGACTTGATTACTCACAAACGTTTTTAACCATTTATCTAACTTTGACTGTTTTTACGACTGTCTTGCTACACAAAACTTTGGCTTCCATTTATATTGCCTATATTTATGTTGGTGATACGGGAATGGTCATTTTATTGGAGGATTTCTAAAAATGGGGAAGTTCCGTACTTATACATTGGACTCTACCATATGGTTCTCGCCGAACCTCTGGTACCAGACAATACTTTACAGATTCTGTAGGGGATTGGTTGTTTTGTGCATATAGCGGTTCTGACCTTGGCGGGTGGGAGCTTGCTATGGTGTACCACATCTATTGGCACATTCGTCTCTCATATAGAGATTGATGGAGCTAAAAGGACATTATACAACCAGTCCCTGAAAGTCTGTGTCATTCTAGTCCATTTGTTCTTTCATCTTTGGAACATACTCAGCTTTGCCACATAGTTGGTTCCATTTTCCTCCACATTTTGCCCTTCATTCCAGTACAGTTTATTCTCCTGCTAAATGCGGCACAACTGATTTGTTAGCAAGACCAAATTTTATAGTCAGCCAATGCCTCCCTCTCTGAGTAATAATTCCTGAAAGGATTTTCAAATAAAGCCAAATTTGTCACATTGTCCCCTTACTGTCTGAGCACTGCAGTTTGTCCAAAGAGAACTTTTTGACTACATATGGGATATCGCCACACTCATAAGAAAGTGGGTAACAAATTGTGGGGTCCACTTTTTGGTGTTATCTCTGACAAAAGTGAAAAATTCAGGTCTAAACCAAGATTTTTGTGGAAAAAATTAACTTTTTCAAAATGACGACCTAACGTTTTCAAATTCTGTGTCGTACTTGTGGCTTTAAATTGCTCAATATACCCCTGGATAAAATCTTTGAGGGGTGTAGTTGCCAAAATGGGTTCAGTTTTGGGAGGTTTCTGCTGTTTAGGCACATTTCCAATCCCCACATGGCATCCAGTCTCACAATTTTGAGATTAAAAGTCAAACGGTGCTCCTTTCCTTCCGAGCTCTACCGTGCACCCAAACAGAGGTTTACCCCCACATATGGGGTATCAGCATACTCAGGACAAATTGGTCAAGAACTTGTGGGCTCCAATTTCTCTTGGTACCCTTGGTAAAATAAAAAATTGGGGGCAAAAAGATCATTTTTGTGAAAAAAATATGATTTTTTATTTTTACGGCTCTACGTTATAAACTTCTGTGAAGCACTTGGGGTTCAAAGTGCTCACCACACATCTAGCTAGATAAATTCCTTAGGGGGTCTAGTTTCCAAAATGGTGTCACTTGTGGGGGGTTTCCACTATTTAGGCATATCAGGGGCTCTCCAAACGCAACACGGCATCCAATTCTGCGTTGAAAAAGTCAAATGGCGCTCTTTCCCTTCCGAGCGCTACCATGCACCCAAACAAAGGTTTACCCCCACATATGGGGTATCATCATACTCAAGACAAACTGCACAACAATTTTTGGGGTCCAATTCTTCTTGCTACCCTTGGTAAAATAAAAAATTGGCGGAAAAAATATCATTTTTGTGAAAAAAATTAAGATTTTTTATTTTTACCCCCACATATGGGGTATCGGCATACTCAGGACAAATTGCTCAACAAATTTTGGGGTCCAATTCTTCTTGCTACCCTTGGTAAAATAATAATTGGGGGCAAAAATGGTGTCACTTGTGGGGGGTTTCCACTATTTAGGCATATCAGGGGCTCTCCAAACGCAACACGGCATCCAATTCTGCGTTGAAAAAGTCAAATGGCGCTCTTTCCCTTCCGAGCGCTACCATGCACCCAAACAAAGGTTTACCCCCACATATGGGGTATCATCATACTCAAGACAAACTGCACAACAATTTTTGGGGTCCAATTCTTCTTGCTACCCTTGGTAAAATAAAATTTGGCGGAAAAAATATCATTTTTGTGAAAAAAATTAAGATTTTTTATTTTTACCCCCACATATGGGGTATCGGCATACTCAGGACAAATTGCTCAACAAATTTTGGGGTCCAATTCTTCTTGCTACCCTTGGTAAAATAATAATTGGGGGCAAAAATTGTGTCACTTGTGGGGGGTTTCCACTATTTAGGCACATCAGGGGCTCTCTGAACCCAACATGGCGTCCGATCTCAATTCCAGCCAATTCTGCGTTGAAAAAGTCAAACGGCGCTCCTTCCCTTCGAGCTCTGCCGTGCACCCAAAAAGTGGTTTACCCCTGTATATGGGGTATCAACTTATTCAGGAGAAATTGCACAACAAATTTTGTGATTCATTTTCTCTTTTAACACTTGTGAAAATAAAAAAATTGGTTCTGAAATAATTTTTTTGCAAAAAAAAGTTAAATGTTAATTTTTTCCTTCTACATTGCTTCAGCTCCTGTGAAGCACGTAAAGGGTTAAATAAACTTGTAAAATGTGGTTTTGAGCACCTTGAGGGGTCTAGTTTTTATAATGGTGTCACTTTTGGGTATTTTCTGTTATGTACACCCCTCAAAATTATTTTAAATATGATGTGGTCCCTAAAAAAATGGTTTTGTAAATTTTAATGTAAAAATGAGAAATTGCTAGTCAACTTTTAACCCTCCTTTCTCTTTATTTATTTATTTTTTTTATATAGCGCTAACATATTCTGCAGCACTTTACAGTTTGCACGCATCATCATCACTGTCCCCGATGGGGCTCACAATCTAAATTCCCTATTAGTATGTCTTTAGACAACCCTTATAACTTCCTAACAAAAATAAAATTTGTTTCTAAAATTGTGCTGATGTAAATTAGACATGTGGGAAATGTTATTTATTATGATATTTGTGTGACATATCTCTCTGATTTAAGGGCATAAAAATTTAAAGTTTGAAAATTGCAAAATTTTCAAAAATTTTGCCATATTTCCATTTTTTTCATAACTAAGCACAAGTCCCATAGAAGAAATTTTACCACTAACATGAAGTAAAATATGTCACAAAAAACTGCAAAATGGCTCTGTCACTATGTCTGTTAATATATGCAGGAGTAGGGATAGAATAGCAGGGTAGTACAAGAGTGGGATTAGAGTAGAGGGGGCACATTGTAGATAGGAAATAGGATTACTAGATTAAGATTAGTTAGCATAGGGGTTTTACTGTTGGGAGGAGTTGCAAAGAAGTGCAACACAGGGCAGTGAGATATATAGGAGGGCACTTCCTGGTTAGGGCTCAGTGCAGTTAGGATGGAGCAGTGAACAGTGAGAAAAGACAGTCTGCCAGCCGTGGGGATAGAGCTGCTACAGCAGGAAGGGTCCCTAGGCTGAGGAATGTGCAGGCGATCACCAGCTAGGATAGAGACCAACTCAAAGAGGATCAGGACAGTTGAAGCTGAGATGGCGAATCTGGCACATTTTCCTACTGAAGCCGGATCAGGGAATGGTAGGAAGCTGGTGGGACTGGAGCATGTACAGGACGGAGATTGTCCAGAAGTGGGACAGAGATTGTCCGGAGGTGCCAAGATGGCTGGGAAAACCAGAGACTGCCATGGAAAGTGTCAGGATGGCCCTTGCAAAAGGAATTGTTCTGCTCTTGTAATAAAAACTCTGTCATTAAGTAAAGTTGAATTGTTGAGCATGGATATGGAGTCTGGAGTGCCTTTTGAGAACCATGGATTTGAAACTGAAGTGACTGATGACGAGAAGACTCCAGTAATTGACATGAGTGTTCTGATGCGCACACTGCACACATAGCAGGAGGGACATTGTAGTGCATCTGTGGGTCGCCAGGGTGTGAGAACAGAACAGCCCGTTGCCATGACTACCACCCTGGCTGCGTTACAATGACAACCTCAAAACAGGTAAAGTCAGTCTAATTTGGTAATGAAGAAAGCCAATTGCAGTGCATCACAGAGATAAGGCTGGTTTCACATTAGCGCATTTTCAGCGCGCGCACGGCCGGGGGTAGCTCCGCCCCCGAGCCGGCTCTCTGCCCGGCGTGCCCGCCCCTTGCTTGTAGCGCCGCCTACTAGCGGACAGCGGCGCCTGCGATCGGCGCACCCTATCTTTAGCATAGGGTGCGCAGATCGTGCGCAGGCCGTGCGCTAGTTGCGCTTTGACCTGCGCTGCGCACTTTTGACGGTGCGCCGTGCGCGCCAAAATCCGAAAAGTTTGATTTTGGCGTGCACGGCGCACCGTCAAAAGTGCGCAGCGCAGGTCAAAGTGCAACTAGCGCACGGCCTGCGCACGATCGGCGCACCCTATGCTAAAGATAGGGTGCGCCGATCGCAGGCGCCGCTGTCCGCTAGGAGGCAGCGCTACAAGGAAGGGGCGGGCACGCCGGGCAGAGAGCCGGCTCGGGGGCGGAGCTACCCCCGGCCGTGCGCGCGCTGAAAATGCGCTAATGTGAAACCAGCCTTAGGACAGTATGTCCAGGTGGTCCGATTCACCTGTCCCATCAGTTCAGGGTATCATATTGGATATGCATACTGGTCACGGCGGCCCTGAGGCTTTAGGCTTCGTTCACACGTTGCAGTTTTTCGCGTTTTCGTGGCAGTTTTTAGCGCGCAATTTAAACGCGAATATGCAAAAAAACAGCATCCCATGCAATCCTATGGGATTCCGCAATGTTGTGCTAATGCTGCGGATTTTCCCGCAGCGGAATCACATCGCGGAAAAATACGCAGCATGCTCATTAATTTGCGGAATCGCGGCGATTCTGCCCACATAGGAATGCATTGTTCTGCTTACTTTCCGCATGTGGCTGTGCCCACCATGTGAAAAGTAAGCAGAACATTCGCAAACGGTACCCACGGTCTGGAGGAGAGGAGACTGTCCTCCGGGCTCTGGGTACTATATCCCTGTAAAAAATAGAATTAAAATAAAAAAATTGGGTTATATTCACCTTCCGCTGTCCCTCGCAGCATCACAAGGCTTCAGTGATACACACGGCAGCTCCCCTTCCCAGTAATGCATTGCGATGACCTTTGCTGACGTCACGTCTCACTGCTTGAGAAAGGTCCACAACTCCCAGGACCAAAACGCAGTGTGACAGCAGTGGTGGAACAGAGACTACAGCTGAGGCCACATCAGTATGGGGATGCAGGTAGCTCTATAATGTGGCAGGTTACTTCATGGACTGATGCACTCGTATCCGGGGCAAAACGGACGAGGGAACTCCTAAGCGTAAGTCTGAACAGGGAGGATGCTGCGTTACCACAAGAGGCAGTACGACCCGGGCACGTACTGAAGGCCGTAGGAAGAAGTGTAGGGAAAGTGGAGAATGTGGACTGTATGGAACCTGATGCTAAAGTTGTATCTAAAAGGGATGTGCTGTGCAAAGAAAGAAGTAAAGTTCTATGTTTTAAGTTGCAACTGGACTGTGTCTCTGTCTGTGCTCGAACGACTGAAGGGGGTCTTAAGACCCCGAAGGTGCGGATAATTAAGAAACAGGTACACTGACAGTGTGACATTATTTGTATGTGACGGGAGACCAAGGAGTGCAAGACCCGATATTCTCAGACACGACTACTGCCCTGGCGCTCCCTCACACGGGCACAACAGGGATAGTTAGGTAAGTATGTTGAGGTCATAGGCCAGTCTTTATGTCAAATACAGGATGTATCAGGGTCCATCTCAGTCCCTAATTTTGGCACTTTTGCGTCCTTCATAAATTATGCTGAAATTTCCAAATTTTGTATTAAAAAATTCAATTTTGGTTTACTCACATTTTTTAAATCCTTTTTAAATTTTACCTTATACAAGTCATTATACAGGAACACATGTTTCTTAACATTTTTTTTCCTGTAAACTCCAATTTCTCTTCGATTTTGAATGTTTTATTGTCTGTCCTTAAATAGAGTAAAAGTGTGACACCATTGTTCTCAGCAGTGATCCGAGAGTCAGAGATGTTTCCAGGGGTCTTCCCCATGCTGTTTTCCTTCCATTTCTACATTTTCACTGCCCCCCCAGACGTTCTTTTAGGGTCTGACGGAAATATGCTCGGCTTTGCTATTGACTCCCATTATACTCGTTACTCGAAACAAGCATTCAAACAGTAGGAGGTGCTTGGTTTGAGTAACGAGCATCCAAGATTTTTAATGCTCGATCATCCCTACACTTTAACACTATAAAACCTTGCCGATAAACAGGTTAGCTTTGGATAAGACTGTACACTATTAATTCTTTCATATACTGCATATCGTGTGGTTGTCATCCACGTAAATACACTATGCTTTCGGTTTTACAGAGCTGTGAATTGTTTTCTTTGTTCATGCGCTTATATTATTTCTTCCTCCCCCCCGGAATATTTTAACGTGTTTCAGTCTGGAAGGTATTTTCCCTCAAGTTTCTAGTATGACATACTATATAATAAGCCAGTTGTCGGAACTCCCTGACCAATCTACACAAGGACAAATTACATAGAGATGTAGCAACACACGGGTCACACTCCATTAAAATTACAATAGTTGTGAGTATTTATGAATGAGAATGATTACAGTTTGACCAAATATTTCAAATGTTTGATAATTTCTAGAGATGATTGAATTTGCCAGCTTCATCACATTTTTCCCAAAAATTCAATTTCCAACTAATCAATGGGCCATTAATCACAATACTTCAAATCCTTCAATTGCCCAGAAAAGACACATGTAATGCTCTGAGGGCTCCGAGGATTGCATTGAACAATTTTCGAGCTCTTTAACACAAATACAGCCTTAGCAATGTCCAAGTGACTTCACCATATCTGGCTATGGGTAATTGGATGGTAACTAACAGTCTGTTTAACAAAACAAACACTAACAAACTTTTTATGCTTTTTAAAATGGGAAAATGTTCCAAAAATTATCCCTTTTTTGAGGTCAAATGTCTGCTTGGCTGCTGTTTATAAACAGGTGGTGTACACAGAAAAAGCAATGACTTTTTGACATGTGATTGTCCAAAACTTTTCCCTTAGATTCAACAAAATGTACTTTGTTTAGAAAGAGAAGGAGGGATGGCTTGTTAACAAGCCATCAAAAATTATCCCTTTTTTTATTTGAATATTAGCAGCAGGTTTGCTGTTTGCAAAATGAGGAAACAATCACTTTTTACCCAGCTGTGTAAAATTTATCTCTTTTTTGGGATCAGGGTTCTTAAATGTTCTTAAAACATGATTACTTCTTAAAAATGATCACTTTTGTAGGGGCAGCTTCAGGTTTATTGGCTCTAAAGACAGAATGGTTCACAGCAGCAGTACAGTATACAGTCACTATAGAAAACAAAGGATAGGCAAGAGATATTTGCAGACAAGGGCCGAAACATAGTGAATATTATAAAACATTACAGCGAAAATTATAAAAAAAAAGTAGCTATGGGTCAGATTATGAATACTGAAACCTATGACCCCCCCTAAAAAAATATCCAACAATTGGATATATGAATATACTGATGTCCAAAAACAATTAATTGAATTTGCTAATTACCTTAACCATAATTTGTCAAATTTTTTGGACGTACCGGTTACTGTTGGGGAAAGGGTGCCACGTACAAAGGGATATTGAAAACCCACTGCTACAAATTCATTATTTTGCAAACAAAAAGACCAAAGGAGTACAGAAAACCTTATATAAATCGTATTAAATATATTCATGAATATCTGTTACATAATCTATTATAAAAAGTTATATAGATAAACTAGCAAAGTGAAGGACACAAAACATAAGGTCCATCTCAATTACAATAATATATGGACCGGGGATATTGAGACCACGTAAAACAACATATTGCAAACATTATTACAATTGTTATTACAGCATTATAATAGTATCAGACCAAAGATAGAAAGATATATATGTCACTCTGGGTGCATTAAAGAGCATAAAGCATATTGCCGCTTTCATATATATACCCAAAAGAACCTCAGATCAAAAAGTCCAATACTAAAAAGGGTCTCACCCGAATAGATCCTTGTAAGTGGTCATACCATGCAGCCCCAACGCGCGTTTCGCGTGGGCTTCCTCAGGAAGCTGTGTAAACAAAAAACAATAACTTGTCAAATTTTTTGGATGTAACGGTTACTGTTGGGGAAAGGGTACCACTTACAAAGGGATATTGAAAACCTACTGCTACAAATTCATTATTTTACAATAATAGTAACCATCCGCAACATATAAAGAAATCCCCTATAGTCAATTTATCTGTTTACAATAGCAGGAATTGATATCAAGGTTACAAGACAGGGGATATCCAGAGTTGGTTATCTCCAGAGGGATTTTTTCCGAAATCGTTACGAATAGATAGGAATCAATTATTATATGCTACAAGAATGAATAAGCCCAATGATAGATTTATTTTTTTCATTTCTGAACAGTCCCATATCAGGATGTAAAAAAACACATCATACATCGAAATTGGTATTTATTGATTGATGACCCGGATTTAAAAGATAAAGCCTCTACTCCACCCATAGTGTCTTTCCGTAAAGGCAATAAATTGACGGATATGGTAGTGAAAGGACATTTTTTTTGGAAAAGAAAATAATAAGATAAAGGTGAAAAATGCGGTAAAGTTGGGAAATTATAAATGTGGTAACTTCTCATTTTGCTCCAAGTTTCTTCCTAAGAAATACTTTAATGTAGGTGGGGATTTTTTTTAAGGGATTTTATTACCTGTCAAACTAGTTTTGTTGTTTATGTCATTCTCTGCCCGTGCTCTTATTTTTATTGAAAAAAACAATTAGACTATTATATATGCTTTCACTCTGGAAAAAGCTTGTGCTACTTTAATTAACCATGTTCATGACTGTCATGGAGCTGAGAGTAAAAGATTGTCCTTTGCTGGATTGGTGAGGGTTAACCATTTCGCCAATGGCTCACGGAGGCTCAATAAACTGTTTAAGATGGAGAGTAAAATTATTAGCAGATGTAATGCAATTCAACCCTTTGGAGTTGAATGAAAATAAAAATGTAGCAGTTTTCCTATAAAAAGTCTGTTTTGCTCCCTATTGGCATCTAATTTATAGGCATAATCTTTATAAAAACATTCTCAATACGTTCTTGTGACTTAATGCATTTGATTATTCTTAGAGGACTTTTGTGATGTAAATGTTTTCGGTATCTTTTATGTTTGAAAAACTAATCCCTGCTATGTGAATGTCAAGATATTGTTTGCTGTTTAAGGCTGGTTTTACATTAGCGTTTTTTAGCGCAGCGCATCGTGTGCGTCCATGCGCATGCGCCAAGCGCCCCTATGTTTAACATGGGGGCGCATGGTCTAGCGTTTGCACGCGTTTGTATGCGTTTTCGTGCGCATGCGGTTTTTTGTAGTGTGCGCCTAGGCGCGCCAACGCAACCTGTTGCAACCTGCTGCATTTTTGGTCCTTCCAACCTGTGGCAAAAAACGCATGCGCACGGAATGTGCCAAAATAGCACATTACAGCCTATGGGATATGCGCACGCCTGCGTTTAAAATCGCATGCGTTTCAAGAGCTAACATGGCTAGAAACTGGTTAAAACGCATGCGCCTAAAAAAAGCAAATGCATGCAAAATGCATGATGCTTTTTTTGCATGCGTTTCTATTGTGCACGAAGCGCAGCGCTAAAAAACGCTAATGTGAAACTAGCCTAAGCTGGGTGAGAGTGTTACTCCCTGAGGAAGCATTTGCTGAAGCGAAACAGCTTTGGCTGATGGGGGTGCCATATGTCCAGTACAGTCCATATTTTATTAGTTTAAAATAAAAGGTTCATTTTTCAAGGAGTGAGTGCCACTACATTTTTTTTTTAGTTATTTAGGTTTTTTTTTGTTATTTTGCGGCTGTCTGTCGGAAATGGCAGTGGTAGCACTGCACACTGTAGAATATGATGTGGTGCAGGCAGTAAGGCCAGTAATGGCAGCAGAATAGAATATCTATTAAACAGAGTGGGCAGGCAGGAGATGTGTGGCTGGAATGGATGGCTATTGGCAGAGAAAATGGCAGAAGACACACAATATAAATTATGATGAGACAGACAAGGACATGTTTGGTTGTGTGTTGCCAGTACTGGAAGCCCCAGCAGCAGCAAAGTGTTGGTTTAGCATGATGGCCAGGCAGCGATTAAGTGAATGGAAATGAGCACTGATCCATGACTGATTCATTTTGACAAATGTAAGTTTTTCCACTCTTACAGATGACAGTCTTGTCCTTTTGGGTGTGATAAAGCCACCCTCCATGCTGAATACTCTTTCTTACAGTACACTGGAGGCTGGACAGAAAGTACTCTAGCTGCAAAGTGGGCCAGTTCTTGTCCCTGGCCCAATTTTCTGGTCCAGAAGTCAATGGGGTCAGGAATTGCTAGAGAAAGTCTACATAAATAGGTTGTCCCTTAATCTGCAGGGCACAACACGTACTCACGGTGCTGATAGAGTCCTCGCCATCTCACTGGTGTCTTGAAGCCACAGGTTTCTGTTGAATTAAAATACAGTCCGGCGCCAATGTAAAGGGTTAATACTAAAATCAGAGCTGAAGTTTCATTTTGTCCATTCTCTGAGGGTTTCGTTTCTTCATTTTTGTTGCTGTAAGATAAATTTTTGTAATTGGCAAGGGCTGTCATGAAACCAGACTGTTCTCATCAGGTGCAAAGATAAGGGAGACGGGGGTGTAAAACTCTGAAGAATATGCCATTATACTACTTTCTACTTGGATACGGACATATATGCAGTTCCGGTTTTCTTGCAATATTATTGGCTTACAAGTGAAGCATTACCATGATGCTATTGGTACTTGAGAACCTTGCATAATTAAGCAAAAGATTATAAAAGATGTGACTAAAATAAAGGGGCTTAGTGATCTGCCTCGATCCTCCCGTACAGAGACCCCCTGTCTCCGTGTGGTCATTTGAGTTGCTAGCAGCACTGGAATAATTTGGACATCACTGGCTCAACTTTGAAGGGTTAATTTAGCCCTCCCTAAATAGCTACCTCGACACCAATCTTAACTGAACAACTTTTATTGCTTCAGGACACCGCACATCCAGTTCTGACACGGCATTTAGTTCTCAGTTCACGCAGCACATCCTTTTGTCTTTCCCTGTTCCTGTCGTCTTCTCTGTTTCCTCAGTCACTTAACAATTGCACAGGACGTCACGTCCTAGACGGCCCCTCAGAGTCCTCCATGTTCTCCGTCACCACAGTACAGCTCTCCACTGCCCATTTCGCCCCGGTTAGGAGAGATTCAGCCCAGAAAGTGAGCCGCCACATTGGAGTGACCTATCTGCACACTGACGCTGTGACTTCTCTGTGTTTTCCTACTTTCTTTCTTTGTGTGGCTGCTCTGTCTGTGGAAGCTGCTGCCGTAGGATCTTCTCCCCTGAACCCTGGATAGCTAGGCACGTACTTCAAACGTTGCAGAGTATCTATTCCTTTGCAGGGGCACTTAAGCCCATCTGAGCCCTATGGGTGCTCAGCTCCTTCTGCTCTAAATCCAGGAAGATCAATTCCTAACCTATGTGACCCCTCCTACATTAACTATCTACACTACTGAACTCCTGCACTATACTGTGTACACTATGGCTAAGCCTAAATTCTACATTATACTCTCTATCTCCATCTAGTGGCCAATTACTAATACTGCACTCTCCCTGTATAAAACACATATATAGGAACGTTATTTACACATACAATACTTATCTTAACAACATTACGAAGCAAAGTTATCTATACATATACGTAGCAGCATTAACTATACATTACATATATTTTACATCAGGACATGCTTAGGGGCTCAAGACTGCTTCCCCAACCCTACTACAAAAGAACACAGTCCAGGTATGGCTGAGCCTGGCTGCACAGGCAGTGTGTAATTGTTTGGTGGAAGGAGTCAGGTTGGGACAATGTCAAATAAAATATCTGATCCATCATGTTATATTATATGTGATCGCTGCAGCTGAAACCGCTTTTTACTGCTCCAATGAATCATTGAATTGCAGCGGATTGCTCAGGCAGACTGTACTGTTATTGAAAAGCCTGTAAGGTGGGCTTTACCACTTAAGAACAGTTGAAATGCTCACAAACTTTTCTGGCCATAGCCACCACTTTCCCTAAGCAGGTAGTTTTATTTAAGACATTTTGAACAATTGAATTCAGGATGTGCGCCAGCCCATGTAGGTGGAGTGTTTTATTTAGCTCAGATGTAAAGCAGCCAAAATATTCCGGGCATTGTAGCACGTAACAGTGCCCAGTTGCAATCAATGGGGAGCCACCCAGCATGAGATTTGTTGCTTGATACACAGCAGCAACTTGTCTGCTCCATGGTTTGTTTCAGTCATATATGCCTATAAGGCTGTGTTCACTCATAGCGTTGTTTTTTTACATTTTCGCAACGATTTTAAACGCGCGATTTTCCCGCAAAAGCGCGAAAAAAGCATCCCATGCAATCCTATGGCATTCCGCACATGCTGTGCTAATGCTGCAGATTTTTCCATGGCGGAATTGCTTCGCGGAAAAATCCGCAGCATGCTCATTCTTTGTGCGGAATCATGGGAAAATCCACACACACAGGAACGCATTGTTCTGCTTGCTTTCCGCATGTGGCTATGCCCACCATGCGAAAAGTAAGCAGAACATTTGCGGATGGTACACACGGTCTGGAGGAGAGGAGACTGTCCTCCGGGCTCTGGGTACCATATACCTGTAAAAAATAGAATTAAAATAAAAAAATTGTCATATTATCACCTTCTGGTGTCCCGTGCAGTGTTCCCAATCATCGCGATGCTCCCGGCAGGTCCCCCGTTCCCAGTGATGCAATGCAATAATGACCTTTGATGACATTGCGGTCTCGCGATACCGTAGCGGTCTCGCAAGACTGCAACATCACCAAAGGTCATTGTCGCAATGCATCACTGGTAACGGGACCTGCCGGGAGCATCGCGATGATTGGGAACACTGCACGGGACACCGGAAGGTGATAATATCACGATTTTTTGGGTTTTTTATTTTTAACTTCATATCTTTTTACTACTGATGCTGCATAGGCAGCCTGAATAGTAAAAAGTTGGTCACACTAGTCAAACACTGTGTTTGACGAGTGTGACCAACCTGTCAATCAGTTCTCCAAGAGATGCTACAGATCGTTTGGAAAACGCTAGCATTCTGCAAGCTAATTACGCTTGCAAAATGCTAGTTTTTCCACGGGAAAAAGGCAGGAATTAAAATGTGGTTTTGTCGCATATTTCCCATGGAATGGAATTCCGGAATTCCCGCGGAAATTTCCGCGGCAATACCGCAACGTGTGCACATAGCCTTAGCTGTAAAACTGCTTGGTAGTGTTGTACCTTACATGAGTGAAAGGACTGAAGGTTGAAGTTGGATGTCATGATGTACCCTGTTGCTGTTTAGGATAGGTTTATGTTTACTGAGGAAGATGTGGAGAAGGGGCAGGACAAGGTAAATAACCACTACCCGGTGATGGAACCAGATGAAGTGCCCAACCATGGAGGCATCAACACTTGTCCTCATTGTTATAGTGCATTGCTACTACTCAAAATATTCAGCCAGTGGGAGGTAAAAGACACATACTGTACCTATCCATAGTTGCTCCTCAATTTGTCTAAGGTGCAGTGCACATAGATACAGTTGTGCTCACTAGTTTACATACCCCAGCAGAATTTTTGCTTTCTTGGCCTTTTTTTCAGAGAATATGTATGATAACACCAAAACTTTTTCTCCACTTATGAATAGTGCTTGGGTGAAGCCATTTATTGTCAAACTACTGTGTTTTCTCTTTTTAAATCATAATGACAACCTGAAATATTCAAATGACCCTGATAAAAAGTTCACATACCCCATTTCTTAATAACGAGTATTGCCCTCTCCAACATCAATGACAGTTTGAAGTCTTTTGTGGTAGCTGTGGATGAGGTTCTTTATTTTCTCAGATGGTAAAGCTGCCCACTCTTCTTGGCAAAAAGCCTCCAGTTACTGGAAATTCCTGGGCTGTCTAACATGAATTGTGCGCTTGGCGCTTGAGATCTCCCCAGAGTGGCTTGATGATATTGAGGTCAGGAGACTGATATGGCCACTCCAGAACCTTCATTTGCCAATGACAGGTCGACATGGCCTTGTGTTTTGGATCATTGTCTTGTTGGATTGTCCAAGTACGTCCCATGCACAGCTTCCAGGCTGATGATTGCAAATTTGCCTCCAGAATTTGCTGATAACGTGCTGCATTCATCTTTCCTTCAACTTTGACCAAATTTCATGTGCCTTTGTAGCTCACACATCCCCAAAACATCAGCGATCCTCCTCAGTGCTTTACAGTAGGAATGGTGTTCCTTTCATCATAGGCTTTGTTGACCTCTCTACAAATGTAATGTTTATGGTTGTGGCCAAAAAGTTCAATTTGGTCTCATCTCTCCAAATTACTTTGGTCCAGAAGTTTTGAGGCTTGTCTCTGTGCTGTTTTGTGTATTGCAGGTGAGATACTTTGTGGCTTTTGCGCAGTAATGGCTTTCTTTTGGCGACTCGACCATGCAGCCCATTTTTCTTCAAGTGCCTCATTATTGTGCATCTTGAAACAGCCACACCACTAGTTTTCAGAGAGTCATGTATTTCAGCTGATGTTATTTGTTGTTTTTTCTTTGCATCCCAAACAATTTTCCTGGCAGTTATGGCAGAAATTTTTGTTGGTCTACCTGACTGTGGTTTTGTTTTACAGAGCCCCTGATTTTTCATTTGTTAATCGCAGTTTGAATGCTGCTGACTGGCATTATCAATTCCTTGGAAATCTTTTTGTATCCCTTTCCTGTTTTATACAGTTCACCTACCTTTTCCTGTAGATCCGTTGACAATTCTTTTGCTTTCCCAATTACTCACAATCCAGAAAAGTCAGTGGATGGATGAAAGATGCAACAGTCTGTCTGGATCCCAGAAACTTACTCAGCTTTTATGCACACACAGTAATTACAAGCAAACAGGTCACCGGTGAGGATGTTACCTTTAGTAGCCATTCAAATCCATTTGTGTCAACTTTTGTGCATGTTATCAGGCCAAAATCACCAGGGTATGTGAACTTTTTATCAGGGTCATTTGGATGTTTTGGGTTGTCATTATGATTTAAAAATAGAAAACACAGTATGTTTGACAATAAATGGCTTCACCCAACCACTAACCATGAGTGGAGAAAACGTTTTGGTGTTATCACTCATATTCTCTGAAAAAAGGCCAAAAAAGCAAAAATTCTGCTGGAGTATGTAAACTTTTGAGCAAAACTGTAAGTTTAAGTAGTGGTCCACTTTCTCCTAAATGTTACAGCAGAGAATGGACACCACCTTATGTTAGAAATAATGGCAGTGGGGTGTCTTCCAGTGATGCCTAGAGCATGATTTGAGTCTCAAAAGGTAGCCAACTCCACTAACTGTTATGGCAGGGACTGGGCCAACAGTAACATGACCAGGTGGGCATTAAGTTGGCAAACTAGTGGAAGACTAAGAGCATATACCTATCTCCTCGACACTCAATTAGGGATGGATATCTGGCAGTGCAACAAAGACGAAGGAGGAGTATTTGTAGTATGAAAAGGAGTAGATGAGGATGACAATTTTAGTAATGATAACATCAATGATCACATACTACTTAAGGATGTGGCCTGGCTAGAAGAAAGACAGACATGAGGAGAAGGACTGAGAGGACAAATAGAGCCTTGCTCAGATTGCTGGTCAGCTTGTTTCTCCCAAATGAGCTGATGAAAAGCTGTAATTCCTAGTCTACTGGAGCTTGGACGCCCACAGCTTATTCTCCTGCTACAGAGTCTGCAGACTGCCAGAGATTCATCTGTCACCAAGGTGGAATAGAACTCCCACACACGAAATACCCTTATGTAGGACTTGCCACTGCGTCCAGACCTTTAAGGCATTGTTGAGTCCTTGTCACCAACATGTTTGACAACACCTGCTTCTCAGTCCCCATTGTTGAGAATGTTCTGCTTCTGGGTGTGATTAACGAGGTCAGCTTCCTCTTAGTATCGGTCAGATTTTCCCTCATAGATCCCTTTCTGGACTGGCCATGGAAAGGTATTGCTGGACTTGTGTTTGAAAGAGCTACGTGCACATATATTTTGGGGATGAAATCCTGTTGACAGATTCCTTATAATGAGTGGCCCTAAATGCATACTATCCCCCCCTAGCACCCCAGTGCGAACACTGCCCACTCTCAATGTAAAAGAAGGGTCAGAAAAGTACTATACTAAGGAAGGAGGTGGATTTTTGGATAGTAATTTGATATCTAGATTTGATAATGATACCGTTGGGTAGTTAAGGTGGTTAAAGTGATAATTGTCAGATTTTAGCAACACGACAATGCTGGTGGCGAGAGAGGAGGTGGTTTTGGGAGGAGGATATGCATGTAACTGCTGCAACCAGTGACTGGGCTCAGTGACATGTGCCATGTACATCTGCATCACTGCCAAACTCCATGATTGGCAGCAGCGGTCACAAGTAGAGATGAGTGAAGCTGAACTTAAAATTCTGGGGTTCGTACCAGACAGTTAGTGCCCAGTGCTAAACGCCAAACACAGACTTCTCCAGGGGAATGAGAGAATTTTCCAGCTGAAAAGTTTGGGTCCCCATTGGTTTCATTGGGGGTTGGGTTCTAGTCCAAGTTTGGGCAACCGAACCAAACTTTGGAATAAAGTTTGGATTGGGTACCAGAACCTGAACTTCCACAGGTCAGCTCATCCTTAGTTAGGAGCATTGTATTCATGATGTTCCCCATATACCAGCAAAATTTTAATCAGTTAGAATTTTTTTTTATTCTTTTATGTTGTCAAGGGTGAAAAATATTGTCTGGAAAATGCAGTGGATGATACATTTCCTTTAAGAAGGATAACGTTATAAAGCTTTATAGAAACCAACAACCTCAATATCCTAAGAATAGACATGGCCCTTAAGTAAATAATGTGACAAATGGTGACCTGGATAAACTCTGTGCTGATTGTGGAAGGGGAAGTACCTAAAAATCCCCCGTAACTTTACAGTAACTCAGGCAGGAACCGATACAGCAAGAAATGTTTGCGGAGTGATAGGGTTTAGATACTTATCTTTGTCTTTCCAGAAATGCAATCAAAGCTTTATATTATAAAATAAGTCTATATTAATTATTCACTAAAATAAAGTCACTTTCTTTAAGATGATCTATATACAACACTGTTAAGGTGACGAAGTACTGTCCCAATCCTTCCAATCACAAAGGGCTAAAGTTCCAAAAGGAAGTAATGAGTATCGTGCGAGTTGCTGGAAAAGTTGGACTGTGCATACACCATAATAAGCAGAGTGCGCAGCTCGTTGGCCGATCAAATGTTTATATTTTAGTTTATTGTACCCAGACTGCTAGTGAGTGTGCAGCATTATAGTAAGCTGCGGGAATAATGCAGTTCCAGCGATCCATAATCCGTAATATTATGCTACAGTAATCAATTGTGGGTCCTAGCTGTATTATACAGTTGACACTGTGCTCTAATGGCAAACATTGGAAATTCACTATATGAACTAAAGTATTGGGACACAATTCTTAAAAATTGAATTCAGGTGTTTCATTCAGTCCCATTGCCCCTGAAGTATAACATCCAGCCCCCCAGCCCCTGGTGCACAACATCTGCAGGGGTGTTTAACATCTGGCACCCTGACCCTACCCCTCTATGTATAACATCAGTCTCCCTGTCTTGCCTTCTACCATTACTAACATGTAGCAGAATGACCGGTGGTGCAGTGCTCACTGATACCAGTGCAATACTGTAATAGGAGCCTATGGGGTAACAAGTCCGGTCATTTCATTTCTAAAGTCTTAAAGTCGCCCCCTGTGAGTGATATTATTGAGAAGTGTGAAGAACTGCAACAACTCAGCCACAAAGTGGTGACCATGTACTGTTACAGAGTGGGGTCACCAAGTGCTGGGGAGCAGAGTTAATAATAAAAGATTCCAAAGTCCAAACCTCCATTGCCATTAAAGAGAATCTGTCAGCACCTGGGCAACCCTTTCTAAATATGTAACATTTCTTGTCATAGCTCCTCCGATTTTCTTGCTTTAAGCACTGAAGAATTCACAACCGAGCAGCTGCTAGGTAAGCTATGTAAATCCAAAATGAATATGCACTGCTTTCTACGCCCATAATCCTGATGTCACGTTGTATTACTGAGGGTTACTGCAGAGTAACACAAACTCCACTAGATGACAGCAGAATGGAGGATGAGCAGAATATCCTGCAATGAAGCAGACCAGCAGAAATACAGCAAAGCAACCACTAGGTGGCAGCGGAATAGTCAGAGAGCCGAGTCGATACCAGAGAGTAGCGCAGTACAAAGGGAAAATCCAAGACACAGTCAGAAGAGAGCAACAGGTCAGTGTCGGTCAATAGCTGCACTAACAGATGGGCAAGCTAAAGGATCAGGTCAGGGACGAGCTAAAGTCAAATACCGGGGAATCCAAACACAAAGGGAGATTAGGAGCAGGGTTGGGCAGGAGGAAGGTAAACAGACACGGGTTGGGTCAGATGAACGCAGCAGGACAGATTAGGAAACTCACCAGATCCAGCTAAACACGTCGAAGGCAAGCAATATAACTGGCACTGCACAAAGATGTAGCAGACCAGACACAGGAAAGAGGCAGGGAAAATTAACCCCTGACATGACCAGACCGGGAAAGGAAAGACAAGACAAAATCCGGCCTGGATCATGACACCTGGAGCAGTGCATATTCATTTTGGATTTACATACACTTGACTAGCAGCTCCGCGGCTGTGAATTCTACGGTGCTTACAGCAAGAAATCCGGAGAAGCTACAGCAAGAAAAGTTACATATTCTGAAAGGGCTGCCCAAGTCTTATTGCAGGACTCCATTAGTATCGTACTAAAAAATCATCTAACAGATTCCCTTTAACATCAGCACAAAACAACTGTGCACCGAGAGCTTAATGGCATAAGTTTCCATGGCTGAGCAGTTGCATACAGCCTTACATCACCGAGCACAATGTCGAGCGTCGGATGGAGTAGTGTAAAGACGCCACTCCTGGATTCTGAAAGAAACGTTTTCTGTGCAGTGATGTATCACATGTCACTCTCTGGCATTTGATGAGTCTGTGTTGGGTAAATGCCAGGAGAACATTACCCTTCTGAGGAAGCTGTGTGAAACGTGCGTCGGGGCAGAGGGACGTCCAGGGATCTCTAGCAGCACATATTGGTATGTAATTGTTTACCATATACTTTACTTCTTCACATTTCACAGGGTTTAGCGTCTTTTAATAGGGTTATTTTGGATTATAGCAAACGCTAGGCATATTCCAAATGTTTGAATTTAGGTACACCCGCTGTGGGTACTTGTTTATTAGGGAATATTGCTGTTGCAGTTTTCATTCCCCCTTGTGATCTACATAGCTGGTGTTGCTTTTTACACACGCATATCCAACATTTGGGCACAATGTTTATCATATGAATTACTATGGAGATAATTTGTAGTGCTGTGGTGTGAGGTTCCATGGACTTTTAGTCCCTCATTATTTTTCCAGCATTTTTCTTGTGTACCTTGTTTTAATGTTTCAATAAAGTATGATATTTTTATTACATATACACCATTGTGTGGTACCAGTTTTTCATTGTACTCTTTTGTTACCACAATAGTATTATCAGTGTTCTGTGGTGTATCACCCGTCAGGGGATTAATTGCAATTGTTTGGGCAATATTTGTGATTATATACTTGTGCCAGCTGTAAGATTTAGTTGAGGATGGTTAATGCGTTGGGCTTGTTTTCAGGAGTCTTCCAAAGCCCCTTCTTCCAGTGAAGAGAAATCTTAATGCGTCAACATACAAGAGATATTGGAAAATTTTATGCTTCCAACTTTGCGGCAACAGTTTTGGGGAAGGCCCGTTCCAGTTCCTTATGACTGTGTCCATTACTACACAAGGTACATAAAGACATGGTTGGGTGAGTTCGGTTTGGGAGAACATGACCTGACTG
Organism: Dendrobates tinctorius; assembly: GCF_039654945.1. NCBI lineage: Eukaryota > Metazoa > Chordata > Amphibia > Anura > Dendrobatidae > Dendrobates > Dendrobates tinctorius. Next base: position 10,141,398 of record NW_027361707.1, on the reverse strand, counting down.
GAGCCCCATCCAACACCTTTGGGATGAACTAGAATGGTGATTGTGAGCCCGCCCGCTCCCCAACATCAGGATCTGACCTCACAAATTGTCTTCTAAATGAAATAGCAAAAATTCCTACGGACTCCTCTAAAATCTTGTAGAAAGAAGAGTGGGAGCTGTTATAACTTCAAAGGGGGGAGAAACCCTATATTAATATCTATGGATGTAGAGTGGGAGGTCATAAAAGCTCCTGCTCGTGTAATGTGGAGTGGGCACATACTTTTGCCCATATAGTGTATCTCTCATCCAGGCCATTTATCTCATTACATTTCGCAGTCCAAACATTTTTTCTACTTCCCTGACTCCATGATCCTCTGCAGTAAAATAAAAAGGTGTGTGATAGAAGCAGTGAGGCAACCAAGGTAAAGATCACAGAAGCAAAATGATGAACACCTACCGATGACATTGAGTAGAGATTGCATACATGTTTGGTAATTACACTCTGCTGAGGACAGCAGTGCACGTGGTACACATTGTTATTCTGCACATGCATTAAATTTAGCTTCACAGAAGAAAACCTGGAAATACCTAAAAAACTCCAAATTCCAACTTCAAAAACTGATGGCATCTGTGCATGGTTCATATGAATATTGTGCCTATTTTAGCTGCACAGAATAAGGACTTGGAATTTCTACATGCTGCTCACTGCCTTGTCTTGCCACATTCTTACGGGTCACACCAATAACTAAAGGTTATTTTTTTCCATACATCAAATATGTAGTACCATCTACTGAATGGGTCATAAACGTGTCACCTCTTACAGATTGTAAGCTCTTGCAAGCAGGGCTCTCACATGTTTGATATCTGATATTTTTTGTACAAATTCTCTCTGAATTGTAATGTGCTGTGGAATATGTTGGCGCCATATAAATAATATAATTATTATTATTTCAATCAGAAATCTCAAGACTGGGACTCCCACTGACTAGAACCGGGGTGTAATGTGAATGGAGTTGGTTCATCAAGACTGGAATAGCACTACGCCAGTGTAAAGCGCTGGCCTTGTTTGAAAGACTATTGGAACAATGGACATAGACTGGAATCCACGGCTAAGGGATGCAGACTTTTTCCAGCATGGATCACTGGTTACATTGAACTTATTGATGTATTTTAGAATTATTGGAGATTTTCTTGCTGTGTTTTATTAGAATTTGCTTGTTCATCAGTTCGAGTGCTCTCATTTCACCTGGAAATTGTTCAGCCTCAGGAACCAATGTTTCCAATCAGTTACAGTAAGCAGAGGAAGACGTGCAAGCTGGATCTTATGTATACCTAAGATAAAGGTAAAAGTAATCATTCCATTACTCTTGATAGTGTCTCAGAGGCCTCAATGGAGCCTTTGTTTCGTATGAGACTGTACATTGACTCTTGTATGTTAATTTGTGAATGCCTGCTGATTATGTATTGCATCAGTCCATTGCAGTTTACTAACCTACACAACTGAAGATAAATATGCATATTATTTGAACAATCACACAATGAAGGATAGCCTTCCCCCTTTTTCCAATCCTGTGGAAGAATATCTGGAATAGGATATATGGATATAAAAAGTCACTGTTTCCCTCTGCAAAGGGACGCTCTTCAGGAACAGCACAAGGAACCATGGCTCCATTTGATGGAAAACAGGTCTGCTCCTCTGCCCATCACTGAACCCACAAAGACATTTGGAGAATCTCGGTTGGGACTTTTCTGTATGTGGTTGTCGGCTGGAGCTTGATACACATGCTACGGCCGTGATATCTATCATATGGATTATGGATGTGATGTGTTCCCAACATGATATCTATCGTTTGGATAAGAAGAGGAACTACCTTAAGGATTGTTATTGCCAGGTGAAGAGGGAGACATGTACTATGGTCATGGTATGGAGCATGGACTGTGACTATAGACTATACTGGTGGGAGATACAAAACTTGCGGACCAACAAAGGGTTAGAAGACAGTGGGTATCGCCTGGTATGGGGGCAGTGGAACTATTGGCCCCAAGATGGGATCTTCTGGACTGGGGACATTGCATTGTGACCATCTATCCATAATTGCTGTAAGACCATGGCTGTAAGGAATAAAAATAGTTGCATTGCTAACCTGCGTAGGTGATTATTACAACGCACAACCTCAAGTCTTTCTCAGATATTTACAGCAAGTCTTGCTGAAATAGAAGGCACCAAATTCATTAAGAGGCGTACACCACTTAATGAATTTGGCGCCTCTAGTAAATGGTGTACACCTCCGTGCACTGTGCAAGAAATGCTACAATCAGTGAGTGAACTAGCATTTCTAGCATACAAAGCACCACCATTTTTGATTAATTTGACAGATGGACATGGTCACCATTTTGGCATAGTCAGAGCGGTGCAAAAAAAATGTCTTGAAGTTGAAAAATGTTTGTTGTACTTTTCAAAATTCTTGGAACAGTTTTCCAGTGTAAAAGCTTTGATGAATTGGTCGCAATGAGTCTGAGTTGCAATATCGGACACAGTCCATGGACTAAAGTGTTCTTGGAAAAAGAGAGCTAAGTAGTGGCATACTGTCAATGACGGCTGGCCACGTGGCTGCTATGGGCCCGTGAGCTGTGTGCGCCCAGTGCCGGTGCCAACACCAGGTCCTCCCCACCCATCATAGTAAGTAAAACTGTATCGGCATCCTGGATGCCGATACATTTAAAAGCAATAATGAAAGAGGGAGCATCAGCTAATGTTTCCTCCTCCATCATTCAACCTCACCGTTTGATGTCTCAGCGCAGCGGATGTGATGACGTCTCTACATGGGAAGGAAAGGCAAGTATTTTTGTTTGTTTGTTTGTTTTTTTAGACCAGTGAGTACATTGTGGTGGCCATAATACTGTATAGAGGACTATGAGGAGTATATTATACTATATGTACTATGAGGACTGCATAATGCCATGTACTATGGGGAGTGCATTATACTGTATGGACTGTGGGGAGTACCTTATACTGTATGGGGGACTATGGGGAGTACAGTATATGATATGGAGGACTATGGAGTTCATTATACTGTATGCACTATGGTGAGTGCATTATACTGTATGGAGGACGATACGGAGTGCATTAAACAGTATGGAAGACTATGGAAAGTACATTATACTGTATGCAGGCCTTTGGGGAATGCATTATACTATATGGAGGACTATGAGGCGTTCAATATACAGTATTATATGGAGTACTATGAGGAGGGCATTATACAATATGGGGGACTATGGGGAGAGCATTATATTGTAAAGAGGACTGTGGGGTGCACAATATACTGTATGAAGGACTTTGGGTCCTGCATAATACTGTATGGAGGACTATGGGGAGTGCATTATACTTTATTGAAGACTATAGGGAGGGCATTATACTGTATGGAGGACCATGGGGAGTGCATTATACTGTAGGGAGGACTAGTGGTGGTGCATTACACTGTATGGAGGATCATGGGGAGTACATTATACAGTATGGAGGACCATGTGGAGTGCATTATACTATATGGAGGACTGTGAGGAGTTCGTTATACAGTATTATATGGAAGTCGATGGGGAGTGCATTATGATATACTAGCTATTGAACCCATTCAATAAACCGGTGGCGGGCATTTTTATTGGTACATTTCTGATGCCATTTGTTTTAAAGACACTCTGACTGCGAATTCGCATATATAGTGTCATCAATAAAATAGTGCCAGGGATCGCTGTTTGCGCAAGCACTGACTCTCTCTAGTTCCATTTTATTAAAGTAATATAGTACAACATCAACATAGCAGTGAGACTGTCCTATTATATCCTCTCCCATCCTGGTATATGCTCCCCATCCTATTTTATGCTCCCCCATCCTGGTATATGGTCCGCCATCTTTTGTCCCACATCTTATTATATGCTCCCTCATCCTGCCTGCTGGTGTTGTTCTATACATACAAACATACATATAAACAAAACGCTCTATTCACTGCTATTTCTTGAAGACACTGCGTGCAAATTTGACTTCATGCAAATTTGAGTTCAATAAAATGGGGCCAGAGATCGCGCTATGCTCAGGCACTGATTCCAGCTCCACACTCCGACTCCAACCTTGCCAGAGATCACGGTATGTACTCATGGCACCGGAGATCGCAGTTTGCGAAATGTGAAGCTGCGCCCAAATTTTGTGACTTTTGGTATTTTCATGCCAGTCTTGATCACCTCCAACAAAATGGTCTGAGTTGCGGTGGGACAACGGTGCAATTCATTACAAAGTATGGAGTATTTTACTTCACTATGCCCCTTTATTAAGTCGGGCATGTAGAACGTCAGTCTTAATGAATCGGAGAGAGAGCTTTACGCTTTCCTGACATAAAGGTTTAACATAAGCCAAAAATATAGCATGAAAGGAGTCTGAAAGGAGTTTGAGAATTCATGTGCAATATTCATCAGAAGATGAAGACAGTTATTAACATCGTGTTTATGGTCTAGATGCAGCAAGCGTACATGGATCTATAATATGAAATACATTGAATATACAAGTGCTTCTCACAAAATTAGAATATCATCGAAAAGTTGATTTATTTCAGTTCCTCAATACAAAAAATGAAACTCATATATTATATAGAGTCATTACACACAGAGTGATCTATTTCTAGTGTTTATTTCTGTTAACGTTGATGATTATGGCTTACAGCCAATGAAAACCCAAAAGTCATTATCTCAGTAAATTGGAATAGTTAACAAAAAATACCCTTAGTATGTTTCAGTAGCTTCACAGTCATGGGGACTTGACAGATGAGTCTTTATCTCAGTAAATTAGAATACATTATAACACCAGCTTGAAAAATTATTTTAACATCTGAAATGTTGGTCTTATGAAATGTATGTTCAGTAAATGCACTCAATACTTGCTCGGGGCTCCTTTTGCATCAATTATTGCATCAATGCGGCGTGGCACCGAGGCGATCAGCCTGTGGCACTGCTGAGGGTTTATGGAGGCCCAGGTTGCTTTGATAGCAGCCTTCAGCTCGTCTGCATTGTTGGGTATGGTGTCTCTCATCTTCCTCTATGGGGTTAAGGTCAGGCGAGTTTGCTGGCCAATCAAGCACAGTGATACTGATGTTTGTAAACCAGGGATTGGTACTTTTGGCAGTGTGGACAGGTGCCAAGTCCTGCTGGAGAATTAAATTTTCATCTCCAAAAAGCTTGTTGGCAGAGGGAAGCATGAAGAGCTCTAAAATTTCGTGGTAGACAGATACGCTGACATTTTGGTCTTGATAAAACACAGTGGACCTACACCAGCAGATGACATGGCTCCCCAAACCATTACTGATTGTGGAAACTTCACACTAGACCTCAAGCAGCTTGGTTTATGGACTCTCCACTCTTCCTCCAGACTCTGGGACCTTGATTTCCAAATGAAATGCAAAATTTACTTTCATCTGAAAACAACACCTTGAACCACTGAGCAACAGTCCAGTTCTTATGCTCCTTGGCTCAGGTAAGAAGCTTCTGGCGTTGACTATGGGTCATGAGTGGCTTGACACAAGGAATGCGACACTTGTAGCCCATGTCCTGGATACGTCTGTGTGTGGTGGCTCTTGAAGCAATGACTCCAGCAGCAGTCCACTCCTTATGAATCTCCCTCAAATTTTTTAATGGCCTTTTCTGAACAATCCTTTCAAGGCTGCGGTTATGCCGGTTGCTTGTGCACCTTTTTCTACCACACTTTTTCCTTGCACTCAACTATCCATTAATATGCTTGGATACAGCACTCAGTGAACACCCAGCTTCTTTAGCAATGACCTTTTGTGGCTTACCCTCCATGTGAAGTGTGTCAATGACTGCCTTCTGGACATCTGTCAAGTCAGCAGTCTTCCCCATGATTGTGGAGCCTACTTAAACAGACTAAGGGACGAAGCCGAGTGCGGTGAAACGCGCATCGGGGCCTCTGTGCGTCCCCCCTATATACGGCAACCATGTCTCAAGGTAATGGGCAGATTGCTAGTTGGCTATTTACTTTCTACACTGACTAAAATTTATGTGCACTTTATAATTATTCACTGCTCTGTGGCTGCCAACCTCATAACTAATTTAGACTATAGCCAATAACCATTCATGCAGTGTGTCTGAGGAGACGTTTGTTTCTTTTATACTGTATTTTCCTTCATTTGCAGTACTGTTTGGCTGACATTTCTATTTTCATCTTTGAATACCCTGTCTATTGTTTATTATGTGCTGTAATAAAATTTAACATTTTCTCAAAAAAACCCTACTTTTTTCTAGATTATTTGCTATATCATTAATACCGATTAATATCTATTGAATTTATTAGGACTCTGTAATTTTTGGTCCTAATTTCTTGCTTTTTTGGTTGTTAAGGGATCTTTTAAATGCTCTTTGTAATGACTCTACATAATATATGAGTTTCACTTTTTGAAGAACTGAAATAAATTAACTTTTTCATGATATTTTAATTTTCTGAAAAGCACCTGTATATTATAGCCATCAAATCTCTCATCTCAGACCTCAGTGCCAATCTAAAGCACAGTAGATTAACTAACACAACTAGTAAAACTCGCTATTCACCCTACAGACCGCGCTCATTTCCTTGTTTACTTTTTCCGCTATAAGAAATAGGAGATGTAAGGGTATTATTTTAAATTATACATATAACACTTCTGTTTGGAGACAAAGACCATAAAAAAAAATCACAGGATGCTGCTGCTGAAAGTGAACTTGTCAGTTATCTACAGTATATACTCAAGTATAAGCCAAGATTTTCAGCCCATTTTTTTAGGCTGAAAGTGCCCCTCTCAGCTTATAGCCGAGTCATTGTCCCAGGGAGTCAGCGGGGGAGGGGGAGCGGCAGGAGTCAGCGGCTGTCCCATCATACTCACCCCCTCCTGGCGTGGACTCTACGCTTCCCTACTTCTCAGATTGTCTCTGGTGCTGGCAGTTTCTTCCCGTGTTCATCAGTCACCTGGTACCACTCATTAAAGTAATGAATATGCACGCGAATCCACTCCCATAGGCGTGGAGCGCATATTCATTGCTTTAATGAACGGTAACGCATGACCGGTGAACACAGGAAGAAGGTGCCGGAGACCATCGGAGAAGCAGGGAATTGCAGAGACCGTGCCAGGAGGGGGTGAATATGACGGGGGAGCCGTGCATACAACAGGGGGAGGACGGAGGAGCCGTGCATACAACAGGGGGAGGACAGGGGAGCCATGCATACAGCAGGGGGAGGACGGGGAACCATGCATGCAACAGGGGGAGGATGGGGGAGCCATTCATACAACAGGAAAAGGACAGGGAGCCATGCATACAACGGGGAGGACGGGGGAGCCATGCATACAACAGGGGGAGGATGGGGGAGCCGTGAATACAACAGGGGGAGGACAGAGGAGCCTTGCATACAACAGGGGGAGGACGGAGGAGCCCCATGCATACAGCAGGGTGAGGATGGAGGAGCCATGCATACAGCAGGGGAGGACGAAGGAGCCATGCATATGTAAGTTGGGGCCCCGACCGGGGGGCTGTTCGCTTCTTGCCGCAGACAGACACGAGACGGAGACAGAATTTGTGTTCAACAGGTCCGTTTTTATTGACCGTCCTCCTGACGACCACAGCAATACACCACAGCAGCTTCACACTTCTTCGTACACAGGCCTGAGTACCTTCACTTTCCTTTCCTGTAGTCGTGGCGTCCCTCGTGGCTCTTTTCGCTGTGGCTGCCCTAGGCCTATCTACCACAGCGCTTCACCAATCTGAGTACGTCATCCGTTTGGTACCCCCAGGCTGTCTCCGTCTGCGGCTTCTGTCGTTTGGGCCACCCCCGTGACCGTCTCAACTGTCGGTCCCCTCCAAAGCCTCTTTCCTGTCTCTTCCCCTCAGCAGATCTTCCTGACTCCAGTGCTCCCCTCGCTGACTGACCTTTCCAGAACCTTCTCTCAACCTTTTATATCCTTCCCGTTCTGGTAACCCCGCCCACCATGACTTGACAGTTTCTTTAGCCAATGGCTGATGATTAGTCCTATCCTCACACTTTCCCTCTTTATCTCCAGCTGTTTCCCATCTTTCACTACAACAGTCCACCTTCCCTACACTCTCCCTTCCTTTATCCATTGTCATCCTCGACAATCTTGTCTTCCTCTTTTCCGTTCTGAAACTTTCCCACCTTCTTTTTGTCGGACCGGTTGTTGAGCCAGGCCTGCGATACACAGGGGCTGAGCCAAGCTTACTGCTTACTCGCCAGCAGGTACGCCACCATGACAATTCCTTCAGGTTGGGTTAGGTCCATCCGGACTACTCTACGGATGCGTATCTCCCACTTTTCTCCCCTTCTGTAACGTTCTTCCCTTTGGAGCGTAATGACCGAGGCCCTAACCTACCAGGTCATTGTCAGCGTCCTCCTGTCTTTTGTGGGGGTGTATGTCTGGTTCTCGGGGTCTGACTTAGGGAATGTTGTCTGTTCTGATCCCATCCGTCTCTTCTGTCCTGTCAATTTAAGTATAATGCAAAAACTTCGGCACACAATCAAATGAAACTCAGATGAATATAGATATAGACCAAAGTTTATTGATTCCAAAATATCATAAAGACCAGTATTCCACAGGAAAAAATTCCACAGAAAAAAATTCAACGTTTCGGCTATAGCGCCTTTTTCAAGAACTTATCTGTAGAGTAAATAATACATGCACTCATTACATAAGAGATATAAAGTCAGGAATTAATCATATACAAAAAAAATAAATTATAATAAACACAAAGTAAAGACTCAATACATCGAGTATCATATCCATTGAAATAATCAATATGGACCCAGAATAATACCTGTGGAAATAATAATCCATGGACATCAGAGTCAAATTCATTATACATGTCACTTAGGTGTGGAATGCCTTATGAGAAAAAAAGGGAAAAATCGTATTGAATAATTTTCAAATTAATATCCAAAACATAGTGCGTCACCAGAAAAAATTTACTAGGTGTACAATATAATATATAAAAAAGAGAGTGATACACCCCATATAAATGATTGCAAAGAGAATCCTAATCACATTCTTATTCCATGTGAACAATTGCAAAAAATTGCAAAAGGACATCCTGATAGAAATGTATTGTGCGTATCATGAATATACTTTACAATATATGAAAGTGCTATACTCCATGTAAATAGCTGCAAAAAAAGTACTAAAAAAGGGGAATCCTGATCCAAACATGGTGCGCTCTATAAACATTCCTAATCCCGATATAACCTGATCCATGCATACCTATTTCAAAGTCCGTGGATTGCATGCACGTGCTCCATGGTGACCCGTGCGGTATGGTCTGTCTCTGCCCTGAGAGATCCCGGCTCTCTTATATCGGAGAGGCTAAAGACTTCCGGGGTAAGGGTCAGTGCCAACAAAGAGAACTGCGCATGCGTCGTCGGCGTATACCGGAAAAAGCCGAAGTGAAAAGCTGAATGGTAGTGACGAAAGAGCAGGCTGACAGGTGAATGCCATACTAGAACAGGGAACTGCTATAAAAGAAGAGAGAGTTTGAAGCCGCCACCATCATCCGTCATATCAGGATAAGGATCATTTCCCCCGTGCATTATCAAACTAAAAAAGAAAAAACAAAAAGAGTTTAATTAAGAACATATAAAATAATAAAAGGCATATGAAAGACTATGATAATTATTTCCACCAGTATTTTAATACCAAAAAGGAAAAAATAAAATAAAAAATACATAACCAACATTGTATACATTGGATGAGAACCACAAGTTTTTTTAAAAAAACCTTATAATTTAAATAATGCATAATAATACATATAATAGACTAGGTGAGGCGGTCATGGACAGTCCAAAAATATTACCAAAATTGATTATAAATAGACTAACATCCGATTTCATATTCTCTATTTAACCCTAATGGTGTTAGGGTCTGTAAAGTATGAATCCAAAAGGATTCTCGCTCCTTCAATCTTTTAATCCTATCACCCCCTCTTCTAGATATTGGCACCCAGTCAATGACTTGGTACCTCAATTGTGCCACCGAATGCCCACATGATATAAAGTGGGCCGGAATCGGTAATAAAGTCCTTCCACATCTAATAGTGGATTTGTGTTGGGAAATGCGGTCGCGGATATGCTGGGTGGTCTCCCCAACATATCCGAGACCGCATGGGCACTTAATAAGATATACGACAAAAGAAGAGTCACATGTGAAGTATCCATTAATGGAAAAACCACGTCCTGTACGGGGATGGGTAAAGGTATCTCCTTTCATCACATTTGAACATTGTAAGCATCCCAAACAAGGCAAAGTGCCCTTACGTGATGTAGTCAAAGTTTTCTGGATCATCTCCTTCTTACCAGAGCAGACATCAGCTCTACCTAAAAGATTCCTAATATTATTAGATCTCTTATAACACATAAGGGGTCTAGACATAAACTCAGGGATACTGGGATATGAATTTTTCAATACATCCCAATGTCGTAATACACAACCTTTAATGAGAGTACTATAGGGATGGAAAGTGCTAACGAATGCTAACTTAGCGGTCTTCTCTCTTTGGGGAGAGAATGACCTTGATTGTTCTAAAATCTGAACTGGAAAACCCCTTTTACGAAAACGTGTCTCCATTTCTTGATGTCTCAACATTCTAGTAGATGGATCAGAAACGATCCTATCTATTCTTACGTGTTGTGATTTTGGTAACGCCTGCTTCACATGTCGTGGGTAACTGCTGTCAAAGTGAAGTAAACTATTTTTATCTGTGGGTTTTATGTACAAATCCGTACCAATAGAGCCGTCAGAATTGGTGAAAACAAGAGTATCCAGAAATGGATGGTACGGATTTGTACATAAAACCCACAGATAAAAATAGTTTACTTCACTTTGACAGCAGTCACCCACGACATGTGAAGCAGGCGTTACCAAAATCACAACACGTAAGAATACATAGGATCGTTTCTGATCCATCTACTAGAATGTTGAGACATCAAGAAATGGAGACACGTTTTCGTAAAAGGGGTTTTCCAGTTCAGATTTTAGAACAATCAAGGTCATTCTCTCCCCAAAGAGAGAAGACCGCTAAGTTAGCATTCGTTAGCACTTTCCATCCCTATAGTACTCTCATTAAAGGTTGTGTATTACGACATTGGGATGTATTGAAAAATTCATATCCCAGTATCCCTGAGTTTATGTCTAGACCCCTTATGTGTTATAAGAGATCTAATAATATTAGGAATCTTTTAGTTAGAGCTGATGTCGGCTCTGGTAAGAAGGAGATGATCCAGAAAACTTTGACTACATCACGTAAGGGCACTTTTCCTTGTTTGGGATGCTTACAATGTTCAAATGTGATGAAAGGAGATACCTTTACCCATCCCCGTACAGGATGTCGTTTTTCCATTAATGGATACTTCACATGTGACTCTTCTTTTGTCGTATATCTTATTAAGTGCCCATGCGGTCTCGGATATGTTGGGGAGACCACCCAGCATATCCGCGACCGCATTTCCCAACACAAATCCACTATTAGATGTGGAAGGACTTTATTACCGATTCCGGCACACTTTATATCATGTGGGCATTCGGTGGCACAATTGAGGTACCAAGTCATTGACTGGGTGCCAATATCTAGAAGAGGGGGTGATAGGATTAAAAGATTGAAGGAGCGAGAATCCTTTTGGATTCATACTTTACAGACCCTAACACCATTAGGGTTAAATAGAGAATATGAAATCGGATGTTAGTCTAGTTATAATCAATTTTGGTAATATTTTTGGACTGTCCATAACCGCCTCACCTAGTCTATTATATGTATTATTATGCATTATTTAAATTATAAGGTTTTTTTAAAAAAACTTGTGGTTCTCCTCCAATGTATACAATGTTGGTTATGTATTTTTTATTTTATTTTTTCCTTTTTGGTATTAAAATACTGGTGGAAATAATTATCATAGTCTTTCATATGCCTTTTATTATTTTATATGTTCTTAATTAAACTCTTTTTGTTTTTTCTTTTTTAGTTTGATAATGCACGGGGGAAATGATCCTTATCCTGATATGACGGATGATGGTGGCGGCTTCAAACTCTCTCTTCTTTTATAGCAGTTCCCTGTTCTAGTATGGCATTCACCTGTCAGCCTGTTCTTTCGTCACTACCATTCGGCTTTTCACTTCGGCTTTTTCCGGTATACGCCGACGACGCATGCGCAGTTCTCTTTGTTGGCACTGACCCTTACCCCGGAAGTCTTTAGCCTCTCCGATATAAGAGAGCCGGGATCTCTCAGGGCAGAGACAGACCATACCGCACGGGTCACCATGGAGCACGTGCATGCAATCCACGGACTTTGAAATAGGTATGCATGGATCAGGTTATATCGGGATTAGGAATGTTTATAGAGCGCACCATGTTTGGATCAGGATTCCCTTTTTTAGTACCGGTACTTTTTTTGCAGCTATTTACGTGGAGTATAGCACTTTCATATATTGTAAAGTATATTCATGATACGCACAATACATTTCTATCAGGATGTCCTTTTGCAATTTTTTGCAATTGTTCACATGGAATAAGAATGTGATTAGGATTCTTTTTGCAATCATTTATATGGGGTGTATCACTCTCTTTTTTATATATTATATTGTACACCTAGTAAATTTTTTCTGGTGACGCACTATGTTTTGGATATTAATTTGAAAATTATTCAATACGATTTTTCCCTTTTTTTCTCATAAGGCATTCCACACCTAAGTGACATGTATAATGAATTTGACTCTGATGTCCATGGATTATTATTTCCACAGGTATTATTCTGGGTCCATATTGATTATTTCAATGGATATGATACTCGATGTATTGAGTCTTTACTTTGTGTTTATTATAATTTATTTTTTTTGTATATGATTAATTCCTGACTTTATATCTCTTATGTAATGAGTGCATGTATTATTTACTCTACAGATAAGTTCTTGAAAAAGGCGCTATAGCCGAAACGTTGAGTTTTTTCTGTGGAATTTTTTCCTGTGGAATACTGGTCTTTATGATATTTTGGAATCAATAAACTTTGGTCTATATCTATATTCATCTGAGTTTCATTTGATTGTGTGCCGAGGTTTTTGCATTATATTTAGTATTGAACTTTACCTCTGAGCACCAAATATAAAACAGTGAGCACCCCGTTTATCTTTATATCTGTCAATTTAAGTAGTCATGGTCGGCGTCTTCGTCACACCTCGTACCCGGGACCTGTTGAACTTTTTTTTTTTTTCAACACTTCAACATTTCAAATTTACTACACATAGTTTTAATAGACACTACTACTATACTTAAACTGCTTACTGGTTCTGTCACTTATATCTACCAGTATTTTTCAGAACACTTTTTTTGTTTTTTTCTTTTTTAAACCATTATACTTTCCAAACTGGTAAACATACAGTTGTGGCCAAAAGTATTGACACCCCTGCAATTCTGTCAGATAATACTCAGTTTCTTCCTGAAAATGATTGCAAACACAAATTCGTTGGTATTATTATCTTTATTTAATTTGTCTTAAATGAAAAACACAAAAGAGAATGAAGCAAAAAGCAAAACATTGATCATTTCACACAAACCTCCAAAAATGGGCCAGACAAAAGTATTGGCACCCTCAGCCTAATACTTGGTTGCACAACCTTTAGCCAAAATAACTGCGACCAACCGCTTCCGGTAACCATCAATGAGTTTCTTACAATGCTCTGCTGGAATATTAGACCATTCTTCTTTGGCAAACTGCATCAGGTCCCTGATATTTGAAGGGTGCCTTCTCCAAACTGCCATTTTTAGATCTCTCCACAGGTGTTCTATGGGATTCAGGTCTGGACTCATTGCTGGCCACCTTAGAAGTCTCCAGTGCTTTCTCTCAAACCATTTTCTAGTGCTTTTTGAAGTGTGTTTTGGGTCATTGTCCTGCTGGAAGACCCATGACCTCTGAGGGAGACCCAGCTTTCTCACACTGGGCCCTACATTATGCTGCAAAATTTGTTGGTAGTCTTCAGACTTCATAATGCCATGCACACGGTCAAGCAGTCCAGTGCCAGAGGCAGCTAAGCAACCCCAAAACATCAGGGAACCTCCGCCATGTTTGACTGTAGGGACCGTGTTCTTTTCTTTGAATGCCTCTTTTTTTTCTCCTGTAAACTCTATGTTGATGCCTTTGCCCAAAAAGCTCTACTTTTGTCTCATCTGACCAGAGAACATTCTTCCAAAACGTTTTAGGCTTTTTCAGGTAAGTTTTGGCAAACTCCAGCCTGGCTTTTTTACGTCTCGGGGTAAGAAGTGGGGTCTTCCTGGGTCTCCTACCATACAGTCCCTTTTCATTCAGACGCCAACGGATAGTACGGGTTGACACTGTTGTACCCTCGGACTGCAGGGCAGCTTGAACTTGTTTGGATGTTAGTCGAGGTTCTTTATCCAACATCCGCACAATCTTGCGTTGAAATCTCTTGTCAATTTTTCTTTTCCGTCCACATCTAGGGAGGTTAGCCACAGTGCCATGGGTTTTAAACTTCTTGATGACACTGCGCACGGTAGACGCAGGAACATTCAGGTCTTTGGAGATGGACTTGTAGCCTTGAGATTGCTCATGCTTCCTCACAATTTGGTTTCTCAAGTCCTCAGACAGTTCTTTGGTCTCCTTTCTTTTCTCCATGCTCAATGTGGTACACAGGACAGAGGTTGAGTCAACTTTAATCCATGTCAACTGGCTGCAAGTGTGATTTAGTTATTGCCAACACCTGTTAGGTGCCACAGGTAAGTTACAGGTGCTGTTAATTACACAAATTAGAGAAGCATCACATGATTTTTCGAACAGTGCCAATACTTTTGTCCACCCTCTTTTTTTATGCTTGGTGTGGAATTATATCCAATTTGGCTTTAGGACAATTCTTTTTGTGTTTTTTCATTTAAGACAAATTAAATGAAGATAATAATACCAAAGAATTTGTGTTTGCAATCACTTTAAGGAAGAAACTGAGTATTATCTGACAGAATTGCAGGGGTGTCAATACTTTTGGCCACATCTGTATGAGGACAGGGTTGTTCCCCCTTCCTTTAAGAAGAACACTCCCTCCATGCATCCCCACTGCATCAGGAGTAGGGTATTTTACCCCGAGGGGACGCGGAACAGTCCCCAGGCTGCGCAACAGTGCACAGCAGTCCCGGTAGTCCGTTTTAATGTCTCGCCAACAACAGGGGACTCCACAGCCGTGGAGTCTCTGGGATGCTTGCAGTGTCTCTGGGCCTCGAGTGTCCTTGATGCTCGAGACCCAGGAGTCCTTGTCTGTTTATTGGGGCTCATACCCATCAGGGTATGTGATGACGGCCACCGCATAGTAGCCGCGGGGGCAATGCTCCTTGTAATAGGATGCCAGATCTCTCTCCCACAGAGCCCGACCGTGCTTGATGGATGTCACATTCAGATAGATTTTGTAGCCGGTGGCGAGGTCCCGAATGAAGCCGTAGCCCTTGGCGGTATTCATGTGCACCAGCCGCCCGTACGACCGAGGGGTAGACATGGCAGCCTCTCCCTTCTCATGGAGCAGCGGCCACAGCTCCCGCTGTTTGGCCTTCTTCTGCTCAATAACCTCAGCAACCCAGGCGGAGAGTCCGGTGTAGGCCGCAGAGTCCAGTGGGCGGGCCACGGTCAAGAACGGGGCAGAGGCGGCCGCAGACTTAGGCCGCAACCGGAGTAGCGGATGGGACAGAGGCGGCCACAGGCATCGGTGGGTAGGCGGCGGAGTAGGCCGCAGCTGGAATCAAGGCGGCCGCGGGCTCCGCCAAGTAGGCCACAGCCGGGGCCTCGGATGGAGCAGCGGCGGCCGCGGAAGCCGGTAAGTAGGCCACAGTGATCTGAGGCAGGCCCGAAGTGGCGGCAGGCCCCAATGGATAGGCCGCCGCCGGAAGACGGAGCGCGGCAGGGGCGGCCGCTGGTTGGTTCAGCGCCGGCGCCGCCGGGCGGAGGGGCTCAGGGTCGTTGGCAGGAGCCACAAAGTCATCTGGGGCCATGGTAGCTGGAGAGCGGGAGGTCGTCCAGGGGAGCCGAGGGCAGGTGTCAGGGCCCAGGGGCCTGTCTTGTGCACTGGGCGCGGGGGCGGGATCTGCCGGCTGGACCACGGCTCCCGGCAGGCTTTCCCGCAGCTCCTTCAGCAGCCATTGATCTTCATCCTGCCATCCAGCAGGGCTGGCCTCCAGGCCCGAAGGTTCCGTGGGGAGAACTCATACAGGTTCCTCCAGCAGTTGTTTCAGCAGGGTCCGGGGTACCGAGAATGGCTCCCAGGGGCAGGTCTCCCGACAGGATTCGATCTCCTGACGCCATTTCCATTCCAGGCATCCGAGGCCACGGCAGCTGCAGCGTCGCATCTCGTCCGAGTTCCCGAAGCTCAATGGCACCAAGCAGATGCACCCAGACTCTTCACCTGGGCCACTCCCGTTCTTGGGTGGGTCGTTGATCGGCCTCTCAACCCATCTTCCAGGGTCCAGCATGGGAGGGCGGCTGTCCCCTGATGTAGGCCGCTCCCCCCAGGGGCGGGTGTAACATTGTCCCAGGTTGTTCAATGTGGCTGCAAACTCCAGTGGTTTTTTTTGGTGCTGAAATGCCACAGCCATTTTGACAAAAAACTTTTTCCACTCCGGATCCACCTGATGACAGCCAGCAATCCTAAACACAGTCCCGGTTTGTAATCCACATTGAAAAATAAAATCTTCATACCGTACAGCTTGGGGTCCTTTGGTACTTTGAGGCAGGCTTGCCGCTGAAGATGTTGTATTTGCGGCAATGATCCTGCCGACTACGCCAAATGTAAGTAGGGGCCCCGACCGGGGGGGTGGCCCGCTTCTTGCCTCAGACAGACACGAGACGGAGACAAAATTTGTGTTCAACAGGTCCGTTTTTATTGGCCATCCTCCTGACGACCACAGCCATACACCACATCAGCTTCACTTCTTCGTACACAGGCCTGAGTACCTTCACTTTCCTTTCCTGTCGTGGCGTCCATCGTGGCTCTTTTCGCTGTGGCTGCCCTAGGCCTATCTACCACAGCGCTTCACCAATCTGAGTACGTTGTCCGTTTGGTACCCCCAGGCTGTCTCCGTCTGCGGCTTCTGTTGTTTGGGCCACCCCCGTGACCGTCTCAACTGTCGGTCCCCTCCAAAGCTTCTTTCCTGTCTCTTCCCCTCAGCAGATCTTCCTGTCTCCAGTGCTCCCCTCGCTGACTGACCTTTCCAGAACCTTCTCTCAACCTTTTATATCCTTCCCGTTCTGGTAACCCCGCCCACCATGACTTGACTGTTTCTTTAGCCAATGGCTGATGTTTAGTCCTATCCTCACACTCTCCCTCTTTATCTCCAGCTGTTTCCCATCTTTCACTACAACAGTCCACCTTCCCTACACATACAGCAGGGGGAGGACAGAGG
Source organism: Dendrobates tinctorius (assembly GCF_039654945.1). Lineage (NCBI taxonomy): Eukaryota > Metazoa > Chordata > Amphibia > Anura > Dendrobatidae > Dendrobates > Dendrobates tinctorius. Next base: position 10,123,953 of record NW_027361707.1, on the reverse strand, counting down.
AGCCATGCATACACCAGGGGGAGTCACACATACCAGGACAGGTATGAGGGGACAATGCATACCCGGCTTATACTGGAGTCAAGAAGCTTACCCAGTTTTCCGTGGCAAAATTAGGTGCCTGGGCTTATACTCGGGTCAGCTTATACTCGAGTGCATACGGTAATTTACTTTTGGATTTTCATTGGCTGTAAGTCATAATCATCAACATGAACAGCAATAAAGATTTGAACTAGATCACTCTGTTTGTAATGATTATATACAGGGCTGCCATCAGGGCATGACAGGCATTACACCTGTATGGGGCCCGGTGATTAGAGGGGCCCGCCCGGGCCCGGCGGCCGCGGCAGCGCCTGAGCAAGCTGGGGGCTGCAGCCTGGTCCGCGCTCGCCGCTTGGGTTCCGGCTGGGCCCCCCCTACAATTTTTTCAGCGGTTCGGGGACCCCCGTCCTCCCCTCAGCCTGCTCTGCCTGTGTTGTTACATTCACTCACTGTGACAGACAGCAGGGAAGGTCCGGCTATCGCTTGGCTCCTCCTCTTCTCTCCCCCACCCCCAGTGCACCATGGTCCACTCCAGCACCGCCACCGGCTCACGTCACACGCTGCTCTTCACTTCCTCATTCCTGAGCAAGCAGAAGAGCAGTGTGCACATGGCGTCGGCGTGGGACTGGGAGGCGAGCGGCTGCAGCAGAGCAGAAGACGTCAGTCCCTGGGCGACGGTCTGATGGTGCGGTGGACGGTGAGCGAGCAGGTAAGTCAGTGAATATTCTTTTTATGTCTGTCTGTGTCAGGGGCCCTGGCTGTGCTGATCATGGGGAGTCTGGGGGCCCGGTTGTTGTGATCATTGGGGGAGTCTGGGGGCCCCGGCAAGGCCAGACAGTTGCTGTCTGATCATGAGGGACATTGGGGTCCTGTGGGGGACCCAGGGGCCCGGGTGGCTGATGGTGGGGGACCCAGGGGCCCGGGCGGCTGATGGTGGGGGACCCAGGGGCCCGGGTGGCTGATGGTGGGGGACCCGGGGGCCCGCCCGGCTGTTCGTGGGGGACCCGGGGGCCCACCCGGCTGTTCGTGGGGGACCCTAGGGCCCGCCCAGCTGTTCGTGGGGGACCCAGGGGCCCGCCCGTCTGTTCGTGGGGATCCTGTGGGCTCCTGGGGAGCCAGGGGGTCCTGTGGGGATCCTGTGGAGTCCTGGGGAGCCAGGGGGTCCTGTGGGGATCCTGTGGGGTTCTGGGGAGCCAGGAGGTCCTATGGGGATCCTGTGGGGTTCTGGGGAGCCAGGAGGTCCTATGGGGATCCTGTGGGGTCCTGGAGAGCCAGGGGGTCCTGTGGGGACCCAGGGGCCCGGCTGTTCATGGGGGGGTAGCGAGGAGGCCCGGCTGATGATGGAGTGAGCCAGGGGGCTGATGGGGTGAGCCAGGGCCCAGGGGGACAAATCTCCAGCATCCATGATTAGTAGGCACATTGTTAACTGTCTCCACCTGCAGCTCAGCCCTTAGTCCTGTCCTTTTCGTCAGCAGAGACTGTGCTGCACATGCACAGTACCAGCATGTTGACTGTCTCCACCTGCAGCTCAGCCCGTAGTCCTATCCTTTTCGTCAGCACAGACTGTGTGGTACATGCACAGTACCATCATGTTGACTGTCTCCACCTGCAGCTCAGCCTGTAGTCCTATGCTTTTAGTCAGCACACTGTGCTGAGACCAGTACCAACATCATGTTAACTGTCTCCACCTGCAGCTCAGCCTGTAGTCCTATCCTTTCAGTCAGCATAGACTGTGCTGACTAGTACCAGCATGTTGACTGTCTCCACCTGTAGCTCAGCCCATAGTCCCATCCTTTTAGTTATCACAGACTGTGCTGACCAGTACCAGCATGTTGACTGTCTCCACCTACAGCTCAGCCCGTAGTCCTATATGGGGTATCAGCCTACTCAGGACAAATTGCACAACTACTGTTAGGGTCCAATTTCTCATGTTACACTTGAGAAAAACAAACTTTGGGTGTGAAAAGATCATTTTGTGACAATAAAATTAGATTTTTGATTTTTATGGCTCTACATTATAAACTGTCAAGCACTTGGGGGTTCAAAGTGCTCACCACACATCTAGATAAGTTCCTTAAGGGGTCTACTTTACCATAGCGTTTACTGATCGTGGGAACATACCCTAAAGAGTTTTTGAATTATGACTGTATAAAAGTTAGTAAACTAAATGGGGTGATCAGCCCTTTACTCTTGACTCCTATTTTATTTATTTATTTTTTTTTTTTACATAATCACTTTAAGTTACGTTTTGAGGTGTATTTACGTTCTATAATTTATCGGTTTTTAATAATTACCAATAAAGATATTTTTTGTAGTGTATAATCAGTGATTATATATGCAATAATATACACTTTCCATTCATTTGGTGGGCAGGCTGAGGCGGCAGCGGTGAGCATGCTGAGACGACCATTAGATTCTTCTTGACTGGGTAGTGGGCTCGGCGGCAACACCGGCTGTGTGAGTAAGTAACAAGTCCATGTATTCGTTTGTCCACCATTTCAGTATGTGATTGTACTTACTGTATATATACATTGCTATTGGGGAGTCGAAGGGCGAGGGGGAAGGAATCATTGTATAATGATTCCTTCCCCCTCCCCCTTCGACTCCCCAGTAGCAATGTATATATAAGCTATTGGATGATCCTGACCTGCTGGAAAACCAAATGCCCAATGATAACATAAGGCAGCAGTGCTCAGGATAATCCAGTAGCTTAGAAGTGAAAGGTCGGAGGGATTTTGGAAGGTTTGCGTGGTGGAGGAGGAGCTAGGGTGGAGGCGGAACTGGGGGTGGAGCCTGGGCGGAGTCTCAAGGGGGGCCCCATATATTTTGCCAGTATGGGGCCCCGAAATTCCCAGTGGCAGCCCTGACTATATAATATATGAGTTTCATTTTTTGTATTGAGGAACTGAAATAAATCAACTTTTTGATGATATTCTAATTTTGTGAGAAGCACCGGTATATTTTAGCCATCAAATCTCTCATCTCAGACCTCAGTGTCAATCTAAAGTACAGTAAATGAGCTAACAGAACTAGTAAAACTCGCTATTCACCCTACAGACAGCGCTCATTTCCTTGTTGACATTTTTCCGCTATAAGAAATAGGAGATGTAAGGGTATTATTGTAAATTATACATATAACACTTCTGTTTGGAAACAAAGACCAAAAAAAAGAATTCACAGGATGCTGCTGCAGAAAGTGAACTTGTCAGTTATCTAGATAGGATCCTGTCCTGTCTGAAATCGATCTTCCAGCATCTAACTAGATTGTGATAAAACTGTGTTGAAGTCTCAGGAGGCCCCATTTGCTATTCGAAATAGTTTGGGCAAAAACTGTGTTGCATTGAGGAATCAGGAGACCACATTTCCTCTTAAAAATTGTTAGGCCTAATATAGGGGTTCAGCCAGTAGTCTCTATTTGCTAATCCAAATCGTTTGGAATGAAATTGTGTTGCAGTGAGAAATCAGGAAGACACATTTCCTCTTAAAAATTATTGGGGCTAATATTGAGGTTGAGCCAGGATTTGCTTATCCAAAACATTTGGGATAAAACTGTGTTACAGTGAGGAATCAGAAGGCCATATTTCCTCTTAAAAATCGCTAGGTATAAGAGTGTTGTTCAGGCACACAACCTTAGAAAATAAATAGTGATTATTCATTTACAGGTGACTTACAGGTGTGGACCTAAGGTTGTGAAACAGCAGTTTACAAGAGGGGAAGGTGTCAGACACATGGGTGCGAACTTTCAATTAGGGCCCCCCCATGCCAAAATACACGCACATCTCCGCTCAGTACACCTCGTACACGCGCGGCTCCACTCCATACACCTCGTACTCGTGCGGCTCCGCTTCGTACACCTCGTACTCGCGCGGCTCCGCTCCGTACACCTCGTACCAGCGCGGCTCCACTCCGTGCACCTCGTACATGTGCGGCTGCACTCTGTACACCTCGTACACACACTGCTCCTCTCTGTACACCTCGTACACACAGGGCTCTCCTCCGTACCCCTCGTACACACACGGTTGCACTCCGTACACCTCGTACACACACGGCTGCGCTCCGTACACCTCATACACACAGGGCTCTCCTCCGTACACCTCGTACACACAGGGCTCTCCTCCGTACCCCTTGCACACACATGGCTGCGCTCCGTACACCTCGTACACACACGGCTGCGCTCCGTACACCTTGTACACACAGGGCTCTCCTCCGTACACCTCGTACACACACGGCTGCGCTCCGTACACCTCGTACACACAGGGCTCTCCTCCGTACCCCTCGTACACACACGGCTGTGCTCCGTACACCTCGTACACACAGGGCTCTCCTCCGTACACCTCGTACACACACGGCTGCGCTCCGTACAGCTCGTACACACAGGGCTCTGCTCCGTACACCTTACCCACTCCCAGCACCATGACAACCAGCACAGCAGAGTCCTGCAGACATGGAGGCTCCTGATCATGTGACTTCTGACTCCTCCCCTCCTGTGACCTCATCACAGGTCCTGTGCGCACAGAACAGCCATCGTGTGCGCCTTCCCCCTGCACTCTCTAGTCACGGGGCTCCATTTGACTGGTCACTAAGAGGTGTTGGCAGCAAGTCTCATCCTCCATCACCTAAGACACTGGGGGGTGGAGGGCACAGCTCAGGGGGAGGAATAACTGAGTCCATACTGGAGGAGGGGGCGCAGGACATGATCGAAGCCCAGGTCCCACAAGAAGCCGGCTGCTTCTTTGCTGGACTGGGCGGGTCCCTGACCACTCTGGGGCCCCGTCGCAGCTGCGAGCCCTGCGACCTCAGTAGTTACTCCCTGGACAGTGGGTGCACTCGTTCGCTGGCCCGGCTGTCTTTAGAAAGACTGCATGGACCAGGGCTCATACCACTGAACATTCACTCTCTCTCCCCGTGGGCAGAACACTCTCAGACAATTCAGGGTGAGGGTAAAACACTGTGGCAATAATTTATTGAACCTCCAACACAGAATAGCATACAGAACAGTACCAGAAAATACCCAACATGGTGAAAATTACAGTCTCACCCTTCTGCTGACTTGCCGGGAAGAGCTGCTTCCAGTGCTACATACCCCCACCAGTGGCTCTCTGTTTTTGACGGACACCTACAGCGAGGAGGTAATAGTAAGCTTAGGAAGCTAACCGAGAGCAGTGAGGTATTTGGCCAGTTGACCAAATTGTCCCAACCTGGATTCGTTAAGATGTCTCTGGGGTTTCAGTGATGGTTAATGAAGCAGTCCTGTGTTCTTCCAGGCGGGGCCATATTCCCCTAAGCCAGACCTGGGCAAAGTGCGGCCACATCCGGACCGAGACAGCCGTGGGGCTGGTGTCATGATCGTTGCTGGATCATGTCAGTTAAAAGCACTGATAACCTTTTCTTTTCTCTGTGCTTGGAGATAGTTTTTGCCCCCGGTGGCCAGTATGGTCATTGCACTGGTGTTTTTGATAGTTTTTGCCCCCAGTGGCCAGTATGGTCATTGCACTGGTGTTTTTGATAGTTTTTGGTTCTAGTTTGCCCCCGGTGGTGGTGAGTATAACTGCACGGGAATCACTACCAGGTGTGTTTCCACAATAAAAGTGTGTCAGTAGTGCTCACTCACGTTGGTGATATTATTAGTGTTTTCCAAGCAGCCTGGGTGAAGGAAGGAGTTGGAGGAGAGTCCTGGAGTGGCAGCTATGGTGTCAGCAAGGAGTTCTTGGAAAGCATGGTGGAGTGGCAGCTATGGTGCCAGTGAAGAATGCCTGCAAAGCTTGGTGGAGTGGCAGCTATGGTGTAGAGCTGCACTCAGTTTGCTGGACTCTGTCACTGGAAAGCTACACTCAGGTGCCAGACTCGGTTGCTGGACAGTTGCACTCAGGTGCTGGACTCTGTGGCTCCAAGGTGGCAGTCTAGCACTGGACGCTGTTGCTAAAGTGGCACCAAGGTGTTGGACATGGTCAGAGGGGATTTCCTTGTTGCTCTGACAGAGGGGTGGCAGCTATTCAGGAGGAAAGCTGCATTCTGATGGTGGACTCTGTTGCCAGGAGCAAGTGCAACAGAGTAAAGCTAAGTTGTGTTCCCTGTTTGTGTTTTTCCTTGGTGTGTATTAGTGCAGCGGTGGGGCTAGTGCCTGCACCACCCAGCTCCCTAGCAAGGGATAGGGATAGGGTGTGCTAGGGTAACAGGTTCCTGATCGTCGCCCAGTGCGGAATCGGCATAGGGAACGCTAGGAGCGTTAGGGACACTGACTCAGGGGAGTGCAGGAGGTCTCCAAGTCCCCGTTCCCTATCGCAGGGCCCTCCCTTGTAACTGTTTCCCCTTTCCCCTATGTCTTGTTGTATCAGTTACCGGCCTGCGAGTCGTGTCACATAGGACATTTACATGTGCCGCGTCCTGTTGTATTAGTTACCGGCCTGCGGACCGCGTCACTCAGGACGGGGCACGTGACAGCTGGAAACCAGATGTCCGCGGGCCGCAACGTGCCCGCCCGCTGGCTCTCTCCGTTGTCTCCCTAGACGCAGTCAGCATTGGTGGAGGAGGCCCTCTGGCCACTTCCTCCACCAATCGGCATGTGAAACAGCTGACACGATGACGTCATTTCATCGCATCAGCTGTGTACCGCCGGAGAGTCAGCACATCGGAGGCAGAGAGAAGACCAGAGCACCAGGGAGCGGGACCGAGGTGAGTATGTGGTGTTCTTTTTTTTTTCATGTGTATGAACATGGAGATTCTATGGGGGTGACAGACAGCACATTGGGATTCTATGGGGATGACATGCAGCACATGGGGATTCTATGGGGGTGACATGCAGCACATGGGGATTCTATGGGGGTTTTATGCTGCACATGGGGAGGCGATGGGGTTATCATGCTGCACAAGGGGAGGCTACGGGGGGACATGCTGCACATGGGGAGGCTATGGGGCCTCATGCAGTGTATATAGGGAGGCTGTGTGGGGCTCATGCAGTATATGGGGAGGCTTTGGATGCCTCATGCAGTATATGGGGAGGCTGTGTAGGGCCTCATTCAGTATGTGGAGAGAATGTGGGGCTCATGCTGTACATGGGAAGGCTGTGTGATGCTCATGCTGGACATGGGGAGGCTGTGTGAGGCTCCTGCTGTACATGGGGAGGCTGTGTGAGGCTCATGTTGTACATGGGGAGGCTGTGTGAGGCTCATGCTGTACATGGGGAGGCTGTGTGAGGCTCATGCTGTATATGGGGAGGCTGTGTGAGGCTCATGCTGTATATGGGGAGGCTGTGTGAGGCTCATGCTGTATATGGGGAGGCTGTGTGAGGCTCGTACTGTACATGGGAAGGCTGTGTAAGCTTCATGCTGTACATGGGGAGGCTGTGTGAGGCTCATGCTGTATACGGGGAGGCTGTGTAAGGCTCATGCTGTATATGGGGAGGCTGTGTGAGGCTCATGCTGTATATGGGGAGGCTGTGTGAGGCTCGTACTGTATATGGGGAGGCTGTGTGAGGCTAGTACTGTACAAGGGGAGGCTGTGTGAGGTTCATGCTGTACATGGGGAAGCTGTGTGAGGCGCATGCTGTATATGGGGAGGCTGTGTGAGGCTCATGCTGTATATGGGGAGGCTGTGTGAGGCTCATGCTGTATATGGGGAGGCTGTGTGAGGCTCGTACTGTACATGGGAAGGCTGCGTAAGGTTCATGCTGTACATGGGGAGGCTGTGTGAGGCTCATGCTGTATATGGTGAGGCTGTGTGAGGCTCATGCTGTATATGGGGAGGCTGTGTGAGGCTCGTACTGTATATGGGGAGGCTGTGTGAGGCTCGTACTGTACAAGGGGAGGCTGTGTGAGGTTCATGCTGTACATGGGGAGGCTGTGTGAGGCTCATGCTGTATATGGGAAGTGTGACGGACTCAGCTCCTGCTGAGCCCATTTTTTGAGTGGACCCTCTGGGTCGTGGCACCCACCCACCGAGGGCGAGCTGACCTTGTGAGAATCCACCCCCTATACAGGGAGTGTCAGGGGCAAGACCAAGGGGGTGAGCCACCACGACTGCTGGGACCAGACGGCCGGCTCAGGGGACACTAGACGAGTGTCTGACGACAAGGACGAGCAGGAAGCAAGACGAGACTAGACGTAGGTGCAAGGTATCTTCATTAGAATAACACAAGATCACATACAGAGAAAACAAGCAAAACGTGCAAGGTGCGCGCGTGGGCACGCCAAGGTCCATAACATGGTACGTGCCAGATGGCACGCCTAGGCACAGGTAATGGCATAATGGCATCGGACTCCGGACTGCTGGAAAACCGACAGGGTCCAGGGATCAGGCTGCGGACGTCAGCTCCGGACATCAGGCCGTAGTCATCTGGTTCCGGACCTCTGGCAACGGTCGGCAGGTTCCGGGCATCCGGCAGGCAAACCAGGGTTCAGGCAAGGAGGCACGACAGATATCCAAGCAGGGTGCGTGTTTAGGGAACACGCCAAGGTCCAAGGCTAGGTGCGTGTGTAGGGGACACGCCAGGGTCCAAGGCTAGGTGCGTGTGTAGGGGACACGCCAGGGTCCAAGGCTAGGTGCAAGGCAAGGTGCGTGTGTAGGGGACACGCCAGGGTTCAAAGCGAGGTGCGTGTGTAGGGGACACGCCAAGGTTCGCAAACGAGACAGGGTGCGTGTGTAGCCACGCCAAAGCATAGAATAAGACAGTGTGTGTAGAGACACGCCAAGGTACAAGGTACAAGACAGAGTGCGTGTAGAGACACGCCAAGGTACAAGACAGAGTGCGTGTAGAGACACGCCAAGGTACAAGACAGAGTGCGTGTAGAGACACGCCAAGGCACAAGACAGAGTGCGTGTAGAGACACGCCAAAGCATAGAATAAGACAGTGCGTGTAGAGACACGCCAAGGTACAAGGTATAAGACAGAGTGCGTGTAGAGACACGCCAAGGTACAAGACAGAGTGCGTGTAGAGACACGCCAAGGTACAAGACAGAGTGCGTGTAGAGACACGCCAAGGTACAAGACAGAGTGCGTGTAGAGACACGCCAGGGTTCAGAGCAGGGCTGCGTGCTAGGAGCTACGCAGGGACGCACACCTCACTGGCCAATGCACACGGCTGTAACGCCAGCACGAGGCACGACTAAGGCACAGGAGGGGGCAAAGGAACCTTCGTGCTAGGAGCCACGCCAGGTTCAGGGCAGGGTGCGTGCTAGGAGCCACGCCAGGGTTCAAGGCAGGGTGCGTGCTAGGAGCCACGCCAGGGCACAAGGAAGGGCTGCATGCTAGGAGCCACGCAGGGGGCACGCCACACTGGCCAGTACACACGGCTGTACACAAACACGTGGCACTTACCACGGCACAGGAGACGGCCAAGGGGAACCCACGCCGGGGTTCAATGCAAGGACAAGGCAGGGAACAAGGCAAGGAATACAGGCAGAAACAGAGCCAGGTCAGAGAGAGGACAGAGTCTAGCAGCGGAGCGTAGGCAGAAGCCCAGAGCCGGGCCAAGGGAAGACCTTGGGACTAGACAAAGAAACGAGCACTAAGGAGAGGAGAAATGGTGCGTGTGCCAGGGAGCACTACAGAGCACCATAGGAGAGAGCGAGGCAGAGCAAGCAAAGACTGAGACCATAGGGAGGAACACAAAGCAAGGAATAGCAAAAGCAAGACATAGCAAAACAGACTAAGACAAAGAACAGCAGAAGGACTACAAGGCAAAGCAAGGCAAAGACAAACATGGCACGAGAGACAACACAAGACATGGCACAAGACAAGAGGCGGAATACGAGCACGGAGCGTGTGCAGAGACGCACTACAGAGCAAAGTGCAAGGGCACAGAATAGAGGGAGCAACCCCACAGACCCAGAGCCTTGCAGGGAAGCAACACAATAATCAGGCCCTGAGCATAGGAAGAGGCGGCCTGATATAGGGCATAGCACCTCCTCCTCCAGGTCAGGACCAGGGGAGAACTTCCGGGATTCTAGACATGACGAGATGATAGCAGAACCAGACAGTGCAGGATCTTAGGAAACGTCACATGATCAGGGTTTCAGACATGACGAGATGATCACCGAACCAACCAGTGCAGGATCCTAGGAAGAACACATGATCCGGGATTCTAGACATGACGAGATGATTGCAGAACCAGACAGTGCAGGATCTTAAGAAACATCACATGATCAAGGACTCCAGACATGACGAGAAGATCACAGAAGGCAGAGCAGAAACGCAGGGATCCTGCAGCTCAGACATGAGGTGAGTCTGCACACAGCTCTAGCGAACATGCAGGACAGCAGACAAAACATGCGCATGCACATCGCTCCAGGAGTTCTTGAGACAAACAGACATGGCAGACATGGCGGACGTGACAGGAAGGCTGTGTGAGTGAGGCTCATGCTGTATATAAGGTACTGTGGGGGGGTTCATACAATATACAGAAGGGGCTGTACTTGGGTTCAAAGATATATAGGGGTGTCAGCATACTTAATTCTGCTCAATATTAAGTGATACAATTAATATTAATAAATTAATATTGAGTAGAATTAATTTCAATCTATTGGTTCGACCCTCCACAACAGTCATCGTCTCTTATGTGGCCCCTTGGGAAAATTAATTGCCCACCCCTGCCCTAAGCTGATCTCCTGTAGTGTCACAGGGACCAGAAGAAAAAGTCTCTTTATATAGTTCACAACTGGCCTGCAACCAGCATCCAGAGGTCAGAGAGAGATGTAAATGAGGCCAACTTGCATTGTTTGATTATGTAATCTATTTGCATAGTTTTTCCTCATCTCTCTGCTTGAGAATGCCAACAAACTGTCTAGCATAGACAATGTATGTAATTAACATATCAGTAAACATCATTGTTCAATGGCCATGCATTACTGTTTTGCAGAACAGAAAATAAACTGTAGGAGATAATATTAGCGGTAAATATTTGTCCTACAAGAAGAGTCAATACTCAGGGGAAGAGTCTTGAGGAGATCATTTGCATATTCCCAGTGCCTTCTGGGATAAGTGAAGAGTCTCTGCGAGCTCAACGATCACTGGGTTTTGGCCGCTGCAGCTGAAAAGAGGAAATCGGAATTTTGGCTCATCTTTCATCGTTTTTAGGAAATCTCAATATGGAAGAGGCCAGGAGCCATTTGGTGAGCTGCATTTCTTGCTACATGTTCACAGACTTACCAGTGGAAAGCCAAACTTCACATGCCACAAATGCAAGCTTGTGTCCCTGTTGGAGGAAAAGTTGCAAAATCTCGAAGAGAGGTTAGCTACGTTGAAGATCATTAAGGAAGGTGAAGAGTTCTTAGACAGCAGAATTATCTCTTCATGTTACAGAAAGAGAAGAAATTCGAAGTGCACCTGAAGAAACAGAGGAATGGAGACATGTGACCCAGAGAAGCAGGAGGATCAGGAGGCAGTCAGCACCCATACTTCTCAGGAACCAGTACCAGGCTATCATGCAGGAAAACGATGAAGAAATACATCAGGATAATACTTTGCCCACAAACAGCAACCTTGTACGCCTTCAGAGTCCTCCTGGATGGAGAAAGAAAAATGTTGTGAAGAAGAAACGGAGAGTGGTGGTCATGGGGGATTCCCTGTTGAGAGGAACAGAGGCCGCTATCTGCAGACCGGATATAACTTCAAGAGAAATGTGCTGTCTTCCAGGTGCAAAAATTAAAGATGTGTCTGACAGGATATCAGGACTCTTCAGACCTACAGATGACTACCCATTCCTGCTACTACATGTGGGGACAAATGACACCGCAAGAAATGACCTGGAAACCATCTGCAGAGACTTTGAAGACTTAGGCAAGAAAGTGAAAGAACTGGGAGCGCAGGTGGTCTTCTCTTCCATCCTCCCAGTGGATGGCCATGGAACAAGGAGGTGGAGTAAGATTCTGCAGGTGAACAACTGGCTACGTCGATGGTGCCGTCAGCAACGATTTGGATTTATGGATCACGGAGTGAATTACCTTTACGATGGACTACTTGCTAGAGATGGGGTGCACCTTACGAAGACTGGAAAACATGTATTTGGAAGTCGCCTTGCTACACTTGTAAGGAGAGCTTTAAACTAGAACAACATGGGAAGGGAAGCAAAAGACCAGAAAAAGCCATACACCTGACAAATGCTATTGAGAACTGTGCTATTAGAAGTGGAAAGGAAGAACAAAGACAAAATAATCTAATTAATAAAAATATCGGAGAAAGAGAAACTAATCACAAACTAAAATGTTTCTATACTAATGCACAAAGCATGGGCAACAAACAAGGAGAATTGGAACTACTAACACAGGAAAAGAAATATGATGTCATTGGAATCACTGAAACTTGGTGGGACAATACACATGATTGGAATACAAGACTAGAAGGATACATCTTATTTGCAAGAAACAGACTTGATAAACGAGGAGGAGGTGTCGCATTGTATGTTAGAAACACGTATATCTGCACAGAGATTGAAGCTTCAGAGACCGGGAGTTCTGTGGAAACTGTTTGGGTAAGAATACAAGGACAGAACAATGGAAAGGACACCATTGTAGGCATTTACTACAGGCCGCGTGTGCAAGCTGAAGATATGGATGAACTCTTTGTTCCTCATATGGCCAAGTTCTCCAAAAAATATGACATAGTTGTCATGGGAGATTTCAACTATCCAGACATTTGTTGGGAATCTCTCTCAGGCAAAACTAACAGGTCAAGGAAATTCTTATCCTCTCTTGCTGACAACTTTATTGTCCAAAAGGTAGGGGAGAAAACAAGGGGAACTGCTACCTTGGATCTAATCCTTATAAACAGGGAGGAAATGGTTGAGGAGGTAAAATTGGCTGGGACCCTAGGAGGTAGCGACCATGCTATTTTCGAATTTTGGATAACTAGAGGAGGAAGATCTGTGAAGACTCAGACGTCAAGGATAGAATTCAGAAAGGCAGATTTTAACGGATTCAGAAAGAGAATTGGAGGGATCCAATGGCTGGATATCCTTAAAGACAAAAATGTCCAGGAAGGATGGGAAATCTTGAAAAATGAAATTGTTAACAATTCCGAAAAGAGGGAAGAATAGGAAGCATTTAAGGAAACCAGGATGGATGAACACAGAACTTAAGCACATGCTAAAAAGGAAGAAAAAAATGTTTATAAAATGGAAAGAGGGAGGCATATCTAAAGAAGAATATAATGCTGTCTGCAGAACCTGCAGGGCACAAATCAGATTACCTAAAGCTGACAATGAATTGAGGCTTGCAAGAGATGTCATAAGCAATAATAAAGGATTTTGGGGATATGTCAAAAGTAAAATAAAAGTCAAAGATGCTATAGGATTTTTACAGGATGAAAATGATGAAATGGTAAGACAGGATGTTGAGAAGGCCGAACTTTTAAATTCCTATTTTGCATCTGTTTTCTCAGAAAGGAAATGTAACATCAACTGTTCTTCACTGTCCTATTAAGGGAATAGAAGAATCCAGGATATCTATAAAGAGAAAGATAGTGAGGAAACACTTAGCTAACCTAAATGAATTCAAGTCTCCAGGTCCAGATGAATTACTCCCCAGAGTACTGAAGGAGATAGCAGAAGAAATTTTTGAACCCCTCTCCATAATCTTTGAAAATTCTTGGAGAACAGGAGAAGTGCCAGAAGACTGGAGAAGAGCCAATGTTGTTCCTATCTTCAAAAAGGGGAAGAAGGTGGACCCAGGCAACTATAGGCCGGTGAGTCTGACTTCTATACCAGGAAAGATCTTTGAACAAATTATTAAACAACATGTATGTCAGTACCTGGATAAGAATGAAGTGATTAAACAGAGTCAGCATGGGTTTGCAACTAATAAGTCATGTCAGACTAACTTAATTTCCTTCTATGACGGAATCACTGATTGGGTGGATCAAGGAAATGCTGTAGATATAGTATATCTTGACTTCAGCAAAGCATTTGACAAAGTATCTCATACAATCCTTATTGAAAAAATGACTAAGTATGGAATGGACAAGGCAACTGTTAGGTGGATTCATAACTGACTTAGTGATCGGACCCAAAGAGTGGTCGTAAATGGCTGCACATCCACTTGGAAGAACGTCTCAAGTGGGGTACCACAGGGCTCTGTCCTGGGCCCTGTATTGTTCAACATCTTTATCAACGATTTAGATGATGGAATTGAGGGTAAACTGATTAAATTTGCTGATGAGACAAAGCTAGGAGGGATAGCTAATACTAGAGAAGAGAGAGGATTCAAAAAGATATAAATAAACTGGAGAAGTGGGCAGCAACTAACAGAATGGTTTTTAACAGGGAAAAATGCAAAGTACTACATCTGGGCAATAAAAATGAAAACAGCATATACAGAATGGGAGGAATAGGGTTAAGCAACAGCACATGTGAAAAAGACTTGGGTATACTAATAGATCACAGACTGAATATGAGTCAACAGTGTGATGCAGCAGCAAAAAAGGCAAATGCAATTCTAGGATGTATTAACAGAAGCATACAGTCTAGATCACGTGAAGTCATTATTTCCCTCTACTCCTCTTTGGTCAGACCTCATCTGGAATATTGTGTCCAGTTTTGGGCACCACATTTTAAAAAAGACATCAACAAACTGGAGAAAGTTCAGAAAAGAGCGACCAGAATGGTGACCGGTCTGCAAACCCTGTCTTATGAGGAAAGGTTGCAGGATTTGGGAATGTTTAGTTTGCAAAAGAGAAGACTGAGAGGAGACTTAATAGCTGTCTATAAATATCTCAAGGGCTGTCCATTGTAGAAGGATCATCTTTATTCTCATTTGCACAAGGAAAGACTAGAAGCAATGGGATGAAACTGAATGGGAGGAGACACAGATTAGATATTAGAAAAAACTTTTTGACAGTTAGAGTGATCAATGAGTGGAACAAGCTGCCACGAAAAGTGGTGAGTTCTCCATCAATGGAAGTCTTTAAACAGAGGCTGGACAGACATCTGACTGGGATGATTTAGCGAATCCTGCTTTGAGCAGGGGGTTGGACCAGATGGCCCAGGAGGTCCCTTCCAACTCTACGATTCTATGATTCTATGATTCAGACAACAGTTTAAGATTCTGGGCCTACATATTTTACGTCTGACATAATTAAGAAAAAATGCTGTGCCGTCACAACCCACTATATATAGTGCTAGTTAGTTATCTTATTCTACATTTTTACTATTAAAGACCTTTTTATCTCTTGTGTCAAACTCTTTAAAGAAGTGGATCGAATAGCCTTGATTTTAAAAGGAATCTATCACAAAGGTGTTTGCTATATAATCTGAGACCAGCATGAGCTGAGATTGTGATTCCAGCAATGTGTCACTTACTGGTATGCAGGTTGTGGCTTTAATACAATCACTGTTTTCTCTGATGAATAACCAGCAGTGCTCAAATGCTGAGCCCTGCATAACCCACCACTGACTGACAGCTTTCTGTATATACTATGCATAGGCAGAAAGCTGACAATCAGTGGTGGGGCGGGGTTGGACTTGGAGGCACAAGACAGCTAATCCTGAAGTGATAATCTCCTGCTGATAAAACACTGATTGTTTTGAAACAATAAAACACAACCCAGTAAATGATACATCACTAAAATCAGGCTCTCAGTCCCTACATCATGTTGTTCTCAGATAGCAAAGGAAAAACCTGCTGACAGAGTCCTTTTAAATTTTCTATTGTTTTTTATCTGCAACTTGCAACTACTATCTAGACCTATGTAACTATGCAACAAACCACATATAAACCAACCCTGTGTATTCTGACCCTGCATCACACTATCCTTTTTAAGGCGCCTACTTAATGACCCACAGAACTGCTGATAGGCATCTGTGAAATATTAGACAATGGCACTTTTAGGGTTTATTCCCTTGGAGCGCACAATAATGAATGAAAAATCTGCAGCGTATTACACCAGCAGAAAAGTGCATCCACACAACAGAAAAGATCATGTCGCAGCATCTCAATTAGAATAAGGTCAGGACTTTGACTAGGCCACTCTAAAGTCTTAAATTTGTTTTTCTTAAGCCATTCAGCGGTGGATTTGGTGGTGTGCTTTGGATCATTGTCCTGCTGTATAATTGAAGTGCGATTCAGCGTGAGGTCACGAACAGATGGCAGGGTAATCTCATTCAGGATTTTTTGGTAGACAGCAGAATTCATGGTTCCATTTACCACAGTAAGGGCTCATACTCACTGGCGATAAAATCGGACGTTTGCAATCCGATTTAAAATTGGATTGCACTCTGACCAATGCTAGTCAATGGGTGACATCTCGCTTGCGATTTTTTTCCCATCCAAAATCGGACTGAGAAAAAAATCACAGCATGCTGCGATTTTCGCCAATGCAAGTCAATTGGTGCGATTAAAAAAACGGACCATCCGTTTTCCATCTGTTTTAAACGGATACATTACCATTCTGTGGCATAGAACACTGTAAATGGTCCTGTAAATGACTGTAGAAAAATAGTTGCTGCGAAAAAAAAACGGATTGCAAATGGATGTAAAACGGATGCAAAACGGATAGAAAACGGATGGAAAGATTAAAAATCTCAAAGAAATCGCATGACACTCGCATAGCACTCCACCCTTTTTTACAGTCCAGAAATCGGACCTTTTTTTAATCGCAAATGAGGATGAGCCCTAAGGCCACTTTCACACATCAGGTTTTTTCTGACAGGCTGGATCCGGCGTTGCGCCGAAGCGCCGGATCCGGCATCATCCTGCGTCTTTTCTGAAAATCGGAAGAAACGGATCCGTTTCATCCAGTTTTCCCATCCGTTTCTTCCATTTTTTTTACCTGTTTTACGCCAGTACCGGTTTTTTACAAAGCCCATGGGAGGCTCCCAAATGTGATTGGCTACTGAAAACCTATATATACAGTGCTCCGACAGGCCATATTTGACAGGTTGTAGAGGAGCAAGTGCATATTGGAGAGGAGAGCAAGTATCTGGCCAAGAAGGAAGGCGTGATAGCAAACATTCTGAAGATAAACGTGGATTTTACTGTTGAGGCGAATCATTTGAAAGCAATTGTTCTGGAGAAGGAGCGAGAGAGACAGCAGTGCCTCAAGCGTCCGCGGCGATGACGTTTATGGATCCACTCCATCACAGCCAAGAGAATGACGCGTGGGGTGTATTCAACACTATACATGGAGCTGCAAGGAAACCCGGAGAACTTTTTCTCATATGTTCGTATGCAAATGGAGAATTTTGATTTTTTTGGTGGAACCAATTGGACACCTCATCAGAAGAAGTGACACATTGACGCTCCTCCATTTCACCACCGGAGCATCTGATGGTGACTCTTCGGTAAGGCATTTTTAATGTATCTACTCCTTGTAAAGCACACTTCTACTGTAATCTTGTTGCTGGTAGTTTTGAAGAATTGTTTTTATTGTATCTCCAACCAACTGACTTATAAGTGTAATGTTATTGTTTATTATGTACTCATTTTTCCCTTTTTTGGTCACAGATTCCTTGCTACTGGAGAATATCTTTCATCACTCCATTTCCAGTTCAGACTTGGTATTTCCACCATCTCCGGAATTGTGAAGCACACAAGCCGTGCATTGTGGGACTCTTTTCATGCTGAGTTTATACTACATCCCACAATGGAGAGGTGACTGGAAATTGCAGATAAATTCCAACAAATCTGTCAGTTTCCCAGTTGCTTGGGTACAGTGGATGGGAAACATGTCCGCATAGTCAAACCTCCTGGATCTCGATCGGAATATTTTAACTATAAAAAATATTTCTCCATTGTGCTCATGGCCATCGCTGATGCTGAATACAAGTTTATAGCGGTTGATATTGGGGCCTATGGCCACTCCAATGATTCACAAATTTTCAAATTGTCTGCAATGGGGCGTCATCTCTGTGGAAACATCTTCCAATTTCCACCACCAAGACCGCTGCCTGAAACAACTGGGCCACCAATGTCATTTGTTTGTGTTGGGGATGAAGCCTTCCAACTATCGGAACACCTGCTGAAACCATACTCCAGTAGGGGATTGAAACGAACTAAAAGAATTTTTAATTGCCACCTCACATGAGCACGATGAATGGTGGAGAGCTCTTTTGGTATTTTAACAGCAAAATGGTGAGTTCTATTGACCGCTATCAACTTGAAGACTGAAACTGTGGACGAGGTTGTGAAAGCTTGTGTGGTTCTGCACAATTTTGTTATATGCAAGGAACATAGTTCCATTGATGACCACCCTGAAGAAACCACCTTGCATGATTATCACAACATTACGTATAGAAGTTCTGTGTCCGTTTCAAGAATGAGGGACAAATTTGCTGAATACTTTATTTCACCTCAAGGAAGAGTAGACTGGCAGGATTATAGAGTTTGAAAATGTTCTCATGTACCTTGTAACTTAAAGTCATTTACCTTCTTTACTACAAGTAGTTTTCCTTCTTTACCCAAGTTGTGTACCTGGTTGTGTTTTACCCAAAGTATTTTACCTTCTTTACCCAAGTTGTGTACCTGGTTTTGTTTTACCTAAAGTATTTTACCTTCTTTACCACAAGTATTTTTCCTTCTTTACCCTAGTTGTGTACCTGGTTGTGTTTTACCCAAAGTATTTTACATTCTTTACCCAAGTTGTGTACCTGGTTGTGTTTTACCCAAAGTATTTTACCTTCTTTACCAAAGTATTATACCTGGTTGTGTTTTAACCATTGTATTTTACCTTCTTTTACCACAGTATTTAACCTTTTAAAAACCTTTTATTAACCTTATAACCAAATAAAAGACCAAATTTGTAAAAAAAAAACTGTTTTTTTATTAACAAAATTTTAAATAGAAAACATTACAAATCGACATAGTGTGGGTTGGAAATAATGCTGGATGGGCTGTCAGATTGGGACACTTCGACATTGGGAGTGTGGAGAGAGGAAAGTGATGGTGGTGGTGAAGGATCAATAGGAGCAGGTGAAGGGGTGGAGAAAGAAATGGAACGGGTGGACATGAAACTGGAAGTTGTATTGGGAATTTGGAAGGTTTGAGGGGTGGAGTTGAAGGATTGGGAGGCAGAAGAGGTGTGGGGTGGAGAAGAGGGTTGTGTTTGGGGCATGATGGTAGTGGCCAGGGAGTGGAGGTGCGGGTGATATGGTTGGTAAATGGTACGGGGTGGTATGTTGGTATGGGGCAGGCTGCTGGTACGGGGAAGGCTGCTGGTACGGGGAAGGTTGCTGGTACGGGGCAGGCTGCTGGTACGGGGCAGCCTGCTGGTATTGCATATTAGGGGGAGGAGGGACAGTGGCTGGAGGGGGGGCAGGTGTGGGAGGATATGCCGGTGTGGGTGGAGGGGAGTTTGAGCTAACTTGCGCTAGAGCAGACTGGCACGATTGCATTACATGCATCTGCTGGTCAGGAGATAGCTTATCCATGCGCTCAAGCACCGACTGAAAAAAAAGTGTGGTTCGGAGCTTTACCTGCATCTGACTTCATCCTAACCAGAAGTGTGCGCAACTCAAGAATACTTCTGTTGAGCAAATTAAATGTCATTTGCTCAGACAACAGTTTCAGACAGTTCTGGAAGGATGCATTCAGGTGTAAGAACTCGGGCGCATAGTTCTTTTCCTAACCCCTCTGGCGCTGCCTCCCAGAACCCACAGGTGTACTAAAGGTGGCAGCAGCAGAGGGGTGGGGTAAAGGAAAAGCTATATCCTCACCTGCAGATTCATGCAATGCAGGCGGCCACAATGCTCCAGCGCAAGGTGGTGTTACCGTAGGATCAGATGTGAGGGAAGTCTGAGAAGGTGCAGATGGTCCGGGACTGTCGAAATGTTCCTCGGTGGCGGACTCCTCAGGGATCGCCCCAGAAGTGTTCAACGGTGCAGGCTCCCGAGTGCTGCAGATGGTGCTGTGGAATAAAGAGAAAAAAAAGACAATTAATATATTGATATTGAATGGTCCTGGCTGAAAGCAAAAAAAGGGTTAGACATGTAAACATTTTGAATTAAATGGGGTGGGTAATATTTACCTTCTGTTCACCATCGTCTCTTGAAGGAATGACAGGGCTCTTGAGTATTTGTATTTGCTCCTGCGTCCTCCAGAGCCACTCGGGGCCCGCATATCGTTGTTTAACTCCTTCTTGAAGCAATCCCAGATCGACCGCCACTGCTTGACAATTCTCTCTCCTGAAAAGTGAAAGCACAAATTGGTTAGTATACAACACTTTTACAGCCAGCAACATGACTGAACTGTGTATACTTACGCGCTTTATGCTGGGCCTGAACATCGAGGTCCTCCCAGTTGGCAACAAGTTGACGGCAGACTTGCTCCCAGAGCCAACGGGTCACTAGGAGATCGTCATGGCTGCGATCCCCCATATTCCACAGTGGCTCCCTTTCTCGGACCAGATTGATGAGGAGGTCAATATCTAGGCCCGCCTCCTCCTCACCGTCTGAGTCAGGAGCCGACTGTGAAGCCTGTTAAAAAAGCCAAACAGGAAATACCTTAGACTCCAAACAACATAATTAGGGATAAAAAATAAATTTAAAAAAACAAAAAAGGTGCTTACCCCATGTTGACCGGCCGTCCACTCACGCCGACTCTGGGAGCCGCTTCCAGGACCTCTTGATCGGACACCAGAATCTGAAGACTGTAACATAAAAACAAAGAAAAATTATGTGCTTGGATGTTGGCTTGCGTTGTGTGCAGTGTGATGTCTGTACAAAACATTTTTATTTGTGTTTTATGTAGTGTTATGATGTTTTTCTACGCTGTATGCAAGAAACTTACCAATTGCGCACCCACTCCGGGTATCTCTCCAACCCTTCGGTCTTCTTCTGGAAGCACCTCTTCTGCTGCTGCAGCTTCCTGTTATACCAAAATGATCAATTAATATATTTAGAAATAGATATCTATATACACATACATATACAGTGGGGCATTTAAGCTTTATTGCTATAAGAGCACTTATGTGACCATCAAAACAATATACGGGGCATCATTACTTTCTAGGGGTAAAATGTGGTCACCTTTTTTATATGGAACTTGCACAGGGCATTAACAATTTCTAGGGTGCAATTTTAACATCTTGAGGGCACGAATATGGGGGACAGAAAATGGATCACTGGTATTGTGATAAATAGCCAATGCGGTAAAAGGGACGACGTGCTCTGAGATGGCATATCAGAGATAGAGTGTGATATACATAAATAAAAACAAATCCAAAAACTTTTTTTTACCTCTAAAAGCGGATAACGTGAGGGAGGGCTCCCAGAAGAAGACGACATGTCTGGCTGGATGGCCTGGCTCTGTGGCTGGTGGCTGATCTGTGGCTGGTGGCTGCTCTGTGGCTGGTGGCTGTCCTGGCTCTGTGGCTGCTGGCTGGCCTGGCTCTGCGGCTGCTGGCTGCTCTGTGGATGGTGGCTAATCTGTGGCTGGTGGCTGCTCTGTGGCTGGTGGCTGGCCTGGCTCTGCGGCTGCTGGACACGCTCTGTCGCTGGCCCCGCTCTGTGGCTGGATCCTCTGTGGCTGGATCCTATGTGCTGGATCCTCAGGGGCTGGCTCCTCTGGCTGGCTGCATGGTAATGGATGGATGAGTGCCTCACTGGCATTGTTTATATATGTTATCTGGGGGCTAGGCAATGGGATCTGAGCATGCTCAGACGTAAAAACTGGATCCGGTGGACGGATCCGGCTTTTTCCGGATCTGGCGCATTCCAGCGCCCATAGACTACCGGCGCTTTCAGGTTTTTCGCCGCAGACAAAAAACGTTACAAGAAATGTTTTTTCCAGACAACGGAATGATACATTTAGCCGGATCCGGCGAAAACCTGAAGAACCAGAAGGCCAGGCGGCGCAATCCGGCGCTAATACAATTCAATGAGTCAAAACCAGATCCGGCGGCAGTTTTCACCAGATCCGGTTTTTGAAAAAAGAGCCGGATCCAGTATGTCAGAAAAAACCTGATGTATGAAAGTAGCCTTAGTCTTCCAGCTACTGAAGAAGTAAAACAGCCCAGACCATCACACTACCACAGGCCCGGATTGGTAATATACCGAACCGGGCAGATTCCCGGTGGGCCGGTGGCTCTGAACTAGGAAATGGGCCGCCGGCCCTTTAAAACCTTTGACTAGGCTCTGTGTGCGCGCTCCCTCTCATCGCATGCACTGACAAGGGCCGCATCTGCCGGCGTCAGTGCGTGAGCGTGCCCCACGTCCGTGACTGTGCGCCGCTGCTGCCCTCCTCAGTGCAGGCAAGCGGGAGAGCTCGCGCCGCACACTGGACCTTGTCAGAAGTTTGAAAAGGCCGCCGCAGCAGCAGCACGCACAGGACTCCTGCCTCTCTGTCTGATGCTGGAAAGTACCAGCATCAGAGAACAGTGGAGAGAGCCAGCAGCACGCAGGATTAAAGGTAGTACCTGCCTGTGAGTGCTGTGCTTCCAGGGAGAGCTAGGGAAGCAGCTCAAGCCAGCAAGGTGACATCGTCTTCTGCTCTGATCTGCATCGGGGGACGTGAGGGGACAGAGCTGCTGTGAGCACTAGAACCTGAGGAGCTGCATATGGACATCAGCCTCCTCTGCACCACAGAAGAGAGAGTGTGTGTAAGTAATACTTGTGTGTGGTATCTGTAGTATGTAAGTGTGTAATGCTTGTCTGTGCGGTATCTGTAGTGTGTGTGTGTGTGCGGTATCTGTGGTGTGTGTGTGTGTGCGGTATCTGTGGTGTGTGTGTGTGCGCGGTATCTGTAGAGTGTGTGTGTGCGCGGTATCTGTAGAGTGTGTGTGTGCGCGGTATCTGTAGAGTGTGTGTGTGCGCGGTATCTGTAGAGTGTGTGTGTGCGCGGTATCTGTAGTGTGTGTGTGTGCGCGGTATCTGTAGTGTGTGTGTGTGGTATCTGTAGTGTGTGTGTGTGGTATCTGTAGTGTGTGTGTGTGCGCGGTATCTGTAGTGTGTGTGTGTGCGGTATCTGTAGTGTGTGTGTGCGGTATCTGTAGTGTGTGTGTGTGTGTGGGGTATCTGTAGTGTGTGTGGGGTATCTGTAGTGTGTGTGGGGTATCTGTAGTGTGTGTGGGGTATCTGTAGTGTGTGTGTGCTGTAGCTGTAGTGTGTGTGTGGTATCTGTAGTGTGTGTGTGTGGGGTATCTGTAGTGTGTGTGTGTGGGGTATCTGTAGTGTGTGTGTGCGGTATCTGTAGTGTGTGTGTGTGTGTGTGTGTGCGTGGTATCTGTAGTGTGTGTGTGTGCGGTATCTGTAGTATGTAAGTGTGTAATGCTTGTCTGTGCGGTATCTGTAGTGTGTGTGTGTGCGCGGTATCTGTAGTGTGTGTGTGTGTGTGCGTGGTATCTGTAGTGTGTGTGTGTGCGGTATCTAGTGTGTGTGTGTGCGGTATCTGTAGTGTGTGTGTGTGGTATCTGTAGTGTGTGTGTGTGTGTGGTATCTGTAGTGTGTGTGTGTGTGGTATCTGTAGTGTGTGTGTGTGTGTGGTATCTGTAGTGTGTGTGTGGTATCTGTAGTGTGTGTGTGTGCGCGGTATCTGTAGTGTGTGTGTGTGCGGTATCTGTAGTGTGTGTGTGCGGTATCTGTAGTGTGTGTGTGTGTGTGGGGTATCTGTAGTGTGTGTGGGGTATCTGTAGTGTGTGTGGGGTATCTGTAGTGTGTGTGGGGTATCTGTAGTGTGTGTGTGCTGTAGCTGTAGTGTGTGTGTGGTATCTGTAGTGTGTGTGTGTGGGGTATCTGTAGTGTGTGTGTGTGGGGTATCTGTAGTGTGTGTGTGCGGTATCTGTAGTGTGTGTGTGTGTGTGTGTGCGTGGTATCTGTAGTGTGTGTGTGTGCGGTATCTGTAGTATGTAAGTGTGTAATGCTTGTCTGTGCGGTATCTGTAGTGTGTGTGTGTGCGCGGTATCTGTAGTGTGTGTGTGTGTGTGCGTGGTATCTGTAGTGTGTGTGTGTGCGGTATCTAGTGTGTGTGTGTGCGGTATCTGTAGTGTGTGTGTGTGGTATCTGTAGTGTGTGTGTGTGTGTGGTATCTGTAGTGTGTGTGTGTGTGGTATCTGTAGTGTGTGTGTGTGTGTGTGGTATCTGTAGTGTGTGTGTGGTATCTGTAGTGTGTGTGTGTGCGCGGTATCTGTAGTGTGTGTGTGTGCACGGTATCTGTAGTGTGTGTGTGTGTGTGTGCGTGGTATCTGTAGTGTGTGTGTGTGCGGTATCTGTAGTGTGTGTGTGTGCGGTATCTGTAGTGTGTGTGTGTGCGGTATCTGTAGTGTGTGTGTGTGTGGTATCTGTAGTGTGTGTGTGTGTGTGGTATCTGTAGTGTGTGTGTGTGTGTGTGGTATCTGTAGTGTGTGTGTGTGGTATCTGTAGTGTGTGTGGTATCTGTAGTGTGTGTGTGTGTGTGCGGTATCTGTAGTGTGTGCGGTATCTGTAGTGTGTGTGTGTGTGTGTGTGCGGTATCTGTAGTGTGTGTGTGTGTGTGCGGTATCTGTAGAGTGTGTGTGTGTGTGTGTGCGGTATCTGTAGTGTGTGTGCGTGTGTGTGCGGTATCTGTAGTGTGTGTGCGTGTGTGTGCGGTATCTGTAGTGTGTGTGTGTGTGTGCGGTATCTGTAGTGTGTGTGCGGTATCTGTAGTGTGTGTGCGGTATCTAGTGTGTGTGCGGTAGCTGTAGTGTGTGTGTGTGTGCGGTAGCTGTAGTGTGTGTGTGTGTGTGCGCGGTATCTGTAGTGTGTGTGCGCGGTAGCTGTAGTGTGTGTGCGCGGTAGCTGTAGTGTGTGTGCGCGGTAGCTGTAGTGTGTGTGCGCGGTAGCTGTAGTGTGTGTGCGCGGTAGCTGTAGTGTGTGCGCGGTAGCTGTAGTGTGTGTGTGTGTGTGTGCGCTGTAGCTGTAGTGTGTGTGTGTGTGTGCGGTAGTGTGTGTGTGTGTGTGTGTGCTGTAGCTGTAGTGTGTGTGTGCGGTATCTGTAGTGTGTGCGCGGTATCTGTAGTGTGTGTGTGTGTAATGTGTGTGCAGTGAGGACATTCATTGTATGTGGGCTGGTGAATTTTTTTCGTGCCAGGGCTGCTTTTTGGTCCCAGTCCGGCCCTGCACTACCACCACCATATTTTAATGTTGGTAGGATGTTTCTTTTCTGAAATGCTGTGTTACTTCCACACCAGATGTAATAGGACATACACCTTCCAAAAAATTCAACTTTTGTCTCGTCAGTCCACAGAGTATTCTCCCAAAAGTCTTGGAAATCATTAAAGTGTTTTATGGCAAAACTGAGAAACATTTATGTTTTTATTGCTCATCAGTGGTTTTCGTCTTGGAACTCTGCCATACAGGACATTTTTGCCCAGTCTTTTTCTTATGGTGGAGTCATGAACAATGACCTTAACTGAGGCAAGTGAGGCCTGCAGTTCTTTGGATGTTGTTGTGGGGTCTTTTGTGACCTCTTGGATGAGTCATCACAGCGGTCTTGGGTTAATTTTGGTCGGCTGGCTACTCCTGGGAAGGTTCACCATCGTTCCATGTTTTTTTCCATTTGTGGATAATGGTCTCTCTGTGGTTTTCTGGAGTCCCAAAACGTTAGAAATGACTTTAGAACCTTTTCTAGACTGACAGATCTCAATTACTTTGTTTCTCATTTGTTCCAGAATTTCTTTGAATTGTGGCATGATATCTAGCATTAAGGATTCTTTGGTCTACTTCAAATTGTCAGGCAGGTCCTATTTAAGTGATTTCTTGATTGAGAACAGGTATGACAGAAATCAGGCCTACGTGTGGCAAGGGAATTAGAAGTCTGCTACCCAAAGATGTGATAAACCACAGTTAATTTGTGTTTTAAGGTGAGTGCAGCAACTTTTTCACACTGCACCCTCTAAGGTTTGGATTTTTTTACCTTAATAATAAAGACTTTCATTTAAAAACTGCATTTTGTGTTAATATGTGCTTTATCTTTGTCTAATATTTAAATTTATTTGGTGATCTGAAACATTTAAATGTGACGGACATTCAAAAGAAAAGGAAATCAGGAAGGGGCAAACATTTTTTTCACACAACTGTACCTCCTTCAAGGGTAGCACTCAAATAATTTATGTAGCACATAAGGAAGCAAGTGACGCGAAACATGCATTGGGGTAGTGGTGCAAGTGCGGTTTTAGACGTTACTACAGGTAACTACCTCCTCTTATTTAATTGATATGCCTACCTTAAACAGATAATATTGCTTCCTTTAATATCTTGTACATAACACCTGATGAGTTATGATAGCCCATTACTGTGTTGCATAAAGTTTTTGAGCTCTACTCTTTAAGGAGATATATATAGGGTTCATCGGACAAAAGAAGTAAGAGGCTGATAATTCCATTTGGGAACATAATTTTGAGATAATTTTATATAAAAAAATTAGGTATTATTATTATTATTATTTATTATTATTTAATATTATAGCGCCATTTATTCCATGGCGCTTTACATGTGAGGAGGGGTATACATAATACATACAAGTACAGTAATCTTAAACAATACAAGTCACGACTGGTACAGGATGAGAGCGGACCCTGCCCGCGATGGCTCACAATCTACAACGGGATGGGTGAGGATACAGTAGGCGAGGGTAGAGCTGGTCGTGCTGCGGTTTGGTGGATATCACCACATATACCAATTATAAACCGTTGGCCATAATACATTTATA
This sequence comes from Dendrobates tinctorius, assembly GCF_039654945.1. Taxonomy (NCBI): domain Eukaryota; kingdom Metazoa; phylum Chordata; class Amphibia; order Anura; family Dendrobatidae; genus Dendrobates; species Dendrobates tinctorius. The sequence goes on along the minus strand of NW_027361707.1, from coordinate 10,097,328 downwards.
ATGACATTTTTTAATATTTGTGTTTAGAGGTGGTAGTTTACAAAATATTGCATTAGCGATAATGTGGTCCAAGCACCTGTCATCACGTTATTCACCAGTGTGTGACCAAATTTTGGAACCTCACTATTTGTTTTTAATGTATTGAAATAAAAGTTTGTAATTTGTACTGAACTTTTCTGGACTCCTTTTTTGCTTGTTCCTTTAAATAGAAGCAAAACATAAGAAACAAAATAAAGAAAGCTACAAACCGCATCTATATGATGCCAAGGCTGTAACCGGTTGGACATTGCGGGTAGCTAACTATACATTAGGTGACTCTAGAGAGATCCTTTTTTATTTTGAAGAAGAGTTAATTTGCATATGTGATCTTAAAAAAGCATAATATTCACTGGACTTCTTCCTCATACTCGTCTTTAAGTTTCTGTGTTGATAGGAAATTCCCTGACACGAGAACAACTCAATATTCAGGTCCATTCTGTAAGCAAAAACCCTACACTGGGGAATTACAAAAGAGGTGAAAAATCCCTGTAATGGTGCCAGGGCAGCATGAAATTCATCCCCAAACAATGCTAAGTGAAAGTTTGTGTGTCTATTCTATGAACTACAAAAGTCAGTGACTACAGTATGACAATGTGCCATTTGAAGTGTTTTACAAAAGTATTCACCCCCGTTGGCTTTTTACATATTTGTTTACATTACAACCAGCATAAGGTTGTGACTAATTGAATGTACTCATGAGTGCAATTCAGCATTCGGCGGCATCATTCACGATTTTCTGTGTGCCACATGCAAGGATCTTGATTAAGAAAATCTTGGTTTATTTCCACTACAACAAACAGTTTTTGGGGGGGGTTGAACAACATAAAGTGATGAAGCTTCTTGTGTGATACAATGTCTTCGTCAAGCTGCACCTGAGTTGAGCAGACATCGCTGCCTACCTTCTGCAGAGACAGTACCATCTCAACCTTTTCTTCAGTTGTAACCTCACTGTCAAAAAAAGTCATACCCACCATAATCGCCACAGGGGTATGTTGAAATATTTTATTGTTGCCTCTGCAACAGGCTCGTTAATTCCTTTGTATGCTGCAAGTTCTTGCAGTGATGTCAAGTCATTTTGCATCGATTTGGCTTGGATCTGACAGAGGTACCAAGCGTTCAAGTATAAGAGGACAATAAAAATGACAAAGATTTTTTAACTCTGTCAAAGTTAAACAAAATTGATGATGAAACATGAAGATCTTCAGAGTGGTATATCACTTTAACCATCCATTGGACCTGATGGTACATGCATGTAGTATTGATGTATACGTCTGGGCTGCCGACAAATTCCTTGTAATCATCTCTTGCATGGCATTGTGCAACCTGTTTGTTGCAAAGTTTAACTAGACGCTCCTAAAGTGAACCTAGCTCAGTTGAAGCTATCTCATCTTCCATTCCAGCCGAAAAACTTGGTTTTATCCAGTTGATTCCAAGCAGCCAAAAATCTCTCAAACAACTTTATACAGCTCTGGCAAAAATTAAGAGACCACCACATCAAAACCCTGTCATGGACACATTCTCCTGACCTGAACCCCATTGAGAACCTCTAGTATGTAATCAAGAGGAAGATGGATAGTCACAAGCCACCAAACAAAGAAGAACTGCTTAAATGTTTGTACCAGAAGAAGTCGTGAAAGACTGGTGGAAAGCAGCCAAGACGCATGAAAGCTGTGATTAAAAATCATACCTATTGCACAAAATATTGATTTCTCAACTCTTCCTGAGTTAAAACATTAGTATTGTTTCTAAATGATTATGAACTTGTTTTCTTTCCATTAGTTGAGGTCTGAAAGCACTGTTTTTTAATTTTGACCATTTCTTCTTTTCAAAAAACAAAAAGCAAATTATTGCTTGGAAATTCGGAGACATGTTGTCAGAAGTTTGTAGGTTAAAAGAACAATTTACATTTTACTCAAAAATATACCTATAAAAAGAAAAATCAGACAAACTGAACATTTGAAAATGGTCTCTTCATTTTTGTCAGAGTTGTATTTTAACCTGTTGATGCCAGCCACAATTTATCAAGCATGCTTGCAATAATTAGCTTGTGAATGTGGTGCCTACACGGCAAACTCAGTAGTTTTTTCTGCAGTTTCTATTGCAAGAGGACGAATGCACCTGCCTTTATACAAGTGTTACTACTGGTCCTGTCAAATGATATAAGCTTCACTTTATCCAAGAGATTCCAATCCTACAGAACCTCAAATATAGCCTTAATTTGTGCTTCTCCTGTGCTGTTAGGTATCTCTGGGACAGACAACAACTTTTCATTTCCTCCTACTGCCACTTGTACTGCCAGTCACTCAGCAGTTTCATTGCGGGACTGACTTGCAAACTTTTACCGTCCCAATGTACTGTAAGTGGACCACTGCTATCAAAGCTTCCTTTGATAGCGAAACCAACACAGCTCATCACCCTAAGAACACAATCCCCACAGTGAAACATGGAGGTGGCAGCATCATGCTGTGGGAATGTATTTCTGCAGCAGGGACAGGGAAAATTGTCCAAGTCGAGGGGAAGATGGATAATGTGAAATACAGGGATATTCTTGTGCAAAATCAGTCTGTCAGTGTTTGTGACTGGGACGAAGGTTCACCTTCCACCTAGACAATGACCAAAAGCATACTGCTAAAGCCACACTCTAGTGGTTTAAGGGGAAACATGTAAATGTTTTGAAGTGGCCTAGTCAAAGCCCAGATCTTAATCCAATTTAGAATCAGTGGTCATACTTAAAGTTTGGTGTTCACCAGAGGAAACCATCTAACTTGAAGGAGTTGGAGCAGTTTTGCCTTGAGGAATGGGCAAAAATCCCAGTGGTTAGATATGGAAAGCTCACAGACACTTATCCAAATTAACTTGCAGCTGCAATTGATGCAAAAGGAGGTTCTACAAAGTACCAACTTTAGGGGAGGGGTGAATAGTTATGCACATTAATGTTTTCAGTTGTTTTGCCCTAATTGTCATTTGCTTCACACAAAAAAAGAAAACCAAATGTTCACAGTTGTAGGCATGTTCTTCACATGAACTGATGCAAAACCTAAAAAAACAGGTTGTGAGGTAGCAAAACCTGAAAAAATGCTAAGCGGATGAATATTTTTGCAAGCCACTATATAATATTGTCTTGTTCTGTGGTAGAGGGGGCTTTTGAGGTCCCATAGGCACTAGGAAACAGGAACTATTGCTATCTCTACCTACCTCACCTAACCCACCTTTCCTCATCTATAGTTTATTAATTTTTTTTCCTATATTGCTATTTTTGTGTGTTGTATTAGTGTGTAAAGTCCTGCAGAGCGGTAGTCACAACCGAGCTGCTTCACAGTTGCGCTCTGGCACTTTACAGACAATGGGTGTCCCAGCCCTAGTGTGCTGTAGGGTATGGGGTGCATTACACTCACTTGTAGGCCGCAGGCATCCGCTGCCTCCAGGCCTCCGCTACCAGGAGCCACCGCACACAGTGCATGGGACACCAGGTTCTTTGAAGCAGTCAAACTTTTACAAAACAGTCCAAGGTAATCATGTGGGTACAGATGGGATAGGGCACAGGAATACAGACTTTTTTCCTCCTTAGGACAACTCATCTTGTGTTCTGCCACACATTCATTCTGGACTACCCCAAAGGCCACTGACTCCATCAGCCCCAGGGATTTGTTCTCCACTCGAGCAATGCATCCGGGTACAGCCAGCTGACCTGCCCCTTTTGTCACTCCATGTCCATCGACCTTGTAGAGCCAGAAGACCAGGCCTGCTCCATGGTATCTGGCCAGATCCCTAGGCTCCAGATGTTGGAATGTCCATCAGAGATCTCCATTTGGCTGCCCTCTTCTCTGAACATTTGGGACATGCTGCCCCTAGCAAACCACCATCACACCTGAACTTGAACCCACGCCACACTGCAGTGCCCTTCCCACTAGAATAATCCTAGCCTTAACCATATCCTATCAACATGCTAACTTATTCTTTATCCTACGCTGTCCTAAACTTATCCTTATGCAATATTCACATTATTCTCTAACACTTCACCTACTGTACATCACCATTACGTATTATATTACATTATATTAGACACCCATTAGTTCACATATAAAAATTGCACAAAGGTATTCACATAGTGGTTTCGTTCAAGAGCAGGAACAGTATAAGACAATCCACAATCCTACTCTCGGCGAAGATGTTTGTCTCTTGAAATAAAGTGTGGACTTTCAAGATTGGTGAGTGCCATTTCTTTTTACCAAGATTGTCACATGACTCTGTCAGACGAAATATATGGAAACATTATAGCTCGCAAAATATAGTGATATCTATTTTTTGTAACAAAAGGCGTCTTTGAGTGTGTGACAGCAACCAAACATAAAAACCCAATATAAATCGCGTATCACTGTAATCGCACCAACCCGAAGAAGAAAGTCATCTAATCAGTTATACCACATAGGGAACAGCTTAAAAAAAATAAATAAATGCAATTCTTCACCTGCTGTTGACTATTTCATTCTGCCTCCCAAAGATCGCAGTAAGCTGAGCCCTTACACAGGGTTTTCCAAGCAAATCTCTGAAATATGGGTGGCTTCCTGTAAAGTAATAGTGCCATTTATGGTGACCTCCTGTAAACTAATAGTGCCATTTATGGTGACCTCTTGTAATGTAATAGTGCCATAGATGGTGACCTCCTGTAAAGTAATAGTGCCATAGATGGTGACATCCTGTAAACTAATAGTGCTATACATGGTGACCTCTGCTAAAGTAATAGTGTCATAGATGGTGAAGAATGCTATGCTATAATATTGCCCCTAAAAAAGTGCTATAAAAAGAGTTCCCCTGTGAATAGTATTACAGCACCAACGGGACACCAGAAAATGACCAAATAATGCCTCCTATACTAATAAGACTCAAAAAGAGATGTTTTCCCAAAAAATATGTCCAGCATGTTGTAGCATCCCATACAGTAACAATGCCACCGACAATGTAGCCCCTCAAAAGTACTATATGTACACAGCCTGACAAAGAGGACGGCTTGCTGAAATTTTTGTAAAAAAAAAAATGCTTAAAACGCCACTAAACTGTCAGTGCCCGTCCATTGTGCCCTTTGGTTTTACTTTTGCTCAAGAATAAACATGACTGAGCAGCTTCATTCCTGCGGTGTTGTTTCCACTTATGCCTAAGCTGCCCCTGTTCACAAACACATTCTCTTTGTGTCAGGATTTCCTGGTCATCACTGTCATTTTCTCTCTTAAAGGGGTTTTCCACAGGCCCTATATACTTGACCTCCCCGGCCGTCAGGGATTTCCATGTAGCGCCACCACCAGGTGAAATTTTGGTTTATAAATTGCATACACTTTTTATAACTTGTCTCTGATCTGGCTAATGGATGAGAATCCTAAACAGGTAACCCATCATTTTTCTATCCCAGAATTATCTAACAGGATATATTAAAAATAGTTTTCTAAATTGGACAACCCCTTAAAATCCATTCTCTCACTGCTGGCTTTTATTCACCATTCATGGAATATACTGTATAGTAGCACAGAAGATTAACCACATAACTGGCCTATAAAAGAGTAAGGCATAGTGAATGGCATACAACCACCCAGAACAAAATCAATACAAAAGAATTAAAGGTAAAGAATACCAAACCTTAATACAAGGAGTCATGCTCCAGTCACTGACTGAACAACTGCCTGTCATCTCACAATACAGACTCCAGTGTAGTCATTCCTTGGATATAATCTTTTATACATATTGTAAAAAGGCCTTGTGGACCTATTACAGTTACGTCCATATATATTTGGACGGAGACAACATTTTTCTAATTTTGGTTCTAGACATTACCACAATGAATTTTAAACAAAACAATTCAGATGCAGTTGATGTTCAGACTTTCAGCTTTCATTTGAGGGTATCTGTTAGGGTTCTAGGTAGGAACCAGAGAGTGGACCCTCTGGGTCGTGGCTCCAGAGCCCCCAAGGGCGAGCGGACCAGGTGATGACCACCCCCTATACAGGGAGTGTTAGGGGCAGGCCCAATGGAGATGGAACCACGACAGCTGGAACCAAATGGACGACCCGGGGTGTATACAGGAGAGAAGATCAGAGTGCAGGAGAGCATACCAGGGAGGGTATGGACCCGAGGCACGAGTAGACAGGCTGTGGGGGCCGGGATGGATCAGGACGAGGCAGAGACCAATAGCTGAAATAGAAGGGGGACAGAAGGAGATTAGGAGACACTGGACCAAGGGGTACTGGCAAAACACAAGATATGAGGGAAGAGGCCCAATACACAGGAGACAGACAACTACAGAGGCAGCGGTACAGGCGAGGAACAGGCTCGGTAGTAATACAGGATGGCTAGCGGAGGAACAGGAGAGGGAGGTAGGACGAGAGGATGGAGGAGGGAGCGATAGCAGGGAGACACCGGACAGGGATGCCAGGCGGGAAACAAGGCAGAAAGCTGACCGCAGCACAGAGGGTGCGCAGGGACCTGAGAGTCGGGGGTGACGCTGCGCATAGAATGCTTAGGCTGGTTTCACATTTGCGTTTTTTTGCGCTGGAAAAAAACGCATACGTGCGCATGCGTTTTTTCCCCTATATTTAACATGGGTGCGCATACCTGCGCGCTGGTAAGCGCACGTATGCGATTTTCATGCGCTGCGTTTTTTTTGGGTGTGTGTTTGTATTTTCCAGACGCAGCATGTTGCATTTTTTGGCCCTGCAAAAAAGCGCATGCGCACGTATGCGCACGTTTTGCGCTAAAATTGGCCATTATAGCCTATGGATGCGCATACGTGCGCACTGGCATGCTCATGTATGCGTTTTTTTGCACATGCGTTTTTTTTTTTACCATTAGTTTAGACAATGGAATTTAGGGGTTTGGGTAAAGTTAGGGTTAGTTAAGGGGGTTTAGGGTTAGGGTTAGGGTTAGGGTCAGGGTTAGGGTTAAGTATGGTTTGGTTAAGGGTTAGGGTCAGGGTTAGGGTTAGGGTTAGGGTCAGGGTTAGGGTCAGGGTTAGGGTTAAGTATGGTTTGGTTAAGGGTTAGGGTCAGGGTTAGGGTTAGGGTTAGGGTCAGGGTTAGGGTCAGGGTTAGGGTTAAGTATGGTTTGGTTAAGGGTTAGGGTCAGGGTTAGGGTTAGGGTTAGGGTCAGGGTTAGGGTCAGGGTTAGGGTTAAGTATGGTTTGGTTAAGGGTTAGGGTCAGGGTTAGGGTTAAGTATGGTTTGGTTAAGGGTTAGGGTTAGGGTTAGGGTCAGGGTTAGGGTTAAGTATGGTTTGGTTAAGGGTTAGGGTCAGGGTTAGGGTTAGGGTTAAGTATGGTTTGGTTAAGGGTTAGGGTCAGGGTTAGGGCTAGGGTTAGGGTCAGGGTTAGGGTTAAGGTTAGTTAGGGTTTGGGTTAGGGTTAAGTATGGTTTGATTAAGGGTTAGGGTCAGGGTTAGGGTTAAGTATGGTTTGGTTAAGGGTTAGGGTCAGGGTTAGGGTTAAGTATGGTTTGGTTAAGGGTTAGGGTCAGGGTTAGGGTTAGGGTTAGGGTCAGGGTTAGGGTTAGGGTTAAGGTTAGTTAGGGTTTGGGTTAGGGTTAAGTATGGTTTGGTTAAGGGTTAGGGTCAGGGTTAGGGTTAGGGTTAGGGTCAGGGTTAGGGTTAGGGTTAGGGTCAGGGTTAGGGTTAGGGTTAAGGTTAGTTAGGGTTTGGGTTAGGGTTAAGTATGGTTTGATTAAGGGTTAAGGTCAGGGTTAGGGTTAGTTAGGGTTTAGGGTTTGGGTTAGGGTTAAGTATGGTTTGGTTAAGGGTTAGGGTCAGGGTTAGGGTTAGGGTCAGGGTTAGGGTTAAGGGTTAGGGTCAGGGTTAGGGTTAGTAAAGTCATGGTTTGGGTTAGTGTGAGGGGCCACCTAATGTTGGAAAAAAACGCAAACGCGGTAAAAACGCACTAAAAACGCATACAAACGCATAAAAACGCTGCGTTTTTTTCATGCATGCTCATAAAAATGCTTGAAAAAAACGCAGCAGTTGTATGCTTTTGTATGCGTTTTTTCAATGCGTTTTTTTGCGGGAAAAACGCGCTGCAAAAAAAAGCAAGTGTGAAACTAGCCTTAGCGCCACAGAGATTGACAAACAGGTGTCTTACCTGCCAAGACGCCAAGCAGAAATACCCGGTGGGCGCCGCCATGATGGAGCGGAGCCACTGGGTCACGAGCTCCCAGGATGCCTGGCGGCCGGGGAAGAGCGAGCGCACATGCGCGGACCTCTGACGCGCCGCGACCCTGCAAAGCCAGATGGGGAACGGCATGAGAGCGGACTGGGAGGGCGCCGGGAGGAGGAGGTCCCCAGGTGAGAGTCCGGAGGTGTAACAGTATCCACATTAAAATTGGATGAAGGGTTTAGGAGTTTCAGCTCCTTAACATGTGCCACCCTGTTTTTAAAGGGACCAAAAGTAATTGGACATTTGACTCCAAGGCTATTTCATGGACAGGTGTGGGCAATCCCTTCATTATGTCATTCTCAATTAAGCAGATAAAAGTCCTGGATTTGATTTGAGGTGTGGTGCTTGCATTTGGAAGGTTTTGCTGTGAAGGAAACATGCAGTCAAAGGAGCTCTCTATGCAGGTAGACACCGCTGATCAACACATGGCACTGTTACACACGTGTTTCCTCTATCCAGATGACTGAAGGTCTTGCTAACCGAAAGGTCTTTGATTTTTGTTTCTGGATTTACTACGCGTAATATATTTTGTTGTTGAACACATCAAAACACCAACAGACGGATTTTCCTCAAGAATATCCCTGTGTTTCGCAGTATTCATCTTCCCCTTGTGGTGTAGTGACCACTGTGTCCGCTAGGGGGCACTGTGTGGGTGTCCCAGGACGGGCGGATAGCCATGTCCAGGGTGGTAATAGGAGCAGGGTCCTAAAGGACCATTATGTATCCCAAGGTGGGTGGCCTTGGGATGAAGGCTTGATTATGTGCTGATCAGCAGAGCTACTGCTGATGTTCTGTTTCAATGTGTTAGGGAGAAGCCTTCAGGTGATTGATGAGACGGGTGGTGAGACGGGTGGAATCAATCATCTACAAATCCACCCAGGGGCGTGTGTCTAGAACGCCCTAGTAAAGTGTATGTGTGTGAATGGTTGTAGGACCTATGATGAGATCATAGCCATGTGATCCGGTGGGCGTGGCTATGGACCATATAAGGTGACCAGGGTAGGTCATATGAGTGAATGCTTGGACCCGGTTGGTCCGTATGGAAGGTCTCGTCAGACCGACTGCAGGAAGATGTGTCTGCCTTACTGAGCGCACGTGGAGACACTGTGTATCATGGCTGCACGTGTCTGAGAGTTCCCAGGAGAGGGTAATGAACGTCAGGTCTGAGAAGCAGCTGTTAGGTAACCCGGACAGGGGAAATAACTGTGAGGCTAGAGAGCCTGTGTACCAGAGCTAACAAAGCCTGTGTGACCACAGGGTAAACAGAGCGGAGCTCTGTCATGGATGTTATGCTATTTGGATATGAACTTTTTGTTGCTGGTAACTGGAGGGATCACTCGGATGATGGGGGTGACTCAGTCTCTGGGGGTGACTGTGGCTCTGAGAGAGAAAGGGAGCACAGACTAGAAAAGCTAGAGAAGGAAGTCTCCGAGCTCTAAGATCACCTGGCAGCGTGGCAAGGTCTGAATAAGTCCCTCAGAGAAGAGGTAGGAGTACTCACAGAAACTGTAAGAGGTCTTCTGCGGGAGAAGAAGTGGGACGAAGACTTACAGCGGCCAGGCCCAAGTGATGAACAGGGTGAAGACAAGAAGAATCTGAAAAGTATGGAAGCAGAGATTATTCATATGCATTTTTAAACAGCAAACAAAAAGGCAGCAACACTTACCTGCCCAGGTCTAGGGACAAATGCACTGCAGGGTGCAGCCAGCCCATAAAGTAAGATGTTAGCAACACAGGTGCAAAATACCAGATTAACAGCCACTCTCCACCTACCCTTTTCTGGAGGGGGTGACTGCCCAGTATTCAATTGCACAATAAAGGCCCGCATAGGGTGCTGTTCACATAAGGGAACTGCATAGTGTCTGGTTCACAGCCTATTAGTCACACCCCTACTATTCGATTAGGCGGGCTGGCCAGCACACCCTCAATGCATCCCAGTGTGAACATCCCTCATACGAGACCAAACGTGTCTGGGCTCAGCTGCACCCCGAAAAATGTAGTGCAAAAAGTACACAATTAGTGAGGCATTAGCTGATATTTTGGCCAAAATACGTGAGCCCGTAAACTGCGCCAAAGTTCCCCACGATTACGGGTCCCTACACTAAACTAAATAGCAAAGCCACTAAAGATGACTCAGGTCTTCAAGAATTCATTTTTAAACAGCAAACAAAAAGGCAGCAACACTTACCTGCCCAGGTCTAGGAACAAATGCACTGCAGGGTGCAGCCAGCCCATACGATACCAAACGTGTCTGGGCTTGGCTGCACCACGAAAAACACTATGCAGTTCCCTTGTGTGAACAGCACCCTATGCGGGCCTTTATTGTGCAATTGTATACTGGGCAATCACCCCCTCCAGAAATGGGTAGGTGGAGAGGGTGATTGCAGGGTAGGTCACATGAGTGAATGCTTGGACCTGGTTGGTCTGTATGGAAGGTCTCGTCAGACCGACTGCAGGAGGATGTGTCTGCCTTACTGAGCGCACATGGAGACGCTGTGTAACATGGCTGCATGTGTCTGAGAGTTCCCAGGAGAGGGAATGAACGTCAGGAATGAGAAGCAGCTGTGAGGTAACCCGGACAGGGGAAATAACTGTGAGGCTAGAGAGCCTGTGTACCGGAGCTAACAAAGCCTGTGTGACCACAGGGTTAGCAGAGCGGAGGTCTGTCATGGACGTTATGCTGTTTGGATATGAATTTTCTGCTGCTGTTAATGGTTTATGCTGCATAATAAACCGAATGGACTGAGTTATATTGAGAAACCTGTGCCGGACCTGATTTATCAGCTGCCTAGTGAGTATCCCCTACCTGAATGACAAGCGCTACCTTACACCGTCGACTTGGACAATTTTGCCTGTTCCCTGCTGTCAAAAAAAAAAACACAGCAAGATGCTGCCACTACCACTGTGAAGATAGTTTCCTTGGGGAGATGAGCTGTGTGTTGATTGGGTGCCAGACATAGCATTTACCTTGGTGGCCAAAAATTTCAATTTTGGTGTCATCTGACCACAGCACCTTCCTCCATACATTTGGGAGTCTGCCACATGTCTTTTAGCAAACTCAGAATAAGCCTTACAATTTTCATGTGTAAGTAAAGGCTTTTTTTCAGCCCACTTTTCCATAAAGGCCACCTCTATGGAGTGTACAGCTTATCGCCGTCAGATGGACAGATCCTCCATGCTCTGCTTGGTAACTCTGCAGCTCCTTCAGGATTACCTTTGGACTCTGTGCTACTTCTCTGATTCTTTTCTCTGTTTCTCTTCTCTTCTCTGGGCCCTCCTTGCCCGGGCTGAGAGTTTTGGAGGGTGGTCCTCTCTTGGCAGGTTTGTTGTGGTACCATGTTTTTTCCATTTCATGATGATGGATTTAATGGTGCTCTGGGGGATGATCAGAGATTGGGATATTTTTATAACCCAACCCTGACTTGTACTTCTCAACAACTCCTTTGTCTTCATGATGTTGCTTGTAGATCTACATGGCCTTCATGGTGTTTAGTTAGTGGTGGCTCGTGTTAATGGTGTTTGGCTAGTGGTGCCTCTTGATAATGGTGTTTGGTTAGTGGTGTCTCTTGGTTAATGGTGTTGCAGCCTCTGTGGCCTTTCAGAAAAGTTGTGTATATGCTGACAGACATTTGAAACTTAGATTACACACAGGTGGACTTTCTTTCAATAAACATGTGACTTATGAAGGTAATTGCTTGCACCAACATTTTTTAGGGGCTTCATGGCAAAAGGGGTGAATTAATATGCATGTGCCAATTTTTAGTTATTTGATCCCAGAAATTTGATCCCCCTCTTCACTTCACCAACTTAAACCATTTAGTGCTGATGTATCACACACAAATTAAAATACAGAAATATCTAAACACAGGTTGTAATGTAAGAAAATTAGTAAAAAGCCAAGGGGGTGAATAATTTTACAAGCCACTGACCCTACATCTATGGCTATTCAACCTGAAACTAATGCTTCTGGAATGGTAGCCGTCCTGACTGATCGAGTATGATATTATGGGGATACGAAGCAGTGCCGTGGGTTGTTAGAGCAGTACATGCAGCACTATGAAGTTTTGGGCCATCAGTTTTCTTCTAATCAGGCCAAGAAGGGATTCCTAATGTCCTACCTAGCAGGAGATGCCCTGGCATGGCTCAAGTCAACCCTCTATGGGAGAGAAGGGATCCTATCACCTCGGACCTGCAAGCCTTCCTGGTGACCTTCCAAAGGGCCTTCGATAAGCCAAATCAGGAATCTTGTGGGACATCTTCCCAGCTTCCAAGAGCAGACCAAACAGGTACCGCGTGTCTGGAAACCGTCACATCTGGTTCTGTTCTTCCAGAGACCTCTGGTTCCCCAGCCTGTTGAAGCAGCTATCCATACAAAATCCATGAAGGTTGACCGTGTTTGGCTTCCTGAGCAGAAACTCAGTCGTGAGAAAGGATTGCGGTAATGGTACGATTGTGTGGAACATCACTACGATCTTTGTCCTGAAAAGTATAAAAAAAAACTCCAAAGCCATGAGCAAGTAGGAGAGGTTGTCCTTGGTGGAAGTATTCCCTCTCCACTGATGACTGTGACTGTATCCATGGCAAGTGGAGGCTTCGGTCATATGGGAAAGTTTGTGCTGTAAGCCGTGAAGAGTCGGTATAAGATTCCCATCCAACAGCTACAGAATCTGGTGAGGGTGTTGTCAGGTGAAGGACGGGCTCTACCAAAAAACAGTCAAGTCATTTTCAAACAACTTAGAGCTCCAGATCGTAGCATAGCATACAGAGAAAATCACCTTCCATGTGCTGTCTGATTTTCTGATAGGTTATCCAGAGCTGTGAACTCAAGTGCCCAATCTAGTCTGTAGACACCGTGTGGTGCTTCGTTGGGGACAGTCTGGTCCCCATACGTCCAATTCAGTCATCACTGCCTGATAGTAGTAGATGTCACTTTTCATCTAGTGGATAAGAGAAGTCGTCGTGGTTATGAAGAGAAGTTGTGGGAGTCTGTGAAGAGGAGCCTGCCTTCAACTTCTCTGCAGAAAGTCCAAGCAGGCATGAGAAAGAGGGACTAAAAGGGAGGGTGCTGTAACATTAATGCTGGCATCCCTGCATGGTTCCCCTGCTCCCTCCATGCAGGAAAAGTGACATACTCGCCACCCTGGCCGCGCGGAGTGTCCCTCTGCATGCTCTCTGCTTCCTGATTGGTCTAGTTCCCAGTGGCACTCCTAATATGCGCACGCTGCCCTGTTCTCAAATAGCCAACATGCTCACCTGCAAGATGACCCCCAGCCAACAGCACTGCAGGATGAAGATTACACTACAGTATTAAGTCTAGCATGTGTTTATTAAATGTGTTTATTGCATTCTATTTCAATTGCATCAGTAGTTTCTTAAAATTCAATGCTACATACTGGTGAGAGGGATTCAGACAGTGCTAGTGGCCCACAGGTTAGAAGGGGCAAAATACAGCTCTGTAAAAAATTAAGAGACCAATGCACAGTTTTATAAAAATCAGTTTCTCTACATGTCTGACAGCCATTCCATTCCAGTGTCAGTGGAATTCCAACCAGAGTACACCTCATTCTACTTAATGTGCTTCTGATTAGGTGATCACTGAACTAAATCTTATTTAACGAAGGAAAGTATAAAAAACCCTGCTGTAGTGTTCACAATCCTCTTGCAATAGGACAAGCTGGATGGCAAAACAAGTGCTAGTAATATCCCAAAAGTAATAGGAATGAAAAAATAACTTTTAATTATGCCAAAAGAGTTGAAAAGAAAAGTCTTTAAGTGAGGAAAAGAAGGGCTCAATTCTGGCTTTACTAGCACAGGGATACAGTGAGCGTCATGTTGCCTCCATCCTTAAAATGTATAAGATGGTAGTCCATTACAACAAAGTCAAGCAGCAGATACTGAGGACAACAAAGCTACAGACCGGCAGAGGGGAATAATGACTCTTCACTAACAGGGATGACCATCATCTTATTCGAATGTCACTCAGCAACCTCAGGATGACATCAAGGGACCTACAAAAGGAATTGCAACACCTGGTCATCTAATGGTTAGACGGAGACCTGGAGAGGCGTACAAGCCACAGTGTCTTGCACCCACTGTGAAAATTGATGGAGGATCGGTGATGATCTGGGGTTGCTTCAGCAAGGCTGGAATTGGGCAGGTTAATCTTTGCGAAGGACGTATGAATCAAGCCGCATACAAGGTTAGCCTGGAAAAACAGTTGATTCCTTCTGCTCAGGCAATGTTCCCCAACTTTGAGTACTGTTTTTTCCAGCAGGACAATGCGCCATGCCACACAGCTAGGTCAATCATAAAATCCCACATCAAATCCCTGTCATGGCCAGCCCAATCTCCAGACCTGAACCTCATTGAAAACCTCTGGAATGTAATCAAGAGGAAGATGGATAGTCACAAGTCATCAAACAAAGAACTGCTTACATTTTTGTACCAGGAATGACATAAAGTCACCCAGAAGCAGTGTGAAAGACTGGCAGAAAGCATGCCAAGACGCATGAAGGCTGTGATTAAAAATCATGGTTATTCCACAAAATATTGATTTCTGAACTCTTTCTGAGTTAAAACATTAGTATTGTTGTTTCTAAATAATTATGAACTCGTTTTTTTAGCATTATTTGAGGTCTGCGAGCACTGCATTTTTTTGGCTGTTTTGACCATTTCTCATTTTCTAAAAATACAAAATTTAGTGCTTGGAAATTCAGAGACATGTTGTCAGTAGTTTATAGAATAAAAGAGCAATTTACATTTTACTCAAAAATATACCTATAAAGAGAAAAAAATCAGACAAACTGAAAATTTTCCAGTGGTCTCTTAATTTTCACCATAGCTGTATTTTCTTTGCTCTGGACACTAGTAGCCCACGCTACGGCAATGCATTTTTAGTACATTTTCTTCAACAGCAGAGCAGTCTTTTCAGGCAATTGGACAGTCTTTTAGGGAGGTTTATATAAGGAAACAAATATACATTTCCCTTTCAGGTAAAAAGACAATTTACCCCTTTACATCCTTGTCTTAAAATAACAAAGACAGCGTATATCAACCATGAAAAAATGAATAACGCTATAGATCTGTCAGACTATTTTTATATATAAACAGTGACTTGAAAAATGTTTATACCCTGTGAACTTTTCCACATTATTCACTTTACACCCACAAACCTAATTGTTTTTTTAATTGGATTTTATATTATTTTCCAACACGAAATAGCAATTATTTCTCAAGTGTAAAGGAAATAATACATGGCTTTCTAAATATTTGAAAAATATAAAAATTGTGACGTTCATTTGTATTCAGCCCCATGTAGTTTGATATCACTAATTGCCTCCAGAAGTCACATAATTAGTAAATTGAGTCCACCCATGTGTAAAGCCCCTGTTACACATAGCGATATCGCTAGCAATATCGCTGTAAAGTCACCGATTTTGTGACGTAGCAGCGATATTGCTAGCGATATCGTTATGTCTGATACTTACCTGCGACCGGCTCCCCCGCTGCTCATCACTGGTCACGCGAGAACGTCCTGGATCATTTCTCGTCGGGCACTTCCTGCTGGGCTTCCTGTGGCGATGACGAGCGACGTGTGGACGCGGGCGGGAGGACGTCAGGATCGCCGCGTCTGACAGGTAAGTAGCGACCCCTGACCGCTGCTATGTCACTGGTGAGATCTGCCTGTGTGGCAGCTCACTAGCGATGCACCAGCGATCCATATCGTTGTCGGGATCGCTGGTGCATCGCTAAGTGTAACGGTACCCTAATTCGTCCTCAGGATAACTACAGTTGTTCTGTGAAGGCCTCAGAGGTTTGTTTGAGAATATTAGGGCTAAAATAGCATCATGAAAACCAAGGAACCCACCAGACAGGTCAGGGATAAAGTTGTGGAGGAGAGTAAAGCAGGGTTAAGTTATAAAAAAAAATAGCCCAAGCTCTGCACATCTAATGTAGAACTTTCATTTTTCATTACATATACAATGTAGTGAAGGTTTCCAATCAGAAGCCACCTGAACGAGCCAATCACTTACTTTAGCTGCTTTACATCTTTTAAAGCTTGAAGGGGTTGAAAGAGTAAACAAAAAAATGGAACATATGCAAAGAAATGTCGTTTTGGCATTGCTGTCCATATGCTCATTATTTTTTATGTTTTTAGCACCTTTTTAGGAATCCGCCATTGTGTGCACATATCTTTACCTTACACACTCTTAGGTCTTGTTCAGTTCCATATGTTTCTGCACTTCGTTATGAGGCTTATCTGATTTGGGGACTGAATTCAGTTAGGAAAATCTGGCATATGAATCTAATATAAAGGTCTGTGATCTGAATATATTTAGCCAATTTTTTAACAGGGTCTGAAAGTATATCATATTCAGCATTCTGCTGCAGAATTGTATGACTGCAGCATATGCCTCTAAACTTTACAGAAGTGTGACCATACCTGAATACCTGTTTCTGGCAGCCCTATGCAAATTAGGTGGAGACTTCTCTGCATGTCATTCTGCTTCCTTATACTGTACTTGCATATAAGCTGATACAGGGATATAAGGCAGGTAAAGCACTTGTAGTCCTGGTGGTGGATGTACAGTACATTGGGTGGGGAACCGGGAGGTTGATCAACAGCCGCTAAATCTCAGAGGATTTTACTGGACTTAGGAGCCCAAATAATTGTAAGTCAATTTACTTTGTAGTTTCTTCCAAACATTTCAAAATACAACTGATGACATATAGTATAAAAGTGCAATGTCCAGAAAACGTCTCAATGTATGGATTCAATAGGAGGAATTAGGAATTCAAATATAGGCAAAAGAGATATGTTTGTGTAGACAGATAGATTGATAGATAGATAGATAGATAGATAGATAGATAGATAGATAGATAGATAGATAGATAGATAGATAGTGGCGAGCAGGTGTGGCCTCTCAGGCTCATTGCACCTGAATTTTCTCACTTTTGAAGGTTCGTACTTTTGAAGGCTTGTACTTTCTGTTTGTTTGTTTTTTCATTCCAATTGTTTATTTGCTTGCTTTATGAATAAATAATGTAAAGTTTGTGGATATTTTGTAGAAATAAGTAGGATTTTCTTACAAATATTTTCTTAGAAATTACCTCTCATTGTGAAATGTGGGTACTTTTTGTTTTATTAGGTTTATGGTTGTTAAATATTTTTTTTTTTGTAACTGATTTTGTATACTCTCTTTTAATGCAACCCTATGAAGGTCAATGATTATTCTTAGAGCCCAGAAATTGAGATAATTAGATGTTATAGGCGGTTTTCTAACCTGTGCCTGTCAGGGGCACTGCACCTGAACTCGGCAGCGGCCGATGCAGGGTTAAAATAATGTTATAAATCTAGAATGTCACATACATAGCAATGATGACACTTGCAACACTATTAATTATTGCACACATAAATAGCACAGTAAAGAGATAATATATACACCATCAAAATGCAGCATGCTGACCTCAGGGCCCTCTCTGCAGTTTTGCACGCTTTCTACCTCCGCTTCCGGCTGGGTTCTCTTCCTGGGTCATGGGGCCTGTCCGGTCCCCTATTCCTTTCCCCAGGAAATAGGGGAGGCAGCCTCAACAGTCCCGGTCCCAGCAAGCAGGGACCTACAGCCTGGTCTTCTCCCTTACACCTGTATTGTGACATTACTGTGTTTATTATCCCTTTACTGTGACATTACTGTGTTTATTATCCCTTTATTGTGACATTACTGTGTTTATTATCCCTGTACTGTGTCTGTGACATTACTGTGTTTATTATCCCTGTGCTGTGACATTGTGTGTTTATTATCTCTGTGCTGTAACATTACTGTGTTTATTATCTCTGTACTGTAACATTACTGTGTGTATTATCCCTGTACTGTGACATCACTGTGTTTATTATCCCTGTACTGTGACATCACTGTGTTTATTATAATAATGTTACAGTACAGGGATAATAAACACAGTAATGTCACAGTACAGGGTTAGTAAACACAGTAATACGAAAAAAGTGGTTTGGTACTGTGTTAGCCAGTAGAAAAAAATATATAAAGTGCTCTCAGTGAGAGAAACAAAATAGGAATCTTGTGGGTATGATACCTTTTAATGGCTAACAAATAATAGTGAATGTTGTTACAAAGCAAGCTTTCGGGACTGCTTATGTCCCTTCATCAGGCTGATATGACAAAATATTTGAAGAAACCTTATTTATATACAGTTTAAAGCACAACATTTCGATAAACAAACAATGAGCTTGAAGAGAGAATCCTTAATTAGGTAAGATCAGATAGGTAGTATGAAAAGTTCTGAAGATCAAAGGGCTACTTGGAGAAGATAGCTCAGATATGGTAATGGGTCATAAAACCTTCTGACAAATTGAGTCCTGTGTGAATAGAATCAAAGATAGTAATGAATTTATGCTCCCACACTCTCCGATCTGTCTGTGATTTAAAATTGCCTTTTAAAATGACAACTTTCATATTGCCTATGTTGTGTCCTGGACCACAGAACATTCTGTGGTCCAGGACACATCATAGGCAATATGAAAGTTGTCATTTTAAAAGGCAATTTTAAATCACAGACACATCGGAGAGTGTGGGAGCATAAATTCATTACTATCTTTGATTCTATTCACACAGGACTCAATTTGTCAGAAGGTTTTATGACCCATTACCATATCTGAGCTATCTTCTCCAAGTAGCCCTTTGATCTTCAGAACTTTTCATACTACCTATCTGATCTTACCTAATTAAGGATTCTCTCTTCAAGCTCATTGTTTGTTTATCGAAATGTTGTGCTTTAAACTGTATATAAATAAGGTTTCTTCAAATATTTTGTCATATCAGCCTGATGAAGGGACATAAGCAGTCCCGAAAGCTTGCTTTGTAACAACATTCACTATTATTTGTTAGCCATTAAAAGGTATCATACCCACAAGATTCCTATTTTGTTTCTCTCACTGAGAGCACTTTATATATTTTTAAACACAGTAATGTCACAGTACAGGGATAATAAACACAGTGATGTCACTTTACAGGGATAATAAACACAGTGAGGTCACAGTAAAGTGATAATAAACACAGTGATGTCACAGTACAGAGATAATAAACACATTAATGTTACTGTACAGGGATAATATACACAGTGATGTCACAGTACAGGGATAATAACTGAAGGAGAGCTTACTCATCTCCTTTCCAAATCACACCTCACCGCCTGTGCACTTGACCCCATCCCTTCCCACCTGCTCCCCAACCGCACTAACATGATCATTTCAGCCCTAACCCATCTCTTCAACCTATCCCTAACTTCTGGTACCTTCCCCTCTGCCTTCAAACATGCCACCATAACACCCATCCTCAAAAAATCAAACTTTGACCCAACTGCTATGCCCAGCTATCGCCCCATATCACTGCTCCCATTTGCTTCCAAACTCCTTGAACAGCTTGTCCATGCTCAACTTTCCTCCCACCTCTCATCTAACTCGCTCCTTGACATGCTGCAATCTGGCTTCCACCCCCACCACTCCACTGAAACTGCCCTGACCAAAATTACTAATGACTTACAACCAAACAGACAATTCTCCATCCTCCTCCTTCTTGACCTGTCCTCTGCCTTTGACACAGTTGACCACTGCGTACTGCTACAAATTCTTTCTTCCCTTGGCATCAAAGACCTTGCCCTGTCCTAGATTTCCTCATACCTTTCTGATCGCACATTCAGCGTTTCCCACTCCCACACTACCTCCTCATCCCGCCCCCTCTCTGTTGGAGTCCCCCAAGGCTCTGTCCTGGGGCCCCTACTTTTTTCCATCTATACTCTTGGCCTAGGAGAACTCATAAAGTCCCATGGCTTCCAGTACCACCTGTGCAGATGACACTCAGATCTACCTCTCTGGCCCAGATGTGGAAGAAGGTGGACCCAGGCAACTATAGGCCGGTGAGTCTGACTTCTATACCAGGAAAGATCTTTGAACAAATTATTAAACAACATGTATGTCAGTACCTGGATAAGAATGAAGTGATTAAACAGAGTCAGCATGGGTTTGTAACTAATAAGTCATGTCAGACTAACTTAATTTCCTTCTATGACGGAATCACTGATTGGGTGGATCAAGGAAATGCTGTAGATATAGTATATCTTGACTTCAGCAAAGCATTTGACAAAGTCTCTCATACAATCCTTATTGAAAAAATGACTAAGTATGGAATGGACAAGGCAACTGTTAGGTGGATTCATAACTGGCTTAGTGATCGGACCCAAAGAGTGGTCGTAAATGGCTGCACATCCAGTTGGAAGAATGTCTCAAGTGGGGTACCACAGGGCTCTGTCCTGGGCCCTGTATTGTTCAACATCTTTATCAACGATTTAGATGAAGGAATTGAGGGTAAACTGATTAAATTTGCTGATGACACAAAGCTAGGAGGGATAGCTAATACTAGAGAAGAGAGAGAGAGGATTCAAAAAGATATAAATAAACTGGAGAAGTGGGCAGCAACTAACAGAATGGTATTTAACAGGGAGAAATGCAAAGTACTACATCTGGGCAATAAAAATGAAAAAAGCATATACAGAATGGGAGGAAAACGGCTAAGCAACAGCACATGTGAAAAAGACTTGGGTATATTAATAGATCACAGACTGAATATGAGTCAACAGTGTGATGCAGCAGCAAAAAAGGCAAATGCAATTCTAGGATGTATTAACAGAAGCATACAGTCTAGATCACGTGAAGTCATTATTTCCCTCTACTCCTCTTTGGTCAGACCTCATCTGGAATATTGTGTCCAGTTTTGGGCACCACATTTTAAAAAAGGCATCAACAAACTGGAGCAAGTTCAGAAAAGAGCGACCAGAATGGTGACCGGTCTGCAAACCCTGTCTTATGAGGAAAGGTTGCAGGATTTGGGAATGTTTAGTTTGCAAAAGAGAAGACTGAGAGGAGACTTAATAGCTGTCTACAAATATCTAAAGGGCTGTCATATTGTAGAAGGATCAACTTTATTCTCATTTGCACAAGGAAAGTCTAGAAGCAATGGGATGAAACTGAATGGGAGGAGACACAGCTTAGATATTATAAAAAACTTTTTGACAGTTAGAGTGATCAATGAGTGGAACAGGCTGCCACGAGAGGTGGTGAGTTCTCCTTCAATGGAAGTCTTCAAACAGAGGCTGGACAGACATCTGACTGGGATGATTTAGCGAATCCTGCTTTGAGCAGGGGGTTGGACCAGATGGCCCAGGAGGTCCCTTCCAACTCTACGATTCTATGATTCTATGTCACCTCTATGCTGTCCAGAATCCCGGAGTGTCTATCAGCCATATCCTCCTTTTTCACCTCTCACTTCCTAAAACTCAATGTAGACAAAACTGAACTCATTATCTTTCCTTCATCTCATGTATCTTCCCTACCCGATCTATCTATCCATTATAGTAAACGGCATCACGCTTTCTCCCGCACCTGAAATCCGCTGCCTCGTAACTCTGGACTCTGGCCTGTCCTTCAAACCACACGTCCAATCTCTTGCCACCTCCTGTCGCCTCCAACTCAAAAATATTTCCAGAATCCATCCCTTCCTCAGTCCTCAATCAACTAAAACTCTTGTACATGCCTTCATCATCTCCCACTTTCACTACTGCAACACTCTCCTCTGTGGCCTCCCTGCTAACTCTCTTGCACAACTCCAGTCTGTCCTCAATGCTGCTGCCCGACTAATCCACCTCTCTCCTCGCTACTCCCCTGTCTCTCCCCTCTGCAAATCCCTCTTGTGACAAAAACGTCCGTGGCCGCCACCGTCCCACAGGCATCGGCTCCCCCCGCGGCTCTCACTTACCCGGCGGCGCGCGCACTCCCTTCTCCCTCCTGCTCACGCGCGTCTTCTGTTCCTGGCCTCCGGGCAGCTCCCCGCCTGCACATGCACACTAGGGCGTGGGCGCGCCCGTCGTGATGTTTAACCCTGCGGTGGGTGGCGGCCGATTAGCGGTTCATGTCGCAGTACAGAGATAATAAACACAGTGATGTCACAGTACAGGGATAATCCACACAGTGATGTCGCAGTACAGAGATAATAAACACAGTGATGTCACATTACAGGGATAATAAACACAGCAATGTTACAGTACAGCGATAATAAACACAGTGATGTTACAGCAAAGGGTCTGAATACTTCTGACCATGTGATATTTCAGTTTTTCTTTTTTGATAATTTTTTTTAATAAATTTGCAAAAATTTCTACATTTCAGTTTTTTTTCAGTCAAGATGGCATGCAGAGTGTACATTAATAAGAAAAAAAATGAACTTTTTTTGAATTTACCAAATGACTGCAATGAAACAAAGAGTGAAAAATTTATAGGGGTCTGAATACTTTCCGTACCCAGCGTACACTTCAAAATGCTGTGCTGGCAGTTCATCTAGTCTGGAGCAAGACTGATTTAAAGGGGGTTGTCCACTTTCAGGAATGTGGGCCCCAAACTGTGCAAAATACCTAAAATAACAGACTTGGTAGGTACTCAGCCTCCCTAGGTTCAGCGCTTGCTCCCCACCTCTGCTCACTTGTTGGTGCTTGGATTGCAGTGGTGACGTGATGTCAACAGTGCAAGTCACCACTTTAGACAGTTACTGAGCTCAGTGGCGAGTGCCATCAACGTCATCATGGCCATCAATGCTGCAGCCAGAACACTGGGACTGGGGCAGAGGCGACAAGCCCTCACTGGGCACAAGGAGGGGGAGTTCCTGTTCTTTGTTATTTTAGGTATTTTACACCAACTTTCCTAAAAGTGGACACCCATTTAAGCAGTTTTTTCTTGTTTTCAGAATGGATTACAAGTCTAGGAAGTGGAGAGTGGGGAAGAGCTTGGTCATAACTGGAGAAAGAAGCTGATATCTCTTCCATGATATATTACAAAGTTTCTTATGTTCACATGTATTATTGATTTATGTAAAGTGTGTTGGAAGTATAATTCCCATTTAGGCTTTCATGGAAGTTAGTTTTTCTTCTCATTAAGTTTTTTCTTCCATTAAACATATATACTAGGAATGCTCCCGATGTTTACACCTAACAGAGGGTAGGCTACAACGCTATCAGGAGCTGGTGGTGGAGAGTCCATTAAAGACGGAGAAACTTGGAAGCCATACTAGTGAGTACAGGTTACTTGCATGAGGTGCTAGACCTGATTGCTGAGAGTTTTAGCATGACATAGCCCCTAATTGGAAGCAATTTTTTCACCCTGCAAAGAGAGGCTTTGGCAGTGGCAAACTGGAGGTTGGCATTTATGACTGGGTCCTATCCGGAGATGACCAAATGGAGAGTGGAACAGTACGACTGCTTTACCAAGTGGATGTCATGGAACAGGCAATGACCATTATGGATCATGAGATGATTCTGGAAGGTGGGATATTCACTGTCAGCCTGGATTCATTAGATCTGATGGCACTGTGCGAATAGTCAGCCTGATAAGAGAATCAGTTTGGGTGGTGCTGAAATACGGGGAAGCAGTAGGTAGACCCTACTTGAGAATCAGAGGCATGGAGAGAAGACTGCTCCATTGTCCTGCCTTAATTGTTCCATTTTTATGGTTAATTTTGCAATATTAACTTTCCTTCCAACCAAGTGTTTATTCACAAACCCACCTTCTTTCTGTGAAGACACACTGATTATTTCCTGGTAGGAAAAGTACAATTGCTGCAACTACAATCTAAACATACAGTACATCGGAATGCAGTAATTCCAGTTCAGTCTGGCCTGGCCATCCTCGAATCACGTGGGGCATTACATAAGGCATTTATGCCATGACCTATTTACATACATTCCTTCTTTCTACATGTGCAAGTATTTTCTACAAGAATTTTTAAAACCCCTAAATTCTTGTCGCAACGTGGGAGATTTGCATGCGTTACATGCCTTCCAGGATGGCTTTCAGCAGTATAACTCTTCATCTGCATTTTTATAGGGGATATCTACATTCCAGTAAATAAAGTTTAATAGACAGTAGTGATGAATATTGCATAAAAGCATATAACAATCATCTTTTTCCCTTCTGCTTCTTTAAGTGTTGCATACAAGCAGCTTTTGGCATGTTTCGACAAAAATATTAGCAGTGCAAAACTTACAATAAAATTAGACTGAGTATTATATGCAAAGCATAACATAGTGTACAGGTCACCTCACCAGTAACTTCACCAGTGGTCACAGGTCAAGGAAGGGGCGGTCCATTGCTCAGACAATCTTCAGATTTAATTTCACCATATCCTGTGCGGTGGATGCATATACAGATACATGGCTGGTGCTGGCTGTGTTACACAGCAGCCTGTAAAAGCAGTCGTTTTACTGTTCTGGCACCCTCAACTTTGTGCTTAAGAAAAGCGAGTTGACAGACAGCTAAACTCTTTCCTACCGATGCATTGAGGTAGACGCAGGGGATCCTTTACAACTTTTATTGATAGGATCAGTGTAAAACTATAAGAAAAATGAAATTGCTCAGTACATGGCATACAACATATATAAATACATAGCATTATGTATGGTACAGGACATTCATAGTGTAATTGCACATGGCGGTAGTATACACACATCTGTAATATCAAAAGACTACTTTGATATAAAACATATGGAACAGAGTAGCTACATAATGATATATGGTGAGCTCTAACAAGGGGAAAATAACTCACCGACTGTGCTATGTGGAGGTAAACAACCAGATCGGCTGAAAATCAGGGCGAGATAATCAGCATGTCATTATCCATGAAGCCAAGATGGCAGCTGGAGAAGAAGGGGGCAAGGCTAATGCAGAGGCTGATGGGAACTACGGAAGCCTTGATGAGCCTTAAATATTAACCGCTTCCCGACCGCCCACTGTAGATAAACGTTGGCGCTTGCTGGGCTTTGTGCAGTGCCGAGGTTTATCTACTGTCGGCGGTTTTGTGCCCCCCGGGACCCCCACATACCTTATAACGCGGGGATCCCGGTGCACAATGCATGCTGGGACCCCCGACGTCATCGAGACCTGATTGGCTGCTGTGACGCTGACGTCATCAGGACCTGAACCAATGAGAGCGCTCACTGGGAAAGCTGCTTGTTTCCCGGCGATCTCACTCATTGTAACGCGACTTCTCTGATCTCACACTGACAGATGATCAGAGGTGAAGCAGCGTTACTGTGTGACTAGATCGCTGCCTGGCTGTGCCAGGCAGCGATCTTGTCACACAGTAATGCTGCTTCTCCTCTGATCATCTGTCAGTGTAAGATCAGAGGAGGAGTCACGTTACTGTGTGCCAGGCAGCGATCTTGTCACATTGTAATGCTGCTTCACCTCTGATCATCTGTCAGTGTGAGATCAGAGGAGAAGTGGCGTTACTATGAGTCAGATTGCAGGGCAGCGATCTTGTCACAAAAAGAAAAAAAAGTAAAGAAAAAAAAGCAGGTACACAGGTTAGGGCTAGGGCTAGGGCTAGGGTTAGGGCTAGGGCTAAGGCTAGGACTAGGGCTGGGATTAAGGTTATGGGTGTGTTGGTGTTAGGTTTGTGGTTAGGGTTATGGTTAGGGCTGAGATTAGGGTTAGGGGTGTGTTGGGGTTAGGGGTGGAATTTGAATTGGGGGTTTCCACTGTTTAGGCACATCAGGGGCTCTGTAAATGCAATATGATGCCCGCAGACCATTCCATCAAAGTCTGCATTTCAGAACGTCACTACTTCCCTTCCGAGCCCCACGGTGTGCCCAAACAGTAGTTTTCTCCCACATATGGGGTACCAGCGTACTCAGGACAAATTGGACAACAACTCTTAGGGTCCAATTTCTCCTGTTACCCTTGTGAAAATAAAAATTGGGGTCTAAAAGATCATTTTTGTGGAAAAAAAATGATTTTTTTTATTTTCATGGCTCTACATTATAAACTTTAGTGAAACACTTGGGGGTTCAAAGTGCTCACCACACATCTAGATAAGTCCCTCGGGGGGGTCTAATTTCCAAAATGGGGTCACTTGTGGGGGGGTTTCCACTGTTTAGGTACATCAGGGGCCCTGCAAACGCGACATGACACCCGCAGACCATTCCATCAAAGTCTGCATTTCAGAACGTCACTACTTCCCTTCCGAGCCCCACCGTGTGTCCATACAGTAGTTTTCTTCCACATATGGGGTATCAGCGTACTCAGAACAAATTGGACAACAACTTTTGGGGTCCAATTTCTCCTGTTACCCTTGTGAAAATAAGAAATTGGGGGCTAAAAGATCATTTTATGGAAAAAAAATGATTTTTTATTTTCATGGCTCTACGTTATAAACTTCTGTGAAGCACTTGGGGGTTCAAAGTGTTGACAACACATCTAGATAAGTTCTTTAAGGGGTCTAGTTTCCAAAATGGGGTCACTTGTGGGGGGTTTCCACTGTTTAGGTACATCAGGGGCTCTCCAAATGCGACATGGCATCCGATCTCAATTCCAGCCAATTCTGCATTGAAAACGTCAAACAGCACTCCTTCCGTTCTGAGCTCTGCCGTGTGCTCAAACAGTGGTTTAGCCCACATACGGGGTATTGGCGTATTCGGGAGAAATAGCACAAAAAATTTTGTGGTTCATTTTCTCTTTTTACACTTGTGAAAATAAAAAAAAATGGTTTTGAAGTAAAATGTTTGTGAAAAAAAGTTAAATGTTTATTTTTTCCTTCCATATTCCATTCATTCATGTGAAGCACCTGAAGGGTTAATAAACTTTTTGAATGTGGTTTTGAGTACACTGAGAGGTGCAGTTTTTAGAATGGTGTCACTTTTGGGTATTTTCTGTCATATTGACCCCCCAAACTCACTTCAAATGTGAGGTGGTCCCTAAAAAAAATGATGTTGCAAATTTTGTTGTAAAAATGAGAAATCGCTGGTCAGCTTTTAACCCTTATAACTTCCTAAAAAAAAAAAATTATGTTTCCAAAATTGTGCAGATGTAAAGTAGACATGTGGGAAATGTTATTTATTAACTATTTTGTGCGATATCACTCTCTGATTTAAGGGCATAAAAATTAAAAGTTTGAAAATTGCAAAATTTTATAAATTTTTGCCAAATTTTGATTTTTTTTTAACAAATAAGCGCAGATCATATCTAAAACATTTTACCACCATCATGAAGTACAATATGTCATGAGAAAACAATGTCAGAATCAGTAGGATCCGTTGAAGCGTTCTAGAGTTATGACCTCATAAAGTGACGCTGGTCAGAATTGAAAAAATTGGCCCGGTCACGAAGGCAAAAACAGGCTCGGGTGCGAAGGGGTTAAATTGCACAGTAAGCAGTGAACCAGAAAGTAAACTGTAAATAGAACATTGTCAATAGATGGATAAGTTATCACAATACACCACAGTTCAATACAAGCATAGCAAAACTGATTATATGCATTTGTATAAAGGCATGACACTCCCCGTCTGGTATCCAGGGGATGGCAAATAAACTAACTAGAGAGCAATAGAATAAGTTCAGAGACAGGTCTATGAAACAGTTTTCCATTTTGCTTGGGGATCTTGATCTCCACCTTCCGGACCTGTCCATCTTGACTTGGGAAGACTTTGGTTACCAATCCTAGAGGCCACTCGTTCCTTTTAGTCTCAGTGTTCTTTACTAGGACAAGATTTCCAGGTTCCATGTTGGGCTTACTAGCTTGCCATTTGTCTCTTGTTTGTAACGTAGAAAGGTATTGATTTATCCACTTGGTCCAGAAAAGGTCTGCTAGCATTTGTACTCTCTTCCACTGGGATTTGTACAAGTCTTTAGTAGTAAACTCCCCAGGAGTCTGCGTGCTTACATTAAATTTCTGTGTGAGAAGAGTGGAGGGAGTAAGCAGAGATGGGTCTTAAAGATCATTGTATATGGCAACCAGTGATCTAGCATTTATAATGGCTTCTACCTCGGCCATAAAGGTAGTGAGAATCTCATGGGTGAGCCTCGAAGGACCTAGTTGTAGAAAGATGGAATCGAGGATTCTGCGAGCAATGCCGATCATGCGCTCCCACACGCTTCCCATATGAGATAAGTGGGGACTATCTTTAGGGACACCTCCGTGATTTTGGAGGGACTCCAGAGTCTGGGTATGAGCCTCATGCTGGACACAATGGATGATAGCATGTTTCGCCTGTATGAACTCTTCCGCTGTGTAAGCTTTATGACAATAATGCCAGGCTTTGCATAGAACTGACCTTGTTTGTGTAATTTCAAAGGTTCTAACAACATGAATCAGGCAAGCTAATGCTCTGTAAACTGACCTCCAGGTGGAGAATCTGAGGAAGCGGCTGGAAACAAGGTGCCTTTTGGTGACTGTTGTGTTAAGTGTAGAAACTTGAGGCCGAATCGCTACATCTGATTCAGGCTTGAACTGTTCATGTGTATGTGTCTCGCAAGCAGTGGGCACTGGTTGATACAGAAATGCAGGCCCGACGAGCCAGGTAGTGTCTTTGAGGCATGATGCCGATACTGCTCTGGTTGCATGGTCTGCAGAATTCTGGTCAATCGGTACATATCTCCACTGAGAAGGCTGTGAAGACTTCCTAATTCTGAGTACTCGATTGTTTTCATAGACGTAGAATCTCCTAGTCTCATTATGAATGTAGCCTAGCACTACTTTGCTATCAGTGAAGAATTATGTGCCTTCAAGCTGTAGGTCGAGTTCTGATACGTTCGCCAGTTCTGTGGCAAGAACAGCAGCGCAGAGTTCTAGTCTGGGTATGATAGATGCAGGACATGGTGCCAGCCTGGCTTTACCCATGACGAACTCTATGTGGACATTACCCATAACATCTATAGTTTTCAAGTAGGCGACTGCAGCTATGGCTTTCACTGAGGCATCACAAAATACATACAGTTTCCTAGAGAGAACTTCCTATGAGGAGATATACGTGTATGGCCTGTGTATTTGCAGGTCAGATAATGACTTTAGAGAATCCCTCTAGGTTACCCATGAAATTTCTTTCTCAGGAGAAAGTGGGGTGTCCCAATCAACCGAGTCTACAACTAATTTGCGTAGCAAAGTCTTACCTTGAATGATCACCGGTGCAATGAATCCAAGGGGATCATATAGACTACAGATTGTGGACAGGATGCCTCATCGTGTGAAGAGTTTTTGCTCTAGATTGACCTGAATTGCAAAAGTATCACTTTAAGTCCCAACTGAGCTCTAGACTGCGTTGTACAGGAAGAGAGAAGCTGCGATTCAAAAGGGCAAGGCGCTTTAGTGCAGGCTCTTTGCTGTTAGGAAGACGGGGTCTCTGTGGCTTGAACGGCTGTTAGGAAGACGGGGTCTCTGTGGCTTGAACGGTAGTGGAGCCACCCAGCTGTTGATTTCACCTTGTGAAATCCTTGATCCATTATTTCCAAGGAAGTCTCATCTTCAATGGAATGGGCTAATTTATAATCTTCTTTAGTCCTTTGGAAGACAGCACACCCTAGGTGATCTTTGTCTCCGTTGCACAGGTACTCCATGGCATAGCTGTCTTCCCTGTCATTCAAGTGTGCCGAGTTGGTGAGCTTCTCCTTTACAAGGAATATGTTGGGACAGGGTAGGAAAAGAGATGGACGCCCACTCTCTAACGTGTTTGTTTAGAGAGAGTTCACGTTGTTTGGTTTGTGAGCATTTCCTAGGCAATCGTCTCCTATGATGACCCATCCCAGGTCTAGCTTCTGAGCGTAGGGCGAGTTATGAGGACCATTTATTTTCTTCCTCACCTTGTGGACTCTGATGATATCTCTCGCCAGCAAAAGGACCAACTTGGCTTGAGGATTGAGAGCAGGAATGAGATGTGCTATACTTTTCAAGTGAGGATGATGTAGAGCTGCTTCTGGTGTGGGGATTTCTTCTCTATTGTTCAGGATAGAATTATGTGGCGCCCCCAGGAGTATGGCCGCCACAGTGGCTTTGCCTTCCTCCAGGGGAGGGTAATGCCAGGCTTGGAGGCAATGATGGGTCTCTCTCGCAGTCTATACATACATGCAACACAGTTCCACTCCAGGCCAGCAGGGGGAACTCTGAACCAGGATTAAGGGGATGGGTGCCCTCTGAGGGCCAAGAGGAAGGAGTGGTCAGTTAAACTGCAGAGGGTGAAGTGTGCAGACGTGTGGAAAGAAGCTGGAGGTTGAGCTAGGAAGGAGAGCTCCCTCAGCTTGAAAGCGCATATGAACTGGAGCCTGGTCTCCACGGCTGTACGGATACTAACGGTCCTACAGCAGATACCAGAGGAGTAGGAGGCTGTAAATGTCCTACACCCATCTAAGACTTGAGGCACAACAGCAGCTTGGATAGAGAGCCAGGACTCAGAGAAGGGAGACCCCGAGAGAGGCTACAGCTGTCTGCCATGCAAGTACGGTTCTTGGGAACATCTGACAGGAGGAACTTCAGAGTAACTTAGCACTGGAGTGCTTCATTCAAACCAGCGTTAGGAAGGAGACTGCACAGCCCGTCTGCTGAGAGAGAATCCCTGAGTTGCTTCCAGGCTAGCCTGCTCCAATACCATCTGTAATCAGGACCCTGGACTGCAGTTATCAAGTAAAGGTACAGAAATTGCACCCCGCTGTGTCTTGTCTGCTTCCTACCTTTCCGGCACTGCTACATCCCCATGCCAACCACATTTACACTGCCCTGGGACTATAGCTTCACCTGTGGGGAGCTACTACATCTTTGCTGCACCCTACCATCAGTCCCAGCGGATCTGTCTGCAGCGTCGGCTTAACATCTCCCTTGCCGAACACCACAGGTGGCGTCACGAACTATTCCATTACACCATTACATTTCCCCATTACTTGGGCGCCCAAGGCCATGGACCGGGTCACTGCTGCTGTGTCACATCCCACTGACACCGGCCCGGTACCGAATACCCCACAGCCCTGGGAGGGCGACCCAATTTGGCGTCACGAACAGGATTACGGAGCCCGGTATCCCCGGGTCCTGTGTGCCATAGACTGTGTTTGTGCAAAAAGACTGTGTGTGAAATTGGCGCCAGTTGCCACCATTGTCGCGCTGCTTGGCACGCGCGGGAAGAAAGAGGCAGGCCTTCGTGGGCGGAGCCTGCCGCAGAGCGCGAAGAAGCGAAGTGCCGCGCGGGAAGAGAGGACAGCGCACGAGAGGAGGAGGAGCTGAGGCCTACAGCCCGGAGCGCCGCGCCTGTGAAGCGGCCGCCGGTGAGCTCACACAACCCCCGACTCTGGCTAACGTTAACTAGGGGGGGAGAAGATGTCCGCGCCAAACAGCGATGCAGCGGCAGGCGCCGTTGTCATCCCCGCGGTACCGCCAGGAGGAGCGCCCGCCGCAGCGGTCCCCATAATGCCGCTATCCATGCCCTACATCCCGGGAGCGGCCTGGCTACTGCAGTACTCGGGTGAGTCGCATACCCTGAGTGAATTTAAAGAGAGACTGTGCAGTTTGTTTAAAGTATACCCTCTGTCTGAAAGCCAGAAAGTGAATATCCTGATTGGACAGCTAACGGGTGCAGCACAGAGAGAGATGAAAGCCTGGCAGGACACTGATAAAGAGACTGTTGCAAAGATCCTGGCCAAGCTGAGGAGCACCTTTGACACCCGCTCTGCAGCTGAAATCAAGATGAGGTTCTGTGGCTGTAAACAGAAGGTGCAGGACAATATAAGGGATTATGCTCTCAACCTGCAGGAGGCGCTGCGAGCAGTTAAGCAAGTTGATCCTGACAGTGTAAAGGAAGAAGATAAACTGTTAAAGGAGCAGTTCATTGAAGGACTCCTATATAGTACCCACAGAGGACAGTTGCATATTATAACCCTGCAAAACCCTGATCTGAACTTTGCTGATTTTAAGGACAGGGCTATTCAGGTACTGCAGGAGTCCACTGACAGCCGTCCAGTGCCCCTAGGCGCCCAGCGATCACCTACCATCAGGAAGCAACATCTTTTCCTTCCATCCCTGTGGAGGCTGATGCACAGACTCTGGATAAAGATCCAACTGAGGAGCTGCATCTTCAAGTCCAGGAGCTGACCAAAGGGATGGCTGCACTTACCAAAACCGTGCAGTCCCTACAAGTGTCCTCCAAAGAAAAGATCCAGCTTGCTTCCAGTCCAGAGGATGTCCCATGGCTCCAGAGGAGGAGAACCCCGCCACTTCGAGGAAGGAACAACGATCGCTATGACCAGGACGGACGTCCCATCTGTCGTCGCTGCTACAAGGCTGGTCATCTTGCCAGGTACTGTCCTTTAAACGAGCAACCCCTGGAGCAAAGGGCCAACCCCCAGGAGTAGGATCCCCAGGCCAAAAGAACTGGAGAGCCAAGTATGTGGGAGGGAGACCAATCCTTCTTGTGGTTATTGACGGCATCCCCATGAACGCTTTGCTGGACACTGGCTCCCAGGTGACCACTATGCCGTACATACCGTACAAGAGATATTGGGCTGATTCAGAGCTTACCCGTGGCCAAACTGATGAACTGACAGTAGTTGCTAGTAATGGTCAGTCTTTACCGCAGATAGGATGTAAAGAAATTACTGTCAAAGTGGGGCGGGTAGAGCTAAAGTCTCAAGGTTTAATAGTTGTTGATATTGACCGACGTGAATGTAATCCCATGACGACTCTTGGTACTAATGTAATTGAAAACTGTCTGTCCGAGGTTATTGTCTTGTTGCAACAGGTGGCTGAGACTGCTGGTTCCGGAGAACGAGTCTGGCAGAAGGAGATCCGAGCCCTGATGCAAAGGCAACAGGTAGAACTCTCTGGCGGAGAGATTGGCAACGTCAGAGTGAGTGATGCTTTTCCCATTGCAATACCCCCCAGATGTGAAATGTTGGTTTGGTGTCGGGCAGCTATAGGTCTTAGAGGGAGAGATTACCAGGCATTGGTAGAACCAGTATACTCCAAGAGCAGGCCCACAGAGGGGTGGTTGCTGTACGAAACGGGAGAGTACCTGTACGCCTTTTGAATTGTGGGGAAGAGGAAGCCACAATACCTCGGTACGCCACAGTTGCTAAGCTGCTCACCGTTAATAACAACTCTTTGCAGACAGCAGAACACTTGGCCTCATCCGATCCGGTGGAGGACAATGGCTCTGTGAAGCAGCCAGATGAGTGGTGTCAGCAACTGCAGGTGGGAACTGACTCTACACCTTCATACCAGAAAAATGAGGTTTACAGAGTGACACAAGAGTATGAGCGGGTATTCAGCAAACACCCACTAGATTTTGGGCAGGCAAAAGGGGTTCAACATCTTATCCCCACGGGAGACCATCCACGCATAAAGGAGAGGTACAGACCTATACCCCCAACACAGTACCAGTGTGCTAAGAGTATGTTGAGGGAGATGAAGGAGGCAGGGGTCATCAGAGACAGTTATAGCCCCTGGGCAGCTCCAATAGTGTTTGTAAAGAAAAAGGATGGTACCATGAGAATGTGTGTTGATTACAGGAAAATTAACAGCATTACACATAAAGATGCCTACCCATTGCCTAGAATTGAAGAGTCCTTAGCTGCACTTAAAACTGCTAATTACTTTTCCACCTTGGATCTCACTAGTGGGTTTTGGCAGGTTCCCGTGGCAGAGGCAGACAAGGAGAAAACAGCATTTACCACTCCAATGGGTCTCTGTGAGTTCAATTATATGCCATTTGGGCTCTGCACTGCTCCAGGAACATTTCAACGGCTGATGGAGTGCTGTCTGGGACACATGAACTTTGAGACGGTCCTGTTGTACCTGGATGATGTCATTGTTTTCTCCAAAACCTATGAAGATCATCTGGAGCACCTGGCTGAAGTGTTTGAAGCTTTATCCAATTTTGGCCTGAAGGTGAAGCCCTCCAAGTGCCACCTCCTGAAGCCCAAGGTGCAGTACCTCGGTCATGTGGTCAATGCAGAAGGTGTGGCACCAGATCCTGATAAGGTCACAGTCATCCGGGACTGGCCGAAGCCCAGCAACCTTCATGAAGTACGCCAATTCCTTGGACTGGTAGGCTACTACCGAAGATTCATCAAGGGCTTTACTGAAATAGCCACCCCTATGCAAAATCTCCTGGTGGGGCAGTCCAAGAAGACCAAACAGAAAAATTCCACCTTTGAATGGACTGAAGAGTTGGAAAGGTCCTTCACCAGACTGAAGATGGCTTTCACAGGAGACGAAGTTCGGGCCTACCCAGATTATGACAAACCCTTTGTGCTGTACACAGATGCCAGCAATGTGGGACTAGGACCAGTACTGTCGCAGGTACAGAATGGGAAAGAAAGAGTGATCTCCTATGCCAGCAGGAAGCTATGACCCACTGAAAGGAACCCTGATAATTACAGTTCTTTCAAGCTGGAGTTCCTTGCCATAGTCTGGGCTGTCACCGAAAGGTTCAAACATTACTTAGCCTCTGCCAAGTTCACTATCTTCACGGACAACAATCCGTTGACGCATTTGGACACTGCAAAACTAGGTGCACTGGAACAGCGATGGGTGGCTCGGCTATCGAACTATGAGTTTACCATCAAGTACCGGGCAGGGCACAAGAATGCCAATGCTGATGCGCTGTCCAGAATGCCTAACCTACCAGATGCTGGAGAAGACCCTGAGACTCTTGAAGAGATAGAGCTACCTCCCTTCCACCAGCCACTTGCAGCCCAGCGTGCTCAAGGAGTGAGAAAGAGACGGTCTGGCTTGAAGGAGGTAAACCTGAATCCATTGCCCCATGATTGGGCAGAAACGCAAGATAGTGACCCTGCAGTCCGCCTGGTGAAGGAGCTGCTGACACGAGCTGACTCACGTCCAGAGTCGGATGCTCCTGAAGAAACTCAGCAGTTGTGGAAGGAGAGAGGCCAGCTGTTCATTTATGAGGGGAATCTGTGTCGGAGGAGTATCAATGCCCGTACTCATGAGCTGGTCTGGCAGGTGATAGTCCCAAAGAGAGAGGCATCAATGGTCCTGGAAGCATACCACAATGGAGCTGGACACTTCGGATGGAAGAAGTTGGAAGTATTGCTCTGAGAGAGGTCTTACTCGGCTGGTATGAGGAATGCCATTGAGAGGTGGTGCCGGGAGTGTGGACAATGTAACCTGCACAGAAAGGATCGAGACAGCCAGAGAGCTCATCTACAGCCAATCATCACCAAGCAGCCCCTTGAGTTGGTAGCCCTGGACCATGTGAAGCTGGTTCCAAGCCGGTCAGGCTACATCTATGCACTTACCATTGTGGACCACTATTCAAGATTCCTGGTAGTTGTGCCTGTCAAAGATTAAACTGCCAGGACCGCAGCCAGAGCATTCCAACAGCACTTCTGTAGACCACATGGGTATCCTGAAAGAGTGCTGACAGATCAAGGCCCAGCTTTCGAGGCAGAAGTGTTCCAAGAATTCTGTAACCTGTATGGTTGTAAGAAGATCCGGACAACACCGTACCACCCACAGACCAATGGCATGTGCGAGAAGATGAACCAGGTAGTGATTGACCTCCTGAAGACTTTGCCCTTGGAGGAGAGGAATCTGTGGCCAGAGAAGTTGCCTGATATGGTGGACCTCTACAACCATATCCCAGTGAACTCCACCAACTGTACCCCAGCCTATTTAATGAGAGCCAGACATGGTAAGCTGCCTATTGACTTAGACATGGGAGTCCTGACACCTGAAGTGGCGTCCCCAGATGCTGATTGGAACACGTAGAGGCAGCAACAGTACAGAAGAGTTCAAGAATGCGTGGAAAGGAGTCTGGCTCAGGCAAGGCAAAAGCAGGAGAAGCTTTACAATCAAAATGCACCTGCCGTTCCTTTGTCGCCGGGGGAGCAAGTCCTGAAAAGGAAGAGAAGATTGCACAAGTTGGATGATCAATGGGAAGCTGAACCTTATACCATTCTGCCCTCGAACTTTGATAATACTAAGGTATGCATTGTGAGTAAAGATGGAGGAGAGACCTCAGTTGCAGTATCAAGAGATCATTTGAAGTTGTGTCCTGACCAGTTGAAGGAAAGGAAAGAAGAACCAGATAACATCCAACCCATAGTGGAAGAAGAGAAGGTCAGCACAGTGCTTGGAGAATTCCCTGCGAATTGGACTAAAGTGAACGATGCTATAGTGGTGCCAGTGTTGCTGTTTCACCAATTGGTAGCACAGGAAGATGTGACTCAAGAGAATCAGGAAAATCGGGTAGCAGATGCCACACCAGCAGTGGAGCCAGAGAACCCTCGCCCTGCCAGTGGTGAATCTGCCATGCCCCTGGTGAGTCTAAGAGTCGGTAGGAGAATGCTACCCAGTTTGCCCACACTAGAGTTACGCAGGTCTACCAGCACCTCACAAGGTATACCACCCCTTAGATATCGCATATAGCAAAATAAATGTAAATGTTGGAATTGCGTATGTAAATATGTAACTGTTTCTTAAGTTTTGTGCCTACAGGTAACCTGTAAGAGTTTGCTTTGGAGTTTGTTTTATGGTATGGACACTGAACCACAGGACTTGTGTGTGGTCAAAAACTTTATTTCTAAATAATTTACCATTTGCCCAGGAATGGACCATGGACATTGATGCTGGACTTATCATCATAAGACCATTTTTGAAGCACTTGGTTTTTGTACATTTTTCATTTTTTAAATCTTGTACAATTGTTATTATTGTAACTGTTTTCATATGTTTCCTGTTATTCATGTTTTGTTCAGCCCAGGAGTGCTGACTTGCACCAGGGGGGAATGTGGCGCCCCCAGGAGTATGGCCGCCACAGTGGCTTTGCCTTCCTCCAGCGAAGGGTAATGCCAGGCTTGGAGGCAATGATGGGTCTCTCTCGCAATCCATACATGCAACACAGTTCCACTCCAGGCCAGCAGGGGGAACTCTGAACCAGGATTAAGGGGAGGGGTGCCCTCTGAGGGCCAAGAATAAGGAGTGGTCAGTTAGTCTGCGGAGGGTGAAGTGTGCAGACGTGTGGAAAGAAGCTGGAGGTTGAGCTAGGAAGGAGAGCTCCTTCAGCTTGAGAGCGCACGAACTGGAGCCTGGTCTCCACGGCTGTACGGATACTAAGGGTCCTACAGCAGATACCAGAGGAGTAGGAGGCTGTAAATGCCCTACTCCCATCTAAGACTTGATGCACAACAGCAGCTTGGATAGAGAGCCAGGACTCAGAGAAGGGAGTCCCCAAGAGAGGCTACAGCTGTCTGCCGTGCAAGTACGGTTCTTGGGAACATCTGACAGGAGGAACTTCAGAGTAACTTAGTACTGGAGTGCTCCATTCAAACAAGCGTTAGGAAGGAGACTGCACAGCCTGTCTGCTGAGAGAGAATCCCTGAGTTGCTTCCAGGCTAGCCTGCTCCAATACCATCTGTAATCAGGACCCTGGACTGCAGTTATCAAGTAAAGGTACAGAAATTGCACCCCACTGAGTCTTGTCTGCTTCCTACCTTTCCGGCACTGCTACATCCCCATGCCAACCACATCTACACTGCCCTGGGATTATAGCTTCACCTGTGGGGAGCTACTACATCTTTGCTGCACACTACCATCAGTCCCAGCGAATCTGTCTGCAGGGTCAGCTTAACATCTCCTTTGCCGAACACCACAGGTGGCGTCACGAACTATTCCATTACACCATTATATTTCCCCATTACTTGGGCGCCAAGGGCCATGGACCGGGTCACTGCTGCTGTGTCACATCCCACTGACACCAGCCCAGTACTGAGTACCCCACAGCCCTGGGAGGGTGACCCAATTTGGCGTCACGAACAGGATTACGGACCCAATTACACTCAATTAATGTAGGAAGGGGTAAGGATATTTGCTCGTCCAGGGATTCAATTTGATAACCTGTGGCTCTTCTCCAAGATTCTTCACTCACTCCTCGGCATGTTTTAAGTAAGATGAGCTGAGTCTGTCTATTTTAAAGATGTCAAAGAAAGCTGAGCTGGCAAGCGATCTATTGCTTTGATCATTGAGGATAGTATAGAGCAGTGGTCCCCAACCTTTCCGACCTAGAGAGCCACCTTCAGCTCTGAGAGAGGGTCGAGAGCCACATCCAGCTATCTCCCCCTCACAGTAGTGGCAACCAGAGCCCCCATTACGGATATAATGATAACCAAAGCTTTTCCACAGAAATCCCCCAGAAGCCGTATAACAAGATCCAGTGGTCCCCACAATTCCCCCATTCAGTATTCTCCCATCCAGCACTCCCAACACACTGTCACATCCAGCTTTCCAGCTTCAGGCACCTCCTCGGACAGGTAGTATCATCCTGTCTCCAGTATACCATACTTAAAAAACATCGAAACCTCTAAGACCACTATGTGCATCCAGATCTGCTCTTCTGTGCAGGGCTACTCACAAAATTCACCATTTTGAGATGTGCTCCCCATACCTGTTAGCTAGAACTGGAGCTAATGCACCAAGCTGGAAGACAGCTGCGAACCACAATTCATGAGAACGCAAGCCACATGTGGCTCCCAAGCTACAGGTTGGGGACCCCTGGTATAGAGTTTAACCATCTTTTCTCTGTGACATGTAGGGTAAACTGTAACAAGACAAATCTTTGAGCAGGATTTGTTACTAAGACCTTCTCCGCAAACTTGATTGCACTGGGGTGACACTTCGGGAGGTGCACTGTCTTTCTCCTCCCCGCTGTGCTCTTTAGGTCAGTCTATGAGAGAGGGAGTCTGTTGCGCTGGCCCTGGGTGTAGAGCTGTATTGTGCTCCTAGCTGTTACACTCTGAACAAGTAATGCTAACTTTGCAGTCTCTTGCTAAGTGAGATGTAGATGTACAACATCTGTAGCATATGTTGTTCTCTTTGAGGAAGGTTCTACGGTCTTTAAGGGATTTTTCCCTAAAACACCTGTACTTTTGTAGTTGGTGAGGCTTTTTATGCAGGGGGCACTCCCTGTCTGGGTCTTTTGTCAGTGACCCTTCAGTTTCCACTGTACTGTGGGTCTTGTCTGCTGAATCTGTAGAAGACACATTTGTTTTGTGCACAGTGATATGTGTACCTTTGGGGTTACGGACTGAAGCAGACTTATCTGTTCTTGGGTTGACAGGATCTCCTGTGGAATGGTCAAAGCTGGGATTATTCCTGATCTTGGCCTGCTGGCGCACAAAATCTACGAAGAAGTTGAATGGAGGGAACAGCAGGTTTTGTTTCTGTTTGTAATCTGAACCTCAATTGATCCATTTTTCTTGCAAACTGTAAGGTAATTTCTTCATTATGGGTTTGATGCCCCTGGCTGTGTCTAGGGATGTGAGGCCTAGCAGGTCTCCTTCAGTCTTGGCGACTAGGAGTTCTGTCAAGAGGTCATTCAGTTTTCTTAGCATGTGAAAGCTCTTATTAGAGATTTTAGGAAAGTCCTCCAACCTTTTAAAGAGGGATTCTTCTATCATCTCTGAGGAGCCAGAGCACTCATCGAGTTTCTCCCATAACATGTACAAGCCTCTGCTTGAGTGGTTGATATTTATATCTCTGATGCATTTTGCATGTTCTGCTGATTAATTTCCTAGCCACTGAACCAAGAGGTCGATCTCTTCACTGGCAGAGATGTCTAGGCAGGCAGTGGCGTTTCTGAAGGAAGCTATCTGTAACTTTCGGGATGGTCATTAAGCTTTGAGAGACCTTTGGTGAGTAACTCACAGCGTGCAAAGAACTTGAGAAAAGCTGTTAGCTCTTGATCTCTGAGAAGACGATCTGAGTGAGCATCACTGTGGTGAAGTCTTATTGAGCTATTGTTACCGTAAAACGCATTATTGCCGTGATAGTCCTCATCTGAGTCTTCTATCTTAAAAGCATTCGCTGTGTAGTACAGATCTTCAGACTCGGGTGCATGTTGCACTGATGGCAGTAGGTGGACGGAATTACCTTCTTGCTTGACATGTGGTGATTAATGGTTGAGGGTCAATGACTGAGTGACGTAATTTTGACGCTGATGATTGTCAGACTTTGGTATTGCTCTTGGAGTTGAATATAGGTAATCGTATGATGGGGCATGCTGTAGAACATAGTCTGAAGTGCGTTGTGAGATATCACGATGACTAACTTCGGGTCCGAGTTTTAAGCTGACACTTCTACTATTGCAGCATGCTGCTTCTTCTAAAGCCTGTACTTTAGCATCTGCTGCTGCCGCTTCTGCATCCACAGCGAGTTTTGCAAGATCGGCTTCTAGATGTGCTTTTTCTTTCTTTAAAGCCCCCGTTACATACTGCGATATCGTTAGCAATATCGCTGTAAAGTCACCGATTTTGTGACGTAGCAGCGATATTGCTAGCGATATCACTACATGTGATACTTACCTCCGACCGGCTCCCCCGCTGGTTATCGCTGGTCGCGCGAGAAGGTCCTGGGCCGTTTCTCGTCGTCAGCTTCCTGCGGCACTTCCTGCTGTGACGATGAGCGACGCATGGACGCGGACGGGAGGACGTCAGGATCGCCGCGTCTGACAGGTAAGTAGCGACCCCTGCGATGTCGCTGGTGAGATCTGCCTGTGTGGCAGCTCACTAGCGACCACTTAGCGATGCACCAGCGATCCATATCGTTGTCGGGATCGCTTGTGAATCGCTATGTGTATCGGTACCCTAATTTCAACTCCAGTTCAGCAAAGGCAGCTCTAACTTTGGCAGCTTCTGCCTTCTCCCTGGCGGTGGCAATTGCGGTGCTGCTCACAGACTTCCTTGAAGCTGATGAGCTGACATGTGAGCGTGTTGCATAATCTTCAGATCCTCTATCTGACATGGTGTCTGAATGCTGCTTGACAGCTCTCTGATAGAAGCCAGTGTCTGTGCTTCAACCCCGTTTATAGTAGTCGTTTTACTGTTCTGGCACCCTCAACTTTGTGCTTAAGAAAAGCGAGTTGACAGACAGCTTATCTCTTTCCTACCAATGCATTGAGATAGATGCAGGGGGTCCTTTACAACTTTTATAGATAGGATCAGTGTAAAACTATAAGAAAAATGAAATTACTCAGTACATGGCATACAACATATCTAAATACATAGCATTATGTATGGTACAGGACATTCATAGTGTAATTGCACAACATGGTGGTAGTATACACACATCTGTAATATCAAAAGACTACTTTGATATAACACATATAGAACAGAGTAGCTACATAATACAATATGGTGAGCTCTAACAATGGGAAAATAACTCAAATTATACCCCCCCAAGGAACTTATCTAGATGTGTGAAGAGCACTTTGAACCCCCAAGTGCTTCACAGAAGTTTATAACGTCCTGGCGTGAAAATAAAAAAATCATATTTTTTCCACAAACATGATCTTTTAGTCCCCATATTTTTATTTTCCTAAGGGTAACAGGAGAACTTGGACCTGAAAAGTTGTTGTCCAATTTGTCCTGAGTATGCTGATACCCCACATGTGGGAGAAAACTACTGTATGGACACAGGTCAGGGCTTGGAAGGGAAGTAGTGACATTTTGGAATGCACACTTTGATGGAATGGTCTGCGGGTGTCATGTCGTGTTTGGAGAGCCTCTGATGTGCCTAAACTATGGAAACCCCTCACAAGTGACCACATTTTGGAAACTAGACCCCCCAAGGAACTTATCTAGATGTGTGGTGAGCACTTTGAACCCCCAAGTCCTTCACAGAAGTTTATAACGTAGAGCCATAAAAATAAAAAAACATTTTTTTTCCACAAAAATAATATTTTTGCCCCCAATTTTTTATTTTCCCAAGGGTAAAAGGAGAAATTGGACCCCAAAAGTTGTTGTGCAATTTGTCCTAAGTAGACTGATACCCTCTATGTGGGGGTAAAACACTGTTTGGGTGCATGGCAGAACTTGGAAGGGAAGGAGCACCGTTTGACTTGGCTGGAATGGAGATCAGACGCCATGTCGTGTTTGGAGAGCACCTGATGTGCCTAAGCAGTAGAAACCCCCCAACTCAAACCCTAACCCCAACACACCCCTAACCCTAATCTCAGCCCTAACCCTAGCCCTAACCCTAGCTCTAACCCTAGCCCTTTTCCTAGCCCTTACCCTAGCCCTAACCCTAGCCCTAACTCTAACCCTAGCCCTAGCCCTAATGGAAAATGGAAATAAATATATATTTTTTTAATTTTATTATTTTTCCCTAACTAATGGGATGATAAAGGGGGGTTTGATTTACTATTTATGGTGGGTTTTTATGTTTGGCAGCTGTCATACTCTAAATGATGCTTTTTATTGTAAAAATAGTTTTTGCATCACATTTTGAGAGCTATAATTTTTCCATATTTTGACCCACCGAGTCATGTGAGGTCTTATTTTTTGCGGGACCAGTTGACATTTTTATTGGTACCATTTTCAGGCGCGTGACATTTTTGATCACTTTTTATTCCGATTTTTGGGATGCAGAATGAACAAAAAACAGCATTTCATGAATTTCTTTTGGGGGAGGGCGTTTACACCGTTCCGCGTGTGGTAAAATTGATAAAGCGGTTTTATTCTTCGGGTCAGTACGATTACAGCGATACCTCATTTATGTAATTTTTTTATGTTTTGGCGCTTTTATGCAATGAAAACAATTTTATATAAAAAATAATTGTTTTTGCATCGTTTTATTCTGCGAGCTATAACGTTTTTATTTTTTGCTGATGATGCTGTATGGCAGCTCGTTTTTTTGCAGGACAAGATGACGTTTTCAGTGGTACCATGGTTATTTATATCCGTTTTTTTGATCGCGCGTTATTGCACTTTTTGTTTGGCAGTATGATGATAAAGCATTGTTTTTTGCTTTGCTTTTTATTATTTTTTAAGGGGTTTGTTGAGGGAGCTATTTAGAGAGGGCTAAATTAACCCTTCACGGTTGATCCAGTGATTTCCAAATTAATTCACAGGGCGTTGCTAGCAACTGGGAATGACCACACGGAGACGGGGGTCTCTGTACGGGAGAATCGAGACAGATCACTAGTCCCCTTTATTTTAGTCACTTCTTTTATAATCGTTTGCTTAATTATGCAAAGTTCTCAACTACCAATAACATCATGGTAATGCTTCACTTTATAAGCCAATAATATTGCAAGAAAACCGGAAACTACATAAATGTCCCGAGTTACGTGACGTAGAGACTAGAACAGTAGCACGTTGTTCAGAGTCTCATATCTTATACCTTGTTCAAGCTGGAACAGTCTAGTTTCATAACAGCTGCGAACTTTCACCTAATTACAAAATTTATCTTAAAACAACAAAATGGCGTCGCAAGCACAAAAATGGAGGTCTGAAGAACAAGATGTCCTGTACAACTGAAT
Source organism: Dendrobates tinctorius (assembly GCF_039654945.1). Classification (NCBI taxonomy): domain Eukaryota; kingdom Metazoa; phylum Chordata; class Amphibia; order Anura; family Dendrobatidae; genus Dendrobates; species Dendrobates tinctorius. The sequence goes on along the minus strand of NW_027361707.1, from coordinate 10,053,959 downwards.
ACTGTACTTCACAATCCCCCTAGATAAATTTTGTTAACACATATGCAGCATCAGAGGTGCTATCCCAAGCAAACAGCTTGAGGGGTACTGGTCTTCACATGACTGATGCCGTGTTACCAGTCATGGCTGTCGTGGCGCACCCATCCCCCTGTATACTACAATTTACGAATAACAATTTTTGATAACGGTGGAGGAGATCTTTTGTGGGTAGCCATGTGTTCGGCTTCAACATCTTCATCAAGTAGCCTTTTGAGATCGGTGCAGAGAAAAGCAGGGGCAACGACGCCTTTGGTATCATCATTAGCTGTCTTAGTGCAGAATTTCCTAATACATACAGAAATGCACCAAAGAACAAGTCTTAGTATCACATATACCACAAGGATACAGGCAGCAATGTGTAACAAGCTTTGTAAGATCCCAGCTATCCAGCGCCTAATTCCCTTAAATCAATTGGCTGGATTGAGAAAGGAGAAAGTGTCTGACCACCAACTGTCCTTATGACGATCATTGTGTTTATCGTATTAATCTGAGTCTTTGAATATCTTCTATCTTTAACTTTTAACTTCTACCAATACTAATATGGAAAATGCGAAAAACTAAACCATTATGCCCCCATTACTTGCTATTGGCTTGTTGGGTGATGAGGAGGACTTGATAGGGACCGTCAACAAGGGTTCTAGTCCGTGCTTCCTGACATGCCTCTTCACAATTACCAAATCACCAGGCTTCAGGTTATAACAGGTGTCGGTTTCTGCTGAATCTGGAAACTGAAGCTGAATAACACATTGAACAGCACGGTCAGTTTCTTCTGATAACTGCTGAAGCTGGAAATTCGCAACTGGGGGCCTAGCACGAATCTATATCTCATATGGGAACAGGCCATATTTTACAATAGGGGTAGTACGAATGTGGTATAGTACAATGGGTAGGAGCTCTGGCCATGGAGCCGTAGTCTCCTGCATCATTTTGGTCAATTGTCCCTTCAGTGTGCCGTTCAGCCTCTCTCAACTTCCCCACTGGATTGTGGGTGGTACGGAGTATGGAGGGCTACAGTGGATCCAAGCATTGTCAGAACTTCTTGGTACACATGAGAAGAAAAGGCCGGATCTTGATCACTTTCAACAACTTCTGGAACCCCATATCTGCATATGACTTCCATCACCAGTTTCTTCACTGTGGTTTTTGCAGTCATGTTGGTAACAGGGAATGCTTCCGGCCAACTGGAGAACATGTCAACAACAACCAAACAGTATTCATACCTTCCAGACTTAGGCAACGTGATATGGTCCACCTGGAACCTTTGGAAAGGATAGTCGGGCTTAGCAAGATGCTTCGGGGGTACACGTTGAAGTTGACTGGGATTACAAGTCTGACAGATATTACAGGAACGGTTGAGCGCTGTCAAAACTGTGGAAATTCCCGGGGCCCAGTAGAATTTTTGCACCAGTGCGAGGGCCTGATTCTTTCCTCGATGTGTAGGTCCATGTGCCCATATGGCAATAGCAGGGTACATCCGCTTAGGGAGACACACGAGTTGGTCCTTTTTCCAGAGACCATTAGCCATACGTGCCCCATCAGTCTTCCACTGCTTCACCTCTTCCTTTGGAGACATTCTCTGCATCGTCATTAAGCGGTCTCGCGGGGTCCGACAGAAAACTTCAGTCTGTTGAAGATCATCAGGTTCTTGTAGGGTCAATGCTTCTTGTAACTGTTTACGCTGAGAGCGTGTGGTCACCATAGTAGGTATGGTTGGTTCAACAGGTAAAAGAGCGGCGACTTTTGCTTGCATATCTGCAAATGTGTTGCCAACAGTCTGTGGTCTGGTCCTAGGACCATGCGCCTTAACTTTGATAATAGCCACCTGAGTAGGTAATTTGATCGAGTCCATGAGGGTTTTAACAGCTTCAGCATTTTTCACTGGGGTTCCGGCAGGAGTAATAAACCCTCGATTGGACCATAGAGCCCCAAAATTGTGAGCAATACCAAATGCATACCGTGAGTCCATGTATATATTAGCCCGTCTGTTCTTGGCCAAAGTACATGCAGTAGACAGAGCCTGGAGTTCTGCTTCTTGTGCTGACTGTGAGGGCGGGAGCGCAGCTGAGTGCACTACAGTGTCCTCTGTGGTAACAGCATATCCTGTGTGGAATCTACCAAACTCGTCAGCATATCTTGAACCATCCGTGTATAACACCAGATCAGGATTTGGGAGTGGATTCTCACTACTGACATTTGGTGGAGTAGCTGTTTCTTCAGTCAGAAGTTGGGAACAGTCATATTGGAGGTAATCCTCATCACTGCCATCTTCCCTTATAGTTCATTATACCATCTTTCAAGGCATTGTAAAGGGGTTGCATTATGCGGGATGCATCCGATATCCACTGACAACAATAAGTGCATAGTCCAAGAAAACGCTGGAGTTCAGTTTCATCTTTTGGGAAAGGAAGGGAGCTGACAGCTATTTTTCTTTCTTCTGCGATGTGTCTGGCACCCTGAAGGAGACAGTGACCCAAGAATATCACTTGACCAAGGCAGAACTGAAGTTTCGAGGCCGAAACCCGACAGTTCAGTGCTGCCAGATACTTAAGGAGGCTAACAATGGCAGCAATGGCAAAAGACACTCGCTCATATTTTTTTTTTTTTTTTGCAAACTGGTTGGGACTGTTTTGGGCCCCTTGTGGCATAACTGTGGGAAAGGCATGAAAAATACAGATTTCCTCACTGTCTTCATCTACATAGGGATTATATAACGTAAGAGCCATCTGACCATCATCTTGGAATTGTATTCTGGAGCGGAACTGTGATAATAAATCTGCCCCTAGTAAATTTACAGGACATGTGGGAGAGATTACAAACTGAGCAGTAACCTTGGGTAAGGGTTTTATGGGGTTTATAAAAATATATTAATTGGGTCTGCCATCTACCCCGATTAAAACAGCAGGAGTATAACAATTTCTCTGAAAGTGTCAGAGTCTGGTACAGCGCCAGCATTGGCAGGGAGGGGCTGAGGAGTAAGGTTGCTAGTCATAGGATTAGGAGCTGAAGTCTGAGGGGGGGCAGAGTTTGCTGTGTGGGCTGAAGGGCACACTGATACTGATAAGGGACTGTGTACTCGCAGCCGCGCTGGGCACAATGGTGGGGGCTGGAGCAGCTGCTGGCTGCTAGTTTGCTTTTTTTTCTCTCTCTGCTGAACAGAGCGGGTTAAAGTCTTCTGAAAACTTTTTATTACTTTCAATGCATTGTCCGGAGTGGAATTCTCAACGTCAAGTCAAACTGAAATTATTGCCTCTTGCAATTCGGGTCTGCGGCCGGACATCAAAGCTGCCACAAAAAGATGTGTATGGGCTTTATTATACAGTGAGAATCCCAGATCTCTAAATACCACCATAAGACGCCCATAGAACTTCTCGGCAGTCTCCCCTTTGGCCTGTGTGATATCTGTGAGAGCAGTAGCTTGTTCCGCTAATCTATCTTGTGCCGAAACCTTCAAAGCATTGCAGAAATCAACACCACTCTCATAGGTTTCCCAAACCAGATTCACATTATATATTATGCCACCCTCAATAATTGGAAAATACCCCTACCCAACTTTTACTCGAAGTATGTGTAATAGATCTCTTCAGGGAGTGGAATAAATCTCTCGATTTGGTGCCATTTGCCTGTGGAAAGCCATGGGGGAAGTCTCTGGATTGGGTAATTGATTGCAAAGGGTGTCTATTTGGGATGGGGTGAAGGGAGTATACTCATATCCACTAGCAATATTAGGCATAGCGGGGACAGAGGCTAGCGGTGGATGATAATAGATACCGTCAGCGTTTAACAAAGAAAAGGTGGGGGCTGCGACTCCCGGTCTCCTTGTACAATTGTCATCTAGCAGGGAGACCTCTTCTTTCAAATCATGACTTTTAACTATTTGCCTGACACATTAGTATCAATCTTAGTTCCTTCTTAATCAATCACTTCCTCACACCACAGTCACTTTCTTGAACCACAATACATCCTGTCCCTGTCAAATGGACAATTTTTTCTTCTTCAACATAGCAGTAACAGAAACAATCAGAATTCACTTCCTCTGTTCTTCCTAATACCTTCGTCACACAATTCATGTGCCAGGCCACAAAATTCTTCTTTTCCTTCCACGGATTCTCTCATTTAGAGCTAAATATCCTTACTTCAGTTATGCACAATACTGGAGTGGCCGTCTCAGTTTGTTCCACCAGGTCAACCCCCTCTGGGAAGCCCAAAACTTGCGGTACTCAGTGAAAGGAGGAGGGCGTCTCAGACTATCCCTCCGGACACCTCTGGTTATATATATATCTATATATACCTGAGTTACGTATCCTATCCATCTTCGATCACATCACCATGCCTGATTACTAACAATGATTAGGAATTCAGGATATTTTGACTATAAAGAGAGCCACAATCACTGGTCAATCTGGGGTGTCCATCCCTTATGAGGTACGGTTCGAGCACTGGGCCCCCAACGGGACTGCACCTCTATATGATTCCACCCATGAATCACCCCACCACGGGGACAAACCTCAGATCCTCTTTGCAGCAACAAGCACAGGAAAACCACACCAATGGTCAGTCTGAACAGTATAACTGCCAACTTACCGTGGTTGTCGTGGGGGATGATCAGTCCCAATTTTCCAGCACTCGTGTCCGCTCCGAGGGTGCTTTGTCTTGTTGTCCTCCGGGGGCAGAAGCGTCCCTATTCGGGGCCTCACATTGGGCGCCAAGCTGTTGAGGTAGCTATTGAGGGAGGGCTAAATTAACCCTTCACGGTTGATCCAGTGATTTCCAAATTAATTCACAGGTCGTTGCTAGCAACTGGGAATGACCACACGGAGATGGAGGTCTCTGTACGGGAGGATCGAGACAGATCACTAGTCCCCTTTATTTTAGTCACTTCTTTTATAATCTTTTGCTTAATTATGCAAAGTTCTCAACTACCAATAACATCATGGCAATGCTTCACTTTATAAGCCAATAATATTGCAAGAAAACCGGAAACTACATAAATGTCCCTAGTTACGTGACGTAGAGAATAGAACAATAGCACGTTGTTCAGAGTCTTATACCTTGTTCAAGCTGGAACAGTCTAGTTTCATAACAGCTGCGAACTTTCACCTAATTACAAAATTTATCTTAAAACAAAATGGCGTCGCAAGCACAAAAATGGAGGTCTGGAGAACAAGATGTCCTGTACAACTGAATACTGTACTTCACAGGTTCACTAAAGGGGTTAACTAGTGGGACCGTTTTATAGGGTGGGTCGTTACGGACGTGGTGATACTAAATATGTGTACTTTTATTTTTTTTATTTAAAAAAATGAATTTATTAGGGAAAATTTTTTTTCAAATTTATTTAGGGATTTTTTATTAATTATTTTTACACTTTTTTTTTTTTTACTTTATTACTGTGTCGAGGGGGTACATTACTGTGAAGTGTCAGATCGCTGATCTGACACTTCACACAGAGCTGTGCCAGATCAGCAATCTGACAGGTGATGCTGCAGGCTTTCTCAGAGCCTGTTCTCAGCAGGCACTGAGAAAGCCGCCTCCCTGCAGGCCCCCGAAGGCCCCCACGGCCATATTGGATCCGAGGGCCTGCAGGGATGGAGACCCTCCGATCAGCGCAGCACATCGTGCTGCCGATGCTTCCCTAATCCCCGGGTGCACTGCGATCATGTTTGATCACAGTGTGCCAGGGGTTAATGTGCCGGGGGCGGTCCGTGACCACCCCTGACACATAGTGCCGGGTGTCAGCTGTGATAATCAGCTGACACCCGGCCGCAATCAGCGGCGTCCCCCCCGGGGGCGCCGCTGATCATTATGACGTACTATCCCGTCCATGGGAATTAAGTCCCAGGTCACATGGATGGGATAGTACGTCTAATGGCAGAAAGGGGTTAAATTGCACAGTAAGCAATGAAGCAGAAAGTAAACTGTAATTAGAACATTGTCAATAGATGACCACAGTTCAATACAAGCATAGCAAAACTGATTATATGCATTTGCATAAAGGCATGACAATCAGAGCTAGCTCCAGTCGCTGCTGTGTTACCACTTGGATGATTCTGTCGCTCAGTGAAGTGATGCGATCTATGGGGGGGCTTAAGCGCTCATTGCCCCATCCACTACATTCACCCCACTCCTACAGAGCAAATATAGGGCCACTAACCTGCTAGCCAATCCCTCTCTGAAGTTGTCTCGCCAGTGAGCGTTCATTCTTGTGTGTCAAGATGGATCGGCAAATAGAAAGCAGAGTTGACCCAAACAGTCTTAAACTGGGAATGATCATTGAGGGGAATTTTGACTCCAAATTATTGGCTAGGTCACCCTTTTAAAAGGTGTTTGCACCCATATGTAAGAGAAAACCACTAGTGATGAGCGAGTATACTCGTTGCTCGGGTTTTCCCAAGCATACTCGGGTGTCCTCCAAGTATTTTGAAGTACTCGGTGGTTTAGTTTTCGTCATCTTATCTGCATGATTTGTGACTGCTAGACAGCCTGAATACATGTGGGGTGGGAATTCCCTAACAAACAGGCATTCCTCACATGTATTCAGGCTGTCTAGCAGTCGCAAATCAAGCAGCTACGTCGACAAAAACTAAATCCCCGAGCACGCCAAAATACTCGGAGATCACCCGAGCATGTTCGGGAAAACCCGAGCAACGAATATACTCGCTCATCACTAAAAACCACTGAGGATCTCTCCCTATGAACGACAGCAGAGAAACACTAATAAACAGTGATTCTGAATCGGTTGAATGAGGTCCGTTAGCATATTACATAGCAGGCAAGTAATGTTCTCCGTACAATTATACATTTTTGCAGCGGTTCTCATCATAGAAGAAATATTTCCCCTGGCTCTAGTAATAGCTACACCAAAATTTCTCAATAAACTAAAAGTACAGCCAAAAATAAGCATGACACAGCCCAAAACACTTAAAGATATGAAACTTCTTTATAGAGGGCTAGAAAAAATCTTTACTGTAAATGATATAAAAAATACATATAATAAAACCAATATCACAATAGATCAATGCAAATGGTTAAAACAAATACAGGAAACAAAAGAGTGGGTACATATAGCATATAACATATTGTGTAGTCCATATTAAATCAGTAAAATACTAAAAAATATTAAGCCAGAAAGAACATAGTGTCCATATGGAAATTAAAAAGAGGTGCTAAGTGAAGCGTAACTAAGTCACAGTGACAATTCTACAGCAAACATCATATAGAGTACACATGTAGGACTAATAGTAAAGGTAACAATACCTGTAGTGTATGAAACCAGGGACCCACCACACCCGACGCGCGTTTTGCAATGAAATGCTTTGTCAAGAGGTCAGACTCTAGTAAAAACACTGATCTCCGATGGTGGGAAAAACAAATCCCATGGAGATCAACCTACCACCAAACCAACTTATATTGACAAAGCGCTGTCTTCTTCATGAAATGATGAGATCCAGTGTGTCTTATGCATTATGATGTCTTCTTCAGGTGATCACTCTAAATGGCTGAATGGAACAATTCATCTCAAAATGCTCCAGGTGAGATCACATGACCACCCTAAGATACAGTCCATTCACTCTTTTCTTAAACAGGACCAAACTTACCATAAATATCTAAATTTTTTCTCCTCGTTTAAATATTGATGTTCTCCAGAATCTGATTTATTTTGTTCTTTCGTCTCTCTGTGCCTGAAATATGCTCCCCCTATTCCCAAATGAATCTTGTCTTGTTAGACAAGATAGCATGTTTCACATTTTTTATATGGGAATCTTTTTACATATCACTCCCTCTTGACCATAAGACTAGATTTACAGACAGAGGAGTCCATATCTCAGGAATAAAACATACCCCAGATTCAGAAGAACATGAGCATTTACAACAGGGGAAACGAATGTAAATCTTTATAACAAGTGACAGGTCGTATTTAATGTCTAATAGGACCCAAGGCCCTAATGCAATCTTGACAAAAAATAATCCTATTGCCAATGATGTTAATGAATTACGATCATTATCTTCCTGACCATTCTATAGAAAGCTGTTTCAGGGTGCTTGCCACTTATCAGTGTGGAGCAAGCTTTGACTTATACTGGAATGGAATCACCACTAATAAATTATTTCCCATTAATAGAGTATGGAATAACTTTATATAACAGACTAAATAAATTTAATCTGTAAAAATTGTTCACTGATTTTTCAATAATTATTGTAATACCCTCATCTATAGTAATCTGTGTCTCTTTCAGATACCCATGAACTAGAGAAATGTAAGTACGGTGGTGGTTTTTCTAATAGACATTACTGATAAAATCGACCTTTCAGTATAATAGACTGATCTTGTTAAAGGGGTTGTCCACTACTTGGACATCCCCTTCTTAAATATTGTATTCCACAGTGCAAAATAGAGATAACAGATACTCACTGACCGCTCCGGCGCCGTTTCGGTGATGTTGATGCCGGTTTTCTAGGCACTCTCATTACATTGTTATGCCACGTGAGAATTGCAGCCAAACAGTGGCCACAAATGGGCTGCTTCGTTCAAACTTCCTTGGATAAAACTTGGACGTCCTAAGGGAAGTGAGAACGCTGAAGCCACTGATTGAGTGTCATAACAGTGTTACACCAGCACCAAGATACCCCACACCAACATTGTTGGGATGGTGCAAGAGGTGAGTATCTGTTATTTTTATTTTTTCACTGGGGAATACAGTATTTAATTAGTGGTTACTCAAGTAATGGACAACCCCTCTAAGAGCAGAATGTTATACACAAGATTGTAATTAAATGTAATTAGCTGAGGCATAGGTATGTATACTTGGTAACTCTTCCAGAATATCGTGGAGAATCCGTGAAAAAGAGGAGACCTCCTCGATTAGACTCTGTCATGAGATGGCACTTTGGTGTCTAGGTGCTCATTAAGGGATGGATAACAGAGGACTGTAAGGAATGTTGACCTTAAAGAGATTGTCCACTAAAAGGACAACCCCTTCTCATTCTCAATGTTTGTCCTCGTTAAAATAGAAAAACTTCTACGCACCTCTGATGCCGGCGACATTCCACTATTGTCGGAACTTGCATATTCACATTCCCAGGGCTCACATTTTTCCTACCACCATTCTGGTTTTCAGTGCAGAAGAGAAAAAGCTGCAAAAACACAACATGTGAACATATCCTAAAACTTGGTGAGCATGACTAAGGGCTACAGAATTAGCTGTTGCTTCCATGTCCTGGAACCTGAGGGAAACCCAAAGGCACAACTACAACTTATAGAGACACTAATGGTATTCATGATAATGCCTGGATCCAGATATATGTGGACTTAGTGACAGCAATAATCCCGCGGGTGTTTGTCCATTTCACTCTGGGCTTATAAGGAATATTCACCTAGATTGACATGGGCTTCCCAAGACTTCTAGACCCTGGCATCTGTCCTGGTTTATCTGGTGGCATCCCTAATCAGAGTCAAACATGTGCAAATAATAAAGGAAGAAAAACTGTGAAAATATCAATATTCAAGATTTGTTATGTACAGTACATTTTCAATTACTACTCTGCACAATCTCCCAGACATTTTATGGTGGGCAGCGGCAGATACTCTGTATATATTGATGTGATGCCAACAAAACGTCTGTAAACTGAGTATTAATGCAATCTACTCTATATTGTGGCAGTGAGGACGCTGAGGTCACCTCTCACACTGAACTGCAGAGATGAAGAAGAGCAAAAAATCCACAATGGCGATCTCCGATCACAGACTCCTCCGGGTGAGATATGAGAGCACAACGAATGAAATTTAATAAAACCCGAGGACCGTCGGCCTCTTTGATGTATACAGTAATATTATTAGGTGCAGAGCAAATCGAACATTAAAGAAGTCAAAATCATGTCAATCATGTCACTTAAAGAGATTATACCAAGAATTGAATTTATCCCATATCCATAGAACAGAGGATAACCCGCTGATTGCTGATCCCAAGGCTCTATGAATGGAGCATAGCTGGAGTATGCACACCTCTGCTTCATTCATTATCAATGTAAGTGTCGGAGAGCATATGCTCGACCTCCTTAGGGATTGGTGGAACCTAAGTGATCAGGTGATCCAATCTGGGTACAAATCCTTTAATGTTTGTGAAAACACTCAACTACGCATAAAAACTCATTGCCCCCCTTACTTTGATGTGTCAAAGGGTTTTCATGGCAATTGAGGGTCTGATGAAAGCCCCTATTGTAGCCATCTTTGTCTTCCTATGAAGCCCAGCCACATGCTGAGCTTCATAGAAGACCTTGAGTTTTATCACTGCAAAGAATAAGTATTTCAGTACACTGCGATCAAACAATTGCAAGTTCAAGTTAATAAGGAGGAATAAAAAAATAAAGTATACATTCGATTTCACTATTTTATTATCATTATTTTTTACCTATAGTGTTTATTGCATTTTTAGGTCCCTTAAGAAACCCAGAAGAAGAAAGTAAGTATTGAATGTTACTTTCAAGAAAAGTAATTTAATTTTGAATTAATCATTAAAGAGCCTGGGCCCAGTGCAGATGCATCGGCTACACACATTATATGTCCGCCTCTGTATCCTACTCCACAATGTATAAATATTTTTTCTGAATTTCACAAATGATTATTTTTCATCTTATGGTTCACAATGTCTAATTGTGTGAATGTTACATTATATAGGTATGTACTATTAATTGTTGGTTTTGCTTCCTTAACAGTAGCTATAATTAAAAACCTCATGGACACCAATATTGAGGAACTCGGACACCTTATAGTGAAGGTGCTTCAGCTCTCCAACTGGCCGGTGCAAGATGGTAAATCACATTATTAATTTATCCATTGTCGACATACAGGTGCTTCTCACAAAATTAGAATATCCTCAATAAGTTAATTTATTTCAGTTCTTCAATACAAAAAGTGAAACTCATATATTATATAGAGTCATTACAGAGTGATCTATTTCAAGTGTTTATTTCTGTTAATGTTGATGATTATGGCTTACAGCCAATGAAAACCCAAAAGTCATTATCTCAGTAAATTAGAATAATTTTGTGAGAAGCACCTGGAGATGGTAATAAATGTGAAAAAGGAGGAATCAGCTCACCCGTCCGAGTACACAGCAAAATACTCCAGTAATAGCAACAGTCCAAACTATTGCTGGCATTCACATCTCCTTAAAAGAATTGCTTTATTGATCCAGTAGTATAAAGGGCACAAAAAATGTTTGAACACAACAGCACAAAAATTAAAAAGGCAGAAAAGAAATATCCACTGTGCTCCAAGAGAACATATTTCAGACCTACTATTTTTGTCATGCATGGTGATAGATGGTAATGACCCCTTTATATACAGCTGAAACCAGAAGTTTACATCCACTATATTAACCCCTTAACGACCGCCGATACGCCTTTTAACGGCGGTAATTAAGGCCACTTAAACGTAGTAAATAGCGCCCCCCAGTGTCGGATTTTTTCCGGGGTCTCGGCTGCCGGGAGTAGCTGAGACCCCAGAGAACATGAATCGGGTCGGTTTTTACCGACCCCGCTTTTGCAATCGCCATTATTAACCCTATCACGGCGATCGCAAAAAAAAAAGCCGCGATTTTGCATTTAATTTCTCTTTCCTCTGATGTGATTGCACATCAGAGGAGAGAGAAATAGGGTCCCCAATCCCTCCCCCTGTACCTCCCGGTGGTCCTGGATTCCTTCCTGGTGGTCCTCTGTCCCGCCGGCGTCCTCCGGTGGGCGCCGCCATCTTGGATCTGGAAGAAAATGACGGGCTCTTGCGCAGTGCGCCCGCCGCGAATCTGCCGGCTGGCAGATCTATTTTGATCACTATGATAAACTATCATAGTGATCAAAATAAAAAAAATAATAAATAACCCCCCCATTTATCACCCCCTTAGTTAGTCAAACATAATGAAATAAAGAAAATATTTTTTTTTCATTTTTCGGTTAGGGTTAGGGTTAGTGCTAGGGCTAGGGTTAGGATTAGGACTAGGGTTGATGAGGGAGCTATTGAGGGAGGGCTAAATTAACCCTTCACGGTTGATCCAGTGATTTCCAAATTAGTTCATAGGGCGTTGCTAGCAACTAGGAATGACCACACGGAGACGGGGGTCTCTGTATGGGAGGATCAAGGCAGATCACTAGTCCCCTTTATTTTAGTCACTTCTTTTATAATCTTTTGCTTAATTATGCAAATTTCTCAACTACCAATAGCATCATGGTAATACTTCACTTTATAAGCCAATAGTATTGCAAGAAAATCAGAACATGTCCCTAGCTACATGACGTAGAGAATAGAACAATAGCACATTCTTCAGGATTTCATATCTCATATCTTGCTCGGACTGGGACAGTCTGGTTTCATTACAGCCGCGAACTTTCACCTAGTTAAGTTACAAAATTTAACTCGTAAGCAACAAAATGGCGTCGCAAGCACAAAAATAGAGGTCTGGAGAACAAGATGTCCTTTACAACTGAATACTGTACTTCACAGTCCCCCCTAGATAAATTTTGTTAACTATTATGTAGCATCAGAGGTGCTATCCCAAGACATAAGCTCGGGGGGTACTGGTCTTCACATGGCTGATGCCGTGTTACCAGTCATGGCTGTCGTGGCGCACCCGTCCCCTGTATGCTGCAATTTACGAATAATAATTTTTGATAACGGTGGTGGAGATCTTTTGTAGGTAGCCATGTGCTTGGCTTCAACATCTTCATCAAGTAACCTTTTGAGATCGGTGCAGAGAAGAGCAGGGTCGACGCCTTTGGTATCATCATTAGCTGTCTTAGGGCAGAATTTCCTAATACATACAGAAATACACCAAAAAACAAGTTTTAGTATCACATATACAACAAGGATACAGGCAACAATATGCAACAAGCTTTGTAAGATCCCAGCTATCCAGCCCCCAATTCCCTTAAACCAATTGGCTGGAGGGCGTGGCCTGAGTGGCATGTGAGGAAGACGTGTGCCCGCTGAGCTCCCGCATATACCTGCTTAATTCAGCCGTTTTGTCCCCACAGCACGGCTAGTATAACCCCTGGAGGCTGCACCGGAGTCGGTAGACACCGCGGGGCACCGGAGATCACTGCTTCACCCCAGGATATGGGGAAAAAAGGTCAGAGAAGGGTGGCAGGAGAGGCCGGAGCGGGGAGCCAAGATGGCGCCGCCGCCACAGCGTGCGCCTTAGAGGAGGCCGCAGAAGACAGCGCGGCTAGGAACAGGGCAGTGGCGGCCAGGCTGCAGCGCTTTGCCCGCGTGGCCGAGGCGGAGCGGGAGTCTCTTCAGGACTCTGATATGGACCAGGAGACTGTGGCAGAGGACATGAGCCCGGGAATGGGGGAGGAGGAGGAGGCTGCCCATGCCAGAGAGCAGGGGGGGAAGGGAGCTGAGCCTAGCTGGAGTGATCTGGTGGAAAGAAATAAACAGCACCTCACAGCCTTGCAACTACAAGTTCCAGACGAGCCCACCAACAAAGATGTAATGCTGGCAGTGGTGCACTGTGGGACTGCAATCTCACATGTCCTGACACAACTGGGCTTTCTGCAGGAGTCCATGCAGACTGTGCGACATGAACTGCACAGTGTTAGAGACAGAACAAGCCAGCTGGAAAAACGTATGGGTGCTGTGGAGAATTCTGCCACTGACTCAGGACAGCATTGTACAGAGCTCAAGAAGGACATGGCAGCTGTCTGGGCTAAAACTGACGACCTTGAAAATAGATCCAGAAGGAATAATGTTCGTATTGTGGGCATGCCAGAGCGCTGTGAGGGAAAGAATCCTACTGCCTTCATTGAAACATGGCTTAAAGAAAAAGTAGGTGAGGACAATCTAACACACCTATACGCAGTGGAAAGAGCACACAGGGTCCCGACTCGGCCCCCCCTTCCTGGTCATCCACCAAGACCTGTGCTTGCTAAAATCCTCCATTACAGGGATAGAGACGTTATCCTTAGATACTCAAGAGAACACCCTGACCTTACAATAGAAGGATCCAGTCTCCTTTTACCCGGACTTTTCGCCGGAGGTTCAGAAGATGAGAGCGAAGTTCACAGACATCAAGAAGCGTCTGAGAGCCTGTGGCGTCAAGTACTCCATGTTTTTCCCGGCTAAACTGCGTATTGAGGCCTGGAATAAAATCCACTTTTTTCTGGACCCCAGGGACGCCGTGGATTGGTTGGACCTTAACGAGCGACAGTTGAGGAAGGAGGGGAAGGAGCAGGAACGTGGCTGATGGTATCTTGGCTCGCTCAGTTATTATGGAGCCATGCGGTTGAAGTCTGCGGCCCTGAGGCAATGGACTGCCTAAGAAGTTATCTTTTTGTTTATTCTTATATTACTCTGTTATATGCTGTTTTTTAAGAATTTGTGGTCCTTATGGGGCCTTGGTTTGAATACGGATAAGGGAAAATGTAAAGTGCTGTGGGGTTATATCCTGTCAAATGCGGGTAGTGAAAAGGAACTGAAGCGCCTGCTGAATGGGGTGGAAGGGTTTGACAGTACCCTTACCTATTGCACCCTTGGTTCAGCCCAAGGAACTGTTGGAGGGTGTTCTTTGGGGGGAGGGGGGAGGGACTAGGTTCAAAATGTCCTTTGGCATACTTGTACATTTCAATATTGGCTAGGGTGCGGCTGGGGGGGAGATGGTAGGCAATATGCTATGGTACGATAATGGCTGATTTTAAGATACTTAGTTGGAATATGAGGGGGTTAAAGTCGCCGGTAAAACGACAGGCCATATTCTCCTTCATAGCGGACCAGAAGCCGGCGGTTGTTTGTTTGCAGGAGACACATCTCACACAGGAGACGCTGGGAATCCTGGATAAGAGATGGGTACAGGCGGGCTTCCACTCTACTCATTCCCAATACTCTAGGGGGGTTAGTATATTGATTCACTCCAGGACTCAATTTAAGTGTCACCGGGTGGTGGTGGACACAGAGGGGCAATTTGTCCTTTTATCTTGTATAATCTTTTCTACCCCACTGGTGTTGATATCTATATATATACCTCCACCATATAGCAGTAGAGTTATCTATAAAGTTCTTACCATTCTGAGAGATTTTCCGGGGGTTCCGCATATGGTGGTGGGTGATTTTAATAATATTCTGGATTCACACTGGGACAGGGGTAGCCATGAACCTCTGAGGCTGGGAGGAAATCTTACGCCATTTGGGGTGCTCGTGCGGGAGATAGCTTTGACCGACTTGTGGAGATGCCGTAACCCTGGTGTCCGTCAATTCTCGTGCTTCTCCTCTACTCACTCCTCCCTATCTCGCATCGATCTGGCCCTGGGTGATGATCTTATGCTGGGAAAAACTTTAGAGGTTAAATATCTGGCTTGAACGGTATCTGATCATTCGCCTGTTTCAGTCATGCTTGGGGGGGGCGGGAACAGGAGGAGTGATAGACCTCTCTGGCGCCTCAACCCGTTTTGGCTGCAGCTAATCGATAAGAATAACGGCTTTATCCCTGAGTTGCAGGAATATCTTAGTTTTAATAGAGGCTCGGCTTCCAGTGGGATCGTCTGGGAGGCCTTGAAGGCGTACTTAAGGGGAATGTACATACGGGAGATTTCTAAAATAAAGACCGCCTCCAGGGCAAAATCACGACTTGTATTCAGGGAACTGTTGGATGCGGAAAGGGCCCTTGCGACACAGAGCACACCTGCCACTCGGAAGCGGCTGGGGGAGGCGCAGTCAAAGGTGACCAAATAGACATTAGAGGCGGCGGCGCAAAAACGGCTGTTTCAATCTACTCAATATTTTGAGAGTGTGGAAAGTGTGGGGCATTTGCTTTCTGTCGTGACATCGGCACAGAGTGGGTCTGCGACTATAGCGGGTCTTCAGGATGTGAATGGGCGACTACTCACTGACGCACCGGGGATTTTAAAAATTCTGGAGACTTTCTATGCTGACTTATATTCCTCACATGCTAGGGCCCCGACGGAGGATGTTGTTGACTTTTTGGAGGCTGCCAATCTCCCACGGCTGACTCCTGAGGATAGACACTCTCTAGATAGACCTCTAAGTTTGGACGAGTTGGAAGAGGCTCTGGGAATTATGTCCAATGGTAAGGCACCTGGGGTGGATGGGTTGCCAGCTGAGGTGTACAAACGGTATAGGACGGTGTTGCTCCCTGCTCTATTGACAGTGTTTAATGATAGCTTGGAACGGGGTGTTCTCCCACCGTCCATGCGAGAAGCTGTCATTGCCGTGCTGTTGAAAAAGGATAGGGACCCAACTCTGCCCGCGTCGTATAGGCCCATTTCCCTGTTGACGCTAGACATTAAACTTTTAGCGAAGGTCCTGGCCATTCGACTCTCAAAAGTAGTAGCTGTGTTAATACACCCCGATCAGATGGGATTTATGCCCAACAAATCGACGGCTATGAATATTAGATTATACCTGAATATGCAGGTGGGGGCTGATAATGCCGGGAGGAGGGTGGTTCTGTCCCTAGACGCTGCTAAGGCATTTGATAGTGTGGAGTGGGACTATTTATGGGCGACGCTTCACTGTATGGGCTTTGGCCCGGGCTTCATTGGCTGGGTCAGGCTCTTGTACTCGGAGCCGAGTGCTCGGCTGAGGGCTAATGGTCAGTTGTCTGATCCTTTTTCACTTCATAGAGGAACAAGGCAGGGATGCCCTTTATCCTCGCTGCTGTTTGCTCTCGCGGTGGAGCCATAGGCCTCGAGGGTAAGATCGGATGCTGGCATAGAGGGATTCCGGTATGGGGAGCATGAGGAGAAGGTAGCACTATATGCGGATGACCTGTTGTTATTTTTAGCGGACGCGGACAGATCATTACAAAATACGATGACACTTCTTGGGGCGTTTGGGGAGGTCTCGGGTCTGGTTATTAACTGGGAGAAGTCTGCGCTCCTCCCACTGGACTCAAGCTCCTGCAGTGTGGTAGGTGTGCCGGCTGCAACGTCCCTCCAATATTTGGGCATAAGAATATCCAATAAGCTGACAGACTATGAGAGCCTAAATCTTGTTCCGCTGTTGGACAGGATCAAACAGAAGGTTAAGGCCTGGGCAAAGCTACACCTTTCTGTTGTGGGAAGAGTGAATCTGTTGAAGATGGTAGTTATGCCGCAACTCTTATATGTCCTCCATAACTACCCTGTCTGGCTTCCCCAGAACAGGTTCCATAAAATTAATATGATTTTTAGAGAGCTCATCTGGCTAAAACAAGCCGCGAGAATTAAACTTGAACACTTGCAAAAACCTAAAGAAGAGGGGGGACTTGCGTTGCCCAACCCATGGCTTTATATTCTGTCTTCCCAATGCCAGCATGTAGCGGGAGGAATGGAGGGCGAGTTGGTGGATTTGGTGGGAGGTCGGAAGATCCTTCAATTCCTGGTGGGGCGGGGATCACTGGTGTCGAGTCTGGAGTCGGGTAGATTTCGATCCCTTGCACTCAGGTTCCCTACGGTGCTTCTAATGGTTAGGGTATGGGATAAGCTGAGGCAGCTGAGAGGAATACGCGGTCTTACAAAGTACTCCCCCATATGGGACAATCAGCATTTGCCATGCATGAAAACGCTCAGAGGCTTTGCTCACTGGAGGCGGATTGGCATATGGTGGGTGTCGCAGCTGGTGGAGGGAGGGGTTTTTAAAACTTTTGAGCAATTGGGATGGGAATTTCCCCTCCAACGCTCCATGTTTTATCAATATTTGCAGCTGCGTCACGCGTATATGGTGCAGAGTAAAAAAGTTGACCTAACCGTACACCACGACGTCATTGTCCATAGGCTTGGTATGCAGGGGTCCACCAGGGGGCTGATTTCAATGGTGTATGGTGGCTTACTTGGACGGGTCCTGTCAAGGCATCCTATTGGTGCACTGACAAAGTGGGAACAACAGCTGGGTACGATATCAGCGGAACAGTGGGACTCGATTCTACAGATGATTCCCAGATTATCCCTTAGTGAGCCTGGCCACCTGTCTCAGCTATATATCCTCTATAGGGCATACAGGTCTCCCGAATGGTTGTTCAATAGAGGGTTACGTTTGGATTCGAGGTGCCCCAAGTGCACGATAGATAATGCGGACATTTTACATATGATGTGGACATGCTCTTTCCTGCAAATATTCTGGATCATGGTCCTTAGCCTTATACACTTGGTCACGGGACAGGATATTCCCAGGGACCCCACGATTTGTGTTTTGGGTTATGTTGATGAGGTGGGAGGGGATAAATACCTTAAAATTGCTGTGGCCAGAATGCTGTTTGTGGCCCGAAAGTTGATAGCTTATCACTGGATTTCTGCCAAAATCCCCTCAAGAAAAGAATACATCAATAGGTTGAACCAAATATTATATAGGGAAAAGTTTGTGTACCTCAGGAGGGGTGTGCCGCATATTTTTGGGAAAATATGGGAGGGATGGCTGAAGGTTCCCGGCCGGGCTGCCTCAAATCTCCTAGATTAATGAGTGGGCCCTGGAGGTGGTCTCCTGTCGGTTGTTAATCGTCATTTCTCATATGATATGGTTGTGTGATGGAATTGGGTTTATTCGCTATGTACCAGTTCATATGCCATCGGACAAGGGGAGGGGGGTGTTATGGGGGAAGGGAATGTTTGACAACATGTTGTAAGTTGTACATGCCTGTCATTTCTAAAACTTTTAATAAAAACTATCTGATTAAAAAAAAAACCAATTGGCTGGATTGAGAAAGGAGAAGGGGTCTGACCACCAACTGTCCTTATTACGATCATTGTCTTTATCGTATTGATCTCTGAGTCTTTGAATGTCTTCTAACTTTAACTTCTACCAATAATAATATGGAAAATGCGGAAAACCAAAACATTATGCCCCCTTTATTTGCTATTGGCTTGTTGGGTGATGAGGAGAACTTGATAGGGACCGTCGTACAAGGGTTTTAGTCCATGCTTTCTGACATGCCTCTTCACGACTACCAAATCACCAGGCTTCAGGTTATAACAGGTGTCGGTTTCTGCTGAATCTGGAAAAGAAGAGGAACTAGAACATAGGTGTTAGCAAGATTTTACTAAGCTGAATAACGTATTGAACAGCACAGTCAGTTTCTTCTGATAAGGCTGGAAATTTGCAACTGGGGGCCTAGCACCAAACAATATCTCATATGGGGACAGGCCATGTTTTGCAACAGGGGTAGTACGGATATGGTATAGTACAATGGGTAGGAGCTCTGGCCATGGAGCTGTAGTCTCCTGCATCATTTTGGTCAATTGTCCCTTCAGTGTGCCGTTCAGCCTCTCAACTTTCCCACTGGATTGTGGGTGGTACAGAGTATGGAGGGCTACAGTGGATCCAAGCATTGTCAGAAGTTCTTGGTACACATAAGAAGAAAAGGCTGGGCCTTGATCACTTTCAACAACTTCTGGAACCCCATATCTGCATATAACTTCCATCACCAGTTTCTTCGCTGTGGTTTTTGCAGTCATGTTGGTAACAGGGAATGTTTCCGGCCAACTGGAGAACATGTCAACAATAACCAAACAGTATTCATACCTTCCAGACTTAGGCAATGTGATATGGTCCACCTGGAGCCTTTGGAAAGGATAGTCGGGCTTAGCAAGATGCTTCTGGGGTACACGTTGAAGTTGACCGGGATTACAGGTCTGACAGATATTACAGGCACGGTTGAGCGCTGTCAAAACTGTGGAAATTCCTGGGGCCCAGTAGAATTTTTGCACCAGTGCGAGGGCCTGATTCTTTCCTTGATGTGTAGGTCCATGTGCCCATGTGGCAATAGCAGGGTACATCCACTTAGGGAGACACACGAGTTGGTTCTTTTTCCAGAGACCATTATCCATACGTGCCCCTTCAGTCTTCCATTGCTTCACCTCTTCCTTTGGAGACATTCTCTGCATTGTCAATAAGCGGTCTCGCGGGGTCCGACATAAAACTTCAGTCTGTTGTAGATCTTCAGGTTCTTGTAGGGCCGATGCTTCTTGTAACTGTTTACGCTGAGAGCGTGTTGTCACCATAGTTGGTATAGTTGGTTCAACGGGTAAAAGAGCGGCGGCTTTTGCTTGCGTATCCGCAAATGCGTTGCCAACAGTCTGTGGACTGTTCCTAGGACCGTGCGCCTTAACTTTGATAATGGCCACCCGAGTAGGTAATTTGATCGAGTCCATGAGGGTTTTGACAGCTTCAGCATTTTTCACTGGGGTTCCGGCAGTAGTAATAAACCCTCGATTGGCCCATAGAGCCCCAAAATCATGAGCAATACCAAATGCATACCGTGAGTCTGTGTATATATTAGCCTGTCTGTTCTTGGCCAAAGTGCATGCAGTAGACAGAGCCTGGAGTTCTGCTTCTTGTGCTGACTGTGAGGGCGGGAGTGCAGCTGCATGCACTACAGTGTCCTCTGGTAACAGCGTATCCCGTGTGGAATCTACCAAACTCATCAGCATATCTTGAACCATCCGTGTATAACACCAGATCAGGATTTGGGAGCGGATTCTCACTGGCATTTGATGGAGTAGCTGTTTCTTCTATCAGAAATTGGGAACAATCATATTGGAGGTAATACTCATCACTGCCATCCTTCCTTATAATTCATTATACCATCTTTCAAGGCATTGTAAAGGGGTTGCATTATGCGGGATGCATCCGCTATCCACTGACAACAATAAGTGCATAGTCCAAGAAAACGCTGGAGTTCAGTTTCATCTTTTTGGAAAGAAAGGGAGCTGATGGCCATTTTTCTTTCTTCTGCGAGGTGTCTGGCACCCTGAAGGAGACAGTGACCCAAGAATATTACTTGACCAAGGCAGAACTGAAGTCTCGAGGCCGAAACCCAACAGTTCAGTGCTGCCAGATGCTTGAGGAGGCTAACAGTGGCAGCAATGGCAAAAGACACCTGCTCATATTTTTTGCAAACTGGTTGGGACTGTTTTGGGCCCCTTGTGGCATAACTGTGGGAAAGGCATGCAAAATACAGATTTCCTCACTGTTTTCATCTGCATAAGGGTTATGTAACGTAAGAACCATCTGACCATCATCTTGGAATTGTATTCTGGAGCGGAACTGTGATAATAAATCTACCCCCAGTAAATTTACTGGACATATGCGAGAGATTACGAACTGAGCAGTAACCTCGGGGAAGGGTCCCACAGGGATGGGTTTTGTAAAAATATGTTAATTGGGTCTGCCATCTACTCCGATTTAATTAACGGGGGAATGACAATCTCTCTGAAAGTGTCCGGGTCTGGCACAGCGCCAGCATTGCAGACAAGAATTAGCAGGGAGGGGCTGAGGAGCAGGGTTAAGGAACGAGCTATGTTCACAGCTGCGGTGGGGGTGAAGGGGGATATGGTGTGGGCTGAGATGGGAGGGGGTACTGAAGCAGCTGCAAGCTTTCCCTTTCTTTTTTCCTTCCTCTGCTGATATGGAGCAGGTTAATTTCTTCTGGAAACTTTTTTTTTTCCTACTTTTAATGCATCGTCCGGAGTCAGCACATTACTCTCAATTTGCTGCCATTTGCATGTAGAAAGCCATGGGGGAAGTCTCTGGATCGGGTAATTGATTGCAAAGGGTGTCTATTTGGGATGGGGTAAAGGGGGTGGATACTCATAACCACTAGCAATATTAGGCATAGCAGGGACTGAAACTATTTGTCTGCCTGACACATTAGTCTCATTAATCTCAGTTCCTTCTTAATCAATCACTTTCTCACACCACAGTCACTTCCTTGCACCACAATACATCCCGTCCCTGTCATAATAGACAATTTTCCTTCTTCAACATAACAGAAACAATCAGAATTCACTTCCTCTGTTCTTCCTAACACCTTCATCACACAATTCATGTGCCAAGCCACAAAATTCTTTTCTTCCACGGATTCTCTCATTTAGAGCTAAATATCCTTACTTCAGTTGTGCACAGATCTGGAGCGGCCATTCAGTCTGTTCCACAGGGTCAATCCCCCTTTGGGATACCCAAAATTCAACGCGGTACTCAGTGAAAGGAGGAGGGCGTCTCAGACTATCCCTCCAGACACTTCTGGTTATATATATATATACCTGAGTTACGTATCCTACCCAATCTTCGATCACCTCTCCACGCCTGACTCTAACAGTGATCAGGATTTCAGGATATTTTGACTATAAATAGAGTCACAATCACTGGTCAATCCGGGGTGTCTGTCCCTTATGAGGTATGGTTCAAGCACCGGGCCCCCAACGGGACTGCAACTCTATATGATTCCACCCATGAATCACCCCACCATCGGGGACAAACCTCAGATTCTCTTTGCAGAAACAAGCACAGGAAAACCACACCAACGGTCAGTCTGAACAGTATAACTGCCAACTTACCATGGTTGTTGTGGAGGATGATCAGTCCCAATTTTCAAGCACCTGTGTCCGCTCCGAGGGTCCTTTGTCTTGTTGTCCTCTGGGGGCAGAGGCATCCCTATTCGGGGGCCCCCATGTTGGGCAGCCAAACTGTTGAGGGAGGGCTAAATTAACCCTTCACGTTTGATCCAGTGATTTCCAAATTAGTTCATAGGTCTTTGCTAGCAACTGGGAATGACCACATGGAGACGGGGGTCTTTGTACAGGAGGATCAAGGCAGATCACTAGTCCCCTTTATTTTAGTCACTTCTTTTATAATCTTTTGCTTAATTAGGCAAAGTTATCAACTACCAATAGCATCATGGTAATACTTCACTTTATAAGCCAATAGTATTGCAAGAAAATTGGAACATGTCCCTAGCTACATGACGTAGAGAATAGAACAATAGCACATTCTTCAGGATTTCATATCTCATATCTTGCTCGGACTGGGACAGTCTGGTTTCATTACAGACACAAACTTTCACCTAGTTAAGTTACAAAATTTAACTCGTAAACAAAATGGCGTCGCAAGCACAAAAATGGAGGTCTGGAGAACAAGATGTCCTGTACAACTGAATACTGTACTTCACAGGGGGTTAGGGCTAGGGTTAGGGTTGGAATTAGGGTTAGGGTTGGAATTAGGGTTAGGGTTAGGGCTAGAATTAGGGTTAGGGTTGGAATTAGGGTTAGGGTTGGAATTAGGGTTAGGGCTAGGGTTAGGGTTAGAATTAGGGTTAGGGGTAGAATTAGGGTTAGGGTGAATTAGGATTAGGGTTAGAATTAAGAATTAGGGTTGGGATTAGGGAATTGAGGGGTTTCCACTATTTACCAACTTTGGGGGTCTAATTTCTCCTGTTACCCTTGGAAAAATTGGGGGCTAAAAAAATCACTTTTGTGGAAAACAAAGACTGTTTTATTTTCACGGCTCTGCCTTATAAACTTCTGTGAAGCACTTGGGGGTTCAAAGTGCTCACCACACATCTAGATAAGCTCCTTGGGGGTCTAGTTTCCAAAATGGGGTCACTTGTGGGGGGTTTATACTGTTTAGGCACATCAGGGGTTCTGCAAACTGCCCAGTGGTTCCCCCCCACAAATGGGGTATCAGCGTACTCAGGACAAATTGCACAACAACTTTTATGGTCCAATTTCTCCTGTTACCCTTTGGAAAATAAAAAAGAGCGGGCTAAAAAATCATTTTTGAGGGAAAAAATGATTTTTTATTTTCACAGCTCTGCATCTATAAACTTCTGTGAAGCACTTGGGGGTTCAAAGTGCTCACCACATATCTAAATAAGCTCCTTCAGGGGTCTAGTTTCCAAAATGGGGTCACTTGTTGGGGGTTTATACTGTTTAAGCACATCAGTGGCTCTGCAAACGCAACATGACGCCCTCAGACCATTCCATCAAAGTCTGCATTCCAAAATGGCACTCCTTCCCTTCTGAGCTCTCCCATGCGCCCAATCAGTGGTTCCCCCCACATAAGGGGTATCAGCATACTCAGGACAAATTGCACAACAACTTTTGTGGTCCAATTTCTCCTGTTACCCCTAGGAAAATAAAAAATAGCGGGCTAAAAAATCATTTTTGAGGAAAAAAAGTGATTATTTTATTTTCACTGCTCTGCGTTATAAACTTCTGTGAAGCACTTGGGGGTTCAAAGTGCTCACCACACATCTAGATAAGTTCCTTAAGGGGTCTAGTTTCCATAATAGTGTCACTTGTGGTGTTTTTTCACTGTTTAGGCACACCAGGGGCTCTCCAAAAGCGACATGGCGTCCAATCTCAATTCCAGCCAATTCTGCATTGAAAAAGTCAAACGGTACTCCTTCCCTTCTGAACTCTGCCGTGCGCCCAAACAGTGGTTTACCCCCACATATGGGGTATCAGCGTACTCAGGACAAATCGCACAACTGTGGGGGTATGATTTCTCCTGTTACCCTTGTAAAAATAAAAATTTGGGGGCGAAAAGATCATTTTTGTGGGAAAAAAATGATTTTTTATTTTCACGGCGCTACGTTATAAACTTCTGTGAAGCACTTGAAGGTTCAAAGTGCTCACCACACATCTAGAAAAGTTCTTTAATGGGTCTAGTTTCCAAAATGGGGTCACTTGGGGGTTTCCACTGTTTAGGAACATCAGGGGCTCTCCGAACACAATATGGCATCCGATCTCAAGTCCAACCAATTCTGCATTGAAAAAGTCAAACGGCGCTCTCTCCCTTGCGAGCTCTGCCGTGCGCTGAAAAAGTGGTTTACCCCCATATTGTGGGTATCAGCGTATTCAGGAGAAATTGCACAACAAATTTTGTGGTTCATTTTCTCTTTTAACACTTGTGAAAATAAAAAAAAATTGGTTCTGAAGTAAATTTTTTGCAAAAAACGTTAATTTTTTCCTTCCACATTGCTTTAGTTCCTGTGAAGCATGTAAAGGGTTAATAAACTTCTTGAATGTGGTTTTGAGCACCTTGAGGGGTCTAGTTTTTAGAATGGTGTCACTTTTGGGTATTTTCTGTCTTGTACACCCCTCAAAATGACTTTAAATATGTGGTCCCTAAAAAAAATGATTTTGTAAATTTTGTTGTGAAAATGAGAAATCGCTGGTCAACTTTTAACCCTTATAACTTCCTAACATAAAAAAATTTTGTTTCCAAAATTGTGCTGATGTAAAGTAGACATGTGGAAAATGTTATTTATTAAGACTTTTGTGTGATACATCTCTCTGATTTAAGGGCATAAAAATGTAAAGTTTTAAAATTGCTAAATTTTCAAAATTTTCGCCATATTTCCATTTTTTTCATAAATAAACACAAGACATATCGAAGAAATTTTACCACTATCATGAAGTACGATATGTCATAAAAAAAAAACAACCTCAGAATCAGTGGGATCCGTTAAAGCGTTCCAGAGTTATAGCTTCATAAAGTGACAGTGGTCAGAATTGTAAAAATTGGCCTGGTCAATAAGCTGCAAACTGGCTCTGTCACTAAGGGATTAAAAGACACATCTGCATGTTTTTCTTAATCTCTGACATGATCAGGATACCAGCCCAGCAAATCTAGAATGAGCAATCTAGGTAGCAATAGCCAAATACATCCATACCAATGCCCGCTAACAGTAAGGGTCAAAGACACGAAAACCGGTGCTGGTTAGGATCAAAAGACCATATAAGGAGACCAAAGACAACTCACCGAGGAGGGGGAGAGGAGGGAGTCAAACAGTGGGGCCTAAGACATGACCTAAGGTTCACGGTATATTTCCACCGGGTTTTCCATCTGGGGGGTGTGAGGTTGGGCCATGGGACATATTGTCCATACTGTTCATGAGCACATCGGCTGCTATCCATTTTTGTATTATTGTTACTAATTTTATATTAATAAAAATTTGCATTTTTCCATATGGGATTTATTGCGTGCTCTGGTGTTTCTCCTTTTAACAATCATAGCAGTAATGCAGTAAGGTGCCGTGGTTCATGTTTGAAGCTATGATTGTATGAAAGTGTATTTTTTATATTTTTTTTGTGTTATGTTTACTTTTTCAGCACCATGTCCTGCAAAAAGGAACAGAAGTTTTATGGACCTTCAAGATGATTTCCGGTCTAAAATGGACCAACTTGAGAAAGTAGTGGGAGGTATCTGTCATAAATGTCTTCCTATAGTGTAAACTCTAAACTTTTCTATTCATTTTTATTTATTTTTTTTGCTTTTATCTGTTTTAGCTCTTTCATCCACGAGACCCTCAAACCGTAAGTAATCACGAATCCTATTTTATTGTTCCTCAATTAATAGCATGCACATTTTGGTTTTTCTCCCCAGAAACAGTGCCACATCTGTCTATAGGT
Organism: Dendrobates tinctorius; assembly: GCF_039654945.1. Taxonomy (NCBI): domain Eukaryota; kingdom Metazoa; phylum Chordata; class Amphibia; order Anura; family Dendrobatidae; genus Dendrobates; species Dendrobates tinctorius. Next base: position 10,027,751 of record NW_027361707.1, on the reverse strand, counting down.
CATATCTGGTATTGCAGCTCATTGACAGAAATTAATAATGTAATATGTCTTTTTTTATCTCTAGCATTTTCTGAATATGACATCTACTTTTTGATGTCTCAAATCAAAGACGATGACTGGATTCATCTAATGAGACCACTCGGCATTGAAGAACATATGAAAACATGTTGTACTCTCTATAGTAACAGACTAGAGCAAAAATACCAAATGCTACAGATCTGGCTAAATAGACCTCAAGATGGAATGAAAACCCATAGAGAACAGCTGGTGGATGTATTAATGGTCATCGGATATGAATGCCTTGCTTCGATGTTTAAAAATGGGTCTATCAGATCCGGTAAGGAAAATAACTTTCTATAACTTATCTATTGACTCTTATTATTACAACTGAGTGACATTCCGATTTGGGGTGAGGTTATATGCGTGTAATCAAAAATTGGGGATAACTTTGACCTTTTCACTTCTTATCTCACATACTACATACATTGCAGCGGATATCACAAATAACCCTCAACCAGTAATTATCATAGTGATAATACTTGTCCAATTATTTCAAAACCTAAATAGAAACCTTGAAAATGAGCAAGTTTGAAACTGACTTGCTGTTTCTGTTATCATTTTCCTGTAAGACCTTTATCTTACGTAGTGTACAGATGGTTTCTATGGAGCCTGACCACTAGTGCCTGCTCAGATCCTGGCCGAGTGTACGCAGTAGTTACTTTACAGGAGAGAAGTTAACTCCTAACATCCCAATCACATCTCTCCAGCCCATTAATTTTTATACAGCAGTTCGCTGCTTACATTCCTCTCCCTCCCTGTCAGCTCCTGACAAGCTGCTGTTACAGATCTTGCAAAATCACCAGCTCAGTATAGTCTGCTTTCAGTGCAGGTCTCTTAATCAGGACTCTCACTTTCATGAGTCATGTGCTTGTTAAACATAGTGATAGCCGTGTACACTAAGAACAAACCACTATTAGGCCATGTTCACACGTTCAGTTTTTAGTCATCATTTTACATCAGTATTTGTAAGCCAACATCAGGAGTGGAACAATTAGAGGAAAAGTATAATAGAAACATGTCACCACTTTTGCATTTTTTCACCCACTCCTGGTTTTGGCTTACACATACTGATGTAAAATACTGACCAAATACTGAACGTGGCCTAAGCTGAATGAGTTACAGCAGAACTTATGCTGAGTTTTAGAATTCTACTAATACTACAGGTCTGCTACTCACCAAAACTGTCCATCAACAAGTAAAGCCGGCCCTGCCAGAAACCAGGAAGCAAGGAGACCGCAGAGTTGTGAGCTGCTCAAGAGACAGCTTGAGGTCATGTAGTCATTATTCAGAGTGAATGGCAGATGATGGTGAACACACAGATTAAGTCTAATTCTGGCTGCAGCATATAATGGCAATAAGAATTAGAAAGAACATAAAGGCTATAAACACTTTTGGCATGGAGAAATGGAGAAAAAATATTTTTACATCGTATATTGGTTACCTTTAGTTAATAAAATTGCAATACAATTCAGTCTTTAATCATTTATTTACAGATCCCTCAGCTTGCAGCCTAATTTCAGATTTTTCTCTCCTGGTAGTGTCTCTGCCAGTAATATAGGCTGGATGTGAGCTCTGTGTGTATCCAGGGTGCCATTGTCCTGATTAGTTCATACATCAGCACAGCTTCTAATCTGCGCTTATTTCCTCTTTATGTGCTTTACTCCAATCGTTATCATATTTTCTTTGCCCTCACTGAGGCTGTAGATGGCTTTCCCCCTTTCCACACTGTGGAGATCTGTGTACGACCCTCTCCCTGCTGTTAACTTTCACGCAAAGAGAAAACAGATCTACATAAAAGACATACAAAGCAACAAAATGAAGATATTTTAGAAAGATACTTAAAGAAGCACTCCCGTTATTTTTTTTTATTTGCTATACCTGTAAATGTGTTTTGTGCTGTAAGACTGTACTCACTTTGTGCTGTACTTACCGATTGCCGTCTTGCCCAGCTTCCAGCGCTGCGCCGATCCTCTTCTCACTCGCGTGACTGCTGGCTCACACTGGGTTTTATATGAGAGCCAGAAGTCGCTTTTACAATGCAAGTCTATGGACCCTTGTTCTGATGCTCCACAGGCTTACGTTGCAAAAGAATCTTCCATCTCACACAATGATCCTTGTGAGAAGAGGACTGGAGAGGTGCTAGAAACCGGGAATCGGTAAGTATTTGATTGCACTTACATCACATAGATTTACACAGGTTTAGAAAGTTATAACAGGAGTGCTTACGGTACTTATATTTATAAATGGAAGCTAAAAGTGAAGATGCATGCAGGCTTCCTGAAAGAAAAATCTAAAATAAGGGATTAAAAGAAACAAAAAATAAACTAGTTCTTAAATGCAGCGAGTGATGAATTCTTACTATATTTTATTTTCATTTTCTTCACAGCTCCTCAATTAAGATAATAGGATCACTACAGTAAGTACAAACTATAGAGTGTATGAAGTTACCATTGTCATTTTCACCTAGCGTCAGACCGGGTTGGCAAAGTCCCACCAGTAACATTGATGCTAGGGGCCCATTGTTCAGCTAAATGCAAAAATAACCAGACAAATTTATTTGTGTTTCTATATAATATTAATTTGGCTAGCTTTTTTAATTAATGATCAGAGGACACCTTGTTCTGCAAATTATGAATCAAGTGTAATAGCACTACTCTTTAGCAGTCCTTCACAGCGGCCTACCGGAGGATTCTCCTGTTCTCCTGTGGGCCAGTCCGAATTTCACACATATTTCTATAGGCAATAAGAAAGATATCTTGATGTGCTTACATAGAAGCCTACACATCGCACATTGGCCATATCATCAATTTATCACAGTGGGAATGAAAAACCACCAGCAGTCATCCTTAGATCTCAGTCACAAGAAAAATTATTTTGACCAGAGTGTGGTCCGAGGGTCATTAGTTTTTCTCGTACGTGGAAACCAAAAAAAAGAGGTTTCTCCACATTCTCCTGATAATCAGTTTTCACGCACTTTTTTTTTTTTTCTCATCATGGACCCATAGAGTTGCATTGCTGATTTTGATCCACAGTTCGGATGCAGAGTTCTTACCTCCTTCTCCTGTGTTTAGCAGCCACTCACTGCACCCAGGATTACAAAGCAGCAGTGACTCCATGTTGATAGGAGAGGGAGAACAAGTACCATATCAGTTTATGTGCACTGTCATCCCCCTCTCCTGTGTGTAGTGGCCGCACGCTGCTGTGTGATCTTTTGTGCAGCGAGTGGCCGCTATACACAGGAAAGGGAGATGATGGCATGCGCACACTGTGTCTGTGTATGCATATTCTCATCTCTCTCATGTCAGTATTGGCTGCTGCTTAAAGATCCTCTGTCCACTGAGCGGCCACTATACACAAGACAGAGATAACAATGTGCATGCACCAACACTGTGTGTGCTCATTCACCCCATCCCTGCACATCAGTGTGTGCCTGTTCTCATGCAGCCATTACAAAGAGAAAAAGAGAGATGAAGCATAGTGCTCCTTCTCATCCCTCTCCAGTCAACCTTAGCCGCCACTGCATTGGCTGCTACACAGATAGGAGGAGGGTTGATAACTCTGCACCCGCCCACACTGACACTGCATGCAGGCCTCTGGTCTCTCCAGTGTCAGTATGTGTAGGGCAGGGTGTTTGATCAGTACAATGCTCCAAAGCAAACGCTGCCAATCACCATGAGGGGAGGGGCATAGTATTGTAATTGAAGAGGCAGAAGGATGCACCGAAGCCCCCTCATTTACATACGCAATAAAACTGTTTTTCCAGAAGTAAAAAAAATTGTTATAATAATCATAAAACAATTTTTATTTTTACATTAAGTGTCTGTAACTAATGCAGCATAAAAATTAGAAACAAAAGTTGCCTTTTTTCCACAATAGACTCTAAGGCTATGTGCGCACATTGCGGATTTCCTTGCGGAAATTTCAGTGTGGTTGCTGTATCTTTTGGCAGAAAAACGCAGTGGAAATTTTAATGCAGATTTTATGCGTTTTTTGATGCGGATTTGTATGAGGATATGTTAGCTAAATAAAGATATATTATTTAAAAAAAAATAGTGATGTAATTTCTATGTCCAACCTCCACTGTTGTGCTTCAACCAAGATAGGATCTATTCTAGATTCTCCGCCCACACTCTTCCTCCTTCTGACATCATTTCCTTTGTCAAATATGCAGTTTTTGGCACCAAATCCGCAGCTAATCTGCAGCAAATCCGCAAACCTAATGACACCTGCGTTTTTGCTGCAGATTTGAGTGACTCAATGGAAGTCAATGGGTGAAAAACGCTGCAGATCTGCAAAAAGAATCTCTGCGAATAAGGAAAGAAATTTCTGGACCACATGCACAACACTTCAGGATTGTCATTGATTCACCTTGCTTTAGTAATCCTTTGCGTTTTTGAAGAATTTCCAAAAACGTTGCAGAAAAGCAACAAATCCGCATCGTGTGCACATAGCCTAAACAGCGCCACTCTTGTCCATATGCCGTGTCTGGTACTGCAGCTGAGTTCTATTAAAATAAATTGATATTTTATCCGACACTGCAAACTGATAAGATAGGTGCTGTTTCTAAAAATAAAAAAAAACGCTCCTTTATAGCTAACACTAACTTCTGCAAAAACTTTCTATACTTACAGGTTTCGCCATCAGTGTGGCCACCTCTAGAGATCAGAAGTTCCTCTACATTCACAGGTCGATGTTATTCGACCAGGTTGCCAACTTCTTCACTATACACTACCGTCTCATCCCTCACTTATTTCATATGAAGTTTTGGACTTACCTTGCAAAAAACAAAGATTTTTTTTGGCACTTAAGTGGATCCATCTGGTACATAAGTCAAACTTACATATACTACATGGTATCTCTTGATCATTACGTAGTTTCCACTTCATGGATGGAGGAGGGTAGAATTGAAGGAATCTCTGAAAACTTGATTTTGGGCAGATATGCTCAATCCCGGGGAAAAGTGATGAGAGGAGAGGAAATACGTATACAGCTGGAATCTGGCCAGTGGCGGCACCCACCGGAAGAGAGGGAGGAGACAACTGAAGAGGAGGACCGGTCAGGGAGCAGCTGGCTGCAATTTTCATGGATAAACATCAATCGAGTTCTCAAAAATTTGTATTTCTTTGAATAATGTAACAAATGTATAATAATGTAATAAATATGTATAAATAAATGTATAATGTAATAATGTAACAAATGTAACTTGCTTACAATTTATCTGCACATTTCTAGTTATAAGGTGTACGATCAGGGGAAAACGCATTTCTCTACTTAAGAGCCGAGATCATATTCCTATTTGTAATATCTCACAGCTTGTACGTGTTCACCTCTGTTTCCCTAAAATCTGAAAGTACTGTACAGACCCAGTATTTTAAGACGATAGCACCACCCAAAATGTTTTCTGTATACTTTGTATAAATTTATGTATTTACCATGTAAAATGTATATATTTATAATAAATTAATTATATTGTAATTCTTTATACTTTTTTACATTCGGCAATATCCTAGGCAGCGTCGTACTGTGCAAAAAGGACAGAAATATATTAAAGGGGCTGCCGGATACCGATCCTACTAAGGCAAACAGGAGTCACAGAGGTGCACCTCCATAAACTAGTAAAAAGATTCACTTTAGCGTTTTTTTTAAGGTCCTGGCTTAAAAACAATTTCCTAGAGGTATCAGGAGCTTGACCTTCATCTGTAATGAACAACCCTTTAAAAATGTTGTATTTTATACACAGCTCCTAGGCAAACCTATATTTTTCATGGTTACAGACAAACCCTGGGTAATCTGACATCTGTCCCCTACCTCTTGCTTACCCATTAAATGTAACAGTAGCAAGGAAATGTGTCTGCAGGACCAGACTACACAGGTTTGTTTGTAGTCTGTAACCATGATGACACAGATTTGTGTAGGAGCTGTAGACATATATTAATAGGATATTTTTTTTAATCCATTTACAAAGTTTGAGCCCAACTACTTTTTCTCCAAAGGGGCCGAGTTGCAATGCCAGACATAACCCGTGGTCAAGGGTTGCCCAAAGCAATCCATGTTTTTGTAATCCTTGACAACTCCTTTAACATGTGGGTTCATATTAGTTGGATCATAAACACATAGCACAAGCACAAATTCCAATATGTCAGGAATCCCATTTTGCGATCCCACTTATATATCAGGGATTTATTTGTATATCCCACTTTCCAGTTCTGGTTACGAACTTGAAGCTCTCTAGCGCCCCCTTTATCCTCAGGTCAGTCAGGGAACTACACCTAGAATTAGTAGTCGCCAGAAAGGCTGCCTTGTCGTGTACTGGCTATTGGGCACGCTGCAGTGAGGGTGGTATGTATATCCCTAGTCTCAGGCAGGAAATACACCCATAAACCTACGTTCCGACACTGGCAGGGTCTCCCAAATCCCCCAGAACACTTTGCTGCCACCAGCTCCTCGTTTCACATTAAAACCAATATCGGGTCAGGAGCCCACCCACAGGGTACCGTAATTCGCACGGAGGTCGTGGCGGTTTGTTCATAGTGCAAGGAAAACAAAACTAGTAAACTTTATAGATTTACTTCAGAAAATATAGGCAGCATTTACAAAAATATAAAAGATGTTACAAAAGAGATGAGATACAGTATATACAGAGTTACAAATAAAAGGGATTTAAATAAGAACTTACACATATCAGTCACTGTCATGCCGTGTGCATGAGGGGGGAGGGGAACCATCCCAGAACAAAAGGGTACATCTGCGCAGCTCATGTAGCGGATTCCCCAGGCAAAAGACACAAGTGTGGCTTACGTAATTCAGATAAGTTAAAGGTAGTGTCAGTCTGTATGTGAATTCTGGTTTAGTGCTGCAGGGGTTAATACCTTTGGCCTCTCTCTGGTACTGGGAGGGCTTTAACCCCTTTCTGTCATGTGACGTACTATCCCGTCGATGTGCCCCGGGACTTAATTGCCAGGGATGGGATAGTACGTCACAGCGATCAGCGGCACCCACGTGGTGAGCCTGATTATCACAGCTGACACCCGGCACAATGTGTCAGGGGCGGTCACGGACCGCCCCCGACACGTTAACCCCTTACACACCGCGATCAAACATGATCGCGGTGTATCGGGGGTTAAAGGGAAGCATCGGCAGGGAGGGGGCTCCCTCCATGCTTCCCTGAGCCCCCCAAAGCAGCGCAATGTGCAGCGCTGCTGTGGGGGGCTCCATCCCTGCAGGTCCCCGAATCCAAGATGGCGACGGGGCCCTTCGGGGCCCTTCAGGGAGCTGGCTTCCTCATGCCTGCAAAGCGCAGGCAAGGAGGAAGCCTTGTGCAGTGCCTGTGACAGATCGCTGATCTGTCACAGTGATCTGTGATGTGACAGATCAGCGATGTAATAAAATTTAAAAAAAAAGTGTAAACATAATTTTAAAAAAAAAAAATCGCTAAATAAAAAAAAAATTCCCTAATAAATTCATTTTTTGGAAATAAAAAAAAACAAAAGTACACATTTGGTATCGCCGCGTCCGTAACGACCCGCCATATAAAACTCCCATTAGTTAACCTCTTTAGCGAACCCCTTAAAAAATGAAAATAAAAAAAGAAGCGAAAAATAATGCTATCGAACAAAAAGTGCAATAACGCGCGATCAAAAAGACGCATATAAATATGCATGGTACTGCTGGAAACGTCATCTTGTCCCGCAAAAAACGAGCCGCCCTACAGCGTCATCAGTGAAAAAATAAAAAAGTTATAGCTCGCAGAATAAAGCGATGCAAAAATAATTATTTTTTATTTAAAATTGTTTTCATTGCATAAAACTGACAGAACATAAAAAAACGACCTAAATGAGGTATCGCTGTAACCGTACTGACCTGAAGAATAAAACCGCTTTATCAATTTTACCGCACGCGGAACGATGTAAACGCACCCCCCCCAAAAGAAATTCATGAAACGCAGGTTTTTGTTCATTCTGCGTCCCAAAAATCGGAATAAAAAGCCATCAAAAGATGTTACGTGCCCGAACATGATACCAATAAACGCGTCAACTCGTCCCGCAAAAAATAAGACCTCACGTGACTCAGTGGGTCAAAATATGGAAAAATTATAGCTCTCAATATGTGGTGATGCAAAAACTATTTTTACAATAAAAAGCGTCTTTTAGCGTGTGACAGCCGCCAAACATAAAAACCACCATAAATAGTAAATCAAACCCCCCCGTTATCACCCCCTTAGTTAGGGAAAAATAATAAAATTAAAAAAATATATTTCTTTCCATTTTCCCATTAGGGCTAGGGCTAGGGTTATGGCTGAGATTAGGGGTGTGTTGGGGTTAGGGTTGGAGTTTGTATTGGGGGGTTTCCACTGTTTGGGCACATCAGGGGCTCTCCAAATGCAACATGGCGTCTGATTTCAATTCCAGCCAATTCTGCGTTGAAAAAGTCAAGTAGTGCTCCTTCCCTTACAAGCTCTGCTATGCGCCCAAACAGTGTTTTACCCCCACATATAGGGTATCAGCGTACTCAGGACAAATTGCAAAACAACTTTTGGGGTCCAATTTTTCCTGTTACCCTTAGGAAAATAAAAAATTGGGGGCAAAAATATCATTTTTGTGGAAAAAAATGTTTTTCTTTATTTTCTCGCCCGGGCGTTATAAACTTCTGTGAAGCACTTGGGGGTTCAAAGTGCTCACCACACATCAAGATAAGTTCCATGGGGGGTCTAGTTTCCAAAATGGGGTCACTTGTGGGGAGTTTCAATAGTTTAGGTACATCAGAGGCTCTCCAAACGCACATGACACCCGCAGACCATTCCATCAAAGTGTGCATTCCAAAACGTCACTACTTCCATTCTGAGCCCCGACGTGTGCCCATACAGTAGTTTTCTCCCACATATGAGGTATCAGCATACTCAGGACAAATTGGACAACAACTTTTCAGGTCCAATTTCTTCTGTTACCCTTGGGAAAATAAAAAAATTTGTGACTAAAAGCTCATGTTTGTGGAAAAAATACGTTTTAATTTTCACGCCCGGGCGTTATAAACTTCTGTGAAGCAAAGTGCTCACCACACATCTAGATAAGTTCCTTGGGTGGTCTAGTTTCCAAAATGGTGTCATTTGTGGGGAGTTTTCACTGTTTTGGCACATCAGGGGCTTTCCAAACGCGACATGGTGTCCGATCTCAATTCCAGCCAAAAACGTCAAATGGCGCTGCTTCCCTTCCGAGCTCTGCCATGTGCCAAATAGTGGTTTACCCCCACATATGGGGTATCAGCATACTCAGGATAAATTGCACAATAGTTTTTAGGGTCCTGTTACCCTTGGAAAGATAAGAATTGAGGGTGAAAAGATCATTTTTGTGGAAAAAATATGATTTTTTAATTGTAAGGCTGTACGTTATAAACTTCTGTGAAGCCCTTGGGGGTTCAAAGTTCTCACCACACATCTTTATAAGTTCCTTGGAGGGTCTAGTTTCCAAAATGGTGTCATTTGTGGGGGGTTTCCACTGTTTTGGTACATCAGGGGTTCCCCAATCGCAACATGGTGTCCGATCTCAATTCCAGCCAAAAAAGTCAAATGTTCATTTTTTTTTAAATATTCAAAAAATTCCTGTGAAGCACCTGAAGGGTTAATAAACTTCTTGAATGTGGTTTTGAGCACCTTAAGGGGTGCAGTTTTTAGAATGGTGTCACTTTTGGGTATTTTCTATCATATAGACCCCTCAAAGTGGCTTCAAATGTGATGTTGTCCATAAAAATAAAATGGTGTTGCAAAAATGAGAAATCGCTGGTCAACTTTTAACCGTTATAACTTCCTAAGAAAAAAAAATTTGGGTTCCAAAATTGTGCTGATGTAAAGTAAACGTGTGGGTAATGTTACTTAAGTTTTTTGTGTGCCGTATCTCTGTGATTTAAGGGCATAAAAATTCAAAGTTGGAAAATTGCGAAATTTTCAAAATTTGCCAAATTTCCATTTTTTTCACAAATAAACGCAAGTTATATGAATGAAATTTTACCACTAGCATGAAGTACAATATGTCATGAGAAAACAATGTCAGAATCACCAGGATCCATGGAAGCGTTCCAGAGTTATTACCTCATAAAGGGACAGTGGTCAGAATTGTAAAAATTGGCCCGGTCATGAACGTGCAAACCACCCTTGGGGGTTAAGGGGTTAAATAGCCTCATTTGGGCTCTGTTCATTGTCAGTGATACTTTTGACCTCGGCTTAGTTCCTGACCCCTGTGTTTCTGTGGATACTGTCTACATGTGTATGCTTGCTCATGTATGACCTGGTCCGTTCCCGATATTGCTGCTCGACTCTGTACTTGCTTTGCCTCTTTGTTATGACCTTTGCCTGTCCCTGATCTTCCCTTCCATTGCTCCTGCCTGTACAGCGCTGCTATCTCAGGTTTCCAGACTCTGCTTTGTGATCGACTACGTCCCTGTCTTGCCCCTCCTGTACTGTGCCATCTCATGGCTTAGGCTGGTTTCACATTTGCGTTTGGAGGTGCAGCGTACTCTCGCCGTGAAGCTCCGCCCCTGCCACGCCTCCTCCAGTCAGCTCTGCCTACGGGCGCATGCCGCTGCATGCGGCCTGCATACCCTATCTTTAGCGTTGGGTAGGCAGGCCGTGCGCAGGTATGCTTTTGCCGCCGCATGCGTCGTTTTGACGGTGCAGCGACCTGCGCCAAACGCATCTCCATCGCTGCCGCCCCGCTACACAGGTATCTTTGAGCATAGTTTGTTCTAGTCAGGACACGTGCACTGGCTCAGTGAGCAAGTGCAGCGCGGTGTTCCTGACAGGTAGTATCTGGGATCAGAATGGCCTCCATATCCAACACATATGAGAAATGCCGTATATGTACTGAGACTTAGGGTATGTGCCCATCTTGTGGTTTCCCACTAATATAATGCAGGATTTTACAGTACCAGCAGGGCGCGGTATTTCTGAAGTCTCATGCACACGTTGATTGTTTTTTCTTTGTAAATGTGAAACTGCTTCAAATCTGCAATGTGCCAATTCGTTCAGTGATTTTGCAGCATTTTTAATCCATTCAAATTAATTGGAAAAATGCACCAAAAAAGCATGCAAAAAACGAGGCAAAAACAGGATTTTTGGTTACTCACCATGAAATCTGTTTCTTGTAGCTTTCATTGGGGGACACAGGAAACTATGAGTGTATGCTGCTGGCACTAGGAGTCTGACACTATGCTCAAAAAAATTAGCTCCTCCCCAGCAGGGTACACCCCACTGACTGGCACAAAGCTCGACAGTAAGTGAGAAAGCAGTAGGAGAAGCAACATATAAAGGATAACATAGATGAAAATACACAAAAAAAAGACTAACAATAACAAACTTCAACAGCTGTTAAGCTTGGGCAGGTGCTGTGTCCCTCAATGAAGGCTCAGAGAAAAAGGTTTTACGGCAAGTAACCAAAATCCTGTTTTCTCTATCACTTAATTGGGGGACATAGGAAATCATGGGACGTCCAAAAGCAGTCCCTAGGAAGGAAAACAGCACAAACTCCATTCAGGTAAGAGAACTGGACACTGCCACTTGTAAGATTTTTTTACCAAGGCTGGAATCGGCAGAAGCGTAGGTATGGACCCTGTAGAACTTGGCGAATGTGTGTGTAGAAGAACATGTCGCAGCTTAGCAATTCTGTAAGGCGGATGCTAAATGGTGAATGGCCCAGGAGGCCCCCACCGCTCAGGTAGAGTGCGCATTAATCTCGGGGGGGGCACTCTATTCTTAATCCAGTACGCTTCCAAGATGGTCACCCGGATTCATTGAGTAATAGTTGCCTTGGACACCGGAGGCCCCTCATGGATAACAAAGAGAATTTGTTCTAAGGACCGAGTGATCCAGGAAAGGAAAACCACCCTGACCAGGACCGACCTGTAAAGAGACCGCTCCAGAGGGTGAACTGGAGATGGACAGAAAGAGGGAAGAACGATGTCCTCATTGATATGAAAGGCGGAGACACCTTGGGAAGAAAGGAAGGTACAGGTTCAAAACCACCTTATCCTGAAGCAAGATAAGAAAAAGTATGTGATAAGAAAGAGCTGCATCAAGTCCAAATTTAAGGAAGACCAGAACAGAAGAGAGAAAACCTTAGGCGCAGTGTGATTAGTCTCACACCAGTGGATAAAGGCTTTCCAAGTCCTATAGCAGACTGGAGACGATGCCGGCTTCAGAGCTCGAATCAGAAAATCCAGATGCTCTTAGAACAGAGGTCTGAACAGCCATGCCATAAAATAGAGCGACTGATAATTCTGGTGGAAGATAAGTCCCTGAGAAAGCAGATCTGGCCTTTCTGGGAGTCTCTAAGCAGCATCTGCAGTTAACTTATCGACCTCTGAATACCAGGCCCTCCTGGGCCAGTCTGGTGCTATTAGGATGACACCCCTTCCGCCTTGATTTTCTTCAACAGCCTGGGAAGCAGGGGAAGAACAAACTGTGACCAGGGTATTGCCAGGGCATTGACGCCCACCGCGAGAGGATCGCGAGATCTGGAGACGAACTGCAAGACCTCTCTGTTCATCTTGGAGGCCATAAGATCCACATCTGGAGTGTCCCATCATAGACAAATCTGAGGGCAAACATTTCAATGCAGAGACCATTCTCCTGCTGAGAGACTCTCAAGACTGGGAAAGTCGGCAGCCCAATTGTCTACTTCGGGAATGTGCACTGCTGAGATTGCCAGAATCCTGTCCTGCGCCCATAGAAGGTTCTTGGATACTTCGTTCATGGCCAAAGGACTCAGGAGTTCCCCCTGGTGGTTGAAGGTATTTCACCACCATGGACTCGAACCGGAAGACCCCTGAGAAGATCCTGCCAGTGGAGGAAGAATAACTCTGATCTCAAAGACGTTGATTAGAAGAGAAGTCTCTTCAGGTGACCAACGACCCTGGACCGTGAGGTTACGAAAGAGCTCCCCAGCCGAGGAGGCTGGCATCCATTGTAACTACTTGCCAGTGGATGGGGAGGAAGGACCGACCCTGGTGAATGAGGGGGGAGGACAGCCACCAGTTTAGAGAAGTTCTGATACGAGGTGGGAACCGGACTGGATGATCCAGAGAGAGTAACTGACCTGTTCCATTGGGACAAAATGGTCTGCTGAAGTGGCCTGGTAAGAATCTGGCCAAAGGGAATCGCCTCCGTGGCCAATACAATTGTGCCCAGAAACGCCATGGACGAGCGAAGGGATGGAGACTGCGAGGTCTGAAGGGAGTGAACTCCCTGTAGGAGAGTGCTCTCTTCTCCTTCTGGGAGAAAGACCCTCGTGTGTAGAGTGTTGAAAAGCATGCCCAGGAAAATCAGGAGCTGTGTCGGAACTAGACAAAATTTTGACCTGTTGACAACCAAACCGAGACGAGTCATGGAGTAGAGAGTGATAGACAGGTTTTCATGAGCTAAGAAGGAATGGAGCATTGACAAGATTATCTTCCAGGTAAGGAATGACCACTAGGCCCCTGGTCCGTAAGATAGCCATCAACGTCATTATCTTCAGAAAGACTCTGGGAGCGGTGGCCAGGCCAAAAAGGAAGAGCAACTAACTGAAAGTGGTTCTGTCATACCAAGAACGGAAGGAATCTCTGATAACCCGGGAAAATCGTGACATGGAGATAGGCGTCTTGGATATCCACTGATCACAGGAACTCCTGTAATTCCATGGAAGCTATTACTGAACAAAGAGATTCCATCCTGAAGTGACATACATATACTCTCTTGTTCAGCAACTTGAGATCAAGGATGGGTCAAACTGACCCGTCCTTCTTTGGAACAACAATGAGATTTGAATAGAAACCTGTGAAGTGTTCCTGAGGTGGGATGGGAACGATGATGCCTGTTTGGAGGGAGGCAATGGCTGCGAAGAAACCCAGGACCAGGGAAGGTAAAAAAAATGGTCTTGGGGTCGAAAAGTGAACTCTAGTTTGAATCATGAAAATACCACTTCCCTGACCCAGGCGCCCTTGACAGAGGCAGCCAAACGTCCCTAAAGGACAGGAGATGGCCGCACACCCTGGGGAATTCCTTCTGTGGTGGGAAAGTCATGCGGTGGAGAATCTGCTAGACTTGGTCCTGGAGGATTTGCCTTGCGCATTGCGAGGGAGCCAGGAGGGAGTTGGTTTGAAGGAGAGCCTTTTCTTTTCTTGTCGTGCCTGCGGCCTCTCTTGGCAGGAAGAATTCTCCGTAGTTCCAAAAGGGACAAAAGGCCCAAAATCTTTGCTTGGCCTGAGGAAGAAGAAAGATTTTCCCCCGTTGGCATCCACTATGATCTGGACAAGTCTGGTTTCAAACAGACATGATCCCTGGCAGGGCAAACAGGTTAGGGACCCCTTGGAGGAGGATACCACCTGCCACATCTTTAGCCAGATGGTTCTGTGCATGGCTGCTATATTACTGGTCGCTTGAGCTGCACAGGAGGCAGTATCCAGGGAGTCAGTCACTAAATATTTTCCCGCTTGTGAGATAAGGTCTGCTAAGTCAGCTAACTTGTTCTCTGTGGCTCCCGTAAGGATGCTCTGATAGTTGCTTAACCCATGCAAATAAAGACTTTGACACCCTTGTGGCAAAGGAGGGCATAGGAGGAACCTGCCGCTTCAAAGACAGACTTGGCAAAGGACTCCATGAGCCTGTCATTGGGGTCCTTGAAAGATGCCTCATCCATAAGGAGAAGGACCACATTGGTGAACAGCCTGGAGATTGGGGATTCTACGGCCAGAGGAGTAGTTCAACTTACGGTGAGATCTGAGGTGAAGGGATACAAAATATCAAGCTGCTTCCCTCTCTGGAAGCAACTAGTAGGGTTTTCCTGCTCTCTGGTCAGGACCTCCTGAAATTCCTTATGGGAGAGGGCAAAAACTTTAGGAGTTCATCTTGTTGTGGATTTATTTTTGATTTGGGTAGATTTACCCCTGTGCGTACTGTGGCCTGTCCTGATTAGACAGAGTCTTATTGAGCGCTCAAAGGAAAAGAGGAAGCTACACGTAGTTAGCAACAACTCATTCCAGCAGAAATCTGGAAACTTTATTCATATATGGTCTTTTATCAGTTCGTATAAAGGAGTGGTTACTCATTAACATAAAGGCTTTACTTCTTAGCTAATTGGTCAGTTTAAATGCATAAACATATATGGGCGTCGACCTAAGGTGACTTAAGCATCAGATGATATACTGCTCTTTGTCTTACAATGTCAGCAATGTTCTGATATCGGCTGGCACATCTGGCCTAAACTTCCTCTATGTCTGGGACAAATATCACAAGACAATGCTATCATAAGATACCATCTGCTCCCCAGACTCTCTCATGGGGGGGGCAGTAGGTCATTTCCACCAACTAGTTACAAGGTTCAAACTGTGAATATGTATCTGTGTGCATATAAGAATATATGAGTACATGAGTATATAGCCTATAGCAGACAAGTGAGATCTATATGAAATACATATACATATATATTTCCATAACAATCTTAACAGTCTGTATGTCACCACCTGTTCCGAGGGCTCTGTAGGTGTATCCTTAATATTAAAGGTTTGGTTGACTGCCACAATAAGACTCAAACACGTCTCTCATGTTAGATGTCTGATAAGAGTCAAGATCAGAATTGGCCTCGGAACCAGGATCAACTTGTGAGTCTGGGGAGGACGACAAGGATGAAGCTGCCCGCTGAGACGGGGAGGGAGGTGACAGGGAGCGAGAATGGAATCTGGAGTGACTCTCCTGCCTAGCTCTCTTGAGGCCATTGCTGGTAACTGTGGAAGGAGGTAAAGATAGATCATGGGATACGCCAGCAGCGGTGGGATAGGTAGCCTATCCAGCATGGATACAAGGGTTTGAGACACCTTGATAACTTCAGCAATTGATTGGTACAGAGAAGTCGTCCACACTGGGATAAGGAAGCCACTCCCTTCGGAAGCAATGGAGGACTCCTGGGTAGTTATTCTGACAGATGGAAGAGGACTGACCTGAAGAGAGTCTGCACTTACAAGAAGAGCAAACAAAATGCCAGAGATTAGGGGACAGAAAAAGGATTGCTGAGGAGTCTTCAGAGCAGAGCTTAGCCACAGGAGAGTAGAAGAACCGCAGGCTGTTCCCAGAGTTTGCAGTGCTGAGGACTCAGGAAGGATGGCCGGATTGGTTCCTGTGCTGCTGGACGTAGATACTGGCAAATAGCGAACGTGGGTAGGAAGAGGTGGGACTCCTGAATGATAAAAGGGCGAGCAGATTCCCACACCACTGAGGAGTAAGATAGGACAATGTCCACACCGGGCAGAGAAAAGCCCACACGATAAGGAGGAAGAGAGTGGACAGAGCCAACTGCTGCGGCTAGGCCGCACAGAAGCAGGGGCCTAGAGTAATGAGAGAGGCCGGCGCATGAGGGGGGAGCGGCGCAGAGGACTAAAAAGGAGATGAAAAACGAGTTTTTAAGGCCCGGACTAGTTAAACAAGGCACAAACACAACTTGCAAATAGAGCCCCATGCATGTCTCTTAGATGAATCCATCTAGGTGTTGATTGCAGAACTTGTCACGTCTCAGGGAAAAATCTGTGAGGAAGAAGGGGTTACCTCTTTCTCCTGGAGATGAGGGAGAGCTCTGTAAAATATATGTACCGCCTGAGACTGTGGGCAAGAGGGCAAGAGTGGGGGCCAGGACCATTCTTCGGTTCACCTGAACACTCTTGATATGTTTGGGAAATACTACTATTTGGGTGCATAGCAGGGCTCGGAAGGAAAGGCGCAGTTTTACTTTTTGAAAGCAAAAAAGTCTGGAATCGAGAGTGGACGCCGTGTCGTGTTTGTAGAGCCCCTGATGTGCCTAAACAGTGAAAACGTCCCACAAGTGACCACATTTTGCAAACTAGACCCCTCAAGGAACTTATCTAGATGTTTCATGAGCAACTTGAATCCCCAGGTGCTTCACAGCTGTGAAAATACAAAATCACATTTTACTCACAAAAATGTACTTGTAGCCCCAATTGTTTTTATTTTCACAAGGGTAACAGAAAAAATGGACACAAAAATGTGTTGTGAAATTTCTCCTGAGTACGTAGATACCTCATGTGTGGAGAAAAACGACTGTTTGGGCGCACAGCAGGCCTTGTAAAGGAAGGAGTGACGTTTTGGAAAGCAGATTGATGCAATGGTCTTCGGGCGTCATGTGTTTGGAAAGCCCCTGATGTGCCTAAACAGTGAAAACTCGCAAGAGACCCCATTTTGGAAACTACACCCCTCAAGGATTTTATCCAGGGGCAGTGAGCATTTTGAATTCACAAGTACCGTCATAGTGAAAATGTTCATTTTTTTCACGAAAATGTTGTTTAAGCCCCAAATTTGTTATTTTCACAATGGATAACAGGAGAAAACAAACCCCATAATTTATTGCACAATTTATCCTGAATGCGACGTTACCCCAAATGTGGTCAAAACCTTCTGCTTGGGTACATGTCAGGGCTAGGAAAGGAAAAGGTGCTATATCCCTGGGAAAGACATTTGAACAGCCCCTGACAGGTCAAAACAACAGAAACCCCCCCCACAAGTGACCCCACTTTGGAAACTAGACCCCTCAAAGAAATTCATCTGGGGGGGTGAGTAGAGTATTTTGAACCCACAGGTGTCTCACAGAATTTTATAACATTTAGGCTAGTTTCACACTTGCGTTTTTTTGTGCTGCGTTTTTGCGCATAAATGCACATGCGTTTTTTCCCTATACTTAACATGGGTGCGCATAGTCATGCGTTTGTACGTGTTTGCATGCGCATGCTTTTTTTGTAGTGTGCGCCCGGGTGCACAAAATGCATCCTGTTGCATTTTTTGTGCGCCCGACCTGTCTAAAAAAAAACGCATTTCGCACAAAATTTACCCAAAAACACATTATAGGCTATGGGTGCGCTGACGTGCGCATGTTCATGCGCACGTCGGTGCAAAAAAAAGTATGCGTTTTTTGCAAAGACCATGCGCAAAAAAAACAAGAAAACGCATAAAAACGCATGATGCGTTTATGCGCGTTAGCACTGCGCACGCAGTGTGAAAGTAGCCTGAGACATGAAAATATGACATTTTAGTGGTAAAAATCTAATTTTTGCATTTGCTGCAAATTTGTCAGGTACACAAGAATTAATAGGTGAAACTAGACCCCACAATTTATTGCGCAATTTCTCCAGAACGCAGTGATGCCCCGTATGTCATCAGAAGTTACTATTAGACCATACGTCAGAGCTGAGAAGGAAGGAGCGCTATTTGGCTTTTGGAGCACAGATATTGCTAGAATAGTTTGCGGGTGACATTTGCGAAGACCCTACGGGGCTAGAACAGCAGAAAGTGATCTCATTGTAGAAATGGCACCTCTCAATAAATTAATCTACGGCTGCAGTGACTATTTTGCAACATCCAGGCCAGGCTTTTTTTTTTTTTTCTAGAGAATGGCAAATCTGTAAGTCTAATTCCCATACATTGTGTTCCCATACAATGTAGAGCTGCCATACGTTTTGCCCAGCTTGTGCTTCTGATGACACACACCCTGTAAATTGTTCAGTGCTCTCTCCACATTACAATAATGCCAAACATGTGGCCATGTACTGTGATTTAGGCAGTGGGTGCTCAGAAGGAATGGGCATTTGGATTTGGGAGTGCTGAATTTACTGGATTTTATTTGAGGGGGGGTGAGAGCCATGTCAAGTTTCCAGAGTCTTTGTTCTACAAGTATCATGGGAACCTCCTATAGTTACGATGATGGACCCGAGTAGGGGCTGGTTTTCTGCAGAATAAATTGGGATTTTTATTGGTAACATTTTGGGACACATTTTTCGATAGCTTCCAGAATAAGGCTGGATTACATTCTTCTGTTCAATGCTGGGCACTTACGTGGAGGTTTTCATGTAAATCCCACAAAAATTAGATTCAGCTGAAACCCCCAACAGAACCACCTACCGTGAAGCACATGGAGACACTTCATACTCCGTTTGGCATCTGCTGAAGTGGTCTCCATCATTTCAGGCGTGCAAAGATCTGTGGTCACCCACACTTGTGCGCTAATAGGACGCCTAATAAAAGTGACATCCCCGTAACAGACACCAGTCCAAATTGATTCCATATGCCTCATAAGTGAGCAGTTCCATCCGGGGTTTTTTCTGAATAGCAGTTTTGGGGAATTTACATGGAAACTCTGACGTAAGCGCTCACTAGAGAGCGCAGGATAAATGTGAACAGAGCCTTGTTCTGATTTTTGGGAGGTAGAATGAACAAATAATAATCTTTATTTTTATATAGCGCTAACATATTCTGCAGCGCTTTACCGTTTGCACACATTATCATCGCTGTCCCCGATGGGACTCACAATCTACATTGCCTATCAGTATGTCTTTTGGAATGTGGGAGGAAACCGGTGTACCCGGAGGAAACCCACACAAACACGGGGAGAACATACAAACTCCTTGCAGATGTTGTCCTTGGTGGGATTTGAACCCAGGACCCCAGCACTGCAAGGCTACAGTGCTATCCACTGAGCCACCGTGCTGCCCAATAGACAAATAGACAGCAGTACAAGAATAGTTCTTATTTTTGCACAGTTCCCTGCAGTATAACTGATGAGGTGGATTTATTTTTAGGGTCGGTGCAAAGACGATACCAGAATTTTTTTTTTTTAAAGGGGTTGTCCGGGTTTTTCACATAATCTCTGTACATATCTGGGCTGCAGAATTATGACAATAAGTAATTTACTTTCTGTCACTAGTTTGCACGGTTTTCTAGATATTCTGAACAGAACGTCCAAGGGGGGTGGGGGGTGTTATGGCATTGAAATGAGAACTAGTCGTAAACTCCTACTCTACTCCAAACATGCCCTCTATAGCAACAACCCCACCCTCCATAGCTACAGGCCCTCCCCGACCAAATGAAGAAGCCCTCATCACACAGTAACCAATCCTCCCCCTCTAGCAGCCTAACTACAGAGAGCAGAACCACCCAGCTGCTCCTCCCCCAGAGACATGCTGAACAGTGTTCTATGGAAAGTGAAACTAAGTGAGAGGGGAAAACAGTCCTGTATTCTGGGCCACTCCATAAATACATAACTCATTATCAGTAATTCCTTCCCTCACTGTCCCAGGCTGCTGGCAGCAGTGAGAACAGACTGTGTGATGGCCAGTGATGGGGGTCTGAAGCTTCTAATCTGCACAGGGGATGGCAGTCACTGATGTAATCTGTTCTGTGACAAAGCCTCTGCTGTGTGAATGAGACAGCTCTGTGTCACCGATGTCTTCACACAGCAGCAGATTTGGTGCAGTGTTTGTGTGAGCACTGCGTCTCTAATGACACATACTGATGGGAGGGCCTGTAGCTATGGAGGGTGGGATTGTTGCTATAGAGGGCATGTTTGGAGTAGAGTAGGAGGTTACGACTAGTTCTCATTTCAATGCCATAACACACCCCCCTTGGACGTTCTGCTCAGAATATCTAGAAAACCGTGCAAACTAGTGACAGAAAGTAAATTACTTATTGTCATAATTCTGCAGCCCAGATATGTACTGAGATTATGTGAAAAGCCCGGACAGCCCCTTTAAGGTTTTGCCATCACACAGTAAAAATGCCCCTTTATAAAAAGCAGGCTTTTTTGTGGCCGTATTCTGAGAGCTGTAACCGAACTGTATGAGGGCTTATTTTTTGCATGACAAGTTGCTGATTTATTTTTTTTTGTACCATTTTGGGGAACATAATATTTTTTTATTCAGATTTGTCAGACACAGAATGAACAAAAGACAGCAATTCAGATAGTGCTTTTTTTTGTTTTGCACTGTTCACCAAGCGGTAAATGTGATAAGACCAATTTTATTTGCGGGGTCAGTACAATTACTGCAATGCCAGATTTATATTTTTTATGTTTTGCTAGTTTTACACACTAAAAACAATATTCTAGCAAAATATTCTGAGAGCTGTAACTTTTTTTGCCGAATGAGCTTGTTTTTTGGGAGACGAGTTAGCGTTTTCATGTGTAACTTTTTTTTTGTACATGACTTTTTTGCTCGCTTTTTATTCACTTTTTTGTGAGTCAGTATAATAAAAAAGTGAAATTTTAGGCGTTTTTTTTTTTTTTACGACGTACACCAAATGTAATAAATAACATGCTAGTATTATATAACGAGTAATTTCAGACACGGCGATACCAATTATGTGTAAGTTTTACGTTTATTTTTCTCTTCTCAGAAATGCTACGTTTTGAATGGCGAAACTGATTTTCGTAATTTGTGTGCACTTTTTTTTCTACGTATTTTTTTATTTCACTTTTTCACTATGGGACATGTATAATTTTTACTTTGATGCAGAAAACAGAGAAGGATAATGCCAGCTCACCGTTGTAGTTTGTAAGAGTCCAGCGTGCATGGAACCACAAGCAGACCACTCGTGTAGCAAATGCAAAAAAAAAAAAAAAATGTTCCAGCTTCTGGTACAATTTTCAGAGTGATCTTTATTCCATCAAAAAACAAAAACTATGGTGGACAGGAACAAGCGACGCGTTTCGGACATGGTTGTTCTTTATCAAGCTTCATAAAGCTTGAATACATTTCTCCTGCTGTTGGGCAAATGGAACTGACAACAGGTAGAAATGATCCCCTATAGAACCCCCTTTAGAATCCCCTACAAAGGAGTGGTTCTAAAGGGTGTGACCACAGACCATTTCTCTGCTCTGGCTTTCGATTCCATTTTGCCATTGCTCTCACCCCTAGAGGTACTGGTACAGTAGCATGAATTGGTTTCTACCCACAGAAGTTGCTCAGTGTAGCTCATCCAGGATGGCACATCAATGCGTGCTGTGGGAAGAAGGGTAGCTGTGTGTCAGCAAAGAGTCCAGAGCATGAAGCAGATACCAGGAGACAGGCCAGTACACCGGGAGAAATGGAGGATGGTATGAGGGCTTGACCTCCACAAGTGTGTGCAGGGTGATTGGCAGTTGCCAGAGAACACAAAGATTGGCACATTCGACCTTTGCTCTTCACAGATGAGAGCAGGTTCACACTGAGCACGTGACAGACATGAAATGCCTGCAACATGAACGGTTTTGTCAGTGGGTCAGTAATGGTGTGGGGAGCCACTTCTTTTTAGGGCTACACAGCCCTCCATGTGCTAGCCAGTGCTAATGTGCTGACATTCGGTACCGGGATGAGATCCACAGAGCCATTTGCAGGTGCAGCGGGCCCAGGGATCCTTCTGATGCATGACAATGTTAGGTCTAATTTATTTATTTTATTCATTTATATAGCGCCATTAATTCCACAGTGCATTCCCTATCAGTATGTCTTTGTAATGTGGGAGGAAACCGGGGTACCAGAAGGAAACCCACGCAAACACGGGGAGAACATACAAAGTCATTGCAGATGTTGTCCTTGGTGAGATTTGAACTCAGCGCTGCAAGGCTGCAGTGCCAACCACTGAGCCACCATGTCGCCCAGTTTCTGTATGATAAAGGCACTGATGCTATGGACTGGCCTCTATCTTTAGCATTGGGGATGTAGGCCGTGCGCAGGTATGCGTTTGGCGGCACATGCGTCCTTTTGACGGTGTGCCAAACGCAACCTGTTGCATTTTGGTGCGCTCGGCGCACCGTCAAAAGGACACATGCGCCGCCAAACGCATACCTGCGCACAGCCTGCGTCCCCAATGCTAAAGATAGGTGACGCAGGTCGCATGCAGTGTCCTGCGTCCATAGGCGGAGCTAAGCGGAGGAGGCGCGGCAGGGGGCGGAGCATAGCGGCGGCCGTGCGCAGACCGACGTAGGTCTGTGAAATGCCAATGTGAAACCAGCCTTAGTGTCTGGCTCATCAAGTCTATTCCATAAGCAAGCAGAAGAGCAAGCCAAAGTCGCCAGCTAACCGACTCCTCACCCATGGGATCTGATACTTTAATTAAACGAATGTGTTATTACACCACTGTACGTAAGGAGGCCATCTGAGCAATACGTCTTACAAAATAAATGGGGAGAGTCCTCCAATGACTGAGGGATCTGGAGAGGGAAGGGGCCAGATCTACTGTAGGGTCCTCAAAGTCTGAGAAACAGAAGTAGAATAATTCTCCTAAAAAACGACCTGCCGAATAGTCCTGAAAGCAGGACGAAAAAACCCTTTGGCTGGCATAGAAAATTAGCTCCACGAGAGACAGTCTTATGTGTATTTGCGGCATTTCCATTTGCCAACATTGACTGAACACATTATAGCCAGGTTTGCTAGTCAGTCTAATGTGTATGGGGCCCTGGACAGATGATGATGGGGGACATAAGGATCGGACGTGTCCAATTTCGGACTTGCCGACCATTTTGTTCTCCAAGTGATAATCCGCCATGTCAGAGATGACTGTCAGCGATTTTCTCATTGAGAACATCGGCAGCTGAATGATCACCTGTTTGGCCCACCGTTATCTAAAGTGTATGTGTGTCTCAAGATGGATTCTTGTTTCATAGGTGTCGGAAGCACAAACAGACAAACTACCGCTTCATTCACTCACATTTCTTCGAATTATAAATAACCACATAAGAAGCTCAGTTTGAAACCAGTCTATAATTTATGTAAAAAAAAAATTGAATCATAAAACAAGTCCTTAAGAAATTTTTCAAAGAAAATATCAACTGTACAAAAAATAAAAGAAAAAACAAACAGAAAAGCTTCAACATATAAGACAAATAATACAAAAGCAGAAGGCAATGAAAACTGCTGTAACAATGCTCATCATTTGGCAATTTGTCTATTAACGAGGTTTTCTAAGATTAATAGAAGGGATCCAACCACTGGGACTCCCAAATACACGGTGACGCTCCAGGACTGCACTTTTTACAGATGGCAATGCTCAGGTTTACCGATCTACATAGAGGAGAATTGTAGCTTAATCTGTGCCAAAACCCTGCTCTACACACCCGGGTATTATGTGCTTTAGACACATCTTTTCGATAAGCTTGGCAACAGAGCATGGTTTATCGAAAAGGGATGGGGTGTAACTTGTGATCCTGGGCACCGCAAACATCTGGAGTAACTTGGCGGACCCACAGTAAGCCAACTAATACATCGTGTGCACATAACAGTCTAAAGATGGGCCAGATTTTATTCATTAGCATGAACCACTGTGATAAATTGGGTGAATTTAAGTCTAAGTTTGCATTGTCAGCCCCATCATAACTCAGCTCCATGTACTTCAACAGTGCCGATCTGCAGATCATGGAAGGTATGGGGCTTTGACTGGCAAAAGTCCAAAGAATCTGAAGCAATCAGATGAGTCCAGAGGACCCTTCATTCTCATGGTCATTGGTGGTCCCAAATGTTGGACACCCACTACTCACACACAGATGGTATTACTCTTGGGACCTGCCTTCTTAAACATACCCTTTATACATATTAAAAATACTGAAACTGGGTAACTGCCTCAAAAAACTAAACCCATCTGTCAGCCATAAATTTACAGAAAACATGAGAAAGAACATAAAACAGTACAAGTATTAAAGGGAGTGCATCAGCCCAAACTGACTGTGATATAGATATATATATATATATATCTCACCTTTACTGATCTAATCGCTGCATGCCAATTATGGTCTTTGGTTTGACCAAGAGGCTCAATGCTCCATTCTGCTCACTAGTTTTTTTTATGTCCCACCTGCTTCATTGGCGATTGACAGAACTGGCTAACCCGAGCTTTCTCCATAGACAGTGCTTGCTCCAGGCAAGTTAGTGGGAGGTGGAATATGTCAAGCCAGTGGACAGAACAGTGTTCGGAGCCATCCGGCCTCACCATGAGCGCTCGGAGCCATCCGGCCTCACCATGGGCGCTCGGAGCCATCCGGCCTCACCATGGGCGCCCGGAGCACCTAATCAGTATATTTGATTAAACGTCAGATTCTGCAGAAAGGAAGCAGCCATTAGAGCACTGAAGGTGGGATTATTTTTAAGGACTATATATCCACTACAACACTGTGTGCTGTCAGATCAGGCTGACACACTCCCTTTAAATCTGTAAGCACAGAAATCATCTTACAATGTAAATATAGCAGGAAGAAGCCTTAACTGAAGCAGATTTGGTTATATATCCATTTAAAAAAAAAAAACTTGAATATTTCAATAAACAGAACATATTTACAGTGCAGGAAAAGTGGCCGTCCTGCTTCAACATTGAGAAATAATGCTGTGTCCATCACTGGAAAGTGCCCTAGAGAAACACCATTCAAATTAGCAATGTAATAAGTGGGGATCGCCAAAATAAATGAAATACAATTACAACTGAGAATGTGGGGTCTGGCAGATGCCGCACCAAAAGCCATCCGTTTGCAGGCTTTTCAGTACCCAGACGGGTGCACGGCCACTTTATCTCGGACAATGGTGCAATTCCAGCTACCACACCGATCTGATATATCTGCAGGACGCAAATAACATGTCTAGTGTAGCTCAACTCTTTTTATTATAATGGGGCTGTGCAGCAACACCAGATAAAGGATATGGACAAGGGGGCGCTGTTTCTCAAAGAAAACAGCCATTTTTTGTTGGTTTGATCAAAGTTGACACACAGAGCAGCGCTTACAAGCTCCATTGGAAATAACTTGTAAGTGCTGTGTTCCGTGCTTAGGAGCAAGGCCACCACTGATAAACTGCAGAGGTAGTCGGTAACCTAGTAGGCAATGAGAGCTACACTATCAAATTAAACATCACCCCTCTCAAGAAGGGAAAGGTTTTGTTTTGTTTTTTTTAAATAAGTAGTGAATTGCAGCATTGCTTGCTAATCCACAACACCTCCGTTTTAGGGCCTTCAGCAATTTATTGAAAACCCCAGCAGGTTTCTACTACACATAAGAACTTTAGAATTAGAGGGTGACTTGAAAGCATATTTAGCAGCTGATGTTTGCATTATATATATTTTTATTTTACCACCAAAGGATATGGTGATGGTCCAAGAAATAATGCTAGACAGGCAAGAGAGGTGATTTCGGAAAGAACTGATCTATGTATAACCTTTATCACATATGTTACATATTTATACACTATATTGCAGGAATACTGAGGGAGGACTGATTGCTACAATCCAGGAATCAAAATCTCTATGAGGCCTCTACATACGACTAAAGAAAATAGGAAAAAAAAATTGTGTTCCCCATAAGCCGATGCCTAGATTGTATATTCATTTACATTTCTAAGCACCTTTTCATCGATCGACTTTTTACACAGAGTATTAAATTAGAATACAATAATACAAAAACGTGAATTTTATACAGTTATTGTCGCTTCAGTCTCTTTGCGGAGGTTTCGTCTGAGGATTGCTGACCTCGACTTTTGGGTGTTGATGGGCTGGCTTCTCTTAGTCTCTTTGTTCCACTTGCTTGGAGTGTGGTAGGCCTGACACGGAGAAAGCAAAAAGGTTTTCAAAAGGTGCTTCATTTTTTAGCATTGCACTGATGGTTTCTTCTATCAATGTGTTACTGTTCAGAAGATCTAATAAGAGGCTCCAGAAACAGGGTCACAAATTCCTAATGTCTCCCAGTGCACAATATACGCCCCCCCTGGAAAATAACATCCTGCCCCTTGACCCCCCCAGTGTATAACATCCGGCCCCCCAGTGTACAACAGCCGGCGCCTCGCCCCCCCCCCCCCAGTGTACAACAGCCGGCGCCTCGCCCCCCCCCCAGTGTACAACAGCCGGCGCCTCGCCCCCCCCCCCCCCCCAGTGTACAACAGCCGGCGCCTCGCCCCCCCCCAGTGTACAACAGCCGGCGCCTCGCCCCCCCCAGTGTACAACAGCCGGCGCCTCGCCCCCCCCAGTGTACAACAGCCGGCGCCTCGCCCCCCCCAGTGTACAACAGCCGGCGCCTCGCCCCCCCCGTGTACAACAGCCGACGCCTCGCCCCCCCCAGTGTACAACAGCCGACGCCTCGCCCCACCAGTGTACAACAGCCGGCGCCTCGCCCCACCAGTGTACAACAGCCGGCGCCTCGCCCCACCAGTGTACAACAGCCGGCGCCTCGCCCCACCAGTGTACAACAGCCGGCGCCTCGCCCCCCCCCCCCCCCAGTGTACAACAGCCGGCGCCTCGCCCCCCCCCAGTGTACAACAGCCGGCGCCTCGCCCCCCCAGTGTACAACAGCCGGCGCCTCGCCCCCCCCAGTGTACAACAGCCGACGCCTCGCCCCACCAGTGTACAACAGCCGGCGCCTCGCCCCACCAGTGTACAACAGCCGGCGCCTCGCCCCACCAGTGTACAACAGCCGGCGCCTCGCCCCACCAGTGTACAACAGCCGGCGCCTCGCCCCACCAGTGTACAACAGCCGGCACCTCGCCATGCAGTCTGCCTTTAGTAACGTGACCGAATTACTGGTGATGCAGAGCTCACGGATACCATCGTGATCCTGCGATAAAAGTCACCCATGTAACAAGTCAGGTAATGCAATTTCTTCTCTCCTAAATCTTCCCCGATCACCTGTGAGTGATATTATTGAGAAGCGGAAGGAACTCAGCCATGAAGTAGAGATCACGTAATGTTACACAGATGGGTCACCGACTGCTGAGGAGCAAAGGGCAGAAAAGTCACCACAGTTTTGCTGACTCCATAACTGCAGAGTCCAGACCTCCTCTGGTATTAACATCAGAACAAACATTGCGCCACCGCTGGGAGATTCATGGCCAAGCAACTGCATGCAGCCTTACATCACCAAGCGCAATGCCAAGTGTCAGATTGAATGGTATAAAGTTGCCACCACTGGACTTTGAAGCAGTGGAAACATATGTTTGCAGTGACGGATCACAAGTCTCTATGTGGCGTATGATGGAAGAGTGTTCGTTTGGCAAATTCCAGGGCAACGTTACTTGCCTGATTGCATTGCCCCACTGTGCAATTTGGTGGTGGAGGGACAATGTCATAGTTTTTCAGGGGTCAGCCTCAGTACCTTAGTTCCTGTTAAAGAAAATCTTAATACTTAAGCACAAGACATTTTGGACAACTGTAGCGTCAAACTTTATGAGAACAATGTGGAAAAGGCCCTGCTTTTGTTCTTCATGACTGTGCCCAAGTGCACAAAGGTCCATAAAGACATGGTTGGGGTAACTGGATGTGGAAGACCATGATTGGGCCGTACAGAGCCCAGACCTCAACCACATCCTACACCTTCGGGGTCAACTAGAACAGAGATTGTGAGCCAAGCCCCTATCCTCAACATCAGTGTCTGACCTCGCAAATGATCTTCAAGATGAATGAGCAAAAAGTTCCACAGACATGCAAAATCTTGTAGGAAGCATTCCCAGAAAAGTTCTTACAGTCATATAGGGGCCAAACCCATATTAATGTACAAACAACAGGATACAGCAGCACGCTGTGTGCCAAGATGTATGCAAGCAGTAGCTGTAATGTAATCTAAATGTCAAACATTCAGTCTCTGCATAAATCTTAGGCAAACATAGTGCTGCTGTATGCTTTTGTTTGTATATTATGCCGTCATAACAGCTTGAACCTGTCTTGCACCTGTTCACACTTGCTTTGGTTTGTTAGCAGGCGCTTTTGAGTTCTTTTGTAACGTCACTAATGTCCATGAGCTTCGAATGAAGCGATAAAAGCAATTGTATCTGGTGGACCGAGCGTACAGCCAGCAGGTATCTTGTACTTTTCCTTTACATTATAATAGGACAGGTAAAGAATACGGAGCAGCCGTTTTTTCATCTCATAAGGTATATATAGACACCAGGTCCTCGGTGCTACTCAACTCCCAATATAGCAACGGAGGGCACTTTTAAACTTTAGAAACTCACCGATTCTTTGTGGCTTTGCCAGCCATTGATTCTGGTGATGCCGCTTTACGTCGTCGCTCTGCCGGGGAAGATTTCTCAGGGCTGCTCAGTTTGGTGGCTGCACGAGTCGTTGGCTTGTGTGGAAGTTTCCTTCAATGTAAGATTTAGGTTTATATACTTCCAAAAATGCAGATAAATGTATTATGTTAAACCCCGGAGGTATTTTTGTTTTTGAGTTTCCGTTTTTTGCTCCCCTTCTTCCCAGAGCCATAACTATATTTTTTGGCAGATATGGCCGTGTGAGGACTTGTTTTTGGCGGGACGAGTTGTACTTTTTAATGACACCATTGGTTTTAACATATTGTGTACTGGAAAATGGGGAAAAAAATTCCAAGTGTGGTGAAATTGCAAAAAAAGTGCAATCCCACAGTGGTTTTTTTAAATTTTTTTTTACCATGTTCACCAATTGCTAAAACTGACTGGCCATTATGATTCTCCAGGTCATTACGAGTTCATAGACATCAAACATGTCTGGGTTCTTTTTTTTTTTTTTATCTAAGTGGTGAAATTTTTTTTTAAAAAATTTGTTATAACAAAACAAAAGCGCCATTTTTCGATCCCCATAGACGTAGTCTACATTTTTCATGATCTCGGGTTGGGCGAGGGCTTGTTTTTTGCGTGCAGAGCTGACGTTTTTAATGATACCATTTTGGTGCAGATACGATCTTTTGATCGTCCGTTACTGCATTTTATGCAATGTTGCGACCATCAAAAAACGTAATTCTGGCGTTTTGACTTTTTTTCTCATTACGCAGCTTATCGATTATTTTTTTATATTGATAGATTGAGATCGGGCGATTCTGAACACGACAATACCAAATATGTGTAAGTTTTTTTTTTTATTGTTTTATTTTGAATGGGGCAAAGGGTGGGGGGTGATTTGAACAATATATATATATATATATATATATATATATATATATATATATATATATATATATATATTTTAATTTTTGGCATGGTTTATTAGTCTACAGGGGAGACCAGAAGCTGCCATAATCCAATCCGCTCTGCTACATACAGGCGATGATCAGATCTCACCTGCCTGTATGTAGCAGAACTGCTCACTTGCTATGAGCGCCGTCCACCGGGCGGCGCTCATAGCAATCCAGCAGTGACAACCATAGAGGTCTGCTGGAGACCTCTGGTTGTCATGCCAACCCATCTGCGACCCGCGGTCTGGTGACACGGGCGCCGATGGACGGTATTTCCGGCGCGCTTGCCGGAAGAGCGAGTTAAATGCCGCTGTAGATTGACAGCGGCATTTAACTAGTTAACAGCCGTGGGTGGATCACGATTCACCAGCAACCATTACAAGCACATGTCAGCTGTTC
This sequence comes from Dendrobates tinctorius, assembly GCF_039654945.1. NCBI lineage: Eukaryota > Metazoa > Chordata > Amphibia > Anura > Dendrobatidae > Dendrobates > Dendrobates tinctorius. The sequence continues at coordinate 9,997,569 of NW_027361707.1, read as the reverse complement.
AAAACAGCCGACATGTGACGGAAAAGATGCGCGTTCAGAGTCGTAGCCCACATCAAACTGAGGGAGTCCAAAATCGGCGTACTATTACACCTGATGTCGGAAAGGGGTTAATCGTCACTGATTGACAGATGTCATTAATTGGGGAACTTAATTTTAATTTCTTTATACCTCTGTGCCTCTAAACGAGAGGCTAGCCGGGTTGTGGCTCCACGATGACCACCTTCTTCATCTTGACTGTCATCCTCTTCTTCTCCGTCCTCGTCTTCATCCTCCTCAATAGAGTCTGACTTCTTACGCTTCTTTTCCGGTTCTGAACATTCTGCAGTGATGAGAATACTTACGTTACTTGACATGACATTTTACAAACGGCAGAGCTCGGCCTTCTGAGCCGGTCGCACTGCTGTTCCCTTCCTAAAAAGGTCTTAACAGCCACAGGGACTAGAACATATTATCAGAGCACGCCCAAGATACTCTGACAACACCCGAGCATGCTGAGATAACCCGTTATCAGAGCACGCTCACTTGTCACTAGTAATAAATCAGGTATAAAATAGCAAAAAATTGTCACTAGTAATAAATCAGGTATGAAATAGCAAATACTGCCATAAATAACCTAAACTTTTACCAGTCTCAGAAGAACTAAGTGAACGTTTGCTTTTTCTTCCTCTCCTGGACACAGGCTCTGGACTTCTATCTGAGCTGCTCTCCTGCAAAATAACAGCACATTAGAATTTATGGCCATCACCATGATTTTCGCCCTTAACTCCTTCGCGACCTCATCCGTACATTGATGATACATGTTGGGTGTGTGTGCATGGAACATCCTCAGGCGATGAGCACGCACCACACTAGTCATATGATGGCTGTGTTATACTGTCGAAAACAGCAGTTATTAGATCCAAGCTCTGATTGGTGCTTTTAACTCCCATAAATGACACAGTCAATTTCTGACAGGGGCAGGGAAAAAAAGGGGCGCCATTCTGGGCAATCATGGGGTGACGATGGCAGGGCACAATAGGAGACTGATTTTATCTATAGACTGCATTATTGTGATATTGTAGCATACAAAGCAAGTGACCAGGGGAACAAAAATATAAGGTGACTTAAAAAAAAAAAGTTTAAAAACATTAATTTAGAAAAAAAAAAAAAAACATACATAAAATCAGAGCAATTTTTTAAAGAAGTTACGACTCTTGGAATTAGGGGAGGGGAAAAAAAAAAAAAAAAAAAAAAAGAAACGAGAAAAGTGAGAACCCCGAGGCAGGAATATGTTAAAGGGGTTGTCCAATTGTCTATTAGACTGCTGGAGATGGCCTTTAGGCCACATTCACAAATTCAGTATTTCACCAGTATTTTACATCAGTATTTGAATGAAAGCCAAGAGCCAAACTTTTATTCTTGTGTCAACATGTTTTTAAGAGGGTTTATTTTTTTGGAGGGTCAAAAATATAGATATGTCAGACTATGAAGAGTTTAACATCAATTTGACTTACTTCTGATTTTTTTGGTTCGCTCTCGCTCTTTATAGGACTAGAAACATCTAGGAAAAAAAACAAAAAACATATTAAATAGAAAAAAAAATTATAATAAAAAAAAAAAAAAAACCTCTTCCGAAACCAAAGAATAAATTTTTAGCAAAACTTCCTAAAACATCGTGCACCTTTTGTAGTATTCAGGCCATATTTCAAGCCTGGGACAGAAAATGGCTGGTTGTATGCTGGACTACATGGAAAGACTATGGAAGCGCACAACCACGGATATGATAAAAATAAAAGAAGGACGTTCCCAGCCTTTCCCTCCAAAATATGACACAATCCACAATATCTCTAGAGGTTGGGGAGCCTCTCGTAGTGTCCACCTCTGTACATAAACCCTTAGATCTCTCAGATTTAGGGGAGGTCACGATGAGCCAAAGACCTAAACGCAGAATGATTCACCGGGTTTCTCGTTTATCAGTTTTTCCACCTTACATACCTTTATTCCTTTTGCCGATATTCTTGGATTCTTTTTCCTGGGGAAATAGGAAATAATAATAATTGCAAAATGTTTAATGCAAAAATGGTTAAGATGTTAATAAAACATAAAATGTTACATATTGAGATTTGAGCAGTTTCATATATTTTCTTCCTTTATTTTTTTATATTTTCAAGTAGTGGTGATTGGTCCCTTTTTGAAAGGTGGTTATTACAGCAGACAGCATTTTTTTTTACTGCAACATGTCTTCTGCTTTACTTTGTGTGAGATGTATGTGATATTTAGCTTCAACGGGAAAATATAAAGTATTGCTATATGTGTGCAAAACATGCGGCATGGTAACACTAAGGAGGACTACTACCCAACTACTCTCATTAGCGTTATTGATCCCTCAACTTCTTTAAATGTCGTGGAAGTTTTTAATAACCCCTTCATGACCGGGCTATTTTCCATTTATGTTTTGCTCTCAACCTTCTTCCAAGAGCTATAAACTTTTTTAATTGTCCGTACACAACCGTATGAGGTCTTGTTTTTTGCGAGACAAGTTGTGCTTTTGAATCTTGTGATGCACTGGAAAGAAGGGACAAAAAAAATCCAAGTGTGTGGAAATTGTAAAAAAAAAAATAGATTTTGGGTACTCACTGTAAAATCTGTTTCTCGGAGCCTTCATTGGGGGACACAGGAAACATTGGGTGTATGCTGCTGCCACTAGGAGGTTGACACTATGCAAAAAAAGGGTCAACTCTTCCCCAGCAGTATATACCCACCAACTGGCAGAAAGCTATTCAGTTAGTGAGAAAGCAGTAGGAGAAGCAGAGAACATAACAGAAAGAACGTAACAGCAAATAACAGAACTTGATACAACAAAAAACAAGGGCGGGTGCTGTTTCCCCCAATGAAGGCTCTGAGAAACAGATTTTATGGTGAGTACCCAAAATCTAGTTCTCTCTCACTTCATTTGGGGACACAGGAAACCATGGGATGTCCAAAAGCAGTCCCAAGGGTGGGAAGAAGAATAATACCCTCAAGTCAGAGCTCAGGCCACTTTGGTTTACATGACCTTTCTGCCAAGGTTCGCATCAGAAGCATGAGTGTGAACCCTGTAGAATTTAGTAAAGGTATGAATGGAGACCCATGTAGCAGCCTTGCAGAGCTGCAAGGCCGATGCCTGATGGCGGACTTGCCCAGGAGGCTCCCACCGAATGCGTGGAGTGTGCCGTAATACTCAGTGGCCTTGCTCTACCTCTTAGACGGTAAGCTTCAAGAACAGTGGAACGGATCCATCGAGCAATGGTAGACCGGGACACAGGAAGATCCCTTCGAGGACCCTCAGGGATAATGAATAGAGAATCTGAGCGCTGGAAGGGCTCAGTCCTGGACAGATTAACTTGTAGAACCCTCACAAGGTCCAGTTTGTGCAACGACCGCTTTTCAGGGGTTAGACGGAGACGGACAAAAAGATGGAAGCACAATGTCCTCATTCAGATGAAAGCCAGAAGCCACCTTGGGAAGAAAAGGATGGAACTGGACGCAGGACCACCTTGTCCTGATGAAGAATCGTGTAAGGAGAACGACAGGAGAGCGCCGCCAACTCAGAAACCCGTCTGATTGAGGTCATCGCGACCAGGAAGGCGATCTTCCAGAAAAGAAATATGAACGAGATCTCACACAGTGGTTCGAACAGAGACTTCTGTAAAACATCAAGTACCAAATTAAGATCCCAGGGATCCACTGGTGGCTGGTAGGGGGGAACGGAGTGGGCCACTCCCTAAACAAAAGTTTTAAGCGGTCGGCGAACGGCTAAATTCCTTTGGAACAGGACTGAGAGAGCTGAAATCTGTCCCTTAATGGAACTAAGACAGTCCGAATTCCAGACCAGATTGTAGAAAAGACAAGATGGATGGTACATGAAACACCATTGGAGTGATTTGGTGATCTTCACACCAGAGGAAATATGCTTTCCAGGTTCAGTGGTAAATCTTGGAAGACGAGGGCTTCCTCGCCTTGATCATAGTTTGTATGACCTGGTCGTAGAACCCACCTGATCTCAACACCGCGGCTTCAACAGCAATGCCGTTAAATTGAGCGACTGAGAACTGTGGTGGAAGAGGGACCCCTGCGACAAAAGGTCCGGGCAATCCGGAAGTCTCCATGGCGTGTCCACTGCGAGGTTGACTAACTCTGCCTACCAGGGTCTCCGAGGCCAATCCGGGGCGATGAGGATCACGGGAATTCCTTCTGCTTTTATGTTTTTGACTAACCTGGGGAGTAGCGGTAGAGGTGGGAATAGGTACGGAAGGGTGAACTGTGCCCAAGATATCGCTAGTGCATCGAGATCAATTGCCAGCGGGTTGCGAGATCTGGATACAAACTGCGGAACCTTGTTGTTGAGCCTGGACGCCATTACGTCTGGAGTCCCCTACCTGAGACAAATTCTGTGGAAGACTGACTGGTGCAGAGACCATTCGCCTGCGGCCAGCCCTTCTCGGCTGAGAAAGTCTGCCGCCCAGTTTTCGACCCCTGGTATGCACACCGCGAAGATCGCTGCAACATTCTGCTCAGCTCAAGACAGGATCCGAGCGACCACTGACATTACTGCCTGATTTCAAGCCCCACCTTGGTGGTTGACGTACGCCATCAACGTGGCGTTGTCAGACTGAACCCGAATCGGATATCCCTGAAGAAGTTCCTGCAAATGTACCAGGGAAAGGAATACTGCTCGGAGTTCCAGAATGTTGATGGGGAGGGCAGATTCCTGAGATGACCACCGACCCTGGACTGTCAGATCCGGGAAAACTGCTCCCCAGCAGAGAAGGCTGGCATCCGTCGTGACTATTTTCCAATGAATGGGGAGGAAGGATCTCCCGAGACGGATCGACTAGGAGCGCTCCCACCATCTCAGGGACGGTTTTATCTGCGGTGGAAACGAGACCACCCGATCCAGGGACTGAATCGACTTGTCCCATCTCGCCAGAAAGAAGAGTTGGAGAGGGCACATGTGAAATTGAGTAAATGGAACTGCTTCCACTGAGGCACTATTTTGCCTAGCACACTCATGCAGAAATGGAGGGAGCGGGGCGAGCGACCTCTAAGAGATCGAACTCTGCGTATGAGAGCCAGGGATTTGTCCTTGGGTAGGAAGATCTTTGTTTGGGCGGTGTCAAAGTGCATCCCTAGAAAAACCAGACATTGGACTGGAGTCAGAGAGGACTTCGCGGTGTTGACTATCCAGCCTAGCCGAGTAAAAGTGTCCAGGGTGATCTGCAGGCTCTCCTGACACGCCACAGACTTTTTGATGAGGATGTCGTCTAAATAGGCAATGACGAGAATGCTTCTGCTGCGTAGAATAACCATTGCTGTCGCCATCACCTTGGTAAAAACTCTGGGGGCGGTGGCTAAGCCGAACGACAGTGCCATGAATTGGAAGTGAACCCCCTGAATGGCGAAACAAAGGAATCTCTGGTGTGGGGGGAAAGATGGGAATGTGTAGGTAGGCATCTTGAATGTCCACCGAAAGAATTCCCCTGGTTCCATGGAGGCTATCAAGGATCGAAGGGACTCCATCTTGAAGTGACGCAGGCATACGTATCAGTTCAGGAGTTTGAGGTCCAGAATGGGACGAACTGAGCCGTCCTCCTTGGAACTACAAACAGGTTGGAATAAAAACCCGAGAAGCGCTCTTGTATTGGAACGGAACGATGATGCCGGCTACGAAGAGGGAGTCGATAGATTTGAAAAACCCCGGAATGAGAGAGATATCTCTTGTTGGACGGTACTCGAAAAAACGAGATTGAGGGAGAGTAGAAAGCCATCTTGTAACCGTAAGAGACGACGTCCCGTACCCATGAGTCGTCGTCTACGGACAGCCACTCGTCCGGAAACTGAAGGCGACGATAACCCACCTTGATAGGTTTCCCAGGTGGGGGCGTCCCGTCATGCAGATGAAAATCTGTTGGTGCCTGACCTGGGAGGACGGCGTTGGGTAGGTCTTGAGCACCAGGTCGGGGATGGCTTAAAGGAGGGTCCTTTCCTTTGTTGACGCACAGGGGAGCTGTCTTGTCGCGGGTTGCTCTGTGGTTGAAACCTCCGAAAAGGAACAGTGCATGCGCCGTACGCCTGACCGTCTGCTTTGGTACAAGAGTACTCTTCCCTCTCATAGCGTTGGAGATTATCTTGTCCAGCTCCTCTCCGAATAGGCGAGAACCGTGGAAGGGAAGGCCTGTGAGGTACTTCTTTGATGCAGAGTCAGCATTCCAGGCCTTAAGCCACAGGACCCTGCGGATCGCAACGACGTTGCCGGCTGCTATGGCTGGGCAGGCGGCTGCATCCAGAGACGCAGACACAAGGTATTTACCCGCGTGGTCGATCTGGCCTGCCAGATCGGCTAGGTCATCGACCGGGGCACCGGCGATGATACCTCGGCGGAGATGCTTCACCCATGTGGAGACTGTCTTAGCCACACAGGTGGCGACGCAGGACGGGCAGAAAGAAGAGCCCATGGTCTCGAAGGCGGACTTAGCCAGAGACTCTATGCGTCTGTCAGAGGGTTCCTTTAGAGAGGAATTGTCAGACAGAGGGAGTATAGTTTTGTGGCCAGCCGGGAGACCGGAGGGTCCACCGAAAGAGACACTGCCCACTTGTTAAGCAGGTCAGGCTGAAAAAGATACAGGACACATGTGTGTCTTCTTCTCTGAAAACGCTTGTCTGGGTGCTGCCATTCCACCACGAAGGTCCTGTTGAACTCGTCATGGTTGGCAAAGACACGGGTAGGGCGCTTTTTTTTCCTGAAAGATACAGTCTGTTCAGAAGGAGAGAACTCAGGGAGAGTCTTATTAACAGCAACAAACAAACTATCTACCGTGTCATGCAGTTTTGAGACCTGTGCTGAGTCCACATCAGAATCTGACTCAGAACGGGGATCTGACTCTAGCGACTCTGGAGCGTCTGATGAGGGGACAGAGAGAAAACTGGAACCCTGGAAGGCGGTGATGAAGATGATGAGCTGTACGGTAAGGCCATGCGGGCACGCTTTTTTGAAGATCTGGACTTCCTATGAGGGGAAACCCTTTGGGTATGTGAGGGGTTAATATTCGACACATCAGAAGGCGGTTGCTGAGACCTGCTAGCAGGTGCAGGATTAGGAAGCTGTTCCAAAACCGAGACCAAAGTGTGAGATACCTTAGTTAGGTCAGCTACCGACAGACAGAGAGGTCACCCTCTCAGGACGGGCACACTCCTCGGTGCGAGTAGTGGGGGGCTCCTGGGAAGACATCTTAGATGGTCTGCAATTAAGACGGAGGGATGAGGTCTGACCAGAGGGAAACGTCTTGTTGCAGGAAGAACATGAAGTATACTACAATGAGAGGAGGATGGGAGAGAGGCTCCCTAAGGGTAGACATAGAAAGGAGAGAAGCTATGTGCCAGGGAAGATCTGCCAGGGAAAGCCCACCCCCCAGTGACAGAGCTTACAGACCTGCATCCTGGCCGGGAGCAATGCGATGAGAGGAGCTGCTGCTAGGAGGCTGCAGAGCGATGAGAGGAGACGCTGGAGCAGTGGGCGACCGGGAGCTGCTGCTGAGGGGTTGCAGAGCGATGAGCTGTGGATCGGATAGAAGATGGCGCGGTTTTGTGGGCGGAGCCTATTGGGCGCACAGAATTCACGCTCTATTGAGGCCAGGAGGGAGGGGAAATCCGGGGGAGGCGCGCATAGATGCCGGGCAGTTGTGAAAAGGAGCGTGGCACTGCAGGGAAGGGGGAGACAGAGGGCTGCTGATTGGCCGGGAGAGGTTGGCGGGGCCAGATAGAGCGTCGGGGCCAGACAGAGCGTCGGCGCCAGTGATTGGCCGGCCGACGGGTCGTGGCCTAGCGCTGAAGTAGGCCCAAATTGAAGCAGGGAACTAAATTAGGGAAAGGAGGCCGCAGGGGGGAAAGTGCGGTAGGCCCTGCAGATCACCGAAGGGGCCAGGGATGGGACCGTGAGGAGGCTATATGGAGCGGAAACCCTATGGACATCTTCCCACCTTCAGACCTCTGGAGTGTAAGATAATAAATATATATACACACACATTATATATATATATATATATATATATATATATATATATATATATATATATATATATATATATATATATATATATATATATATATATATATATATATATATACACATACATACACACACACACACACACACACACACATACGTATACACACACACACACACACAGTACAGACCAAAAGTTTGGACACACCTTCTCATTCAAAGCGTTTTATTTTCAGGACTATGAAAATTGTAGATTCACTCTGAAGGCATCAAGTCTATGAATTAACACATATGGAATTATATAATTAACAGAAAAGTGTGAAACAACTGAAAATATGTCTTACATTCTAGGTTCTTCAAAGTAGCCACCTTTTGCTTTGATTACTGCTTTGCACACTCTTGGCATTCTCTTGATGAGCTTCAAGAGGTAGTCACCGGAAATGGTCTTCCAACAGTCTTGAAGGAGATGCTTAGCACTTGTTGGTGGCCCTTTTGCCTTCACTCTGCGGTCCAGCTCACCACAAACCATCTAGATTGGGTTCAGGTCTGGTGACTGTGGAGGCCAGGTCATCTGGCGTAGCACCCCATCACTCTCCTTCTTGGTCAAATAGCCCTTACACAGCCTGGAGGTGTGTTTGGGGGTCATTGTCCTGTTGAAAAATAAATGATGGCCCAACTAAACGCAAACTGGATGGAATAGCATGCCGCTGCAAGATGCTGTGGTAGCCATGCTGGTTAAGTATGCCTTCAATTTTGAATAAATCCCCAACAGTGTAACCAGCAAAGCACCCCCACACCATCACACCTCCTCCTCCATGCTTCACGGTGGGAACCAAGCATGTAGAGTCCATCCGTTCACCTTTTCTGCGTTGCACAAAGACACGGTCGTTGGAACCAAAGATCTCAAATTTGGACTCATCAGACCAAAGCACAAATTTCCACGGGTCTAATATCCATTCCTTGTGTTCTTTAGCCCAAACAAGTCTCTTCTGCTTGTTGCCTGTCCTTAGCAGTGGTTTCCTAGCAGCTAAGGCCTGCTGCACAAAGTCTCCTCTTAACAGTTGTTGTAGAGATGTGTCTGCTGCTAGAACTCTGTGTGGCATTGACCTGGTCACTAATCTGAGCTGCTGTTAACCTGCGATTTCTGAGGCTGGTGACTCGAATGAACTTATCCTCCACAGTAGAGGTGACTATTGGTTTTCCTTTCAAGGGGCGCTCCTCAAGTGAGTCAGTTACTTTGTAGCGCTTGATGGTTTTTGCCACTGCACTCGGGGACACTTTCAAAGTTTTCCCAATTTTTCGGATTGACTGACCTTCATTTCCTAAAGTAACGATGGCCACTCGTTTTTCTTTACTTAGAATTTGTATTATGGCAAGAAAATATAATTAGACTTACCGGTAATTCAGTTTCTAGAAACCTTCCACGACAGCATAGGTTGTCTCCACGCCCTAATGGGGGACAGGAAGTACGAGAGGTTAAAAGGTCCCTCCCACCTCCCTCTCACCAGTGACTTATAACTGATTACCATAGCACCAGTTACCTTAAGAGTCTCAGAATTTTTCACAGAATGCAGGGAGGGAAATAGTGGTGTCGTGGAAGGTTTCTAGAAACCGAATTACCGGTAAGTATAATTCTATTTTCTCTAGCAACCTTCCATGACAGCATAGGAGGCATAACAACCTATACTGCACTAGGGGGGAGGGGGACAACGGCCTGAAGAACTTTTCGGCCAAAGACTAAATCCCTGTTGGACACAAGGTCTAATCTATAGTGTTTAGTACAGGTATGTAAGGAGGACCAGGTTGCTGCCTTACAAATCTGCTCTGAAGATGTGCCTGCCCTCTCAGCCCATGAAGGAGAGGTAGATCGTGTTGAATGTGCTTTGATCCCTGCAGGGGGAGTGAAGTTTTGCGCCAGGTATGCTTCAGAGATAGCCTTTTTAATCCATTTGGCAATGGTGTTCCTTGCCACCTTCTTTCCTCTGTTTGGACCAGAGGTATGGATAAATAAGTTGTGGTCGACTCTATAGGGTTTGGTATACTCCAAGTAGCGGAGAATTATACGTCTTACATCCAGCGTATGAAACATATAGGTATAGGTGAGGTGTTGAGAAGTACAGGATGAGAGGGGCTCGAAGGGTGATTGAGTGAGTCCCGTAAGTACCACATTCAAGTCCCATGGAGGAACAGCAACTAGCTTCTTTGGATGTAGCCTAACTGTTGATACCATGAATCTTCTTATCCACCGGTGGTTGGCCAAGTCACAGTCGAACATAGAACCTAACGCCGTTACCTGTACTTTCAGTGTGCTAGGTTTTACACCTAGTTCCAGCCCCCTCTGTAAGAAATCCAGGATACAGGAAATGTTGGGGTTCTCTGGGTCGGGCAGACCTGGCAGACACCATGAGGAGAACTTTTTCCATATTTTATTATATATAGCAATGGTAACCGGTTTCCGAGATTTCTGGAGGGTTTTTATTACCGCCTCTGATATCCCCCTAGTCCTCAGGATCTGGGCTTCAGTAGCCAGGCCGCTGACTTCATTCCCGAGGTTCAGGTGATGAAGAGGGCCTTGCAAGAGAACCTCGTCCTCCATGGGTAGGGTAAATGGCCCGTCTACCTGTAGCTTTGTGATTAGAGAGTACCAGCTCCTCTTTGGCCATAGTGGAGCTACTAGGATGGTTGGAGTTTGATCCTCCCGGATCTTCCTCAGGGCTGCGGCAAGAATTGGAACTGGCGGGAAGGCATATGCTAGATGGAACCTCCATCTGTGGGCGAAGCCATCTAACTCCCAGGGATTTGTCTTTGGGATTCAGGCAGAAGTAGTTTCTCAGCTGGGTATTTTCTCCTGAGGCTAGTAGGTCCACCTCCGGGAGGCCCCACCTGTTGACTAGTTTCTGAAAGATTCTTTTGTTTAGGGTCCACTCACCAGGCTGGATCCGTTTTCTGCTTAGGAAATCTGCCTGAAGATTGGCGGTACCCCTTAGATAGATGGCTGTCAGGGATCTGAGATGTATTTCGCCCAGCAAAATATTCGGCTTGAGAGGCTCTCCAAGTTGCTGGATCTTGTGCCACCCTGGTGCCTGAGATGGGCCACAGTTGTGATGTTGTCCGAGTAGACTCTGATATGATGGCCCTGGACTAGGTGTTTTGCTGCTAGTAGAGCCTCCTCCACTGCTTTCAGTTCCCTGAAGTTTGAGGAACCTGTGCTCACTTTCTGGTTCCATAACCCCTGGAATGGGTGTCGAGACACTACAGCTCCCCAGCCTTTTTTGCTGGCATCTGTTGTTACCGTGACTAAGGGGGTCTGGGACCAGTTGATTCCCTTGGTTTTTGTGGTCCCTCCACCATGCTAGCGAGGCCTTCACTGCTCCTGGGGTCTGGACCCTTTTGTTCAGGGAGGTGTGATCCCGGTTCCAGTTCCTTAAGATATGGGACTGGAGATTTCAGGAATGGGCCTGCGCCCAAGGTACCGACTGGATGCAGGTGGTCATTGACCCTAGGATGGACATGGCTGACCTGAGGGTCGGGGACCTCTGTTCCCTGAACTTTGAGACCCTTAATATTATGGATCTCTGATGTTCCTCCGGGAGGAAGGACATTTGATTCTTTGAATCTAACAGGATCCCTAAGAATTTCACCACCTCGGAAGGTTGGATTTGTGATTTTTTTATGTTCGGGATCCACCCTAATGACTGGAGGATATCCAGAGTCTGAGCCACCTGGTGTTCCAGGGTTCTGTAGGAGGCTCCTATTACCAGTAGGTCGTCCAAGTAGGGTACAATACATATGCCCTGGCTTCTGATGTGGGACACAGCCTCCGTCATGATCTTGGAGAATACTCGAGGGGCAGACGATATCCCAAAAGGAAGCACATTGTACTGAAAGTGCCTTATTTCTGGACCGTGCTGGATTGCAAACCTCAGATATTTTCTGTGGGAAGGATGGATGGGGATGTTGAAAAATTCATCCTTCAGATCTATAGTTGCCATAAAGTAAGACGGCCCTTTCAGAGGAATGGCGGTCTTTACCAACTCCATCTTGAATTTGTGGTATGCAATGTGTCGGTTGAGGCCTTTCAGATTTATTATTATTCTCGCCTCCCCTGTGGGCTTTCTTACCAGGAATAATCTGGAATAATGCCCCCTTCCCTGTTCCTCCACAGGAACCAGAGAGATGGCATTTGACTGTAGAAGAAGCTGAATGCCCGAATTTGGAGCCGGAATCTCCCGAGATGGTAGGGAGGTAACTCTTATACCCCGCGGGGGGGGGGGAGGATTCGAGTTCCTGAAGTAGGCCCTCTCCGATCACATTGAGGACCCAGGGGCTGCTGGAAATCAACTGCCAAGCGAGGAAGAACCTCAAAAGCCTTCCCCCCCACCGGGATCGAGTCATTGTTTTTCCTGGGGCTGCTGCTGCTGCTGGGGAACCAGGATGTTCCTGCCTCTCCCTTTAGCATAGCTCCATCTTCCCGTCTTTCCCTTCCCTCGCGGCTGGGATGACTGATTCTGGGGGGCTCGAAAAAGACACTTTTTTGAGGTTCTCTGCTCTGGAAGTACCTTCTTTTTATCTGAGGCCTTCTCCAGAATTTCATCTAAGGCAGGGCCAAAGACATGTTCACCTTTGAAAGGTAAAGAGCAGAGTTTGACCTTAGATGTAACATCCCCACTCCACCATGACTCTGGCAGAGGTACGGATCATCTCCACTGATGCATCCGCCAGGAAGCCAGTGGCTCTTTGCAAGATAGGGAGGGAGTTAAGGAGGTCACTTCTCGAGGTACCACGAGAAATATGGCTCTCTAGTTCCTCAATCCATTGGAAGAGAGACCCAGACACACAAGTGGACGCAATTCCTGATTTTAAAGTAAAGGCAGAGGTTTCCCATGTTTTCCTCAGGAGGCTTTCAGCTTTACGGTCCATCGGGTCTCTAAGCTGGGACGCATCATCAAACGGCAGAACTGTCTTTTTTACCACCCTTGCCACCTGGACATCAACTTTCGGGATGTCCCATTTAAACTCCTCTCCCTCCAGGGGCAGTCTATGTCGAAGCTCTGAAGGGGCTGAGTTGCGTTTCTCCGGGTACTCCCATTCCTGGGAGATCATATCTGCTATACTCTTATGAACTGGAAAGCCTGGACGTTTGGGTCCTTCATATCCCCCAAACATGCGATCCTGTGCTGTCTGACTGGTTTCTCCTCTAGGCCCATAGTGGCGCGTACTGCGCTGATCAACTCCTCCACATATTCCGTGGACAGGAGGTACTTTCTAGTGTCTGCCGACTTAGAGGTTCCTGGTTGCTCCCAATTTTCGGTGCCTGAATTGTATGATCTTTCAGATTCGGACTCTGAATCCTCTACCTGAACTCTTCGTTTTTTCGAGGGTGGTGAGCCCATAATCTGAGTGGGCGGAGGTGGTGGAGGGGAGGGGGGCAGGGCGGCTAAAGAGGCCTGAACCTGATGAGTGACCAAGCTACGAATCTCATCAATTAATGATGGGTGCTCAGCCCTGACTACTTTATCCATGCAAGCTTGACATAGCTTTTTCTCCCAGTTTGAAGGGAGTTTTGTACTGCATATAGCACATTTGGCTGATTTGCTGGAAGTATTGGTGCTTTTATGGGCAGACTTTTCTCCCTATAAGAAAAGGGGGAGAAGTATTTTGAGGACCTCTATCCCGAATCCCACCACTAGGACCCACCCCCAGGTACACTCACTGTGGCTGGGGCAGCGCTGGGCTCTGCACACGCAGGGCAGGAAGACCCGTCCATGCTAACAGGGGATTCTGCGTCTTACCTGTCGGCGTCTTCCGGCGGGTTAATAACAGGTTAACTCCGCCCTCAGCGCAGTCATTTGTTTCCCCCTCCTCCTCCCTGGGTCCCGGAGCAGGCACAGCAAGCGCTGGCGAGCTCCACGCGCCGGCAACAGGATGGGGGCCGCCATGACAGCGTGTCCTCCACATACCCCGGAAGTGACCCGCGCGTGATGTCACTTCCGGGTATCGCACTGCACGCAGGGGGAGGAGGAGAGACCGGAGAGCTAGAGGAGGCCTCCGGTCAAGGATCACTGGCCCGTTTTACCCCCCATAGGGGAGCGCGGGAGGGCCAGGAGCGGTCCCGAATTCACAGGGAGATGGGAGCAGAACGGAGGAGGGGAGGCAGCGCCACCGACCACCACTGCCCAGCTTTTGGATCTCCAGGTACGCTGCAGCAGCCGGCCATACAGCATACCAGATCTCTCCATGCCCCATGGGGGACAGGAAAGACACTGGTGAGAGGGAGGTGGGAGGGACCTTTTAACCTCTCATGCTTCCTGTCCCCCATTAGGGCATGGAGACAACCTCCTATGCTGTCACGGAAGGTTGCTAGTGCTAGAGAAAAAAGCACCTAACAGCCTATTCAGTAGGACTATCAGCTGTGTATCCACCAGACTTCTGCACATCACAACTGATGGTCCCAACTCCATTTATAAGGCAAGAAATCCCACTTATTAAACCTGACAGGGCATACCTGTGAAGTGAAAACCATTTCCGGTGACTACCTCTTGAAGCTCATCAAGAGAATGCCAAGAGTGTGCAAAGCAGTAAACAAAGCAAAATGTGGCTACTTTAAAGAACCTAGAATATAAGACATACAGTATTTTCAGTTGTTTCACACTTTTTTTTTTAATTATATAATTCCACATGTGCCAATTCATAGTTTTGATGCCTTCAGAGTGAATCTACAATTTTCATGGTAATGAAAATAAAGAAAACTCTTTGAATGAGGTGTGTCCAAACTTTTGGTCTGTACTGTATATATAAGCCCCCCGCTGCACCATTTATACCTGTCCTGAAGAAAACCGTATCCCTGGCGCTGGAAGACGAATCTGTGGTTATACCTCTGGGCATCTCCGGTAGCCATCAGGTAACTATTCCGTCTTCCATGCCTGAGCAAACGGCTTTGGAGGACGGGTGGCGTAGGGGTATAGCAGCAAGGACCAGACCGCATTTTCCTTTTCCTCTCCCCTGAGCGACCCGCTATGGAGGGCGGGCAACGTAGTGGCAAGGATCAGTCCGCAGCTTCGATTTTGCGGATGCCCCAAACACGCTTAAAGTGTTAGGAGGCATGGGGTCCTGCCTGACAGACACGGTAGGGTACAGTAGTGACGCATTCCCACACTGCGCTCCCGGTCTCTAGAGGGGAGAGCGGAGTGAGCCATTACACTCCGTCGCCCAAATCACAAGCTGGACCTGAAAAATAGACATTAATAAAAACACAAAACCTAAAAGGTAGATACGGGGCTGAGAGCAGCCCGTGTCCACCTCCTACTGACACTAAGCTAAAACTGAAAAGCTTTCTGCCAGTTGGTGGGTATATACTGCTGGGGAGGAGATAACCTTTTTTGCATAGTGTAAACCTCCTAGTGGCAGCAGCATACACCCATGGTTTCCTGTGTTCCCCCAATGAAGCGAGCGAGAAAAGTGCAATTCCACAATTGCTTTTTTTTTTCCACGTTCACTATATGGTAAAACTGACCGAGCAATATGATTCCCCAGGACAGTACAAGTACACCAATACCAAACATGTATATAGCTTTACATTTTACCTATTACATTTTGGATATATATGATATTTTGAAGAAAAAAAACAAAACGTAATACTGACATTTTGATTTTTTATTCCTGTTACTCCTTTTATCAATCATATTATTTTATATTTTGATAGATCAGATTTGCTAACATAGTGATACCAAATGTGTGTATTTTTTTTTCCCCACTTTTTACTCCCCTTGAGACACTTGAAACTGCGATCATCAATCGCTTTTACCATACATAACAGTGCATCAACACTGCTAGGTATCAATAAAGTTTCCTATGAACGCCAGCTAAACGCATATGCCGTGAGCCAAACTCATCTGCCGTGAAAGATGCGGGCTTTGCTTGCTTGCAAGCCCATACCAAAGCCGTTGAAAGGACATATGATGCAATTGTACGTTATATGTTGTGAAGGGGGGTTAAAATACCTTTTTCACGTGTTTGCTGTCTATAACTGGGATGTGTCCAATAGTCCAAAAAAAGCGGCTTTTTTTTTTTTTTTTGCAGTTATTACCGTATGTAAAATTAAAGAATAGAACTGACAATAGCTGAAAAGTATTTCTCTTTACCACTGCAGAGGCAATGCATACATCTGGAGGGTGCTGTGCTTCAGACTGCATCCTCGCGGCTAATGAAGAAGCAAAAACATTAGGATCAGTCGGTGAATATAACATATTGGGACAAACGAGACAAGATAGAGAACACTTACCAGCTTGCATCGCTAAAATAGTGCGCCTCTTCGGAGGCCTTCCCCGTTTTCTTTTCTCAGGTTGAGGTTTCGGATCGGATTCCTAAAATAATAAAAGAAAAATAAGTCCTATAGAAATGTATAAGAAAGCTCAGGAAAACAGCAATTTACTAAGGTAAAAGACGCATGGCTCACCACATTGTCACTTTTTGGATCCGGTAGTGTCTTTGTGGCTTGCTTGTCTTTCTTTACATCTATATCATCACTTTCCACATTATCTGTGTTACGAACAAAACACAAAACAGATTTACACCTGTTGTGTATCCTGACGGCTGGTTGTCGGAATATATCAGCGTGGTCATAAAAGCCCAGTTCCATACTAACCTCCTTGCTCTATGATACTTTCGGATTTATTTGGTCCATCCAACTTTATTGAAAGAGATTTGTCTTCCTCATTAAGTTTTGGGTCCTAAGCAACAGAAGAAAAGAAAATAGTAAAATCCTTAATTTTCAATGGATTATTAAGACCAAGATCTTGGTTCCAAATTTGTAACATGAGACCTCTGGGGTCAAATGGTGCATGGGTATAATATTTGGTGGACGAGAGGCAACAGCACAAAGCTTTTGTTATGAGAGGCACAGATTTTTTACCAATTTTTGTCCATTCAGAGCTGTCAATTTCATTTAACTGCTGTGCGTGTGGGCTATGAATTTTTTTTCACTTGCTCCTTCATGCGCTGTAAAAGAGAAATCTCTCCAGTAATGAAGCTGTGCTGATACACAAGAGCTATGGAACACAACAGCATCCTTCAGACACAAACCTCACACTCAGCATGTATTACAGGGAGGAACATATCCACTTGAGAAAAGTTTGTGGTATTTGCTAAAATTATTATTATTACACAAACTACACATTGGGATAGGATCTTAGAGATGAGAATACCCCTTTATTTCCCCCTTACACATGCATGCTCACTTCATTGTGGAAATGTTTTCCATGGGAAACCAGACTCCTTTGTCAGAGGTTGATCCCTAGCAAAAACAAAGATTTGGAAACTGGACATGCTCGATCCCTCTTTTCTTCCATCATACTAGTCTGACAATCACATTTGGCCAACATATCTAGTGTGTATGGGAAACGTAAATCTCTCATCTTCAGGCTATGTTCACACAAGTATATAAAAAAAATTGTCAGTTTCATCTCGAAAACTCAGTCAATGCTTTTTCTCATTTGTTATTCGTATGGCATCAGGTTTTCTTTATGCAGCAGCAATTATAAATTAACAAGGCCATTTATAGTTTCCCATGCTAAAGAGTTTACAAAGAATCAATAAAAATCGGATGCTATACGGCAGCTCTGCAGATTCAGATTTTTTTTTGCTCTCCCATAGACTTGAATGAATAAATCTCATCTGATATATGGAAGAAACTAGCGCATATATATTTATTTTAAAAAAAAAACGCTCACTCATCTATACGTCGGCCTGAGTGCCTTTTTTTTTTTTTTTGCATGGCCAGAAGTTGGACCAAAAATAGGGATTTTTGTGTACTCCCCGTAAAATCTTTTTCTCCGAGCCAATCATTGGGGGACACAGACAGTGGATGTTATGCTGCTTGCCACTAGGAGGACACTAAGTAAACACAGAAAAAAGTTAACTCCTCCCATGCAGTATACACCCTCTCACTGGCTGGGAATTCCCCAGTTCGGTAAAAAAAGCAGTAGGAGCATTAAACGAATAATAATCATAACTGTCAAAACCTAAAAATGTTACAGTGAGCCAATAGGCCAAACAGGGTGAGTGCTGTGTCCCCCAATGAGTGGCTCGGAGAAAAGGATTTTACGGTGAGTACACAAAAATCCCTATTTCTCCTACGCCTCATTGGGGGACACAGACAGTGGGACATCCTAAAGCTGTCCCTGGGTGGGGAGCATACAACTGCTATTACCCCATGTACCACTGACTCAACACTGTGGTACTGCCGATTGCAGGATGCGTCAGCCAAGAGCTGCATCCGCAGAGGCCTGAGAATGAATTAGGCAATGTTTGTAAAGGTATGCAGGATGGACCAAGAAGCAGCCTTGCAGACAGGCCTGAGAATGAATTTGATAATATTTTGTAAAGTATGCAGGCTGGACTAAGTCACAGCGTTGAAGACCTGTTCTGCCGAGCCTGGTGCCAAATGGCTCAAGAGGCGCCCACTGAGCGGATAGAATGTGCCTTAATCCCTGCTGGGATAGGCGTGTCCCAGACACGGTAGGATTCCTGAATAGCCAAGCAAATCCACCTGGCTAGCGTGGTTTTTTTTTTGGTTTTTTTTGAAGCGGCTAGACCCTTCCTATGCCCCTCTGGAAGTACAAACAGGGCATCTGACTTGTGGAAGGGAGCCGTCTGCGAGATGTACCGTCTCAGAGCCCTGACCACATACAGGGTGTGGAAGGCCCTCTCAATGCAATGGACTGGAGCCGGACAGAAGGAAGGCCAAACAGTTTCTTCATTGAGATGAAAAGAAGACCTGACTTTGGGCAGGAACGTCCTGAGAGCTGCCTCGTCCTGATGAAAATTCAGGAACGGAGGATGGCAGGACAGGGCTGCCAATTCAGAATCTTGTGTAACTGACGTAATTGCCGCTAGAAAGACCACCTTCCAAGAGAGAATAACTAGCGGTACCGTCCTGCAGTGGTTCGAAAAGAGCCTCCTGTAAGGCTCCGAGAACCAAGTTAAAGTCCCATGATTCCAATGGCCCTTAATATAGGGAGGCGCCACCTGAGAGAGAGACTCTCTGAATGAATGTCTTCATCTGAAGTCGGTGGCAATTTTGCGTTGGAATAGTACTGACAAGGCTGAAATCTGGCCCTTGAGCGAGCTAAGCGCAAGATCTGACGTTAATCCGGATTGTAGGAATTCCAATATGGAAAGAATAGAAAACACCAGTGGGGATCGACCATGGTCCTTGCACCACGAGAAGAAGGTTCTCCAGATGCGATGATAAATGTGCATGCACACGGGCTTCCTAACATTAATCATGGTGGAGATCACCTCGGGAGAAAAAAAAACAGCCTGTGCTAAAAACCAGGATTCAACGTGCCACGCCATCAAAGACAGGGCCCCGGAGTTCTGGTGGTAAATTGGGCCCTGTGAGAGTAGATCCATGCGATCTGGAAGTCGCCAGGGAACGCCGGCACCTAGTTGTACTAGTTCTGCGTATCATGGCCGGAACGACCAATCTGGCGCGACTAGGATCACCGGTATTCCCTCTGCTCTAATTTTCTTTATGACCCTTGGGAGCAGGGGAAGAATGCAGGGAGCCGGAACCGGTGCCACGGCAGAACTAGGGTGTCCGCTCGGAAGGCGCATTAGATCGTGCGATCGGGTAATGAATCGAGGAACCCTGTTGTTTAATCTTTAGGCCATATGATCCACATCCGGAGTCCCCCAGCGATGGCAGATCTGCTGATAAAAACTTCCGGATGAACAGACCACTCTCCTGAGGCAAGGCCTTAGCGACTGAGAAAAACCACCGCCCAATTGTCCACACCCGGGGTGTGGATTGCTGAGATGGGCGAATGGTTGGTCTCGGCCCAATGGAGGATGTTACTCACTTCGTGCATGGCCGGCCTGCTCAGAGTACCTCCCTGACAGTTGATATACACCACAGCCGTGGCGTTGTCGGATTGTATCCTGATGAGGTGACCTGCGAGGAGATGGTGGAAACTCAGTAGAGCTAATTTGATCGTTCGAATGTCCAAGATGTTGATGGGGAGACGTGACTCTTGAATTAACTAATGACCCTGTGCCGTGTGGTGACGAAGAAAAAAACGCACACCAGCCTAGGAGACAGGCGTCGATGGTCACCACCGACCATCGTACTGGGAGAAAGAACTTCCCTAAACTCAGGAAGGATTTCAGTGTCCCCCGCTTGGGGGTTCGTCTGACCTGCAGGGACAGAAGGAACTGGCGGGTCCAGGGAGAACGGGTTCTTGTCCCAAGTTAACAGCAACGCATGTTGTAAAGGGCGGAAATGGAACTGTGTGAATGGAAACGCTCCCATCGCTGCCACCATGTTTCCGAGAACTACCATGCTGAAAAACGTATGGAGTGAGAAACCGGTCGGGAAAGAGTCCACGCTGCCTGTTGTAAGGCTCGGGCCTTTTCTGAAGTGAGAATGACCAACCCCCGGGAAGAGTCCAAGATCAATTCCAAAAAGGAAATCTGATTGACCGGTATTGGGGAAGACTTTTCGAAGTTTATCTTCCGACCCAGGCGAGAAAGTGTATTTACTGTGATATCCACGGATTTCTCACAGGCTGGAAGGGATGGACCCTTGATCAGCAGGTCGTCCAGATACGGCAGTATACCACCACTCCCCGAGCGTGGAGAATGGCCATGACAGCCACCATGGCCTTGGTATAGACCCTGGGGGCGGTGGCGAGACTGAAGGGCAAGGCAACAAACTAGAAGTGTTCTTCTCAAATTGCAAAACGCAGGAAGTGCTGGATGATAGGGACTCTCCCCTTTGCATGGAGGGGACACCATATCGGAGGAATTCCATTCGGAATCGCCGTACTTTGACAAACTGATTTAACAGCTTGAGGTCCAGTATGGACCGCAGCGTTCCTTCCTTCTTTGGAACCACAAAGAAAGGTTTGAATAAAAAAAACGCTGAACCATTCGTCTTGAGGGACCGGAAGGATGACTCCGTCCCTTTGCAGAGCATGAACGGCCCGAAGGAAGGCTGTGACTCAATGACAGCAGATGGCCGCCTGCTTTGTCGGTGTCTGCCGGATACCACAACAAGTCATTGAGTAGAGGATCTATGGGATCTGCTTCCTTAGATCCAGATGCTGTCGGTCTCGGTTTCCAAGAGCGGTTAGGTCTGTGAGAGACCTGGGAACCTCTGTCTCCAGGTTGTGGAGGACCAGCTGGAGCTGTTGCGAAAAAAGTCGAAAAGCGAGTCGGCTGTTGATTCCAAAAACGGCCGGGCAGCCCCTTGTTGGGGAAGAAACCTATTCATGCGATTCATGGACATTTGGGGAATTCTGAGGGACTGACGTGTCAAACTCAAATTCAGAGGCATGTTCTCTGTGAATATTAGGAGAGGGAGAGCGAGAGACAGAACTCGCCGAGGCTGAATCGCGAGCGTGACTAGGGGACACGTCATGGGTCCGCTTTCTAGAGACCTGAGGATCCCTTGAACGAGCATGACCCCTGCTGGCGGACGGTTCCCTGCCATCGCCAAAGCCCTCCTTGGGCTGTAAAGACGCGTTCTGACTTAAAGAGGATTCTCGGAGGAGTCTATAGGCTTTGTCAGTGACTTCACAGACCGTGACAAAGACGAGGCCCACACAGGGGGACTAAGCGCAGGGAGCACCTTGCAGCAGCGGCGGATGGCGTTTTAGCACAAGCCAGGTCGCAATCCGCGCATAGCGGATTAGTCTGGGTACTGGCAAGGCAGTCTTGCAAGAGGTACCAGCGGTAAAGAACACAGTGCGCTTCTTATTAGCCCCCTTTTTGCCTCCTTAGACAGAGACATAGTGCCCGTGAAATGGTTACAAGCAGATCCTGGGCTGCAGGGAATGTGCAGCGAAGGGGTTAAGCTTTTCTCTGAGAGCAGATGCAACTTACCCGCGGTCCTGATGTTGTGTCCCTGGGAGGAATATCGGTGGCCCTGTAGCGTCACCAGGTGTTGTTCATCCGTGCGCGCACCCCCGCAACAGTCACAAAGCGCGAGGAGCAGAGAAGGGGGTTAAGGACATGGCCCCAGAGACTAGCAGGGTGCCTCTCGTACAGAGCGAGAGCCGCCAAAGACGTGGGCGGCGGCGCTAACAGTGAGCGGCGCTATGTAAATTGCGGCCTAGTAGGCCGAAAAGCTGGCGACTAAATTTTTGGGCCTACCCGTGGCGAGCGCCGGGTGAAGGGAGGAGCAGGGGGCCGCGACGGGGCGCCGGTATGCCGCCGCTGAGACTCGGGTCAGCGCTTCTCCCAGGGACCAGGACCCTACCCCATACCTCCAATCCGATGCTCGCGCCGTCTGCGCTGTCCAAGAGCCTGCAGGTTTCATCCCATTTCAGATCCTGAGGTAGAAAAAGCTCCCGGCCGATGTAGCAGAGCCAAAGAGGTTGTTACAGGGGTATTGCTCAATCGATCCACCCTATGGAAAGGGGGACGGAGAGCTATGGGGCTGATTCAGGGCATCCGAAAGCGCTGGTCAAATCTTCTCCGTGCGCTCACCCTCGTATCCGTGTGGGGTACCGGGACCATAAAGGAACCATCGCCAAAAGAATCAGCCCCAGTCGTCGCAGGAAAGTGTACAGGGAGGTATACAAACTAAAAATAAAATAAAAACGGTGGGGTCTGAAGCCAGACCCAAGTGCCTCATACAGACAATAAGCAAGAACTGGGGAATTCCCAGCCAGCGAGAGGGTGTATACTGCAGGGGAGGAGTTAACTTTTTTCTGTGTTTACTTACATTGTGTTCCAAATTATTATGCAAAAAATATTTCCTCATATTTTCTTTAAATTACCTATATGAATTGCAGTCATTGTTATTTTGCAGTCATCTACTATTCTAGTATAATTGCAATGTTTTTTGAACAAACTGCCTATGAAAACAGTATATTTTTTAAATAAAACACTCAAAATGCATGTTACAAATTATTATGCACAGCAGAGTTTTCAACCTTTTTATTTTGAACAAAAAAATGGACAATTGTGAAATTATAAGCATTATCAGCTTATTACAAAATGAAATCAGTTTTCAAGTCAAAACTTTATTCTAGGTGATGTTACATTTGCACATAGGACCCCTTGTTCAAAAGAAGCTTCTGAACTCTCTCGTCCATTGAATTTGTCAGTTTTTGGATGGTTTGTGCTTCAATTGTTTTGCATGTGGACAGAATACCCTCCCAGAGCTGTTGCTAAGATGTGAACTGCCTCCCGCCATCATAGACACTCCTTTTGAGGATGCTCCAGAGGTTCTCAATGGGGTTGAGGTCAGGGGAAGATGGTGGTCACACCAAAAGTTTGTCCTCCCATAGCAGCCAGAGATGCAGATGTGTTATTTGCAGCATGAGACGGTGCATTATCATGCATGAAAATGATCTTGCTGCAGAAAGCATGGTTCTTCCTCTTGAACCATGGCAGGAAGTGCGGTTTTAGAAATTCCACATAGATTATGGAGTTCATCTTTACCCCTTCAGGGATCCTAAAGGGGCCGACAATCTCTCTCCCCATGATTCCAGCCCAAAACATTACTCCACGTCCTCCTTGTTGGCGCCTTAGCCGTGTTTTCATGGAGTGTCCATCAACCAGCCATCCTCCACTCCATCCATCTGGACCATCGAGCGTTGCACGGCACTCATCGGTGAACAAAACAGTTTGGAAGTCAGTCTTCATGTATCGTTTGGCCCACTGGAGCCGTTTCTGCTTGTGTGCAGTGGATAAAGGTGGTCGACAGGATGGCTTACGCACAGCTGCAAACCTCTGAAGGACCCTGCATCTTGTTGTTTGGGGGACGTTGGAGGCACAAGCAGCTTCAAAAACTTGTCTGCTGCTATGACAAGGCATTTTTGCAGCTGCTCTTTTAACCTGACGCAATTGCCTGTTGGAAAGAGTCCTCAATTTTTCCTTATCAGCACGCACACGTGTGTGCTGGGAATCAGCTACATACTTCTTGATTGTGCGATGATCACGATGAAGTGTCTTGGCAATGTTGATTGTAGTCATGCCTTGACCTAAATACTCCACAATTTGTTGCTTCTCAGCAGCCGACACATCCTTTTTCTTTCCCATTTTGGCAAAAAATGTAGGCTGCTTAATAATGTGGAACAGCTTTCTTAAGTAGTCTTGCCTTTATTTGGACACACCTGCCAAACTAATTTGCACAGGTATCTGCAATTGTTTTCAGTGATATAAAGAGCCCTGTCACACATCACCATCAATGAGTTTAAATGACAAACAAAAAAATTCTAACCTTATCACTCCTAAACTCTTTTTGCATAATAATTTGGAACACAGTTTAGTGTCCTCCTAGTGGCAAGCAGCACAACACCCACTATCTGTGTCCCCCAATGAGGTGTAGGAGAAATATGGTATTATGAATTTGGCTTTTGTGTGCCAGGATGAAAATACATAAAGTTGATAAGTTGTGCTTTATTGTTCCAGGTTGAAAACCGGTAAAGACGACGATTAGTTATCTCCTCAAACAAAAGAGTGTGTGCATCCGACTCAGACCTACAGACACTGAAATTGGCTGAACTGGAAAGAAATTTGTTTGTGCAAACAAAGTAAATTAGCTGAAAGGCCGCAGAAAAAGCATTGGGCTTATAAACATGAACCAACGACAGAGTCCAAATGGACAGATTATTACTTACACAAGATTCGGCATCCTGCCGAGGCTGCACCATCTCCATGGAGTCTGTCAAGAAACACAAGTAAAAAATAAATAAATGCGTTGCGTCGAAAGACTTCCAAACTCCTTATAGAGTTGCTTTTAAAACTACAGCAGGGACTTACATAACTATACTATGATACATAATGTTATTAAAACGGTTGGAGACCTTTGGGAAGAGATATATACAAACACACATACTAGCTGAAGAGCCCGGCGCTGCCCGGGCATAGTATCTAACTGTGGTTAGTTATAGCAAATTATAATTATCCTCCATCCCATAGTCCCGTGCCCATATAGCCATCATACATATCCGCCATCCCATGGTCCCGTGCCCATATACCCGTCATACATATCCTCCATCCCATAGTCCCATGCCCATATACCCATCACATATCCTCCATCCCATAGTCCCATGCCCATATACCCATCATACATATCCTCCATCCCATAGTCGAGTGCCCATAAACCCATCACACATCCTTCATCTCATAGTCCCATGCCCATATACCCATCACACATCCTCCATCCCATAGTCCCATGCCCATATACCCATCACACATCCTCCATCCCATAGTCCCGTGCCCATATACCCGAACACATCCTGCATCCCATAGTCCCGTGCCCATATACCCATCATACATATCCTCCATCCCATAGTCCAGTGCCCATATACCCATCACACATCCTCCATCCCATAGTCCCGTGCCCATATACCCATCATACACATGCTCCATCCCATAGTCCCATGCCCATATATACCCATCATACATATCCTCCATCCCATAGTAGAGTGCCCATATACCAATCACACATCCTCCATCCCATAGAGTGCCCATATACCCATCATACATATCCGCCATCCCATAGTCCCGTGCCCATATACCCGTCATACATATCCTCCAGTCCATAGTCAACCATTATGACATCATAATGAGCGGCAGGGCTTGCAACCTATGATATCGGCGTCGCCATGGCAACCATTGTGACATCATAATGAGGGGCCGGGCTTGACGCGCGCGCACTTTTTCCCCAGTATGTAGATAGGGGCAAAATTGTTTGGTGAATTGGAATGCGCGGGTTTAAAATTTCGCCTCACAATATAGCTTAGGACGCTCTCGGGGTCCAGACGTGTGACTGTGCCATATTTTGTGGCTGTAGCTGCGACGGTGCAGATGCCAATCCCGGACATACACACACACACACACACACACAGCTTTATATATTAGACTAGCTGAAGAGCCCGGCGCTGCCCGGGCATAGCAACTAACTGTGGCTAGTTATAACAAATTATAATTATCCTCCATCCCATAGTCCCGTGCCCATATACCCATCATACATATCCACCATCCCATAGGCCCGTGCACTTCTAATATATATAATACATTGGGTACAGTAGTACAATGCAGAATGTGCTGTATATGTTTTCATAAGAATTTTGGAACGTTATGTTAGATAAATGTCTGTTCTGTTCCTGATCTAAGGATCTCAGCTTTTAGTTGAGATGAATCTGTGCTGCACTTTATGTCCATGCTCAGCCCTGCTAATGGGACTATCCTGAATTCAACTAACCAATCATATCAGCTCTTCCTTTGCTGCCAACTACCCCTCTGTGCCATGGAAATCTTGCTTTCTCCTTCAAGACTGGAGAAAATTACTTATTCTTGCACAGGACAAATTCACACTTTAACAGCGCATTCAGACAGTTGCATTACTCGTTCTAGGATACCATCGCAATCCTCGGACTGGCTGTCGGCTCTCCTGACCTGAGCTTGACAGGTGTATGGAAATACATGCTATCACGCTCCGGTCAGGAGATTACAGCCAGCTGAGAATTGCGATGGTATCCTTACGAGAGTAATACGGCCATCTGATTGTGCCCTAAAAGTGATTTTGTCCTCCGACACCTTTAGGGTAATGTGCACACGTTGCGGATTTCGATGCGTTTCCGCAGCATTTTTGGAAGCGCGGAATTGCCTCAAATCTGCAGTGCAGAGTGCACACAATGTTAATGAATGGGAAATGCAAAAACGCTGTGCACATGCTGCGGAATCACAGAGTATGATTTTCTGAAGCATGTCAATTCTTTTTGCGGATCCGTAGCTGCGGTTTCCGATCTGGCACATTACAAAATTCTCTCCCTCTCACAAGCACAAGGGAAAAAGTTCACAACAAAAACACACTATAATCCACAGGAAAACTGCAAGGAATCCGCATCAATTCCGCTGGAAAACAGCATGCGTTTTACCTTGCGTTCTCTGCCAAGAGATGAGGATTCTCTGCAGAAAAATCTGCAGATCGATCTGCAACATCTGCAAATACCAGGGCTGTGGAGTCGGAGTCGTGGAGTCGGTATAAAATGGACCGACTCCTAAAATATATAATAAATTGGGTACAGTAGTTCAATGCAGAATGTGCTGAATATTTTTTCATAGGAATTTGGGAAAGTTATGAAATGTCCTATAAATGGCTGTTCGATTCCTGATCTAAGGCTACATTCACACAAGAACAGGTTCTTGCCATTGTAACGGACGATGCTTCAAACATGATAAGTACAACTAAACTGATGAATGAGAGTAAACAACAGCTAGAAGAAAATGTAGGATTCAGTATGTTTGAGATGGAAGGTCACAGTACTGTTCATGAAACTGAGGAACAAACAGATATTACAACAGAAGAACAGCAAAATTATACTGTAGAAATAGATGATCTTGTTGAAGCTGCTTCAAAACACTTTCCTATTCATCACATGCGCTGTGTTATGCACCCGCTGCAGCTGGCAATAAGAGATAGTCTGCAAGAGGGACATGCTGGAAATCTGATTGGAAAAGTGAGGAAATTGGTTATTACCGCCAGAACCCCTAAAATTGATTCCATCTTAGAGAGATGTGCTGGGAAAGGGGCAATTGTCGATCAAGCCACTCGGTTTAATGATTGAGCGATTGCTTGAACTAAAACCATTTCTTAAAGATATGGTGAACCCTCAGGTAACCCTAAATGAAGGTCAATGGACACAGGTGGCTGAACTGAAGGAATTGCTTAATCACCCATTTACCGTGACTAAAAAATTACAAGTTGAGGATTTAACTCCTGGCATTTTCATATGGGAGTGGAAGAACTTGCTATTTTGCCTGTCCCAAAGAGGAGGTTTAATCGCAGATGGCATTTCTGCTTCAATGAAACGGAGCGAGACACAGCTATTAAATAAAATTTTTCTGTCAGCTGTTTATGTGGACCCAAGTCATCGCATACTGCTTGATGATCAACAGCTTACTAAAGGAAAAGAAGCTCTGATTGAGGTAGTAAGGATGAGTGACCTACAAGAGGGCTGCCAGGCGCAAGAGGACTTGGGTCCTGACAGTGCTACTGCTGCCATATCTTCATCCTCATCAGATGAGGAGTTTGACCTTGACAAGTATTTGGATGACATGGAGCAGGAAAAAGATTTCACTCTGTCTCCTATAGCAAGCAGATTGACCATATTTCAGCAAAGTGTTTCACTTGCTCTCATAGAAACAGAAAAAAATCAACCATTCATCAAAACTGACTGCGCATGAGGCAATTCCTTTATACCCGGGAATTGTTACAGATGTTGCCCATGTAGTTACGGCTTTGCCTCCAACCCAAGTTAGTGTAGAGGTTGTTCTCTAGCCTTAAAATTATTAGGCCAGATTTGAGGTAATCTATGAAGGAGGGTCTGATTGAGGCAATTCTATTTCTTAGAACAAATTCACAAACTGTACAAATGTTATTTAGTATGTTTTTGTTGAAAACTGTTTTTTTGCCACATAGTTTATTACATAGTGCGTGTGTATATATTATATATACACATATACACACACAATATGTTTATACACAGTATATGCAATCGATATTACATAGTGTATTACATATTTACAATTTATTACAGTTTTTTGTGTTCTAAAGTTGTATTCCAATAAATATATATATTATGTTCTATCTAAATATCTAGATTATTGCATCATAAAAATGATTAAATGTCTGATGTTCACATTGTACTACAATAAATTTTTCACTTAAATATAAGCAATATATGTGGGAGTCGGAGTCGTGGAGTCGGTGTAAGGGAAATTGAGGAGTCGAAGTCGCAGGTTTGGCTTACCGACTCCACAGCCCTGGCACATAACCTTACTTTATTCACATACCCCTTTGTCCCAGTATTTGCTTATTACCTTCAGATGGCACTACTCTCAGTTAACATTTTTTTTTTTTTGCCGGAAGGCATTTCCTGGATCAACAGAGCCATTCTGTATCCTAACTGATTAAAAGTTGGACTCTGGGGTCCCAAAACCTGAGTATTATCAACTGGCTCAGTTGACTATCTGCCATGCACAAAATGAACCACCTCTGTGATCCTGAAAGCTCCAAAATAACACCCTCCCTCCTGAGAAGAATGGCAGCCCAACAATTATCTTGGCTATTTCCACGGCCAATCCTTATATCCCTCATCTTCTTGAATGCAAAAAACAAACTTAATATTTGGGAGAAAAAAAAGGGATTTTTGTGTACTCACCGTAAAATCCTTTTCTCCAAGCCAATCACTGGGGGACACAGAGACAGTGGGTGTTATGCTGCTGGCCACTAGGAGGACACTAAGTAAACCAGAAAAAAGTTTGCTCCTCCCCAGCAGTATACACCCTCTCGCTGGCTGAGATTTCTCCAGTTCGGTGAAAAAAGCAGGAGGAGCCTAAACAGTCAATAATAACCATAACTAAGTCAAAGCCTAAGAATGCTACAATGAGACAATAGGCTAAACAGGGTGGGTGCTGTGTCCCCCAATGATTGGCTCGGAGAAAAGGATTTTACGGTGAGTACACAAAAATCCCTATTTCTCCAACGCCTCATTGGGGGACACAGACAGTGGGACGTCCTAAAGCAGTCCCTGGGTGGGGAGCATACATCTGGTAATACCCCATGTACCACTGAGTCAACACTGAGGTACTGCCGATTGCAGGCTGCGTCTGCCGAGAGCTGCATCCGCAGAGGCCTGAGAATGAATTAGGCAATGTTTGTAAAGGTATGCAGACTGGACCAAGTCGCAGCCTTGCGAACCTGTTCTGCCGAGGCCTGGTGCCGAATGGCCGAAGAGGCGCCACTGACCAGGTAGAGTGCACCTTAATCCCCACTGGGACAGGCGCGTTCCTGATACAGCAGGACTACTGAATCGCCAGGGGAATTGCTTTTGACACGGCTAGACCCTTCCTATGCCCCTCTGGAAGCAAAAACAGGGCATCTGACTTGTGGAAGGGAACCGTCCGCGAGATGTATCGTCTCAGCACCCTAACCACATCCAGGGTATGGAGGGCCTTCTCAATGTGATGGACTGGCACCAGACAAAAAGAAGGGCAAAACATTTTCCTAGTTGAGATGGAAAGAGGAGACGACCTTGGGCAGGAAGGACGGAGACATCCTGAGAACTACCTTTTCCTGATGAAAAATTCAGGAACGGAGAACGGCAGGACAGAGCTGCTAATTCCAAAACTCGTCTGATTGACGTAATTGCCACTAGAAAGACCACCTTCCAAGAGAGGACGGACAGTGACACGTCTTGCAGTGGTTCGAAAGGAGCCTCCTGTAAGGCCCCGAGAACCAGGTTAAGGTCCCATGATTCCAATGGCCTTCTATAAGGAGGCACCACATGGGAAATGCTCTATATGAACGTCTTGACCTGAAGTTTGGTGGCAATTTTTCGTTGGAAAAGCACCAACAAGGCCGAAATTTGACCCTTGAGCGAGTTAAACGCGAGGCCTGATTTTAAACCAGATTGAAAGAATTCCAATATGGCTGGAATGGAAAAACACCAGAGGTGATCGACCATGATCCTTGCACCACGAAAAGAAGGTTTTCCATGTGCGGTGATAGATGCACATGGACACAGGCTTCCTAGCACTAAGCATGATGGAAATCACGTCGTGAGAGAACCCAGCCTGTGCTAAAATCCAGGATTCAACGGCCACACCGTCAAAGACAGGGCCCCGGAGTTCTAGTGGTAAATCGGGCCCTGCGAGTGTAGATCCATGTAATCTGGAAGTCGCCAGGGGACGTCGGCGACTAGTTGTATTAGTTCTGCATACCATGCTCGGCGCGGCCAATCTGGTGCGACAAGGATCACTGGTACTCCCTCCGCTCTGATCTTCTTGATGACCCTCCGAAGCAAGGGAAGAGGAGGGAAGATGTACGGGAGCCGGAACCGGTGCCATGGCAGAACTAGGGAGTGCGCTCCGATGGCGCATGGATCATGCGATCGGGCAATGAACCGAGGAACCTTGTTGTTTAGTCTTGAGGCCATGAGATCCAAATCTGGAGTCCCCCAAAGACGACAAATCTGTTGAAAGACATCCGGATGAAGAGACCACTTGCCCGAGGCAATGCCTTGGCGACTGAGAAAATCTGCCGCCCAATTTTCTACGCTCAGCCCAATGGAGGATGTGACTCGCTTCGTGCACGGCCACCCTGCTCCGGGTACCTCCCTGGCGGTTGATATAGGCTACAGCCGTGGCGATGTCGGATTGGATCCTGATGGGGTGACCTACGAGGAGATGGTGGAAACTCCATAGAGCTAATATGATCGCTCGTATCTCCAAAATGTTGACGGGGAGACTGACTCTCGGATTGACCAATGACCCTGTGCCGTTTGGAGATGAAAGACCGCACCCCAGCCAAGGAGACTTGCGTCGGTGGTTACTACCAAGCATCCTACTGGGAGAAAAGACCTCCCTTGATTCAGGGAGGACCTCAGTGTCCACCACCTGAGGGATTGCCTGACCCGCAAGGACAGAGGGATCAGACGGTCAAGGGAGAACGGGTTCTTGTCCCAAGCTAACAGCAACACATGTTGTAAGGGACAGAGGTAGAACTGTGCAAATGGAACTGCTTCCATCGCTGCCACCATCTTTCCGAGAACTCCCATGCTGAAACGAATGGAGTGAGAAAACGGTGGGGAAAGAGTCTGCGCTGCCTGTTGTAAGGCTTGGGTCTCTCCTGGTCTCTCCTGTTGTCCAAGATCATTCCTAAAAAGGGAAATCTGCTGAGCCGGTTTTGGGAAACACTTTTCAAAGTTTATCTTCCACCCCAGGCGACAAAGTGTATTTACTGTTATCCACGGATTCCTCGCAGGCTGGAAGGGACGGACCTTTGATGAGCAGGTCGTCCGGATACGGTAACACCACCACTCCCCGAGAGTGGAGAATGGCCATGACAGCCGCCATGACCTTGGTAAAGACCCTGGGGGCGGCGGCGAGTCCAAAGGGCAAGGCAACGAACTGGAAGTGTTCCTCGTGAATTGCAAAAAGCAGGAACTGCTGGTGGGACGGGCAGATCGTAATGTGATGGTAAGCGTCCTTGATGTCGATGATTGGAGCTCTCCTTTTTCCATGGAAGCGTCAACTGAACGGAGAGATTCCATTCGGAATCGCCGTACCTTGACAAACTGATTTAACAGTTTGAGATCCAGAATGGGTCGCATCGCCCCGTCCTTTTTTGGAACCACAAAAAGGTTTGAATCTAATCCCCTGAACCTTTCATGATGAGGGACCGGAATGATGACTCCGTCCCTTAGCAGAGCCTGAATAGCGCAAAGGAAGGCTCTTGTCTTTTTCTTGGCGGGAGAGGAAAGGAAAAACCGAGTTGGAGGGGGAGAAGAAAATTCTATCTTGTATCCGGAGGATACCAGTTTCTTGACCTACTTGTCATCATTGGGTAGATCTATGAGATTTGGCTCCCCTAGATCCAGAAGCCCTAGGCCTGGGTTTCCAAGAGCGGTTAGGTCTGTATGACACCTGGGAGCCTCCGTCTCCGCGAGGGGACCGAACTGATCCAGAAGAGAAGGTAGAAGATCACCTACCGAGTATTGTTGCGAGAAGATCGAAAACTCGTTGGCTGTTGGTTGCAAAACGGCCGAACAGCCCCTATTGTTGAGGAAGGAATTTACTTTTTCCCCCGGTAGTATCAGAAATGAGCTGGTCCAGTTTCTCTCCAAAAAGACGACCCGTTTGAAAGGGGAGAGAAGTCAACGATCTTTTAGGTGTGGCATTCGCACGCCAGCCGCGAAGCCATATGGCTCTTCTAATAGAGATCACATTAGCGGCAGTTTGAGCCGTGCAATTGGCGGCATCAAAAGAAGCGTCTACTACAAAGTCAGCTGCGTGAATTATCTGCCTGGCGACAGTGGTTGCCTCCGGAGGAAGACTGGTGCCCTGGAAGTAATCAAGACTTCTGCCCAAGCGGCCATTGCCTTAGTGACCCAAATTGCCGCGAAAGATGGAAAAAAAACGCTGCTCCTGAAGCTTCAGAAAACTGAACGGGCAAGGTAGTCAATTTAACAATCGGAGGGGTTTCTGACTGAGGAACCCTCAGAAACAGATAGGAGCGTTTTAGAAGCAAGACGCGATACAGGAGGGTCCACCAGAGGGGACTGTAACCAATCCTACATTAGGTCTGGATGAAAACGGTATTTAGTCTAAGTAGACTTTTGCCCTGTGAACCGCTCATGTGGCCGATCCCTATGTTTCTGGATGGCTGGTAAATAACGTGCGCACACGCTAGGTTTTCTTAAATGAGATAGGGTGTGCAGGAGCGGGAATATTTTCCTCATCCAACCTCAGAATCCTGTTGACTGATTCTATAAGAGAATCAAGCACCTCTTGATCAGTTGGGGGATTCTGAGGGGCTGACGTGTCAGATTCTAATTCAGAGTCGTGCTCGCTGTGAACCTCAGGAGAGGGAGAGCGAGAGACAGGAGTCACAGATGCTGAGGCGCGATCGTGACTAGGGGACGCGTCATGGGTCCACTTTCAAGAGACCTGACCATCCCTTGAACGAGTACGGCCCCTGCTGGTGGATGGTTCCCGGCCGACGCCAGAGCCCTTCTCGGGAGGTAAGGACGCTTTCTGACTTTAAGAGTCCTCCCGGAGGGAGAATACAGCCTGGTCAGAGACTCCACCGACCGTGACAGGGACGCAGCCCACTCAGGGGTACTAAACGCAGGAGGCCTGTCACCAGCGGCGGTGATGCTGAGGAGCGAATGTGACTAGGGGACGCGACATGGGACCGCTTTCTAGAGACCTGACCATCCCTTGGACGAGTATGGCCCCTGCTGGTGGACGGTTCCCAGCCGACGCCAGAGCCCTCCTCGGGAGGTAAGGACGCTTTCTGACTTTAAGAGTCCTCCCGGAGGGAAAATATAGCCTGGGTCAGAGACTCCACCGACCGTGACAAGGACGCAGTCCACTCAGGGTTACTAAACGCAGTAGGCCCGTCAGCAGCGGCGGCGAGGGACATTGGAGCGCAGGTCAGGGCGCAGTCCATGCATAACGGATTAGTCTGTGCACTGGGTAAGGCAGACTTGCAAGCTGTACACACGGTAAAAAATGCAGTGTGCTTCTTAACAGCCCGTTTAGCCTCCTTAGATTGAGGCATAGCGCTCCTGAAAGGGTTAACGGCAGAGTGTGTCTGCAGCTGCAGGGAATGTGCCAGGAAGGGGTTAAGCTTTAATCTGAGGGCAGATGCAGCTTAACCACGGTCCTGTGCTGGGTCCCCCGGGAGGAAAAACGGTGGGCCCTGTGGCATTAGCCGGTATCCGGCTATCCAGAGCAGGCATAGAGCTCATGGAAGGGTTAAAGGCAGCTGAAGACATGGCCCCCGAGAAAAGAATTGCGCGTCTCGTAAGTAATGAGAGGCGCCAAGACGAGGGGGTGGCGACGTTAGCGCGGGTGGCGCTAATCAAATTGCAGCCTAGTAGGCCAGGGACTAAATTTTTGGCCTACCCTCGGTAGGCGCCGGGGGAGGGGAGTGGGCAGCGCCATTCAAATAGCGGACCCGACCCCATACCTTCACTCCTGTGCTCAGGCAGGTCGTTGCTGTCCGGGGTCTTCCAGCTGCAGGTGTGGGTCTCATCCTCCGGGCGATGTAGCAGAGCTGGAGGAAGTCTTAAAGGGGTATTGCTCAATCGATCCACCCTGTGGCCGGGGGATGGAGAGCTCTGGGGCTGATTCAGGGCATATGAAAAAGCGCTGCTCAAGTCCTTCTCCATGCACTTCTGTGCTACGTCCTGTTGCGCTTGCCCTCGAATCCGTGGAGTGCCGACCGTAAGGGAACCATCGTCAGAGGAATCAGCCCCATTCGTCGCAGGAAAGTGTATGGGGAGGTATACTCCATGTGCTTGCCTGTTGGTTCGGGGGAGAGCGGGCCGTAGAAAGGAACCGTCGCCCCCTTCACTCCGTTAATTAAAAAAATAAAAATTAACAAAAATTTCAAAAATTAAAATGGTGGGGTCTGAAACCAGACCCAAGTGCCTCCTACAGACACTAAGCAAAGAACTGGAGAAATCTCAGCCAGCGAGAGGGTGTATACTGCAGGGGAGGAGCTAACTTTTTTTCTGGTTTACTTAGTGTCCTTCTAGTGGCCAGCAGCATAACACCCACTGTCTGTGTCCCCCAATGAGGTGTAGGAGAAATAAAAAAAACAAACAGGTTTGGATTACTCTTAAGGGAAGAGACGAGTCATGGCACATGGTTAACGAGAAGTTGACAGCATTGTTGATCAACAGAGGGCAGGTCTGGGCTCCTTGGGTGGAATAACGAAGGTCTATCTCTCCGTTTTGTCTCTCGCTCTTTCAGCTGTGGCCTCGGCCCATTTCAGAGTGATCTCCCCTTCACACCTATCTTAGTAGGCCACCTCCCCTTTTACCTTCGCTAACACTTTTTGGAAGCCTTGTTAGCATATGTTGATCCATATTGGAAAAAATGGGCAACACTATGGTCCTTTCTAGAACTTGATCACGGCCAATACAGATGGTGGAGAGCATGCGCTATTAACGGCAGTCAGCTACCAGAGTACATGCTCCACTATCCTGCAGCCGCCATGATTTTGTGCCATGGTTATTCTCCCACCTTCTAATACGGTCATGTTGGTACTCCTATGAGTAGACCATTATTTTGTTGGTAACATACTTTTCCAACAGAAAATGACCAGTTTAAGAAAAAGGAAGCCTACCTGAAGTAAATGTCGGTATTTTGTTTTCGGAGCCATCAGCTGAGGTAGTGTTCGGTCCTTCATCTGTGTGCTTATTAATGTCTCTTTTTGTCTTGGTAGTTTCCTCAAACGCTTTAAGTTTGTTGCTGGACTCAGACACAGGACGGTCAATTATAGCTCCCTGGCTGCTTTCGGATGGGACATCTATACTGGAGTGTGAGGCTTTTTCTGTGTCAGATACTTGTGCAGCTACAGGTAAGGCAGCAGTTTCAATGTTGTTTGTAGAAAGAACGTTAACTTTTCTGTCTTCTAGATTTTCTTCTGTCTTTTCTACATCAGACATATGCTGCTTCACTTGCACTGCCCTACTATCTAATATTGTGCTGCTTGCCACACTGTGGCTCCCTGTAAGAGACGCCTGAGACTCCACTGAAGTCCTAGTGTCAAAGTCTCTGGTGCAATGGGATTCTTGGTTAAAATCTTCAAGTTTCTCTACCGCTTTAGCACTAAGTGTAAGAGACAATGGTGCACCATGCCCAGATATAACAGTCTGCACTGATGGGCAAGGAGTACATTCATCTTCTGAAGTTCTATGCAATGAAAACTCTGGTGCAATGCTGACACTTGTAACACTTTCTACTACTACTACTACTTCACTAACTCTTTTTACTTCAGTTTGGGCAACTGCAACTTGTTCTTGACATTTTTGTGGCACTGACTCTTCCTTGCCCTGTTGTTTCTTTACTGTCTTTTCCTCTTCAACCTGTTCCAGCAACTCTGCTTTTTTCTCAACCCGCTCCTCAGCAATTGCCTTTTCCTCAAACTCTTCTTTGGCAACTGCCTCTTCCTCGATTACAGCATCTACCAATTTCTCTTCAACCCTTTCCTGCGCTAATACCTCTTCTTCGACCCTCTCCTGCGGCATTGCCTCTTCCTCGACCAATACCTCTCCCTTAGCCTCTTTCTCCGCCAATGTCTCTTCCTCAAGCCCTTCATCCACCAATGCGTCTTCCTCAACCCTTTCCTTCACCAATGCCTCTTCCTCAACCCCTTTCTCCGACAATGCCTCTTCCTCAACCCTTTCCTTGGCCAATGCCT
Source organism: Dendrobates tinctorius (assembly GCF_039654945.1). Taxonomy (NCBI): domain Eukaryota; kingdom Metazoa; phylum Chordata; class Amphibia; order Anura; family Dendrobatidae; genus Dendrobates; species Dendrobates tinctorius. The sequence continues at coordinate 9,960,811 of NW_027361707.1, read as the reverse complement.
CTTCCTCAACCCCTTTCTCCGCCAATGCCTCTGCCTCAACCCCTTTGTCCACCAATGCATCTTCCTCAACCTCTTCGTCCACCAATGCCTCTTCAACCCTTTCCTGCGACACTTCCTCTTCCTCAACCCCTTCGTCAGTCAATGCCTCTTCTACCCTTTCCTGCGCCAATGCCTCTTCCTCGACCCCTTTCTCTGCCAATGCCTGTTCTTCCATTCCTTTCTCTGCCAATGCCTGTTCTTCCATTCCTTTCTCTGCCAATGCCACTTCTTCGACTTTTTCCTGCGGCACTACATCTTCCTTGACCCCTTCCTCCAATATCTCTTCCTCGAACTTTTCCTGCACAAATGCCCCTTCCTTAACCCCTTTGTCCACCAAAGCCATCCGCTCCATCATTCCTTCCTCCATCAATGCCTCATCCTCGACCCTTTCTTGTTCTAATGTCTCCTCTTCAACAGTTTCCTGCGGCAAAGCCTCCAACAATGCCTCTTCCTCTACCTTTTCCTGTGCCAATGCCTCCTCGTCAATCTTATCCTGCGGCACAGCCTCTTCCTCGACCCCTAACACCACCAATGCCTCTTCCTCAACACTTTCCTGCGCTAATGCCTCCTCTTCAACCTTTTCCTGCGGCACCATCTCTTCCTTAATCCCTTTGTCCAACAATGCCTCCTCCTTCTCCCCTTCATTCGCCAATGCCGCCTGCTCCATCATCCCTTCCTCCGCCAATGCTGCCTGCTCCATCAATGCCTCACCCTCGAACTTTTCCTCTGCCAATTCCTTCTCCTGAACATCTTCCTCCGTCAATGCCTTCTCTTTGACTCCTTCCTCCATCAATGCCGCTTCATCACTTGCTTCATCCATTGCCTCTTCCACAACCCTTTCCTCCTCCAATGCCTCTTCCACAGCCAGTGTTTCTTCCTCAACCCCCTCGTCCATCACTACTTCTTCCTTGATGCCTTCCTCTGCCAATGCTTCTTCCTTAACACTGTCCACTATCTTTTGCTTGATTCTTTTCTCCACCACTAACTCTTTCTTGACTATTTCATCCTCTACTGCTTCTTCAACCAATTCCTGCGTTATTGTCTCCTCTTTCACCATTGCCTCTTCTACAATTTGTACTTCCTCAACCAATTTTTCCACAACTGCCTCTTCAACCTGGTTTTCCTCAACTGGCTTATTTATGGCTCGCTCTTCCTCAAACGGTTCTTCTGTAACTGTTGCCTGTACCCGTTCTGTCACCATTTCCTCACTCAACTGTTCCTCGACTTCCTGAAATTGTTTTTCTGCCGCTTTCTCTTCAACCCATTCCTCCACTACTGTCTCTTCATCTACTCGTTCCTTCAAAAATGCTTCTTCCTCAAGCCGTACTGCTGCCTCTTGCTCAACCATGTGGTTTGTGACATTCAATGGGACCTCTGCAGTATGCATCAAAAGACTGGAATTATGATCCACAGTAATTGAAAATGAAGAATCTTCGCTTGCAGTGCCAGTACTTGTGACAAACCCTTCCCCTTCTTCTTCATCTTCTTTAGCTCCAGTACTTGTGATGGCGCTTTCGTCATCCTCTGTAGTGACTCTGGAGTCTATGCTTGCAGCTCTACTTATGATATTGCTGCTCTCAGTGCTTTCCGTAGCACAGCATGCACTATTTTCTTGCTTTACACCCTCAATTTCTTCAGAAATACCAGTACTTGTAACAGCACCTTCACCTTCTTCCACTACAGGTCTCGATTCTTCATGCTCAACTACTATAGCAATATCGTCAAACTGTGCATCCTCAGCAGCGGCATCTCTCTCGGGATCTTCAGTGTCCCGGTTATCAGCAGACGCCTCAGACTCTTGATGTTCAGTTATATCAAGATCACTTGTATGAGAGACAGCCTCTTCTTCAACAGGACAATAAACCGAAATATTGCCTATATCCAAGGTGACTGTTTTATCAGCACAAGTAACATGACCATAAGCTTCTGAACTGTCCCTACTACCAGGTGACACTATTGCTCCAGTACCAGCACTAGTTACCACACCATCAGTTTCCCTATCTCCAACCTGCCTAGATACAATACAGATGTGTTTTTGTTCTTCAGAGCTTGCACTGCTCACAGCATCTTCCTTTTCATAGCTTACATCATTTTCTCCATCATCGGAGTATGCCTCAATTATTCCTGGATCAATATTTGCATCTACCCCTGAAAGACGATCTACAATATCTTCTGCAGTACCAGAAATAACAATGCTGCTGTGGTTATCTGCAAAGCTTGATTCTACTGACATGTCTAAGGTGACACAGATGCTTTCATTGCCTACAGCTTCGTCATTTTCCCCAAGATCGTTTTCTCTTTCCGTGCTTGAGGATGTTGTCGCATCGTCAACAGGCCTGTTGATTGATGCTTCGGCTTGGATTTCTTTGACTAGGCCATCACTGAAGCTTGAAGAACTGGCAGCTTCGTCATTTTTGCATGGATCCAAAGCCTGTACCTCTTCTTCTAAACTGCTACCCATGATGTAATCTGAGGATGTGGCATTATTATCATTATCAAAAGAAGATTCCAGGGCGTTACTAGAACTGGCAGCTGTAGCTTCACTATTCACATCATGATCCATAATCGCACCAGAACCATTGCTAATAGTTGTGGATGTGGTGGAATAAGTATTGTCAGAAACACAAGCGCAAGTTTTATCATCTTCTATGCTGCTATCCATCATGTCGCTTGATGTTGCCGTCTGGTCATTGGCCTTATCTGCACTTTCTGCATTCTCTTTAGTCCTATTTGCAGCCACTGTGCTTGACGATGCAGGAATTTCATCATTTCTTACTGCGTCTTCCGTGCCCATGTCTAAAACATCGGAAGATGTTGCAGTACCTGTACCTAAGTCTGTAGTACATCTTATGATTAAATCCTCTTCTGTACTGCTGTCCATTGCGACACTTGACGATGCGGCAGGCTGAGTATTCGTGTACAGATGTAAAATGATGCCATTTCTAGTTGAGTTGCTGGATGAAGTTGCTGTCGTATCGGTACTATTTCCAGGAGATGATCTGTCAAAGTGATCGGTGCTGAGGTTCATGGCGATACTTGAAGATGCCGTAGCTTCTGTGTTTTCTGAGGTTATTATGGCTGGGTGATTTGTAATACTTTGTCTAAAATAGCTTGAAGATGATGCCGCCTCCTCAGTAGAAGTTTGTGTTAAAAGCAAAGGATCTCTGCTGCTTGAAGATGCTGTATTGTTCTTACTCTTTTTCAAGTATTTGCTGCTTTGACCTCTTCCAGTGCTAGAACAACTCGAGGTGTTTCCAGAGTACAGGTTGCTGCCGATGGACGCTTCAGTACTGCTGTCCATGGCTAGATCAGATGAATTTCCCGGATATTCCTTAGGAGTTCCAGAGGAGATAAAGTTTGTACATGTGTCATTCATGCCATCTCGCTCTGTGCTTGACGTGGCTCCCGTATTTTTGCTCTCCTCGGCATTACCAAATATATAGTTATTAGGAAGACTACTAGAAGAACTTGCTGCGTTGTCACTCTCTCTTTCTAAAGAGTCATCAGTCATGCTGTTATCCGTTAAATTACTAGACGACGCTGCAACATGTTCGCTATCAATTTCGGACGAAACCAGAGAGACCTCAAAGTTCAAACCCCTACTGCTGTCAATCACACTACTTGAAGAGGTGGCCGTGTGCCTTTCTGATATCCCAAGACCACCATCAATTTCGGCTGTGATGATAGAAGAGGTTGCCGCTTGTGTAGTTATATTTTCGGAATTGGCAAGCACGCAGTAACTTTCTGAAGAGGTTGCTATATTCACAATGGCACTTCTGAGGCCCTCTGTGGTGTCAGAAGACGTCGCTGGGTGGGTGTTGTTAAGCGATTCTGCATTGTTGGATGAAGAGGCTGCATTCTCCGGAGTACTTTCTGAAGAGTCTCTGGTAGCACTGGATGTTGCAGGCTTAAAGGTAATGATACTCACTTGCTGTGGAAGAATATTATTGGTGCTTTGAGAACAAGTTTCTGAACTTTCGGTATTGTCATGGAACAAGTTTCTATCGGTGCTTGAAGTAGTGGTGGCATCTTCAAAGCTATTTTCTGATAACATTGTGAAATCTCCATCATCTTCGACAAAGTTACCGTCTGCAGAAGCCGAAGAAGTATATCCCCTGCTTGTATCAAGATTTACAGTGTCCATGTCTATGCTACATTTATCGGCGGTAACGCCTAATGCAATATTTGACGACGTGGCAGTGTCATCACTAAGAAGCCTTAATTCATTGGTAGTGTCTATAACAGAGCTGGAAGAAGTGGCAGCATCTTCACATTCAGTTTCCTTTACACTCTGATTATCAATCTCAAAATGCACAGAGGTATTGCTACCGACCTGTCCCAGACTTGTTTCCATAAGGCTACTTCCAACATTTCTTTCTGTACAAGTCACGCTCACAAAACCAGCACCTCTTCCAACAACTGCAGAGCAGTCTTCTGCGGAGTTAGATCTCTCAAAATGTTCCATCTCGTATGTGTGATTTTCTATAGCAGAAGCTTCCCTTTCTAAACTATTTCCAGTGACTAGGTTATCATGCTCCACAGAATCAATCTGAACTGGGATACTTCCAGTTTCTTTTTTGTTCGCTTCTTTTGTGCATTTTCCATCTTCTTCAGCAAGGTCACTAGTTGAAATCTCCCCGTCATTGGAATCGGTAATTTCAGAGTATACTCCATCAGGAGAAGAACTGGAATTATCAATATTACTGGGTTCTGAGGCAAATTCACTCGGCCCCTGAGCAGAATCTTCTAGCTCTCTGGGTTGCAAGGGACCTCTGCCGAAAATCTCGTAGAAGGAATTACTCAACTTCATGGCAAGAATTCCTGTATTGCTCTCATTGTGGATAGCAACAGCATTTTGTGAATGTTGCATGCTCAATTTATTACGCTCACTGCAGTTTGATGCATATGCGTCCTTCTCAACATTTGCAGTTCTAATCAGTAGTGAAGCTGTAGTATCCTTGAAGGCACTTCCGCTATCCTTTGCATCACTGCTTGCATGTTTTACCTTGGATTTCAGAGTAATAGATTTCTTTGAGGTAGTAGCCTCAGCAAATGAATGAAGGCTTGCATTAGCAAGGTTGGATATAGATTCTGCAGACTCAATATTTCTCCTTTCTGCGCTTTCTACATTTAATCTTCCAGGCTTTTTGTCCTCTCGAGGTCGTGCCACATCTTTTGACTCCCCGGTTATGGTAAGACTTTGAGAGTCACTTTGACTTTCTGATTTATTTCCCTTTTTGGTACTGACACCTTTAAAACTTTCACTTTTATGCTCAGAGCCAGATTTCTTACTTGATTTCCGATCTGAGCTGCTTGCACGGTCTTGGGTTCTTTTGTCCGCTAGATACTTAGGGAATCTTTCCTCTGTTTTGACACTTTCACTTTTTCGACGCTCATCTTTATGACTGTGCTTCGATCTAGAGGCTTCGGTATATTTCTTATCCGACTTCAGAGTGTCGCGGTCCTTGCTGTCCAACCGAGCTCTCTCCTTCGATTTATCGCTATGTTTGGACTTCTGACCAGCATCTTTGGCAGCATTGCTGGAATTCTGAGCAATGGCATTTTCCCTTCGCTCATCTTCTTTATCTTCAGATTTCGATCTGTGATACTTCTCGGTTGATTTTTCTCTTTCACTCTTTTGATTTGCCTCTTCATGGTCACTAGGTTTAGGCGATTTACTACTGCTTTTAAACTTCGCCTTGGCTTGACTCTTCTCTTCAGAAGAGCCGTGTATTTTCTTTCTGTCTTTAATACTTTCTTCTTGCCTTGAGTTATCAGAATTGGCAGAGTCCACTTCATTTTTCTCATCAGCTAAAGGCTTGGGTTTCTTCTCTGATGAACTATGTGACCATTTAAGCTCTCTGTGTTGTCGGGAATCACTACCTGATCGCTTATTCCGGTTCTCAGGTCTGGACTTTTCGGTGGACTGATGTCTCTCTCTTTTACTGCTGTCAACTTTGTCAATATGATCAGATCTCTCATCTTTGCTGGATAAAGACAACTTTCCGTCAGCCTTTTGCTTATTTTTCCGGTCAGTTCGCTCTTCGGAGCTGGATTTACTTTGACTGTGTTTACTTGGCTGTTCTTCATCTTTTGAAGTTCTCTTAGATTTTTGAGAATCCGAGTCATCAGTTGTTTGTCTATGTAAACTGTCCAACTTATGTCTGTGTTTCGAGGCTGAACGCTCCTCTGAGTAAGTCCTTTCACGTTCACCTTTAAAAGACTTCAGCTCCTTCCTTGGCATGCTCTTGGCATTCTGCGAATCTCCATCGTCACCATCCCTTTTTGAATGCTTTTCAGGTCTGCTTACGTTTTTAGACTTGGGATAATCTTCAGGAGCAGAATCTAATCGCTCCATGTGTTTCCGAGTATCTGAGGTTTCAACGTCTTGCGTCTTTTCTAAAAAGGTTTTTTTCTTGAATTCCTTTTCTCCTCTGGAATCGTTTTTACTTTGCTCTGTAGATTCTAGGAGCTTCCTTGATGCTTTGTTAGGGTCACTCCTTGTAGTATTTGACTTGGGCTCCCTCGTGGATGAGGAAGATCTGTCCAGTGACTAGCAAGATAAGAAAAATAAATCAGTTTTATTAAAACAAATCAATCATTTCATGTTATAAACCAGTAGAGCAGCAAACAAAGGGAACCAGTCAGCTTGCTCTATATAAAACAAGTAGGTAATCTGGCTGAATAGACACTAGCCCACCAATAAAAACAATACCTTTTTAGTAGCCATCTCTGACATGCCAGTCATGAGTAGTTTAGCATACAAGCAATATGTAAAATCAGGCTGGAAGTGCATGTGGGCGGCAATCCATTTGGACATTATTTTAAAGTTGATTTCCACACACACTTAAAAAAAAAAAAAAAACCAACAACAAAACATGGATTTTTGTGTACTCACTGTAAAATCCTTTTCTTCGAGCCACTCATTGGGGGACACAGGATCAAGGGTGTTATGCTGCTGCCACAAAAAGATAGCTCCTCCTCTGCAGTATAAACCACACACACTGGCTCCAGTCGAACCAGTTCCATGACAAAGCAGTAGGAAAACAAGAATATATGAGAGCATACCAAGGTCAAACCAAAGAACATACTGAATCCGTCAGGCCAACAGTCGGTGCTGTGTCCCCCAAATGAGTGGCTCGGAGAAAAGGATTTTAAGGTGAGTACACAAAAATCCATATTTCTCCTTCGCCTCATTGGGGGACACAGGACCATGGGAAGTGCTAAAGCAGTCCCTGGGTGGGGAACCGACAGGACAGACCAAACCTCATACACTAGCCGCCTAGCGATGCGTTACCGCCGCCTGCAAGATTCGTCTTCAAAGGCTCACATCTGCTGAGGCCTGAGTGTGAATGTTATAGTGCTTCGAGAAGGTGTGCAGACTGGACCAAGTCGCATCCTTGCAAACCTGTTCCGCTGACACCTGGTGTCGAATGGCCCAGGAGGCCCCCACCAAATGAGTGGTTTGTGCCTTAATCCCCGCTGGGGTAGGCTTGCCTCTGACATGGTAAGACTCTTGAATAAGCAAGCGAATCCATCTGGTTATTGTGGACTTGGGCTACTTTCAGATTTGTGTTCGGAGGCACAGCGCAGGGCCGCCGCTAAGCTCCGCCCCCGGCTGCGCCTCCTCCGGTCAGCTCCTCCTTTGATCGCATGACACTGCATGTGAACAGCGTACCCTATAGTTAGTGTTGGGTACGCTGGCAGTGCGCTGGGACGATTTTTCCGACGCTTGCGCCCTTTTGGTGCTGCACTGAGCGCACAAAAACGCACTGTGCTGCATTTTGTGCGCTCGGCACAGCGCCAAAAGGGCGCAAGCACCGGCAAAATCAGCCCAGCACACCCAACGCTAACTATAGGGTACGCTGATCGCATGCAGTGTCATGCGAGCAGAAGAGGAACTGACCGAAGGAGGCGCGGAGCTTAGCGGCGGCCTTGCGTTCCGCCTCCGAACGCAAATCTGAAAGTAGCCTTAGAAGCGGCAAGTCCCTTCCGGTGACCCACAGGAAGAACAAATAAGGAGTCTGTCTTCCGAAAAGATGCAGTCAGTGAGACGAATCGTATGAGAGCCCTCACCAGGTCCAAAGTGTGAAGGGCCCTCTCAAAACGGTGTATTGGTGTCAGACAGAACGAGGGCAAGACAATGTCCTTGTTAAGGAAGGAAGACACCACCTTGGGAAAGAAAGATGGAGACGGCCTGAGAACCACCTTGTCCTGGTGAAAAATTAGGAAAGGAGCTCGACAGGACAGGGCGGCTAACTCCGATACCCGCCTGACTGATGTCACCACGACAAGAAAGGCAACCTTTCATGAGAGGTGAGTGAGAGAGACATCCTGCAGCGGTTCAAAGGGAAACCCCTGTAGAACACCCAGGACCAGGTTAAGATCCCAGGTATCCAACGGCATTCTATAGGGGGGTACCAAATGGGAGACCCCCTGAATAAAAGTCTTCACCTGCAGTGTGGAAACGATCCTGTGCTGGAACAAAACAGACAAGGCAGAAATCTGACCTTTGAGGGAACTAAGCGCTAGTCCCGAGTCCAGACAAGCCTGATGGAACTTCAGAATGGACAGAATGGAGAAAGCGAGATGAGAACGACCACGGTCCCTGCACCATGCGAAAAAATGATTTCCAGGTAAGGTGATATATGCGCACGGATGCAGGGTTCCGGACACTATTCATGGTGGAAACCATTTCGTGGGAGAACCCAGCTTGGGTTAGGACCCAGGATTCAGCGGCCATGCCGTTAAACACAGGGCAGCCGAGCTTTGGTGGCAAATCGGGCCCTGGGGGAGCAAATCTGGTCAATCCGGTAGTCGCCAGGGAACGTAGACGACGAGCTGCACCAACTTGTATCACACCCGGCGCGGCTAGTCCGGAGTGACTAGGATCACTGGAATTCCTTCCGTCTTGATCTTCCTGATGATACTCGGGGGCAATGGAAGCGGGGGAAACACGATGACGACCGGATAATGCCATGAGTCATTGAGCCATGAATCTATGAGACCTGGCTCCCTTAGATCTGGATTGCTTGGGACGGTTCTTCCACGACTGGTTGGATTTATACAAAACCAGGGGGTCCTGTCCCCACAGGAGGAACGCACCGATCCGGAAGAGGTGGTTGTATTGAACCAAACGGGATTGCTGCAAAAAGGATCGGAAACACGTCTGCTGTTGCCGATGAAAAGGTAGTCTAGTCCTCTGCTGGGGGAGGAATTTACCTTTTCCTCCTGTGGCATCCAAGATGAGGTGATCCAGCTTCTCTCTAAATAAACGACCACTCTGGTAAGGCAGAGACGTTAGGGACTTTTTGGACGCAGAGTCCGCTTGCCATTCCCTGAGCCACAGTGCCCGTCTAATGGAGATGGCTTTTGAGGCTGCTAGAGCGGCAGAGTTAGGGGTCGGTCACTATCCTGAATGGTTCTGGTCAGGGTGTCTGACCAAGATTCCATAGCTTTAGCTACTCACGATGCAGCGAAGAGAGAGAGAGAGAGAGAGAGAGAGAGAGAGAGAGAGAGAGAGAGAGAGAGAGAGAGAGAGAGCCGAGCCCGAAGCTTCAAAAACTGAATGGGCAAGATTCTCTGATGGTCCGTTGGGGTCTTTAATGGAAGAACCATCTGGCAAGGATAGGAGGGTTTTGGTGGACAGGTGTGATACAGGTGGATCAACTGGAGGGGGATTCAGCCCATTCCTTCTACAGTTCCGACGAAAATGGGTATCTAGTCTCAAGCTGCTTCTGACCTGCGAAGCGTTAGTTTAGCTGCATAGGGAGCGACCGAACAATGTCCTGAAATTCGGGATGGTTGGAAAAAATCCTATGAGATAGCTTGGTCTTCTTGAAGGACACCGCGTGATCCGAGACGGAATTGGAGTCCTCGTCAATTTTCAAATTCTGGCTGACGGCCCCAATGAGACTCTCCACCGTTGCCTGAAAATCAGGTGAATCTAGATTAAGCAGCATATCGGACTCAGGGTCCTGATTACTGCAAACACCGGGTGAGGGGGAGCGGAAAACTGAGCTCACGGATACCAAGCCATGAGAAGGGCTGGGAAACATGCTATGCACCCATTTCTTAGATGCCTGTGGAGTTTTGATTGAGAACAGACCCTGCTGGTCGACGGATCCTGTGAGGTAGAGGTACCTTCTAAGATAGGTAGACAAATGCCCTGACCCGTGGCGGGATCCTGGAGGGACTCAATTGCTTTAGTAAGAGTAGCCATTGGCTAGTACAGTGACAAAGCCCACTCAGGGTGACTAGGTACACTGGGTTCGGTGGCGGCGGAGGGCTCCTGAGCACAATCGGGATCACAGGCCTTGCAGGTTGGCGAACGCTCTCCCTGTGGCAACGCAGTCTGGCAGGTGGTAAATGAGGTGAAAAACACTTTTGTTAGCCTTCTTGGATGTCTTACAGAGTGACATGGTGTACCCCAGAATGTCCCTGATTCTGCTGATATGCTCCAAAAGGGAAGAGACGGGCTAATGAGTATCTGGCACAGCACAGAGGTCTTACTCCGGTCCTGTGGCCTAGAGTAGGCGGTCCTCCCGATGCACTGTATTCCTCTGAAGTGCAGGCAGGCTATACGTGTAGGGAGCTCGCCTGTGGGTGAAAATGTCCGCTGTACCACAGAATGTCCGGAATTGCAGAGGGACCGTGAGATATAGTGAAGTGGTGTGACCAGAATCCACGTGTGGAGAGGCAGTCGAAAGTAAAGATAGCCACCGAGAATCCAAAGGGGGGGGGGGGTAGAAGTCTCGTTGTGTGCAAGACGCGCCAAGACGAGGGTGGAGGTGCCGTGGCAATGTCAAAATGGGAGGAGCTCCGGGTCACGGCCGAGAATAGGCCTGAGCCTAAATTTTGGACTCCGGCCGGAACTCGCCAGGGGGAGAGAATGCTATGGGGGATAGCGCTTACAGCGTTGCAGGAGCCTTCCGCCGGTGTCGTCGTACTATGCCGGCTGCTGTACCATGTCCCGGACCCACATTTACCAGCGGTGTGCGCCTGGTATGGAACCGCCACAGTGCAGGACCCAGACTGCTTGCATGTCAGCTGTAGCTTGGACGGTGCAGGGAACCCTCCATCCACCATCCCTTTATCAGAGAGGTGGAGCGGGACCGTCCGCCTTCCTTCCATCGCCACTGTTCATCAGTGGTGATGCAGTGGGGGCCGCAGACACCATAAGAGCCTCTGGACATCCAAGGGGTTAATTCCACCAGGATGGGACAGAGCTGGTGGTCCGGCTGTAATAAGCTTGGCAGCAGAGGGGGTTACATGAAGGCGACATTTCATGTTCCCATCTGCTGTATGTGTGGGGAGAGCGGTGCCCTGAAGGGACCCGTCCCCCCTGAAAAAAAGGTCTCAGGCTTGCTGTAGAAAACGAAGCAGGAAGGGGTACGTGGAGGCAACACTCCACGTTCCCGCCTGTTGTAGGTTTGGGGAGAGCAAAGCCCTTAAGGGATCTGTCGCCCCCAGTAATCCTTTGAAGAATGTTGAGGATAAAAATAAAATAAGAAAGCTATAGGTGTGGTCTGAAGATCAGAGCACATGTGCCTCCTACTGACACTAAGCTTGAACTGGTTCGACTGGAGCCAGTGTGTGTGGTTTATACTGCAGAGGAGGAGCTATCTTTTTGTGCCTACTTAGTGTTAGCAGCATAACACCCATGGGTCCTGTGTCCCCCAATGAAGCGAAGGAGAAAAAATGCTGTCTTCATGAATAAACTCCTCTAAGTTGTTCTCATGTTCAGGATCATTGCGAGCAGATGTTAGCAAGCGTAATGTGCGAATACTGCCTTAAGGTAATTTTCTTCTTATTTATCATCTACTTATGCCTTCATCTATTAGTATCCCATCCATCTTTCACCCCATCTACCTCATTAGACTTTTGAGTGTCTCTTGAGTCTTCATCATGAAGTTCGCTTTTTATCTTCAGACTGCTAGTAAGATCAGTTCTGTAAAAAATAAAACAAAGTAAAAAAATAAATAAATCAAAATACAGAACTGACAAAAATTACTTGTGTTCCTTAATAGCTGTTTATCAGGAAACAAGGATGCTAACAATCTTACCTCAGCTCACTCTTCTTTTTTCTGCTCATTGCAACTTTTTTTTCTAGAAACATTTGCTCTTTAAGCACTTCTTTTAAGCTGCTAGGCTTGAGACCTTTGGACGGCTTATCGGGAGCACTTGTTCCTCCTACAATTTATAGAAAATCATATTTTACATGTATAAATCACTTAGAAACCTAATTATCATTCTGCAACATCTTAAAGGGGTAATCCCACGATGCCTACGGGTGCATATGGGTGTCACAAGTCTCATTTCGTACACCCTTCTTTCTCCCAGACTAAAGTGGATCCAGAATGCCATCCATCTGAATGGTCAGCACGTAATGCTATATTTCCCTGTACAGAACATGTGTGGCTCGCTCAGATATCCCCAGAAAATGGCAAAGAAAATCCAGATCTGTGGAGTTCAACTGATACTTCTATCTCATCTTTTAGGAAGCACTCCCATCCAAGTTTTTATCCTCTTAATATATTGCAGTCATCATATTATACAGCACTGTATTTACAATTGCTCGTTTTGCCTTTCTACCCAGTTAATTCTTCTCTTTTCTCTGTTCTATGGAAAATAGGGATTTTGTACTCACCGTAAAATCCTTTTCTCCGAACCAATCGTTGGGGTACATAGACCGTGGGTGTTACCCTGCTGGTCACTAGGAGGACACTAAGTAAACCAGAAAAAAAAAAGTTAGCTCCTCCCCTGCAGTATATACCCTCTCGCTGGCTGAGATTTCTCCAGTTCGGTGAAAAAAAGCAGTAGGAGCATAAGCAGTCAACAATAACCATAACTATGTCAAAACCTACGAATGCTACAGTGAGCCAATAGGCTAAACAGGGTGGGTGCTGTGTCCCCCAATGATTGGCTTGGAGAAAAGGATTTTACGGTGAGTACACAACAATCCCTATTTCTCCTACGCCTCATTGGGGGACACAGAGACAGTGGGATGTCCTAAAGCAGTCCCTGGGTGGGGAGCATACATCTGCTAATACCCCATGTACCACTGAGTCAACACTGAGGTACTGCCGATTGCAGGATGCGTCTGCCAAGAGCTGCATCCGCAGAGGCTTGAGAATGAATTAGACAATGTTGGTAAAGGTATGCAGGCTAGATCAAGTCACAGCCTGGCGGATAGGCCTGAGAATGGATTTGGTAATGTTTTGTAAAAGTATCCTTGCAAACTTGTTCTGCCGAGGCCTGGTGCCAAATGGCCCAAGAGGCACCCACTCACCGGGTAGAGTGCGCCTTAATCCCCGCTGGGACAGGCGCGTTCCTGACACGGTAGGATTCCTGAATTGCCAAGCGAATCCACCTGGCTAGCGTTGCTTTTGATGCGGCTAGACCCTTCCTATGCCCCTCTGGAAGTATGAACAGGGCATCTGACTTGTGGAAGGGAGCCGTCCGCGAGATGTACCGTCTCAGCGCCCTGACCACATCCAGGGTGTGGAGGGCCTTCTCAATGCGATGGACTGGCGCCGGACAAAAGGAAGGCAAAACAATTTCCTCGTTGAGATGGAAAGAGGAGACGACCTTGGGCAGGAAGGACGGGGACGTCCTGAGAACTACTTTTTTCTGACGAAAATTCAGGAATGGAGAACGACAGGACAGGGCTGCCAATTCCGAAACTCGTCTGATTGACATAATTGCCACTAGAAAAGACCACCTTCCAAGAGAGGACGGTCAGTGACACATTCTGCAGTGGATCGAAAGGAGCCTCCTGTAAAGGCCCCGAGAACCAGGTTAAGATCCCATGATTCCAATGGCCTTCTATAAGGATGCATCACATGGGAAACTCCCTGAATAAACGTCTTGACCTGAAGTTTGGTGGCAATTCTGCATTGGAAAAACACTGACAAGGCCGAAATTTGGCCCTTGAGCGAGCTAAGCGCGAGGCCCAATTTTAATCCGGATTGAAGGAATTCCAATATGGCCGGAATGGAAAACACTAGAGGTGATCGACCATGATCCTTGCACCACGAAAAGAAGGTTTTCCAGGTGCGGTGATAGATGCACATGGACACAGGCTTCCTAACACTAATCAGTGGAAATCACGTCGTGAGAGAACCAAGGCTGTGCTAAAATCCAGGATTCAACGGCTACGCCGTCAAAGACAGGGCCCCGGAGATTTGGTGGTAAATCTGGCCCTGCGAGAGTAGATCCACGTGATCTGGAAGTCGCCAGGGGACGTCGGCAACTAGTTGTATTAGTTCTGCATACCATGCTCGGCTAATCTGGCGCAACTAGATCACTGGTACTCCCTCCGCTCTGAGAGAGGCCACTCTCCCGAGGCAATGCCTTGGCGACTGAGAAAATCTGCCGCCCAATTTTCTACGCCCGGTATGTGGATTGCTGAGATGGGCGAATGGTTGGCTCGGCCCAATGGAGGATGTGACTCACTTCGTTCAAGGCCATCCTGCTCCGGGTACCTCCCTGGTGGTTGATATACGCTACAGCCGTGGCGGTGTTGGATTGGATCCTGATGGGGTGACCTACGAGGAGATGGTGGAAACTCCGTAGAGCTAATCTGATCGCTCGTATCTCCAAAATGTTGATGGGGAGACGTGACTCTCGGGTTGACCAACGACCCTGTGCCGTGTGGTGACGAAAGACCCCAGCCGAGAAGACTTGCGTAGGTGGTTACTACCAACCATCTTACTGGGAGAAAAGACCTCCCTTGATTCAGGGAGGACCTCAGTGTCCACCACCTGATGGCTTGCCTGACCCACAGGGACAGAAGGATCCGATGGTCCAGTGAGAATGGGTTCTTGTGCCAAGCTAACAGCAACGTATGTTGTAAGGGACAGAGGTGGAGCTGTGCAAATGGAACAGCTTCCATCGCTACCACACTCTTTCCGAGAACGCTCATGCTGAAACGAATGGAGTCAGAAACCGGTCGGGAAAGAGTCCGCGCTGCCTGTTGTAAGGCTTGGGTTTTTTCTGAAGGGAAAATGACCAACCTGCGGGAAGTGTCCAGGATCATTCCTAAAAAGGAAATCTGCTGAGCCGGTTTTGGGAGTGACTTTTCGAAGTTTATCTTCCACCCCAGGCGAGAAAGTGTATTTACTGTTATATCCACGGATTCCTCGCAGGCTGGAAGGGACGGACCCATGATGAGCAGGTCGTCCAGATACGGTAACACCACCACTCCCCGAGAGTGGAGAATGGCCATGACCTTGGTAAAGACCCTGGGGGCGGTGGCGAGTCCGAAGGGCAAGGCAACAAACTGGAAGTGATCCTCGTGAATTGCAAAACGCAGGGACTGCTGGTGGGATGGTCAGATCAGAATGTGAAGGAAAGCGTCCTTGATGTCGATGGATGCTAGGAACTTTCCTTTTTCCACGGAAGCGTCAACTGAGCGGAGAGATTCTAATCGGAATTGCCGTACCTTGACAAATTGATTTATCAGTTTGAGATCCAGAATGGGTCGCATCGTCCAGTCCTTTTATGGGACTACGAAAAGGTTTCATAAAATCCCCTGAACCTTTCGAGAAGAGGGACCGGAAAAAAAGACTCCGTCCCTTAGCAGAGCCTGAACAGCCCGAAGGAAGGCTCTTGTCTTTTTCTTGGGGGGAGAGGAAAGGAAAAACACGAGTTGGAGGGGGAGAAGAAAATTCTATTTTGTATCCGGAGGACACCAGCTCCCTGACCCACTTGTCGTGGACGACCGCGAGCCAGGTGTGGCTGAAGGAAAGTAGGCGACCGCCAATTTTGTCGGTGTCCGCCGGATACCGCAACAAGTCATTGGGTAAATCTATGAGATCTGGCTCCCCTAGATCCAGAAGCCCTAGGCCTGGGTTTCCAAGAGCGGTTAGGTCTGTATGAGACCTGGGAGCCTCTGTCTCCGTGCGGGGACTGACCTGATCCAGAAGAGAAGGTAGAGGAGGACCAACCGGAATTGTTGTGAAAAGATCGAAAACGCGTCGGCTGTTGGTTGCGAAACGGCCGAACAGCCCTTTTGTTGAGGAAGGAATTTTAGATGTGGCATCCACCCGCGGACCCATAGGGCTCTTATAATGGAGATCGCATTAGCGGCATATTTGAGCCGCACAATTGGCGGCATCAAAAGAAGCGTCTACTACAAATTCGCTGCGTGAATTATCTGCCTGGCAACAGTGGTTGCCTCCGGAGGAAGATGGATGCCCTGGAAGGAAGTAATCAAGACTTCTGCCCAAGCAGCCACTGCCTTAGTGACCCAAATTGCCGCAAACGATGGAAAAAAAAAGGTGCTCCTGAAGCTTCAAAAACTGAACGGGCAAGGTAGTCAATTTGACAATCGGACAGGTTTCTGACTGAGGAACCCTCAGAAACAGATATAAGCGTTTTAGAAGCAAGACGCAATACAGGAGAGTCCACCAGAGGGGACTGTAACCAATCCTTCATTAGGTCTGGATCAAAAGGGCATTTAGCCTGAGTAGACTTTTGCCCTGTGAACCGCTTATGTGGACGATCCCTATGTTTCTGGACTATTTCCTTAAAGTCCGGATGGCTGGTAAATAACCTGTGTACATGCTTGGTTTTCTTAAATAAGATAGGATGTGCTGGAGCGGGAATATTTTCCTCATCCAACTTCAGAATCCTGTTGACTGATTCTATAAGAGAATCAAGCGACTCTTGATCAGTTGAGGGGTTCTGAGGGGCTGACGTGTCAGATTCGAATTCAGAGTCGTGCTCGCTGTGAACCTCAGGAAAGGGAGAGCGAGAGACAGGAGTCGCAGATGCTGAGGCGCGATCGTGACTAGGGGACGCGTCATGGGTCCGCTTTCAAGAGACCTGACCATCCCTTGAACGAGTACGGCCCCTGCTGGTGGATGGTTCCCGGCCGACGCCAGAGCCCTTCTCGGGAGGTAAGGACGCTTTCTGACTTTAAGAGTCCTCCCGGAGGGAGAATACAGCCTGGGTCAGAGACTCCACCGACCGTGACAGGGACGCAGCCCACTCAGGGGTACTAAACGCAGGAGGCCTGTCACCAGCGGCGGTGAGGGGCGTTTGAGCGCAGGTCGGGGCGCAGTCCGTGCATAACGGATTAGTATGTGCACTGGGTAAGGCAGACTTGCAAGAGGTACACATGGTAAAAAAATGCAGTGTGCTTCTTAGCAGCCCATTTAGCCTCCTTAGATGGAGACATAGCGATCCTGAAACGGTTAATGGCAGAGTCTGTCTGCAGCTGCATGGAATGTGCCAGGAATGGGTTAAGCTTTAATCTGAGGGCAGATGCAGCTTACCCACGGTCCTGTGCTATGTCCCCTAGGAGAAAAGCGGTGGCCCTGAGGTGTCACCCACTATCCGGCTGTCCAGCGCAGGCATAGCGCTCCTGAAAGGGTTAATGGTAGCTGAGGTAAAAGACATGGCCCCCCGAGATTAGAATTGCGCGTCTCGTAAGTAATGAGAGGCGCCAAGAGTAGGGGGCGGTGACGACGTTAGCGCGGGCGGCGCTATTCAAATTGCAGCCTAGTAGGCAGGAAAAGCCGGGGACTAAATTTTTGGCCTACCCGCGGTAGGCGCCGGGGGCGGGGAGGGGGCGTCATTCAAATTGCGGCCTAGTAGGCCAGAAAAGCCGGGGGCTAAATCTTTGGCCTACCCGAGCGCGGGGGGGGGCGCGATGGTGCGCCAGTGCACCGCCGCTGACGCTAAGTCAGCGCTTGTCCCGGGGGCCAGGACCCGACCCCATACCTCCACTCCGGTGCTTGGCAGGCCGCGCTGTCCAGGGCCATCCATGCAGGTCTTCTCATCCTCCTAGCTGATGATGCAGAGCTGGAGGAGTTCTTAAAGGGGTATGCTTTATCGATCCTCCCTATGGCAGGGGGATGGCGAGCTATGGGGCTGTTTCAGGGCATTCGGAAGCGCTGTTCCAGTCTTCTCCATTGCACTCCATGCGCTTGCCCTCGTATCCGTGGATTACCGGGACCGTAAAGATCATCGCCAGAGGAATCAGCCCCAATCGTCGCAGGAAAGTGTACGTGAAGGGTTACTCCACGTGCTTGCCTGTTGTTGGTTCGGGGGAGAGCGGACCGTAGAAAGGAACCGTCGCCCCCTTCACTCTGTTAATTAAAAATAAAAAATTTACAGAAAAATCAAAAATAAAATAAAAACGGTGGGGTCTGAAACCAGACCCAAGTGCCACCTACAGACACTAAGCAAAGAACCGGAGAAATCTCAGCCAGCGAGAGGGTGTATACTGCAGGGGAGGAGCTAACTTTTTTCTGGTTTACTTAAAGTGTCCTCCTAGTGGCCAGCAGCATAACACCCACTGTCTCTGTGTCCACCAATGAGGCGTAGGAGAAAACAGTAAGTCTCTCGTCCAAGCATTTATCATTCCCCTCTTCATCTCCTGACCGACCTGCCTCTTCCTCCCCCCAGCCAGGGACTTATGCAGTGACTCATGACTTGTGCAGAGAAAATTGATCTCCTGTTTCTACATAGAGCTTAGAGCTAGTCAGTTTTTATTCATGGGATGTCAGACATAATGGAAAAATGTTGGGTAGAAAATCAAAATGAGCAAGTACACAGCGCTATATGATTGAAATTATAAAGAGATTTAAAATGAACTGCATTTTTCGGACTATAAGATGCAATTTTTTCCGTTTGGCGCACGTCGGCGCAGTGCCAAAAGGGCGCATGTGCCGGCAAAAGCATACCAGCGCACGGCCTGCATACCCAACACTAAATATAGGGGAAACAGGTCGCATGCAGCGTCATGAGCCCATAGGAGAAGCTGACCGGAGGGGGCGCGGCAGGGGGGCGGAGCTTAGCGGCAGCCGTGCGCCTCATAACGCAAGTGTGAAAGTAGCCTAAAAGGGTTAATTCCAGCATCAAAAAGTAAATGGAGCCGTTGAAGTCAAGTCTACTTGGTGCCTTGCTGCAACATAAGCGCCATTGGCAGGTATCGGTAGCTGTGGTGTCACTTGGCCACGCTCACATCCCGATATAGGAAGGAGTATTGCCAAAATAACCCTATAAGAAACAATCCGAGTACAATTCTACCACGTATCAAGTAATGTCAGCTCAATACATAAATAAGCATCTAATTCATATCTACATACCGTATATTGAAGTGTAAAGAACAAAGAATGATAAATAACGATAAATGCAGGAAAACCTGACACATTAGTGAATGCCGTATGACAAATCGGTAATAATTCCCAAATCTGACCCTTAAAGAGCTTTTCCCATCTCCAATATACTATCTCAGTTTGTAGTAGGAAGAATTATAATATTAGCAAATATATCAAATTAAAAATGTAATATACAGTGTGTCCGTAAAGTCAAGGTGCACTTTTGACCAGTCACAGGAAAGTAAACAAGTATACCAAGATCCCCAGATCTGACACCCTTAAACTTTTACTTTTGGGGTTATGTGAAGCAACATGTGTACATTGAACGTATCAACGACATTAATCACTTAAAACAGAGAATCACAGCAGTTATTCACGCTGTTACACCAGACGTCCTTACTGGTGTGTGGCAAGAACTTCACTATCGTTTGGATGTGTGTAGGGCAACAAATGGAGCCACATTGAACTGCACTGAATAGGTATGAAACTGGGAGAGTTTTTTCTTGGTTTCCAGTGACTGGTCAAAAGTTACTTTACGGACACACTGTAGTTCTTCTGATTCCCTATGTTTCTTACCCTGTGTGCAGGGCATTGCAGTAGTTTAGGTATCCATGGCTATGACCACTAACTCTCACTATATGAGTGGTCGTAGTCATGGGTATCTAAGCTACTGCAATGCCCTGCAAACGGAGTAAGCGGCATAGCTAATCAGAAGAACTATACTAGATTTCTAATTAGAGGTATTTGCTAATATTTTTAGTACACCTAGTACAGATTGGTATAGGATTCTGGAGATGGGAATACCCCCCCCCCTTAGGCTTCATTTTACATCCACGACACATGGTCAGATTACAAACTGTGATGCGTGGACCAGCCATAGGTCTCATGATCCACACTTCGCAGCCGCGTAGGAATATATCAGGCTCTTGAGTTCGAGTTGAGAGTCTTTGCATCGGGGACTTGGACTATGTTTCACGGATGTTTGAATGAGGGTTTACAGTGGAGAAGAAGACCCACTAATAACTTGGCTACTAGGTGACTGAACAGAAAATTTGGGCTCAAAGCACAAATTAAAAAAATAAAAAAAAAGCCTGTGGATGGTTCTGTTCATCTCTCCGCAGAACTGCAGTGAGAATCTATAGGATTAAAAATACTTAAAATTACTAAGTTCATAAAAAAAAAAGTAAAAATGTATTAAAAAAATGTATAGTTTGTACTGAATAAAGATTTCACAATCTAATATTATAATGGGTACGGAAAGTATTCAGACCCCTTTAAAATTTTTCACTCTGTTTCATTGCAGCCATTTGGTAAATTCAAAAAAGTTCATTTTTTTTCTCATTAAACCCCCTTATCCCCCAGAGCTTTTTTCAGTTTTGCGTTTTCGTTTTTCGCTCCCCTCCTTCCCAGAGTCATAACTTTTTTATTTTTCCATCAATATGGCAATATGAAGGCTTATTTTTTGCGGGACGAGTTGTACTTTTGAATGACACCATTGGTTTTACCATGTCGTGTACTAGAAAACAGGAAACCAAAATCCAAGTGCGGTGAAATATCAAAAATAGTGCAATCACGCACTTGTTTTTTGTTTGGCTTTTTTGCTAGGTTCACTAAATGCTAACACTGACCTGCCATTATGATTCTCCAGGTCATTACGAGTTCATAGACACCAAACACGTCTAGGTTCTTTTTTATCTAAGTGGTGAAAAAAAATTCCAAAGTTTGCTAAATAAAAATTGTGCCATGTTCCGATACCCGTAGTGTCTCCATTCTTCATGATCTTGGGTTGGGTGAGGGATTATTTTTTGCATGCAGGGGTGACGTTTTTAATTACACCATTTTGGTGCAGACACGATCTTTTGATCACCCATTATTTCATTTTAGCCAAAACAAAACGTAATTCCGGCGTTTTGAATCTTTTTCTTGCTACGCCATTCAGCTATCGGGTTAATACTTTTTTTAGTGATAGATCGGGCGATTCTGAACGCGGCAATACCGAATGTGTATGTTTGATTCTATTTTTGTTTTATTTTGAATGGGGCGAAAAAGGGGTGATTTGAACTTTTATAATTTTTTTTATATTTTTAAACCCATTCGCCTCATTGGGGGGCACAGGACCATGGGTGTTATGCTGCTGCCACTAGGAGGTTGACACTAAGTTAATACAAAAAGTTAGCTCCTCCTCTGCAGTATACACCCCAAGTTCTTGCTTAGTGTCCGTAGGAGGCACACGGGTCTGGTTTTTAGATCAAAAGTAATTTTATTTTATTTTTTTAATTTTAACTTTTTGATTTTTACTTTTTCCAAGGACAAATGGGGCAACGAACCCTTTCAAGTTTCCGATCTCCCCGAACCATCAACAGGCGAGCACGGGAAGTGTCACCTCCCCATATCCTCTCCTGCGACGTGGGATGCCATGCCTGGGCTGCTTTTTAGAGGCGACAGGTCCCTTAAAGTGCACCGATCTCCCCACTTCCTTACGGACGAGCACATGGAGTGTCATCTCCATGTATCCTCTTCCGCAGCCAGGCCTAATGCCGGACATTAGCCCTGTCCCTTCCTAGGAGATTTAACCCCTTGGATGTACAGAGGCCCCTTTTTTGGCATCTGTGCAGCCCCCACTCCTCCTGGCGGCGGCAGCGCTCCCTGCTGCTTCTGGCACTGGCCAGCGCCGATAAATTTAGCCCCCCCCCACTTAGGTCTTCTGTAGGTCGCATCCCTTAACCCTGCCCTCGTGATGAAACGTTCCTGAGACTCCACCCACTCTTCTGGTGCCTCTCGTACAGGACGAGAAGCTCCTTTCTTAATCTCATTGGCCATCTTCCCTCATCCCTCGGACCCTCCGGACTCACACAGGCATCCGGCAGCGGCCACTATCACATTTTGCAGGGAACATCACCACTACTCCCCGGGAGCTGAAGTGCCAGAAGGAACCAGGACACAGGACCTGGGAAAGGAAGCGCTGCTCTATACTCCCCCCCCGTCCCTGTTTATCATCTGATCACTTGGTTTCCTGGACAAACTGCCCAGTCTTTGTGGGTCCCTGTTTTGTAGTGACCCATTCATTAATTTTATACAATATATTTTCAATTGAAACAGATCCACTTTTAGACAGTGCATGATCTGGAGTGATAAAGCTGGTGGAGACCGATCCATATGCCGAATCCCTCTTACTGTGGTTACCTATATTATCTATGCTGTTATTCGATTTGGCAGAAGATAGTCTACCAAACTGGTAGGTCTAGTCAATACTGTCCATGCTACCCACCGAACTAAAATGTTCAGAAGTTCTGTGCAAGTTGGTTTGGTCCCAATAGTTTGTTAAGTCATGAGATGATGAGCTGGAATGATATCTGTTCCCCCATGTAGGGTTGAAGTTTGAGCTTGCAAGCTGAGCAGTCAAAGACTCCATGGGATTTTCAATAAATTTTCTAGAGTGCCAAGAATGAGGTCTATAAGTAATATCATTTTTCCTTTTCACAACCATTTTCAGCGCTTTGTGAGATCTTTTCACTAGACAAATCGCTTCTTGGAGGTAGCCGGAAAGTGGTATATCGATATTAACAATCTCATCTCCGGCCATTAATATCTCACTAGCTTTGCTCACTTCTTCAAACTTAGTAATGATGAAAAGTTCTCCATTCTCTTTCCCTCCCTTCAGGGTAAATCCCCACGGCAGTGAGAAACACATCCACAAGCCTATACCCTTCCAGAAGCCTCCTTTACATCATCATGGGCTGCCCTTGGTCCACCATGCCAGCTCTCAGATCATCCGGCAGGAAGTCCCTCCTGTCCACCTCTGCTCTCTAGATTCTCCATGGTGCTGGCCAGTACTGAGCACAAGTGCTCCCAGCCACATTCCAGTCCTGCTCCTCCCAGCATCCGGGACACAACTTCACAGCGCAGCCTGGAGCGGGCCCTGTTATAGTGGTGTCATTACCCTCCCTCCTCGGGATCAAACATGGGGAGCAGGTAACACACGTCCTCCATGGAACTACCCAGCATGGCTCCGATGGCAGCTGTGTCACCTCCCGGGGCCTCACTATCCCACCTGTGCCGCCAGGATGCCTCCTCCATGCAGCAACCCTTCCCACGGGACCGGGACGAGCCGCGAGAAGGGGAAGGGATCGCGGGACGAGCCGCGAGAGAGAGAGAGAGCGAGAGAGCAAAAAAATGGCGGATCCTTTTTTTTGCAAAACGGCGGATTTTGACTGATGGTGAAAGACGGATGTGTGAAAGAGGCCTTAGAGAATGGAAAGCGGACACTCAGTCAAAAAAATCTCTGACATCTCTTCCCCATCAGGGTGGCCGCTTATTTGGAGAGAAGCTGGATCAACTTGTTTCTAATGCCACGGGAGGAAAGAGCAAATTTCTTCCCCAACAGAGGCATAGGCGTCCCTTTTGGAGACAACAGTTCCATTTCAGATCCTTTCGCTAAAACCTGGGCTGGTCCACTACAACTACCTTTCCTGGGTCAGGGCGCTCGCCACACACAGACCGAGGATCTCAGGTCTCCTACAGACCTAGCCAAAATGAATACTGCAGGGAAGGGCTGTTGAAAATAGAAGCGTAGCTGTGTAAGGCAGCGTGGCTCTGCAGAGCAACACAAGCCAGTGTATGGCAAAACAGCTCTGCATGAAAAAAGGAGGGAGCCTGGCTGTAGCTCTTACCCCAGGTCCTGGGAGCAGTCCTCTTGGGGCCATCCCTTGTAGGTCGAGAGACTAGTTCCAGGAGATGGGGGGGATTGCAATCCCAGTGCCCGCGGCACGGATAGACACACGCAGGTCTGCAGTGGTCCTGTGAGTCCGGTGCCAGAGGAGCAGTTAAAGACGGCTACAGCGGTTCTGCCCCATAAAGATGGCCGCCGGGATTCAGTAGGGCACTTCTCGCACTGAATGAGAAGCGCCAAGCAAGTGGGCGTAGCCACCGATTAATCGCGCGCTTTGGGGGGAGCCATCGGCCTCCAACAGGCTGAAGCCGGGGACTAAATTTCTGGCGCAGGCCGGGGATGAACGGAGCCGCGACTAGCGTTATAGGAGAACTCCCAGCCCCCCCCCCCCCCATCCAACCCTATACTCACCACCGAGTTACAGGTGAAGGGGAACCAAAGCTACAGAGCTACCACTCTGCCTGCAGGTCAAAGGGCTGCAGTATGGACGGTGCAGGCACCCTCAATCCATCCTCCCTTTATCAGGGAGGTGGAGAGGGACCGTCCGCTTCCTTCCATTACCGCTGTTCTATCAGTGGGGGCCGCCCGGACGCCATCAGGGCCTCTGTACATCCCAGGGAACACTCCATGTTCTCATCTGTTGCTGGTACGGGGAGATCGGTGCCTTGGACGGAACAGTCGCCCCAAAAATCAAGCTGAGGCATGGCTATCCACGGTGCAGGAGGGGGTACGTGGAGGCGACACTCCACGTTCCCGCCTGTTGGTTTGGGTAGCTTGGACCCTTGAAAGGATCCGTCGCCTCTATATTCCTTGTAAAAAATAGTAAAATCAAGGAATAAAAAAATAAAATAAAAAATAGTGGTCTGAAGACCAGACCCGTGTGCCTCCTATGGACACTAAGCATGAACTGGTTTGGGCTAGAGCCAGTAGTAGGTGTATACTGCAGAGGAGAAGCTAACTTTTTCTGTATTCACTTAGTGTTATCCTCCTAGTGGCATAAGCATACACCCATGGTCCTGTGTCCTCCAATGAGGCGAAGGAGAAATTAACTTTTTTGAATTTACCAAATGGCTGCAATAAAACAAAGAGTGAAAAATTTAAAGGGGTCTGAATACTTTCCGAACCTACTGTTTATCATAGGGATGATCTAAGATACACACTGTTGCCAATTAAGCTCCTAGGTTTTTCTGGCTAAACACGATATAATTCTGTGTATATGACATTTATTACCATGATTCTTCATTTTGGAAGTCTTGCTTCTCTCCAAAGCCTTCTGTTTGCGTCTTTCTTCCAATCTCTCCCTCTTCAACCGTCTCCTCAGCAGCCGCTCCTCCTTCTCCTTTGCCTAAAAAAGAAAAGCGTGAGTGAAATTATTGACAAATAATCATCTGTGTAGCAACCCTGCCGGCAATCACTGCATGGCCTCCCATCCCCCACCTGCCTTACACACCAACTTAATCACTACTCCGGGCCATGCGGTGAGTTCTGTCTTCTGCCGGCTCCATGCTGGGTACCTCTTGCCTCCTGCCTGCTCTCTGCATACTTCCTGGCTGTGTGCATAGGGGGCGGCGCCAGCACTCTCTGGCTCTTATTGAGCTCTGGCTCTTCCTAAGGTGCCCCCAGCCAACTGTCAAGAGGCCTCAAGTACTTAAGGCATCCCCACCCATAGGAGGATGCCTGAGCAACTATTTCCCTAAGTGTCTTGCTGCTGAGGTGCCAGGTCCAGTCTTGTTTCCGACTTCTGTGGGGGCTGCATTCCCAGACCTGTTACTGTGTGCTTTTGTGTCCTATGTTCCCGCCTCCCTGAGGGCTGCATACTCAGGCCTGTGTCCTTGTTCTGTATCTGTTCCCGTGTCCGTCCTTGTCTGCATATTCCTGTATCTGACCTTGTCTGAACTGAGTCATTTACCTGTGTCCATTTGTATCCCTGTCTGTTGCCTTTCCTATCCCACTGTGTGTTTCCTTGTGGTCTCTGCATCCTGTGACTTTGCTCTGCACTCTGCTCCGCGCTGACTGCGGCTCTGCCCTTGCTCCGCGCTGACTGCGGCTCTGCCCTTGCTCCGCGCTGACTGCGGCTCTGCCCTTGCTCCGCGCTGACTGCGGCTCTGCCCTTGCTCCGCGCTGACTGCGGCTCTGCCCTTGCTCCGCGCTGACTGCGGCTCTGCCCTTGCTCCGCGCTGACTGCGGCTCTGCCCTTGCTCCGCGCTGACTGCAGCTCTGCCCTTGCTCCACGCTCCTTGTGCTTCAGCTTGCAGCACTGCAACCAGCGACCCTGCTCTACTCTCTGCTCCGCAACCTTGCGGTTCTGCTCCGCTCTCGTTTCGCTTCCTGCGGCTCTTTATCTGTCCCTGCTCCTCCCGTCTGAACAGGTCCCTACCTGTTCCCACACACTTCACTTACCTGTCCGTGTTTCTATCCTTCCCGAGTCCGTCCCTGCTTCTCCAGTCTGAACAGGAGGCCATGCACCACACACCATGTTCCCATACACCACTCATACCTGCCCATGGTCCTGTGCCCTCCAAGTCAGTTCCTGTCCCTTTTGTCTCAGCCGTGCCCGCCTGCCAGCGTCTCAGCCGTGCCCGCCTGCCAGCGTCTCAGCCGTGCCCGCCTGCCTACCAGAGTCAGAGTACCAGCTGTGCTCCCTGCCTGTCCACCAGTCGAGCCCGCTAACCACCCGAGTATTAGCTGTGCTCCCTGCCTGTCCGCCAGTCGAGCCCGCTCCTGTACTAGCGTTTCGTCCCTCAGTGGGATCAGTAGCCACAGCCAGACACCACCCTGGAGTGGCATCTGGCAGCTACCTGCCGCACAAGCCTGACCTCACCATCAGAGGCTCCAGTGAACACAAAGGTAGCTGCTTAGTCACGCCCCTTCCAGGGTAGTCTGGTTTGTGGCACAGTGGGGCCACACCCCTACGCTCGCGTCAACCAGTCAGGGCGCTAGTGTAAAAATCTGCACAAGCGGGAGATCAAAAAGATAATCCAGAACTGAAATAAGTCAAAATAGTGACCACATCAAGATGTTCCTGCATTTCCTTCTTCCTTCGCTATGTCATTTAAAGGAAATTAGTGGTGATGAGCGAACATATTCAGAAAAGGTGTTACTAAGTGACTTCAGTGTGTTCAAAAAATATGTTCGAGTCCCCGCAGCTGCATATCTCGCGGCTGTTCGACAGCCGCAAGACATGTAGGGATTACCTGTTTATTAGACAATCCTTGCATGTGCTGCGGCTGTCGAACCGCTGTGAGTGACATGCAGCCACGGGATTCGAACATAATTTTCGAGCACACCGAAGACACTCGGTCAGCACCCGAGCATGATAACGCCTTATCCGAGCACGTTCGCTCATCCCTAGAAAGATGTTAAATGGGTCTGGGAAAACTGCACGTCTTAGGTTGTGTACGTTTTAGTAATAAAAATTTCCCAATGATAAAAAAAAAAAAATTTGGGAAAGCTTTTTTTGGAAATCAACAGTCATTCCTCAGAAATTCCTTCTGGAAATGTATAATTAAATTGATAACTGGGAGGTGTCACCATACACCCTAATAATATGCACAGTGCAGAGAATCAGACTGCAAGAACACGCCCGTTATAAGAAAAAAATGCTAACACCCAGTTGTCAATTTATTCATAAATTGCTGGTAAGAATAAAAATGTAGGTGTCATAATAATAATATTAACAAATACCTCCAATTAGAAATAAAGCATACTCTTCTGATTCGCTATGATGCCTACCCCATGTGTAGGGCACTGCAGTAGTCTAGGTAACCATGGTTATGACCACTAACTCACTACAGGAGTGGTCACATCCATGGATATGTAACCTTCTACAATGCCCTGCACATGGGGTAATTGACATAGTAGATCAGAACTATACTACATTTCTAATAGGAGGTATTATTACTACTACTACAGCTACTACATGTTGGGATAGGATCTTGGAGATGGGAATACCCCTTTAATTATGATGAAGAGGTCAGGAAAGATGACAGGCCTTGTTTACACACGGATTGCCTGATGCTTTTACACAAGTATCTACATGTCAGGCAGACGTGAG
The DNA here is from genome assembly GCF_039654945.1 of Dendrobates tinctorius. Taxonomy (NCBI): domain Eukaryota; kingdom Metazoa; phylum Chordata; class Amphibia; order Anura; family Dendrobatidae; genus Dendrobates; species Dendrobates tinctorius. Next base: position 9,932,937 of record NW_027361707.1, on the reverse strand, counting down.
TCTGTATACAGTCGATTGTCCATGCAGAGGACTCCATCCAGTGTTAGATTTAAGAGACACATTGGTCAAGGATGAAGAATCACTGCTCAAAGTGCTGAGTGACCAGGGAGACAGGCCAGATCTGCGGCGGTGACATATGGAGAGCTTCGTCGACCCTTAAAGTAAGGTGCCATCATTTATGAGGGACGCTCACCACAGATTGCCGACGCTGTTCTACGGTCAGTTCGTCGTCTGAATCGCTGTAGTACTTAGAGTACAGGAACGGCTTGTGAACGTAAGCCTGTCGAGTGCCTTTTGTCCTGGATTCCTGCTGTTCGCCAGATGGTTTGGATTTACTCTCTGGGTCTATTTTGTCCTCTTCTAATAGAAAGAGTAATAAAAATATAATAGTCGGTTAATATTGCAAAAGAAAAAAAAACACATTCAGGTACACATCCAGAGGTGGGCGAAAACAGCACAACCCATATGCAGACATCTAGGTGTAGTTCTCCAAGGTAAAGTGTTTGTGACGTGCCATTATTCCAGATAGCCCCTTTAAAGGGAATCTGTCACCCCTTTTTTCGAATATGAGCTGCCTGCACCAACATCAGGGGCTTATCTACAGCATTCTGTAGTGCTGTAGATAAGCCCCCGATGTAACCTGAAAGAAAAAAAGTTAGATTATATTCACCCCGGCGTCCGGTCAGGTCTGATGGGTGTCGCCGTTCTCTTCTTTCCTTCCTGTCGTGGCTCCTGCTCCTGTTGAGGGTAGAGCAGAGTACTGCAGTGTGCAGGCGCAGGGAGAGGTCTGAATAACGGGGTGACAGAATGTTAGGCGTTAGGTTCCTGCCTCTGCACAGGAGGAATCTCGAGCCTTGCCTTGTGCGGTCTCCGATTCCTCTCCGGTCGCAAAGGAGCCTGCTCAGCAGTGACGTCGTTCCTGGCTTCTTGCTCAGTATACTACTGTTGGCTTGGTTACTGCTGCCAATCAGGGTTCAGCTATAGTAACCTGCAATAGCCAGCAACGAGCAACTCTTGGGACCAAGTCCTTCTTTTGGCTCACTGAGCATGCCCGCGGGAAGTGCTCTCATTGGTGGTCTGAGGTCACATGCTCAGGTCCTATTGTTGCTCCAATTGAACCACTAGGAAGGTCCCGGAAGGACGCTGCTATAAAAGTCGCATGGCCGCAAGGCCATGCATTGGCATAGACTCTTTTGCTATAAGTGTGTGTGTGATGATGATGGATGACTGTATCTGGTGACTCCCCTCCCTTGGATACGCATGTTTGTAGGGTTTAGGGTTCTGAGTCAGCGCCTACTAGTGACTTGTCCTATGCCACTGTGCTTCCCAGTCACAGCACCTCGCTTAGTGCCACACGGTGCAGTTCAGCTCCTAGCACCTTAGGATTGCATTAAGTAGCTGCATCCGCCAGCGCGGCACCGTGCGCAAGTCGTGCGCTTTCCTACCCTAGTCAGGGTGGTTAGTGGCGTCCGCCAGAGCGGTGCAGTGCGCACAGTGCATTTAGATTTGCGGTTAACCCCTTGCAGGCACCGCAGCTGCGGCGCCGAGCGCTGGTGGTCTAGAGGGACTCTGACCATGTGTCTTGGGGCAGAGTTCTGTGACTGTACTCCAGCGCTCACTTTGCCAAGCTCTGTGAGCTTTAACAGGCTACGGCATCCATGTTCTGTGGTAGTGAGGCAACAGAGTCCGCCTCTGTACACACCGGGTGACGTTAACCCGCGTGTGTTCAGTTAGTATACCACCATATGGTGTCCGTCATTACCAAGCATCAGTTAACATCTCTGCATGGTTGGCCCTGGGCTGCGAACGCACCGCTATACCATCTTATATTATTTGGTGTGTTCCGCATGCCCATAACACAGATTCCCTTTAAAAAGTTTGGTATTGTGGGAAGTGCAAAAGCGTGTATCCATAAGGTCAACATTAAAGGGAACTAACCCATACAGACCAGCTCGGTCCACATGCCCTATTCTGTCATATGGGTATCAGACAGAAGCCCCCTCAATGAGACACTTAAGTTTTTTTTGTATTGTATTTACTTGAACACTGGTATATTACACTACATTATAGTAACAGGTACTTCCGAGCGTTTTTAGATATGGGCGGCTCTCAGATTTAAGGGGTTGTCTCTGGTGAAACAACCCCTTTAAGCTTTTTGCATACAACACAAACATTACAGTAATGAAGGTATGTAAAATACTATCACAGCTGCGAATAAAACCCTAACTAGGAATTTACCGTCAGAAGTAATTTCTCCCTCTTCTGTACTATCGGACACGGCATCATCGTCTTCGTCACTGTCTTCCTCAAATGAGGACAAATCACTGGTGTGCACAGAGCTGACCGTCACATCCGAGAAAGCATCCACGTCAGAATCCGGTAAGGTACATTCTGTAAAATTGGTGACAAGTATATATCAAAAACTGGTAATGAAGCATTGTGATGTAAACACCATTATAAGCAATAACTTAAAAAGGGACTGTCCGGGCACATGATGTGGACGACTTATCTTCAGGATTGGTCATCAACATCAGATTGTTGATTGCGAGGGGCTAGTCTCATATTCAAAGGAGAACCCCTTTTCTCATGTATAATAGGATATTCAAGAGTACAATAGGAGTGATTGCTGCAGATATTGACCACAGCATGGGAGATGAAGAAGGACAATAATGTTTTCCTAGGCCATCACTAATAGAGGAAATCTATCCTTACTGCAGACGAGACTGAAATCAGCCATGACTTCTCTACCGGTCTGCAATTTCCAGACTGTTCTCCATCTGTAAGCCCCTTCCTGACATGTGACGTACATGTAGGTCGGGTGCAGGCGTACAGACTTGAGCGGACTTCAAACATAGCAAGGACATCTGTGTTATACAGACTGCAGCACCTAAGTGGTCGGAAATACGGGCAACTAGTTCCTCTCACCGACCCATTGCAAGGTCATTATGGCATCTGGGACTTGCAGACTGTCACCGTGTTTGCCATCTTTGTCTCCATAGAAAACCCTGTCACAGATCAATCAGTTGGACAAAATAAGTATTGCAGGATCATATCCCCTAAAGGGACTAAAAGAAATAACATCATAGTCGCCGACCGCTCCTGCCGACGATTCAAATGCTCATACGGGCTGCTGTCGATGGGGCGCGACTGACAACGTCTTGGTCTTGATGATCGACAGCCGGCTCCTCGCAGTTAGGCAGTATGGATGAGGAGAAACCGTTCTACTTAAGATGACATCAGTAGAAGCTGCTGAATCGCTGGCAAGAACGGTCTGTGACCGCTCTGTCTATGGATATTGGCACTGGATAAACAACAAGGATAAACCCTTCAGTTCCCAGTCTACCTTCACTTTAATGACCGGGCCAATTTTTACAATTCTGACCACTGTCACTTTATGTGGTAATACCTCTGGAATGCTTTAGCGTATCCCACTGATTCTGACACCGTTTTCTCGTGACATATTGTACTTCATGATAGCGGTAAAATTTCTTTAATATGACTCACGTTTATTTGTGAAAAAAAAAAACGGAAATCTGGCAAAAATGTGGAAAATTTTGCAATTTTTAAACTTTTCATTTTTATGCCCTTAAACTAGAGAGTTATGTCACAAAAAAAAACTAACTTGTTAGTTAGTGCCGGGTCACCATGGCAATGATCAAGCCCCCTGGAATGACGTCGCAGGGTCACTGATCAGAGTGCAGAGGGGACTCCTTCCCTCTGCATGCCTGCTAAATGCTGTGACCGCAGTATTTAGGGGGTAAAAGTACCACTCCTGCACTGAGTGCCAGGTGTCTGCTGTAAGAATCAGCTGACACCCAGCGACAACTGGGCGCGCACAGCCCGTTTGAGTGCAAAATCAACATGATGTATCCCATATGTCCAAGGTCGGTAAGTACCAGCCAATCAGGACGTATGGACAAGTCCAAGGTAGGGAAGGGGTCAATGATGGAGTTTAACAAAAATAAATAAAAGTTTATGAATCTCAGAAAACAGTGACACAAACAAAAAAAAAAAGTAATAAAATAAAAGGAACTTTCTAGCTTTGGTATTGCTGTTATACTGAACCGCACAATAAAGTTCATGTATTTTCACTGTGCATCATAAAAACAAGACCCGATCACAACAACGAAAGTTTTTCAGTAGATTACAAGTTAAATTTAGTATTGACATTACATGCTAATCCTCATAGTCATGAACAATGGCGAGTGCCCCCTACCTTCCTTCACAGAGTCAGCAGGTTTTTGCTTGCTGTTACCCTTTTCAGCATTACTGTATTTGGCAGCTTCGGCATCACCTTCCTTCTCCTTCCCGGACTTCTCTTCCTTCTGTCTGGTGCTGTCATCGCTCCTCTTCAAGTGCTCGTTCCTTTTTTCTGTCCTAATTTCTTTCTTCTCCTCCTTCCGGTCTGATTTCTCGCTGACCTCAATTTTCTTCTCCGCTCTCTCCACAGACTTTGGTCTCTGTTCATCAATGTCGTTCGGAGCGTCTTTGCCTAGTGTGTTGCTAATTGCTTCATTGATTGCATTTTTAATGTCTTCAGCTGGAAGTGAAATGTCATTTATATCTTCTGCCTTGACGAGTGGCTCCACACTTTCACTTGAGACTTCTGGAGTGGGCTTGTCGTTCTCCAGAGCCTCTTCTGTGAGGACATCATTGCTCTGCGTTGGGGGAGCTTTTCTGGATGCCTTATCTGTATATTTAAGATTAGAGTTTTCCGATAACGCCCAGGCTGCCGTCGCTTCTTGATTCAAGGAACTTATGGTTTCCAAAATGGACATTGCATCACTAGCAACACTTGTGCTGGGTCCAACCATGGAGGCAGGTCCTTAGGAAAGAAGAGAAAAATATAATTAATTTCTACAAGCAAAAAAAAAACGGATAAATCAGAAAGAAAGGAACTGAACACATATCCAAATCATCTGATAATCCAGATTGTGTTAATGTCTAATGAATGAACAACTGCAGTAATAAAGACTCTGAAGGGGCGAAAATCAGAGAAAATAACTTTACCTTCGTCCTTGGCAGTCCTATTCCTGTACATTTTGCAAAGTTATTTTCTATGATGACGCCCCCCTCAGATTGTTTGGGACAACTGAAAGAATGATTGTACGAACAAAAAACAAAAAAAGGTGAGCGCTGTTGTCAGTCATGTGTCTGTCAGCAGTAAAGCATCCTGAGGGGTGGCTCAGTGGTTAGCACTATAGTCTTGCAGCTCTGGGGTCCTGGGCTCAAATTCCACCAAATACAACAATTGCAAGGAGTCCACATATTCTCCCCGTGTTTGTGTGGGCTGCCTTTGAGTTCTCCGGTTTCCTCCCCCACTCCAAAGACATACTGATAAGGAATGTAGATTGAGAGCCCCAATGGGGACAGCGATGATGTCTGTAAAGTGCTGGAGAATTAATAGCCCTATATAAGAAAGTATCATAAATATTAAATACTCAGACCATTCATGATTGGAGGCTCAGTCAAAATTTTGCCTAAGGACACTGCCATGAATAAAGATCCTCCGAGAGCAACTTCTCCCAACGATCCAGGCGCAATGTGAAGATGAACAATGTTTTTTTCCCAGCATGTTGAAGACCATGTCACAAGATAAAAGTGATAACTGAGTCGGTGAACAAAACATTGACATATTGGGGTCCACGGCCAAGGAAACACCCCAGATCACAATTCCATTGAGAATCTTTGATCAATCCTCAAAAAGCGGCAAGACTAACAAAAACACAGAAATAATGATAACCTCCAAACACCAATTAGGTAAGAATGTGCGGTCATAAGTCAAGATTAGGCCCAGAAGCTGATATCCAGCTGCCAAGAGAAGGGCAGAAGTCTTGAAAAATAAGGGACAACGTGAAAATATTGTGCCTTTGTAAAAACTTGATGCTTTTGCCAGTAAAGTGTAAGAATCTTATGAAATGCTGATAATTGTACTTCACTAATCATGGAAACATCTGTCTAAAAGATTTAAAAACATTGAAACAGAAAACTGTGAAAAACAAACTTTGTGTCACTCTCAAAACTTTTTGCCACACACACACACACACACACACACACACACACACACACACACAGAGAACAGCTATGCCTGCCAAATAAACCTACCAAAAAGGATAATTTTTTTTTTTTTTTTTTTTAAAAAAGGTGGTGTCTCGTAACGACAACCCTTGTCCATATGAATTATCAGGGTATAAGGACATTGTGGGGAGGGTCCTGCTCTGTAGAAGACGCTTCAGTTCTGAAGGACTTGTGCTGTCCTTGTATGACATAAATGGCCACTGAATCTGCCTGGTCCCTAAGTAAGGCCTCATTTACACATCCATGCTTAAACACATATGTGAAATATTGCTACTAGTGTCATCAGTGTTTTGGATCAGTGTCATTAGTGTACAGCCCGTGTGTCCTACCCGTGTGTCTCCCCATTTCTCATGGATGGATAAATTAAAATAAATACATGGATTTTTGTGATAACTCACCGTAAAATCCTTTTCTCCGAGACGCTCATTGGGGGACACAGGTACTGTGGGTGTATGCTACTCCCGCCTGGAGGCTGACACCAAGTGAAAAAAAAGAGGTTAGCTCCTCCTCCGCCATATACCCCCTCGCCCCGATTGCGGACGGAAACCAGTTTGGTGTAAAAGCAGTAGGAGATCAAACAAAAATCAGACAACATCAACCTTAATGCAGGTAACAACATGTCTAGAAAACCCACCAAGTATTATAAACACATATTAATAAATAAAATAAACAAGAGCCAATTGGCTATCAGGGTGGGTGCTGTGTCCCCCAATGAGCGTCGGAGAAAAGGATTTTATGGTGAGTTATCACAAAAATCCATGTTTCTCCTTCGCCTCATTGGGGGACACAGGTACTGTGGGACGTCCTAAAGCAGTCCCTGGGTGGGAAGTTGACTCACCGATCCAAGCTACATGCACCTCTTGTCTAAAGGTGCGCCACCGCTGCTTGGAGAATCCTTCTACCCAGGCTTGCATCCGCTGAAGCCTGAGCATGGATATTGTAATGTTTAGTAAACGTGTGCAGGCTGGACCAGGTTGCTGCCTTGCAAACCTGTTCCGTCAAAGCCTGGTGCCGAAGCGCCCACTGCCCGAGTAGAGTGTGCTCTGATCTCTGCTGGAATCGGCGCGCCTCTGATGCGGTAGGACTCCTGAATAGCCAAACGAATCCATTTGTCTATGGTCGATTTTGAGGCAGCGAGTCCCTTCCTGCGACCTTCAGGGAGCACGAACAGCGCGTCTGACTGACGAAAGGGTGCCGTCCACGACACGTACCTCCTGAGTGCTCTCACCAGGTCTAACGTATGCAGGGCATTTTCCACACGGTGTACCGGTGCTAGACAAAAAGAGGGCAAGACATTAATGTGAAACGAGGAAACGACTTTTGGCAAAAAAGGAGGAGCTGGTCTAAGAACCACCTTGTCTTTGTGAAAGGTCAGAAACAGGGCTCGGCAAGATAGCGCTGCCAGCTCAGAGACCCGCCTGATTGATGTTATAGCTACCAGGAACACCACCTTCCAGGAAAGGTATAACAAAGAGACATCCTGTAGCGGCTCGAATCGAGCTTCCTGCAGAACACTTAGGACCAGGTTAAGGTCCCAGGCGTCCATAGTTGCCTTATAGGGAGGTACCAAGTGGGAGACCCCCTGGATTAAACCCCCCCTGGATTAGTCTTTACCTGCAAGTTGGTAGCAATCCTGTGCTGAAAAAGGACGGATAAAGCTGTTATCTGTCTCCTGAGAGAACTGGTGGCCAAGCCTGAGTCTAGGCCAGACTGGAGAAAAGCCAAGATATTAGGGATGGAGAATCTCAGTGAAGAACAACCGTTGCCTCGACACCATGCAAAGAAAACCTTCCAGGTGTGGTGGTAAATTCGTGATGAGGCAGGCTTCCGGGCGCTAACCATCGTAGCAACAACTTTGCGCCCAAACTCCGCCTGCGTCAGAATCCAAGATTCAACGGCCAAGCCGTCAAACACAGGGCCCCTGAGTTTGGGTGGCAGATCGGCCCCTGAGAAAGTAGCACCCCTTCTGCCTTGATCTTCTTGATGACCCTCGGAAGTAGTGGCAGCGGGGGAAATAGATATGGGAGGCGAAACTGATTCCATGGCAGAACCAGCGCATCCACGGCGATTGCCTGCGGGTCCCAGGACCGAGCGACAAATACGGACACCTTGGCGTTCACCCTGGAGGTCATCAGATCCACATCCGGTGTTCCCCAGCATTGGCAAATCTGCTGAAAGACCTCTGGGTGTAATGACCATTCCCCGGACGCAAGCCCTTGCCGGCTGAGGAAGTCTGTGGCCCAGTTCTCTACCCCCGGGATGTGGACCGCCGATATCACCGTGCGGTTTCCTCTCGGCCCAGCGAAGCATGTGCCCTACCTTGGGCATGGTTGCCCTGCTGCGGGTGCCCCCTTGGTGATATATGTAAACCACCGCCGTGGCGTTGTCCGACTGAATCCGAACGGGGCGGCCTGCTAGAAGGTGATGAAACCGTTGCAGAGTCAGCCGGATCGCCCGTATCTCCAACAAGTTGATCACGTGCCTCCTGCGGTGCTCACTGTCCCTGGGTCATGTGGTGGCGAAAAAACGCTCCCCAGCCGAGGAGGCTGGCGTCGGTTGTGACCACAAGTCACTGATCTGGGGGAAAGGGTTTCCCCTGAAGAAGGGAGGAACTGATTGTTCACCACTCTAGTGACTGTCTGACCTGAGAGGACAACCGGCACCGATGATCGAGCGTGAACGGGTTCTTGTCCCAGGATGACAAGAGGGCATGCTGCAGGGGGCGAAGATGGAACTGGGCGAACAGGATCGCTTCCATCGCCGCCACCATTTTCCCTAGAATCCTCATGCAGAAACGGATGAGGGACTGGTTGGCCAGAACCCGCACTCCCTGCCGGAGGGCTAGGGCCTTGTCTCGAGGGAGAATTACCAACCCTCGGAAAGTGTCGAAGATCATCCCTAAAAAGGAAATTCTCTGAGTTGGAACAAGGGATGACTTCTTTACATTGACCAACTACCCTAAGTGGGCAAGAGTATCTAGCGTGATGCGGACACTTTCCTCGCATGCCCACCTTGAAGGGCCCTTGACCAAGATGTCGTCTGAGTAGGGGAATACGACTATGCCCCGGGAGTGCAGGATGGCCATGGGGACTGCCATGACCTTTGTGAACACTCTGGGGGCAGTGGCTAGCCCGAAGGGCAGCGCTGGAAACTGAAAATGTAGACCGTTGATGGCGAGGGAAAATGGGGATATGTAGATAGGCGTCCTGGATATCGATAGAGGCCAAGTACTCACCCTGCCCTATTCCCGATATGACTGAACGGAAAGACTCCATCCGGAAATGTCTGATCCTGATAAATTTGTTCACGCGCCTGAAACTTGTGACGAAATGGCGGTTTGACCTTTTGATGAGGAAGAAAATCGCTCTTGCCTCCTGTGGAGTCGGAGATGAGCTGATCTAACGTCTCTCCGAACAGGCGGCCACACTGGTATGGTAGCGCTGTCAAGAACTTTGAAGCTGAATCGGCCCCGCCATGTCCTTAACCATAGAGCTCTCCTAATGGAGATTGCATTTGCTGCCGCAAGTGCCGCGCAGTTGGCAGCATCTAAAGATGCATTGATCAAGTATTCCCCCACCATGGCTATCTGATTTGTGATTTCTGATACTTCAGCTGGTAGGTCTATGTCTTGCAAGGCTCTATTCAATGATTCTGACCAAGAAATCATGGCCTTGGCTACCCACGTTGCTGCCAACGAGGGAGAGAGTGCTGATCCCGATGCCTCAAACACTGAGCGAGCCAAGTTCTCTATGAGACGATCAGTGGGATCCTTAATAGAAGAACCACTAAGTACGGATAGTAGAGTTTTTGTAGCCAAGCGCGACACAGGTGAATCCACCGTTGGGGATTCTGTCCACTTTTTACGGAGAACCGGGGCAAAAGGATACCTCACCTCGAGTGCCTTCCGGCCCGAGAAACGCCTGTCCGGCCGTTCTCTGTGTCGTTGCACTATGTCCTCAAATTCAGTGTGAGTGCAAAATACTCTATGGGGACGCTTGACTCACTTAAATGACACCTTATGGCCCAAAGCCAGAGTGGAATCATCCTCAATCCCCAGAGTCTGGTTGACGGCTTCTATGAGACTGTCGACCGTTTCCTGACCACCCGGCGTATCTAGGTTAAGGGGTTCGTCCGAGTCGTAGTCCGAGCCTTGCTCGCCATCGACTGCTGGTGACGGGAAGCGAGAAGCAGAGCTCACGGATGTCGAGGCACCGGATGGACCGGGAGACACCGAGTGGGTTCGTTTCCCCCGAGCCTGCCTGGAGTGAGAGCGGCCCCTGCAGGCCTGAGGGTCCTGTGAGGTATAGGACCCCTCTAAGACAGGCAAGCCACTTTCCCTGCCCCTATCTGGGGCCTGAAGGGACTCGATTGCTCTCGTAAGTGACGCCATAGATTGCGACAGTGATAACGCCCATTCTGGGGGACTTGGTACACTGGGCTCGGTCGCAGGGCAGGGCTCCTGGGCACGTTCGGACTCAGGCTTCGCATACTCGCTTGGTCTGCACCTGCGGAAAAGCGGACCGACAAGAGATGCATGCAGTGTATAAACACATATGCGTCTTAGGTTTTCCTGACATGCTGTACCTGTCAGGCATCCGTGCTGAAAAAAACGCTGGGGGAGGGCGCTCTTCGTTTCTCCTAGCGTGGCCTCTCTGTGGGGCTAGGGGGCAGCATTTACTTTACCCCAGTCCTGAGTCACGTGTCCTAGCGTGCGAGGCATCGCTTCATTCTGCGCGCCACAAATGCAGGCAGCCCCCGGAAGAAAAAAGGGATCCTGGGGGTGGTACTTCCGTGTGCGGCCTAGCTTCTGCCTGAAGCCGGGGCCTAAATCTTTTCGGTGTCCACCCAGGCCGCCGTGACGTGGCGCCGGGGGCTTCCGGCTGCAGCCTAGCGACGGCTGAAGACGCGGCCTCGATTTCTACCTCCTCAGTCCAGCTCAGATAGAGGGGAGGGGGGGCCATATGAAAAAGAACGGTGCAGGCACCCTAACTCCATCTAACCCCTTGCAGGGGTGAGGAGAGGGACCGTCCGCCGCCTTGCCACACCGCAGTCTTAGCATTGGTGGGGCAGTGGGGGCCGCACGGACTACACTTGTGCCTCTGTGCAGCCTAGGGTTTCAATACCCTAGGGTGGACAGGGCCAAGTCCGGCATCATGTCCCACGGTGCGGGAGAGGATACGTGGAGGGACACTCGCACTTGCTCGCCCGTTGTAGGTTTGGGGAGATCGGACCCTTTCAATAGGGTCCGTCGCCCGTATCTCACCTCCGTGGTCTGGCAACATCCCACGTTGCGGGAGAGGATACGTGGAGGGACACTCGCACGTGCTCGCCCGTTGTTGGTTTGGGGAGATCGGACCCTTTCAATAGAAGCCGTCGCTCCTATCTCATCTTCATGTAAAAAAGGACCGTCAGGAAAAAAATCCCCGTTGCGGGAGAGGATACGTGGAGGGACACTTGCATGTGCTCTCCCGTTGTTGGTTTGGGGAGATCGGACCCTTTCAATAGGGTCCGTCGCCCCTGTCTTATCTTCATGGGGAAAAAGAAAAAAAAAAAATCAGTCTGGAAACAGACAGACGTATGCCTCCAACAGACACTAAGCAAAAAACTGGTTTCCGCCCGCAATCGGGGCGAGGGTGTATACGGCGGCGGAGGAGCTAATTACTTTTTTTCAACTTAGTGTCAGCCTCCAGGTGGCAGTAGCATACACCCACAGTACCTGTGTCCCCCAATGAGGCGAAGGAGAAAAATAAATTACAAATCTTCTCCTATACTTCGCAAGGTTAAATACAGACAGCACACAGGCCCCATAGACTTGCATTGGCCCTTTTCATCTGCGATACCAGAAAAAAATGAACACGTGAATATCACACAGAGGAACTGGCTTTGATCTAAGGACTATTGGACCAATGGACGAAGAGTGGAGTCCACGGCTCTAAGGGATGAAGACTTCTTCCAGCACGGAGCACCGGTTACGTCAAACTTATTGCTGTGGTTTATTAGAGATTTGCTTGTTCGTCAGCATAAGTGCACTAATTTCTCCTGGAATGTGTTCAGCATCTGGATTAAATGTTTGCATTCAGTAACAGTAACAGTAAGCAGAGGAAGACGTATGGGCTGGATCTTATGCAAACAAAGGATAAAGGTAAAGGCAATCATTCCATTAATCTGGATAGCATCTCAGAGGCCTCAATTGACCAAAATGACTAATGATTTGCTAACAGACAGTTCTCCATCCTCCTCCTTCGGGACCTGTCCTCTGCCTTCGACACAGTTGACCACTGCCTACTGCTACAGATTCTTTCTTCCGTTGGCATCAAATACCTTGCCCTGTCCTGGATTGCCTCATACCTTTCTGACCGCCCATTCAGCGTTTCCCACTCCCACATTACCTCCTCATCCCGCCCTCTCTCTGTTGGAGTCCCCCAAGGCTCTGTCCTGGGGCCCCTATTTTTTTCTCCATCTATACACTTGGCCTAGGACAACTCAAAGTCTCATGGCTTCCAGTACCACCTGTATGCGGATGACACACAGGTCTACCTTTCTGGCCCAGATGTCACCTCTCTGCTGTCCAGAATCCCGGAGTGTCTATCAGCCATATCCTCCTTTTTCACCTCTCACTTCCTAAAACTCAATGTAGACAAAACTGAACTCATTATTTTTCTTCCATCTCAAGTATCTTCCCTACCCGATCTATTATGGTAATCACGCTCTCTCCCGCACCTGAAATCCGCTGCCTCGGAGTAACTCTCGACTCTGCCCTGTCCTTCAAACCACACGTCCAAACTCTTGCCACCTCCAAAATACTTCCAGAATCCATCCCTTCCTCAGCCCTCAATCTACTAATACTCTTGTACATGCCCTCATTATCTCCCGCCTTGACTATTGCAACACTCTCCTCTGTGGCCTCCCTGCTAACTCTCTTCCACCACTCCAGTGTGTCCTCAACTCTGCTGCCCGACTAATCCACCTCTCTCCTCACTACTCCCCTGTCTCTTAATGACCCTATATAAATAAATAATAATAATTGAGCAATTGTTTCACGAGACTGTACGTTGACTCTGGTTGTATGTTAATTTGTGAATGTCTGCTGATTCTGTATTGGATCAGCCTACTGCAGTTTACTAATCTACACAATTTGGAACAAATATGCATGTTATTTGAAGAGTTGCACAATGAAAGATCACTATCCGCCACTTTTCTCCAATCTTGAGGAAGAACGTCCTGAATGGACCAAGGAAGCATGGCTCCATCTTGTGGAATTCAAGTCTGCTCCTCTATCTATCACTGAACCAACAATGTGACTTTAATAACTACGTCTCTAGTCAGGTAAAGTTGCACACCTTGAATCACCTCATCCCACACCTGCTAAGAACCACGAAATAAAAGCCTTGCTTTGGCCATGTCCAGTCACGATCATCCCTGTTTCATCTGTCTCATGAGCCTGTACGTGGCAGGCCTGAGCTGTGGACGCCTGTACGTGGCAGCTACCACTGGACCAATCACATATTACATAGGCGCTGTATAATAGTGCATTGCCCCTGCAGCCACATGATCTTAAAACAGCAAGACTGAATTACCGGTGACAGCCAGTGACAAATCCGACTTTTCTTCCACTTTCTCATGATTCGCATTTGCGTCTTCTTGGTTGTTTAGCGTGGCCAAAAATTCTTGTACCACTTTTTCTACTTGAGGTCTGAAGGTATGATTTATCTTCGGGTCCACAACCTGCGATATAATGCGGTCAATTCCAGACTCGAGCATCCCAGACCTAAGGAGAGGAGAACAACAAAATGGCCATCATATTACCTACACATCATAGAAACAGCGAGAAGCCAGTTTGCTCAGGCAGAGGCTATGTCGTGACTTGTCTGGAAGAGGTCGGACCCTCACTGAAACCTGGAACGAGGGGACTGGGGTACTGAGTGGAGCGCGGTGCACAGTCTGCATCGATTGGAAGAGGCTACAGATGGACATCGCCCTCCAGACTGTCCTCACGCCTCCACAGAGCACCACCACAGGCCTTTAACTCGCTGAAGTACAGGACTTCATCATGTCACAAGTTATCTATAATGCAAAACTCTTTCAGTCTTATTTTCAAGTCAGTTTGCCATGGCTGGGAACTTTGAAGCCACATGCAAATTATCCTGGAAGTGCATTGGGGGCGTGGGAAGATTGATTTGAGTGCCCTGCCCCCAATGCACTTGCAGGCAAATCTGCATGTGGCTTCAAAGCTCGATTCCTCGGCACTGGCACATCAGATTACTATAGGGGAGATGTCATTTTCATTTTTCTACTAGGACGTATACAGCCGAATCAGTAGTTTCATTAGAAAGACAGCTTCCCATTAATAGTAAGGTTGAGGCAGAATTAAGTCGACCATTAGCCATCATCTCTGGACTCAGTACTAGCTGATCGCTGTGCTGGTTTCTACTGATGCTTCTTACTCACTTGAGCACCTGCTGCCGGATGTTATTCCTCAGTTGGTTCTTGTTCAGATGAGGACTCCATGTGTGGTTTGCCAAGTGGTTAGACACAAAATTGTCAACTCGCTGTCTCAGATTCTGGTATGCGGGCTGCAAGGAAAAAGCAATAGAAAAGAAAAACACTAAAATACTGACCAAGTATTGGAGGTAAAAAAAAACAAAAAAACTCATTAAATAGTAAGATAAAATTCTGACCAAATACGAAAGTAAAATACCAAATACAGAGATAAAATACCGACCAAACACTGAGGTAAAATACTGACCAAACACTGATGTAAAATGCTGACCAAACACGGAGGTAAAATACTGACCAAATACTAAGGTAAAATACTGACCGAATACTGAGGTAAAATACAACACAGAGGTAAAATACCGATTAACTACTAAGGTAAAATACTGACCAAATACTGGAGGTAAAATACTAAAACACTGAGGTAAAATACTGAGGTATAATACTGACCAAATACTGAGGTAAAATAATGATCAAATACTGAGGTAAAATACCAAACACTGAAGTAAAAATACTGACCAAATACTGAGGTAAAATACTGACCAATCATTGAGGTAAAATACTGACCAAATACTGAGGTAAAAAACTGATTAAATAGTAGGATAAAATTCTGACCAAATACGAAGGTAAAATACCAAATACGGAGATAAAATACTGACAAAATACTGAGGTAAAATACTGACCAAACACTTATGTAAAATGCTAACCAAACACGGAGGTAAAATACCAACCAAATACTGAGATAAAATACTGACCAAATATTGAGATAAAATACTGATTAAATACTGAGGTAAAATACTGATTAAATACTGAGGTAAAATACTGACCAAATACTGAGGTAAAATACCAAACACTGAGGTAAAAATACTGACCAAATACTGAGATAAAATACTGACCGAATACTGAGGTAAAATTCTGATTAAATACTGAGGTATAATACTGACCAAATACTGAGGTAAAATACCAAACACTGAGGTAAAAATACTGACCAAATACTGAGGTAAAATACTGAGGTAAAATAATGATCAAATACTGAGGTAAAATACTGATTAAATACTGAGGTAAAATACTGACCAAATACTGAGGTAAAATACCAAACACTGAAGTAAAAATACTGACCAAATACTGAGGTAAAATACTGACAAAATACTGAGGTAAAATACCAAACACTGAAGTAAAAATATCGACCAAATACTGAGGTAAAATACCAAACACTGAGGTAAAAATACTGACCAAATACTGAGGTAAAATACTGACCAAATACTGAGGTAAAATTCTGATTAAATACTGAGGTATAATACTGACCAAATACTGAGGTAAAATACCAAACACTGAGGCAAAAATACTGACCAAATACTGAGGTAAAATACTGACCAAATACTGAGGTAAAATACCAAACACTGAGGTAAAAATACTGACCAAATACTGAGGTAAAATACTGACCAAATACTGAGGTAAAATTCTGATTAAATACTGAGGTATAATACTGACCAAATACTGAGGTAAAATACCAAACACTGAGGCAAAAATACTGACCAAATACTGAGGTAAAATACTGACCAAATACTGAGGTAAAATACCAAACACTGAGGTAAAAATACTGACCAAATACTGAGGTAAAATACTGACCAAATACTGAGGTAAAATAATGATCAAATACTGAGGTAAAATACTGATTAAATACTGAGGTAAAATACTGACCAAATACTGAGGTAAAATACTGACCAAATACTGAGGTAAAATACTGACAAAATACTGAGGTAAAATACCAAACACTGAAGTAAAAATATCGACCAAATACTGAGGTAAAATACCAAACACTGAAGTAAAAATACTGACCAAATACTGAGGTAAAATAATGATCAAATACTGAGGTAAAATAATGATCAAATACTGAGGTAAAATACCAAACACTAAGGTAAAAATACTGACCAAATACTGAGGTAAAATACTGACCAAATACTGAGGTAAAAAACTGATTAAATAGTAAGATAAAATTCTGACCAAATACGAAGGTAAAATACCAAACACTGAGGTAAAAATACTGACCAAATACTGAGGTAAAATACTGACCAAATACTGAGGTAAAAAACTGATTAAATAGTAAGATAAAATTCTGACCAAATACGAAGGTAAAATACCAAAAACGGAGATAAAATACTGACCAAACACTGAGGTAAAATACTGACCAAATACTGAGGTAAAAAACTGATTAAATAGTAAGATAAAATTCTGACCAAATACGAAGGTAAAATACCAAAAACGGAGATAAAATACTGACCAAACACTGAGGTAAAATACTGACCAAATACTGAGGTAAAAAACTGATTAAATAGTAAGATAAAATTCTGACCAAATACGAAGGTAAAATACCAAAAACGGAGATAAAATACTGACCAAACACTGAGGTAAAATACTGACCAAACACGGAGGTAAAATACCGACCAAATACTGAGATAAAATACTGACCAAATATTGAGATAAAATACTGACCGAATACTGAGGTAAAATACTACAACACGGAGGTAAAATGCCAATTAAATACTAAGGTAAAATACTGACCGAATACTGAGGTAAAATACTAAAACACTGAGGTAAAATACTGATTAAATACTGAGGTATAATACTGACCAAATACTGAGGTAAAATACCCAACACTGAGGTAAAAATACTGACCAAATACGGAGGTAAAATACTGACCAAATACTGAGGTAAAATACCAAACACTGAGGTAAAAATACTGACCAAATACTGAGGTAAAATACTGACCAAATACTGAGGTAAAATACCAAACACTGAGGTAAAAATACTGACCAAATACTGAGGTAAAATACCAAACACTGAGGTAAAAATACTGACCAAATACTGAGGTAAAATACTGACCAAATACTGAGGTAAAATACCAAACACTGAGGTAAAAATACTGACCAAATACGGAGGTAAAATACTGACCAAATACTGAGGTAAAAATACTGACCAAATACTGAGGTAAAATACCAAACACTGAGGTAAAAATATCGACCAAATACTGAGGTAAAATACTGACCAAATACTGAAGTAAAATAATGATCAAATACTGAGGTAAAATACCAAACACTGAGGTAAAAATACTGAGGTAAAATACTGACCAAATACTGAGGTAAAATACTAAAACACTGAGGTAAAATACTGATTAAATACTGAGGTAAAATACTGACCA
The DNA here is from genome assembly GCF_039654945.1 of Dendrobates tinctorius. Classification (NCBI taxonomy): domain Eukaryota; kingdom Metazoa; phylum Chordata; class Amphibia; order Anura; family Dendrobatidae; genus Dendrobates; species Dendrobates tinctorius. The sequence continues at coordinate 9,915,167 of NW_027361707.1, read as the reverse complement.
AATACTGAGGTAAAAAACTGATTAAATAGTAAGATAAAATTCTGACCAAATACGAAGGTAAAATACCAAAAACGGAGATAAAATACTGACCAAACACTGAGGTAAAATACCGACCAAACACGGAGGTAAAATACCGACCAAATACTGAGATAAAATACTGACCAAATATTGAGATAAAATACTGACCGAATACTGAGGTAAAATACTACAACACGGAGGTAAAATGCCAATTAAATACTAAGGTAAAATACTGACCGAATACTGAGGTAAAATACTAAAACACTGAGGTAAAATACTGATTAAATACTGAGGTATAATACTGACCAAATACTGAGGTAAAATACCCAACACTGAGGTAAAAATACTGACCAAATACGGAGGTAAAATACTGACCAAATACTGAGGTAAAATACCAAACACTGAGGTAAAAATACTGACCAAATACGGAGGTAAAATACTGACCAAATACTGAGGTAAAATACCAAACACTGAGGTAAAAATATCGACCAAATACTGAGGTAAAATACTGACCAAATACTGAAGTAAAATAATGATCAAATACTGAGGTAAAAATATCGACCAAATACTGAGGTAAAATACTGACCAAATACTGAAGTAAAATAATGATCAAATACTGAGGTAAAATACCAAACACTGAGGTAAAAATACTGAGGTAAAATACTGACCAAATACTGAGGTAAAATACTAAAACACTGAGGTAAAATACTGATTAAATACGGAGGTATAATACTGACCAAATACTGAGGTAAAATACCAAACACTGAGGTAAAAATACTGACCAAATACTGAGGTAAAATACCAAACACTGAGGTAAAAATACTGACCAAATACTGAGGTAAAATACTGACCAAATACTGAGGTAAAATACTGACCAAATACTGAGGTAAAATACCAAACACTGAGGTAAAAATACTGACCAAACACTGAGGTAAAAATACTGACCAAATACTGAGGTAAAATACCAAACACTGAGGTAAAAATACTGACCAAATACTGAGGTAAAATTATCGACCAAATACTGAGGTAAAATACTGACCAAATACTGAGGTAAAATACTGACCAAATACTGAGGTAAAATACCAAACACTGAGGTAAAAATACTGATCAAATACTGAGGTAAAATACCAAACACTGAGGTAAAAAAACTGAGGTAAAATACTGACCAAATACTGAGGTAAAATAATGACCAAACACTGAGGTAAAAATGCTGACCAAATACTGAGGTAAAATAATGACCAAACACTGAGGTAAAAATACTGACCAAATACTGAGGTAAAACACTGACCAAATACTGAGGTAAAATACTGACCAAATACTGAGGCAAAATACTGACCAAACACTAATGTAAAATGCTGACCAAACATAGAGGTAAAATTCCGACCAAATACTGAGGTAAAATACTGACCAAATATTGAGATAAAATACAACAACACGGAGGTAAAATACCAACAAATACTGAGGTAAAATACTGACCGAATATTGAGGTAAAATACTAAAACACGAAGGTAAAATACTGACCAAATACTGAGGTAAAATACTGACCGAATATTGAGATAAAATACTGACCGAATACTGAGGTAAAATACTAAAACACGGAGGTAAAATACTGATTAAATACTGAGGTATAATACTGACCAAATACTGAGGTAAAATAATGATCAAATACTGAGATAAAATACCAAACACTGAGGTAAAAATACTGACCAAATACTGAGGTAAAATACTGACCAAACACGGAGGTAAAATACTAACCAAATACTGAGGTAAAATACTGACCAAACACGGAGGTAAAATACTAACCAAATACTGATCGAATACTGAGGTAAAATACTACAACACAGAGGTAAAATACCGATTAAATACGAAGGTAAAATACTGACCAAATACTGAGGTAAAATACTGATTAACCCCTTCACTACCAAGGGTGGTTTGCACGTTCATGATCGGGCCAATTTTTACAATTCTGACCACTGTCCCTTTATGAGGTCATAGCTCTGGAACGCTTCCATGGATCCCGGTGATTCTGACATTGTTTTCTCGTGACATATTGTACTTCATGTTAGAGGTAAAATTTCATTCAAATAACTTGCGTTTATTTGTGAAAAAAAAAAGAAATTTGGCGAAAATTTCGCAATTTTCCAACTTTGAATTTTTATGCCCTTAAATCACAGAGATACGGCACACAAAAAACTTAATAAGTAACATTTCCCACATGTTTACTTTACATCAGCACAATTTTGGAACCAAAATTTTTTTTTGTTAGGAAGTTATAAGGGTTAAAAGTTGACCAGCGATTTCTCATTTTTGCAACACCATTTTGTTTTTACGGACCAGATCACATTTGAAGCCACTTTGAGGGGTCTATATGATAGAAAATACCCAAAAGTGACACCATTCTAAAAACTGCACCCCTTAAAGTGCTCAAAACCACATTCAAGAAGTTTATTAACCCTTCAGGTGCTTCACAGGAATTTTTTGAATATTTAAAAAAAAATATGAACATTTAACTTTTTTTCACAAAAAAAAAAATACTTCAGGTTCAATTTTTTTAATTTTACCAAGTTCAACAGGAGAAATTGGACTGGAAAAGTTATTGTGCAATTTGTCCTCAGTACGCTGATACCTGATATGTGGGGGGAACCACTGTTTCGGCGCATGGCAGAGCTCAGAAGGGAAGGAGCGCCGTTTGACTTTTTCAATGCAAAATTGGCTGGAATTAAGATCGGACGCCGTGTCACGTTTGGAGAGTCCCTGATGTACCTAAACAGTGGAATCCCCCCACAAGTGACCCCATTTTGGAAACTAAACCCCCCAAGGAACTTATCTAGATGTGTGGTGAGAACTTTGAACCCACAAGGGCTTCACAGAAGTTTATAACGTACAGCTATACAATTAAAACATCATATTTTTTCCACAAAAATGATCTTTTCAACCCCAATTCTTATTTTTCCAAGGGTATCAGGACCCTAAAAGTTATTGTGCAATTTGTCCTGAGTACGCTGATACCCCATATGTAGGTGTAAACGGCTATTTGGGTGCATGGCAGAGCTCGGAAGGGAAGCAGCGCCATTTGACGTTTTTGGCTGGAATTGAGATCGGACACCAGGGGCTCTCCAAACGCAACATGGCGTCTGATTTCAATTCCAGCTAATTCTGCGTTGAAAAAGTCAAATGGTGCTCCTTCCCCTCCAAGCTCTGCCATGCACCCAAACAGTGTTTTACCCCCACATATGGGGTATCAGCCTACTCAGGACAAATTGCAAAACAACTTTTGGGGTCCAATTTCTCCTGTTACCCTTAGGAAAAGAAAAAATTGGGGGCAAAATTGTAATTTTTGTGGAAAAAAATGATTTTTTTTTTTCACGCCCGGGCGTTATAAACTTCTGTGACGCACTTGGGGGTTCAAAGTGCTCACCACACATCTAGATAAGTTCCGTGGGGGGGTCTAGTTTCCAAAATGTGGTCACTTGTGGGGAGTTTCAATAGTTTAGGCACATCAGAGGCTCTCCAAACGCACATGACACCCGCAGACCATTCCATCAAAGTCTGCATCCCAAAACGTCACTCCTTCCCTTCCGAGCCCCGACGTGTGCCCATACAGTAGTTTTCTCCCACATGTGGGGTATCAGGGTACTCAGGACAAATTGGACAACAACTTTTGGGGTTCAATTTCTCCTGGTACCCTTGAGAAAATAAAAAATTGGGGACTAAATGATCATGTTTGTGGAAAAAATATGTTTTTTTTCATTTTCACGTCCGGGCATTATAAACTTCTGTAAAGCCCTTGGGGGTTCAAAGTTCTCACCACACATCTAGGTAAGTTCCTTGGGGGGTCTAGTTTCCAAAATGGGGTCATTTGTGGGGGGTTTCCACTGTTTTGGTACATCATGTCGCGTTTGGAGAGCCCCTGATGTACCAAAACAGTGGAAACCCCCCACAAATGACCCCATTTTGGAAACTAGACCCCCCAAGGAACTTACCTAGATGTGTGGTGAGAACTTTGAACCCCCAAGGGCTTTACAGAAGTTTATAATGCCCGGACATGAAAATTATTATTATTATTATTATTATTATTATTTATTGTTATAGCGCCATTTATTCCATGGCGCTTTACATGTGAGGAGGGGTATACATAAAAACAAGTACAATAATCTTAAACAATACAAGTCATAACTGGTACAGGAGGAGAGAGGACCCTGCCCACGAGGGCTCACAATCTTCAAGGGATGGGTGGTAATACAGTAGGCGAGGGTAGAGCTGGTCGTGCAGCGGTTTGGTCGATCGGTGGTTACTGCAGGTTATAGGCTTGTCGGAAGAGGTGGGTCTTCAGGCTCTTTTTGAAGGTTTCGATGGTAGGTGAGAGTCTGATATGTTGTGGTAGAGAGTTCCAGAGTAGGGGTGATGCGCGAGAGAAATCTTGTATGCGATTGTGGGAAGAGGAGATAAGAGGGGAGTAGAGAAGGAGATCTTGTGAGGATCGGAGGTTGCGTGCAGGAAAGTACCGGGAGACGAGGTCACAGATGTATGGAGGAGACAAGTTGTGGATGGCTTTGTATGTCATGGTTAGGGTTTTGTAATGGAGTCTCTGGGCAATTGGGAGCCAGTGAAGGGATTGACAGAGGGGAGAAGCTGGGGAATAGCGGGGGGACAGGTGGATTAGTCGGGCAGCAGAGTTTAGAATAGATTGGAGGGGTGCGAGAGTGTTTGAGGGGAGGCCACAGAGCATGAGGTTGCAGTAGTCAAGGCGAGAGATGATGAGGGCATGGACTAGGGTTTTTGCAGATTCTTGGGTGAGGAATGAACGGATGCGTGAAATATTTTTGAGTTGAAGTCGGCATGAAGTGGAAAGGGTTTGGATATGTGGTTTGAAGGAGAGATCAGCGTCAAGGATTACTCCGAGGCAGCGAGCTTGTGGGACTGGGGAGAGTGGGCAGTCATTTACTGTAATTGATAGGTTCGTAGGGGGGGGTCACGTGAGATGGGGGAAAGATGATGAATTCTGTTTTGTCCATGTTGAGTTTCAGATATCTAGTGGAGAAGAAGGATGAAATAGTGGACAGACATTGAGGGATTCTGGTTAGTAGGGAGGTGATATCTGGTCCAGAGATGTAGATCTGTGTGTCATCAGCATAAAGAGGATACTGAAAGCCATGAGATTCTATGAGCTGTCCCAGGCCAAAGGTGTAAATAGAGAACAGCAGGGGCCCAAGGACTGAACCTTGTGGGACTCCGACAGATAGGGGGCGAGGTGAGGAGGTGGTGTGTGAGTGGGAGACGCTGAATGTCCGGTCTGTTAGGTATGATGAGATCCAGGAGAGGGCCAAGTCTGTGATGCCGAGGGATGAGAGGGTCTGTAATAATAGGGAATGGTCCACTGTGTCAAAGGCAGCCGACAGGTCCAGGAGGAGGAGGACAGAGTAGTGTCGCTTGCTCTTGGCAGTTAAGAGGTCATTGGTGACCTTAGTAAGGGCTGTTTCAGTGGAGTGGTGTGACCGGAAGCCAGATTGTAAGCGGTCGAAGAGGGAGCAAGAAGAGAGATGGGAGGACAGTTCAAGGTAGACGTGTTGTTCCAGTAGCTTGGAGGCGTATGGGAGAAGTGATATAGGGCGATAGCTAGATACAGAGGATGGGTCAAGAGAGGGCTTTTTGAGGATAGGTGTGATGGAGGCATGTTTAAAGCTTGAGGGGAAAACACCAGTTGTTAGTGATAGGTTGAAGAGATGGGTTAGGGTTGGGATGAAGACTGTGGTGAGGTTTGGGATGAAGTGGGATGGGATCGGGTCGAGTGCACAGGTGGTGAGATGTGATCTTGAGAGTAGAGTGGAGAGTCGATCTTCTGTAATGGTGGAGAAGTTGGTTTTGAAGGTGGAGGGCTGGGAAGTCGGGAGGAAGGGCTCTGGGGGTTGTTGACCAAAACTGTCCCTGATGTTATCAATTTTCTGCTTGAAAAATGAGGCAAAGTCTTCAGCTGAGATGAGTGGGGAGGGAGGAGGTGCTGGGGGGCGGAGGAGAGAATTGAAGGTGTTGAATAACTGTTTAGGGTTGTGAGACAGGGAGGATATGAGAGATGAGAAGTAGGTTTGTTTAGCTGTGGCGAGTGTGGTCTTGAAAGTAGTGAGGGACTGTTTGAATGCGATGAAGTGCTCGTTGGAGTGGGATCTTTTCCATCTGCGCTCAGCAGCCCTGGAAGCTCGCCTCAGCTCTTTGGTCAGGCTGGTGTGCCAGGGCTGTCTGTTGATTTTGCGAGTTTTGGTATGTGTAAGTGGGGCAGCAGATTCCAAAGCTACAGCTATTGTGGTGTTATATAGAGCGGCAGCGTCATCTGCATTGTGTAAGGAACTTATATCTGTAAGAGGGAGGAGGGATTCAGAGAATGAGTGTAGGTCAAGGTGTTTAAGATTCCTGCGAGGGTGTGAAAGTTTGTGGGGTGAGGATTGTAGACATGGAGTGAAGAGGGAAGAGAATGTGAGCAGGTTGTGGTCAGAGAGAGGAAGAGGTGAGTTAGAGAGGTTAGATAGGGAGCAGAGGCGGGTGAAGATGAGGTCCAGTGTGTGGCCATCTTTGTGGGTGGCTGTAGAAGACCATTGAGTGAGGCCGAAGGAGGAAGTGAGAGATAGAAGTTTAGTGGCAGCTGAGAGGGAAGTGTCAATGGGGATGTTGAAGTCGCCCATGATGATGGTAGGGATGTCAGCGGAAAGGAAATGAAGTAACCAGGTGGTGAAGTGGTCAAAGAAGGTGGTGGCTGGCCCTGGGGGGCGGTAGATGACAGCCAGTTGGAGGTTGGAGGGGGAGTAGATGCGCACAGAGTGCACCTCAAAGGAAGGGAGGGTAACAGAGGGTGGTAGTGGGATTGGGGTGAAGGAGCAGGTATCTGACAGGAGAAAACCAACTCCTCCGCCATGATTGCTGCTGGGGCGGGGGGTGTGAGAAAGGTGGAAGCCACCATATGAAAGTGCAGCAGGAGAGGCTGTGTCAGAAGGGGTGAGCCAGGTTTCGGTGATGGCGAGGAAGGAAAGTTTGGTAGTAACAAAAAGATCATGGATGTAGGAAAGCTTGTTGCAGACAGAGCGAGCGTTCCACAGAGCTCCTGTTAGTGGGACTGGGGAAGCGGGGGCTGGGTGAATCGGTATAAGGTTGGAGAGGTTACGGAAGGTTGTGATAGAGTGTGGATGGGAGGTAGAAATGACTGTGGGAATGTGGTGAGGAGGACCAGGATTTGGGGAGATATCACCAGCAGTGAGAAGGAGCAGAGAAAGTGTTAGCAGGTGGGAGCAGGAGAGGGAATGAGGGGGCTGTCTGTGTTTGGAGACAGAGGATTGTATGTTAAGGAACAGTTTTGAGGCGGAGGTGAGGTGGATGGGGAGGATTGAAGAAGAGATGAACAGTTCCTTACTAGGAGTAGGGATTAGGGGAATTAGCAGAAGGTGAAGGATTATAGGGGTGAAAACAAACAGAAACATTGTTTACAGTGACTGTGTACAGTTACCTTCAGTTCAATTCTGGTTTTAATTCTTAAATTAATCTTCACACTTCTAGAACACACTTATAGAAATCACACTGCAGACTGAAGTCTTTATGCAGACTTGTGCTCTGCAATATATGTACAACTAAGTGCAGTCAGGTGTGAAGCAGAGAGGAGTGGTCTCTACTCTTCTTGGTCAGACAATTAAGAGTGGACCAGATGTATATGATCAAGCCAGAGTAAACAAGGTCATAAATAACACTGGGGTAAGCTGGGGTTAGCTGAAAGGCATACCATGTGAATGCTAGGTGCAGAGGCAAGTCTATGTGCAAAGCTGGGTGATGCACTGTGTGTCCTTCATAGACAGACAGCAGGAGAGCTGGGTGAAAATGAAAAAAATCATATTTTTTCCACAAACATGATCATTTAGTCCCCAATTTTTTATTTTCTCAAGGGTACCAGGAGAAATTGAACCCCAAAAGTTGTTGTCCAATTTGTCCTGAGTACCCTGATACCCCACATGTGGGAGAAAACTACTGTATGGGCACACGTCGGGGCTCGGAAGGGAAGGAGTGACGTTTTGGGATGCAGACTTTGATGGAATGGTCTGCGGGTGTCATGTGCGTTTGGAGAGCCTCTGATGTGCCTAAACTATTGAAACTCCCCACAAGTGACCACATTTTGGAAACTAGACCCCCCCACGGAACTTATCTAGATGTGTGGTGAGCACTTTGAACCCCCAAGTGCGTCACAGAAGTTTATAACGCCCGGGCGTGAAAAAAAAAAATCATTTTTTTCCACAAAAATTACAATTTTGCCCCCAATTTTTTCTTTTCCTAAGGGTAACAGGAGAAATTGGACCCCAAAAGTTGTTTTGCAATTTGTCCTGAGTAGGCTGATACCCCATATGTGGGGGTAAAACACTGTTTGGGTGCATGGCAGAGCTTGGAGGGGAAAGAGCACCATTTGACTTTTTCAACGCAGAATTGGCTGGAATTGAAATCAGACGCCATGTTGCGTTTGGAGAGCCCCTGATGTGCCCAAACAGTGGAAACCCCCCAATTATAACTCCAACCCTAACCCCAACACACCCCTAACCCTAATCTCAGCCCTAGCCCTAACCCTAATGGGAAAATGGAAATAAATACTTTTTTATTTTATTATTTTTCCCTAACTAAGGGGGTGATAACGGGGGGTTTGATTTACTATTTATGGCGGTTTTTATGTTTGGCAGCTGTCGCACGCTAAAAGACGTTTTTTATTGTAAAAATAGTTTTTGCATCACCACATATTGAGAGCTATAATTTTTCCATATTTTGACCCACTGAGTCATGTGAGGTCTTATTTTTTGCGGGACGAGTTGACGTTTTTATTGGTATCATTTTCGGGCACGTGACATCTTTTGATCGCTTTTTATTCCGATTTTTGGGACGCAGAATGAACAAAAACCAGCGTTTCATGAATTTCTTTTGGGGGGGTGCGTTTACACCGTTCCGCGTGCGGTAAAATTGATAAAGCGGTTTTAATCTTCGGGTCAGTACGGTTACAGCGATACCTCATTTATGTCATTTTTTTATGTTTTGGCGCTTTTATGCAATGAAAACAATTTTATATAAAAAATTATTTTTGCGTCGCTTTATTCTGCGAGCTATAACTTTTCTATTCTTTCGCTGATGACGCTGTAGGGTGGCTCGTTTTTTGCGGGACAAGATGACGTTTTCAGCGGTACCATGGATATTTATATGCGTCTTTTTGATCGCGCGTTATTGCACTTTTTGTTCGGCAGTATGATAATAAATCATTATTTTTTGTTTCTTTTTTTATTTTTATTTTTTAAGGGGTTTGCTAAAGTGGTTAACTAATGGGACAGTTTTATAGGGTGGGTCGTTACGGACGCGGCGATACCAAATATGTGCACTTTTATTGTTTGTTTGTTTTTTATTTCTAGGAAATGAATTCGGGAATTTTTTTTTTTTTTTTTTTTGGAATTTAGCGATTTTTTTAAATTATTTTTACACTTTTTTTTTTTTTTTTTTAACTTTATTAGGTTGTCCCGGGGGGGACATCTCTGTCACATCACAGATCACTGTGAAAGATCAGCGATCTGTCACAGGCATAGACGTTTAGACGCAGACTTCCTCATGCCTGCGCTTTGCAGGCACTGAGGAAGTCAGCTCCCTGCAGGCCCCCGGAGGTCCCCGCTGCCATATTGGATCCGGGGACCTGCAGGGAAGGAGCCCCCCGCAGCAGCGCTGCACATTGCGCTGCTGTGGTGGGCTCAGGGAAGCACGGAGGGAGCCCCCTCCCTGCTGATGCTTCCCTTTAACCCCCGGTACACCGCGATCGTGTTTGATCGCGGTGTGCAAGGGGTTAACGTGTCGGGGGCGGTCCGTGACCGCCCCTGACACATTGTGCCGGGTGTCAGCTGTGATAATCAGCTGACACCCGGCCACGATCAGCGGCGCTCACCATGTGAGCTCCGCTGATCTCACTAGACGTACTATTCCGTCCTTGGGACTTAGGTCCCAGGTCACATGGACGGAAGAGTACGTCTAATGTAGGAAGGGGGTTAAATACTGAGGTAAAAATACTGACCAAATACTGAGGTACAAAATTGATTAAATAGTAAGATAAAATTCTGACCAAATACGGAGATAAAATACTGACCAAACACTGGGAGGTACCTGAGGTGGGGAAATCCGAATACGGAGGGCAGAAGAGGGGAGGGGAGCAAATACTGATCGTGGCAGATCGCCGTCGGGGGCAGATCGTGGCCTCCAGCCATGGCCGATGATATTGCAGCATCGGCCATGGCTGGACTGTAGTATTTCACCAAGTTTCATTGGTGAAATATTACAATTGCTCTGATTGGCTGTTGAAAGTGAAACAGCCAATCAGAGCGATCGTAGACCCTGGGGTGAAGTACAAGTCCTCCTGTACCTGTGGGTTGGGTAACCTTTCATTGACCCCAGTCACCCGACCCACAGGAACGCGATCCCGCCTAAACGCAACATGGCGCCACCATTGATTCCAGCCAATTTTGGGTTAAAAAAAAAAATCAAACGGTGCTCCCTCCCTTCTGAGGGGTATCAACGTACTCAGGAAAAAATGCACAACAACTTTGGTGGTCTAATTTCTCCTGTTACCCTTGGGAAAATAAAAAATTGCGGGCTAAAAAAATCATTTTTGTGGAAAAAAAATGATTTTTTATTTTCACAGCTCTGCGTTATAAACTTCTGTGAAGCACTTGGGGGTTCAAAGTGCTCACCACACATCTAGATAAGCTCCTTGGGGGGTCTAGTTTCCAAAATGGGGTCACTTTTGGGGGGTTTCTACTGTTTAGGTACATCAGGGGCTCTGCAAACGTAACATGACGCCCGGAGACCATTCCATCAAAGTCTGCATTCCAAAACGTCACTACTTCCTTTCCGAACCCAGACGTGTTCCCATACAGTGGTTCCCCCCCACATATGGGGTACCAGCATACCTAGGACAAACTGGATAACAACATTTGGGGTCCATTTTCTCCTTTTACCCTTGTGAAAATAAAAAAAAATGTTGCTAAAATATCATTTTTGTGGCTAAAAAGTTAAATGTTCATTTTTTCCTTCCATGTTGCTTCTGCTGCTGTAAAACACCTGAAGGGATAATAAACTTCTTGAATGTGGTTTTGAGCACCTTGAGGGGTGCAGTTTTTAGAATGGTGTCACTTTTGGGTATTTTCAGCCATATAGACCCCTCAAACTGACTTAAAATGAGGTGGTCCATAGAAAAAATGGTTTTGTAAATTTTGCTGTAAAAATGAGAAATCGCTTGTCAACTTTTAACCCTTATTACTTCCTAACAAAAAAAAAATTTGTTTCCAAAATTGTGCTGATGTAAAGTCTACATGTGGGAAATGTTATTTATTAACTATTCTGTGTCACATAACTCTCTAGTTTAACAGAATAAAAATTCAAAATTTGACATTTTCGCCAAATTTCCGATTTTTTCACAAATAAACGCAAAAATTATTGACCTAAATTTACCACTAACATGAAGCCCAATATGTCACGAAAAAACAATCTCAGAATCGCTGGGATCCGTTGAAGCGTTCCTGAGTTATTACCTCATAAAGGGACACTGGTCAGAAATGCAAAAAATGGCCTGGTCACTAAGGTCAAAATAGGCTTGGTCATGAAGGGGTTGTCTCACGTTTCTTCCTCAGGAGTGCATCGATCCTGAAGGTAGACGGGGCTGCGAGCCCAAACATCACGCTCTCCATTGCTGCCAACAGAAGACTGTTTAGATCTGGCAGGTTTGGAGGGGCAATGAAGCTGGCCGAATCCAGCCAGCTTCGGAGCAGTGTATGCAAGATGTGTGGCAAACAGTGGCTCGCTTTGTCTAGGAAACTGGCCAATGCAGAAAGTCTGCAGAGGTGGCTGGTAACCTAGACAGCAAGCTGGAAACCATAAATCTAAAATCCCTCCTTTTTAACAAAAGGTAAATTGTAATGTTGCTGGTTTTCACAAGTACTTTGAAATTTTAACAATTGAAGAAAAAAAAAAAAAAAAAAAAAAAAAAAAGAACACAACACACATTCACCCCTTTGTTGATATAGGCTTAATGGGGTTGTCCAGGACTTTAATTTTTTTTTCTGTGAGCATAAAAACTAATAGGGGCAACTACCTGCCTGTTCTACCCGATGCCGGCTCAGAGGAGTAACTGACCGCTCCTGCCGGTGATTCAGCTGCTCGATGAGTTGCTTTTCCTCTTCAGGACTGTTCTGCCGAAGGGGCATGACTGCAGCCGTCATGCTGATTGACAGCTGGCTCCCCGCAGTTAAAGAGTGGGGAGCCGGCTGTCAATCAGCATGACATCAGCAGTCACACATCATCAACAGAGCAGAAAAGAAACCAATGATATCAGTGGAAGCTGCTGAATCGCTTTGAGGCAGGCATAACAGGCAGGTAGTTAGCAACTACATGTCTGATAGTTCTAAGGGTACCGTTACACCTAGCGATGCACCAGCGATCCCGACTAGCGATATGACGCGGCCAGGATCGCTGGTGCATCGCTAGGTGGTCGCTAGTGAGCTGCCACACAGGCAGATCTCACCAGCGACATCGCTGGGGACGGGGATCGCTACTTACCTGTCAGACGCTACGATCCTGCGTCCTGCCGCCCGGCTCCACGCGTCGCTCGTCGTCACAGCAGAAAGCGCCGCAGGAAGTGGACGACGAGAAATGGTCCAGCAGCTTCTCGCGCGATCAGCGATAACCAGCGGGGGAGCCGGTCGGTGGTAAGTATCAGACACAGCGATATCGCTAGCAATATCGCTGCAACGTCACAAAATCGGTGACTTTACAGCGATATCGCAGTGTGTAACGGGGGCTTTAGGCACATTGTAAACACTTTACAAAATTCCCCAGATAACCTCTAACTATAATCTTGCGGTGGGTTGCTGGGGTGCGGAGGGGGCACACTGAAAGCCCCCTGATTGTGCCCATCAGCTCCCACTAACCCCCATGAGAAACGCTCATAAGTTACCACAGCAGCTGTGGGCCCTACTGATGGCTTGTTGCTGCCATCTTGTTTCTCCTCTGAAGTTTTGAAGCTGTACATTGAGTTTCAAAGGAGGAGACAAATTATACAATATGCTACAATACAGAAGTATAGCAAAATAATAATAATAAATGTTATTTCTATAGCGCCGACATATTCCGCAGCACTTTACATTTCAGAGGGGATTTGTACAGACAATAGACATTACAGCATAACAATAATCACATAGATCATAACAGATACCAAGAGGAATGAGGGCCCTGCTCGCAAGCTTACAGTCTATGAGGAAAGAGGTAGACACGAAAGGTGGGTGGTAACAGTTGCCCTGATTGTATGGACCAGCCATAATGTTAAGTGTGTAACAGTACAGACGCAGAGGGCTGATAGATGCATAAAGCATGTAGGAAACGATCGGACGATCCAAAGGTACAAGTCCCCAAATGGGACTAAAACTAACTAAAAAACAAGTTTCTATAAATATATAAAGAAAAATCATTTAAAAAAATAACACATGGCATCCCCAGGCCCGTAATAGTCTGACCCAAATTATAAAGTTATTTAACTCGTACCACAAATTAAAAAAAAAAAAAAAAAAAAAAACACACAAACAGTCTCCACAACTCCCAGCAAAAGCCATCAAAGACCCAACAATGGTGCGGTTCACCTTGCAAAATAAACAGTTTGCGGAAAACTAACATCAACGCCCCATGATCTGCAATCAAGCGCCAGAGGACACTGGTTGAGGGGTGGACGATGCCTGGAAGGTGGGCTTTGGCATGAGCAGGGTGCCAGTTACCTGGGTCGTGGTGCTGCAGAGAGGAGCTGTCCACTGACTGTGGTGCTGCAGATGTAGTGCCAGCTCTGCCCACTCCAGCCTCGCTATGTAGAAGACGAGCGGCACTGCGCATGCCCGAGAGTCTCCCCTATTGCTAGCATTCCACAAGCTTTCCTGGGAAATAGTGCTGTAGCGTTTAGTCACCCAGAGCACAAGGTAAAGGTGGCCTGGATTCCTCACTGCAAGAGGGGATTGTAGCAGGCAGCCCAGCACTGATGTCCTCCCTACCTGGGCAGCAGGCTGGGTATGTCCCCCAGATTAAAACTGGCAGAAGAGTTAAAGAGTATTTGGTCAGTATTTTACCTCAGTGCTTAACCAGTATTTTACATCAGTATCTAACCAGTATTTTACATCAGTATTTTACATCAGTATCTAACCAGTATTTTACACCAGTATTTTACATCAGTATTTAACCAGTATTTTTCTTTTTTATTGCAATTAGTGCAAATCCTCTTAGGATCAAATGTTTTTATGTGCAATATAATCATTATAAGGCCGGTTTCACATTTGCGCTTTATAGCGCTGCGACGGCCTGGGTGCGCAGATCGTACGCAAGCAGGATTTTGCCGTGCGCTGCGCACTTTTGAAGGTGTGCCCGTGTGCGCCGAACGCAGCATGCTGCATTTCGGCGCGCACCTTCAAAAGTGCGCAGCGCACGGCAAAATCCTGCTAGAGCACGGCCAGCGCACGATCTGCGCACCCTATGCTAAAAAGATAAGGTGCGCAGATCGCAAGCGCCCATGTGCGCTAGTAAGCGGCGATGACCGGATGGGGCGGGCAGGGAGCTGGCAGGGGGCGGGGCTTAGCGGCGGCCGTGCGCAGCGTTATAAAGCGCAAATGTGAAACCGGCCTTATTTGTTATAACTAACCACAGGTAGTTACAATGCCTGGGCAATGCCGGGCTCTTCATCTAGTTTAAAATATTAAATTTGGGGGATATAAATGTAATATATAAAAATAGAATATATATATAAAAATAAAAAAATAGAAAAAAAAAGTGTGTATATATATATATTTATTACAGACCAAAAGTTTTGACACACCTTCTCAAAGAGTTTTCTTTATTTTCATGCCTATGAAAGTTGTAGATTCACTCTGAAGGCATCAAACCTATGAATTAACACATGTGGAATTATATAATTAACAAAAAAGTGTGAAACAACTGAACATATGTCTTATATTCTAGGTTCTTCAAAGTAGCCACCTTTGCTTTGATTACTGCTTTGCACACTCTTGATGAGCTTCAAGAGGTAGTCACCAGAAATGGTTTTCACTTCACAGGTGTGCCCTGTCAGGTTTAATAAGTGGGATTTCTTGCCTTATAAATGGGGATGGGGCCATCAGTTGTGTTGGGCAGAAGTCTGGTGGATACACAGCTGATAGTCCTACTGAATAGACTGTTAGAATTTGTATTATGGCAAGAAAAAAGCAGCTAAGTAAAGAAAAACGAGTGGCCATCATAAGAAATTAAGGTCAGTTAGTCCGAAAAATTGGGAAAGCTTTGAAAGTGTCCCCAAGTGCAGTGGCAAAAACCATCAAGCGCTACAAAGAAACTGGCTCACATGAGGACCGGCCCAAGAAAGGAAGACCAAGAGTCACCTCTGCTGCGGAGGATAAGTTCATCCGAGTTACCAGCCTCAGAAATCGCAGGTTAACAGCAGCTCAAATTAGAGATCAGGTCAATGCCACACAGAGTTCTAGCAGCAGACACATCTCTACAACAACTGTTAAGAGGAGACTTTGTGCAGCAGGCCTTCATGGTAAAATAGCTGCGAGGAAACCACTGCTAAGGGCAGGCAACAAGCAGAAGAGACTTGTTTGGGCTAAAGAACACAAGGAATGGACATTAGACCAGTGGAAATCTGTGCTTTGGTCTGATGAGTCCAATTTTGAGATCTTTGGTTCCAACCACCGTGTCTTTGTGCGACGCAGAAAAGGTGAACGGATGGACTCTACATGCCTGGTTCCCACCGTGAAGCATGGAGGAGGAGTTGTGAAGGTGTGGGGGTGCTTTGCTGCTGACACTGTTGGGGATTTATTCAAAATTGAAGGCATACTGAACCAGCATGGCTACCACAGCATCTTGCAGGGGCATGCTATTCCATCCAGTTTGCGTTTAGTTGGACCATCATTTATTTTTCAACAGGACAATGACCCCAAACACACCTCCAGGCTGTGTAAGGGCTATTTGACCAAGGAGAATGATGGGGTGCTACGCCAGATGACCTGGCCTCCACAGTCACCAGACCTGAACCCAATCGAGATGGTTTGGGATGAGCTGGACCGCAGAGTGAAGGCAAAAGGGCCAACAAGTGCTAAGCATCTCTGGGAATTCATTCAAGACTGTTGGAAGACCATTTCCGGTGACTACCTCTTGAGGCTCATGAAGAGAATGCCAAGAGTGTGCAAAGCAGTAATCAAAGCAAAAGGTGGCTACTTTGAAGAACCTAGAATGAGACATATTTTCATTTGTTTCACTTTTTTGTTAATTATATAATTCCACATGTGTTAATTCATAGTTTTGATGCCTTCAGAATGAATCTACAATTTTCATAGTCATGAAAATAAAGAAAACTCTTTGAAGTAGAAGGTGTGTCCAAACTTTTGGTCTGTACCGTATATATACACACGCTTAAATTTTATCCAACCATTTAAAATAAGTAAAGCTATAAGTTCGTCAGCGCCGTTTTCATTCTGGAGGATCACGTTACTGTAAGGCTATGTGCCCATGTTGCAGAAATGCAAACGTCCGCAGCATTTCCGCAACTCACCGCAGCGGGTAAAACGCATGCGGAATTCGCATGTGTTTTCCCTCAAAAACACAAGTGTTTTTAGCTTGCAGAATGCTAGTGTTTTCCAAGCATCACTTGGAAAGGTGATTGACAGGTTGGTCACACTTGTCAAGCAGAGTGCTTGACAAGTGTGACCAATTTTTTACTATTGATGCTGCCTATGTGGCATCAATAGTAAAAGATAGGATGTTAAAAATAATGAAAAAAATAAATAGGGATATACTTACCCCTCTGTCGGCCCCCGGAGTCCTCCGCCTCTCAGCGGCGCTGCCAGCAACTTCTGTAACCAGTGATGCGTTGTGCGAATGACCTCTGATGACGTAGCATCACGCGAGACCGCTATTTCATCAAAGGTCATTCGTGCAATGCATCTCTGGGAACGGAAGTTGCTGGCAGCGCCGCTGAGAGATGGGAGGACTCCAGGGGCCTACAGGGGGTGAGTATGTCCCTATTTTTTTATTTTAATTCTATTTTAACAGGAATATGGTACCCAGAGCACGGAGGAGAGTCTCCTCTCCTCCAGACCCTGGGTACCATCTGCACATGAAGCGCTCATGTTATGCATGGTGGGCACAGCCACATGGGTAAAGTGAGCGTTTCAATGCAATCCTATGGCGGCGGAATCGCCGCGATTCCGCAGAATTAATGGCCATGCTGCGGATTTTACCGCTATGCGATTCCACTGTGGAATCGCAGAGGATTGCATGGGATGCGGTTTTTTAGCGCTAAAAACCCAACGTGGGCACACAGCCTGACTGTACAACGAACACTGTAAAAACAGCAATGAAACAGCGGCAGAAACACATTTGTTTTCCACCATTTCACTGCAATTGGAATTGTTTTTCTCAGTTTTCCAGCACATTTTATGACAAACCGAACGACGTCACACAAAATTACAACTCATCACGCAAAAAAAATAAAATAAAATAAAAACACACACAGGCCCGCGTACGGCGACATCAACGGGAAAATAAAAAAGAAGCGGCTCTGGGATGAAAAAAAAAATGGAAAGTGCAATAGTGAGAAGGTGCCCAGCAGTGAAGGAGTTACACCTCCGCTGAGGAGGTAATGCAGTCAGGGCTGTGGCGCCCCCTGCGGCAGCCCCCGGCACTGCGGCCTCCGCTCAGGAGCCCCCAGTCCCCGCCGCCCCCCAGCACACACAGCACGGTGCTCCTCACCTTAGTGTCCACATCAGCCAGGCAGTCTCTACGGAACTGGTCGAACAGCCCCTGGCTCTTCAGGTGGTTGACGATCAGCGACACCAGCTTGGGGTCCCCGGGCGGCAGGTTCGCCATCACGTCCCGTGTGTACCAACGGCAGCAGCCCCTCCACTCATCACCCAAAACAAACGCAACCGCCGCACCCGACCCCTGACCCGGAAGTGCCGAGGGATTCTGGGAAAAGGCCATTTCTGAAAGAGAGAATCCACTCCGCGGCGGAAAGAGGCTAAGTAATAACAAACTAGCGACCTCTAGAGGTAGAGCTGGCTCACTGCTGCTGGAAGACAAGCGACCTCTAGTGGTGAGAAAATAGAGTTGTAGTGTACGCATGCGCAGTAACCATGATTCTAACACAGGTGCGACCTCTAAGGGTAGCTGGAGGGTAGAGCAGCGACGTGGTGACAGGCAATGTGCTGCACTGGAGGCCTGGGCTACACTGCGACTTATTGTAAGGACTGGTTATTACATTTCAGCAGGATGTATGTGACTGCGGCAGACACTGGCAGTAATGCTGCACTTCATTATTAATCAGTAAAAGTCTCAGTGTAGCCTTTGCCTATACAGAGCTACGTAAGGAAATCACTTCTGCGCCTTCACTGTTTTCATGCTTTTTTTATTTTCCGCTGACATAGACCTATCAGGACTTATTCTCTTTTTTTATTGCATCCCGGGTTGTAGTTTTGAATGACACCATTCACATTAACATAGAAGCCTGCGGTCTGAAAGTCGTGGGCAGATCTACAAGATGGTGGCATCGTACTGGGCTCTGATGTCCTGTGCGGGACCGGCGCCATGATATCATCTCTTCACTCTGGGGGCTACTAAGGGGGCATATCCCACCAAGGACAACATCTGTAAGGAGTTCGTATGTTCTCCCCGTGTTTGCGTGGGTTTCCTCTGGTACTCCGGTTTCCTCCCACATTCCAAAGACATACTGATAGAGAATTAAGACTGTGAGCCCCCCCCGGGGACAGTGATGATAATGTGTGCAAACTGTAAAGCGCTGCGGAATATGTTAGCACTGTATAAAAATAAAGATTATTATTATTATAATACAGAGTGGGGGCTACTAAAGGGGCATAATACAGAGTGGGGGCTACTAAAGGGGCATAATACAGAGTGGGGGCTACTAAGGGGCATAATACAGAGTGGGGGCTACTAAGGGGCATAATACAGAGTGGGGGCTACTAAGGGGCATAATACAGAGTGAGGGGCTACTAAGGGGGCATAATACAGAGTGGGGGCTACTAAGGGGCATAATACAGAGTGGGGGCTACTAAGGGGCATAATACAGAGTGGGGGCTACTAAGGGGCATAATACAGAGTGGGGGCTACTAAGGGGCATAATACAGAGTGAGGGGCTACTAAGGGGGCATAATACAGAGTGGGGGCTACTAAGGGGCATAATACAGAGTGGGGGCTACTAAGGGGCATAATACAGAGTGGGGGCTACTAAGGGGCATAATACAGAGTGGGGGCTACTAAGGGGCATAATACAGAGTGAGGGGCTACTAAGGGGGCATAATACAGAGTGGGGGCTACTAAGGGGGCATAATACAGAGTGAGGGGCTACTAAAGGGGCATAATACAGAGTGGGGGCTACTAAAGGGGCATAATACAGAGTGGTGGCTACTAAGGGGCATAATACAGAGTGGGGGCTACTAAGGGGGCATAATACAGAGTGAGGGGCTACTAAAGTGGCATAATACAGAGTGGGGGCTACTAAAGGGGCATAATACAGAGTGGGGGCTACTAAGGGGGCATAATACAGAGTGAGGGGCTACTAAAGTGGCATAATACAGAATGTGGGGCTACTAAGGGAGCATAATACAGTGTGGGGGCACAAAACAGTGGGGGCTACTAAAAGTGGCATAATACATAGTGGGGCTACTAAGGGGGCATAATACAGAATGAGGGGCTACTAAAGGGCATAATACATGTCATGATCCAGGTTGGATATGACAGAGAAAATGCACAAGTAAACTTTTTTTTTCCTTTGGCTGTGTGTTTCAGTCCTAGTTTCCCCCCGGTGGCCATTAGGATGATTGCAATGTGGTGTCTTTTGTTCTGAATTTGCCCCCCCCGGTGGTGGTGAGCATGATTGCACTCTGTTTCTTTAGTTTAGTGCACATGATTATAAAACAGGTGTGATTGCTCTATAAAAGATTGTCAGGTGTGGTAATCACAGTTGGTGATAGTCCTCAGTTACAAGCAAGCCTGGGTGAAGGATGGAGCTGAAGGAGAGTCCCGGGCAGCTCAGTGAGAATCCTGGAGTGACAGCTATGGTGTCTGAGAGGAGGGCTGGCATGGCTTGGTGGAGTTGCAGCTATGGTGTTAGCAAGGAATTCTTGCATGGCTTGGTGGAGTGGCAGCTATGGTGTAGAGCTGCACTCATGATGCTGGACTCGGTTGCTGGAAAGCTGGACTCAAGATGCTGGACTCTGTTTCTGGAAGCTGCACACAGGTGGTGGACTCTGTTTGCTCCAAGGCTGCACTACGGTGTTGGATCTGGTCAGAGGAAAAGATGCACGCAGGTGGTGGGCTCTGTTGCTGGGAGCGTAAGCAACAGAGCAAAGCTAAGTGGTGTTTCCCTGTTTTGTCTCTTTTCCTTATGTGTGTTTTAGTGCAGTGGTGGGATTAGTTTCCGCACCGTCCACTTCACTAGTGAGGGTTTAGGTGCAGGGCAAGTCAGGGTTTTTAGGTTCCTGATCGTCGCCCGGTGCGGAACCGGCCTAGGGAACATTAGGAGTGCAGAGACACTGACTCAGGGGAGTGCAGGAGGTCTCCACTTCCCCGTTTCCCTATTGCAGGGCCACCATTGTTATTGTTACCCAGGTTTTCCCTTTTATTGTTTAAATTCGCCTTACTGGAGGCGGGGTTTCCAGACATACATGTATTTCCGAAATTTGCCTGTTGGAGGCAGCGTATCCAGCTGCACGTTTTATTACTTAAATTCGCCCAACTGGATGCGGTGTATCCAGGGTCACGCGTGTCAACTAAATCCGCCCTGCTGGAGGCGCTGTGTCCAGTCGCGCGTGGCTGTGACAATACAGAGTGGGGGGCTACTAAAGGGGCATAATACAGAGTGGGGGCTACTAAGGGGGCATAATACAGAGTGGGGGCATAATACAGAGTGGGGGCTACTAAGGGGTCATAATACAGAGTGGGGGCTACTAAGGGGGCATAATACAGAGTGAGGGCATAATACACAGTGGGGGCTACTAAGGGGGCATAATACAGAGGGAGGGATACTAAGGGGGCATAATACAGAGTGGGGGCTACTAAGGGGTCATAATACAGAGTGGGGGCTACTAAGGGGGCATAATACAGAGTGGGGGCTACTAAGGGGTCATAATACAGAGTGGGGGCTACTAAGGGGGCATAATACAGAGTGAGGGCATAATACACAGTGGGGGCTACTAAGGGGGCATAATACAGAGGGAGGGATACTAAGGGTGCATAATACAGAGTGGGGGCTACTAAGGCCTGTTTCACACTTCAGTTTTTGTCCATCAGTCAAGATCCGCAGTTATGCAAAAAAAAAACGGATCCGTCATTTTTGGCGGATCCGTTTTTTTTTCCCATTGAGTTGCATTACCGGCGGATCTTGATGGATGGCCATCCGTTGGATCCGTTTTTTTGCGGATCCGCCAAAATTTTGCCGTCCACCGACATGCCCGAATGTAGCATGTAACGTTTTTTCGGCCGGCAGGATCCGCACTTCACACTGCGCATGGCCGAAAGACTTCACTCAGCCGGAAATTTAACCCTAAAGTCTGTTCTGGCTGGAAAAAAAAATATTATCTCTCTCTCTCTCTCTCTCTCTCTCTCTCTCTCTCTCTCTCTCTCTCTCTCTCTCTCTCTCTCTCTCTCT
This sequence comes from Dendrobates tinctorius, assembly GCF_039654945.1. Taxonomy (NCBI): domain Eukaryota; kingdom Metazoa; phylum Chordata; class Amphibia; order Anura; family Dendrobatidae; genus Dendrobates; species Dendrobates tinctorius. The sequence goes on along the minus strand of NW_027361707.1, from coordinate 9,893,419 downwards.
CTCTCTCTCTCTCTTTACATCAGTTAGCAACGGATCAGCTTTCCGCCATTTTAGCGGATTTTAACTGACACAAAAAAACAGAAGTGTGAAACAGGCCTAAGGGGGCATAATACAGAGTGGGGGTGTAAGGACTTGGCCTGCATATCCGTTTCTCTGAAATCCTTGCCTTATGTCTGTCGCTCAGTTTCTACTTTGCCCTTAGTTTAGTTCATTTTTGCCCTCATCCAAGATGGAGTCACGAGCCTCAACGGGGGCCATCTTATTTCCTGTGTTGATCTCTCTTGTTCCTGTCTGCTCTGTATATAAGGATGCTCTGTATGATTACTCATTGCTTGAGTATACTTGTTCTTGGACTTGTTATCAAGCTGGAAGGACTGCTACCTAGCTCGTCTCTTCGTTACCTCGGGATACCCCGCCTGCCTGTGAATCTTGGTCTCATTGTAAAGACTTGTTTCTTCAGGATCAGCTCTGCACCCACCTCCACTTCAAGGACTGTTTCCTGCTAGCAGGCCTGGCCTGCTCCCCAGGTCTCTGGATCTGGCAACTTGGACTTCATATGTCTCCACGGTCTGTACGTTTGCTCACTGCATTATTATCTTCATCTGCTTTTACCCTGCTGTGTCTTATCTGTAAACCTGCTTGATTCTGATAAATACTACAGAACTGAAAACCTATGAGCTCAGGCCTCTCTTCTGATCCACGTCACTGACCTCCATTACAGAGTATATAAAGTTATAACAGAATACTCAAGCCATCAAATATGGAGATCTCTGGGTCAGATTCTATGGAGGTACGAATGAAGAAACTTTGTTCATTTGTGTCTGGACTTCATGGGGAGCTGCAGGCTATTAAAACAAAGCTGGGGACCTTAGAATCGCAAACCAATCATAACGCGAATGTGGCTGATACGTCTATTCAGGCCTTAGCGTCTCGACTTTCAAATGTAGAGACTACAGCTGTGGTTGCTGCCCCGGCTCCAATTCCAGCTCCGGGTCCGGGTTTTCCTAAACTCCCACCATTCAGGTTTGGTGGTGAAAGAGAGAAATTTCGGGGATTTTTGAATCAATGTCAGCTGTATTTCTCTGCACGTGCGGCCCAGTTTTTAACTGATCGAGATAAAGTATTGACTATGATTATGTTGCTAACAAACAAAGCGTTAGCCTGGGCTAATCCATTAATTGAGACTAATGATGTATGACTGAATTCTTTGAATGACTTTACTGCCGCAATGTCTCAAATGTTTGATGACCCCAACCGAAGTTTAACAGCAGAAACCGCATTACTGACACTTCGTCAAGGGAAGCGTCCGGTGGTGGAATATGCAATGGAGTTCCGGAGGTGTGTGCTGGATACGACATGGTGCGATTCTTCAAAGTATGCAGTGTTCAGGAGAGGTTTGTCTGCTTCAATTAAGGACGAACTGGCTCGAGGAGAATCACCTACTAATCTAGCTGACTTTATACATCATTGTATTCGGATTGACATTCGTCTCACTGAACGTCGACAGGAAAAATGGGCTGAGGCTAATCGTAATAACCTCATGTCTTTCCCTTCCTCCACCAGGGAGGCGTCGAGCAAGACTTTATCCCAGACAGAGTCTGAACCTATGCAGGTCGACGCAGTATGGAGAAAAGTCATTGATACACGTAAGGAACATCGTTTCAAGGAGAACTTGTGTTTCTATTGTGGAAAGTCGGGTCACTATATTTCGGAGTGCCCTGGGAAAAATCGCAAGTCCGCAGCTGCAGTGACCGAACTTGACTTTTCAGATATTTCTTCGGTAGGTTCTCATTCACACAGTCAGGAAATAACGGCTGCAAATTTTGATTTCCCTGATGATTCATCGGAGGCCTCATCACCTGTGGATATCGCCTTACTTTCTGCAAGTTCTACCACAGCCAGGAGAGATTCGGTCTTCTGCATTTCTATCAAGATCTGGGTACACTCCCGCTGGATCACGTGCTCCGCCATGATAGACTCTGGAGCTTGCAGCAATCTCATGGACACTTCCTTTGCTGAGAAACATGGCATTCTTTCACGAAAGAGGGACTGTCCGGTGTTTATGGAGACCGTGGACGGGTCTCCATTGATATCTGGGCCTGTGAAACTCGAAACAGTCCCACTAAAGATCCATATGGGGCAGATCATTCAGAAAAAATGTCTTTTTTACTGATTTCCTCTCCTAATTTTCCTATTTTAGGTCTGCCTTGGTTACGGCTGCGTAATCCTACGATCAATTGGACAACAAAGGAGTTAAAATTTCCAAATGAATCAGCAGCGTCCAGAGAGCTGGCTCCAGTGAAAACAGCAGCCGCGGTCAACTAGACACTACCGGTAGAGTATCGGGATTTTAGTGATGTGTGTGACAAGAAAAATGCAGATAAATTACCGCCACATCGGCCATATGATTGCCCTGTGGAATTATTGCCTGGTGCCGCAATTCCATTCGGGGGTATTTATCCACTGTCTGGTCCGGAATTAAAAGCTCTTAAAGAGTATATTGACGAAAATTTAGCTAAAGGGTTTATATGACCATCTTCCTCCCCAGCGGGTGCCCCAATCTTCTTTGTCAAAAAGAAAGATGGTTCACTTCGTCCATGCATTGACTACCGGGAGCTCAACAAAATCACAATCAGGAACTCTTACCCACTTCCACTAATTCCCAAGTTACTTGAGAGAGTTCGACACGCCAAAATCTTCACTAAATTAGATCTTCGTGGAGCATACAATTTAGTACGGATTCGTCCTGGCGACGAGTGGAAAACGGCATTTCGATCACGTTATGGACATTTTGAGTACTTAGTTATGTCTTTTGGCCTCTGTAATGCACCAGCTACGTTCCAGCACTTGGCAAATGATGTTTTCAGAGACATACTTGATATTTTTGTTGTGATTTACTTGGATGACATTTTAATTTTTTCCAGCAATACCGAGGATCATCAGCGACACGTGAAAATGGTTTTGGATCGTCTACGGCAAAATCATTTATACATTAAACTGGAGAAATGTGAGTTTCACAAAACAGAAATTCAATTTTTGGGATATGTTATTTCTCCGCAGGGTCTCAGCATGGATGTAAGCAAGACGCAAGCCATTCAGGAGTGGCCAACTCCCAAATCAGTGAAGGAGGTACAGCGATTCATCGGATTAGCTAATTTCTACAGACGATTCATTAAAAATTTTTCAGCAATCGTTGCACCCATCACTCATTTAACCCGGAAGAAGACACCATTTGTCTGGTCACCTCAAGCTCAAACAGCATTTTCCACATTAAAGTCTAAATTTACGACAGCTCCCGTTCTCGTACATCCTGACCCAGAAAAGGCCTTCATAGTGGAAGTGGACGCCTCGGACTGTGCGGTAGGGGCCATACTCTCGCAAAGGACAGGTGAGAAAGATCTCTTGCATCCGTGTGCCTTTCTCTCTCAAAAGTTATCACCTGTCGAAAGGAATTATGACGTTGGCAACAAAGAACTGTTAGCCATTATAACCGCATTTAAAGAATGGAGACATCTTGTTACAAGGAGCATCCCAACAGATTGTTATACTCACGGATCACCGGAATCTCGAATTTATGAGGTCGGCAAGATGTCTAAAACCCAGACAGGCTCGGTGGAATCTTTTCCTTAACCAGTTTGATTTTGTCATCTCCTATAGGCCGGGCTCTCGCAATGGAAAGGCTGATGCACTGTCCAGGATTCATTCAGAAGAAGCAACTCCGGCTTCACCTCCAAGGACCATTCTATCTGAGAAGAACTTTGTAAGTGTCCTACATAATCAAGATCTTTTAACGGAGATTAAGGAGGCTTATGCTGCAGATTCGCTTTTGGGGTTACCCCCCACCCAGGTAAATCTAACTTTCAAGAATGGACTTTGATTTCAAGGACAGCGTTTGTATGTTCCATAAACAGTAAAACTGAGTGTCTTAAAACTAATGCATGACTCAAAGTTTGCCGGCCATAGGGGAGTTCAGAAGACTCAGGAATTTGTCTCGTTTTTTTTGGTGGCCAACCTTTCGGAAAGATGTGCTTCAGTATGTGTCGTCATGTGAGGTATGTGCCAGGTCAAAAGTTCCTCGCTCCTCACCGACAGGACTCTTGCAACCTCTGCCTGTTCCATCTCGTCCTTGGGGGTCTATTTCAATGGACTTTATTGTTGAGTTGCCTCTGTCACAAGGGAAAAACACAATTCTAGTAGTAGTTGACCGGCTGACTAAAGCTGCTCATTTCATTCCCTGTGCTGGTGTACCAACGGCTAAACAAACAGCAGATCTTGTTGTACAAAATGTTTTTCGTTTGCACGGAGCTCCGGATGAAGTAATATCGGATCGTGGGGTTCAATTTACCTCACGGTTTTGGCAAAGCTTCTGTGCTGCTCTGGACATCAAAGTAAAATTGTCATCTGCTTTTCATCCACAGTCTAACGGCCAAACTGAACGGACCAATCAGACCTTGGAACAATATCTGCGTTGCTATGTGTGCCACCTACAGGACGATTGGGTGAGTTTGCTTCCGTTGGCTGAATTCACATATAATAATTCTCAGAATGCTTCCACCAAGTTGTCTCCATTCTTTGCCAACAAGGGATACCACCCCAGTATTCTTCCTCGACTTCCAATAAACATGTCTGTGCCTGCGGTAGCTGACCGCATTTCATCCTTGCAACGCAATTTGGAAGTTCTTTAGGACACTTTAGGTTCAGCACAGGAAAGATACAAGAAGGCAGCAGACATATTCCGTAAGCCAGCTCCAATGTACAAGGTAGGAGACATGGTTTGGCTCTCAACTAAGAACTTGAAGCTCAGGATCCCAACGTCTAAACTGGGGCAAAAATATGTCGGCCCATATAAAATCAGCAGTATAGTGAATTCTGTTGCCTGTCGACTCAAGTTGCCTAACTCATTATTCATCCTGTCTTTCATGTCTCTTTGTTAAAGCCGGCGGTACCTAACCCTTTTCCCGGACGCACCTCTGCTCCTCCTGACCCAGTTCTCATTGACGGGCAAGAGGAATTCATCGTGGAAAGGATCTTGGATTCACGGGTTCATAGGAGACGTCTCCAATACTTGGTAAAATGGCAAGGATTTTCGGCTGAAGAGAATTCCTGGGAACCAGTGGAGAATGTCCATGTTCCTCACTTAATCAGACTGTTCCACAGCAGATATCCCAATAAGCCGGACTTAAGATCGTCCAGAGGACATCTTTTAAGGGGAGAGTAATGTAAGGACTTGGCCTGCATATCCATTTCTCTGAAATCCTTGCCTTATGTCTGTCGCTCAGTTTCTACTTTGCCCTTAGTTTAGTTCATTTGTGCCCTCATCCAAGATGGAGTCACGAGCCTCAACGGGGGCCATCTTATTTCCTGTGTTGATCTCTCTTGTTCCTGTCTGCTCTGTATATAAGGATGCTCTGTATGATTACTCATTGCTTGAGTATACTTGTTCTTGGACTTGTTATCAAGCTGGAAGGACTGCTACCTAGCTCGTCTCTTCGTTACCTCGGGATACCCCGCCTGCCTGTGAATCTTGGTCTCATTGTAAAGACTTGTTTCTTCAGGATCAGCTCTGCACCCACCTCCACTTCAAGGACTGTTTCCTGCTAGCAGGCCTGGCCTGCTCCCCAGGTCTCTGGATCTGGCAACTTGGACTTCATACGTCTCCACGGTCTGTACGTTTGCTCACTGCATTATTATCTTCATCTGCTTTTACCCTGCTGTGTCTTATCTGTAAACCTGCTTGATTCTGATAAATACTACAGAACTGAAAACCTATGAGCTCAGGCCTCTTTTCTGATCCACGTCACTGACCTCCATTACAGAGTATATAAAGTTATAACAGGGGGCTACTAAGGGGGCATAATACAGAGTTGGGGCTACTAAGGGAGCATAATACAGAGTGGGGGGCTACTAAAAGGGCATAATACAGAGTGGGGGCTACTAAGGGGGCATAATACAGAATGTGGGGCTACCAAAGGGGCATATTACAGAGTGGGGGCTACTAAGGGGCATAATACAGAGTGGGGGCACAATACGGAGTGAGGGCTACTAAGGGGGCATAATACAGAGTGAGGGGATACTAAAGTGGCATAATACAGAGTGGGGGGCTACTAAAGGGGCATAATACAAAGTGGGGGGCTACTAAGGGAGCATAATAGTGTGGGGGCACAAAACAGTGGGGGCTACTAAAAGTGGCATAATACATAGTGGGGGCTACTAAGGGGGCATAATACAGAATGAGGGGCTACTAAAGGGCATAATACATGTCATGATCCATGTTGGATATGACAGAGAAAATGCACAAGTAAACTTTTTTTCCTTTGGCTGTGTGTTTCAGTTCTAGTTTCCCCCCGGTGGCCATTAGGATGATTGCAATGTGGTGTCTTTTGTTCTAAATTTGCCCCCCTCCCCCCCCGGTGGTGGTGAGCATGATTGCACTCTGTTTCTTTTCTTTAGTGCACATGATTATAAAACAGGTGTGATTGCTCTATAAAAGAGTGTCAGGTGTGGTAATCACAGTTGGTGATAGTCCTCAGTTACAAGCAAGCCTGGGTGAAGGATGGAGCTGAAGGAGAGTCCCGGGCAGCTCAGTGAGAATCCTGGAGTGACAGCTATGGTGTCTGCGAAGAGGGCTGGCATGGCTTGGTGGAGTTGCAGCTATGGTGTTAGCAAGGAGTTCTTGCATGGCTTGGTGGAGTGGCAGCTATGGTGTAGAGCTGCACTCATGATGCTGGACTCTTTTGCTGGAAAGCTGGACTCATATGCTGGACTCTGTTTCTGGACAGCTGCACGCAGGTGGTGGACTCAGGTTTTCCCTTTTATTGTTTAAATTCGCCTTACTGGAGGCGGGGTTTCCAGACATACACGTATTTCCGAAATTCGCCTGTTGGAGGCAGTGTATCCAGCTCCACGTTTTATTACTTAAATTCACCCAACTGGATGCGGTGTATTAAGGGTCACGCGTGTCAACTAAATCCTCCCTGCTGGAGGCGCTGTGTCCAGTCGCGCGTGGCCATACAATACAGAGTGGGGGGCTACTAAAGGGGCATAATACAGAGTGGGGGCTACTAAGGGGGCATAATACAGAGTGGGGGCATAATACAGAGTTGGGGGCTACTAATGGGGCATAACACAGAGTGGGGGCATAATACAGAGTGGGGGCTACTAAGGGGGCATAATACAGAGTGGGGGCTACTAAGGGGGCATAATACAGAGTGGGGGCTACTAAGGGGGCATAATACAGAGAAGGGGCTACTAAGGGGGCCATTATGCAGAGTGGGGCTATTAAATTAGACATGTTCTTTTGATTGAGGCTTTAGATTTTGTGCTATAATCGTCTGATACCTTTCCTCTGATTAGTTTTTTACTGTCAGGACAAGACAACACTTGAATGTAAACCGTAGTTGCTATATACTATACTGTACTACTGCATTGGACAGGGGGCTACAGGAATACTATCTATATATACTATATGAGCCCACTTCCTGTCCTCTATAGCCCTCTGTATATGTGTATTTATTCATAACATATCTTGCAAGTTACACTTTTCACCTTTTTCTTGAGTAAAATAGTTTTATATTACTTAATAAAAGTTAGTTTTTATTTAAGGTGTATTTGTCAATTATCGAAGTCTACTGTAAAGAGAAGACTTCCATGAGAGAAAATACAGAGGGTTCACCACAAGGTGCAAACCATTAATCAGTCTTAAAAAGAGAAAGGTCAAATTAGACTTTCCCCCAAAAAATCTGAAGAAGCCGCCCAGTTCTTGAAAAGCACTCATGGACAGATGAAGCTAAGACAGACCTGTCCAATAATGATGGGAAGGAGAAAGTATGGAGAAGGCTTGGGATGACTCATGATCCTCGCCACACCACACTCTCTGTAACGCATGGTGGAGGCAGTGTGATGGCGCGGGCATGTCTGGCTTCCAATGGCTCTGAGTCACTAGTGTTTATTGATTATGTGACTGAAGACAGGAGCAACAGGATAAATTATGGAGTGTACAGGTGATACTTTCTGCTCAGACTCAACCAAATGCAGCAAGGTTTATTGGACGGAGCTTCACAGGACAGATGGAAAATGACCCAATACATAGTGCAAAAGTATAGAAGTGGAATATTCAGCAATGGCTACGTCATCACCAGATCTTAGCCCCATCGGGCGGCATTTCACATGTTTAAGACAAAACTTAAGGCAGAAAAACCCACAAACAAGCAACAACCAAAGTAAAAATAAAGGCCAGCAAAGCATCACAAATGTGGAAACCAAGCATCTGGTGATGTCCATGGCTTCCAGACTTCTGGCCATCACTGCCTGCAATGGATTCTCTAGAAAGTATAAAACTGAACATTTTATTTATGATAAAGTTAGTTTGTCCAATTAGTTTTGAGCCCCTGATATGAGGAGGCTTTGTAGAAAAATGTTTTGCAGTTCCTAAATGTGTCACAGGATATTTTTGTTCAACCCCTTTAATTAAACCTGAAGGTCTCCACTTCAATTGTAGCTTCAATTCAGTTGTTTCATTCTAAATCCAAAATATTGGCCTGCAGAGCTGAAATCATAAAGATTCAGTCACTGTCCAAATATTTCTGGACCTATAGTAACTGTAGTTCACCTGCTTTTTTAAATTATTTTATTTATTCCACACATTGTGCCCACCATAAGGCCATAAAAAAAGGCATTTCTCTATCTAAATACATGATTATGATTGCTGATTTCCCCTGTAACTAGGGCTGAATATTAACAATTTCAGGCTTCTGCCTCCACTGCACAGCTGATCTGTGTCGTGTTTTTTGTATTACCGTATATACTCGAGTAAGCCGTCCCGAGTATAAGCCGACCCCCCTAATTTTGCCACAAAAGACTGGGAGAACTTATTGACTCGAGTATAAGCCTAGGGTGGGAAATGCTCCATAGATTATACCCCCATATGGTGTCCCCATAAGAAGCTCCATAGATTGTTCCCCCATATGCTGACCCCAGAAGAAGCTCCAGATTATTCCCCCATATGCTGCCCCCATAAGAAGCTCCATAGATTGTTCCCCCATATGCTGACCCCAGAAGAAGCTCCATAGATTATTCCCCCATATGCTGCCCCCATGCTGCTGCATGTAAAAATTAAAAAAATGACATACTCACCTCTCCTTCGCTGGGTGTCATGTGCCGGTGTCACTGCTGGCACCTGAGATACTCACGTGTCCTGCGTCCATGGCTGCTCACCGCTATCTGCCACGTCATCAGTCAGTGACGTTCAGACTGCAGGGGGCGCGGCGCGCACTAACCACGTCACAGCGCCCTCTGCTGTCTGAAGTCACTGACCGATGACAGACAGCAGCAAGCAGCCATGGACGCAGGACAGGTGAGTATCGCTATACTTACCCGTCCTGACGCTGTGTCTTGAGCCCCCAGCTTCTCCACGCTCTCTCTTCCTGCCTTCAGCGGTCACGTGGTACCGCTCATTAAAACTCATGAATATGCGCATATTCATGAGTTTTAATGAGCGGCACCACGTGACCGCTGAAGGCAGGAAGAGAGAGCACGGGGAGAAGCTGGGGGATCAAGACACAGCGTCAGGACGGGTAAGTATGACCTGACACCCCCGCCCCCCCTCCCCCTCTGACCCCCTTTATATATGACTCGAATATAAGACGAGAGGGGGACTTTCAGCCCAATTTTTTGGGCTGAAAATCTCGGCTTATATTCGAGTATATACGGTATATATTTCTCATCTTTTTTTGACAGTCTGGAGAGCTTTGTAATAAGCCATCTTTATAGGGAGTCTGGCTGTTAGGCGTCAGATTCCTGGCTCTGCACAGGAGGAATCCCGAGCCTTGCCTTCTGCGGTCTCCCATTCAGTCCCAACCGCAGAAGAGGCAGCTCAGCAGAGACGTTAATCCCGGCATCTTGCTCAAGCAACGAGCAGCTCTAGAGTCTGTCATTTTTGCAGCCAACTGAGCATGCCCGTGGGAAGACCTCTCATTGGAAGTCGGAGGTCACATGCTCAGGTCCTCAAGCGGCTCAGATTTGACCATCAGGAAGGTCCCGGAAGGACGCTGCTATAAAAGGTTCGCATGGCCGCTCGGCCATGCGCTAGTATAGACTCTTATTATTATGTTTTGTGTGAGTGGTGATGGATACATGTAACTGGTGACTGACTTATTATGACTCCCCTCCCTTGGATACGCATATTATAGGGCTATTAGAGTGAGAGTCAGCGCCTTGTAGTGGCTAAGTCTAGTGCCACAGTGCTTCCAACTCACAGCACCTCTCTTAGCGCCATATTGTGCCATTCAGCACAAGGCACCTAAGTGACTGCATCCGCCTGCACGACACCGTGTGCAGTCTAGCGCTTTCCTTACCCTAGTCAGGGTGGTTAGTGGCGTCCGCCAGAGTGGTGCAGTGCGCACTAGGTGTGTTACTATTTCAGTTGCTTCCTTGCTGGCACCGCAGATGTGGTGCTGCACGCTAGTTGACTAGAGGGACTCTAACCCCGTGTCCTTCGGGCAGAGTCCTGTGTCTGCATACTAGCGCTCATCCGGCTGAGACCTGTGAGCTTAACAGACTCCGCTGTTTACACTGTGCGGCTAAGCGGTTCTGTGGAGCAACAGAACTCGCTCCAGTGCACAATGGGTGACATTAACCCGCGTGTGTTCCTTTATTAGTTGCCGTATATCCTCCGCCATTTCCGAGCAGCAAGTAACATCTCTGCAGGGTGGAACCCGGGCTGCGAACGCACCTTGATTCCATCTCTTTTTTCTCGGTGCGTTCCGCTAGCCCTAACAGTATACTAGCGCCAGGGTCTGGCTAGTAATGGCGGACCACCAGCAACTGCATAGGTACATCCAGCAGCTGGAGGGCAGGTTGGCAGCTCTAGAGCATTCGACCTCAGCTGCAGATGTAACTTCGGCCGCTGTTCAGGCAGTCACAGAGGCTGTCTCCCGTGTCTCCACTGCCATTCCTGTCCTGACATTGTCCCGTCTCCCACTGCCCAAGAAGTTCTCAGGTGATAGTGCTTCTTGCAGGGGTTTTGTGAGCCAGTGCGGTATTCAGCTTGAGCTACTGGCCACACAATTCCCTTCTGAGCGGGCCAAGATGGGATTCATCATCTCCCTCCTGTCGGGCAGGGCCTTGGAGTGGGCCAATCCGCTGTGGGAGCGCGTTGATCCCATGGTACAGAGTGCCACGCAGTTCCTGGTCACTCTTAAGCAGTTCTTTCTGGGACCACGGGTCACACATGACACTGCACTCCAACTACTGGCATTAACTCAGGGCTCATCTTTGGTCAGCCAATATGCCATCCTCTTCAGGACTCTGGCCTCAGAGCAGGAGTGGCCAGATAAGGTTATTATACCCATATTCTGGAGGGGCCTGGCTGATCACGTCAAAGACGCCCTGGCCACCAGGGAGGTCCCCGCTACTGTGGAGGAGCTCATTACTGTCTCCACCCGAATCAACCTCCGTTTCATGGAGCAAGGGTAGGAGCGCTCCCAGTCCAGTCGGAGGTTTAGGTTGGCGCCAACTTTCGCTAAACCCCTGGAGTCTCCTGGTCCGAGCCCGAGTCTCTAGAGCCCATAGTGGTGTCCCGCACGAGTTCCAAGTCCCGGTCCGCGCGAGCACCTATGGTCTGTTTCCGTTGTCGGCAACTTGGTCACCTTGTCAATGGGTGCCCACAGCGGTCGGGAAGCGCTCGCGTCTAGTGGTTGTCGGAGGGGGCCTACTATACACAGCGACATTCTCCTCCAAGCTGTCATTTAAGGGGACGCTTGAATTCAACTCTTCCACTCTGGTCGTGGAAGTTTGCGTGGACTCCGGGGCAGAAGGCAACTTCATGTCATCTGCCTTTGCCCAACAACATGCAATCCCCTTGGTCTGGCTACCCCAGCCAGTCACTATCAGAGTGGTGAACAGTGCGACACTACCCTTTCAGATTACTCACCAGACTGCTCCACTGAGGCTCTCACTGTCTCCTTCCCATCAGGAAACGTTATCCCTCCTGGTAATGCCCGAGCGCATCGAGCAGGTCCTCCTAGGGGTTCCCTGGCTACGATTTCACTCTCCTCACATAGAGTGGTCCTCGGGGAAAATTCTCGGTTGGAGTAAGTCCTGTGAGGGCAGGTGTCTGAAGGACTGTGTACAAGTTGCACCACAGAGGTTCCAGCATTTCTCTCCTCGCTTCCCAAGCACTATCGACAGTATGCAGACGTTTTCTTCAAGAAAGCGTCGGAGAGTCTTCCGCCGCACCGCCCTTACGACTGTCCTATTGACCTCTTGCCCGGTGTTGAGCCTCCTCAGGGCCGTGTCTATCCCCTATCTCTCCTTGAGACAGAGGCCATGTCTCAGTATATCAGGGAGAATCTGGCAAGAGGGTTCATTAGGAAGTCGGTGTCACCCGCGGGAGCGGGATTCTTTTTTGACCAAAAGAAGAATGGAGAATTACATCCCTGCATCAATTACAGGGGTCTCAACGCCATCACCATTAAGAATAAGTATATCAGAACTGTTCGATAGGTTACGGGTAGCGAGGGTTTTTTCCAAACTGGATCTGCCGGGAGCTTATAACCTGATACGCATACGTGAGGGAGACGAATGGAAGACGGCCTTTAACACCAGGGATGGCCATTACGAGTACCTAGTCATGCCCTTTGGGCTCTGTAATGCCCCAGCCGTCTTCCAAGACTTTGTAAACAATATCTTTCGAGATATGCTCTCCACCTCGGTGGTGGTCTGTCTGGATGATATTCTCATCTTCTCACCAGATATTGACTCCCATCGGAGCGATGTTTGCAAGGTCTTCGACCACTTACGGGCCAAATCCCTCTACTCAAAGTTGGAGAAGTGCCTGTTCGAGCAGGAGTCCCTGCCTTTCCTGGGCTATATTATCTCTGCCCAGGGTTTGGCTATGGATCCTGCCAAACTGCAGGCGGTAATGGACTGGCAGGAACCCCACTCCCTCAAAGCGGTGCAAAGCTTTCTGGGGTTCGTGAACTACTATCGCCAGTTCATTCCTCACTTCTCCACCTTGGTAGCTCCCTTGGTAGCCCTCACCAAGAAGGGAGCAAGTCCCAAGGAGTGGTTGGAACAGGTCTCCAAGGCCTTCTTCTCCATCAAATCCCACTTTGCCAGCACTCCCATCCTACACCATCCCGATGTGGATAAGTCCTTCATGCTGGAGGTGGATGCCTCCTCCGTTGGTGCCGAAGCGGTCCTCTTCCAGAAGGATGCTCAGGGACGGAAGCAGCCTTGCTTCTTCTTCTCCAAGACCTTTTCACCGGCGGAGAGGAACTATTCCATGGGGGACAGGGAGTTGCTAGCAATGAAGTTGGCCTTCTCAGAGTGGAGACATCTCCTGGAGGGGGCTCGGTTTCCCTTCCAGGTATTCACCGACCACAAAAACCTGGTTTAACTACAGACTGCCCAGCGGTTAAATTCGCGTCAGGCCAGATGGTCCCTATTCTACTCCCAGTTTCATTTAACCCTTCATTTCCTTTCTGGGGAGAAGAAGGTCCGAGCCGATGCCCTTTCTCGCTCTGTGGTGTCATCAGAGGAGGAGGTGGAGCCTCGACTGATTGTCCCATCTGAGAGTCTGAGGACCGTAGCTCCGGTCGCCCTCGAGTCGGTACCTCCGGGCAAGACTTTTGTCCTTGCCCATCTGCGACCGGAGGTTCTCTCTTGGGCTCATGCATCCAGGGTGGGTGGACACTTTGGGACAAAGCGGACATCTGAGCTCCTGGCGAGGACGTACTGGGGGCCGCATATGGCCCGTGACGTCAGAGACTATATTCGGGCGTGCGTCTCCTGCGCCAAGAATAGTTCTCGGCAGTGACCTGCTGGGTTACTTTACCCCCTGCCGGTGGTGGACAGGCCCTGGTAGATGGTCGGTATGGACTTTGTGGTGGGTCTACCTAAGTCCAGTGGCAGCACGGTTATTTGGGCCATCACCGACCATTTCTCTAAAATGGTGTACCTGGTGCCTCTCTCTCGGCTACCTTCTGCACGGGGCCTGGCAGCGCTGTTCATCAAGCACGTCGTCCGCCTACACGGCATGCCGGACAAAAGTGTCAGTGACCGGGGTCCCCAGTTCGCGTCTCGGTTTTGGAGAGAGCTGTCGTCTGCTCAGCATTGAGCTGAATCTCTCCTCGGCCTATCATCCCGAGACGAACGGGTTGGTAGAGAGGGCCAGCCAGACCCTGGTCACATACCTACAACATTTTGTCTCAGCCATGCAGGATGACTGGGCATCCTTGTTGCCATGGGCGGAGTTCGCTTTGAACAATGCTGTGGCCGACTCTACCGGTCAGACCGCATTCCTCCTTAACTACGGCCAGCATCCGAGCGTCCCTGTGCCCATGCCCGTGTCATCCACCGACTCTAGGGTGGCAGACTGGATGCAATTCGGGCCTCCATGCAGAGAATGAGGGTCACTGCGGACGCACACCGGCATCCTGCTCCGACCTTCTCCCCTGGTGACTTAGTGTGGCTCTCCGCCCGTAACATCAGGCTGCGGGTCGAGTCCACTAAGTTCGCGCCTTGCTACATAGGTCCCTTCAACATCCTCGAACAGGTTAACCCTGTGGTCTACCGGCTGGCCCTTCCTCCACGCCTGGGTATCAATGACACCTTCCACGTTTCCCTCCTTAAGCCCGTTCACATGTCCCGGTTCGCCGAGACATCTGCCAGGACATCAGGCTTGTCCTCGGACAAATATGAGTGGAAAGCCATTGTGGGGTGTCAGGTGGTATGTGGCAAAAAATATTATCTGGTGAACTGGAAGGGTCATGGCCCTGAGCATCAGACCTGGGAACCTTTGGAGAACATCCGTGCTCCTCTGCTCGTTGAGGCCTTTGAGTATGGCTCGGCTCGGGGGGGGGACCCTAGGAGAGGGGGTTATGTTAGGCGTCGGGTTCCTGCCTCTGCACAGGAGGAATCCCGAGCCTTGCCTTCTGCGGTCTCCCATTCAGTCCCAACCGCAGAGGAGACTGCTCAGCTAAGACATCGTTCCCAGCGTCTTGCTCAAGCTATTGCTGTTAGGTTGGTTGCTGCTGCCACCTCTGGTTCAGCTTAAGCAATCCGCATGTAACGTCCATCTGTTGCGAGTCTGAGCTGCAAGTAAGACGGCACCCCGAGAAACCCCGAGACCCTTTACCCCCATACAGGGATCTGAAATAACAGCAGAGCCCAAGGGGTAGCTGCCTATGAGAGCAGCAGACCGGAGCAGGACGGTCGCCAGGAAGGGACTAATAAACGGGACAGAAAGCGTAGTCAGGAGTCAAAGTCAAAACCGGGCGAACAGCAGAGGTACAAAATCGGCAAGCTGTAGAAAAGCATAGTCAGGAGTCAAAGTCAAAACCAGGCGAGCAGCAGAGGTACAAAATCGGCAGGCTGTAGAAGGGTCAAAAATCCAGGCTAATGTCAGAGTCAAAATAGTAATTAAACACTAGATCACTGGGGAAACCAAGACTAAATCTGGCGGCCTGCAAGACAGGCTCCAAAGTATTTGAAGGACACGGCTACCTCTCACAGGCTCACGGCTTGATGACCTAATCTGGACCGCCCCCAGAACCAGGCTAGATGGCGATGCACGACTGGCACCATCCACTTCACCTCTGACAGAAGAGTGAAGCCTGCACCCACCAGACACCTGCGCAGGGATCCCTTCTCTGTCACCAACATCACACACAGGAGAAACACGGCGATGCCCAATGACACAGGCATGCGTCAAAGGAGCGGGACCATATGAGGATATAGCCCTCCTATCACCGGCACCACCAGTCGAAGGAGTCTGGTGCCTCCCAGCGGCCGAGGCAGGAGCACCAGCCACCGAGTCCAACGGCGACGTGACAGTGGTCGAAGGAGTCCGGCGCTTCCCAGCCACCGAGTCCTATGGTGACATGACAGTACCCCCCCCAAGAGGGGCCTCCGGACCCTCAAAACCCAGTTTGTTGGGATGAAGGAGATGAAACTTCCTGATCAACCCCTTGGAATGAACGTTACTGGCAGGCACCCAGGACCTTTCCTCCGGACTGTAGCCCTTCCAATGTACCAGATACTGCACAGATCCTCTTGGGTCGCCCTCCCAGGGCTGTGGGGTACTCGGTTCCAGGGCCGGTGTCAGGGGGAGATGTGTCACAGCAGCGGTGACCCGGTCCGTGGCCCTGGGCGCCCAATATCAATGGCGGATGATGCTTGTAATGTAGTTTATATGGAAAATTCGTGACACCACCTGTGGTATTTGGCAAGTAAGATGTTAGCCAACGCTGCGTGCAGATCCTCTGGGGCTGATGGTGTGTTGCAGCTTAGATGGTGTGGCTCCCCACAGGTGAAGCTGTAACCCCAGGGCAGTGTAAAGGTGGTTGGCATGGGGATGTAGCAGTGCCGACAGGGTAGGAAGCAGACAAGACACAGCGGGGTGCAATTTCTGTACCTTTACTTGATAACTGCAGTCCAGGGTCCTGATTACAGATGGGAACAGAGCAGGCTAGCCTGGAAGCAACTCAGAGATTCTCTCTCACAGACGGGCTGTGCAGTCTCCTTCCTAGCGCTTGTGTGGTGTGAAGCACTCCTGTACTTAATTACTCTGAAGTTCCTCCTGTAGGATGTTCCTAGAACTCTCACTTGTATGACAGACAGCTGTAGCCTGATCAGGTACGCTTCATTCCCGGCTCTCTATCCGTTTTGCTGTTGTGCCTCCAGTCTTAGATGGGAGTAGGGCATTTACAGCCTCCTACTCCTCTGGTGTCTGTGGCAGGACCGTTAGTATCCGTACCACCGTGGAGACCAGACTCCAGTTCTTGCGCTCTCAAGCTGAGGGAGCTCGTCTTCTGCAGCTCAACCTCCAGCTTCTCACTCCACGTCTGCACACTTCACCCTCCGCAGACTAACTAACTATTTCCTCCTCCTGGCCCACAGAGTGCACTCCTCCCCTTAATCCTGGTTCGGAGCTCCCCCTGCTGGCCTGGAGTGGAACTGTGTTGCATGTATGGATTGACTGTGAGAGAGACCCATCATTGCCTCCAAGCCTGGCATTACCCTCCCCTGGAGGAAGGCATAGCCACTGTGGCGACCATACTCCTGGGGGCGCCACATTCTCACTAAGCGGGAATCAAGGATTCTTTGGACTTCGTATTCCAAAGCACCCCCGACCAAAACTGGAGGAGGAGGCGACTGGACAGGACGAATCGGAGAGCGGTACAATTTGAGAAGGGACTTATGGAATACATTGGGCAGCTTAAATCATTGAGGGAGCTTCAGACGAAAGGCTACTGGGTTAATTACCTCAATAATTTCATACGGAACAATAAACCTGGGACCTAATTTGGCAGACGGCACTTTGAGCTTAATATTCCTTGTAGAAAGCCAAACTTTGTCCCCAACTCCCAGGTCCGGGCCCTTGGAGCGCCGTCTATTACCAGAAGAAGCTTGTCTAGTCTGAGCCCCTTTCAAGTTTTCGTTGACTTCCTACCAGATAGTTTTTAACTGATCTATGGACCTTTCTACCCCAGGGGAATCTGATATATTAGAAGAAAACGAAGCAAAGCGCGGCTGCAGCCCATGATTACAGTAGAAAGGGGTAGTCTTGATGGACTCCTGGCAGTGATTATTCATGGCAAACTCTGCTAGCGGCAGGTGATCCACCCAATCGGACTGATGCTCAGAGACATAACAACGTAGATACTACTCAAGAGCTTGGTTGGTGCGCTCGGTTTGACCATTGGTTTCAGGTTGATAGGCAGAGGAAAAGGACAATTCAATTCCAATCCGTTTACAGAATGCCCTCCAAAATTTTGAAATGATCTGGGTGCCCCTGTCGGACACAATATTCACAGGAGCACCCTGCAATCGTACAACATGAGTAATGAATAGGTTGCTCAGGGTCTCGGAATTAGGTAATCCAGACAGAGGAACAAAATTACACTGCTTGCTGAATCTATCCACCACCAACCAGATACACATCTTCCCTTCTGAGAGCGGTAGGTCAGTAATAAAGTCCATGGAGATATGAGTCCAAGGACCCTTAGGGGTAGGCAAGGACTGGAGCCACCCGGCAGGGCGATTATGGGGAGACTTAGCGCGAGCACAGGTTTCACAAGCCAGTACATAGTCCTTACAGTCCTTTACTATAGTTGGCCACCAAAAATTCCTGGTTACAAGTCTGATGGTGTTATTGATACCTGGATGCCCTGCAAGGACGGAATCATGTGATTCCTTCAGAACTTGGAGGCGGAATGTGGCCAGGACAAATAGTTTTTGGGGAGGAGTAGTGTCAGGGGCTTGTTCTGGGGATCTACGGATCTCTTTCAGAAGATCCAAAGACACAGTCAAAATTACTATCCCCTTGGCTAATACTGGAGTCGGTTCAGAGTCCTCGACCTGTGAGGGGCAAAAACTTCGAGAAAGGGCCTCAGCCCTTACATTTTTAGTACCCTGTCGGAAAGTGATAAAATCAAATCTAGAGAAGAACCAGGCCCACCTTGCCTGTCTGGGATTCAGTCTTTTTGCTGACTCCAAGTAGGTCAGGTTCTTGTGGTCAGTAATTATGGTGATCTTATGTTTGGCAACTTCGAGGAAGTGGCGCCATTCCTCGAAGGCTTATTTGATTGCCAATAACTCCCGATTACCTATATCATAATTCCTCTCGGTGGAAGAGAATTTTCGGGAAAAAAGGCACACGGACGAAGTTGAGTGAGGGCTGCAGTGCCTTGCGATAGCACTGCTCCTACTCCAACTTCAGAGGCATCTACCTCTACAATAAAGGGGCGGTCCAGATCAGGCTGAACCAATATCAGGTTAGAGGAGAAACATTCCTTTAATACGGAAAACGCATGAAGTGCTTCAGGCTTCCAGTTAACCACATTCGCCCCTTTCCAAGTCAAATCAGTGAGTGGTTTGGCTATCTCAGAAAAACCTTTAATGAATTTTCGATAGTAGTAAGTGAAACCCAGAAATCGCTGCAGTGCCTTTAAAGACTTGGGTTGTACCCATTCCTTAATGGGTTGGATTTTAGAAGGATCAATGCGAAACCCTTTAGCTGACAAAATATACCCCAGAAACTGTATCTCCTTGGTCATGAAGACACATTTCTCTAGTTTGGCGAATAAAGAATGCTCTCAAAGTCTCTAGAGGACAGAACAGACATGTTGGACGTGCGTCATAAGGTCAGCAGAATAAATCAGGATGTCATCCAAATAAACGACCACATATACACCACAGATGTCTCTGAAAATATCGTTCACAAAATTCTGAAATACTGCAGGTGCATTACTGAGTCCGAACGGCATTACGAGATACTCAAAGTGGCTGAGGGGTGTGTTAAACGCGGTCTTCCACTCATCTCCCTTCCTTATACAGACAGGATTATATGCTCCTTGGAGGTCAAGCTTAGTAAACCAATGGGCTCCCAACAGCTGATTAAAAAGATCAGGTATGAGTGGAAACAGATACTGGTTTTTCACAGTGATGGCGTTTAACTCATGGTAATCAATGCAAGGTCTGAGGCCACCATCTTTCTTTTCCACAAAAAAGAACCTGGCCCCAACTGGTGAGGTGGATGGTCTATCAAACCCTTTTCGTAAACTGTCTGCTATGTAGTCTTTCATGGCCTGACGTTCTGGACCAGAGAGACTAAATATTCTCCCCTTTGGGAGACGAGAATCCGGTATCAAGTCTATGGGGCAATCGTACTCTCTGTGAGGGGGTAATTTCTCTGATTCCAATATAGAAAAGACATACTCATAATCCCTGAAAACATAAGGTACAAAGGGAGGTTTGGCTTTAACTTGGTTCACTGATAGCGATATACAGTTGTCCTGACATTCTGGGCTCCAGTGCACGATATCACCCGAGTGCCAGTCTATAACTGGATTATGTTTGCGTAACCATGGCATACCCAGAACAACTGCGGATGATAAATTATTGATAACGAAAAATGACACATGTTCAGCATGTAATGATCCCACTGACATTAATACTTCCTTAGTGAAACTCCACTACACCCTGGGCAATAGGTGTGACATTAATCGTAGTGGTTCTAATGGGGGCATCAAGCCTTAGCATTGGTACGCCAAGATTCCTTGCTACCAGGAAATTCCCTTCTGAACCACTATCTACATAAGCCTCCAAACACACAGATTTCTTAAGGTAGGACAAAGAAATAGGTAAAAAGACTTTGGCCGCATCAGCGGGCAATACCTGGGCACCTGGGCAGGCATGACCAGAGCTACCCAAGTGCTGACATCCCGGAAGTGAAAACCTCTGACGTCCAGCGTTTTTCCAGAGGTCTCCAGACTGTGGCTTGTGCAGCATGTTAGTACAAGATGATGGGAGTGATCCTCCACAGGACTGAGCAATGAAGCAGGACACAGGTGCTTTAGCCACAGAATCAACTCAGAGAAAGAGAGGAGGGAAAAAAAAACTTCAGGGAAAAGGTAAGGTAATGCTTTTATATATATTCTGGATATATAAAAACGGTTTTGGGCCAGATATAATGTAACGTCCGTCTGTTGCGAGTCTGAGCTGCAAGTAAGACAGCACCCCAAGAAACCCCGAGACCCTTTACCCCCATACAGGGATCTGGAATTACAGTGGAGCCCAAGAGCTGGCTGCCTATGAGAGCAGCGGACCGGAGCAGGACGGTCGCCAGGAAGGGACTAATAAACGGAACCAAAAGCGTAGTCAGGAGTCAAAGTCAAAACCGGGCGAGCAGCAGAGGTGCAAAATCGGCAGGCAAAATCCAGGCTAAGGTCAGAGTCAAAATAGTAATTAAACACTAGATCACTGGGGAAACCAAGACTGTATCTGGCGACCTGTAGGACAGGTGTAAGGGGGTGAAGTACAGGAATAGCCGAGAGAGAGTTGCCTCCTCTGCTCCGTGCCCGGAACCATTGAGCAGGGCAGCAGGTTCCCCGGG
Organism: Dendrobates tinctorius; assembly: GCF_039654945.1. Classification (NCBI taxonomy): domain Eukaryota; kingdom Metazoa; phylum Chordata; class Amphibia; order Anura; family Dendrobatidae; genus Dendrobates; species Dendrobates tinctorius. The sequence goes on along the minus strand of NW_027361707.1, from coordinate 9,872,523 downwards.
GGACACAAAAGCAGCCTCTTCAGCGGCCAGGAACAGGAAGGGAGGAGAGCTGAGAGCGGGAAAAGTGTGCGGGTTTTCCTCAGAGCAGCGGAGACAGCAGACAGGGGAGGACGCTGACCCAGACCGGGAGAGAGATCTATGGTACAACAGCCAGAGTCAGAGTGACCGCGTGCAAAGACTGTAGACTGTGAGTACGTGAACCCAGGTACTGCAGTGTCAGGAAGGTTGCGCACTCACCCCTGTGATAAGACGTTTCTCTGTAAAGAGACTGCGCTCTGTGCTAAGACGTTTCCCTGCAAAGAAACTGCGCTCTGTGCTAAGACTTTTACTTGCAAAGAGACTGCGTTCTGCGCTGAGACTTTTCCCTGCAATGAGACTGCACCCAGTGACAGGGCTGTGACCTGCTTAGAGAGACTGTACCACGTACGAAGTTCCGGTGACCCTTGTGTTAATGCAGAGCCCCTGATTCCGGTGAGAAAGCACCGCTGCGGAGTTGGAAAGAAGGACCTGGAGCATAGGGGATATCGTTTGTCTCATACACCTCTGGCTCCCGCAGTAACCCCTCATATCTCGGCTGGACATTGTTAAAGGCACAGGATACAGAGTACTTCAGATGACAAGCGCTGCTGGTGATTCGGCGCCAACGTTGGAGAAGAGTGACCCTTCAATCAAGACCCCTTCAGACTGATAAGTTCCTCCATAGGAAAACTACCCTTATTACTGTTTAATACTGTTCATGCTTTTTGTCTGCTTGCTTAACTCGCTTTCATAATATTCATATTTATACTGTTAATTCTGCCAGTGTTATCCCCTGTAAATAAACCTCTCTTTAACTGTTGATCCGTCTGTTCTGTGGTGACATACTCATCTCCTGCACTTTATTACACAAGCTCCAAAGTATTTGAAGGACACGGCTACCTCTCACAGGCTCACAGCTTGATGACCTAATCTGGACCGCCCCCAGAACCAGGCCAGATGGCGATGCACGACTGGCACCACCCACTTCATCTGTGACAGAAGAGCGAAGCCTGCGCCCACCAGACGCCTGCGCAGGGATCCCTTCTCTGTCACCAACATCACCCACAGGAGAAACATGGTGATGCCCAACGACAGAGACATGCGTCAAAGGAGCGAGACCATATGAGGATATAGCCCTCCTATCACCGGCACCACCAGTCGAAGGAGTCCGGCGCCTCCCAGCGGCCGAGGCAGGAGCACCAGCCACCGAGTCCAACGGCGAAGTGACAGTAGTCGAAGGAGTCCGACGCCTCCCAGCGGCCAAGGCAGGAGCACCAGCCACCGAGTCCAACGGCGACGTGAAACCGCACTAGCCAGAAGCGAGCAGCTCCAGAGTCTAAGTCCTTTTTGCAGCCTACTGAGCATGCCCATGGGACGAACTCTCATTGGAGGTCGGAGGTCACATGCTCAGGTCCTGAAGTGGCTCGGATTGGACCATCAGGAAGGATGATGCTATAAAAGGTTTGCATGGCCGAGCGGCCATGTGTTAGTATAGACCCTTATTATATTTTGTGTGAGTGATGAGGGATGCATGTATCTGGTGACTGACTTATGACTCCCCTCCCTTGGATACACATGTTATAGGGCTATTAGAGTCAGAGTCAGCTCCTTGTAGTGCCACAGTGCTTCCAACTCACAGCACCTCTCTTCGCGCCATATTGTGCCATTCAGCAAAGGCACCTAAGGGTATGTGCACACGGTGCAGATTCTGCTGCGGATCCGCAGCGTTTCTGCAGCTGCGTGTCCGCAGCAGATTTAGGTGCGTTGTACAGTACCATTGTTTTCAATGGTAAACTGGAAAACGCTGTGCACATGCTGAGGATTTTTCCGCGCGGTTTTGCTGCGGTTTACAATCCGCAGCATGTCAATTCTTTAGTGCAGAAGCACTGCAGTTTCACACCTCATCCATTATGAGGTGTAAAACCGCAGGGAAAACCGCAGATAAACCGCAGGACTTTATCTGCGGTTTTTACTACAAAATCTGCAGAGCCAGAAAACTCTGTGTGCACATAGCCTAAGTGACTGCATCCGCCTACGCAACGCCATGCACAGTCTAGCGCTTTCTTTACCCTAGTCAGGGTGGTTAGTGGCGTCTGCCAGAGCGGTGCAGTGCGCACTTGGTGCGTTACTATTTCAGTTGCTTCCTTGCTGGCACCGCGGCTGCGGCACCGAGCACTAGTGGACTAGAGGCACTCTAACCCCGTGTCCTTGGGGCAGAGTCCTGTGTCTGCATACTAGCGCTCATCCGGCTGAGACCTGAGCTTAACAGGCTCCGCTGATTACACTCTGCGGCTACGCGGTTCTGTGGAGCAACAGAACTCGCTCCAGTGCACACAGGGTGACATTAACCCGCGTGTGTTCCTTTATTAGTTCCCGTATATCCTCCGCCATTACCGAGCAGCAGGTAACATTCTCTGCAGGGTGGACCCCGGGCTGCTATCCCTAACACTGGCGCCTCCTGCACGCGCCACCATATTCTCACCACCCAAACCCACATGATAAAGGAAGGAAGTTCCCGCGGGAATGGGGGACTAGGTTTTTTACTTCTGTTTTTAAAAAGGCAATTTTAGAGTGTCACATTTTGAACAAGAGAACATTTGGCTGTCAAAATACCACCTTCACGTTGTTGTATCAGCTCCACCATTAGGACACTGGAGAATTGGGCAACTTACTCATTTTTTCCATTCTCTGCCATCTAGAGCCTTTTATAAAAATGAGAAAACAATTTTCGAGAAGGAATGTTCAAAGACCGGCCACTTAAGACACACTTTGTCATTCTCATATTCCCTCCTGATGGAACCCCCAGATCAACCTAAAACACTTTTTTCAAACCCAATGGGAGATGGACCTGAATTGCACCTTGACAAAAGATCAATGGAGGCGTATCTTTACCTTGACACATAAAACATCCATCAGCTCACGATTTCAAGAGGCCGGGTACAAATTACTCTCTCGATGGTACAGAGTTCCCACTCGCCTACACTCTGTATTTCCAGAGGTCAGTCCTATATATTGGAGGTGTGGGGAGGATGGCCGCCTTCTTCATATTTTATGTTCCTGTAAATTCCTGTCGCCTATCTGGGAAATAGTACAGCTAGTGATTCGTAGATTTCTCAGATCTCATTTCTGACCTTGACCCGGCTGTCGCTCTCCTTCAGCTCAGTGACATCTTGTATAAAAACTCAATTCTGAGGCATTTGATTACGTCTGCTAGAACATGTATCTCTATGGAAAAGTGACAGCACCCCTACAGTCTCACTTTGGTTCTCTAAAATAAACGAGATCATGGTGATGTAGGAGCTCACCTCAACGATCAACAACACTCATGATAAATTCTATAAAACGTGGTTTTGCTGGCTGGAATTTAGATCCTCAGCAGATTACCTAGACCTTATAGGGGATGGGTAAGGTTACACCTCAAGATGCTCTCCGATGTTCCTCTCCTCCCCATCCCCTTATTCCCCTTGTCTTTGAGTGTTTTTGTACTTTTACATTGCGCAGGTGCCCGGAAAGGTCGGAGAGGTGCGGCGCCTGCGCAGTGCAGTACTTTACTCTGCCCTTAACAGGGCAGATAAAGTACGCCTGTGCCGGAGCCGAGGCAGAAGAAAGAAGGAGGACAGCATCGTATGAAGATGGGAGGCGCTGGACCGGACCAGACGCCAGGGTGAGTATAATATAACTCGTTTTTCTTATCGTTCAGGTTACATCGGGGGCTTATCTACAGCCATACAGAATGCGGTAGATAAGCCCCTGATGGCGGTGCCGGCAGCTGATAGGGCTAAAATGTGGTGACAGATTCCATTTAAAAATTGCTCCACTTTTGAGAAAGGAAAGGATTTTTAATAACAGCTCAATTGCAAAGTTGCTTGTTTTTACCCAAGATGAGAATAACCCTTTAAACTGCAGCAAATGTCAATTTATTTGTGAGACACATTGCATGGAGCAGGCCATAAAGTGGTGCCTAACGTGAGATGTACAGTACATGGACAGCCTATGTCCGTAAGGGGTTAGATACACACCATGTGGTCAATCAATATCAGTTGTGATCAGTCTCTGTCCACTTTTGTCGTATGTACTCCTCCTCACCCACTCATCTGTGACTAGTCTATATCGCCATCTACAGGCCGCGCGATGCATTGCACAGACTGATATCCAGCACGCTCACAAAGCAACGTAAGAAAACGATTGAAGCAGCTGAGATAACGACTAATAGGATTCCAGAATTATTAATTTCTGATACATTATTAGATAAATGACCAACAATTATCACCTATACACAGCGTCCAATCATGTGTATATACAGTATGCATACATATATCCATGTATATAATATATAGACACATATATACGAATATGTATGCATGATGTATGCATGTATATAAATCTAATATATAAAGCTGAATGTGGGTGTGGGTGTATATATGTATGTATGTATATATGTATGTGTGTGTCCGGGATAGGCATCCGCACCGTCGCAGCTACAGCCACAAAATTTTGCACAGTCACACATCTGGACCCCGAGAGCGTCATAGGCTATGTTGGGAGGCGAAATTTTAACCCCACGCGTTCCAATTCACCAAACAATTTTGCCCCTATCTGCATAATGGGGAAAAAGTGAAAGGAAAAGTGTTGGTGGCAAATTGACAGCTGCCAGATGTGAACAAGGGGGACTGAAAGAATGAGAGCGATGGCGCCAAAGAGTATATACCGTACAGTTGCTAAGGTGGGGCCCTGACATGGGATACTCACCACACACGGGGATATGAACACACACACAAAATGCACCACACACTACCACGTGCTTCCCCACATAGACCACCCTCAGCACACATTTCAGCACACATACACCAACCTCGCCACATAAAAGTCGGAACACAAAAGTCGCCACTCAAAACTCGCCACGCTGTCCCAGAGCTGTTTAAAAGATGAAAAATGAGCTGTGATTGGTTGCTATCAGCAACAGTTTCCTTTGTAGACAGTTGTGGTAACTGAGGCCTATTATTCTTATCATTTCTATGGTGTTATCGTCCTTCTGTAAAGCTGGAAATAACACAATGTATTACCGTGCCAGCACAGACCACCCTCTGACACAGACTGCAGGGAGAGCCCAGTATCACACAGGATAGGATTAGATACACAGCTCAGCAGTCAGTATCACACAGGATAGGATTAGATACACGGCTCAGCAGTCAGTATCACACAGGATAGGATTAGATACACGGCTCAGCAGTCAGTATCACACAGGATAGGATTAGATACACGGCTCAGCAGTCAGTATCACACAGGATAGGATTAGATACACGGCTCAGCAGTCAGTATCACACAGGATAGGATTAGATACACAGCTCAGCAGTCAGCATCACACAGGGGAGGATTAGATATGCAGCTCAGCAGTCAGTATCACACAGGAGAGGATTAGATACACAGCTCAGCAGTCAGTATCACACAGGATAGGATTAGATACACAGCTCAGCAGTCAGTATCACACAGGATAGGATTAGATACACAGCTCAGCAGTCAGTATCACACAGGATAGGATTAGATACACGGCTCAGCAGTCAGTATCACACAGGATAGGATTAGATACACAGCTCAGCAGTCAGTATCACACAGGATAGGATTAGATACACAGCTCAGCAGTCAGTATCACATAGGATAGGATTAGATAAACAGCTCAGCAGTCAGTATCACATAGGATAGGATTAGATAAACAGCTCAGCAGTCAGTATCACACAGGATAGGATTAGATACACGGCTGAGCAGTCAGTATCACACAGGATAGGATTAGATACACAGCTCAGCAGTCAGTATCACACAGGATAGGGTTAGATACACAGCTCAGCAGTAAGTATCACATAGGATTAGATAAACAGGTCAGCAGTCAGTATCACACAGGATAGGATTAGATACACGGCTGAGCAGTCAGTATCACACAGGATAGGATTAGATACACAGCTCAGCAGTCAGTATCACACAGGATTGGATTGGGTACACGGCTCAGCAGTCAGTATCACACAGGATAGGATTAGATACACGGCTCAGTAGACGGTATCACACAGGATAGGATTAGATACACGGCTGAGCAGTCAGTAACACATGATAGGATTAGGTACACGGCTCAGCAGTCTGTATCACACAGAATAGGATTAGATACACAGCTCAGCAGTCAGTATCACATAGGATAGGGTTAGATACACGGCTCAGCAGTCAGTATCACACAGGATAGGATTAGATATACGGCTGAGCAGTCAGTATCACACAGGAGAGGAATAGACACATGGCTCAGCAGTCAGTATCACACAGGATAGGATTAGATACATGGCTCAGCAGTCAGTATCACACAGGAGAGGATTAGTTACACGGCTCAGCAGTCAGTATCACACAGGATAGGCTTAGATACACGGCTCAGCAGACGGTATCACACAGGATAGGATTAGATACACAGCTCAGCAGTCAGTATCACACAGGATAGGATTAGATACACAGCTCAGCAGTCAGTATCACACAGGATAGGATTAGATACACAGCTCAGCAGTCAGTATCACACAAGATAGGATTAGATACACTGCTCAGCAGTCAGTATCACACAGGATAGGATTAGATACATGGCTGAGCAGTCAGTAACACACGATAGGATTAGATACACAGCTCAGCAGAAAGTATCACACAGGAGAGGATACTTGGGTAATTGTTTATTAGTTAATTTGTGTTTCAAATCTGTAGTGTTGAATATATGATGTGAAATGTTCTTATGTGCAATATAATCATTATAATTTGTTATAACTAACCACAGTTGGTTACTATGCCGGGCAACGCCGAGCTCTTCAGCTAGTCTAATATACAAAGCTCAATGTGGGTGGGTGTGTCCGGGAGGATTGGCATCCGCACCGTCGCAGCTACAGCCACAAAATTTGGCACAGTCATACATCAGGACCCCGAGAGCATCATAGGCTATGTTGTGAGGTGAAATTTTAACCCCGCGCGTTCCAATTCACCAAACAATTTTGCCCCTATCTACATAATGGGAGAAAAGTGTATGTATGTATTGGCATCTGCACCGTCGCAGCTACAGCCACAAAATTTTGCACAGTCACACGTCTGGACCCCGAGAGCGTCATAGGCTATGTTGTGAGGTGAAATTTTAACCCCGGGCGTTCCAATTCACCAAACAATTTTGCCCCTATCTACATAATGGGGAAAAAGTGAAAGGAAAAGTGTTGGAGGCAAATTGACAGCTGCCAGATGTGAACAAGGGGGACTGAAAGAATGTGGATCTGAGGAGGGTTCTTATAGCATCAGGGGAGAGCCGTCCCCTGTCGCTTATACTCCTATCTGAGCGTGCCCGACCCTGCTCTATCCGTGCTGCACGCCAATCATTGTCTGTCTGCCTGGTATTCTGACCCTGTTCTGTTACGGTTTACGTCTTTGGTTTGCTGACTCTGTACCTGCTTTGCCCGTGCTGTGTATGACCCTTGGCTTTGTCTGACCTCCCTTCTGATTATCCCTCCTGTACCGTGCCTGCCCGTACTGTGTATGACCTCTGGCTTTGTCTGACCTCCCTTCTGATTATTCCTCCTGTACCGTGCCTGCCCGCACTGTGTATGAACCTTGGCTTTGTTTGACCACTCTCTGTCTCTCCCTTGTCACCTGTCACAGTAGCGTTGTGGGAGCTCAGCGATAGCTCCGCCCCCTCCTTCTGACGCGCGGTCACATGACCGCAGGTCCTGCGGGCTCTGAGCGCTTCCATACCGCTCTGCCGTCCCCGCAGGTCCTGGACCCGGTTTTGCCTGCACCCACGTGGTGCTCCAGCCTGCCTCTGCGAGGTAAGACGCTGGGTATCATCCAACCACCCTGTGTGCTTGCCCCCTGAGCTGTTGGGCAGTAACCTGGTCTCTGTCTAAAGCCTGATATGTATCCTCTATCTGAAAGCCAGAAGGTGAACATCCTGATTGGGCAGCTAACAGGTGCAGCACAGAGAGAAGTAAAAGCCTCGCAGGACACTGATAAAGAGACTGTTAAAAAGATTTTGGCTAAGCTAAGAAGGACCTTTGCACCACGGGTGAAATCAAGATGAGGTTCTTTGGCTGTAAACAGAAAGTGCAGGACAGTATAAGGGACTATGCTCTTAACATGCAGGAGGCGCTGCGAGCCGTCAAGCAAATTGATCCTGACAGTGTGAAAGAGGAAGACAAACTGTTAAAGGAGCAGTTCATTGAAGGACTCCTATCCAGTACCCACAGAGCCAGCTGCGCATCATCACCCTACAAAACCCTGACCTGGACTTTGCTGATTTCAAGGACAGGGCTATTCGGGTACTGCAGGAACCAACTGTCAACCGTCCAGCGCCCCCTAGGCGCCCAGCGATCACCTACCACCAGGAAGCAACATCTTTCCCTTCCATCCCTGTGGATGCTGATGCACAGACTCTGGGTAAAGATCCAACAGAAGAGCTGCATCTTCAGGTCCAGGAGTTGACCAAAGGTATGGCCGCGCTTACTAAAACCGTGTAGTCCCTGCAGGTGTCCTCCAAGGAGAAGATCCAGCTTGCTTCCAGCCCAGAGGATGTCCCGTGGCTCTGGAAGAGGAGAACCCCGCCACTCCGAGGGAGGAACAACGATCGCTATGATCAGGACAGACGTGTCATCTGTCGTCGCTGCCACAAGGCAGGTCATCTTGCATGATTCTGTCCTTTAAACGAGTAACCCCTGGGGCAGAGGGCCAACCCCCAGGAGTAGGACCACAACGCCCAAGGAACTGGCAAGCCAAGTATGTTGGAGGGAGACCGATCCTTCCAGTGGGGATTCACGGCATCCCCATGAACGCTTTGCTGGACACTGGCTCGCAGGTGACCACTATGCCGTATATCCTTTACAAGCGGTATTGGGCTGACTCTGAACTTACCCATGGCCCAACTGATGAACTGACAGTAGTTGCCAGTAATGGTCAGTCTTTGCCGCAGATAGGATGTAAAGAAATTACTGTTAATGTAGGTCGGGTAGAGCTAAAATCTCAAGGTCTGATAGTTGTGGATATTGATTGACGTGAATGTAATCCTATGATGACTCTTGGTACAAATGTAATTGAAAATTGTCTTTCTGACAACAGGTGGCTGAGACTGCTGGTTCCAGTGAACAACGAGTCCTGCAGAAGGAGATCAAGGCCCTGATGCAAAGACAGCAGGTAGAACTCTCTGGCGGAGAAATTGGCAGCGTCAGAGTGAGTGATGCTTTCCCCATTGCAATACCCCCCAGATGTGAAATGTTGATTTGGTGTCGGGCAGCCATAGGCCTCAGAGGAAAAGATTACCAGGCATTGGTAGAGCCAGAGGGGTGGTTGATGTACGTAAAGGGAGAGTGCCTGTATGCCTTTTGAATTGTGGGGAGGAGGAAGCCACAATACCTCGGTATGCCACAATTGCTAAGCTGCTTACTGTAAGCAACAACGCCATGAAGGCAGCAGAGCCCTTGGTCTCATCCGACCAGGTGGAGGACAATGGCTCTGTAAAGCAGCTGGAGGAGTGGTGCCAGCAACTGCAGGTGGGGACTGACTCTACACCTTCATACCAGAAAAATGGGGTTTACAGGGTGACCCAGGAGTATGAGCGGGTATTCCGTAAACACCCTCTAGATTTTGGGAAGGCAAAAGGGGTTCAACATTATATCCCCAATGGAGATCATCCACCCATAAAAGAAAGGTACCGGCCTATACCCCCAACACAATACCAATGTGCTAAGAGTATGTTGAGAGAGATGAAGGAAGCAGGGGTTATCTGAGACTTTTGTAGCCCCTGGGCAGCTCCAATAGTTTTTGTAAAGAAAAATGATGGTACCATGAGAATGTGTGTTGATTACAGGAAAATTAACAGCATTACACATAAAGATGCCTACCCATTACCCAGAATTGAGGAATTATTAGCTGCACTTAAAACTGCTAACTATTTTTCCACCTTGGATCTCACTAGTGGGTATTGGCAGGTTCCCGTGGCAGAGGCAGACAAGGAGAAAACAGCATTTACCAACCCAATGGGTCTCTGTGAGTTCAACTATATGCCATTCGGGCTCTGCACCGCTCCAGGAACATTTCAACGGCTGATGGAGTGCTGCCTGGCACACATGAACTTTGAGACAGTCCTGTTGTACCTTGATGATGTCATTGTTTTCTCCAAGACTTATGAAGACCATCTGGAGCACCTGGCTGAGGTGTTTGAAGCCTTGTCCAACTTTGGCCTGAAGGTGAAGCCTTCCAAATGCCACCTCCTGAAGCCCAAAGTACAGTACCTCGGTCATGTAGTGAGTGCAGAAGGTGTGACACCAGATCCTGACAAAGTCACAGTCATCCGGGACTGGCCGAAGCCCAGCAACCTCCATGAAGTACGCCAATTCCTCGGACTGGTAGGTTACTACCGAAGATTCATCAAAGGCTTCACTGATATAGCCACCCCTATGCAAAATCTTTTGGTGGGGCAATCCAAGAAAGCCAAACAGAAGAATTCCACCTTTGAATGGAATGAGGAACTGGAGAGGTCCTTCACCCGACTGAAGATGGCTCTCACAGGAGATGAAGTTCTGGCCTACCCAGATTATGACCAGCCCTTTGTGTTGATGCCAGCAACGTGGGGCTTGGAGCAGTACTGTCACAGGTACAGAATGGCAAAGAAAGGGTGATGTCCTACGCCAGCAGGAAGCTTCATCCCACTGAAAGGAACTCTGACAACTACAGTTCCTTCAAACTGGAGTTCCTCGCCATAGTCTGTGCTGTGACTGAAAGATTCAAGCATTCCCCAGCTTCAGCCAAGTTTACCATCTTCACGGACAACAACCCGTTGACTCACTTGGAAACTGCAAAACTAGGTGCACTGGAGCAGTGATGGATGGCTCGGCTGTCTAGCTATGAATTTACCATCAAGTACCGAGCAGGGAATAAGAATGCCAATGCTGATGCGCTGTCCAGAATGCCTAATCTGCCAGATGCAGGAGAAGACCCTGAGGCTCTTGAAGAAATAGAGTTACCTCCCTTCCACCGGCCACTTGCGGCCCAACATGATCAAGGAGTGAGAAACAGACGGTCTGGCTTGAAAGAGGTCACCCTAAATCCATTGCCCCATCATGACTGGGCAGAAACTCAGGATAATGACCCCGCAGTCCGCCTGGTGAAGGAGCTACTGTCACAAGCTGACTCACGTCCAGAGTCGGATGCTCCTGAAGAAACCCAGCAGTTGTGGAAGGAGAGAGGCCGGCTGTTCATTTATGAAGGAAAGCTGTGTTGGAGGAGTATCAATGCCCGCACTCATGAGCTGGTCTGGCAGGTGATAGTCCCAAAGAGAGAGGCATCAATGGTCTTGGAAGCATACCACAATGGAGCTGGACACTTCGGATGGAAGAAGTTGGAAGCCTTGCTCTGGGAGAGATTCTACTGGGTTGGTATGAGGAAAGTCATTGAAAGGTGGTGCCGGGAGTGTGGACAATGTAACCAGCGCAGAAAGGATCGAAACAGCCAGAGAGCTCCTCTACAGCCAATAATAACCAAACAGCCACTTGAGTTGGTCGCCCTGGACCATGTGAAGCTGGTCCCAAGCCGTTCAGGCTAAATCTATGCTCTTACCATCGTGGACCACTACTCAAGATTCCTGGTAGTTGTGCCTGTCAAAGATCAAACAGCCAGGACAGCAGCCAGAGCCTTTCAACAGCACTTCTGTAGACCACATGGATATCCTGAGCAAGTGCTTACAGATCAAGGTCCCGCCTTTGAGGCAGAAGTGTTCCAGGAATTCTGTAACTTGTACGGTTGTAAGAAGATCAGGACAACACTGTATCATCCACAGACCAATGGCATGTGTGAAAAGATGAACCAGGTGGTGATCGACCTGCTGAAGACCTTGCCTTTGGAAGAGAGGAATCTGTAGCCAGAAAAGTTGCCAGATCTGGTAGACCTCTACAACCACATTTCTGTGAATTCCACCAGCTGCACTCCAGCCTACCTAATGAGAGCAAGGCCTGGTAAGCTGCCTATTGATTTGGATATGGGAGTCCTTACACCTGAGGTGACGTCACCAGATGCTGACTGGGACACAGAGAGGCAGCAACAGTATCGAAGAGTACAGGAGTGTGTAGAAAAGAGTCTAGCTCAGGCAAGACAAAAACAAGAAAGGCACTACAATCAGTATGCACCTGCAGTCCCCTTGTCACCAGGAGAACATATCCTCAAGAGGAAAAGAAGACTGCATAAATTGGATGACCAATGGGAAGCTGAACCCTACACCATTCTACCCTCAAATTTTGACAATACCAAGGTGTGCCTTATTAATAAATATGGAGGAGAAACCTCAGCAGCAGTGTCAAGGGATAATTTTAAATTATGCCCTGACCAGTTAAAAGAAACAATGGAAGAACAAAATAATATCCAACCCATAGAAGAAGAAAAGATCAGCACTATACTTGGAGAATTCCCTGCAAATTGAACTAAAGTAAATGATGCCATAGTAGTGCCAGTGTTGACATTTCCCCAACTGGTAGTACAAGAAGACGAGACTCAAGAGAACTCGGAGAATCAGGAAGTTCAGGTAGCAGATGCCATACCAGCAGTGGAACCAGAGAACCCTCGCCCTGCCAGTGGTGAATCTGTCATACCCATGGTGAGTCTAGGAGTTTTTTAGACAGCTACTACCCAGTTTACCTACAGTGAGCAAAAGTGGACCTAGAAAATCTAGTATCCCTGTGCTACATAGAAACATCAGTAGTGTAGCCAGTTCAGCACCAGTGGTTAGTACTAGACAACCAGTGAGGTCCCCAATCACACCAGTATTACGCAAGTCTACTCATACTACACAAGGTATACCACCCATTAGATTCCGCATATAATCAAATTAAAGTAATGTAACTGCTGAAATGTATATATGTAACTGTTTTCAAGTTTGTGCCTACAGATAATCTGTAAGAATTCTCCTTTTTAAATTTATCCTGTTTAGTTTTGATGGACATTCTGGCCACAGGACTGTGTGTGGTCACCACCTTTGTAAATAGTTCACCATTTGCCCAGGAATGGACCATGGACATTGATGCTTGGACTTATCATCATAGGACTATTTTTGGAGCTTTTGGTTTTTGTAAATTTTTCATTTTTTCTTAAATCTTGTAACCTTCATATTGTTTATATGTTTTTCATGCTTTCTTTTATCAGTCCAGGAGTACTGACTTTCACTAGGGGGGGATGTGGCGCCCCCAGGAGTATGGTCGCCACAGTGGCATTGCCTTCCTCCAGGGAGGGTGATGTCAGGCTTGGAGGCAATGAAGGGTCTCTCTAACAGTTAACCATGTCATGCAACACAGTTCCCACTCCAGGCCAGCAGAGGGAGCTCTGAACCAGAATTGGGGGAGGAGTGCTCTCTGAGGGCCAGAAGTTAGTGTGAGGAGGACAGCGAGTGTAGAAGTGTGGAGAGAAGCTAGAGGTTGAACTGAGGATAGAGAGCTCCCTCCCAGTGTTAGCGCATGATCTGGAGCCTGGTCTCCACGGTTGTATGGATACTGAAGGTCCTGCAACAGAAACCAGAGGAATAGGAAGCTGTAAATGCTCTATTCCCAACTAAGACTCGGAGGCACAACAGCGACGGGTGAGCCAAGAGAGATAGAGGGCTACAGCTGTCTGCCATACGAGGTAGTTCTAAGCGAAGATAAGAAGGAGGAACTTCAGTGTAACACAGTACTGGATGTACCTCAAGCCAGCGCTAGGAAGGAGACTACACAACCCATCTGATAGAGAGATCCCTGAGTTGCTTCCAGGCTAGCCTGCTCCTGTGCCATGTGTAACCAGGACCCTGGACTGCGTTTTCCAAGTAAAGGTAAAGAAACTGCACCCTGTTGTGTCCTTGCCTCCTTCCTGCAACATCCTCAGCACTGCTACATCTCTGTGCCAAACACTGCACCGTCTTCCTAACATTCCGCTACACTGCCCTGGGACCAACAGCCCTACCTGTGGAGGGCTACAACATCATTGCTGCACTACACCATCTGTCCCAGAGGTTCTGCTTGCAGCGTCGGCTTAACACCTCCCTTGCCGAACACCACAGGTGGCGTCACGAATCACTTATAAACTTTATTCCCAACTCAACCCCTTTTACATGGGCGCCCAGGGCCACGTACCAGGTCACCGCTGCTGTGACAATCCCCTCTGAGAGACCGGCCCGGTACCGAATACCCCACAGCCCTGGGAGGGTGACCCATTATCGTCCTTCTGTAAAGCTGGAAATAACAATTTATTACCGTGCCAACACAGACCACCCTCTGACACAGACTGCAGGGGGAGCCCAGTATCACACAGGATAGGATTAGATACATAGCTCAGCAGTCAGTATCACACAGGAGAGGATTAGATACACGGCTCAGCAGACAGTATCACACAGGATAGGATTAGATACGCAGCTCAGCACACAGTATCATCACACAGAATCTATAATAATAAATGCGCTAAGCAGCTTCCGTCTGGTTGTAACACAGCTTCTGTCCGGTTGTAACTTGGTGACGTCACATCCAGACAGAAGCTGCCTTTGGCGGTAGCACTGTGCCTCTTCTGCCCCCCGCACACTCCCTGACACCATATATCTTCCTAACACACACCTTCCTCACCATGCCAGCAGTCACCACACACCTCTTGCCATGTTAACCCTCAACACACACTCCTCAACACACACACCTCCTCAACACACACTCCTCTCACCTTTCACCGTCTCCACTCACGTCCCCCCTCTTTCACTCCACATACGACCCTTTCTCTCACTCCGTCTCTCATACTCACGCCGTCATCGCCGCTGCTCCACGATCACCGTCGGCATCGGCACGATCCCCGACATCTTCTTCCGCCGTCGCCATCCTGGATCCAGACGTTGTCCACGCCAGCGACATGTTCTTGCGGCGATGCCATCTTGGATCGGCGAAATCCCGCGATCCTCAAGATGGCGTTGGCGAAATCTCGCGAGATTTCGCCTATGCCATCTTGAGGATTGCGGGATTTCGCTGATCCAAGATGGCGTCGCCGCAAGAACATGTCGCCGGTGTGGACGACCAGGGCCGCCATCAGGGCATGACAGCCCTTACTGCTGTATGGGGCCCGATGAACAGCAGTACAGAAGGGGGCCCCGCAGATCAGGGGCCCCGCTCCTGTGCTTAGAGTCATCGGGCCCCAAGTGCTGCATGTCATGGGGCGCCAGGCGGGCCCCAAGTGTGCGCTGCGGTCGCCGGTCGGGCCCCAAGTGTGCACTGCAGCCGGGCCTGCAGCGCGCACATCAGCAGAGCCGCCACAGTGGCCGACATCCAAAGCTACAGAAGCACTGAAGGACCTGTGGTGACGTCATCATTACCACAGTCCTTCACCATTGATCAGCCCGCCCCCTGGTCACATGACGATGACGTCACCACAGGTCCTTTCAGCTCACCCTCACACAGCTGCAGCTCCAACTTCAACACAGGAGCGAGGCCAGGTAAGAAAAAAAGTTTTTATTTTATTTTATTATTGAAAGGGGCAATATGTTTCCCTGGCAGAATGGAGACTCGGGGGAAGGACTGGAGACACACAGGGGCAAATATGGAGAAATGGGGGCAGAATGCAAGACATGGGGGCAGAATGCAGACATAATGGGGGCAGAATGCAAGACATGATGGGGGCAGAATGCAAGACATGATGGGGGCAGAATGCAAGACATGATGGGGCAGAATGCAAGACACGATGGGGCAGAATGCTGGACATGATGGGGGCAGAATGCTGGACATGATGGGGGCAGAATGCTGGACATGATGGGGCAGAATGCTGGACATGATGGGGGCAGAATGCTGGACATGATGGGGGCAGAATGCTGGACATGATGAGGGCAGAATGCTGGACATGATGAGGGCAGAATGCTGGACATGATGGGGGCAGAATGCAAGACATGATGGGGGCAGAATGCAAGACATGATGGGGCAGAATGCAGACATGATGGGGCAGAATGCAAGACATGATGGGGGCAGATTGCAAGACATGATGGGGGCAGATTGCAAGACATGATGGGGCAGATTGCTGGACATGATGGGGGCAGATTGCTGGACATGATGGGGGCAGAATGCTGGACATGATGGGGGCAGAATGCTGGACATTGTGGGGGCAGAATGCAAGACATGATGGGGCAGAATGCAGATATGGGGGGCAGAATGCAAGACATGATGGGGGCAGAATGCAAGACATGATGGGGGACAGAATGCAAGACATGATGGGGACAGAATGCAAGACATGATGGGGCAGAATGCAAGACATGATGGGGGCAGAATGCAAGACATGATGGGGGCAGAATGCAAGACATGATAGGGCAGAATGCAGACATGATGGGGGCAGAATGCAAGACATGGGGGCAGAATGCAGATATGATGGGGGCAGAATGCAGACATGGGGGCAGACTGTGCCAGTAAGACAGGATGGGGCAGAATGTGACAGTGAGACACAGGAGGGGGCAGAAAGTGAGACATGGGGGCAGAATGTGACAGTAAGACACAGCAGGGGGCAGAATGCGAGACATGGGGGCAGAATGTGACAGTGAGACACAGGAGGGGGCAGAATGCGAGACATGGGGGCAGAATGTGACAGTGAGACACAGGAGGGGGCAGAATGCGAGACATGGGGGCAGAATGTGACAGTGAGACACAGGAGGGGGCAGAATGCGAGACATGGGGGCAGACTGTGCCAGTAAGACAGGATGGGGCAGAATGTGACAGTGAGACACAGGAGGGGGCAGAATGCAAGACATGGGGGCAGAATGTGACAGTAAGACACAGCAGGGGGCAGAATGCGAGACATGGGGGCAGAATGTGACAGTGAGACACAGGAGGGGGCAGAATGCGAGACATGGGGGCAGAATGTGACAGTGAGACACAGGAGGGGGCAGAATGCGAGACATGGGGGCAGAATGTGACAGTGAGACACAGGAGGGGGCAGAATGTGAGACATGGGGGTAGAATGTGACAGTGAGACACAGGAGGGGGCAGAATGTGACAATGAGACACAGGAGGGGGAAGAATGTGACTGTAATGACACAGGAGGGGGCAGAATGTGAGACATGGGGCAGAATGTGACAGTAAGACACAGGAGGGGGCAGAATGTGAGACATGGGGGCAGAATGTGACAGTAAGACACAGGAGGGGGCAGAATATGACAGTGAGACACAGGAGGGGGCAGAATGTGACAGTAATGACACAGGAGGGGCAGAATGTGAGACATTGGGGCAGAATGGACATGGGGCAGAATGTGACAGTAAGACACAGGAGGGGGCAGAATGTGACAGTGAGACACAGGAGGGGGCAGAATGTGACAGTAAGACACAGGAGGGGGCAGAATGTGACAGTGAGACACAGGAGGAGGCAGAATGTGACAGTAAGACACAGGAGGAGGCAGAATGTGACAGTAAGACACAGGAGGGGGAAGAATGTGACAGTAAGACACAGGAGGGGGCAGAATATGACAGTGAGACACAGGAGGGGGCAGAATGTGACAGTGATACACAGGAGGGCAGAATGTGAGGCACGGGGGCAGAATGTGAAAGTGAGACACAGGACGGAGCAGAATGTGAGACATGGGGCAGGATGGGAGACACATGGTGCAGGATCATGGGGCAGGATGGATACGATGTAGACGGGGAAGGATCGGGAGATCATATGGGGGTAGAATGGATACTCATGAGGGCAGGATGAGAGAAAATATGGCTGAAGTCAGGAATGAGACACACAGGGGTCAGGATGGGGGATATTATGTTTTAATGTTTTATTTATTGAAATCTGCAAGTTACATCCGAAAGAAAGCAATCAACAAAGTAGCTTACAAAATTATTATATAACCTACAAATTCCACTTTTCGGGAGTTAAACAGATGGTTTGAAATATCAATTCATGGCAAAAACTATTGATATATAGAAGTTTAAGGACAACAACAGCCTAAAAGGAACTTCCAGTAGCAAGATTATCTGGGTTCAAATCTGGGTTCTTCCCATCCACACGCCCCTGCTACATCACATATGCCATGATTTCAAACAAAGATGAAGAAGAACAAAAAAGAAGAAAAGAGAAAAAAAACAGTATAGGGAGTAAAGGGACAGGAGGTCAAGTAATTAGAGGGAGAAGTTGGGAGATAGGGGTGGAATATAGGGGAAGTAAGGGGGGGGGGGAGAGGGGAACACTAGGCAACAAGGGTTTCGTCCACTCTGATAAAGCCGAGCAAGGAGGCCACTATAGCCTTATCAACTTCTACTAATGGATCTGAATCGGGTCCATGGGTGCCATACTCTTTCAAAAGCTGAAAGTGAGCCATTCACCAAGGCAGCCAGTTTGGCTACTTGATATAGCATATCTACCTTCTCTTGCAATTGGGATATAGATGGAGTGGTAGTTGTCTTCCAGTTCATAGGTATCAAAAGTTTCGCTGCTGAAAGAATGTGTTGAGTCAACAGAGCAGTATTCTTATGTCCAGTCGGTGACAGAAAATTTAAGAGCACTATCTCCGGTGTCAATGTAAGCTTTTTGCCCACAATTTCCCCGATATAATCCCCTACTAGTCGCCAGAACTGCAGCAGGGGTGGACAGGACCACCACATATGTAAGTATGTTCCCTCCGAGTCACAGCATCTCCAGCATCTAGTAGAAGACCCCGTCTGCCAATAAGTGTTCTGCTGTGGTGTAATATACCATCTGGCGACTATTTTAAAGGAATTCTCTTGTGCTCTAACGCATTGTGATGGGCCATGAGAAGAATTATAAATGTGTGATATTTGATTTGGGGTAAACTTGTATCCCAAATCCTTTTCCCAATGTGTTATATAGGCTCTTTTGAGGCAACAGTCAGTTATATTTAAAACCTGGTAAATAGACGACATTATCTTTTTGGGTTTATCCTTTGTTGCACAGAGAGTCTCAAATGCAGTCAGTGGGCGGGTAACGTCTGCTCCTAAAAGATACTGTGCCAAGGAGTCTCTTATAGAGCCGAATTGTATAAAGGACAAGTTGGAAAGCCCTGGTTGCTTCTTCAGTTCCTGAAAGGAGGGGAGTGCCCCGTCCGTTAAGAGTTCATCAACCGCTACATTTGCCCGGTTCCGGAATAAGAGGCATGTGGCATTATATCTGCCAACTTGAGTAAGGGGGACAAAGGGGGAACTAGAGTTTTCACCAATCCCTTCCATAATTTTAAGGTAGCTTTGGTGTGTATATTAGGTAAATTTTTGTTTATGTTTTTACAAGGATATGCCAAAAGGATGGATCTCAGGGGATAAGGTGCTAGGGCTTCCTCCACCTCAATCCACTGCTTATTGTTAGGAGACCGCAACAGGTCTACCACTCTGGTAAGCATTGTCGCTTGGTAGTACCTTACTATGTCTGGTGCACCCATCCCACCCCTCGATTTGTTTAATGTTAATGTCCTGTATGCTAATCGGGGCTTTTGCTTTTTCCAAACATATCTGCGGAATAATGTATTAATTTTAAGAAGATACGATTTGGGGATGGTTATAGGGAGCATTTGGAAGATATATATGAACTTGGGTAAGATTAGGCTCTTCAGTAAATTTTTCCTTCCCATCCACGACACATACGAGTCCCTCCATGATTTCATGATGGTTTCTACTGAGGCAATTAGGGGGGGGATATTATGTTGAAAAAGGTCTCTATCCGATCTTCCTATCTTTACACCTAAATATTTGATATATTGTTTTGGCCAGGTGAATGGGTATGTACTTTTTAGTTTAGCTAAGGTATTCGGGGATATATGTATGTCTAGCGCTTCCGACTTAGACATATTTACTTTAAAATTGGAAATTTTGCTATATTGATCTATGAGATCCATCAATGTTGGAAGTCCCAGCAAAGGATTAGTCATCAAGACTAAGAGATCGTCCGCAAATGCCGCTATTTTATAGTGTGTCTTATTGATACGAATACCCTCTATTCCCTCATGTATTTGTATGGCCTTTAAGAGAGGTTCCATTGCTAGCACAAATAACAACGGGGATAGGGGACAGCCCTGTCTTGTTCCGTTCTTTATAGTAAATGCATCTGTTGTAAAATCGTTAATCCTAATATGTGCCTTGGGCTTATCGTACATTGCCATTACGGCTGCTATAAACGCTTCGGGTATCTCAAACTTGATCAGCACTTCCCGTAGGTATACCCAGTCCACCCTGTCAAAGGCCTTCTCTGCATCTGTTCTAAGAAGCATCAATGGGAGTTTACGATTTTTTGCGTATTGAAGAAGGTGTAATACTTTGTGGACATTATCCCTTCCCTCCCTTCCACCCACAAACCCGGTCTGATTTAAGGAAATCAAATTTGGCAATGACTCGGCCATTCTTTTTGCCATCAGCCCTGCTAGGATTTTTAGGTCCACATTAAGGAGAGAGATTGGCCTATAGCTACTACATTGTTCAGGATCCTTCCCCTCTTTGTGTATTAGGGATATTCTGGCTGTAAGCATTTGGTTTGGCAATGGGTGGCCTTGTAAAACTGCGTTGCAAACGTTCAAAGGATGGGGGATATTATTACCATAGGGGCTAATTAATAGATATTATTACTGCAGTGATGTATTTATTTTATTTTTTTGAAGATACTGTTTAAAATGGGGGGGGGGCGGTTCTGTTACTGTGCAGAGCGACACTATGTCGCCTTTTTTTCTTCATCTGGTGTAGTGTAGAGGTTGAGAAAAAAATAAGGAATGTGTTCTGCAAGCGGAGCTCTAGATAATTCTGTTACTTCCTGCAGAGACGAGCCCTGGCTGGAAGACGTGATGGTGGTGTGTGCTGGATGAAAGATGAAAAACAAAGAATAAGGACTTCACCTAGAGACATCACTGGTGAGTCAGTATGTTACTTGTACACTGACACTATATACAGAGTGCCTTTGTACAATGTCACCTCTGATCACTGTGTTATCTGTACACTGAGACTATATACAGAGCTCCTGTGTATAATGTCACCAGTGGTCACTGTATTACCTGTACACTATATACAGAGTGCCTTTGTACAATGTCACCAGTGATCACTGTATTACCTGTACACTGGCACTATGTACAGAGGTCCTGTGCATAATGTCACCGGTGATCACTGTATTACCTGAACACAGACACTACATGCTAAGTACAGCTCTCCTGTGTATAATGGCACTTATGGTGATAGTATTCAGTTTTTTTTTATTAATGATCAGTATTGTAGTATTCAGTCACCATGTCGTGGTAATATGTGGTCTGGGCATGGTGCGGTGGTATTTGATCCTTGTATGTGCTATTATTCTTCTGTCACTGGTGGTAATATGTGGTCTGGTCATGGTGTGGCAGTATTTGTTCCTTGTATGTGGTATTATTGGTCACCATGTGGTGGTAATATGTGGTCTGGGCATGGTGCCGTGGTATTTGTTCCTTGTATGTGGTATTATTGGTCACCATGTGGTGGTAATATGTGGTTGGGAAATGGTGTGGTGGTATTTGTCCCTTGCATGTGCTATTATTTTTTCTGTGTGTTGGTAATATGCGGTCTGGTCATGGTGTGTCTGTATTTGTTCCATGTATGTGGTATTATAGGTCACTATGTGGTGGTAATATGTGGTCTGGACATGGTGATGGTGCGGTGGTCTTAGTCCCTGTGGATGTGATATTATTGGTCATTTTAAAAATTGAAAAATAAATAAAAAATATACCTAAATTGTATTGGATATTTTAGCAAATGTTTAATAGGTTACAGTAGAGTAGGGCCCGGCCAAAAGAATCTATCTTGTCGTGGTGGCAGATTTAAAAAATCTTTTTGCCAAAAAGCTGCTGGCTAGATGTGTGATCTGGTAATGGGAACTGTTAATGTGTGATTGATGAGAAGTGCAGTTTTTCCAAGAGAGAGGTGGGACTGTGGACAGTTTGAGGGGTGGAGCCTGGGCGGAGTCTCAAGGGGGCCCCGAAAATTTTGCCAGTATGGGGCCCCGAAATTCCTAGTGGCAGCCCTGTGGACGACGTCGGGATCCAAGATGGCGTCGGCGAAATCTCGCGAGATTTTGCCGACGCCATCTTGGATCCCGCGGAATTTCGTCATGTACCTCACGCCGACTTGCTGTGCGGACGTGCTGCATTGCTCCTCTGCCTGTTCACTGCCGGTATCTAATTACAGGGCCAATTTGCCTCTACCACTTCATAACTACTGCTGGGCAATTACAGGGCCAATATTGCCTCGACTAGGAGGACACCAGTTTCTTCAAACGTTAACCATAACTACAGGAGTACCCCAGTTTAAGTCTTCTGCATAATTACACCAGTTAATAAGTCATTTATCGCACGCCGTTTATATGCCCTGTGTTGCTGTACCTCACTTCTATAAGAAGACTATAAGTACTATAAGTATCTGTTTACACTACAATACTCCAGGACGCCTTCTTCACTGCCAGATAACTGCCAAGTAGACTCCTTTACCTGTGCCAACATGAGTCATACCAAAAAGTATGCCAATGCCAGTGAAAGGAAAGCAGCTTTAGTACTACGTCAAAAACAACGCCGTGCTAATGAGACTCCTGAGGAAAAACACCATCGCCTTGACAAGATTGAAGCTTATAAACGCCGTCGTCTCACACACGAATCCCCTAACTCTAAATCCATTAGATTGGCTGAAGAAGCCTCTGCACGCCGTCACCGCCAACAACAGACAGCTTCTTCCTCATCATTATTAGTAGACTCACAACAGGATGCTTCCACATCAGCATGTGGAACAAGTTACTACCACACTTCATCCTATATGGCTGTTCACCACATCTCCTTCTCAAGGTGTGCTGCTCACAGTGCCGCACAACACATGGTCAATGCTACATCACTATCCTCCCGATGCGATAGCATCGGGCCTTAATCTAGTAGTATTAGATACACGGCTCAGCAGACAGTATCACACAGAATAGGATTAGATACACGGCTCAGCAGTCAGTATCACACAGGATAGGATTAGATGCACGTTTTTTGTGTGCAATATAATCATTATAATTTGTTATAACTAACCACAGTTGGTTACTATGCCCAGGCAATGCCGGGCTCTTCAGCTAGTATATCTATATATATAATTGCCTTAAATTGTCTGTCATCCATTTCCGTCTGGATGTCCCCGAATCCCACAATCTACTGCGCCGCACTGGAAGTACGCCGACCGCTATATTGGAATAACCAAATGATGGGTATTCCAAGATGGCACCCGCTGGTGGTACCAGGCCCTTCCACAGTACCACCGGCAGGACACCACCGGGACCCCCCCACCGCCGCTGGACCCGCTGCCGCCATCGGACCCTCCCCGCCGGACCCGCTGCTGCCTGCATCCTGGCCGCCGCCAGGACCACCCCCTGCCGCTGGACCCCCTGCCGCCTCCGCTGGACCCACTGCTGCTGGCCACGCCGCCGGACCCCCCCGCCGCTGCCTGCCCACCACGTACGTACACACACACGTACAGACACACACACATACACACACACGCGTACACACATACTCACATACACACATACGTACTCACATACACACACACACGTACTCACATACACACACACGTACTCACATACACACGTACTCACATATACACACGGGTCGACCTCCCAGGGCTGTGGGGTACTCGGTACCGGGCCGGTGTCAGGGGGATGTGTCACAGCAGCGGTGACCCGGTCCGTGGCCCTGGGCACCAAAGTCAATGGCAGATGATGTTTGTAATGTAGGTTATATGGAAAGTTCGTGACGCCACCTGTGGTATTTGGCAAATGAGGTGTTAGCCAACGCTGCGTGCAGATCCTCTGGGGCTGATGGTATGTTGCAGCTTAGATGGTGTAGCTCCCCACGGGTGAAGCTGTAACCCAGGGCTGTGTAAAGGTGGTTGGCACAGGGACGTAGCAGTGCCGACAGGGTAGGAAGCAGACAAGAAACAGCGGGGTGCAATTTCTGTACCTTTACTTGATAACTGCAGTCCAGGGTCTTGATTACAGATGGTAACAGAGCAGGCTAGCCTGGAAGCAACTCAGGGATTCTCTCTCACAGACGGGCTGTGCAGTCTCCTTCCTAGCGCTTGTGTGGTGTGAAGCACTCCAGTGCTTAGTTACTCTGAAGTTCCTCCTGTCAGATGTTCCTAGAACTTTACTTGTATGACAGACAGCTGTAGCCTGATCAGGGATGCTCACTCTCGGCTCTCTATCCGTTTTGCTGTTGTGCCTCCAGTCTTAGATGGGAGTAGGGCATTTACAGCCTCCTACTCCTCTGGTGTCTGTGGCAGGACCATTAGTATCCGTACCACCGTGGAGACCAGACTCCAGTTCTTGCGCTCTCAAGCTGAGGGAGCTCGCCTTCTGCAGCTCAACCTCCAACTTCTCACTCCACGTCTGCACACTTCACCCTCCGCAGACTAACTAACTATTTCCTCCTCCTGGCCCACAGAGAGCACTCCTCCCCTCAATCCTGGGTCAGAGCTCCCCCTGCTGGCCTGGAGTGGAACTGTGTTGTATGTATGGATTGACTGTGAGAGAGACCCATCATTGCCTCCAAGCCTGGCATAACCCTCCCTGGTGGAAGGCAAAGCCACTGTGGCGGCCATACTCCTGGGGGTGCCACATTCCCCCTTAGTGCAAGTCAGCACTCCTGTGCTGAACAAAAAGAAACATATAATACACAAATACTTAAGCAATAAGAATTTGTACAAGATTGAAAAAGGGAAAAATGTACAAAAAGCATGTGTTTCCAAAAATGGTCCTATGATGATAAGTCCGGCATCAATGTCCATGGTCCATTCCTGGGCAAATGGTAACTATTTATAAAGAAAGTTTTTGACCACACACAAGTCCTGTGGTTCAGTGTCCATGAAACAAACTGGTAAAATCAAAAGGGAACTCTTACAGGTTACCTGTAGGCACAAAATTTGGAAAACAGTTACATATTTACATTCAATTTCAATATTCACATTTACTTTATATGCGGAACCTAACTGGTAGTATTCGCTGTGTGGTACGAGTAGATCTGCGTAACACTGGTGCTGTAGTGGCCCTTACCGACTGTCTGGTTCTAACCACTGGTGTAGTGTGTGAGGCACTGGGTACACTACTAGGGATTCTACATGCTACAGGGATACGTGATTGTCTGTGAACTCTTGGACTCACCAGGGGCACAACAGGTTCACCACTGGCAGGGCGAGGGTTCTCTGGCTCCGCTGCTGGTGTGGCTTCTGCTACCTGATTCTCCTGATCCTCTCGAGTCACCATCCTCCTGTGCTTTCACTTGGGGAAATAACAACACTGGTACCACTATTGCATCATTAATTCTAGTCCTATTCGCAGGGAATTCCCCAAGCACTGTGCTGACCTTCTCTTCTACCTCTACGGGTTGAAGGTTATCCGATTCTTCTGCTCTTTCTTTCAACTGGTCAGGGCATAACTTCAAATGATCCCTGGATACCGCTGCTGAGGTCTCTCCTCCGTCTTTACTAACAAGGCATACTTTAGTATTATCAAAGTTTGAGGGCAGAATGGTATAAGGTTCAGCCTCCCATTGATCATCCAGCTTGTGCAACCTCCTCTTCCTTTTGAGGACTAGTTCTCCCGGCGAAAAGGGGACAGCAGATGCATTCTGATTGTAAAGCTTCTCCTGCCTTTGCCTTGCCTGGGCCAGACTCTTCTCCACACACTCCTGTACTCTCCTGTACTGCTGCCGCCTCTCCTGGTCCCAGTCAGCATCTGGCGATGTGGCCTCCGGCGTGAGGACTCCCATGTCCAAATCCACAGGCAGCCTACCCGGTCTTGCTCTCATCAGGTATGCTGGAGTACAGTTGGTAGAGTTCATTGGAATATGGTTGTAGAGGTCTACCAGATCTGGCAACTTCTCAGGTCACAGATTCCTCTCCTCCAAGGGCAATGTCTTCAGTAGGTCAGTCACTACCTGGTTCATCTTCTCGCACATGCCATTGGTCTGTGGATGATAAGGTGTTGTCCGGATCTTCTTACAACCATACAAGTTGCAGAACTCATGGAACGGAACACTTCTGCCTCGAAAGCTGGATCTGTGAGTATTCTTTCAGGATATCCATGTGGCCTACAGAAGTACTGTTGGAAGGCTCTGACTGCTGTCCTGGCAGTTAGATCTTTGACAGGCACAACTACCAGGAATCTCGAGTAGTGATCCACAATGGTAAGAGCATAGATGTAGCCCGACCGGCTTGGAACCAGCTTCACATGGTCCAGGGCTACCAACTCGAGGGGCTGTTTGGTGATGATTGGTTGCAGGGGAGCTCTTTGGCTGTTTCGATCCTTTCTGCGCAGGTTACATTGTCCACACTCCCGGCACCACCTCTCTATGGCTTTCCTCATACCAGCCCAGTAG
The DNA here is from genome assembly GCF_039654945.1 of Dendrobates tinctorius. Lineage (NCBI taxonomy): Eukaryota > Metazoa > Chordata > Amphibia > Anura > Dendrobatidae > Dendrobates > Dendrobates tinctorius. The sequence goes on along the minus strand of NW_027361707.1, from coordinate 9,846,153 downwards.
ACCCTCTCTCGGAGCAATGGTTCCAACTTCTTCCATCCGAAGTGTCCAGCTCCATGGTGGTATGCTTCCAGGACCATTGATGCCTCTCTCTTTGGGACTATTACTTGCCAGATCAGTTCATGCGTGTGGGCATTGATACTCCTCCAACACAGCTTCCCTTCATAGATAAACAGCCGGCCTCTCTCCTTCCACAACTGCTGGGTTTCTTCAGGAGCATCCAACTCTGGACGTGTCAGCTCGTATCAACAGCTCCTTCACCAGGCGGACTGCAGGGTCACTATCTTGCGTTTCTGCCCAGTCATGATGGGGCAAAGGATTCAGGGTGACCTCCTTCAAGCCAGACCGTCTGTCTCTTACTCCTTGAGCATGTTGGGCCGCAAGTGGCCGGTGGAAGGGAGGTAGCTCTATCTCTTCCAGAGCCTCAGGGTCTTCCCCCTGCATCCGGTAGGTTTGGCATTCTGGACAGCGCATCAGCATTGGCATTCTTGTGCCCTGCCCGGTACTTGATGGTAAACTCACAGTTAGATAGCCGAGCCATCCATCACTGTTCCAGTGCACCTAGCTTTGCAGTGTCCAAGTGAGTCAACGGATTGTTGTCCGTGAAGATTGTAAACTTGGCCGAGGCTAGGTAATGCTTGAATCTTTCGGTGACAGCCCAGACTATGGCAAGGAACTCCAACTTGAAAGAACTGTAGTTATCAGGGTTCCATTTGGTGGGACGCAACTTCCTGCTGGCGTAGGAGATCACTCTTTCTTTTCCATTCTGTATCTGCGACAGTACCGCTCCTAGTCCCACATTGCTGGCATATGTGTACAGCACAAAGGGTTTCTCATAATCTGGGTAGGCCAAAACTTCGTCACCTGTGACAGCCATCTTCAGTCTGGTGAAGGACCTCTCTGACTCTTCAGTCCATTCAATGGTGGAATTTTTCTGCTTGTTCTTCTTGGACTGCCCCACCAGAAGGTTTTGCATAGGGGTAGCTATTTCAGTAAAGCCCTTGATGAATCTTCGGTAGTAGCCTACCAGTCCAAGGAATTGGCATACTTCATGGAGGTTGCTGGGCTTCGGCCAGTCTCGGATGACTGTGACCTTGTCAGGATCTGGTGCCACACCTTCTGCACTGACCACATGACCAAGGTACTGTACCTTGGGCTTCAGGAGGTGGCATTTGGAGGGCTTCACCTTCAGGCCAAAATTGGACAAAGCTTCAAATACTTCAGCCAGGTGTTCCAGATGCTCTTCATAGGTTTTGGAGAAAACAATGACATCATCCAGGTACAGCAGGATTGTTTCAAAGTTCATGTGTCCCAGGCAGCACTCCATCAGCCGTTGAAATGTTCCTGGGGCAGTGCAAAGCCCAAATGGCATATAATTGAACTCACAGAGACCCATTGGAGTGGTAAATGCGGTTTTCTCCTTATCTGCCTCTGCCACGGGAACCTGCCAATACCCACTGGTGAGATCCAAGGTAATTCCTCAATCCTAGGTAATGGGTAGGCATCTTTATGTGTAATGCTGTTAATTTTCCTGCAATCAACACACATTCTCATGGTACCATCCTTTTTCTTTACAAAAACTATTGGAGCTGCCCAGGGGCTACAACTGTCTCTGATAACCCCAGCCTCCTTCATCTCCCTCAACATACTCTTAGCACACTGGTACTGTGTTGGGGGCATAGGTCTATACCTCTCCTTTATGGGTGGATGGTCCCCCGTGGGGATATGATGTTGGACCCCTTTTGCCTGCCCAAAATCTAGTGGGTGTTTGCTGAATACCCGCTCATACTCTTGTGTCACTCTGTAGACCCCATTTCTTTGGTATGAAGGTGTAGAGTCGGTTCCCACCTGCAGTTGCTGGCACCACTCCTCTAGCTGTTTCACAGAGCCATTGTCCTCCACCTGATCGGATGAGACCAAGGGTTCCGCTGCCTGCAAAGAGTTGTTATTAACTGTGAGCAGCTTAGCAACTGTGGCGTACCGAGGTATTGTGGTCTCCTCTTCCCCACAATTCAAAAGACGTACAGATGCTCTCACTTTTTTGACATCAACCACCCCTCTGGCTGTCAGGACAGTGGGCCTGCTTTCGGAGTATACTGGTTCTACCAATGCCTGGTAATCTCTCTGTAACGGGGTCTACCCAAGCTGGGGTACCTCTTTCAGTACCACCCCGTGTTTTCGGAGGTCTGCTCTGCGTTGGCTGGAGTCTGAATGATTGACGCTGGCTGGAATTCCTTGGTTACATGGGCGCATATAAAAGATCACTGCTTCTCCACGTATTTCCAGTCTAACAACACTTTACTCACAGGACACAGAATATATCACACAGATACAGAGGGCAGGCCAATAGAAAAGCGGCAGGCCAGACATGCATTACAAAAGCCGCAGGTGGCCGGAGCCTGCCAATGTTTACTGTGGGAATTACAAAGGTGGGGGGAGGGCGGACAAAAGGAGAATATCGTGTCCCCTCTGCCCAGGGGTGCAGCCTGTGGGCTGATGTATTAGGGACATGCATCTCACATAGAACCTATTATACATACATATAACTGCACAACATATTCTGAGTGCTGAGTGGTTCTGTAACACGTAACACGGCTCCCCTTTTCAGCGATGCGATCGGCATACACAGTCTGATCCTCAACGGATCGGTTTGGGGATGACCGAAGTGAATGGGGTTGGTACAAGTTCCGTTTATCGACTTAGTCCATCGGCGTTACCATTTTGTTTGCCGGGTCTGTGGTGGATGGTGAAGTCCAGAGGTTGTAGGGCTAAACTCCACCGCAGCAATCTGGCGTTGTCTCCGGAGACCCGATTAAGCCAGACTAGGGGATTATGGTCCGTTAGGAGGGAAAACTGTCGTCCATACAAATATGGTTGCAACTTCTTGAGTGCCCATACTACCGCCAGGCACTCCTTCTCGATGGCCGCATAGCTTACTTCACGGGGCAGTAGTTTCCGACTCAGGTAAGTTACCGGGTGTTCTTGGCCGTCCGGCCCGACTTGGCTCAGTACTGCCCCCAATCCAAACATAGAAGCGTCTGTGTGAACAAGGAAACGTTTAGTTGGATCGGGTGCGGCCAATACAGGGGTATTGGTGAGGGCGTCATTTAGTTGGCAAAAGGCTTCCTCACACTCTGAGGTCCAGGTTACCTGGCGGGGTTGGCTCTTACGGGTCAAATCAGTGTGGGGCTTGGCTACACTGCTGTAATTGGGAACGAATTTCCTCTAATACCCCACTGTCCCTAGAAACGCCATGACCTGGGTTTTAGTGCGTGGGATGGGCCATTTGGCTATGGCCTCAATCTTGGCTGGTTCTGGTCGCTGTTTCCCACTTCCCACCCAATGCCCTAAATACTGAACCTCTGCTTTGCCCACGTGACACTCATCCACACGCGGCATGGGGTATGCATCCGTCACTGTTTTCTCATTGAGCTTACGATAGTCTACACAAAACCGTGTAGTCCCATCCTTCTTGGGCACTAACACTACTGGGGATGCCCAGGGACTATCTGACTTTTCAATGACCCCTAAACGCAACATCTCTTGTATCTCTTGTCGCATCCCCTCTCGTACAGACTCAGGGACGCGGAAGGGGTTTTGTCGCAGGGGGGTCTGATCCTGGGTCTCAACCTTGTGTTGTGACAGGCGAGTGTACCCCGATCTCTCTGAAAACATCCTCTGTTGCAGCCTCAACAACGCCTCCGCCTGCTGTCTTTCCTGGGGGCCTAGGTCTTCACCCAAGTGTACCTGGTCCAATGTTTTAGACTGAGTCCTTTCCCCTAAGACATCCGGCAAGGGAAGTCCGGCTAAATCCTCTGCTTCAGGTGCACAGATGGCCACTACCTTTTCAGGGCGCTCCCGGTAGGGCTTCAGCATATTCACGTGGAACATGTGGATAACCCTGGGGTCGTCACAATCGGCGACATTATAGGTTGTGTCGGCTATTTTCCCCACTACCTGGTAGGGCCCCTGCCATGCAGCTTGAAACTTATTCTGCTTAGTGGGCTCTAACACCAGGACCTTCTGTCCTATTTCCAAAGTGTACTCTCTGGCCCTCCGATCGTACCATATGCGCTGGCGCCGCTGGGTCGCCTGCATGTTCTCACGTATGTTAGCGCGGGTGGTCAGGAGCGGGAACTCCGAGAGTGGACCCTCTGGACCGTGGCACCGAGGGACCCCGGGCGAGCTGCCAGGTGGAACCGACCCCTATACAGGGACCGTTAGAAGCAGGCCCAGGGGTTCGAGTACCACGGTAGCCGGTACCGAGAGGGGCGGCTCAGGATGGACCGGAGTAAGACTGAGACTGGAGTAGGACGGCAGGAGCACTGAAGACAGGACTGGAGTAGGACGACAGGAACACTGAAGGCAGGACTGGAGTAGGACGGCAGGAACACTGAAGGCAGGACTGGAGTAGGACGGCAGGAACACTGAAGGCAGGACTGGAGTAGGACGGCAGGAACACTGAAGGCAGGACTGGAGTAGGACGGCAGGAACACTGAAGGCAGGACTGGAGTAGGACGGCAGGAACACTGAAGGCAGGACTGGAGTAGGACGGCAGGAACACGGGTAGCAGGACTGAGAAGCTGCTGTGAGGAGCAGCCGAGACAGGAACTGCAGGAGCAGAGTGTGCACGATGGAGCGAGGCCAGAGTGTCAGGAAACACAACGATCAGGCGCCTCCCTCAGGGGGAAGCGGCCTGATATGGCCCCGTCTGGTCAGCCATTGGTCCAAAGGTGCTTCCGGGTCAGGGCACAGCCGGAACATAAGAAGCAGGAAGGAGGCGCGGCCGCGGCCTATGGCGCATGCGCATAGCATGCAGGGAAGGCATCGGTCGCGGGCCTGTCTCAGGTGACCGCCGCGGCCGTCGGGTGGAGAGAGGCTGCGGCGTGGGAGCGGAGGGCGACTGCGGCGTGGGAGCGGAGGCCGGGTGAGTATGGCGGAGCGGTGTAACAGTACCCCCTCCCCTAAGCCGCCCCCCCCCGGAGGTTAACAAGAAAGCTCTTGAGGATACGGGGAGCATTAATATTCTCCCGAGGCTCCCAGAATCTCTCCTCAGGACCAAAGCCCTTCCAATCAACGAGAAAGAAAGTCCTACCTCTAACCCTTTTCACAGCGAGGATGTCCTGCACTTCAAAAATGTTGTCGGCACCCACCGGCTGAGGACCAAGATCAAGCGAGGAATGGAAACGATTCAGCACCACAGGCTTCAGGAGAGAGACGTGAAAGGTGTTCGGGATCCGGAGCGAAGCAGGCAACCTCAATTTGTAGGCAACTTCGTTAATACGTCCCAGAATTTCAAACGGACCAATGTAGCGTGGACCCAACTTGTAGGAGGGCAGTTTTAGTCGGACGAATTTGGAGGAGAGCCAGACCTTGTCGCCAACACGATACGGAGGAGAATCCAACCTCTTTTTGTCTGCATAGTTCTTCATCTGATCAGCGGATCTCTTGAGTGATGTGTTGGTCTCAGCCCAAATCTTAGAAAATTCCGAGGACAAGGCATTGGCCGCGGGTACCTCAGAGGCAGGGGTTATCGGAAGAGGAACACCAGGATGTCTGCCAAAAACAATGAAAAACGGAGACTTGGCCGAAGACTCACCAGCATGGTTGTTATAAGCGAACTCTGCCCAGGGGAGTAAGTTGACCCAATCGTTCTGGTGGGCGTTAGAGAAGTGGCGTAAGTATCCCGTAAGCGTCTGGTTGGTACGCTCTACTTGTCTGTTGGACTGTGGATGGTAGGCCGAGGAGAAGTCGAGGGAAACGTTCATGAGCTTACAAAGCGAACGCCAGAACTTGGAGGTTAACTGAACCCCTCGGTCAGACACAATGCGTCGAGGTAGTCCATGAAGCCTGAAGACTTGATGAATGAAGATTTCGGCCAGCTCTGGAGCTGAGGGAAGACCGGGCAGAGGGATGAAGTGAGCCATCTTGGAAAAATGATCCACCACCACCAGGATGACTGTGCAGCCCGCAGAGCAGGGTAGGTCGGTGATGAAATCCATGGCGATGTTCTCCCAAGGAACCGTAGGGACAGGCAACGGAAGCAACAAGCCGGACGGAGATCTCCGTGGCACCTTGTTTTTTGCACAGGATGGACAAGAAGCCACAAAGTCGAGTACATCTTGGCGAAGTGAGGGCCACCAGTAGTGACGTTTGATAAGGTCAAGGGTCTTCTTAGTTCCGGCATGGCCGGCCAGTTTGGAGGAGTGCCCCCATAGAAGAACCTTTTGCTTGAGATTCTCTGGCACAAGCGTCTTGCCAGGCGGAGGAGTAAGCCAGTTCACTGGAGCCACGGTGATGTTCCTAGTGGGATCAATGATATGTGACGGTTCCTCCGTGGATTCGTGTGGTTGGAAGACCCTGGACAGGGCGTCGGCTTTGGAATTCTTGTTGCCGGGACGGAATTGGAGCTCGAAATCAAATCGGGCAAAAAATAAAGACCATCTGGCCTGGCGAGGGTTTAGTCTCTGGGCAGACTGGAGATAGGCCAGATTCTTGTGGTCCGAGAAGATGACAAAAGGATGGACATCTCCTTCCAGGAGGTGGCGCCATTCCTCCAAGGCCAACTTGATGGCCAAAAGTTCCCGGTCACCGATCGAGTAGTTACACTCGGATGGAGAAAAGGCCTTCGAGAAGAAGCCACAAGGGTGCAGGCGACCGGAGGCGGTTCTCTGGGACAGCACCGCCCCGGCACCAGTCGAGGAAGCGTCCACCTCGAGTACAAAAGGTTCATCGCTCTCAGGGCGATGCAGGACCGGAGCCGTGGAGAAAGCCCGTTTTAGGGTCAGAAAGGCCTCCTCTGCCTCAGGAGACCAATCCTTGGAAGCAGACCCTTTACGGGTGAGCACAGAAATGGGTCTTGTGATCGCGGAGAAGTGGGAGACAAATTGCCGGTAATAGTTGGCAAACCCGAGGAATCGTTGTATCGCCTTTAATCCGACGGGGCGAGGCCATTTGAGGATGGCAGACAACTTCTCGGGATCCATCCTTAGACCAGCGTCGGAGATAATGTATCCCAGAAATGGCAGAGAGGTCTGTTCGAAGAGACATTTCTCGAACTTTGCATACAGACGGTTCTCCCGAAGACGCTGAAGCACCAGGCGAACACTCTTTCTGTGGGACGAGAGGTCCGGCGAGAAGACGAGGATGTCGTCTAAGTACACGACCACACAGGAGTACAAGAGATCCCGGAATATCTCATTGACGAACTCTTGAAAGACTGCAGGAGCATTGCAAAGACCGAAGGGCATGACCAGGTACTCGTAATGGCCATCTCGAGTGTTGAAAGCGGTCTTCCACTCGTCTCCTGCACGGATACGGACCAGATTGTAGGCTCCTCTGAGGTCCAGCTTGGTAAAGACCCGAGCCCCTCTGAGACGGTCAAACAGTTCTGGAATGAGTAGAAGAGGGTACCTGTTCTTGATGGTGATCTCATTCAAGCCCCTATAGTCAATGCATGGCCGTAGAGTCCCGTCCTTCTTTTTGACGAAGAAGAACCCGGCTCCCGCGGGCGAAGAGGATTTCCGTATAAAGCCTTTGGCGAGGTTCTCTTGGACGTACTCAGACATGGCGGTGGTCTCCGCGGGAGACAGAGGGTAGATTCTGCCCCTTGGGGGGGTTGAACCAGAAACAAGTTCAATTGGGCAGTCAAACGGCCGGTGTGGAGGGAGGACCTCCGCTTCCTTCTTATCAAAAACATCGGAGTAAGAGCTGTAAGCTGGAGGAAGACCCGGGAGGTCTGGAGGTGACCGTGGAGCGGCCGCCAGGCGGACAGGAGTCAGACAGCGAGCTTGGCACGGGTGCCCCCAGCGGAGTATCTCCCCAGAAGACCAGTCGAGAACAGGCTGATGAGTCCTTAACCATGGAAGACCGCGTAGAATGGAGTGAGAGAGCTTAGGTAAAACGTAAAAGGCTATCTTCTCTTGATGTAAGGCTCCGATTTGCAATTCCACCTCTTCAGTGACCAAGGTGACGGTCACCTGTAGCAGTTTGCCATCCACGGTGGCAATCTGAATTGGGTTAGATAGAGTGACTACAGGAATTTGGTATTTGTCTACCTCTTCCGGCCGAATGAAGTTACCCGCTGAGCCCGAATCCACGTAGGCCACCTCGGAACCACGCCTCCCTCCTGAAACCAAAAGCACAGAAATCGTAAGGGGTTGAGAGGAATCATCATCATCACCTAGGAAGGCCTCTCTTACCTGACCTAGGTGGAGTCGTTTCCCTGTCTCTTAGGACAGGTGCGGATATAGTGTGACGAATGACCGCAATAGAGGCACAGACCTTGTGCCCGTCTCTCTCTCTGACGTAACTCGGCCAACCTGAGATGATCTATCTGCATGGGCTCACCCGAAGAGAGGGAAGAAGATCCGACTGAACGTGAGCTGGCCGACTGAGTGAAAGGAGAAACTGACCTGGAGGAGCGCCTGTCTCTCACTGACTCCCGAGCGCGCTCCAAGAAGCGCAGGTCAATGCGGGTAGCCAGCGAGATAAGGTCCTCTAAGGTGGACGGGGTATCTCGACCTGCGAGTTCATCCTTTATTTTACTAGAAAGACCGCACCAGAATGCCCCCACCAAAGCTGCGTTATTCCAGCCGAGCTCGGAGGAAATAGTGCGAAAGCGAATAGCATACTGTCCGACCGTGAGAGAGCCCTGGTGTAAGATAAAGAGTGACTCAGTGAGAGAGGCTAACTGGCCCGGCTCATCGAAAACCTTACGAAACGTATCCAGGAAAACCGGGAGACTCGAAAGGACTGGGTCGTCACGTTCCCAGAGCGGGTTTACCCAAGAAAGGGCCTCTCCCTCCAGATGGGACATGATGAAGGCCACTTTGGCCCGGTCCGAGGGATATTGCTGCGGCAGCCATTCAAAGTGGAGACTACACTGATTTAAGAACCCCCTACAGAGCTTGGGATCCCCGGTGAAACGAGGCGGCTTGGCGAGGCGGGGCGTCGGAGGAGCAGTAGACGCAGGGGGAGGAGTCGGCACTGCAGCGGCAGCCTGGAGGGCCGACAAGCGACTATCAAAGGAGGCCATGTAGGACAAAATGTGGGTTTGAGTATCTTGCTGCTGACCCAGCTCCTGTTGGAGACTGGCCAGCTGAGTGGCATTTCCAGGATCGGCCACCTGTAAGGCCGACAAACGGGTGTCCATCAACTTCATGATTGACATAATGCGCCCCTGATTCTCCCATAGGAATAGCAACTCTTTCTGGGTAGCAGCCGTAGTACCGGCGGAGTCCATCGCCTGATCGTACTGTTAGCGCGGGTGGTCAGGAGCGGGAACTCCGAGAGTGGACCCTCTGGACCGTGGCACCGAGGGACCCCGGGCGAGCTGCCAGGTGGAACCGACCCGTATACAGGGACCGTTAGGAGCAGGCCCAGGGGTTCGAGTACCACGGTAGCCGGTACCGAGAGGGGCGGCTCAGGATGGACCGGAGTAAGACTGAGACTGGAGTAGGACGGCAGGAGCACTGAAGACAGGACTGGAGTAGGACGACAGGAACACTGAAGGCAGGACTGGAGTAGGACGACAGGAACACTGAAGGCAGGACTGGAGTAGGACGGCAGGAACACTGAAGGCAGGACTGGAGTAGGACGGCAGGAACACTGAAGGCAGGACTGGAGTAGGACGGCAGGAACACTGAAGGCAGGACTGGAGTAGGACGGCAGGAACACTGAAGGCAGGACTGGAGTAGGACGGCAGGAACACGGGTAGCAGGACTGAGAAGCTGCTGTGAGGAGCAGCCGAGACAGGAACTGCAGGAGCAGAGTGTGCACGATGAAGCGAGGCCAGAGTGTAAGGAAACACAACGATCAGGCGCCTCCCTCAGGGGGAAGCGGCCTGATATGGCCCCGTCTGGTCAGCCATTGGTCCAAAGGTGCTTCCGGGTCAGGGCACAGCCGGAGCATAAGAAGCAGGAAGGAGGCGCGGCCGCGGCCTATGGCGCATGCGCATAGCATGCAGGGAAGGCATCGGTCGCGGGCCTGTCTCAGGTGACCGCCGCGGCCGTCGGGTGGAGAGAGGCTGCGGCGTGGGAGCGGAGGGCGACTGCGGCGTGGGAGCGGAGGCTGGGTGAGTATGGCGGAGCGGTGTAACAACGTACAGCCTGAGTCAGCTCCTGTAGGCGGTCCCGGAATTCCAGCACATAGGGTACAATAGGTACCCCTTCTATGAGGCCCTCCCCTTCCCAGTGTTCCAGCACTAAGTCTAGGGGTCCCCTTACCCGTCTCCCATATACCAGCTCGAACGGGGAGAACCCCGTGGTGTTGTGAGTTCATTTTCCCCTTCATCATTGAGGTCTGATGAACTCCCTCTTCTGGTGAAGGAAGGTAGTGAGGCTGATTACAAAGCACCTGAGCAGAATGATGATGACTGGGTGACTGGAATTGCTGACTGGATATAAGGCAGCCGACACCCTTCTGCCTTGCGGGTGATTTCTCTGAGGGATTCTAGGAGACCAGTCTGATTCCTGCTCCTCAAAAGCTAAGTTTTCTGCTCTGTTTTTTGCATTTGTGTTTTGGTTTTGTTTTGCCTTGTTTTTCTGGATTTCTGCCTTCCCCTGCTGGGTGAGCTGAATTCCTTTCTGCTCTGTGTTCAGAAAATACCTGAGTACTGATATAGTCTTTTTGAAGCCTAGCGTCTTCAGGGTTTTTTTCCCTATCAGTCTGTTGGCTCTTGTTTTTGAGAGGGTTTTGGCGGATTGCAGACAGCAGCTTTTCTATTCTGTCCTATTTAGTTAGCTTGGGCCCCATCATTTGCTCAGCCTATCTTTCTATCTGTGTGAGTGTTTTTTCATCTTGCTTCACCGTCATTATATGTTGGGGGCTGCCTATTGCTTTGGGGTCTGCTCTGGGGCAGTTTAGATTTCCCTTTCTGTCTTTAGGCTATGTAGTTCTCCGGCTGTGATCGAGGGGTCTAGGACACCGTAGGAACCCCCCACGGCTACTGCTAGTTGTTGTTGTTGGGTTCAGGGGTCTGCAATCCGATAGCTGACAACTTCTCTGGTTTTCTGGACTTAGCTAGTATTTTTGTTTTTGCCTCCTCCGGTGACTCATTCATAACACCGTGGATTCTTGGGGCACCACCCGATAGGCAAACAGGAGGTGTGGCAAGAATTTCTCCCAGTCCCTGTAGGTCCTGGTAAAAGTCCTAATGAGCTGTTTTAATGTCCCGTTAAAGCGTTCACACAACCCATTGGTTTGCGGGTGGTACGGGGCGCTTCTAATGGACTTTACTCCGCACAGCTTCCACAGTTGGTTGGTCACCTCTGCTGTAAACTGGGTACCCTGGTCCGAGATAATCTCCTGGGGAAATCCAACCCATGAGAAAACCTGGAGCAGGGCGGCCGCCACCGTCTCTGCCAGTATGTTAGGTAATGCAACCGCCTCTGGATACCGTGTGGCATATTCTACCACTGTCAATATATACTTTTTCCCGGACGGACTGGGTTTGGCTAACGGCCCTATCGGATCGACCACTACTTGGCTAAATGGCTCCTCCACCATGGGGAGGGGGTGTAATTTGGCCTTGCATCGATCTCCCCTCTGTCGTGTTCCATGATGGCTGCTATCAAATCCGCTTTTGATCTCACGGGGTGGTACTGAAAGAGGTACCCCAGTTTGGGTAGACCCCGTTACACTGGCGATCAACCCTCGGGCTTCCACCAGATCTTTTAATGTAGTCCTCTTTAACTTCTGGTAGTTATTTTCCATTAATTCCTTTCCTCCTGTAGAAGGGGTATCAAATCCCACTGTCTGCCACCAGTGTAACAGGGTCTACCCAAGCTGGGGTACCTCTTTCTGTACCACCCCATGTTTTCGGAGGTCCGCTCTGCGTTGGCTGGAGTCTGAATGAATGACGCTGGCTGGAATTCCTTGGTTACATGGGCGCATAAAAAAGATCACTGCTTCTCCAAGTATTTCCAGTCTGACAACACTTTACTCACAGGACTCAGAATATATCACACAGATACAGAGGGCAGGCCAATAGAAAAGCGGCAGGCCAGACATGCATTACAAAAGCCGCAGGTGGCCGGAGCCTGCCGATGTTTACTGTGGGAATTACAAAGGTGGGGGGAGGGCGGACAAAAAGAGAATATCGTGTCCCCTCTGCCCAGGGGCGCAGCCTGTGGGCTGATGTATTAGGGACATGCATCTCACATAGAACCTATTATACATACATATAACTGCACAACATATTCTGGGTGCTGAGTGGTTCTGTAACACGAAACACTCTCCCTCTAAGACCTATGGCTGCCCGACACCATACCAACATTTCACATCTGGGGGGTATTGCAATGGGGAAGGCATCACTCACTCTGACGCTGCCAATCTCGCCGCCAGAGAGTTCCACCTGTTGTCTTTGCATCAGGGCTCGGATCTCCTTCTGCAGGACTCTTTGTTCTCCGGAACCAGCAGTCTCAGCCACCTGTTGCAACAAGACAATAACCTCGGACAGACAGTTTTCAATTACATTTGCACCAAGAGTCATCATGGGATTACAGTCACGTCGATCAATATCAACAACTATCAGGCCCTGAGATTTCAGCTCTACCCGACCCACTTTGACAATAATCTCTTTACACCCAATCTGTGGCAAAGACTGTCCATTACTGGCAACTACTGTCAGTTCATCTGTTGGGCCACGGGTGAGTTCAGAATCAGCCCAATATCTTTTATACAGAATGTACGGTGTTATGAGTTCATTTTCCCCTTCACCATTGAGGTCTGATGAACTCCCTCTTCTGGTGAAGGAAGGTAGTGAGGCTGAATACCAAACACCTGAGCTGGGAGAGGATGACTGGGCGATGGGGATCTCTGACTGGATATAAGGCAACCGACGCCCTTCTGCCTCGCTGGTGATTTCTCTGTGGAATTCTAGGAGACCAGTCTGATTCCTGCTCCTCAAAAGCTAAGTTTTCTGCTTTGCCTTTTTGCATTTGTGTTTTGGTTTTAGTTTGCCTTGCTTTTCTGGATTCTGCCATTCCCTGCTGGGGTGAGCTGAATTCCTTTTTGTCGGTTTGCTCTGTCTTCAGAAAATACCTGAGTACTGACATAGTCTTTTTGAAGCCTAGCGTCTTCAAGGCCTTTTTCCCTGTCAGTCTATTGGCTCTTATTTTGATAGGGTTTTTTGCGGATTGCAGACAGCAGCCTTCCTATCCTGTCCTATCTAGTTAGCTTGGGCCCCATCATTTGCTCACTCTATCTTTCTATCTGTGTTAGTGTTTTTTCTTCTTGCTTCACCGTCATTATATGTTGGGGGCTGCCTATTGCTTTGGGGTCTGCTCTGGGGCAGTTTAGATTTCCCTTTCTGTCTTTAGGCTAGGCAGTTCTCCGGCTGTGATCGAGGGGTCTAGGGCATCGTAGGAACCCCCCACGGCTACTGCTAGTTGTTGTTGATAGATTCAGGGGTCTGCTATCCGATAGCTGCCAACTTCTCTGGTTTTCTGGACTTAGCTAGCATTTCTGTTTTTGCCTCCTACGGTGACTCATTCATAACAGTACGGCATAGTGGTCACCTGAGAGCCAGTGTCCAGCAAAGCGTTCATGGGGATACCATCAATCACCACGGGAAGGATTGGTCTCCCTCCCACATACTTGGCTCTCCAGTTCCTTGGGCCTGGGGATCCTACTCCTGGTGGTTGGCCCTCTGCCCCAGGGGTTGCTCGTTTAAAGGACTGTACCTTGCAAGATGACCTGCCTTGTGACAGCGATGACAGATGGGATGTCCGTCCTGGTCATAGCGATTGTTGTTCCTTCCTCAAAGTGGTGGGGTTCTCCTCCTCCGGAGCCACGGGACATCCTCTGGACTGGAAGTAAGCTGGATCTTGTCTTTGGAGGACACCTGCAGGGACTGCACGGTTTTAGTGAGTGCAGCCATTCCTTTGGTCAACTCCTGGACCTGTAGACGTAGCTCCTCAGTTGGATCTTTGTCCAGAGTCTGTGCATCGGCCTCCGCAGGGATGGAAGGAAAAGATGGGGCTTCCTGATGGTAGGTGATCGCTAGGCGTCTAGGGGGCGCTGGACGGCTGTCAGTGGATTCCTGCAGTACCCGAATAGCCCTGTCCTTAAATTCAGCAAAGTCCAGATCAGGGTTTTGCAGGGTGATTATACGCAACTGTCCTCAGTGGGTACTGGACAGGAGTCCTTCAATGAACTGCTCCTTCAACAGTTTATCTTCTTCCTTTACGCTGTCAGGATCAACTTGCTTAACTGCTTGCAGCGCCTCCTGCAGGTTGAGAGCATAGTCCCTGATACTGTCCTGCGCCTTCTGTTTACAGCCAAAGAACCTCATCTTGATTTCAGCTGCAGAGCGGGTGTCAAAGGTGCTCTTCAGCTTGGCCAGGACCTTTACAACAGTCTCTTTATCAGTGTCCTGCCAGGCTTTCACTTCTCTCAGCGCTGCACCCGTTAGCTGTCCAATCAGGATATTTACTTTCTGGCTTTCAGACAGGGGGTAAACTTTAAACAATGTGCACAGTCTCTCTTTAAATTTACTCAGGGTTTGTGACTCACCCGAGTACTGCGGTAGCCAGGCCGCTCCCGGTATGTAGGGCATAGACAGCGGCATTATGGGGACCGCTGCTGCAGGTGCTCCTCCATGAGGTGCTGCGGGGTTGGCGGCGGCGTCCGCCGCTGCATCGCCTTGTGGCGCAGACATCTTCTCCCCCCCCAGTTAACGTTAGCCAGGGCCGGGGGTTGTGTGAGCTCACCGGCGGCCGCTTCACAGGCCCGACGCTCCGGGCTGTATGCCTCAGCTCCTCCTCCTCTCGCGCGCTGTCCTTTCTTCCCGCGCGGCACTTCACCGCTTCGCGCTCTGTGGCAGACTCCGCCCACGAAGGCCTGCCTCCTCCTGCGCGCGCCAGGCAGCGCGGCAATGGCAGTTTCTGGCGCCAAATTCACACACAGTCTTTAAACACAGTCTATGGCGCCCAGGACCCGGGGATACCGGGCTTCGAATCCTGTTCGTGACGCCAAATTGGGTCGCCCTCCCAGGGCTGTGGGGTACTCAGTACCGGGCCGGTGTCAGGGGTATGCGTCACAGCAGCGGTGACCCGGTCTGTGGCCCTGGACGCCCAAGTCAATGGCAGATGATGTTTGTAATGTAGGTTATATGGAATGTTCGTGACGCCACCTGTGGTATTTGGCAAGTGAGGTGTTAGCCAACGCTGCGTGCAGATCCTCTGGGACTGATGGTATGGTGCAGCTTAGATGGTGTAGCTCCCCACAGGTAAAGCTGTAACCCCAGGGCAGTGTAAAGGTGGTTGGCACGGGGACGTAGCAGTGCCAACAGGGTAGGAAGCAGACAAGACACAGCGGGGTGCAATTTCTGTACCTTTACTTGATAACTGCAGTCCAGGGTCCTGATTACAGATGGGAACAGAGCAGGCTAGCCTGGAAGCAACTCAGGGATTCTCTCTCACAGACGGGCTGTGCAGTCTCCTTCCTAGCGCTTGTGTGGTGTGAAGCACTCCAGTACTTAGTTACTCTGAAGTTCCTCCTGTCAGATGTTCCTAGAACTTTACTTGTATGACAGACAGCTGTAGCCTGATCAGGGATGCTCACTCCCGGCTCTCTATCCGTTTTGCTGTTGTGCCTCCAGTCTTAGAAGGGAGTAGGGCATTTACAGCCTCCTACTCCTCTGGTGTCTGTGGCAGGACCGTTAGTATCCGTACCACCGTGGAGACCAGACTCCAGTTCTTGCGCTCTCAAGCTGAGGGAGCTCGCCTTCTGCAGCTCAACCTCCAACTTCTCACTTCACCCTCCGCAGACTAACTATTTCCTCCTCCTGGCCCACAGAGAGCACTCCTCCCCTCAATCCTGGGTCAGAGCTCCCCCTGCTGGCCTGGAGTGGAACTGTGTTGTATGTATGGATTGACTGTGAGAGAGACCCATCATTGCCTCCAAGCCGAAGGCAAAGCCACTGTGGCGGCCATACTCTTGGGGGCGCCACACACGTACTCACATACAAAGACATACTTCCATACATACACACACGTACTCACATCTCCAGCATAGGCCGCAAACCACCCTCTTTCCTGCCGGCTGTGACTGCACGGAGGTGGGTGGTCAGGCAGCTGCGGGACACACACACACATGAACACACACACACCATACACACGCACTTCCCTCCGGATGCGATAGCATCAGGCACACCTCTAGTATCTATATAATAAGCATGTGTAAACACATATATGTACATAATAAACATATATATCTATAATATGCGTATGTATATACTGTGTATATATGTACAATATATGGATATTATAGAGTATATATACCGAACATATATGTACATATATGTATATAATACAAGTGTACGCACATAAACATATATGTAAACGTGTGCGTGTACAGTTGTTATATGTGTATGCATATATATGCGCGTGTGTACACTTGTATTATATAGATATATGTATATAAAAATATTATACATGTAGGTGCGTATATACAATATGTATATACACAAACACATCCCCTCTGTCGGTGTATAGGGGTGCCTGCACTGTGTAGCAGTGATACTCCTGGTCACGGACATGACGCCATTATATAACTGGTTATATTAGTACGACTACGCATGCGCCGTTTCTCGAGATACTTGACATGCGCACTAACGGCTTTTTTTTCTTTTACCTTGGCGCACCTCAGGCTCAGACTACATTCCCCATAATGCAGTTCGCGCGGAGCCGGAAACAGAATCGATTTGAAAACTAGACAGTTACCGAGATGTCAAGGCCGGGAACCCGGGAAAGCTGCTAATGAGGGTGAGGCTGGCACCGGCCGTGCACACGGGACCGAGGCCGGGGTGTGTAGTGCGGAGAGGTGCCTGTGTACCGGGTGTCGTGTGTGACTGAGGCCTTTCTGTGCCTGGGAAAGCTGGGTGACTGCCGGTGCCCTCCTCTGCTGTCACTGGTGCTGGCTACACTGGATTCTGGATTAGGGAACGGTTTATGCCGTTATTAGGGTTTTTTTAATATTAGAAATGGATGGCTAGAGCTCAGCAGTGGCCTGTCGCCAGGTGTGGGCACAATCCAGGCTCTGCTACATGGGAGACCGTGCAGGTGTGAGGGGAGAGCCCACCGGTAAGTATTCACCCCTAACCGCCCTGTGAAGACCACCGCCACCACCCCGGGGACCCCCTGTACATCCCTCCATCCTGTCACCTGCCCCACTGTGGTGGAACTGATCGCGGGTCTCGGGGCCCCACGGGAAAAAGGAACGCAATAAATGGGGGAAAGTTACAAAAAAAAAAGTTTGCAGGAATATAAAAAAAAACAAGTTTAATAAATGTTAAATAATCACATCTGACAACATCAAAATGATAGAAAACATGCGGTAAATGTGGAAAGAGGGGAAAAAATATTGCAAGGCGAAATTTTGTCTGTTTTTTTTTTTTTAACGATCACTGCTTCCCCATTAAAAATGGCAAAAAAAGTGACAGCGCTCCAGTACAGGTGGGAGAATCGGACGCAGGACTCCGGGGTGACGGACGGGTCAGTAATGTGCGACCGCTGGCGGGAGAGCTGCTGGCCACCTTTGGAGGAGGCGCCATGTCTTCATGGTGGGATGACGCACATCTGACGTCACCGGGACCCCGGCTAGTTGAGAGAAGGGGTGCGAATACACGGGGGGGGGGGGGGTGAGGGGAGGTTGGCAGGCTTCTTGTCCAGCGGCCACAGACCCGACAGATCGCCGACTAGAGTCCTGCAAACCCAATCTCCCATCTCTACTCGCCACACACAAAAAAAAAAGTCAGCTAATTCGACAGAAAAAAAAAAGTTACAGTATGTGTTCCTAACTTTTTATTGTTAACCCCTTCATGACCCAGCCTATTTTGACCTTAATGACCTGGCCATTTTTGGCAATTCTGACCACTGTCCCTTTATGAGGTAATAACTCAGGAACGCTTCAACGGATCCTAGCGATTCTGAGATTGTTTTTTCGTGACATATTGGGCTTCATGTTAGTGGTAAACTTAGGTCAATAATGCTTGCATTTATTTGTGAAGAAAACGGAAATTTGGCGAAAATTTGGCAATTTTCACATTTTGAAATTTTTATTCCGTTAAACCAGAGAGTTATGTGACACAAAATAGTTAATAAATAACATTTCCCACATGTCTACTTTACATCAAAACAATTTTGGAAGCAAAAATTTTTTTTTGTTAGGAAGTTATAAGGGTTAAAAGTTGACCAGCGATTTCTCATTTTTACAACAAAATTTACAAAACCATTTTTTTTAGGGACCACGTCATATTTAAAGTCATTTTGAGGGGTGTACATAACAGAAAATACCCAAAAGTGGCACCATTCTAAACACTAGACCCCTCAAGGTGCTCAAAACCACATTCAAGAAGTTTATTAACCCTTTAAGTGCTTCACAGGAACTAAAGCAATGTGGAAGGAAAAAATTAACATTCAACTTTTTTTTGCAAAAAATTTACTTCAGAACCAATTTTTTTTATTTTCACAAGTGTTAAAAGAGAAAATCAACCACACAATTTGTTGAACAATTTCTCCTGAATACGCTGATACCCTATATGTGGGGGTAAACCACTTTTTCAGCACACGGCAGAGCTCGCAAGGGATGGAGCGCCGTTTGACTTTTTCAACGCAGAATTGGCTGGAATTCAGATCGGATGCCATGTCACGTTTGCAGAGCCTCTGATGTGCCTAAACAGTTGAAACCTCCAACAAGTGACCCCATTTTGGAAACTAGACCCATTAAGGAACTTATCTAGATGTGTGGTGAGCACTTTGAACCTTCAAGTGCTTCACAGAAGTTTATAACGTAGAGCCGTGAAAATAAAAAATCCATTTTTTTTTCCACAAAAATGATCTTTTCGCCCCCAAATATTTATTTTTACAAGGGTAACAGGAGAAATCATACCCGCACAGTTGGTTTGCGATTTGTCCTGAGTACGCCGATACCCCATATGTGGGGGGGAACGACTGTTTGGGCGCATGGGAGAGCTCGGAAGGGAAGGAGTGCCATTTTGGAATGCAGACTTTGATGGAATGGTCTGCGGGCATCATGTTGTGCTTGCAGAGCCCCTGATGGGCCTAAACAGTGGAAACCCCCCACAAGTGACCCCATTTTGGAAACTAGACCCATTAAGGAACTTATCTAGATGTGTGGTGAGCACTTTGAACCTTCAAGTGCTTCACAGAAGTTTATAAACGCAGAGCCGTGAAAATAGTCTTTTTTTATTTCCACAAAAGTGATTTTTTAGACCCCAATTTTTAGACCCCCAAAGTTGGAAAATAGTGGAAACCCCTCAATTCTTGCTCCAACCCTAACCCTAATCCCAACCCTAACCCTAATTCTAGTTCGCCCTAACCCTAATTCTAACCCTAGTCGTGACCCTAGCCCTAACCCTAACCCTAGCCCTAACCCTACCCCTAATGGAAAACTGAAAAAAAAAATATTTTCTTTATTTCATTATATTGGCCTATATAAGGGAGTGATAAACAGGGGGGGTTATGTACTATTTTTTTTATTTTGATCACTATGATCGTTTATCATAGTGATCAAAATAATGAATGGAATCTGCCAGCCGGAGCCAGCAGATTCCCGGCGGGCACACTGCGCATGCGCCCGCCATTTTCAAGATGGCGGCGCCCATCGGAGGATGCCGGCGGGACGTGGGACCACCGGGAGGGGACGGAGGGCCACGGAGAGGTACCAGGGGGGGATCGGGGGACCCTATTTCTCTCTCCTCTCATGTGCGATCACATCAGAGGAGAGAGAAATTAAATGTAAAATCGCGGCTTTTTTTTTTTTGTGGTTGCCGTTATAGGGTTAATAACGGCGATCGCAAAAGTGGGGGTCGGTAAAAACCGACCGATTCATGTTCTCTGGGGTCTCGGCTACCCCTGGCAGCCGAGACCCCGGAGAAAATCCGACACTGGGGGGCGCTATTCACTTAAATCACAGCGCCGTGAATTAACGGCGCTGTGGTTTTAGTACCCTTAATTACCGCCGTTAAAAGGCGTATCGGCGGTCGTTAAGGGGTTAAAGATGTACGAGTTACTCTCCGCACCACTGTGTAATGTACACAAAGTTGCATTCTGTAGTATTATAGCATGGAATAAACATGAAATATGAATTGCATTACTGCTCTGGAAAAGAGGGGAAAATAATGAATATTCTTAGCACATAAGGTGGCAAAATCATGTGGTGTGTGTATGCGCTCGGCATATCTACATCGCTCCTTAAGTCTGGCTTAGGCCGGGGTCACGCTTGCAAGTGTGATGCGAGCCTCTCGCATCAATACCTGGCCCTCGAACCTGAGTGTCCAGCTGCATGTATTTCTATGCAGTCGCACACTCCGGTCCCGAGTGCTGGGTATTGATGCGAGTTTCTTGCATTGTACTCGCAAGTCTGACCCCGGCCTTAAGGTACTGTCACACTTAGCGATCCCGACCAGCGATATGACGCGGTCAGGATCGCTGGTACATTGCTAAGTGGTCGCTAGTGAGCTGCCACACAGGCAGATCTCACCAGCGACATCGCTGGGGACGGGGGTCGCTACTTACCTGTCAGACGAGGCGATCCTGCGTCCTCCCGCCCGGCTCCACGCTCGTCGTCACAGCAGGAAGCGCCGCAGGAAGCTGACCACGAGAAACGGTCCAGGACGTTCTCGCGCGATCAGCGATAACCAGCGGAGGAGCCGGTCGTAGGTAAGTATCAGACACAGAGATATCGCTAGCAATTTTGCTATAACGTCACTAGTTATAGCGATATTGCTAGCGATATCTCTTAGTGTGACAGGCCCTTTAGACCGAGGCCTTTTTCACACACCGTTCTCCCATCGGAAGATCTGAGCTAGCGGCTTGATAAGTGGTCAGCCCTGGTGTTTCAACCCAAAAATGGATTAATAGAAACTGCCCTAAAAATAGTCTCCCCCCCCCCCCCCAACTTAGATATTATTTTAGTATGCAAAGAAAAAAAGATGAAATCTGCCTTAACGCTGCTGTTCCACTTTGACGATATCTTGATTCCACAGCCAGTCACTAGCTGCAGCGGTCAGTTGTATTTTTGGTTTGCTAGCGAAACGGGCAGCATGTCGACTATTGGTAGCTGTGTGTGAATTTCCTGGTGCACACGACTGATTTTAAATACTGACCCCGCAGCAGAGAACGAGCCCCTGTGCATCCTTACTGGCCACTTCAGCACAGATCTGTCCCTGATTAGCCACAAGAGCTTAGTGGAAGCCAGAATTATACACTGCACCCCAATCCGCTGTAAAATCTTCTCACCTGCGGCGTTTGCCAGGGACTTGTTTGATGCTTAAATTTCCAGTTTGTGTGAAGACCCTTTATTGTGTCGGTATAGAGCCCCCCCCCAGGTGGTCGATATCCCCAGGGAGTCTCACCCTTCACATAGACTTCACCCCACTAACCTTGCTGCTAACTCCACGTCCTCTTTTTTTTTTTTTTTTTTCCTCCACAAATGCTGCTCCTCTCTGAACTTTTTTTTTTTTTTTTTTTTTTATAGTAACAGACCTCTCCAAAATAGCACCG
Organism: Dendrobates tinctorius; assembly: GCF_039654945.1. Classification (NCBI taxonomy): domain Eukaryota; kingdom Metazoa; phylum Chordata; class Amphibia; order Anura; family Dendrobatidae; genus Dendrobates; species Dendrobates tinctorius. The sequence continues at coordinate 9,824,626 of NW_027361707.1, read as the reverse complement.
GGTGCGTGCACAATTGCGAGTGTGTTACCATAATACTTGACCGTTTTTCTTCATTGAAGTCAGTGGAAGTTACGTAAATTCATGATTGACAGGTCCTGCAACGTTGAATTAACACAGCAGATCAAACCTGCAGCAGATTCCAGTAAGGCCTGGATCACACTTCCATTTTTTTAAATCCGTCCAAATCCGTCATTTTCCGTTAAAAAACGGATCCGCCATGTTTTTGGCGGATCCGTTTTTTTTCCCATAGACTTGCATTAGCGGCTACCGCATATCTGTCAAAAAAACGGATCCGTTAGCAGCAAGAAATGGATCCGTTTGGCGGACACAAAAAACGGATGTGTGAAACAGGGCTTACGGGCAAGTGTATGGTGCGAATAAAAAAACACCTGCTCGCCGTGCCACAAAAAGAAACCGTCACATCCCTCCATTGATGGAAACATTATAAAAAAACCAAAAAAAACAGATTTGAGTCTCAAAAAATGCTGTCACATCAGTTTTGAAAGATAGCTTTAGCTTATATTTGGAAACCCTGGTGACGGGAACCTTTTAATAGTACACCCTATGTTTGGTTCCTATGTATGGAGCAGGCTACATACTTGGCTTCTGCATTTTTGTACAGCGGCAGGAAAGGCTTTTCGGCTCCTGGTTCATCATCGTCTTTGCACCTTTTTATTCTGGAGTACAAATGATTCCAATAGTGACTTTTTTGTGTTTGCACCATATTTATTACTCACCTTGGTAACGTTACTTGGTTTTCTTCTGTTTTGGGTTTTCTGTATCCAGATGTTTTTAGCCTAATTCATTTTTGCGACTTTTGGAAATTTCTCAAACAAACTGGCGCCATTTTTGTCCAGTACCCCATTGAGGTGCAGAGAGGTTTTTTTTTTGTTTGGGGTTTTTTTTGGCACATTTGAAGTATAACATGCATCATGTGACTTTTTACTCTAAAAAAAAAAAATATATATATATTGGTTTTGTGCAAAATTCTTCTTCCTGCATGCGCCATTTTTGAACAATTTGTCACAACGAAGACCACAAGACACAGCAAAATGCAGCAAATGATGAGTCCGGGCCGTTCGTAGCTTCAGTTGGATATTTCTCTACTATCGGATAATGCACTCCGGTGTATGAGTGGCGTTTTGTGACACAGATTGTGTTTCTGACCATAATGTTTTGCAGATATTAGAAAGTTGGATTTGGAGGAACACTTGCCCCACCCAATTGTGGGAGCACACGAAGCGGCCATTGTCTTTTGTAACTGTCCTGTACCGCATGGGTTAATGAATGTGCATAATGTAAAGGAAAAATCTAGCTTTGTACCATACTGGATAGAAAAATATTAAAAAATGAGTCCTCTGAGATACCTTTTTAATGGCCAACTGAAAAGATGGTAGCCAAAAGCAAGCTCAGAAAATGGCTCCCTATTTGTTACCATCTTTTTAGTTGGCCATTAAAGGGCATCAACCACTAACGACTCACAGGTTTTAATATTTTTCCATATTTTTAAAGGGTAATTATCATCTTTTAACTCCTCACCAACTCCATGTTTTGCTAGGGCAGCAATTCGCTCCTTTGACGATTCAGACCAGTCGCATTGTCGTGCCTCTTGTCCAAACTGCACCCTCCCTGATGCTGCAGCTGCTTTCCCTTTCCAGCATCTGATGTTTCCCTATATTAAACCCTCCAAAAATAGAACTCCTTACTTATGGGTTTTTTGGTGGCATATTTTATTTCGGTCTGACGTGAAACATTGTGAACGAGGCACAGGAATCCTGGATGATGTGTGAGATCTGAGCCTCCATGCTGATTTCCCTGCTTCGGAATTGCACATCTGTCCCCAGAGTAAGGAGCTGCAGTATTAACCCCTGTAGTGCCAGCATCTTCTCAGTGCAGCTTCAGAAGGCATATTGTGGCAGGGACCTTGTAATAATATTGTTTGTCATGATGGAGCTGTTAAAGGGGTTGTTCAGAATAAGAAAAACCTGACTCCTTTCTTTCCGAGACCGTGTCACCCCTGTCAGTGGGTTGTGTCTGGCATCTCAACTCTGACCCATCAAAGTGAATCGAGCTGAGCTGCCATACGGTGGTGCACACTCCAGGTGAAAGTAAGCAGCCATGTTGTTTTTTTTTTTTTTTTCTCAAGGACAACCGCTTTAAGCATCCTGTACATTATGACTGTGTATAGATGATGCCAGCATTTGGACTCCTAGTGCATCCTACAAAGTTGAGGTCACTGTAAAGAGGTATTCCCATATTTCAAAGTTAGCCCCCCCCCCCCCCCATTCGTAGTATAAACCAAGGGCATAACTTATTCTCTGGGGGTCCGACCTTTGTGACAAATCCCTGTCTGAATAGGCCTGCAGGGCCCACGCCCGACCTCCATTGCATGGGGTTACCAGTAATGGCCAAGGACTGTGCTCTGCCATAGACTTTATTTCATAATGATCAAATATAAGAAGGAATTGACAGGATACGGGGACCTCTCTGTTTGGGGATTGGAGTCTTCTGGGAGGTGTAGTTTTCTGATTGGAAGCTAGTGGTAGAACCAATGGTTTTCTTACCTGTCCTTACTGGGCTGTCTGCTGTCATTTTAGGCTATGTGCACACGTAGATTTTGTTCCTGCTGATTTTTCCGTGCGGATTTGTAAATATCCACAGGTAAAATCTCAGGTCAAAACACCTGCGGTTTACCTGCGGATTAGCTTGTGGTTTCACACCTCTACAATGGAGAAGGTGTGAAACCGCTGCGGGTTCCGCACAAAGAATTGACATTCTGCGGATTTGAACCCGCAACATGTGCACAGCGTTTTTCAGTTTACCATTGAAAACAATGGTACTGTACAACGCAGCTAAATCTGCTGCAGAGCCTGAAACTCTGCGGATCCGCAGCAGAATCCGCACCGTGTGCACATAGCCTTACCGTTTTCTCTGCCGCAGAGCTCTGAATGTTGAGCCCTGTATAACCACACCCACTCCATTGATTGGCAGTCTTCTGCCTACGCACAGTGTACATAGAAAGCTGCCAATCAAATCGGGTGGGGGCGAGGGTACACAGAGCAGTTGACTAGGAGGCACCAGACACCGAGTCCTGTAGTAATAATATCCTGCTGATAAAACACTGATTTTCATTGAAACCAGAACACACAGCCTAGTAAGTATCACATTGCTGGAATTGGGGTCTCGGCCCCTACATCATGGCGCGGTCAGATTACAGAGCAAAAACCTTGTGACAGATTCCCTTAGTGACCACAGCATAAAAGGTTAAACAACCGTTCGGGGAAATCCCTCCACAAATAAGTGTGAAGGCCTCATTTATTTCCACTGTGGATGGTTTTGGCGCATGTACACTACTCAAAAAAATAAAGGGAATACTAAAATACCACATCCTAGATAACTCTGAAATATTCCAGTTGCAAATTTGTATTGATTGCATAGTGGATTGTGTTCAGAACTATAAAACATAACAATTGACAATGTAAATCAAAATGAATATCCCATGGAGGTCTGGATTTGAATGATACTCAAAATCAAAGTGGAAAATCAAAATACAGGCTGATCCAACTTCAGTGGAAATGCCTCATGACAAAGAAAATATGCTCAGTATTGTGTGTGGCCTCCACGTGCCTGTGTGACCTCCCTACTGTACAACGCCTGGGCATGCTCCTGATGAGGCAGCGGATTGTCTCCTGAGGGATCTCCTCCCAGACCTGGACTAAAGCATCCGCCAACTTCTGGACAGTCTGTGGTGCAACGTGACGTTTGTGGATGGAGCGAGACATAATGTCCCTGGTGTGTTCAATCTGATTCAGATCTGGGGAACAGTCGGGCCAGTCCATAGCTTCAATGCCTTCATCTTGCAGGAACTGCTGACACACTCCAGCCACATGAGGTCTGGCATTGTCCTCCATTAGGAGGAACACGGGGCCAACTGCACCAGCATATGGTCTCAAGGGGTCTGAGGATCTCCTCTCGGTACCTAATGGCAGTCAGGCTACCTCTGGCGAGCACATGGAGGGCTGTGCGGCCCTCCAAAGAAATGCCACCCCACACCATTACTGACCCACTGCCAAACCTGTCATGCTGAAGGATGTTGCAGGCAGCAAATCGCTCTCCACGGCGTCTCCAGACTCTGTCATGTGTTCAGTGTGAACCTGCTTTCATCTGTGGAGAGCACGGGGCACCAGTGGTGAATTTGCCAATCCTGGTGTTCTGTGGCAAATGCCATGCGTTCTGCACGGTGTTGGTCTGTGAGCATAACTCCCATCTGTGGACGTCGGGCCCTCAGACCATCCTCATGGAGTCGGATTCTAACCGTTTGTGCAGACACATGCACATTTGTGGCCTGCTGGAGGTCATTTTGCAGGGCTCTGGCAGTGCTCCTCCTGTTCCTCCTTGCACAAAGGCTGAGGTAGTGGTCCTGCTGCTGAGTTGTTGCCCTCCCACGGCCCCCTCCACATCTCCTGGTGTACTGGCCTGTCTCCTGGTAGCGCATCCAGTCTCTGGACACTACGCTGACAGACACAGCAAACCTTCTTGCCACAGCTCGCATTGCTGTGCCATCCTGGATGAGCTGCACTACCTGAGCCACTTGTGTGGGTTCTAGAGTCTGTCTCATGCTACCATAAGTGTGAAAGCACAACCAACATTCAAAAGTGACCAAAACATCAGCCATAAAGTATTGGTACTGAGATGTGGTCTGTGGTCCCCACCTGCAGAACCACTCCTTTATTGAAGGTGTCTTGATAATTGCCAATAATTTCCATCTGTTGTCTATTCCATTTGCACAACAGCATGTGAAATTGATTGTCAATCAGTGTTGCTTCCTAAGTGGACAGTTTGATTTCACAGAAGTTTGATTTACTTGGCGTTATGTTCTGTTGTTTAAGCGTTCCCTCTATTTTTTTGAGCAGTATTTGTACAAAGAGGTTTCCTGCTCAATGCAGCGGATGTAGCATTCAAACATAATGTGAATACCGCCTTGTAAGGCATGATACCGGTGACAGAAGCGTGGCTGGAGAGACGCGATGGCTCCTACCGTATAATACGTCTACATCCTTGTTTGTTGCAATGTTTGTAGGCCGGTGAGATGGACACGGCTCTGTCTGTGCAATGATGGGGCAAAATAAGTCTTTATAATGCCGCCATGACTTCTCTGAATAATCATGTTTCCGTCTTATTTTGGCAGGTCACTGAGTGGACGTCTTGGTTTTCTGGTCTCTTGAAAAGGTCAGTTTCCATATTTCCAGCTCTGTTCTGTCACATCACCGCCGACTATGTACTGAGGCTTTATAATCTGATCGCGGTGTCAGTGACTCGCTAATGCTCCGCGTCAAAGCGGTCAAGACCACCACCAATCTCCATTAATTCACCCCATAACATAACAACAGCTTCATTGTTCAGCAGTGAACTGGTTGTCGAACTAAAGCTGACCATACAGCTTAGATGGTGTTCCGACGGCAGCAACTTATCTGGAAATGCCCACCTGGAATTTAGGCAGGCTCGGTCAAGCAAGCATGGTTTCTCCATAAGGAAATGGGAATAAAAACCTATGGGACACCAGTTATGAATGGGTCACCGAGGAGGATAGCAGGCCCAGGCTAAGCCACAGAAAACCAGACAGGTTGGTAACTAAGCGGATTGCAGACCCCTGATCCTATCCACACAACTAGCAATAGCCGTGGAGCGTACCTACGATGATCCTAGATGCCTCGGCACAGCCAGAGAGCTAACTAAGCCTAAAGCAAGAAAGGGGAAATCTAAACTGCCCCAGAGCAGACCCCAAAGGAATAGATGGCCCCCAAACATATATTGTCGGTGAGACAAGATGAAAACACAAACGCAGATAGGAAAATAGACTGAGTAAATGATGGGGCCCACACTGACTAGACAGGACAGAAAAGGAAAGACACTGTCTGCAATCACGCAAAAATCCAACACGTCTGATGCACAAAAACACTGAAGTCGCACGACTTCGCCCCCCACTATATCAGCACTCTGGTATATTCTGAAAGCAAAGCAAAAAGAGACCAATATAACAGGGGACAAAACAAACTGGCACAAGCAGTAACATATGGGCGGTGATTCAGCACAGCCCCAGCCGGAGCTGGCTGACCCACACAAAGCAGAGATAAACAAAACCAGATCAAATGCAAACAGAATAGCAAATGAACCACTTAGCTGAAACATGCAGGGACAGAGCAGGAGACCTCAGACCTCTGAAGGCACAAGAAGAAAATCACCAGCAGGGATAGAGGGAGTCAGCGGTCTTAAATCCCCAAACCCCAGATCTCCAATCGTCATCCTCATTATCAGGTGGCAAGCCTCTGTCAATCAGATCAGCTTCACTACCTCCAGTAACCACCAGAGGGAGCCCAGAAAGAGAACTCGCAACCCCTCTGTCAATCTGACCAGCTCCACTACCTTCAGTAATAACCAGGGGGAGGCCAGAAAGAGAATTCACAACAGATACCCCTGTCGGTAGCTTACCTTGCTGGAGAACAGGAAGATTGGGCAGGTTGCAATCCGCCTTGTCCAACCATTCTTAACCCCTGACAACTGTCTTCAGAGGCATCTGTCCTCCATAGGGACTCATTGGGTGGGTGGGTGGGGGGGGGGGGGGGGGGAGTACACCGCAAGCAATACGTTATTGGCAGTGTCCCTCTGGATAGAAAAATTTCAGACTGCTGTGCTTTACTATTCAGCTGTACAAAAGGTATATAGACACTTACCTGCCGACACAGGCAAAAAAAGAGCACTCTTTTGCCCTCCATCTGGTAAATGATGGCATGCAAGAGTATTAAAGTAGACGTCAGGAAAAGTTCAGATGTGCAGAGATCAGCGGAGAGTGAAAGAGACCAGGGAGTATGGTACTGCAATCCAATAGATGTGATTAGCACAATACAGGTTGTCCCATACACAGTATATACTGCTTATCTGCAGAGTAAGTGATAAATCCATTTGATCGCTGGGGGGGGTCTGATCTCTGAAATCCACACCTTTGATTTCAAGAACTGGGATCCTAAAGTCCCCGTTTGGTGCTGTAGTGAGCATGTGCGACTGGTGTTTTCATGTACTATAGAAGTAGAGGTAACACATACCCCTTTTCCCTTACGTCCCTCCGGACAGCACCATGGAGGACGTCCTTCCTTGCCCTTTAGTGGGACAGGATCAGAGAGAGGTTAAAAGGCCCCTCCCACCTCCACCCTCCAGTGTTTTTCCTGTCTCGGCAGGGGACGGTTGTTTGAGAGGTTGCTCTTAGAGCGAAGATAGCCTGTGGACATCTATTGCTTTCCATTCCCCTGGCAGGTGGTCTGTGGCTGATTCCTCTCTGGGAGAGGTCCCTCAGCCGTCATTCGTTATACCAGACGGGATTGGGGGTCTCAGCCCTCTCTTCCCTGCTGTCAAGTGGACCGTGGCTGACACCTCTTGGAGAAGTTCCTCAGCCAGCCTGCATGATGGGCTCAGGGGGATCGTGCGGCGCGTCCAATCCTTCCCCCTGTCAAGGGGCCGAGGGCCGACACTCCCCGGTGGGGAGTCCCTCTGCCCCAGAGACCAGTCGAGCGGACGTGCTCCTGGGTTGAGCCGCTCCTCCCGGTGGGAGGCTCTCGGCTCGGACGCCGGCCGGCAAAACATGGCTATTTCCGGAAAACATGCAGTGGAGAAGGCCGCCGCGCCTCCGGCAACGTCAGCATAAGGTCGGCGTGCGTTCCACGGCAGAACGCGGAAGTGCAGAACGAGACAGGCAACAGCCTAGTTTCCTGGATCTCGTGGGGCACAGGAAAGGAAATCACTGGCAGTAATACAACATTCCTGACCGAACGCCACTTCCCTCCATGGTAGGCTCTCGGCGTTACCAGCTCCCCCTGTCTTTCTAGCAGGTGTGGAGCCAGCACAGGTGAGTGCACGCTGGAATGTTGTGTTCAGGGCCTGGCCTCTGGGTTAATACTAGCCTCATGCCTTGGTGCCAATGCTGGGCCTAGAGCCTCATGTGCTGAGATATGCTCCACATATAAGCAGCTAGGCCTTGGACCTCTAGGCTATAGTAAGGCCATTTGTCCAAGCTACATCTCATAATGGGACCTCAGTTAGTTGCAGACCAGGTCTGCACAGAGCCTTATGGCTGGACACATGGTGGAATGCAACACAGGGTCTCCAGGGAGTCTGCTCTCCACCTGAGTCTCATTAATTAGCTCCTTCAGGTGGCGCTGGTCTGACAATTGAGATATACTATTCAGAGCGAAGGTTTATCCGGATCTCTGATTGCTCTCTTGGAGGTAGCTGGGGACCTGGCCTCTTGTTTGGCACCTTCAAGCAGGGCCGTAATCCGTGCATCATATTACATCATAGGGGCATCGTTTTGTCTCTGTGCATCGTATCGCCGCTGAACATCGTGCCGCTGTGCACGACATATGGCCGCTGTGCACGACATATGGCCGCTGTGCACGACATATGGCCGCTGTGCACGACATATGGCCGCTGGGCACGACATATGGCCGCTGGGCACGACATATGGCCGCTGGGCACGATACACGGCCGCTGGGCACGATACACGGCCGCTGGGCACGATACACGGCCGCTGGGCACGATACACGGCCGCTGGGCACGATACACGGCCGCTGGGCACGATACACGGCCGCTGGGCACGATACACGGCCGCTGGGCACGATATGTTGCCGCCGTGCACCATACGACCGCCGTGCGCCATACTGCCTCATATGGCATCATTGTGCCTCATATGGCATCATTGTGCCTCATATGGCATCATTGTGCCTCATATGGCATCATTGTGCCTCATATGGCATCATTGTGCCTCATATGGCATCATTGTGCCTCATATGGCATCATTGTGCCTCATATGGCATCATTGTGCATCATATTGCATCATTGTGCATCATATTTCATCATTATGCTTCATATTTCGTCATTGTGCTTCATATGGCATCACTGTGCTTCATATGGCATCACTGTGCTTCAAATGGCATCACTGTGCTTCATATGGCATCACTGTGCTTCATATGGCATCACTGTGCTTCATATGGCATCACTGTGCATCATATTGTATCATTGTGCATCATATTGTATCATTGTGCATCATATTGTATCATTGTGCATCATATTGTATCATTGTGCATCATATTGTATCATTGTGCATCATATTGTATCATTGTGCATCATATTGTATCATTGTGCATCATATTGTATCATTGTGCATCATAGTACCTCTGTGCATCATATGGCGTCATAGTACTTTGGTACATCATACGTCATCATATGGCTTCATAGTGCCTTTGTACATCATGTGGCTTCATAGTTCCCTTGTTCATCAGACTGCATCAGGGGGCTGCATAGTGCCTCTGTTCACCATGCGGCATCATGGGACCTCTGTGCAGCGTATTCCACTATGTGGCTTCATAGTGCCTTTGTGCTGCAACATAGAGCTCTATAGTGTCTGTGCGTCATACTGCATCATATAGCTTCATAGTCCCTTGGTGCATCATATTGCATCATAAGCCTTCATAGTGGCTCTATGCATCAAGTTGCTTCATAGCGCCCAATAGTGTCTTGGCACATCATATTGCGTCATGGCGCTTCTGTACAGCATAAGGCTTCTGTGCATCATATGGCGTCATAAGGCTTTGGTACCCTTGCGCCTCAGGGGGTCATTTATGGGTCCTAATACCTCTGTGCTTCATAATACCTCGGGTGCTGTGGCTTTGGCCCTCTGGCTTAGACCTTCTGACTTGGGCATTTTTGTGGGCCACACCTTGTATGGTTGGCCTACCACTTGACATTTTGTCTCAGGCCCCAACTCTGGTCTTTGTGTTTCGGGCCTAGACCCAGTTTCGGTTGCTTCATTCTTGGCAGCTGGACTCGGCCAGACGAACAGTTATGCTTGAATTGGCCTAGTAACTTAGCATTTCTTCTATTTGGAACAGAACTCTAAAGTGAGTTACTGCCTTGAGGGCTAAAGGCAGGTCCCTCTCATAGTTAACTTTTAAAGCGAGACATACGTCTTTGGGGTTCATCCTTTAAGTGGACATAGCCTGGGTGCAGAAAATCCCATAAGGTGAGAGGAAACAATTCTTCCCGACTCCACATAGAGCAGTCGGACTGGTTTCCTTGATAGAGACCCGTTAGGCAGATTCTTGTCCTATAAATCAGTTGTATTATGTTTACCAGGGGTGGCATCACTACTTTTTGTACCTGGTGGCGGTTCAGCAGCCCTGCATCAGGTGCCAGAGGATCCCATACTCGCTGCTCTTACGGGAGTCAGGGCTCCTAAGGTAAAGAAGCGGTATCCATGACTCTTGCAGTCGAGAACCCATAGCCCATCTGCCTCGCAGTAGTCAATCCCCTCTGCGATGGGAGGAAACCTACTTCCCTCTAGTTAAAGAGTGTGGTTCCTCGCACCATAGCAGTCAGGGGTATAAATATCTCTAAGAAGATTGCCTTTTAGGATATAACATATGAATAAGTTGACACATTTACAGTGTTTGGGCTAATGACTTGTATAGAAGCGCACACACACTTACTCTCCTCAGTTCCAAAGTCCAGACTCCCGTGTCTAACATCAGTAAGGCTGGTTTCACATTTGCGGTTTTTTTCGCGGTATTTTAGCGCTAAATAGCGCATGCGGTTTTTTTCCCTATACTTTGCATGGGATGCGCTTATGTGCGTATACACATGCGTTTGTACGCGTTTGTACGCGCATGCGTTTTTTTGCGGTATGCGCTCGGGCGCACAAAATGCAACCTGTTGCATTTTTTGTGCGTCCGACTTGCCTCAAAAAAACGCATGCGCGCGCAATGCGTTTTTTTACAGCAAGACACCCATTATAAGTCTATGGTGAGCATATGTGCGCATTGGCATGCTTATGTATGCGTTTTTTTGCACATGCGTTTTTTTTTTTTACCATTAGTTTAGACAATGGAATTTAGGGGTTTGGGTTAGAGTTAGGGTTAGTTAAGGGGGGTTAGGGTCAGGGTTAGGATCAGGGTATGGTTTGGTTAAGGGTTAGGGTTAGGATCAGGGTATGGTTTGGTTAGGGTTGGGGTATGGTTTGGTTAAGGGTTAGGGTCAGGGTCAAGGTTAGGGTTAGGATCAGGGTATGGTTTGGTTAAGGGTTAGGGTCAGGGTTAGGGTATGGTTTGGTTAAGGGTTAGGGTCAGGGTCAAGGTTAGGGTTAGGATCAGGGTATGGTTTGTTTAAGGGTTAGGGTATGGTTTGGTTAAGGGTTAGGGTCAGGGTTAGGGTATGGTTTGGTTAAGGGTTAGGGTTAGGCTTAGGGTCATGGTTAGTTAGGGTTTAGGGTTTGGGTTAGGGTTAAGTATGGCTTGGTTAAGGGTTAGGGTCAGGGTCAGGGTTAGGGTTAGGTTTAGGGTCAGGGTTAGTTAGGGTTTAGGGTTTGGGTTAGGGTTAAGTATGGTTTGGTTAAGGGTTAGGGTTAGGGAATGGTTTGGTTAAGGGTTAGGGTCAGGGTCAAGGTTAGGGTTAGGATCAGGGTATGGTTTGGTTAAAGGTTAGGGTTAGGGTATGGTTTGGTTAAGGGTTAGGGTCAGGGTTAGGGTATGGTTTGGTTAAGGGTTAGGGTTAGGGTCAGGGTTAGGGTTAGGTTTAGGGTCAGGGTTAGTTAGGGTTTAGGGTTTGGGTTAGGGTTAAGTATGGTTTGGGTCAGGGTTAGGGTTAGTAAAGTCATGGTTTGGGTTAGTGTGAGGGCCACCTAATGTTTGGAAAAAACGCAAACGCGGTAAAAACGCATGCAAACGCATAAAAACGCTGCGTTTTTTTTCATGCATGCTCATAAAAATGCTTGAAAAAAAACGCAGCAGTTGTATGCTTTTGTATGCGTTTTTTCAATGCGTTTTTTTGCGGGAAAAACGCGCTGCAAAAAAAAGCAAGTGTGAAACTAGCCTAAAACAGGCGTGAGGATCCACATTTCCCTTTCAATGCTTCTAATGAAAAGCCAATGTTGGTAAGTGGCAGGAGAGGTTACCTGCCAGATGGAGTATTTCCTTAGTCTTAAATAATAGCCAACCCTTTCTTGAGGTTAAGACATGTAAAGGATTCAGAATACACAGGACCTCCTGGATGAGTAGGGTACAGACGTCTCAATACTCCTCTATTTTCCATGTACTGTTATTGCTCTGATCTGCCAGCGGAGCAGGGTCTCTGGCCTGCAGGTTTCCTTGTAGTATGGTAAGGTGGTCTCTAGCCAAGATTTAAGCCGAGCCCAGGAGGACCGACGAAGGAACTATCCTGTGTTATAAGCACATACAGCGAATTAACGGTCTGTACAGTCCTCTTTGTATTATGGCTGTGGTTATCACCATACCTTTTGCTGGGCAATAAGGTTTTAATCCTATTTCTGTGACTGCGGTGTTCATAAGTATCTATCACAATAACTGTAATTCACTGCGGTTCATTAGTGGTATTGGGGTGTAACAGGTTGTTCCACTGCAAATCTTGTTGCCACATTCATACTGAAATTGGCCATTATAGACATATATCAGACACTCACTGCGGTGATTACCTTTGTAGATCCCTTTCGATATCTATATTTCTTCTCATCTTATAGATAATGTCTGGATCTAGCCTGGTTCTTACCTAGAACTTTGATCTGGGGGCTTCTGTACCCACCCTGAGACCTTTGCTTTGGTATTCTCCATGGTGCTGTCCGGAGGGACGTAAGGGAAAAAGGGAATTAGACCTACCGGTAATTCTGTTTCCTGTAGTCCCTCAGGACAGCACCCTTAGTTCCCTCCCTTATGTTTGTCTTTAGGCTTACATGGAATCGATCGGCAGATTGTTAATCCATCAGGTCATCGTGGCTCGAGATGGGGATGGAGCCGCTAAAGGGTCTTACAGACGCGTTTGTAAGGGCGTGTTTAGACCATTTCCATCCATCCTCGGTGGTGCTTTGAAAAAACACTGGAGGGTGGAGGTGGGAGGGGCCTTTTAACCTCTCTCTGATCCTGTCCCACTAAAGGGCAAGGAAGGACGTCCTCCATGGTGCTGTCCTGTGGGACTACAGGAAACAGAATTACCGGTAGGTCTAATTCCCTTTTTCTCGATCATTGAGGCTCTTGGTACCCAACCACCCGAAGCAACCATACATCTCCCCTCTATCCTGCGCTTTGGTGATGAATGTACTCTACACAGTGCTGCACTGCCCTACATCTCATCCCTTATCTATAACAACTTACCTGTTATCTCCATAGTGCTGCACCACTTTACATCTCATCTGTCTACCACCCTACCCTTCCTCTCCACAGTGCTGCACCATCCCATATCTCATGCCTCGTCTGTCTACCACCCTGCCCTTCCTCTCCACAGTGCTGCACCACCCTACATCTCATCCCTCGTCTGTCTACCACCCTACCCTTACTCTCCACAGTGCTACAACACCCTACATCTCATCCCTGATATCTAACAACTTACCTGTTTTCTCCATAGTGCTGCACCACCCTACATGTCCTCCCTCATCTGTTTCACGCTACTCATTCTCTCTACAGTACTGCACCGCCCTTCATCTCCACACTTGTCTGTCTACCACTCCACCCTTCCTCTCCAGTGCTATACCGATCTACATCTTCTCACTCATTTGTCTACCATCCTACCCTTGCTTTCTACAGTGCCACACCACCCTACATCTCATTCTTCTACCACCCTACTCATGCCTTCTACAGTGCTGCACAGCCCTACATCTCCTCACTCGTCTGTCTTCCACCCTACTCTTGCTTTCTACAGTTCCACACCACCCTACAGCTCCTCTCTCGTTTACCACCCTACCTACCCATGCCCTCTACAGTGCTGCACAGCCCTACATCTCATTTGTCTGTCTTTCGCCCTACTCTTGCTTTCTACAGTGCCACACCACCCTACATCTCTCGTTTACCACCCTACCCATGCCCTCTACAGTGCTGCATTTTCACCCTACTCTTGCTTTCTACAGTGCCACACCACCCTACATCTCTCGTTTACCACCCTACCCATGCCCTCTACAGTGCTGCACAGCCCTACATCTCCTCACTCGTCTGTCTTCCACCCTACCCTTGCTTTCTACAGTGCTGTACCGCTCTTCATCTCCGTCTTCATCTGTCTAGATCCTTCCTGTGCTCCCCACAGTGCTGCACCTGTCTTCATGTCCTCTCTCATCTGTCTACCACCTCCCTGTCCTCTACATTCTGATATTGATCTAAGACTAACATCCTTTATAATATGAACCTCTCTGCTGCCTCCAATACTTAGCTTGTGCTGCACCTGTTCTCTGGAATGCACTTCTGCAGAAAATCCAGTTAATTCCTAATATCCACAGTTTTAAGTGTGGCCTAAAATCACACCTTTATAGACAGGTCTATCATATCGCCTCACTAATATAAATTTAGCTCTCCTTTCCTACTTTTTCCTCAGAATCTAACCCCTCTTAATTGTTTCGAGACCCTCCATATACTCGGTAAACCTTTTATATCTGGACATATGCAGACTCTGGCTGGTGACCGTTTCAGTCAGATTTATGTGTATAGCGTTACTCAGTATAAAGATGGCCGGACCGCACAATACAAGCGCTTATTAGCTTAGTGTCCTCTTTATTTCCTTACTAGCTGAAGAACCTGGCGCTGCCCGGGCATAGTAACTAACTACGGTTAGATATATATATATATATATATATATATATATATATATATATATAGTGTGTGTGGAGCCCCGCCCACTCCGCATAGCCACATTTACTATAATCCACTCTTAATTGTCTGACCAAGAAGAGTAGAGACCACTCCTCTCTGCTTCACACCTGACTGCACTTAGTTGTACATATATTGCAGAGCACAAGTCTGCATAAAGACTTCAGTCTGCAGTGTGATTTCTAGAAGTGTGTTCTAGAAGTGTGAAGATTAATTTAAGAATTAAAACCAGAATTGAACCAGAAGGGAACTGAAGGTAACTGTACACAGTCACTGTAAACAATGTTTCTGTTTGTTTTCACCCCTATAATCCTTCACCTTCTGCTAATTCCCCTAATCCCTACTCCTAGTAAGGAACTGTTCATCTCTTCTTCAATCCTCCCCATCCAACTCACCTCCGCCTCAAAACTGTTCCTTAACATACAATCCTCTGTCTCCAAACACAGACAGCCCCCTCATTCCCTCTCCTGCTCCCACCTGCTAACACTTTCTCTGCTCCTTCTCACTGCTGGTGATATCTCCCCAAATCCTGGTCCTCCTCACCACATTCCCACAGTCATTTCTACCTCCCATCCACACTCTATCACAACCTTCCGTAACCTCTCCAACCTTATACCGATTCACCCAGCCCCCGCTTCCCCAGTCCCACTAACAGGAGCTCTGTGGAACGCTCGCTCTGTCTGCAACAAGCTTTCCTACATCCATGATCTTTTTGTTACTACCAAACTTTCCTTCCTCGCCATCACCGAAACCTGGCTCACCCCTTCTGACACAGCCTCTCCTGCTGCACTTTCATATGGTGGCTTCCACCTTTCTCACACCCCCCGCCCCAGCAGCAATCATGGCGGAGGAGTTGGTTTTCTCCAGTCAGATACCTGCTCCTTCACCCCAATCCCACTACCACCCTCTGTTACCCTCCCTTCCTTTGAGGTGCACTCTGTGCGCATCTACTCCCCCTCCAACTGGCTGTCATCTACCGCCCCCCAGGGCCAGCCACCACCTTCTTTGACCACTTCACCACCTGGTTACTTCATTTCCTTTCCGCGGACATCCCTACTATCATCATGGGCGACTTCAACATCCCCATTGACACTTCCCTCTCAGCTGCCACTAAACTCCTATCTCTCACTTCCTCCTTCGGCCTCACTCAATGGTCTTCTACAGCCACCCACAAAGATGGCCACACACTGGACCTCATCTTCACCCGCCTCTGCTCCCTATCTAACCTCTCTAACTCACCTCTTCCTCTCTCTGACCACAACCTTCTCACATTCTCTTCCCTCTTCACTCCATGTCTACAATCCCCACCCCACAAACTCTCACACCCTCGCAGAAATCTTAAACACCTTGACCTACACTCATTCTCTGAATCCCTTCTCCCTCTCACAGATATAAGTTCCTTACACAATGCGGATGACGCTGCCGCTCTAAATAACACCACAATAGCTGTAGCTTTGGAATCCGCTGCACCACTTACACATACCAAAGCTCGCAAAATCAACAGACAGCCCTGGCACACCAGCTTGACCAAAGAGCTGAGGCGAGCTTCCAGGGCTGCTGAGCGCAGATGGAAAAGATCCCACTCCAACGAGCACTTCATCGCATTCAAACAGTCCCTCACTACTTTCAAGACCACACTCGCCACAGCTAAACAAACCTACTTCTCATCTCTCATATCCTCCCTGTCTCACAACCCTAAACAGTTATTCAACACCTTCAATTCTCTCCTCCGCCCCCAGCACCTCCTCCCTCCCCACTCATCTCAGCTGAAGACTTTGCCTCATTTTTCAAGCAGAAGATTGATAACATCAGAGAAAGTTTTGGTCAACAACCCCCAGAACTCTTCCTCCCGACTTCCCAGCCCTCCACCTTCAAAACCAACTTCTCCACCATTACAGAAGATCGACTCTCCACTCTAGTCTCAAGATCACATCTCACCACCTGTGCACTCGACCCGATCCCATCCCACTTCATACCAAACCTCACCACAGTCTTCAACCCAACCCTAACCCATCTCTTCAACCTATCACTAACAACTGGTGTTTTCCCCTCAAGCTTTAAACATGCCTCCATCACACCTATCCTCAAAACACGTCTACCTTGAACTGTCCTCCCATCTCTCTTCTTGCTCCCTCTTCGACCGCTTACAATCTGGCTTCCGGTCACACCACTCCACTGAAACTGCCCTTACTAAGGTCACCAATGACCTCTTAACCGCCAAGAGCAAGCGACACTACTGTCCTCCTCCTCCTGGACCTGTTGGCTGCCTTTGACACAGTGGACCATTCCCTATTATTACAGACCCTCTCATCCCTCGGCATCACAGACTTGGCCCTATCCTGGATCTCATCATACCTAACAGACCGGACATTCAGCGTCTCCCACTCACACACCACCTCCTCACCTCGCCCCCTATCTGTCGGAGTCCCACAAGGTTCAGTCCTTGGGCCCCTGCTGTTCTCTATTTACACCTTTGGCCTGGGACAGCTCATAGAATCTCATGGCTTTCAGTATCATCTCTACGCTGATGACACACAGATCTACATCTCTGGACCAGATATCACCTCCCTAATAACCAGAATCCCTCAATGTCTGTCCACTATTTCATCCTTCTTCTCCGCTAGATTTCTGAAACTCAACATGGACAAAACAAAATTCATCATCTTTCCCCCATCTCACGTGACCCCCCCTACGAACCTATCAATTACAGTAAATGACTGCCCACTCTCCCCAGTCCCACAAGCTCGCTGCCTCGGAGTAATCCTTGATGCTAATCTCTCCTTCAAACCAGATATCCAAGCCCTTTCCACTTCCTGCCGACTTCAACTCAAAAATATTTCACGAATCCGTTCATTCCTCACCCAAGAATCTGCAAAAACCCTAGTCCATGCCCTCATCATCTCTCGCCTTGACTACTGCAACCTCCTGCTCTGTGGCCTCCCCTCAAACACTCTCGCACCCCTCCAATCTATTCTAAACTCTGCTGCCCGACTAATCCACCTGTCCCCCCGCTATTCCCCAGCATCTCCCCTCTGTCAATCCCTTCACTGGCTCCCAATTGCCCAGAGACTCCATTACAAAACCCTAACCATGACATACAAAGCCATCCACAACCTGTCTCCTCCATACATCTGTGACCTCGTCTCCCGGTTCTTTCCTGCACGCAACCTCCGATCCTCACAAGATCTCCTTCTCTACTCCCCTCTTATCTCCTCTTCCCACAATCGCATACAAGATTTCTCTCGCGCATCACCCCTACTCTGGAACTCTCTACCACAACACATCAGACTCTCACCTACCATCGAAACCTTCAAAAAGAGCCTGAAGACCCACCTCTTCCGACAAGCCTACAACCTGCAGTAACCACCGATCGACCAAACCGCTGCACGAACAGCTCTACCTTCGCCTACTGTATTATCACCCATCCCTTGTAGCTTGTGAGCCCTCGCGGGCAGGGTCCTCTCTCCTCCTGTACCAGTTATGATTTGTATTGTTTAAGATTATTGTACTTGTTTTTATGTATACCCCTCCTTACATGTAAAGCGCCATGGAATAAATGGCGCTATAACAATAAAAAATAATAATAAATAATATTCCACATTATCCCGTCAGCCAGAGCCACCGGACTACTACCCCTAATATCCCACATCATCCCGTCAGCCAGATCCACCGGACTACTACCCCTAATATCCCACATCATCCCATCAGCCAGATCCACCGGACAACTACCCCTAATATCCCACATCATCCCATCAGCCAGAGCCACCGGACTACTACCCCTAATATCCCACATCATCCCATCAGCCAGATCCACCGGACAACTACCCCTAATATCCCACATCATCCCATCAGCCAGAGCCACCGGACTACTACCCCTAATATCCCACATCATCCCATCAGCCAGATCCACCGGACAACTACCCCTAATATCCCACATCATCCCATCAGCCAGAGCCACCGGACTACTACCCCTAATATCCCACATCATCCCGTCAGCCTGGGGTCAGAACCACAGAGCTGGGTGGATTTGCCCTAACTTCCATACCGGGAATCGCTTTAAGCGAGGCCTAGGGTCAAAATCAAAGCCCTGGATGGATTTGCTCTGACTTCCATACCAATGATCCCATTAAGAGGGAAGATGTGCCTATGAGATGGAGGATGTGTGATGGGGATATAGGCACGGGGGGGGGGGGGGGGATTCATTGCTGTCATGTACTCACTGCTTTCTGGGGGACAGACGATGGCTGGGAGCTTATGTTCCATAGGAAGCTAGATTTCTCCCACCACGTCAATGTCTGCTGAGGTTTTGTCAAGTGGGAAAACTTGCGCATAGCAACCAATCACAACTCAGCTTCTTTTAACCAGCTCTGGTGAAATGAGAGATGCTTGGTGATTGGTTGCAAGGAAAACTGTTGCTCATTGCAACCAATCACAACTCGGCTTTGAACAGCTCTGGTGAAATGAAAGATGCTTTGTGATTGGTTGGTGATACACACACATTCTCTTTTATATATAGAGATAGATGGTAAGCTCTTGGGAGCGGCACCCTGGCTCCTCCTGTCATATGTTAAGAAGCGACACCCTTGATGATCAAGGAGTTAAGAAAAAGAAATGGCAAAGAAACACATGCACCACTTTTTTTTTTTTTTTTTTTTTGCTTAATCAGAATAAATTTAGTTTGGTAAATTTCCCCTAATATTGATGTCCTGTCCTTTCACGATATGGATGTCCTCCTCTCCTTTCATGACATGGAAGACCCCTCCTTTTCTACAGTGCTTTCAGAACCCCGTTATCGGGAGCGGTCGGGGTCCTGACTGATTCATAAATCATCTTAGGATAGGTGATAACTTGTGTGTTTATCGTTCATTTGACGTGTGGTTGTCTCTAATGTCCCCGTCTTCTCTTCCAGGTGTTGATGATCATTCTAGTAAGATCTTGGACTTTTCTCTGTAATTGTCGCTGTCTGAGAAGCACTGCACTCTGAGGAGCGGAGTCCTATTCTTTCTGCACTCTTTATGGTGTCTTTATCACTCTTTTTTGTCTAACTTGTTTTTCAAGACCACCATGAGCTCTGTAAGTATTATCGTGCGTGTCCTAGTGAAATATATGTATTTTAACACAGACAGCTGTATCTATAGGTAGTGTATCATGTGAAACCCTCGACTATAGAAACAACTAAGCCTGTATATAATTGGCAGTGTATAGTAATTGTGGTTGGCCTTGAAGTGGTGGAGGAGCTTGTGCACGTGAGGTTTCCTGCCCTTGTGCTCCCTCCAGGTCTCATATTTGATGCGGCTTTTCCCTTGTGCTTATAAGAAAGGGTAAAATATGGTATTGCTTCCCACTACGTAACTTATCGAAAATCCATATGGGGAGTCCCTCTTTACTTTGATGCTCTCCACCATGCCTTGGAACTTTTTTCATTGTAGAAAAAGATTGTCATAGAGGTTATCTGAAACTGTACGGAGACTGTGTTCTCCATGCTCTTGGTAAATGGGCAAAATGAGAGCGTGATTGCATCTTGAGATGTTATTCTATTCAACTCTTTCATTTTGCTTTACCCCCCCTTCATTTTTTTTTTTTTTCTTAGGGTCAGAGAAAACGTAAAGCACCAGCGGTGGGTAAGTCACGATTGTCGCAGAGAAGGAGGAGAGGCGCAAGTACGACCAGCTCAATGGCAGCGGAGACTGATCCCATCGAAGTAGAGGAAGGCGGTACATCCAGCTTACTAATCTCACATTTCTTATGTTTTCTTCACATTTGATCAGTCTTATGTCGTTATAATGCTCAAGTTGCTGTGGTAGCCTTTTCAGGAAACTTAAGTTATGTGTTTTCCAGGCAGGAAAAGTGGAACTTTTGTATTAAGGCCCAATATAGTTTTAGTAGAAAATGTGATTAAAGAGTTTATCTAGGACTTTGGGGTTTTGTCCCACCTCCCATATGGGGCTAAGAACTTACCCTGTAACGTTCTCTCCCAGCGCAGAACAGTCACAGACCGCTCCTGACGGTCAATTCTGCTGCTTACGGTTAATTCACGTCTACAGAACAGCTACTTCACTTCCACTCTGCTCTGTCATCCGGGCATCACTTCTAACGTCATGCTGATTGACAATTGGCTCCCCTCAGTTAGGCAGCAAGTAGCTGGCTGTCAGTCAGCATGATGCTAGCAGTGACGCCTGTCAACACAGCATAAGAGGAAGAGCTGCTCTGTTGACAGGTCAAAGGAAGCCAGAGAATCGCTGCCTGAGCCAGGAGAGATCATTGCAGGGCAGAACAGGCAGGTATTTAGCAACAACTTGCTGGTAAGTTCTTAGCCTCGTAGGAAAGAAAAAGTGCCCAAGAACCCCCTTTAAAATGTGAGAAAAACCCTCAGACTTCAGCTATAGACTTTGCTAACGATGATGCAGTTGTCGTGTACCTAGCCCTACAAACCAGTCTATTTCCAGGCACTCATTAGTTATTCCATAAGCTCATTTTTTAAAAAGTCTTAGGTTGTGTTTTTTTTTTTTTTTTTTTTTTTTTTTTTTTTCTCCATAATTTTTTTTTTTTTTTTTGTTTTAAAGCTTGGATGATAATGCAGAAATTAGTCTACATAGTCTTTTCTGGCAGTCCAAAATCTCTAGTGCATGGCAACGTCTCGTGAAATAACTCACCTGAGTACACTTTAAAGACTTTGCCACAAACCTTTGAGTTATGAAAAGTGCGGATATTTGATTTTAGACAAGATAATTTATCTCTTTGAACAGGAGAAGACGTCGTCGATCTGACATGTGAATCGTCTTTCGAACCAGTGGTTGTCGACCTGACGCACAATGTCGACCAAACGCTCAATGACTCGGTGGTGGTAAGTGCTCCCTTACTCACAAATACGCTGTATGGGCTAATTCTCACCTCCATTGTTAAGTTTCATCTTTATTGCAGGGTTTTTGTGACCCAGAGTCTCCTCTTCTTAGGAATAGTCGCCATATGAACAAAACTATTGTGCCCCCTCCACATTACTCCTACAGGAGCTTTTGTCATCCCATTCTAAACTACTGTGGGAATTTTTGCCCCTTTATCCAGAAGAATATTTGTGAGGATGGGCTCACAATCTCCATTCTACTTCTTCCCAAAGGTGTTGTATTGGGCTGAGGTCTGGTTTCTGTGTCGCCGGTCATTTTCCTGCCATGTCAGTATGGATCTTGTGCACTGGGCACCTTCATGGGAAATTGAGCTGTGCCTTCCCCAAACTGTTCCCACAAAGCTGGAGGCTACAATTTTCCGCAATGTCTTATATTGAAGTACTAAGATTTCCCCCATAGTATTATCCTCCACCACCAAACTGTACAGCGGGGACAGAGCAGTCAGGAGGGTAACGATCTCGTATTCACCAATTCCAGACACTCGACAGCTAGAAAGCTCCTGGCAAGGGCACAATTTGTGTGAGTGTTGGTGACATTTCTGCCCTCTGCTCCTACGCACTCGGGGCCCCCCCCCCCCCCCGCTCTGTAACATTACGGGGTTTCCACTTGGTGGCTGAGTTGCTGCGGTCCCTTACACTTCTATATAATATCACTGACAGGTGATGGGGAATATTTAGGAGGAAGAAATTTCTTATCAGACTTGTTACACGACTGCACTGAGATCAGTACGCTCTGACGACCAGCCATTCCTTCATGTTACTAAAGGCAGAGGGCATGACGGGAGGACGGATGTTATACACAGGGAGGGGGTCGCGAGAGGCTGGATGTTATACTCCAAGAGGGGATGGTGGGATGGGGCTGGATGTTGTACACTGGGAGGAAAAGGGGCCGGATATTATACACTGGTGGGGGCGTGAGAGGTCAGGCGTTATACACTGGGTGGGCCGAGGCACCGGATGTTATGCCCTTGGGGGACAAGGGTCAATGCTCTAAACACCGGAGGGAGGTGCGAGGGACCATATGTTGTACACAGCGTGGGGCTGGATATTATACCATGGGGGTGGGGGGGGAAGGGTCCAGATCAGAGGCGTAGCTAGGGTTTTGGTTTGGTGGGGGGGGGGCGAAACTACTGAGTGGACCCCTAACTAGGTAACTTGGATTACAACTCGGTGACGCCCCTAATAGTGGCTGTAGGAGATGACTGCGCTGTTACTAAAAATAATCCCTATATAAAGACCAATATTGATATTACTGCCATATGGTCAGTGGTAAATACCAGTCCTACAAAAAATGTGATTACTGCACAGTTATAGTTGGTGACTTACCGCTGACTATCTTTCTGATGGAATCGCTCACTTTTCACGTCTTTTCCATCTGGCCCAGACCGACATGACAACATCTCCAGCCAGGACTCGGCTGCAGAGAATACAACAGACACGTTTCACTTCTCATATTCCAGCTCCATCACCATGTATCCCCAACCTGCACAAACCTCTCATCCTACTGATACCCCAATGCTGAGCTGCTGCTGCCATGTGTCTTTTACTGCACCTGATACCCCAATACTGAGCCGCTGCTGCCGTATGTGTCTTTTTTACTGCACCTAATACCCCCTATACACACACAGCTCCACTCTGCTCCCCCTATACACACACGGCTCGGCTCTGTACACCTTGTACACAGGCAGCTCTGCTCCGTACACCTTGTACACACGCGGCTGTGCTCCGTACACGCTGTACACACGTGGCTCCGCTCCGTACACCTTGTACACACCTGTCTCCGCTCCGCACACCCCGTACACACGCGGCTCCGCTCCATACACCTCGTACACATACGACTCCACTCCACACACGGCTCCGCTCCGTACACCCTGTACACAAATGGCTCCGCTCACCCCATACACGTGGCTCAGCTCCTCCGTACACCTCATACATGCATATCTCTGCTCCGTACACCTTCTACACACATGGCTTCGCTCTGTACACCTCGTACACACACACGGCTCTGCTACATTCACCCTGTAAACCCCTCCTGACCTCACACAGAAACTTCACCTCATCCAGCACCATGAGAACCAGCACAGCAGAGTCCTGCAGCCACTGAAGCCCCTGATCATGTGACCTCTGACTCAGCCCCTCCTGTGACCTCCTCACAGGTCCTTTGCACACAGAAAAGCCCAGGACGACATTGCTGGCTGTGAGGTGGGGGGCCCACTGCTGGCATCGGGGCCCCCCATCGCCTTCTCAGGAGCCCATAGCGGCCGGGAGGCAGAGTAGGGAGATCGATTCTCCCTGCTCTGCTGCAGAATGTAACTGTATGGGCGCGCTGTACACGCAATACAGTAACAGTAGTGTAGCTCTGGTTGGCCCCCTCAGAGCGCGGGGCCCATGGCCACCGCCCCCTCTGTCCCCCGGTAGCTACGCTACTGGTCCAGATGTTATACATCTGAGGGGGCACGAGAGTCCAGATGTTGTACGCCGTGAAGGGCTGGATTCTATACACCGGAGGGGGCACTAGGGGCTGCGTGTTATACACTGAATGAACTTTTGTCCATGTATTGTATAAGGGTTAATTTTGTGACACTGAACCTGAAGTCATGATGTAAATTGTGGCCGTCATACAGACTAGAATCTACCAGCCTGTACCCGTGCCATAGTGGGCGGTCAGTGGCGGATTCCTCTCCGGCAGCTATACTGACAGTGCGATGAGCTGCAGATGTCTATTAATTGTTTTGAAAATAAGTTCATATTTATGGCTAATGTAACTTTTTTGTTTGTTTGTTTTCCTTTGACGTTTATCTTCTGAACATGTGAGCAGATTGTTGCAGGTGAGATGATTTCTTGTTCCACATATTATATTAATAGGAGGAATTGCATAATTTGTGTTGGTCATGAGAAGAAAATAAATACACCCTTTTTGGTTGCTCTAGTTTTACATATAAGAAGTCTTTAAAAGGTCATATTATCAGTTTATCGCAGCCTCAGTTAAACAACACATGACAAAATTTCACCGGGCTATCATTCAGTTTTTCAAAACCTGGCGATATACGAGCTGTGGCGCCGAATCTGCAGCAGAATTCTCAGGTTTCTGCAGCGGATTAGCAGTTTGCATTACCCCAGATCCACTTGTGGATTAGTCTCTTATAATGGGGCTTGGCTTATCCATGTGCCACTCACTGCTATGATTTTCGGGTCTTCTTTGACCCCCCTTTACAACAAGTGCTGTACTTGTACGTTAATCGTCAGCAGCAGGTTTATTGAGCAGGCTCAGAAGCTGAGCCTGCCACAATCCGAGCAGATGACGCCTGCGTTTTTCGGTCATCATTTGCCTCTTAAGGCTATGTGCACATGTTGCGGATTCTGCTGCGTTTTTGGCCCTGCGGAAACGCGGCAGTTCCGCAGACATGGTACAGTACCATGTTAGCCTATGGCATTTCAAATCCGCTGTGCTCACACTACATTTTTTTTCCATGCGGTTTTGCTGCGGTTTACAAACCGCAGAATGTCAATTGTTTGTGCGGATTCCGCAGTGGTTTCACACCTTTAATATAGTAGAGGTGTGAAACCGCAGGGCTAATCCGCAGGAAAACCGCAGGTCACTTTACCTGCGGATCCGCGCTGAAAAACCCGCAGGTGAATCCGCAGCGTGTGCACATAGCCTAACAGTCACAGGTGGAGTGGAGCACTGCCTGCTGTTAACCTGTTAGATGCTGCTGTCAATCTCTGACAGCAGCATTAACAGCGCCAGTCAGCCCCCCATGATTTCTTTGTGGGCTGCTAGAGGGTTTGTAGGTTTTTTATTTATTTTTTTTATTTTTATTTTTTATTTTTTTTACAAATTCCTGGATTTTTTTTTCACCACTTAAACGGGTATTCCCATCTCCAAGAGCCTATCTCAATATGTAGAAGGTATAATAATATCAAATGCCTCCAATTAGAAATTTAGTATAGTTCTTCTGATTCACTATGTTGCTTACCCCATGTGCAGGGCATTGCAGCAGCTTGTGTATCCATGGTTACGACCACTAACAACTAACTTGTTATATGAGAGGCTGTAACCCTGGATACCTAAGTTACCTCAGTGGTCTGCATATTTCCTAATATTATTGCCACATCCTCTACATATTGGAGTAGGATCTTGGAGATGGGAGTACCCCTTTTTTAAATTAAAAAAAAAAAAACAAAACCTGTGCAAGTTTAGTATCACTGAAATCGTACAGATCTGGAGAATCATATTGGTGATTTTTACAGCACAATGAGCACCAATAAGTTCAAATCCCCCCCCCCCAAAAAAAAAGAGAAAAATTCTGGAATTTTTTTCCTCAATTTTTAAAGCAATTTGAATTTTCCAGGTTTTTTTTCAGTATGTTGCATGGTAAAATTGATGGTGTCATTCAAAAGTACAACTCGTTCCTCAAAATAATAAGACTTGTGTGGATGGAAAATTAAAAAGTTTTGGCTCTTGGAAGAAGACAAGGAGAAAGCAAAAGCCCAAAGAGCTAAATTGATTAGTCTTTAAAGGGTATATCCGGAACTTTCTGAAAAACACAATCTACCTAAGCACTAACAGGCAGTTTCCATTTATCTGCCTGTTGTGCACGGCGCCGTTCTTTCCCGGCACAAAGCGGTCTGTGACCGCTCCTGCCAGCGATTCAGCTGCCTTTGCTGACTTCATGTCGACAGAGCAGAGGTTCTTTTTCCGCTCCGCTCTGTTGACAGGGCGGCATTCCAGCGTCATTCTGATCGGCAGCCGGATTCCCGCTGCCTAACTGGAGGAGCCGGTTGTCAATCAAAATGACGTTTGAAGTCACTCCACTTTTACAGAGTGTAGTGGAAAAGAAGCCTACACTCTGTCGACGTGATGTCAGCAGAGGCAGCTGAACCGCTGGCAGGAGCGGTCTGTGACTGCTCTGTGCCGGGGAAGAATGGCTCCATTTACAACAGGCAGGTAAGTAGCAACTACCTGCCTGTTATTACCCAGGCACATTTGTTTTTGTTTTTCAGAAAACCTTGGACATACCCTTTATCTTATTCAGGCCTATGTTATATTTGGTGATCTTACTAGGCTCTGATGGGCTGACAGATGGGACCCTTCCCTGTTTGTCAAGCATCTTAGATCCTGTTGACAGCAGTATCTAATGGTTTTTTTTTTTTCCCCAAGAGAAGAATGATACCATGAATCTAATGAGATTTCTGTAATCCAGAGCACTCAAGTCATCGGAGGAGGAACGCCGGCCGTACCACCACCCAGACCACCAGCTGTATATTAAGCAGCGATGACGAGGATACAAGAGACAATGATATATTGGCAAGCAGATCCAGCAATCTCCCTCCTACAATGCATACCAGCTCAAGGTATAATCTCTTGATATTATGTCCTAGATGCTGTATATGGCGCAATGTTATACTTCTCCCACCCAGCTAATAAAAAAAAATCATCCTCTACTTTGTTCAGAAAAAAAAAGTAAAGTTAACTTAAGTTGATAAAATATACAGAAACGTTGTAATTATGTTACTTTGAGTTATGTTCTGTATTACATTCTATAGCTGAATCCACAATTCTGCCAGGTAGTTAAAGCAAAACTTTAGGAAAGGGGAAATGCAGTCACAAGACGTTATTACTAGTGATAAGTGAGCGTGCTCAGATAAGGTGTTATGCGAGCACACTCGTGTCCAAATCAAGTATTTTCGGCGTGCTCGAAAAAATGCTTGTACCCACAGCTGTTTGACAGACCTAACACAATCAGGGATTTCCTAACAGACAATCCCTTGTGTTGCGGCTGTCGAACAGCCGATATGACTCGAGCATATTTTTCGAATTTGCCTATAATACTTGATTAGGACACGAGTGTGCTCGGATAACACCTTATCCGAGCACGCTCACTTATCACTAGATATGACCTATCCACACGAAAGGTGCTTGAGCTTGATGGTGCCTTCTCCACCGCTAATCAGTTCATTCTCTGTGAGTGGCGGAGAAAGCCATCTACCTATACTTGATTTCACTTTTTCAAGCGCCTTTGGTCAGTACTTCTCACAGGACACATGACTAATTTTCTCAGGCAGACGACCCCATTATGCCGGCAACACATGGCCTTTACCACATTAACACATTGATCCCTACTGTGTGGAATGATGCAATTTTTCTCCCGTTCTAAAAAACGGACACACAGCGTACAGCGGAGGGATCCCTCAGTAATGAATGGGGTCCCTCTGCTTCTGGTGATTACTGTTATGAAATTGGGCTGAGCTTTCCAAAGAAGAGAAGCAGCACAGGAGAAGTCATAGATACCGACATGTTAGGTGATTAATGGGGTTGTCCAAGAGTATGATATTGATAATCGATCCTTTGGATGCTTTATTAATATCAGATCTGCAGTGTTTTGATGCCCTGTAGCCCCACCACCAACAAGCCACCGTGCATAATGGCCATTCTCTGCTACTTCAGCTTGTTGCCTTTTGAGGCAAGTGAGAGCTGAGATGCCGTAGCTGGGAACGGCCACTATGCTGAGCTGTTATGGATCAATACACCTGCAAACAACTGATCGCTGGGTGTGCATGATGTCGGATCGCCACCGATTCTGCATCCTCAAGAAGACCCGGGCAATGGTGGGACAGCAGGCAATCTTTAGTATGGACTACCAGTTGTGGGAATGTTGTGACACGCATATTTTGATCTAGTTTAGAGACCTGTTTTTTCTTTTTTTCTCTACAGACTGTCTGGAAGCGTGACTTGTCCAATTTGCATGGATGGTTACTCAGAGGTGCGTTTTGCTATTTAAAGCATTGTCTTACTCCAATCTGATGTGTTCGGCATGACTAAAATTATTGGTGATAACCTCCTTCCCATGATGCACCTCTGTAACCCCCCCCCCGGCCGGTAGTGTTGGTAGCATTGCAATGTAGTTTGCACAAAGTAAACTATGCGGATTCTGATGCATGTATGCTCCGTAATCCAGGTGGATAGCAAAACCAATAATATAATAGTACATATGAGAAAATAACAAAAATATAAACTATGTACATCCTGCCTGCACAACCATTTAAATGGAAGGCATGAGTCTATTCATGTGTGAAACAAGACCTGCAAAAGGGACCAGGATCATAAAGAACGCATAGATGGGGGGGGGGGGGAAAGGTGATACATCAGGCGTTTCGCCATTAGAAATGTGGCTTCATCAAAGGCAAGGTTGTATTCAAGTGTTCCATCTTTGTATGGTTATTAGTTTTACACTCTGCAATAAATATCTTAAGTAAACGCTATAAAGAATAATGGAGTTTAAGAGCATGCTCACGCTGAGCTTTTTTCAGGAGTTTTTGGAGCAGAAGCTTTCCTAACACTATAATCACAATTTTTATTTTTTTTTTGGGGGGGGGGGGGATGGAGGTTAAGGCTGGTTTCACACTTGCGTTTTTTTTTCCGGGATTTTAGCGCTTAAAAACGCATGCAATTTTTTTTCCCCTATACTTTGCATGGGATGCGCTTATGTGCGCATACACATGCGTTTGTATGCGTTTTTCCGCGCATGCGTTTTTTTGCGGTATGCGCTCGGGCGCACAAAATGCATCCTGTTGCATTTTTTGAGCGTCCGACTTGCCTCAAAAAAACGCATGCGCACGCAATGCGTTTTTTTACAGCAAGACACCCATTATAAGTCTATGGGTGCGCATTGGCATGCTTATGTATGCGTTTTTTTGCGCATGCGTTTTTTTTTTTTTACCATTAGTTGGACAATGGAATTTAGGGGTTTGGGTTAGAGTTAGGGTTAGTTAAGGGGGTTTAGGACTAGGGTTAGGGTTAGCTAGGGTTTAGGGTTAGGGTCAGGGTTAGGGTTAGTAAAGTCATGGTTTGGGTTAGTGTGAGGGGCCACCTAATGTTGGAAAAAAACGCAAACGCGGTAAAAACGCACTAAAACGCATACAAACGCATAAAAACGCTGCGTTTTTTTCATGCATGCTCATAAAAATGCTTGAAAAAAACGCAGCATTTGTATGCGTTTTTTCAATGCGTTTTTTTGCGGGGAAAACGCGCTGCAAAAAAAAGCAAGTGTGAAATTAGCCTAACCCTTCATGGACTTTGGAGAGTTTCTGCTTCAATAACTCCTGAAAAAAGTTCAATGTAAATAGACCCTAAAAGCGAATTCGGGTATAATGTGTTTTCCAACTCTGAAAAGTTTTTTTTTTTTTTTTTAATTTGCTGACTTTGTTTTTCCCCATCACTCAGTCACATGACTTTTTATAGCAAATTACAAATTTTGCAAGAATTATGTTTCAAAATACAATGATGGAACAGCAAAAATTGTTGTATCATCTGGAGTTGTCGCATCATGGCATCACACCCATAGTGTTTTTATATTTTAGTGATTTAAAAATTGTGGGGGAAAAAAAATAATTTTCTGAGTCCCGTATTATTTTAACTTTATCGATCACTCATGACGTCCACACGAGAAAGGGGATCCGCCCTTCAAGGACAGGAAACCTACAGGCTAAAAAGGTGGCACCTCTACCATTCATCAGTTGGTTTCCTGTTCTTGACAGGGAAACCTCTTACAGGCGTACCTGAAGACTTAAGATGAGCTCGGCCGGTCGACTCAGGCAGTGGTATGTTCCCTGCCTTGGATGGCTTGGAGTTCCTGGAAGGGGCACAGTGGGTCTGTGAGGACTTTGACAGTTGTGTTCGAGAGCATCCTGGGCAATGATGGCCTGCTCTGGCATGGCTCATTGGGTGCTGGCACGCTCCAGGAGGTGAGGTGGACACTCTTGCAGGCATGTTCAGGTCTGAAAGCGTGCCTGACCGATGCACGCAGGAGAAAGGTCAGGTGACGCGCACACCATAGGTCGTGACCGGAAGTGTGCAGGAGCCTGATGACCCGGAACTTCCGGGGGGTACTGGAGGGGGATGGCAATAGTGCTGCTCAGAGATTTTAAGTGGGGCAGGAGCATGATTAGGAGCTTCCATGCTCGTTGTCGCCTCCAGGATAATGGATGTCACCGAGCAGCAAGCCTGATGGTAAGCCCCAGAAGCAGGCAGAATAGTGGCGGCTGTGTAAGTGAGAGAGGAGTTCTGGAAAGAGTAGTAGATCCAGTCACAGGAGTTCCAGCAAAGTGGACATGTCTTCTACCTATGGTCTTTCGGCTGAGATGTGGGATTAGATTATAAAACCCCCTTCAGCGTGCAGCTGTAACAGAACACCTAGCTCAGCAGGGGGGCGGCAAGCTTCAAAAGGCTGTGATTGACATCTCACAACTTGAGCCAGCTCAGAGCAGGACAAAGGCTTGCTTGCAATATAAAGTCATGCTGAAGCTGCGAAGGAACATTCTAGTAACATAATTCCATAAGCAGTTATAAAGATATTATACATCCTTGCCATACTTTTCAGTTTAGAGCTTTCCCATTTGGATTGCGCCTCATGTCTTCAAGTAGATTGCAGAGGTGATGGACCAGCTCTGGGAGATGGATTTATTGATTATCCCATATTTGGATGACTGGATGACTTCCTGGTTGTGGAAGGTAATCCGGCCCAGTATTGCGCTAGTCAGATAGAGGGGGTGATGTCCACCTTTTTGGAAGGCATAAGCTGACTATTGAACCTTAAAAAGTCAAAAGTAGAGCTCATAAAGACAAGAATTTTTGGGGAATCTGCTGGACTCGGGTGTAGGACCGTCATTTCCAGGGCAATAAAATAGAAAAGATCCAAAGCCAGGTGTTAAGGACCCTGGAATTCCCCACCGTGTCCCTTATAAGCTCTATGTCCCTCTTAGGTTCTCTAACAGTGTACATTACAGCTGTCCTGTGGGCCCAGTTCCATTCTAGAGCCTTGCAGTGGGATGTGTTAGGAAATTACATTTCTCTTAAAGGACACTTGGAAGGGTAAACGACATTGTCCTGGCATCAAAGTCCCACCTTTGGTGGCTGGATGTCGCTAATCTGACCAGGAGAGTTCCCTGGGTGGATAAAGTTACACATATGGTCACTACAGATGCAATTCTCAAAGGCTGGGGGGCTCAGCTAGAGGATAAAGTAATCCAAGGAGGTTTGGACAGGGGAAATGGCATTTTCCTTGAACTTGAAGGCATTACTTGAAGTTGAATTGGGAGTAAGATGACTCCTTGTATCCCTATAGGGCAAACCAGGGCAATTTGACTGAGACAGCCGAGGGACTGGATAACATAGGTCCACGGGCTGCACCGTGCCTGTCCGCTCGTTGTCTCCATCTGCGCTCATGTGCTGACTTCATTTGTGGAGGAGGGGCCTCCGGCCATTTCGTCACCATTAAGCTTGTGAAACGGTTGACGCGATGACGTAATTTAATTGCGTCAGCTGTGTGCTGCAGAGAGTCAGCACATCGGAGGCAGGAAGATAAGCAGAGCTTCAGGGAATGGGATCGAGGTGAGTATGTGGTGTTTTTTTTTTTTCCTTGTGTATGGGATGTTTGGGTGGCCATGGGGAGGCTATGGGGGTGTCGTGCTGCACAAGGGCAGCCTATGGGGGTGTCGTGCTGCACATGGGGAGCCTATGGGGGTGTCGTGCTGCCGGGGACCTGGGGCAGATGCACGTACTGTAGCGGTGCCGGAGCATACACCGGTGAACCAATATGGCCGCTGCCCCGGAAATAGACTACTTCCGGGTCCCTGAGTCAGCGCGGTGCGCGCTCCCCCGGGTAAACTCTGTGCAGATGGGAGGATGTAACGTCATAAGCCGGGAAACTTAAAAGGGGCATTAGAAAATTCTCCTGGCTGGAAGAATAGCAACCAACAGCCCAGGCAGCAGCATCACCAACAGAAGGCCTGACCAGGCGAGACACCCGGTCTAGCAGTCACTCCACGCTGCACTGCAGATCCGCTGCTAGGAGCAAGTCACCATCCCTGGATCATCCTATACAAGATCAGATTCCACCTCCCGAACCGGTACCTGCGACCGCATCCATCTGGTGAGTGATCTTTGAGAATGTTCATCTTTGTAATAGGCTTCATTTCTCTTATTAGGGAAAGAAGGGGGAAAAGGAAGAACACGTAATGCCCCACTTGTAACAGAGCCTTACCAGAATCATGGGATAAGAAGCTCTGTGAATCTTGTATACAAGAAGTACTCTGCGAGGAAACCCCAGATTTCACCTCTGACCTTAGAGCTGTAATTAGATCAGAGGTTCAGAGTGCCCTTACATGTCTAAAACAGGGGGATAAAGTAAAAAAAGGACACCTTAGTAGGGTCCCAATTGGATCCCTCTACATCTGGAGAAATTAACTCATATATCGGACTCTTTCTCCTCATCCTCAGACGCGGAAACGGGGAGGGGGGCCTCATTGTTTTCCCCTAGACGAAGTAGATGCACTAGTCAAAGCTGTGAGATCTACCATGGGGGTGTCGGACCCTCGTCCTAATAGGTCAGTTGAGGACATAATGTTCAGGGGACTGGGCCAAAGGAAACGCAAAGTATTTCCGCTAAATGAAAATGTGCAGGGCTTGATCAAAAAGGAATGGGAGAAGCTGGACAGGAACAACTCCATGGTCACTTCTCTTAATAGGAAATATCTTTTCGAGGAGGAGGCGTCCACATCTTGGGACAAAGCCCCGAAACTAGATGTGGGCGTAACCAAGGCCTCCAAGAAAGTTCGCCCTTCCCTTTTGAGGACATGGGTACACTTAAGGACCCCTTGGATAAAAAAGCTGACACCTTCCTCAAGGGGGCCTGGGAATCAGCAGGGGGAAACCTTAGGCCAGCCATAGCGGCAACATGTACCTCCAGATCCCTAATGATATGGGTGGATCAACTTGAGAAACAGCTGAGGGAGGGCACACCTAGAGATAAGATTCTAGAATCTATCCCAGTGATCAGAGGAGCAGCAGCCTTCTTGGCGGACTCATCGGCTGATTCAGTCCGCTTGATGTCTAAAGCGGCAGCCCGGAGAGCACTAAGGCTCAAATGCTGGCCAGGAGACTTACAAGCTAAACTTAAATTGTGCTCAAACCCATGCGAGGGGAAAGTCTTATTTGGGGAGACACTGGATGATATCCTCCAGAAAGCGGGGGGATAAGAAAAAGGGCGGCACGGTGGCTCAGTGGTTAGCGCTGCACCCTTGCAGCGCTGGGGTCCTGGGTTCGAATCCCACCAAGGACAACATCTGAGTTTGTATGTTCTCCCCGTGTTTGCGTGGGTTTCCTCCGGGTACTCCGGTTTCCTCCCACATTCCAAAGACATACTGATAGGGAATTTAGATTGTGAGCCCCATCGGGGACAGTGATGATGATGTGTGCAAACTGTAAAGTGCTGCGGAATATGTTAGCGCTATATAAAAATAAAGATTTATTTAAAAATAAAGATTTATTTATTTATTTAACGATTAACCCTTTTCCTTCCGGCCTAGGGAAAAATCTCGAACAGCCCTTGGATATTAAATCTTAATTGAGTCGGCCCTACAGGTAGTCTGTCTGTCTGTCTGTCTGTCTGTCTCTGTCTCCTCAAAAATGTGTTAACTACACGAGAACAAAAATCTGTAGAATGTGAGGTCCTAAATCTAGTAGAAACTAATAGAAAAGGCATTCCTTCAGGAGATGGGCAAAGGGTTTTACTCCCCGCTATCTCTAGTGTCCAATCCGGATGACACTTATCGGACAATCATAAATTTACAGAAACTAAACAGATATGTGAAAAATTCAAAATGGAATTCATAAAATCTACCATCAAAATTTTATTCCCGAACGGTTTCATGACTGTATTAGATCTCAGCGACGCGTACTATCACGTCCCCATTGACAAAGACTCAAATTCCTGAAACTAGCAGTTTCCATAGGAGGGGAAATAAGGGAATTACAATACAGAGCCCTGCCTTTCGGAATATCTATAGCCAAACGTATGTTCGCAAAATTAGTAGCAGAGATGATGGCCCACCTAAGGAAGCAAGACATCCTAATACTCCCTTACTTGGATGATTTTTTAATAGCGGGTGACTCAGCCCAAGAATGCAAGGAGCAGAGGGACAGAGTGATGAACACCCTACAGAACCTCTGCTGGCTTCTAAACCTGAAAAAATCAAGGCTGGAGTCCAGCAGAGTGCAAGAATTCCTAGGGCTCACGTTGGACTCAAGCAAACAAGGGTGCCGCCTCCCAAGCCACAAAAAAAAGAAAAAATTACGCAGATAGTAGCAAAAGCCATACGAAACCTCTCCATGACTCTAAGGAAAGAAAGTGATGTCAGTGCTAGGTTCCCTTTCCGCCTGTTTATCGGCAGTCCAGTGGGCGCAACTACATACAAGGGATCTCCAGTGGGATATTTTAGCAAACCAATTGGCTTTAAGGGGTCACATAACCCTAGATTTGAGAACTATTCATTCCCTAGCCTGGTGGAGGGATACCGACAACCAATCCAAGGGGATCCCCTGGGTAACAAAAATATCACGCATAATCACCACAGATGCCAGTCCCATGGGATGGAGAGCACACTTGGGCAGCAGGGTTGCTCAGGGGGAATGGAGGTTTCCTCAAACCAGAAAGAACTTTGGGCAGTAGGTTACGCTCTATCACTCTTCCTACTTTCTCTACGGGGTCATCACGTCCGCATATTCGCAAGACAACCAAGTGACGGTGGCCTACATAAGCCAACAAGGGGGATCCAGGTCCCGAGCATTAATGGATGCCTCCTCCAAAATCAGCCAAGCAGAGGAAAATCTGCTATCCCTCTCCGCACTACGCATTCGGGGTACGGAGAACCAAAAAGCAGACTTTCTGAGCCGCAGTCAACTGAAGCAGGGTGAGAGGGTTCTATATATCAGTCCGTTTTTCTGCAGATTGTAAAGATGTGGGGAACCCCGGACATACAGTAGATCTGTTCACTGATTTCAAAAACAAAAAAGTGGAAGCATTCTGTTCTCTAGACCCCAAGGGGAATCCTCGGGCCCTGGATGCCTTTCTACTCATATGGACTCAGAACTTGACACATGCCTTTCCCCAGATCATCCTCATTCCTGCAGTCATAAGGAAAGTCAAGGAGGACAAAACAAGGATGATATTAATAGCCCCTTTCTGGCCAAAAAGTACTTGGTTCTCCTGGCTGAGGATGCTATCTATCACCGACCCATGGATCCTACCAGATCTTTCAGACCTACTGTCTCAGGGACAGGTATCACACCCTCGGCCAGTGAACCTCCATTTAACAGCATGGAATTTGAAAGGGCACTGCTGAGGGGAAAACTTAATCACTACACTACTAAAAAGTAGGAAACCTGTCACTACAAAGGCTTACGGAAAACCTGAAAAAAATTCCTGTCCACCTCCGGGGTAAGAGTCCAGGATAGGGTCCTGGTGACTAAAATTCTCGAATTTTTACTGAAAGGTCTAGAACAAGGCTTAGCAGTCAATACATTAAAGGTGCAGGTAGCGGCTTTAGGTGCTCTATATAACCATGATGTGGCAGGTAACCCATGGATAGCACGATTTATTAAAGCTGCAGCCAGGTCTAGACCGACAATTCGTCAATTACCATCGTGGGATCTGAATCCAATACTATCTGCACTAACAGGTCCCCTGTTCGAGCCTATTGATTCAGCCCCTCTAAAAATTTTATTGTTAAAAACCATTCTACTGTTACTCTAACACCAGCTCTTAGGGTAAGCGATATTCAGGCCCTATCTGCAGTACCATTATTTACAAAAATTCTGGACAATAGAGTAATCCTAAAGCCTGACCCGGCCTACTTACCTAAAGTAGCATAGTGTTTCCATAGGTCCCATGAAGTAGTCCTTCCTTCTGACTAAATCCTAGGAATAGGGGAGAGGAGAGATTTCACACCCTAGATGTGAAGAGATGCCTAGTTCAATACTTAGAGGCCACCAAAAGGTGTAGGAAGGAGGGCTCTCTTTGTGTGTTTCCAGGGGCCCAAGAAGGGACTCAAAACGTCCAAGAGTACCCTGGCAAGGTGGATAAGGGATGCGATTGCCCTGGCCTATTCATCCAGTGGGAACGCCATCCCGGACGGGTTGAGAGCCCATTCCACAAGAGCAATGGCAACCCCATGGGCTGAGAGATCTGAGCTGTCGATAGAACAAATCTGTAAGTCGGCCACCTGGTCATCTTTTTTTAAACACTATCGACTAGACCTACAGTTAGGTCCATATATATTTGGACAGAGACAACATTTTTCTCATTTTGGTTCTAGACATTACCACAATGAATTTTAAACAAAACAATTCAGATGCAGTTGAAGTTCAGACTTTCAGCTTTCATTTGAGGGTATCCACATTAAAATTGGATGAAAGGTTTAGGAGTTTCAGCTCCTTAACGTGTGCCACCCTGTTTTTAAAGGGACCAAAAGTAATTGGACAGATTAAATAATTGTAAATAAGTTCATTTCTCGTTCGCCTTATTGGGGGACACAGAGACCTTGGGGTGTATGCTGCTGCCACTAGGAGGCTGACACTATGCACAAAAAAAGATAGCTCCTCCTCCGCAGTGTACACCCCACCGACCGGCAGAGAATTCCTCAGTTTAGCTTAGTGTCAGTAGGAGGTGGACACGGGTCTTTTATTAGACCCATATCTACCTCGTCGTGCGTCGTTCCTTTTCAGGTTCTACGGAGGGATACAGAGTGAAAAGTCACATCTGTACTCTCACATGGAGTCTGCAAGTACGGCGTGTACTGCCACCCCGTATCCTTGCAGTTCTCCGCGGCAGGACCAGCCAGACGGACGCCGACACCAAGACGTGCCAGCGACTCCAGGGGTCCTTGTCGCCAGTCTCCCTCCCACTCGCCTACCAGAGCCTGTCGGTTGGATGAGACGCAAGACTTCTTCAGACAGGTAACGGATCGTGGATGGGTGAGTATTAGGCCCCGGCTTCATATTTATTTACCTGGCTGCCCATTCCCGACGGTCACCTCTTCAATGGTCACAGGGGTAGGCGCTGCGGTCGCTCGCAGTCGCCACAAGGCTATAGGCAGCTCAATGTTGCTGGGCATCCCCCCCTTCCCTCCCCCCTTTCTGGGTACAGGGAGCACAGGGTTTTTTCCCATTGGGAGCGACTTGCGACTGCGGCGTCCCACTTTTTCGGACCTCCGCGCCGACCCCCTGCTGACAGGCGGCCGCCGCAACTAATTTAGGCCCCGGCTTCAGTTCGGGCCTACCGCTGCGTCGCGGCCACGCCCCCTGCCCCTTTCTTCTAAGCGGGCTTCTCCCGCTCTTCCCGGGCCCTCCCACCGCCTGTCCTTCACCTGCCCAGCCTGTTATTGGCTAGAGGGCGGTGAATCGTTAACCCTGCGTGGTGCTCCGCCCTCCCTCCTCTCCTAAGGCGCGCTTTTTCTCAGGACGGCGCCATTTTCCCAGCCTGTTAGCCGGGCACCAGCTCCTCACTGGACAGCATCTTCTCCAGCTGGTTTTTTCAGGTGGTCTGTCGGCCGGATTTCGCTCTGACCTGCATCCACTGACAGGTCGCAGAGCATCGCTTCTGGGGACACCGGACCGTGAGTAGCTCTGCACTGCAGACTGACCCTTCTCCTCCCTCTGTCCCCCAACCTTCCGGCATTACCTCAGCTTTTCACTATGTCTAAGTCTGATCGTACCCGCTCTACCGCCCCCCCCTGCACTTTAGTCAAGTACTTTGCATGTTCTTCGTGCAATCGCAAACTTCCCTCAGGCCAGTCCACTCCCCTCTGCCTGGATTGTAGCAATCCAATTCAGCCTGACGCCGTCCAGGAGCCATCTGAGGCCCCAGGTGAGAGTGAGCTCCCCATGCCTGGCTGGGCCTCCTCGCTATCTCAATCAGTGGCAGACCTCACCAGGGTGTCTCAGTCCCTGGTGGCCGTTCTTGATAAGTTGCCCCTGGACTCTTCAGCAGGGCCAAGCAGGTCCCAAATTGTTCCATCTGATTCAGCCAGTGGTAGTCGCAAAAGACCCAGGCAAGATTCCCAGCCGGAATCCTCTCCTAGTCCCATCTCACCGCATAGCCCTTCTCA
Source organism: Dendrobates tinctorius (assembly GCF_039654945.1). Classification (NCBI taxonomy): domain Eukaryota; kingdom Metazoa; phylum Chordata; class Amphibia; order Anura; family Dendrobatidae; genus Dendrobates; species Dendrobates tinctorius. Next base: position 9,786,097 of record NW_027361707.1, on the reverse strand, counting down.
CCAGTCTCCCTCTCGGGCCTCCTCTCCCGAGTCAGGGGAAGCGCTTTCGGACAGGTCATCTGAGGGGATTTTAGAGCTGGATTCAGACCAGGATGCAAGCATGAAGATCACAGTGCAGGACCTCATTGCTGCGATCCATCATACCTTCGATATTGCTGACTCCCCTGCGAAATCCTCAGATCAGGAGGTTTCGTTCAGACGGGCAGAAACTCCCTCCAGGGTTTTTCCTTTCCATTCCCAGTTTGGGAAAATTTTTACCAAGGAAAGAGAGGATCCGACCAGACGCTTTCAAAGAGGAAAACGTCTCGGCATACTCTACCCATTTGCTAAGGAGCTCACGGACAACTGGTCGGCCTCTCCCTCAGTCGATCCGCCCGTGTCCAGGCTATCCAATAACACGGTTCTCCCGCTTTCAGGCGTGGCGTCCCTAAAGGATTCTAATGACAGGATTATAGAATCCCTGGCGAAGTCTGCCTTTGAAGCGGCTTCAGCGGCGGTGTGTCCAATCTTTGCTTCATCCTGGACAGCAAAGACCATAGCCACGTGGGCAGACGACCTTCGGCAGGGCATCTTAGATAAGGCGCAACCGGAGCATTTGGCCAATCTCGCCAATCAGATCTCCCATGCTGGGGACTATCTTCTCTCCGCTTCCTTGGATGCTTGCATCCTGTGCAGTTCAGGCGTCAAGCAACGTTATTGCAATTCGACGTACACTTTGGCTAAAGGCATGGCAAGCGGACGTGTCTTCTAAAAAGTCCCTCACTAACCTGCCTTTTCAGGGGGTGCGCCTCTTTGGGTCCCAATTGGACCAGATTATTAAGGACGCCACCGGAGGCACGAGTTCACTCCTCCCTCAGTCCAAGCCTCGCAGACCCCCACTAAGGCGTCAGTTTCGACCCTTTCGGACTTTCCGCCGTTTCAATACGGCGGACAACTCCTCCAGCCAACAGAGACCGCAGGCTCGCCAGGAGAGAAGGAAAGTTTCCTTCAGACCCACTCCTTCCTGGCGACCCCACTCCTCCCAGGGCAGACCGTCCAGATCTAGATCTGGACGGTCTACTTCAGCATGACTATCATCGGGCACGCGAGGGGCCTTTCCAATTGGGAGGTCGACTTCTTTCCTTCAGGGACGTTTGGCTGGCCGCCGTGGAGGACGCCTGGGTCAGGGAGGTCGTATCCTCAGGATACAAGATAGAGTTCGTCTCTCTCCCACGGGATCGTTTCTTCGAATCCCGGCCTCCAAAGGATCCAGCCTTGATCCCGGGGTTCTCTACAGCTATCGCCGCTCTCCTCAGTTCCGGGGTGATTGTGCCCGTTCCCGAATCGGAGCGCTTCACGGGGTTCTACTCGAACCTGTTTGTAGTGCCGAAAAAAGACGGCGCAGTTCGACCCATCTTGGATCTCAAGCTGCTCAACAAGAGGGTCCGCCTTCGCCACTTCCGCATGGAGTCGCTTCACTCGGTCATCGCCTCCATGGAGGAGCAGGAATTCATGTGCTCAATAGACATCCAAGATGCCTATTTACATGTTCCAATTTTCTCCGGACATCAGAAGTTCCTGCGCTTTGCGATTCGACAGCACCACTACCAGTTTGTCGCACTGCCCTTCGGTCTTGCCACCGCTCCCAGAGTCTTCACGAAGATCATGGCTGCGTTGATGGCTTTGTTGAGAGTCAGAGGCCTCGTTCTTTTCCCGTACCTAGACGATATTCTGATCAAGGCTCCCTCATTCCAACAGGCTCACCAAAGTTTGTCAATCTTCCTGGACACTCTTTCCAATTTCGGGTGGATCGTCAACAGGAAAAAGTCCTGTCTGGTTCCTACCCAACGCCTGGTCTTTCTAGGTCTTCTGTTCGACACTCGTCGGTCAAGGGTCTTTCTCCCACAAGAAAAGATTCTCTCTCTGCAGCAGGAAGTATGATCGCTGCAGACCTCGCGATTCCCATCCCTCCGTACAGCCATGAGGGTCCTGGGAAAGATGGTCGCGGCGATAGAGGCAGTTCCCTTTGCCCAATTTCACGCCAGGCCTCTCCAGCAGGCCATTCTGTCAAAGTGGAACAGGTCGCCTCGGTCCCTGGATCGCCCTGTCCATCTTTCTTACCGGATCAAGCGGTCTCTCAACTGGTGGTTGTCGTCACCTCTCATTCTATCGGGTCGATCCTTCCTTCCCATTCACTGGCAGATAGTAACCACAGATGCCAGTCTCCTCGGTTGGGGTGCTGTGTTCCGCACCCACACTGTTCAGGGTCGATGGTCGGATCGGGAATCAGCGCTACCGATCAACGTTCTGGAGATTCGAGCGATCCATCTTGCTCTGGTCCACTAGGAAAGGCTCCTCAAGGGACTGCCGATACGGATTCAGACAGACAACGCCACAGCGGTGGCATATGTCAACCGCCAAGGGGGAACACGGAGTGTTTCAGCCCTGGCGGAGGTGTCCAAGATTCTTCGTTGGGCGGAGATTTCCGTCCCGACAATTTCCGCGGTTCACATTCCCGGCGTAGACAACTGGGCCGCCGATTTTCTCAGCCGTGAGGGTCTCGCGGCGGGAGAATGGTCCCTACATCCGGAAGTGTTTCATCTGCTCTGCCTTCGGTGGGGAACCCCGGATGTAGACCTCATGGCGTCTCGCCTCAACAGGAAAGTCCCACAATTCGTGTCCAGGTCTCGGGACCCTCTGGCAGTGGGCGCCGACGCCCTGGCCGTTCCTTGGTCCCAGTTCAAACTTCCCTACCTGTTCCCTCCTCTGCCTCTTCTTCCCAAGCTGTTGAAGAAGATCAAGGCAGAAGGACTTCCGGTCATTCTCATCGCCCCGAATTGGCCCAGAAGGTCTTGGTTCGCGGACATTGTCAACCTTCTCGCGGACGCCCCCTGGAAGCTTCCAGACAGAACAGATCTGCTGTCTCAGGGTCCGATTTGCCACCCCAATTCTCGGCCGCTCAATTTAACGGCGTGGCTGTTGAGACCGAGGTTCTGAAACGAGCAGGATTTTCCGACCACGTAATTCAGACCATGATCCGAGCCAGAAAGCCATCATCTTCAAAGATTTACTACCGTACTTGGAAGGCCTATTTCACTTGGTGTGAGACCAATGACGTCGCGCCCATGTCCTTTTCGCTCCCTTCAGTCCTAGCGTTTCTTCAGGCAGGATTGGATGCGGGGCTTGCCCTCAGTTCCCTGAAGGGTCAAGTTTCGGCGCTGTCCATTCTGTTTCAGAAAACGTTGGCTTCCCGTCCTCAGGTTAAGACGTTTCTTCAGGGCGTGGCTCACACGGTCCCGCCGTACCGGGCGCCCGTGGATCCATGGGATCTTAATCTGGTTCTTGGGGTTCTACAAGGTCCGCCCTTTGAACCCCTCAGGGATATTTCCCTTTCTCTCCTTTCTTGGAAGGTAGCCTTTCTGGTGGCAATCACCTCCGTCCGGCGCGTGTCGGAATTGGCAGCTCTTTCGTGCCGCTCTCCCTTTCTGGTTCTCCACCAGGATAAGGTAGTTCTGCGGCCTCCGCCCTCGTTCCTTCCGAAGGTGGTGTCCTCGTTTCACCTCAACGAGGATATCGTGCTCCCGTCCTTTTGTCCGAATCCAACTCATCCCCGAGAGCGGTCCTTGAACAAGCTGGACCTGGTTAGGGCGGTAAGAGTCTATCTGTCTAGGACGACTTCCTTGCGAAAGACAGAGTCTCTTTTCATTATCCCTGATGGAGCGCGGAAAGGTCACCCGGCGTCAAAAGCCACCATTGCTCGCTGGATCAGATCGGCTATCCTGGAAGCCTACCGTGTTAAGCGTCGCGGAGCCCCTCCGGGTATCAGGGCCCACTCTACTCGAGCAGTGGGTGCCTCCTGGGCGGTGCGCCACAGAGCTTCCGCACTGCAGCTTTGCAAAGCTGCAACATGGTCATCGGTTCACACGTTTGTGAAATTCTACAGAGTCCACACCTACGCTTCGGCGGACGCCAGCCTAGGTAGACGGATTCTGCAGGCCGCGGTGGTGAGTCCGCTGGCCTGATGGAAGTTTGTTTCCCACCCCAGGGACTGCTTTGGGACGTCCCAAGGTCTCTGTGTCCCCCAATAAGGCGAACGAGAAAACAGGATTTTTGGGTTGCTTACCGTAAAATCTGTTTCTCGGAGCCTTCATTGGGGGACACAGCACCCTCCCATGTTTTACAGCTCCTGTTCTTACTTAGGTTGAATGGTTACAGTTGAGTTGTTTATGTTGTCAACCTATTCTGTTACTTCTCCTACTGCTTTCTCACTAACTGAGGAATTCTCTGCCGGTCGGTGGGGTGTACACTGCGGAGGAGGAGCTATCTTTTTTTGTGCATAGTGTCAGCCTCCTAGTGGCAGCAGCCTACACCCCAAGGTCTCTGTGTCCCCCAATGAAGGCTCCGAGAAACAGATTTTACGGTAAGCAACCCAAAAATCCTGTTTTCTAGTACTTGGTTGAAAACCCTTTGTTGGCAATGACTGCCTGAAGTCTTGAACTCATGGACATCACCAGACGCTGTTTCCTCCTTTTTGATGCTCTGCCAGGCCTTCACTGCGGTGGTTTTCAGTTGCTGCTTGTTTGTGGACCTTTCTGTCTGAAGTTTAGTCTTTAACAAGTGAAATGCATGCTCAATTGGCTTGAGATCAGGTGACTGACTTGGCCATTCAAGAATATTCCACTTCTTTGCTTTAATAAACTCCGGGGTTGCTTTGGCTTTATGTTTTGGGTCATTGGTCGTCGTTTCATACTACAGATGGACAATCAAGGTACTGTCATACTTAGCGATGCACCAGAGATCCCGACCAGCGATATGACGCGGTCAGGATCGCTGGTGCATCGCTAAGGCCTGTTTCACACTTCCGTTTTTTCAAATCCGTCAAAATCCGTTGGTTTCCGTAAAAAAACGGATCCGCCATTTTTTTGCAGGATCCGTTTTTTTTGTCCCATAGACTTCCATTAGTGGTTACCGCGGATCCGTCAAAAAAACGGATCCGTTTTTTTAAAAACGGATCCGTTTGCATCAGTTTCCGTCAAAAAAACGGAAACTGATCCGTTTGGCGGACACAAAAACGGAAGTGTGAAACAGGCCTAAGTGGTCGCTAGTGAGCTGCCACACAGGCAGATCTCACTAGCGACATCGCTGGGGACGGGGGTCGCTACTTACCTGTCACACTTAGGCGATCCTGACGTCCTCCCGCCCGGCTCCACGCGTCGCTCGTCGTCACAGCAGGAAGCTGACGACGAGAAACAGTCCAGTCTGTTCTCGCGCGATCAGCGATAGCCAGCGGGGGAGCGGGTTGTAGGTAAGTATCACATACAGCGATATCGCTAGCAATATCGCTATAACGTCACAAGTTATAGCGATATTGCTAGCGATATCTTAGTGTGACATGCCCTTTAGTTTGGCTGGCTCTGAATACCTTAGAATTCATTCGGCTGCTTCTGTCCTGTGTTACATCATCAATAAACACTAGTGACCCAGTGCCACTGGCAGCCATGCATGCCCAAGCCATCACACTGCCTCTGCCGTGTGTTACAGATGATGTGGTATGCTTTGGATCATGAGCTGTACCACGCCTTCGCCACACATTTCTCTTTCCATCATTCTGGTAGAGGTTGATCTTGGTTTCATCTGTCCAAAGAATGTTCTTCCAGAACTGTGCTGGCTTTTTTAGATGTTTTTTAGCAATGTCCAGTCTAGCCTTTTTATTCTTGATGCTTATGAGTGGCTTGCACCGTGCAGTGAACCCTCTGTATTTACTTTCATGCAGTCTTCTCTTTATGGTAGATTTGGATATTGATAGGCCGACCTCCTGGAGAGTGTTGGTTCACTTGGTTGGCTGTTGTGAAGGGGTTTCTCTTCACCATAGAAATTATTCTGCGATCATCCACCATTGTTGTCTTCCGTGGGCGCCCAGGTCTTTTTGCATTGATGAGTTCAGATAGATATATAGCTAGAGAAGCAACCGCAATCTCATACCACAATATTACCACATCCTAAAGAGTAGCAAAATTAGTAATTTCTAAAACTTAACTTATTTTTTCTTAAAAAATGGCTTTCACCATTATTCAAAGTTAACCAATCCACCGGTGCACAAACAATCAAATAACATCATAAAACCATTTTTCATCCCTGTCAAGGATATTTTTCTGCAAGCACATCGACCCCCTGTATGGGAAGGCAATCTATATCAATACTGTCCCAATTGGACTAACTCACAAACTCAGCCCCACCAATTATATACACATCATGTGGAGTACAGAGACAATCCAAATAGACAATTCAAAGAAAATTAAAGGAACAATCTCACCCATTTCTGGTAGTGCCAGTCGTCCTTTATCCAGATCATGGAGTCGGGGTCCATATATTGTCCCTATCAGTCCCTATTTTGGGAGGCACACAGGGCCAGTCCAGGGCTGGCTAGTGGCAGGGCTAGCTGTGGACTGTCCTTGTAAGGACAGGAGTCTTGGGGGTCAGGATCAGTCCAAAATAGGGACTGGTTGGGACAATATATGGACCCCGACTCCATGATCTGGATAAAGGACGACTGGCACTACCAGAAATGGGTGAGATTGTTCCTTTAATTTTCTTTGAATTGTCTATTTGGATTGTCTCTGTGCTCCACATGATGTGTATATAATTAGTGGGGCTGAGTTTGTCCAATTGGGACAGTATTGATATAGATTGTCTTCCCATACAGGGGGTCGATGTGCTTGCAGAAAAATATCCTTGACAGGGATGAAAAATGGTTTTATGATGTTTGTTTGTGCATCGGTGTATTGGTTCACTTTGAATAATGGTGAAAGCCATTTTTTAAGAAAAAACAAAAATTACTGTATATACTCGAGTATAAGCCGATCCGAGTATAAGCCGACCCCCCCTATTTTTGCCACAAAAAACTGGGAAAACTTATTGACTCGTGTATAAGCCGAGGGTGCACAGTGAGTGGCCTGTTATCTGCAGTGTGTGGCCCCAGTTATGATGCACAGTGAGTGGCCCCAGCTTTTCTGCACAAGTGAGTGGCCCCAGTTATGATGCACAGTGAGTGGCCCCAGCTTTTCTGCACAGTGAGTGGCCCCAGCTTTTCTGCACAGTGAGTGGCCCCAGCTTTTCTGCACAGTGAGTGGCCCCAGCTTTTCTGCACAGTGAGTGGCCCCAGCTTTTCTGCACAGTGAGTGGCCCCAGCTTTTCTGCACAGTGAGTGGCCCCAGCTTTTCTGCACAGTGAGTGGCCCCAGCTTTTCTGCACAGTGAGTGGCCCCAGCTTTTCTGCACAGTGAGTGGCCCCAGCTTTTCTGCACAGTGAGTGGCCCCAGCTTTTCTGCACAGTGAGTGGCCCCATCATGTTGCTGCTGCCGCTGCCTCCCTTACAAAAAAAAAACAACAAAAAGCTGCATACTCACCTCAGTCGCTGCCCCCTGCTCATCAGCGTTGCGCTCTGCAGTGACTGTGCAGGCAGAGAGCGATAGCGCCCTCTGACCTGAATGTCACTGCAGAGGACGCAAGACAGCAGAGCGCAGGGACAGGTGAATATGCCTCCCAACCCCCCGCGTTCATACTCACCGGGTCCTGGCGCTTGTCTCTGCAGCTCCCCTGCTTGTTTTTCCATGTTGTCGGCGCTGCTCTCTTCCTGGTTCAGCGGTCACGTGGTACCCGCTCATTAAATATGCGCATATTTAATGAGCAGCTACCATTTGACAGCTGAAGCAGGAAGAGAGCAGCGCCGACAACATAGAACAAGCAGGGGAGCTGCAGAGAAGGGTGAGTATGATCTGACACCCCCGCTCCCCCTCCCCTGCCGATTTTCCCCCCCCCCCCCCCCCGGTATATGACTTGTGTAACTTGTGTATAAGCCGAGAGGGGGACTTTCAGCCCAAAAAAATGGGCTGAAAATCTCGGCTTATACACAAGTATATACGGTAAGTTTTAGAAATTACCAATTTTGCTATTATGCATTGATGAGTTCACCAGTGCTTGCTTTCTTTCTCAGGATGTACCAAACTGTAGATTTTGCCGCTCCTAATGTTGTAGCAATTTCTCGGATGGGTTTTTTCTGTTTTTGCAGCTTAAGGATGGCTTGTTTCACCTGCATGGAGATCTCCTTTGACCGCATGTTTCCTTCACAGCAAAACCTTCCAAATGCAAGCACCACACCTCAAATCAACTCCAGGCCTTTTATCTGCTTAATTGAGAATGACATAACGAAGGGATTGCCCACACCTGTCCATGAAATAACCTTGGAGACAATTGTCCAATTACTTTTGGTCCCTTTAAAAACAGGGTGGCACATGTTAAGGAGCTGAAACTCCTAAACCTTTCATCCAATTTTAATGTGAATACCCTCAAATGAAAGCTGAAAGTCTGAACTTCAACTGCATCTGAATTGTTTTGTTTAAAATTAATTGTGGTAATGTCTAGCACCAAAATTAGAAAAATGTTGTCTCTGTCCAAATATATATGGACCTAACTGTAGCCTCTGCGTCTGACTTAACCTTCGGAAGGAGGGTTCTTCAGGCTGTGGTCCCTCTCTAAACTACCAGTCTCTGTAATTCTCTCCGTGGTGCTGTCATGGGGGATAGAGAAAAACGTGGTTACTTACCAATAACGGTGTTTCTCTCGGAGCCCATGACAGCATCCGTTTATTCCCTCCCATCACGTGTGTGGTGAGCACGTTTTACTTTTCGTAGAGTGTTTTCCTATAGACACGGTGTTTCTTGATAATAAGCAATATTATAATGTTATATATTTCTGTTTCAACTAACCTGGAGACCCTCTGATGCTCTGTAACCAACTGGGGGTGGAGGCGAGGTACCGCCCTTTTATCTCTCTCTCCGTGGGGCTTTCATGGGGTCTGAGAAACACAGTTATCGGTAAGTAACTACTTTTTTTTTTTTTCTCACTAATGTACACTATAACATAGTAACATAACATAGTTTTGAAGGCTGAAGGAAGACCTTATGTCCATCTAGTTCAGCTTATTTTTAGTGCAGCTGTTCTGCATTGTTGATCCTGGGGAAGACAAAAAACCCACAGAGTAGAAGCCAATTTTCTCCATAGGGAAAAAAAATTCCTTCCCCTAAGCTGGGTCAACTATCTACCTATAATATGTTATTTGTAACCTTCTATACTGTTACTCACAAGAAAAGCATCCATTCCTTTCTTAAATTCATTCAGTGAAGTGGCCATCACCACTTCCTCAGGAAGAGAATTCCAGAGCCTCACTGCTCTTACCGTGAAGAACCCTCTTCTATGCTGGTGCAGAAATTGTCTTTCCTCCAAACGAAGAGAATGCCCCCTTGTTCTTGTCACAGTCCTTGGTACAAACAGTTCATTGGAGAGATCTCTGTATTGCCCTCTGATATACTTGTACATATATATTAGGTCTCCCCTAAGTCTTCTCTTTTCTAGAGTAAATAGACCTAATTTTGATAACCTTTCTGGGTATTGTAGTGAACCAACTCCATTCATCATTTTAGTAGCCCGCCTTTGAACCCTTTCAAGTTCAGTAATGTCTTTTTTGAGCACCAGCGTCCAAAATTGCACACAATACTCCAAGTGTGGTCTGACGAGTGATTTGTACAGAGGGAGAATTATGTTTTCATCTTATGTCCCCAGACCTCTTCTAATGCATCCCATGACCCTATTTGCTTTGGTGGCAGCTGCCTGACACTGGGCACTCCAATTTAGCTTCTTATTGACTAAGATGCCTAAGTCTTTTTCCATGTCTGATTTCCCCTATGCACCCCATCTTGACTGAAAAAAAACAAAAAAAAACAAAAACAAATGTAGAAATTATTGCAAATTTATTAAAAAAGAAAAACTAAAAAATGACAGGGTCATAAGTATTCAGACCCTTTGCTCAGTATTGAGTAGAAGCACCCTTTTGATCTAGTGCAGCCATGAGTCGTCTTGGGAATGATGCAACAAGTTTTTCACACCTGTATTTGGGGATCCTCTGCCATTCTTCCTTGCAGATCCTCTCCAGTTCAGTCAGGTTGGATGGTGAATGTTAGTGGACAGCCATTTTCAGGTCTCTCCAGAGTTGCTCAATTGGGTTTAGGTCAGGGCTCTGGCTGGGCCAGTCAAGAATGGTCACAGAGTTGTTCTGAAGCCACTCCTTTGTTATTTTAGCTGTGTGCTTAGGAAGGTGAACCTTCGGCTAAGTCTGAGGTCCAGAGCACTCTGGAAGAGGTTTTCATCCAGGATATCTCTGTACTTGGCCACATTCATGTTTCCTTCAATTGCAACCAGTCATCCTGTCCCTGCTGAAAAACACCCCTATCATGATGCTGCCACCACCATGTTTCACTGTTGGGATTGTATTGGGTGGGTGATGAGCAGTGCCTGGTTTTCTCCACACATACCGCTTAGAATTATCACCAAAAAGTTCTGGCCTCATCTCATCAGACCAGAGAATCTTATTTCTCATAGTCTGGGAGTCCTTCATGTGTTTTTTATCAAACTCTATGCGGGCTTTCATATGTCTTGCATTGAGGAGAGGCTTCCGTCGGGCCACTGTGCCATGAAGGCCCAACTGGTGGAGGGCTCCAGTGATAGTTGACTTTGTGAAACTTTCTCCCATCTCCCTACTGCATCTGTGGAGCTCAACCACAGTGGTCTTGGGGTTTTTTACCTCTCTCACCAAGCTCTTCTCCCACGATTGCTCAGTTTGGCTGGATGTCCAGGTCTAGAAAGACTTCTGGTGGTCCCAACCTTCTTCGATTTAAGGATTATGGAGGCCACTGTGCTCTTAGGAACCTTGAATACTTCAGAAAAGATCTGTGCCTTGCCACAATTCTGTCTGAGCTCCTTGGCCAGTTCTTTGACCTCATGATTCTCATTTGGTTCATGATTCTCATTTGGTCTGACATGCACTGTGAGCTGTGAGGTCTTACGTACAGGTGTGTGCCTTTACAAATCAAATTTTATCAGTTTAACCCCCTTCACAACCACTGTTACTCCTTTTAATGGCAGTTAAGGGTACATAAACCACAGCGGCGCTGAGGAATAATAATAATAATAATCTTTATTTATATAGCGCCAACATATTCCGCAGCGCTTTACAGTTTAACAGTTTCAAAACACAAGTCATAAGTAACAACGCTAACAATACAATAATTAAAGCAAAATAAGACGACCCTGCTCGTGAGAGCGTACAATCTACAATGAGGTGAGGGAGATACAGAGTACAGGTGTGTATTTACAATGGTGTATTTACAATGAAGGTCCAGCCATCTTGCAGGAGTGAAGGATGGATGGAGATAGTTAATGGGCTACGCACGCACACTTACACAGAGAATGACTTTGATTAGTGAATGTGATAGGCCGCTCTGAACAGGTGTGTTTTGAGGGAGCGCCTAAAACTATGCAAATTGTGGATAGTCCTGATTTCTTGGGGTAGAGCATTCCAGAGGATAGGAGCAGCACGGGAGAAGTCTTGGAGTCGGGAGTGGGAGGTACGGATTAGTGCAGAGGTTAGTCGAAAGTCGTTTGCAGAGCGCAGCGATCGGCTAGGCCGATAGACAGAAATGAGAGAAGAGATGTAAGGGGGTGCCGCACTGTGGAGAGCTTTGTGGGTGAGAACAAGTACTTTGAATTGGATCCTATAATGAATGGGCAGCCAATGTAAGGACTGGCGAAGAGCGGACGCGTCCGAGTACCGATTACCCAGATGGACGATCCTGGCTGCTGCATTGAGTATGGACTGGAGAGGGGATAGTCGAGTGACGGGGAGGCCAATTAATAGAGCGTTGCAGTAATCCAGGCGAGAGTGGATCAATGCAACAGTGAGGGTTTTTGTTGTTTCCATAGTGAGAAAAGGGCGGATTCTAGAGATGTTCTTTAGGTGTAAGCGGCAAGAGCGGGCAAGGGATTGTATATGGGATGTAAAGGAGAGATTGGTGTCAAACATAACACCCAGACAGCGCACCTGCTGCCGGGGTGTTATTGTGGTACCACCCACGGAGAAGGAAATGTCAGATTTAGGGAGGTTAGTAGACGGCGGGAGCAGAAGAAGTTCAGTTTTGGAGAGGTTGAGTTTCAGATAGAGAGCGGACATGATATTGGAGACTGCGGACAGACAGTCACTGGCGTTCTGTAGTACAGCGGGGGTAAGGTCGGGGGAAGACGTATATAGTTGTGTGTCATCAGCATAAAGATGGTACTGAAAGCCAAATCTGCTGATGGTCTGTCCAATTGGGGCCGTGTAGAGAGAGAAAAGAAGGGGGCCAAGGACTGAGCCCTGAGGTACCCCGACAGCAAGAGGAAGAGATGACGTGGAGCCAGAGAACAAAACACTGAAGGAGCGGTCAGAGAGATAGGAAGAGAACCAGGAGAGTGCAGTGTCCTTAATGCCTAGTGACTGGAGCCTAGAGAGTAGGAGATGGTGGTCAACAGTATCGAAAGCTGCAGATAGGTCAAGAAGAATGAGCAGAGAGTGGTCACCGTTACGTTTTGCTGTCAGAAGGTCATTGGTCACTTTGATGAGTGCAGTTTCAGTCGAATGTAGGGGGCGGAAGCCGGACTGTGAAGGGTCTAGAAGGGAGTGAATGGAGAGGTAACGGGTAAGGCGGGAGTAAACTAGGCGTTCCAAAAGTTTAGAGATTAAGGGGAGATTGGAGACTGGTCTGTAGTTGTTTGTGCAGGATGGGTCGAGAGCAGGTTTCTTTAGTAGTGGAGTAACGATGGCATGTTTGAAGGAGGATGGGAAAATGCCCGAGGAGAGGGAGAGATTAAAGATTGTAGTTAGGTGGGTTGTGACGACTGGAGAGAGAGACTGGAGGAGATGTGAGGGAATGGGGTCGGTAGTGCATGTAGTCGGACGAGAAGAAGAGAGGAGTCTGGAGACTTCTTCTTCTGTTATGGGATCAAATGTGGAGAGTGAGCCAGGGGAGATGTAGGAAGGGATGGGAGTCACAGCACTTGGTGGTTGGGAGCAGATTTCTTGACGGATATTATCTATTTTTTCTGTAAAGTGGGAGGCCAGGTCATCAGCACAAATGTCTGTGATAGGGGCTTGTGCTTTTGGCCTGAGGAGGGAGTGAAAAGTGTCAAAAAGTTTCTTGGGGTTGTTGGCTAGTGAGGAGATCAGGGTGGTGAAGTAGGTCTGTTTGGCAAGGTGAAGGGCAGCGTTATAGGTTCTTAACATAAATTTGAAGTGGATGAAGTCTTCTGGTGTGCGGGTTTTTCTCCATAGGCGTTCAGCACTCCTGGAGCATCGCTGGAGAAGCTGAGTTTGCGATGTGAGCCAGGGCTCTTTTACTCTGTGTTTGGAGGTTCTGAGGGTGAGGGGAGCTACTTGGTCAAGGGTGCTTCTAAGAGTGTCATTGTAGTGATGAACAGCCAGATTAGGACAGGAAAGAGAGGAGATTGGGGACAGAGATGAGTGTAGGGAATCTGAAAGTGTCTGAGGGTTAATAGCTTGTAGATTTCTGACTGTGTGGTAGGTAGGAATGAGCTGGGGTGGGCAAGGATTTGTGAGCGTGAAGGAGAGAATGTTGTGGTCAGAGAGTGGAAGCGGTGAGTTGTTTAGGTGGGAGATTGAACAGAGCCGGCAGAAGACCAGATCAAGGGTGTTACCGTCCTTATGTGTCTCAGAGGTTGAAAGCTGTGAGAGGCCTAGAGAGGTGGTTAGTGATAGAGCTGGGATGCAGATGTGGAATTAGGGCTGTTAATGGGGATGTTGAAGTCTTCCAAGATGAGGGTTGGTAGTTCTGAGGACATGAAGTGTGGCAGCCAGGCTGAAAAGTGGTCAAGGAAGAGGGTGGGTGAGCCTGGGGGCCGGTATATGACCGCTACCCTGAGGGAGAGGGGACGGAAGAGCCTGATGGTGTGGACCTCAAAAGAAGGGAATAAGAGTGATGGGACTGGGGGGATGACCTGGAAAGTGCATTGTGGGGACAGGAGTATGCCAACTCCACCACCAGGTCTGTTTGTGGGTCTCGGGGAGTGAGAGAATTGTAAGCCACCGTAGGAAATGGCAGCAGGAGAGACAGTGTCAGAATCCTGAATCCAGGTTTCAGTGAGGGCCAACAGATTAAGAGAGTTGTTCAGAAAGTAGTTGTGTAGGAAAGGAAGCTTGTTACAAGCAGACCGTGGATTCCAGAGGGCACAATTAAAAGATTGAGATGAGGGAGTGCAAGTAATGTTAATCAGATTATTGTGGTTTCGATATGAGGTAGGGTAGGGGTCGAGGTTGGGGGATGGTGGACCAGGGTTGGGGGAGATGTCCCCTGAAATCAGTAGGAGAAGGAAGATAAAGAGCCAATAGTTGTTGGAATTGTAAGTAGTTTTTTTCTGCGATGTGTTTGGGCAAGATGGGCTGAGGTTTCTCAGGAAGGTCAGGAGTGTGTGGGAGCTGTACATGGGAGAGGGAAGTATAGAGGGGCTGATGTGTATGAGTCGTGATGGAGGGGGGATAGGGTGATGAATGTGGATGGCAAGGGAACACAGGAGGATAAAAATAAAGCACATGGTTAAAGGGGAAGGCAAGGTGTGGGTTACCTGACTCCTTCCCTGACTAACTGCCATGTATAACTGCCGTTTTGCTGGATGCTTATCTTCTGTGATGCTTTGCTTATGGGATGCTTGCGTGCTGTACCCCACACTGCGTGCTTCCCCTTAGCAACTACTACATATATAGGCCACACTACAGGGTCAGGAGAGAGGGATTGTGGGAGATGGTTGGGTATAATTTGGCAGCTGGGGCCAGCACACCAGGGGATGGTTAGATGATCAAAGGCACTAGACCAAGATGTGGCAAAATGCTATAGCACCTTCCACCTGATAAGATCTAGAAAGGCCCCAGTCACAGATCTAAAGCAGTAAGTATTACATACAGTGCAACAAATGAATTATACCAAAGCTTTAGCAAGCACATTTAAATATGCAGCAAAATGGTTAAGCAGCAGAAGTATGGAGTTGTACCATTTGGATATATTACAGCGGAGAAATAGAGGCAGCAGAGGTGGGAAGTTGTATCATTCAGGCTGCTTGCTGGCAGTGAATGGAGTAAATACATGCAGGGTGGCTCAGTTGATTACCATTTGGATATATTACAGCAGAGAAATAGAGGCAGCAGAGGTGGGAAGTTGTATCATTCAGGCTGCTTGCTGGCAGTGAATGGAGTAAATACATGCAGGGTGGCTCAGTTGATTACCATTTGGATATATTACAGCAGAGAAATAGAGGCAGCAGAGGTGGGAAGTTGTATCATTCAGGCTGCTTGCTGGCAGTGAATGGAGTAAATACATGCAGGGTGGCTCAGTTGATTACCATTTGGATATATTACAGCAGAGAAATAGAGGCAGCAGAGGTGGGAAGTTGTATCATTCAGGCTGCTTGCTGGCAGTGAATGGAGTAAATACATGCAGGGTGGCTCAGTTGATTACCTGTGTGAAGAGAGAAGATGAATGTTAATTCCATGCCATGTATAACTGCCGTTTTGCTGGATGCTTATCTTCTGTGATGCTTTGCTTATGGGATGCTTGCGTGCTGTACCCCACACTGCGGAATACTGAATACTGAATACACGGAGGAATAAGGGTATAGTGCCCTCCAAAGGCCGGAATTTCTCTGGGGTCTCGGCTACCAAACATGATTTGGGTCGGTTTTTACTGACCCCGATGGTGCGGGGAAAAAAAAAGTCTGATTTTACCCTTCACCACGACAGCACCCACTGGAGGTATCGGATCCGCCCCATTTGGAACAGGAAACCCTACAGGAAAGATAAAAGGGGGCGGTCCGCCTCTCCTCCTCAGTTTTTGGTTTCCTGTTCCAAACGGAGCCAGGATCCTTCAGGAAGATTACCTGGGCCATGCATGCCGCCTGTGCAGTATCCTTGGGAACGGCAGGGGCTGCGGTCCGGAGGCAGCGTCGGGGGAGACTCCGCTAGACGGCTCCCCCCTCGTCTGGCAGGTGGAGGGTGATGACCGGGTCCGGGGTGGGCCGCCCGGTCTCACCCAGGAGTGCGCCGGGGAGGCACCAAGGCGCCGCCGCTGCCCGGGTAAGTGCGCCTGTGGTGCGAAGAAGAAGAAAAAAAAAAAAAAGGGAAGAGAGGCTCCCGTGAGGTGGCGGTGGGCGCAGGCCGCAGAGAACAGGCGGGGGCACGGTGGACGGCCGGCGTGGAGACTGCTTAACCCCGGAAGTAATGATTGAACTTCCGGGGTAGGATGGCTGAGCGCGACGGCGCATGTGCGGGGAAATCCCGGGGAGGAGCGAAGAGAAGACCAATTTAAAGCAGCGCGCAATCTATTTAAACAGCGCGCAGCTGAGCAGGGACAAGCCATGTCGTCCCCAACGGAAGCGCACGATCCAGCAGGAGATTCTGCGGGGGGCAGCTCCACCAGGGACCGCAACACTAGGACAGACACCGGGCGCAGGAGCGAAACTGGACAGTCAAGACCTAGGACGGGATCTCAGCCATCTGATCCGGTAATATAAGGCTTCACTGGGTGAGTGTGCAAAGTATATACTCTGCCTACTAAGCTGACCTCTCCACCCCCTCCTCCCCCCCCCCCCCCCGCCTTGGTGTCCCCTTCTAAACCAAGAAAAAGGAGAAATCCAAGCATAAAGAATGTGCGTTATGCTCTGAACCTCTCCCTGACTCCTACCCTAAGAAGCTCTGTAAGCAGTGCACCAGAGAGACAAAGCAGGGGGCCGCATTGTCGACAAAAGACATTAGAGCTATAATCAGGGAGGAGATACAGGCTATTAATCGCGCCAAAACTCCCTCAGAGACTGGCAGCAAAAAGCAGTTAACCCTCAGCTCAGAGTCAGAGGAAGAAGGGGGGTTAATCTCTGACTCCTCACATCCTCGTCATCATCAGACATGGAGGGACGGTCATGTTTCCCCCTGGATAGTGTGGACAACCTAGTTAAATCGGTGAGAAGCACTATGGGGTGTGAGGAACCAAGGGGTGCCCAAACCGCACAAGACATAATGTTTGCGGGATTGGCAGAAAAGAAAAGGAGAGCGTTCCCGGTAATACCGGCGATTAAGGCCCTAATAAAGAGGGAATGGGAAAAACATGACCAAAGAAGTTTTCTCCCATCAGCCTCAAAAAGAAAGTATCCATATAGCGATGAGGAGCTATTAAAATGGACCAAAGTGCCAAAAGTGGATGCCGTTATATCCTCTACCTCGAAACAATCGGCTATTCCAGTAAGGACGCAGGCTTGTTGGCAGACCCGTTAGACCGCAAGGCAGAATCATCATTGAAGAGGTCTTGGGAAGCTACCACGGGTATTTTTAAGCCAGCGGTAGCCAGCACATGCACCACTAGATCTATGCTCGTGTGGTTGGACCAGCTGGATCAGCAAATCGAGCAAAAGGTGTCCAGAGAAAAATTACGGGCCGCTATCCCATTAATTAGAGGGGCAGCTGCCTTTATGGCTGATGCGTCGGCGGACACTCTACGGCTGGCAGCAAGATCAGCAGCTCTGGTGAACAACGCCCTTCTGGCGTTGTGGATGAAGAGCTGGAAGGGGGACGCGTAATCAAAGGCTAAGATTTGTGCAACCCCGTGTGAGGGTGAGTTTCTCTTCGGAAAAGCCCTAGACGAGATACTCGCCAAAGGAGAGGAAGAAGGCGCTCCCTGACTCTTCTATCCCTTTCTATAGGAGAACCTTTAAGAGGCGACCGTTTGGAAGAAGGAGGCAAACGGAAAGATCAAATAGATGGGCCGCAAAAGAAGAGAAACAAAAGGGTACCATGTTCAGGGGTCCAACATTCCGAAGGGAAAATAGAAATTAAAAAATCAGACCCACCTGTAGGGGGTAGATTACGGTTCTTTTATCCAAAATGGGAACAAATATCCTCAAACCCATGGATCTTGGGTATTATTAAAGAAGGAATGAAAATAGAATTCCTTCAATACCCTTATGATTTCTTTATCCTAACCCGCCTTAACTCTATAGCCCAACAAAAGGCCCTCGAAGAAGAGATTCGGAGCCTACTAAGCAAGGGGGTTTTAGTGGAGGTCCCAGAGGGACAGGAAGGTAGAGGCTTCTACTCTCCCTTATTTTTAATTTCCAAACCAGATGGTACGTTTAGAACAATTATTAATTTAAGGAAGCTTAATACGTTTATAAAAAATTATAAGTTTAAGATGGAGTCAATCAGATCCACCATAAAGCTTCTCTTTCCAAATTGTGTGATGGCGGGAATTGATTTAAAAGATGCTTATTATCATCTTCCTATCCATAATAGATACCAAAAATATCTAAGGGTCGCAGTGGTGTTCGATGGCAAGGTCCGTCATTTTCAGTACACAGCCATGCCTTTCGGCCTCTCAACAGCGCCAAGAATCTTCACCAAGGTGATGGCCTATGTTCGTCAAAAGGATACTTTAATCGTACCTTACTTAGACGACTTCCTAATAATCGGGAACTCAGATACCCAATGTACCGAAAGAGTGGCTGATGCAATATCATCTTTGCAGGACCTAGGCTGGATCATCAATATACAGAAGTCCAGGCTCGTTCCGCAATCCCTCCAGATGTTTTTGGGGTTCCAATTGAACTCCATAACCCAGAAATGTCTACTTCCTCAGGTAAAGATAGCACTAACAAAAGAGAAAGTAGAGGCAGCCATAGATAGACCACGCATGTCTCTGAGAGGGGCAATGTCGCTATTGGGGTCGCTAGATTCCTGTGCCCCTGCAGTCCGGTGGGCCCATTATCATGTCCGCACACTTCAGCATCAGATCCTCCAGGAGGAAAAGCGACATGGTGGTCACCTTGAGAGCAAGATAACCTTAACTCAGGAGGTCTTGACTTCTCTGGAATGGTGGTTAGATGATGACCATCTATCCTCAGGAGTCCCATGGGTCATAGTACCATCTGGTATCCTAACCACCGACGCTAGCCCCCAAGGCTGGGGAGCCCATATGGGGAATAGCTTTTGTCAAGGAAGATGGAATAGAGAGGAAAGAGAATACTCGTCTAATTTAAAAGAACTGACAGCAGTACACTATGCTCTACATCATTTCCTTCCACAGCTTCAACTGAAACATGTCAGGATCCTGTCGGACAACACCACCACGGTGGCCTACATAAACAGACAAGGAGGTACTCGATCAGAGACTCTGATGTCTTCTGCGGCAAGAATCTTAAACTTAGCCGAAAGCAATTTGTTGTCCCTCTCAGCTCTTCATATCAGAGGAGAGGACAACCAAGAAGCAGATTTCTTAAGCCGACACACACTTCGGCAAGGGGAGTGGTACCTCAATCGCCAGATCTTCCAGGACATAGTAGCTCTATGGGGGCATCCTCAAGTGGACCTCTTCGCCACAAGGGAAAACAGACAAACAAAAACCTTTGCTTCCCTGTCTCCAGCAGATCACCCAGACATACTGGATGCCCTCCAGGCCTCATGGAAATTCAAACTGGCATACGCCTTCCCGCCATTGATTCTCCTGCCACAAGTGATTCGGAAAATCAGAGAGGAAAAGGCGAGCGTAATCCTGATAGCACCTTTCTGGCCCAAGAGTCCGTGGGTCTCGTGGCTACGAATTATGTCAGTGACAGATCCTTGGGTTCTCCCCTCAAACTCCAACCTACTCTCCCAAGGCCCTTTCTTCCACCCTCAAGTGAACAACTTACACTTGACGGCGTGGAACTTGAAAGGCACCTATTAAGATCAAGAGGGTTTTCGCAATCATTAATTACTACGCTTCTACAGAGCAGGAAGCAGTCCACAACCCAAATTTATAAAAGAATATGGAAAAAATTCCTACAGTTTCATACAGCATCTCATACAGCAGAAGTCCCGATAGTTCCTATCTTAGAATTCCTACAAAAAGGGAAGGAATTGGGCTTGTCAGTAAACACACTGAAAGTACAGGTGTCTGCGTTGGGGGCGCTGTATGGCCATAATATAGCAGGGAATAAGTGGATCTCACGATTCATTACAGCATGTGAAAGAATAACTCCGGTTCACATACCCACAATCCCTACATGGGACTTAAACTTGGTGTTAGACGCCCTGACAGAAGAACCTTTTGAACCGATAGATACGATATCCCTTAAATATTTATCATTTAAGACGGCCCTCTTGGTAGCACTGACATCCGCTAGGAGAGTGGGTGATATCCAGGCCCTGTCCATAGATCCACCCTTTTTGCAAGTATATCGGGATAGATTAATATTAAAGCCAGACCCCTCATACCTGCCTAAGGTATCAACAAAGTACCATAGGTCTCAGGAGATACTCCTCCCAACCTTCTTTGAAGATCCCTCCACTCCGGAAGAGCAGAAATTCCACACTTTGGACGTCAGAAGAACTGTCCTAAAGTATATTGAAAGGTCCGAGAGCTGGAGGCAGTGTAGGGCTCTCTTCATTTCTTTTCAGGGCCATAAAAAAGGGTATGCAGTCACAAAGAGCACCATTTCCCGATGGATCAGGGATGCCATTCGTTTAGACTACTCTGCAAAAAATGAAGAACCTCCGGAAGACATCAGAGCACATTCCACCAGAGCAATGGCGACCTCCTGGGCGGAGAGGGGAGACGTTCCAATTGAAACCATATGTAAGGCGGCAATTTGGTCATCCCCTTCTACCTTCTATAGACACTATAGACTTGACCTTTCGTCTACTTCTGACCTAAGCTTTGGCAGGACTGTCCTTGGCACGGTGGTCCCACCCAGGTGATGGTCTCTGGAATCTCTCCAGTGGGTGCTGTCGTGGCGAAGGGTAAAAAGCCGGATTACTTACCAGTAATGCTCTTTTAATGAGTCCACGACAGCACCCGCTCACTTCCCTCCCTGCTAGAAATATCAATATTAAAAGTATATCTGCTAAAGTTGGATAAGTAAAGTTATAAGTACAAGACATTGCCTAATCCTTGGCGGTCCTCCTGGTACTCTGAAATGCAAAACTGAGGAGGAGAGGCGGACCGCCCCCTTTTATCTTTCCTGTAGGGTTTCCTGTTCCAAATGGGGCGGATCCGATACCTCCAGTGGGTGCTGTCGTGGACTCATTAAAAGAGCATTACCGGTAAGTAATCCGGCTTTTTCCATTTAATTTCTCCCTCCTCTGTTGTCCCTGCAACCTCCTGTGGAGTCCACCTGGTCTGCTGGTGTCTTCCGGGAGAAAATGGCGGGCACATGCACAGTGTGCCCGCCGAGATCTGCCGGCCGGCACATGGCAACAATAGGAAATTTTTCCTATTGGTTCATTTTGATCACTGTGGTAGACCCTATCACAGTGATCAAAACAAAAAAAAAAAATAGTAAATCAATCCCCACTTTATCACCCCCTTAGTTAGGTAAAAATAATAAATTAAAAAGTATTTATTTCCATTTTCCCATTAGGGGTAGGGGCTAGGGTTAGGGGTTTGTTGGGGTTAAATTTGGAGTTAGATTTGGGTGGTTTTCACTGTTTAGGTACATCAGGGGGGTCTCCAAGCGCGACATTGCGCCACCATTGATTCCAGTCAATTTTGCTTTCAAAAAGTCAAACGGTGCTCCCTCCCTTCTGAGCCCTGCCATGCACCGAAGCAGTGGCTTTTCCCCACATATGGGGTATCTGCGTTCTCAGGAGAAATTGCACAGCAAATTTTGTGTTCCATTTTCTCCTGATTCCCTTGTGGAAAGAAAAAAAAAATTGTTCCAAACAGGGCTGTGGAGTCGGAGTCGTGGAGTCGGAGTCGGTGCTCATTTTGGTGGAGTCGGTATAAAATGGACCGACTCCGACTCCTAAAATATATAATAAATTGGGTACAGTAATTCAATGCAGAATACAGGGCTGTGGAGTCGGTAAGCCAAACCTGTGACTCCGACTCCTCAATTTCCCTTACACCGACTCCAACTCCGACTCCACGACTCCGACTCCCACACATATTGCTTATATTTAAGTGAAAAATTTATTGTAGTACAATGTGAACCTCAGACATTTAATCATTTTTATGATCCAATAATCAAGATATTTAGATAGAACAGAATATATATTGGTGTACTACCCGGTTTTCATTCTTTTTGGTACAGATACGATATGGATAGACAGATATGGATAAATGGATAGATAGAGCAGATTTCTAATCTGCTTTTGCTATTGAAAACATTATCTATGAGCTCAAAAACCTTTCAGGTGATGCATTTTTTTAAAAAGATGATCAGCTTTTGCAGCTGAAAAACGTATCCTCAAAAAACACAGGAAAAACTCTGTGTGTGAATGTAGCCATAGATCAGGAATATAACAGCCATTTATAGGACATTTCATAACTTTCCCAAACTCCTATGAAAAAATATTCAGCACATCCTGCATTGAATTACTGTACCCAATTTATTATATATTTTAGGAGTCGGAGTCGGTCCATTTTATACCGACTCCAACTCCGACTCCACCAAAATGAGCACCGACTCAGACTCCGACTCCACGACTCCGACTCCGACTCCACAGCCCTGGCAGAATATGCTGAATATTTTTTCATAGGAGTTTGGGAAAGTTATGAAATGTCCTATAAATGGCTGTTCTATTCCTGATCTAAGGCTATATTCACACACAGCATTTTTCCTGTGTTTTTTGAGGATACGTTTTTCAGCTGCAAAAGCTGATCATCTTTTTAAAAAACTGCATCACCTGAAAGGTTTTTGAGCTCATAGATAATGTTTTCAATAGCAAAAGCAGATTAGAAATCTGCTCTATCTATCCATTTATCCATATCTGTCTATCCATATCGTATCTGTACCAAAAAGAATGAAAACCGGGTAGTACACCAATATATATTCTGTTCTATCTAAATATCTTGATTATTGGATCATAAAAATGATTAAATGTCTGAGGTTCACATTGTACTACAATAAATTTTTCACTTAAATATAAGCAATATGTGTGGGAGTCGGAGTCGTGGAGTCGGAGTTGGAGTCGTAGTTGGTGTAAGGGAAATTGAGGAGTCGGAGTCGCAGGTTTGGCTTACCGACTCCACAGCCCTGGTTCCAAAGTAAAAAAAATTGTTGTGAAAAAAGTAAAATGTTCATATTTTTCCTTCCACATTGCTTTAGTTCTCGTGAGGCACCTGAAGGGTTAATAAACATCTTGAATGTGGTGTTGCGCACCTTGAGGGGTGCAGTTTTTAGAATGGTGTCACTTTTGGGTATTTTATGTTATATTGACCACCCACCCCCCAAACTCACTTCAAATGTTAGGTGGTCCCTAAAAAATGGTTATGTAAATCTCATTGGAAAAATGGCTGGTCAACTTTTAACCCTTATAATGTCCTGACAAAAAAAAGTTTCCAAAATTGTGCTGATGTAAAGCTGACATGTGGGAAATGTTATTTATTAAGGGTACAAAAATTAAAAGTTTGAAAACTGCAACATTTTCAAATTTTTTGCCAAATTTCAGTTTTTTTTTGTTTTTTTTTTTTAAATTTTCATTAATAAATGCAAGTTATATCGAAGAAATTTTACCACTAACGTGAAGTACAATATGTCACGAAAAAGCAATCTCAGAATCAGTGGGATACGTTGAAGCGTTCCAGAGTTATAACCTCATAAAGTGACAGTGGTCAGAAATGTAAAAATTGGCCCGGTCATTAAGTAGCATATTCCGGCCTCCTCCACACCTGACTAGATTTAGGACACAAGGACGGGAGTCACGTGCTGACCCTACACATCGTGGTTACTATAGGTACCGTTCCAGCAGCTGGATTACAAAGGCAAACCTATACCACTTATACACACACCTCAAAACCAAGGATCTAGTCATATCCCTGATGAAAGCTCGAGATGTAGAGCTGAAACGTTGGATTGTAACACCACCCTTTTTTTCACAATCAATAAAATCACAACAATTAAAGACTGTCGTTGAGAAGACTTTACTTTCATGTTATTAGTGTGCCGGGGTTACTCCTATACATTAAGTAGCATATTGGCTCTGTCACTAAGGGGTTAAACACAGCTGGACGCCATTGAAGGAGTAGAACCATCTCAAGGAGGATCACAAGGAAATGGACAGCATGTGACTTACATATGAGTGTCTGAGCAAAGGGTCTGAATACTTATGACCGTGTGATATTTCTTTTTTTTCTTTTTTAACCCCTTCCTGACATCAGACGTACTATCCCGTCCATGGGACCCGGGCCCCTATGCCCATGGACGGGATAGTACGTCTAGCGCGATCAGCGGCGCCCACGTGGTGAGCGCCGCTGATCGCGGCCGGGTGTCAGCTGATTATCACAGCTGACACCCGGCACTATGTGTCAGGGGCGGTCATGGACCGCCCCCGACACGTTAACCCCTTGCACACCGCGATCAAACATGATCGCGGTGTATCGGGAGTTAAAGGGAAGCATCGGCAGGGAGGGGGCTCCCTCCGTGCTTCCCTGAGCCCCCCACGGCAGCGCAATGTGCAGCGCTGCTGCGGGGGACTCCTTTCCTCCAGGCCCCCGGATCCAAGATGGCGACGGGGGCCTTCGGGGGCCTGGAGGAAGCTGGCTTCCTCAGTGCCTGCACAGCGCAGGCATGAGGAAGCCTTGTGCACTGCCTGTGACAGATTGCTGATCTGTCACAGTGATCTGTGATGTGACAGATCAGCGATCTGTCACAGGACAGTGATGTCCCACCTGGGACTATGTAATAAAGTTAAAAAAAAAATTAAAAAAAAGTGTAAAAATAATTTTAAAAAAAATCGCCAAATAAATTAGTAAAAAAAAAAAATATTCCCCAATAAATTCATTTTTTGAAAATAAAAAAAAACCAAAACAATAAAAGTACACATATTAGGTATCGCCGCGTCCGTAACGACCCGCCCTATAAAACTGTCCCATTAGTTAACCCCTTTAGCGAACCCCTAAAAAATTAAAAATAAAAAACGAAGCAAAAAAATAATGATTTATCATACCGCCAAACAAAAAGTGTAATAACGCGCGATCAAAAAGACGCATATAAATATCCATGGTACCGCTGAAAACGTCATCTTGTCCCGCAAAAAATGAGCCGCCACACAGCATCATCAGCGAAAAAATAAAGTTATAGCTCGCAGAATAAAGCGATGCAAAAATAATTATTTTTTATATAAAATAGTTTTCATTGCATAAAACCGACAAAACATAAAAAAACGACCTAAATGAGGTATCGCTGTAACCGTACTGACCCGAAGAATAAAACCGCTTTATCAATTTTACCGCACGCGGAACGGTGTAAACGCACTCCCCCAAAAGAAATTCATGAAACGCTGGTTTTTGTTCATTCTGCGTCCCAAAAATTGGAATAAAAAGCGATCAAAAAATGTCACGTGCACGAAAATGGTACCAATAAAAACGTCAACTCGTCCCGCAAAAAATAAGACCTCACATGACTCGGTGGGTCAAAATACGGAAAAATTATAGCTCTCAATATGTGGTGATGCAAAAACTATTTTTACAATAAAAAGCGTCTTTTAGCGTGCGACAGCTGCCAAAAATAAAAACCGCCATAAATAGTAAATCAAACCCCCCGTTATCACCCCCTTAGTTAGGGAAAAATAATAAAATTAAAAAAATGTATTTATTTCCATTTTTCCCATTAGGGCTAGGGTTAGGGCTAGGGTTAGGGCTGAGATTAGGGTTAGGGGTGTGTTGGGGTTCGGGTTGGAGTTAGAATTGGGGGTTTCCACTGTTTGGGCACATCAGGGGCTCTCCAAATGCAACATTGCGTCTGATCTCAATTCCAGCCAATTCTGAGTTGAAAAAGTCATATGGTGCTCCTTCCCTTCCAAGCTCTGCCATGCGCCCAAACAGTGTTTTACCCCCACATGTAGGGTATCAGCCTACTCAGGACAAATTGCAAAACAATTTTTGGGGTCCAATTTCTCCTGTTACCCTTAGGGGCAAAAATATCATTTTTGTGGAAAAAAATGATTTTTTTATTTTCACGTCCGAGCGTTATAAACTTCTGTGAAGCCCTTGGGGGTTCAAAGTGCTCACCACACATCTAGATAAGTTCCTTAGGGGTTCTCGTTTCCAAAATGGGGTCATTTATGGGTGTTTCCACTGTTTAGGTACATTAGGGGCTCTCCAAAGGCAACATGACACCCGCAGACCATTCCATCAATGTCTGCATTCCAAAACGTCGCTACTTCCCTTCCGAGCCCTGACGTGTGTCCATACAGTAGTTTTCTCCCACATATGGGGTGTCAGCGTACTCAGGACAAATTGGACAACAACTTTTGAGGTTCAATTTCTCCTGTTACCCTTGAGAAAATAAAAAAATTGGGGACTAATTGATCATGTTTGTGGAAAAAATACGATTTTTTTATTTTCATGCCCTGGCATTATAAACTTCTGTGAAGCCCTTGGGGGTTCAAAGTGCTCACCTCACATCTAGATAAGTTCCTTAGGGGGTCTAGTTTTCAAAATTGGGTCATTTGTGGGGAGTTTCCACTGTTTAGGTACATTAGGGGCTCTCCAAAGGCAACATGACACCCGCAGACCATTCCATCAATGTCTGCATTCCAAAACGTCACTACTTCCCTTCCGATCCCCGACGTGTGCCCATACAGTAGTTTTTTCCCACATATGGGGTATCAGCATACTCAGGACAAATTGGACAACAACTTTTGGGGTCCAATTTCTCCTGTTACCCTTGGGAAAATAAAAAAAATGGTGACTAAAAGATCATGTTTGTGGAAAAAATACGAATTTTTTATTTTCACGCCCGGGCGTTATAAACTTCTGTGAAGCACTGGGGGGTTCAAAGTGCTCACCACACATCTAGATAAGTTCCTTAGGGGGTCTAGTTTCCAAAATGGTGTCATTTGTGGGGGGTTTCCACTGTTTAGGTACATCAGGGGTTTTCCAATCGCGACATGGTGTCCGATCTCAATTCCAGCCAAAAACGTCAAATGGCGCTGCTTCCCTTCCGAGCTCTGCCATGCGCCCAAATAGTGGTTTACCCCCACATGT
This sequence comes from Dendrobates tinctorius, assembly GCF_039654945.1. Lineage (NCBI taxonomy): Eukaryota > Metazoa > Chordata > Amphibia > Anura > Dendrobatidae > Dendrobates > Dendrobates tinctorius. Next base: position 9,759,234 of record NW_027361707.1, on the reverse strand, counting down.
GGGGTATCAGCGTACTCAGGACAAATTTCACAATAACTTTTAGGGTGCTGTTACCCTTGGAAAAATAAGAATTGAGGGTGAAAAGATCATTTTTGTGGAAAAAATATGATTTTTTAATTGTACGGCTTTATGTTATAAACTTCTGTGAAGCCCTTGGGGGTTCAAAGTTCTCACCACATATCTAGATAAGTTCCTTGGGGGGTCTAGTTTCCAAAATGGGGTCACTTGTAGGGGGTTTCCACTGTTTAGGTACATCAGGGACTCTCGAAACGTGACATGGCGTCCGATCTGAATTCCAGCCAATTTTGCATTGAAAAAGTCAAACGGCGCTCCTTCCATTCTGAGCTCTGCCATGCGCCGAAACAGTCGTTCCCCCCCCCCACAAATCAGGTATCAGCGTACTCAGGACAAATTGCACAATAACTTTAGCAGTCCAATTTCTCCTGTTACCCTTGGTAAAATAAAAAAATTGAACCTGAAGTATTTTTTTTGTGAAAAAAAGTTAGATGTTCATTTTTTTTTTAAATATTCAAAAAAATTCCTGTGACGCACCTAAAGGGTTAATAAACTTCTTGAATGTGGTTTTGAGCACCTTATGGGGTGCAGTTTTTAGAATGGTGTCACTTTTGGGTATTTTCTATCATATAGACCCCTCAAAGTGGCTTCAAATGTGATGTGGTCCTAAAAATAAAATGGTGTTGTAAAAATGAGAAATCGCTGGTCAACTTTTAACCCTTATAACTCCCTAACAAAAAAAAATTCTGGTTCCAAAATTGTGCTGATGTAAAGTAAACATGTGGGAAATGTTAGTTATCAAGTTTTTTGTGTGCCGTATCTCTGTGATTTAAGGGCATAAAAATTCAACGTTGGAAAATTGCGAAATTTTCAAAATTTTTGCCAAATTTCCGTTTTTTTCACAAATAAATGCAAGTTATTTGAATGAAATTTTACCACTAACATGAAGTGCAATATGTCACGAGAAAACAATGTCAGAATCACCGGGATCCATAGAAGCGTTCCATAGTTATGACCTCATAAAGGTACAGTGGTCAGAATTGTAAAAATTGGCCCGTCATGAACGTGCAAACCACCCTTGGGGGTGAAGGGGTTAAAGAATTTGCAAAAATTTCTACATTTGTTTCTTTTCAGTCAAGATGGGGTGCAGAGTGTACATTAATGAGGAAAAATGAACTTTTTTGAATTTACCAAATGGCTGTAATGAAACCAAGAGTGAAAAATTTAAAGGGGCCTGAATACTTTCCGTACCCACTGTATCAGCTATATACAGTGGCATGTAAAAGTTTAAGCACCGCTGGTCAAAACTACTGTTATTGTGAACATTTAAGCAACTTGAAAATGAAATGATCTCTAAAGTTCCCTGAAGATAAACATGACACATTTCCTTTGTATGTTAGGCAAAAAAAATATATATAGCAGAATAAATGGAACAGGAATTTTGTGTGCAAGGCCCTCCAAACAAATATCCATTTGTAGAAGTAATATAAAAGAAAAAAAGCAGGCAGTACTCCACCAGCAAATAGTGGATATATAAAAATTGACTTTATTAGTCCATGTGGTGTGGCAACGTTTCATCTGTGACTTGAGAAAGGTTTGTCACAGCCGAAACGTTGCCACACCACATGGGCTAATAAAGTCCACTTTCTTTTTTCACTATTTGCTGGAATGCTGCCTGCTTTTTATGCGCTGATGCAAAATTTAGGCACCCTGCATGGTTACTTCCCAGTAGCACCACCTTTTGAAAGCATCACAGCTCATAAACGCTTGTTGCAGCCATCCAAGAGTCTTTCAATTCTTGTCTGAGGGCTTTTCTTCCTTGGAGAATTCTTCCAGTTCTGTGAGATTCCTGGGGCGTTTTGCATGCTCTATTTTGAGGTCTAGCCACATATTTACAATGATGTTCAGATGAGGGGACTGTGAGGGCCATTGTAAAACCTTCAGCTTGCACCTTTCAAGGTCATCTATCGGCTGCGACACAACCCCAAAGCATCATTGATCCACGCCCCATGCTTAATGGTTCGCGAGATGTTCTTTTCCTGAAATTTTGTGCCTTTTTTTGATCATTGTGGTCAGAGTTCTGTTTTGCCCTCATTGTTCCACAGGACCTGTTTCCAAAATGCATCAAGCTTGTTTAGATGTTCTTTTGCATACTTCAAGTGAGGGGTCAGACAGACCAGCGTAAGGATTGTTTTTTATTCTTAGACTTTGACTTGCCGCCATGTTACAGTATCCGCAAGTAACTGAATTAAAGAGGAATAAGCATTGTGGCAAATGCAGGTTTTTGGGGAATTCAAAACAAAGTTTTTATGCATAGAGCCATAGACTTACTAATATATATACCGTATATACTAGTGTATAAGCTGAGATTTTCAGCCCATTTTTTTGGGCTGAAAGTCCCCCTCTCGGCTTAGACACGAGTCATATACCTGGGGGTCGGTGGTGGAGTTGGGGTGTCAGAGATCATACTTGCCCCCTCCTGGCACGGGCTCTGCAGCCCCCCGCTTCTCCCACGGTCTCCCTTCCTGCCTTCAGCGGTCACGTGGTACCGCTCATTAAACTCATGAATATCCGCATATTCATGAGTGTAATGAGCGGTACCATGTGACCGCTGAAGGCAGGAAGTGAGATGGTGGAGAATCAGGGGGCTGCAGAGACCACGCCAGGAGGGGGTAAGTATAGCAATATTCACCTGTCCGAGGGTCCATCGCTGCTCACCGCTGTCTGCTGCGTCCTGTGTCAGTGACGTTTAGGCAGAGGACACGGTGACGTGGTTAGTGCGTATATGTGTGTGTGTGTGTATATGTATATATATATATATATATATATATATATATATATATATATATATATATATATATATATATATATATATATATATATATATCTCTTTAAATGATAATCATACTTTAATACCACAAATTTATGCTGTCACTGTAAGTGGACAACCCTTATACATTCTTAATTTTTCACTGTATCCTTTTCTGTTGAGTTTTCCATTTGACCTCATGTTTTTGGTTTTTTTTTCCCTCTCATAGATTGTACAGAATGGACGGCTCATCGTTTCTACCAAATGTGGTCACATTTTCTGTAGTCAGTGCCTCCGAGACTCTCTTAAAAATATCGCAAAATGTCCAACCTGCCGTCAAAAACTGACACCTAAACAATATCACCCGATCTATATCTGATGTGTTGGTCAGGAGCTTCCTTCCATCGTGCACTACCTTCTCCAGCTTTCCCTCAGACCTTCCTGAGATGATCAGAATAAAACTGGCAGTATCACAAAGTACTTTTTTAATTTGTGCATTTTTTAGGTTTGCAGGTCCTGTGACGAGAGTAAATCTGGGAGCTGGGCGAACAAACTATGCATTACCCTCCCATGCACTGAGGGTACAACCAGTCCATGAATGTGTGGATTGCACCAAGACTGGGGCGCTGCTTTTAGAGAGTTAGTCTCGGGGACCCCCAGTGCTGTCTTCTGTGTATGGCGAGTAGCCTCCTAATCATGGGCAGTAACATTTTCATAAACTTTCCGCCATAGCAGAGAAGCCAGTGCTATCAGAGACGTACTCCTTCTTGGGTACCTATTGCCTTGAGGTAGCGTTTTGTTTTTTTACATGATGCATCACCGAGTAATAGCCATATTTTGCTTTTTTGCAAAAGAAATGGGGGAAAAAAGCTTTTGTTAATTAACTTTTGGTGATCATTAAATTGTGACCTTTAACAGTTCTACTTCATGTAAAATTTTGATACTTTTGGTCATTTACAGGGATATTAAGTTTTTATCTTTATTGACACGTATCTGGCAAATAAAAATTTGATTGAATTGGAGAATGTAAGTGACCTTTCTCAGACTCTCATTTATTGCATTTTTCTCCTTCCCCTATGACGGCACCACGGAGAGAGGGGATCCGCCCTATGGGAACAGGAAACCTACCAATAAAAAGGCGGTACCTCTTTCCCGCATCAGTTGGTTTCCTGTCCCCATAAGGGAACCTACAGACTTACCGAATGTCGGGGCCGACCAGTCTGAAATATGGCAGCAGGAGCCCCCGAGGCACCACTGCTGGGGTCAGCAGGCATCCAGGGTGTGCGGGGGGGAGAGACGACAGCAGGAAGATCCGTCCTCCCCCAGGATGGCGTCCTCCATGGTGGCTGGAAACGGCCCTGGGCCGGAGAGGTACCGGGGTGGGAGAGCGCCAGCAGGCGCAGGTATCCCCCACGCGTGCCGGCAGCCAGTCATACAGAGGCCGGCAGGCCGGGGGATGTGCCGCCCGCGCAATGCACCACTGGGAGCTGGCGGTGGTGCGCGGGGCGGAGCGGCGACACACGCCGGAGGGCAGGGGGAGACGCCGCCGCCCACGCAATGCACCACAGGATGAGACGGTGGTGCGCATGCACGTCGCAAACCAGCTGGCCGGGGGCGTGCAGGGAAAAAAAAAATTTTTGGAACTTGCCTCGCTTATTTTAAAAGCACACAGGCATAGCGCAGCCTGTCACCTGGAGCCATGAGCACCGAGCCAGAAGAGCAGCAGCTGCTGGGCATGTCCTCAGACACAGGACACCAGCAGCAGCCACGAAAGTCACCGCAGCAGCACTGTAAGAAGGAGACGAAGGAGCAGTCGCAACAACACTGCAGCAGCCGTTCGGAGTCCGGGGGGCAGGGGTCCCAAAGGACAAGCCGCGTGCGGATCCGGGGCCCACGTCTGATTCAGTATCCTTCTTCGGGCTGGCGGGTAAGTGGACTACGTGAACGTGTATGCTGTAATTAGGGCCTGTCCTCCTTTTCTTATAGGGGAAAAAGTACGCAGAAGTCCAATCACAAGGTTTGCCCACTTTGTAAGGAGGAACTCCCCAGGGCATGGGGAAAAAGGCTCTGCCAGTCCTGCATTGAACATACAATATGCAAGGAATCCCCAGGGTTCGCTGATGACCTTAGAGCCCTAATCACCCACCACGTAGAGAACACAGTCAAAACCCTTCAGGGGAAAAGCAAAAAGCATAAGAAACCCAAAAGGAAGGAACCAGAGTCCGAGCCTAGCGAAAAGGAGAGCGGGTCTTCTTCATCAGACACAGCCCGTCGTCCGGCTCCTCGTCTGAAGAGGAAGGTCGCAGCTGCTTTCCTATAGAAGAGACGGATAGCTTAATAAAGGCTATCAGAACCACTATGGGCTTAGTAGACACCAGGCCTAAGAGGACCATCCAGGATGCCATGTTTAGCGGGTTGGAGCAGAAGAAAAGGTCATTTCCCATGAATGATAAAATCGAGGCACTCATACAGAGGGAATGGAAAAGGCCAGAGAAGAAGGGCCTCCTAGCACTGAAAAAGAAATACCCTTTTAAGGAGCAAAGCTGTTCGTTTTGGGACAAGGCACCGAAAGTGGACGTAGCCATAGCGAAGGCCTTGAAAAAATTCTCTCTGCCGTTCGAGGACATGGGGACGCTGAAAGACCCTATGGATTAAAAAGCGGATACGTTCCTAAAAGGAGCCTGGGAGGCAGCCGGAGGTGGACTAAAACCCGCTATAGCTGCCACTTGCACAGCCAGAGCCCTGATGGTGTGGCTGGACCAGCTGGACGACCAACTAAGGAAAAAAATGCCAAGAGGAGCAATCCTGGACTCCGTCCCGCTAATGAGAGGAGCAGCAGCATTTCTAGCGGACGCATCCGCGGATTCAATCAGTTTGACAGCCAGAGCAGCCTCATTCTCGAACGCAGCGCGAAGGGCCCTATGGCCCAAGTGCTGGACGGGAGACCTGCAAGCAAAAACAAAGTTGTGCTCCATCCCCTGCGAAGGGGAATTACTCGATATACTCGAGAGCGGGGGATAAAAAGAAATCTTTCCCTAACCCATCCAATTTCCCCTTCAAACGCTTTCGGAGCAGGAAATTTATCCAGAGGAAGCCGCCTAAAAACTCCCAGGACAAGTGGGAAGATAGAAGAGGCAAAGGGAAGGTGTTCATGTTCGGAAAACCGGCGGACAAGAAGCAACCCCAATGAAGGTGTCTCCCAGGTAGGGGGAAGATTGAAAAGATATCAGACAGTTCTTGGATCCTAAGCATTATAGAAACAGGTCTCAAGTTAAAATTCCACACCTTACCCAAACCCTCTTTCGTAGTGACCCCACAGAGGCAGTCGATAGAAGAGCAAGTTGCAGTACAAAAGGAGATTCAGACCCGGGTGGACAAAGCAGTGTTACAGGAAGTTCCCCACCAAGAAAAAGGAGAAGGCTTCTATTCCCCTATCTTCTTGTGGAAGAAACCAGATGGGACATTCAGGACGATAGTAAACCTGAAAAGGTTAAACAAATGCCTAGTGATTCCTCCATTCAAGATGGAGACAATAAAATCCACGGTAAAGATATTGTTTCCAACTTATTACATGGCAGTACTCGACTTAAAAGACGCGTACTATCACATCCCTATACACACGGACTACCGCCGGTTTCTCAGAATAGCAGTCACAATAGGGGGAGAAATAAAACCTTACCAATTCAAAGCCCTCCCATTCGAGCTGGCCATCGCCCCAAGAGTATTCACGAAAATCATATTGGAGGTTATGGCACATTTGAAAGAACAAGACGCCCTAATAGTCCCATACTTGGACGACTTCCTAGTAGTAGGCAACTCCCCGAGCCATTGCAGAAACCAGTTGAACCAGACTATGGAATCTTTGTCCAACTTAGGTTGGCTGCTGAACCTACTGAAATCTCGGCTAATTCCGAGCCAGGTGCAAGAATATTTGGGCATAACCATAGATTCCATCAGGCAGGAGTGCCGCCTCCCCGAAGGGAAATGGCTACACATAGAGCAGCTAGCAACAGGAGCAATAACACGGACTCTAATGACACTCAGGAAGGCCATGTCCTTGCTCGGCTCAATGACAGCCTGCCTACCAGCGGTCCAGTGGGCCCAATCTCATACAAGAGATCTCCAGTGGGAGATACTAGAGGCAGAAATTTCTCTTCATGGGAATTTGGAAGGGCAGTTAAACATCTCACCCGTAACAGCTCGCTCTTTACAGTGGTGGATGGAACCATCCAACCTAGCCAGGGGGGTTCCTTGGGTGATACCGGTCTCGCAGGTCCTTACTACAGACGGAAGCCCCAGGGGGTGGGGGGCTCACTAGGACAACCAAGTAGCACAAGGAGTCTGGACAGAGGACGAAAAGGCAGCCACCTCGAATATGAAGGAGCTATTAGTGGTGAAGCGCGCCCTCCTATATTTTCTAAACTCCCTCAGGGCCCACCACGTAAGAGTGTTCTCGGACAACAGCACGGTAGTTGCCTACTTAAATCATCAGTGGGGCAAGAGATCCTGTACCCTTATGGACGTGACAAAGTCAATTTTCCACTTGGCAGAAGAGAACCTAGGCTCACTAACGGCATTACACATAAAAGGGTCAGACAACGTGATGGCGGATTTTTTAAGTCGCACACAACTGAGACAGGGCGAATGGGAGCTGAACCAGAAAGTTTTCATTCTGATCACGCAGCTATGGGGAAAACCCAACATAGACCTATTCGCCAACAAAAGAATCGGAAAGTGAAAACATTCTGCTCCATCGACCCATCCGGGGACCCATTAGCCCTGGACACCCTTATGATCCCCTGGCACTTTCCCCTTGCATATGCGTTCCCACCAATAGCCTTGATTCCGTCAGTTCTGAGGAAGATTCGGGAGGACAAAGCGAGGGTAATACTTAATGGCCCCCTTCTGGCCAAGAAGGACGTGGTTCTCGTGGCTGAGGAGAATGTCCATCTCCGATCCTTGGGTCCTCCCGGATATCCCAAACTTACTCTCCCAGGGCCCAGTACTGCACTCTCAGGCGGAGAATCTACACATGACGGCCTGGAATTTGAAAGGGCTCTATTAATCAACAGAGTTTTCTCCCAAAATTTAGTATCCACAAGCCGATAACCACTAAACAGTACGGGAGGGTCTGGAGAAAGTTCCTTTCAGTATCAAAGGCTAGTCCAAAGGGGAAGGTACCCATATCAAACATCTTAGAGTTCCTACAAAGGGGTTTAGAGCAAGGCCTAGCTACCAGCACACTAAAGGTTCAAGTGGCAGCCCTAGGGGCTCTATACAACTGTGACTTGGCGGGAAATCGTTGGGTGTCCAGGTTCATTAAGACAGCTGGTAGATCCAGGCCCGTGGCTTCCCTAAACACCCCTCCCTGGGATCTAAACTTAGTACTCTCAGCCCTGACCAAGCCTCCCTTTGAGCCTTTGCAGAAAGCACCGCTGAAATTAATATCTCTCAAGACCTCCCTCCTGGTAGCCCTCACATCAGCCCGTAGAATTAGCGACATCCAGGCCCTCTCAGCCTTTCCGCCATTCACACAGGTTCTGGACGACAGGGTGATACTTAGAACAGACCCAGCCTATCTGCCGAAGGTAGCGTCTCGATTCCACAGAACCCAGGAAATCTCTCTCCCTTCATTTTGCCCCAATCCCAAAAACAAGGGAGAAGAGACCTTGCACACATTAGATGTCAGGAGATGCCTAGTGGAATACTTAGCGGCAACCAGGGAGTGTAGGAAGGATAGGGCTCTTTTAGTCTGCTTCCAAGGGCCAAAGAAAGGGCGAAAGGCATCAAAGAGCACGCTGGCGAGGTGGATAAGGGACGCCATCACCTTGTCATACTCGTCAGAAGGCGCGGACATCCCAGGCAGAATAACGGCCCATTCCACAAGAGCGGTGTCAACTCCCTGGGCAGAGAGAGCAAGCGTCTCCATTGAGCAGATATGTAGAGCCGCTACTTGGTCCTCTCCTTCAACTTTCTTTAGCCATTATCGGCTGGACCTAGCCACCTCCTCAGATCTAACCTTTGGTAGAAGGGTGCTGGAGGCAGTGGTCCCCCCCCCCCCCCCCCCCAATAGTCTCTGCAATTCTCTCCGTGGTGCCGTCATGGGTGAAGGAGAAAATCGTAGTTACTTAGGCCTGTTTCACACTTCAGTTTTTCACAATCAGTCAAGATCTGCCGATTTGCCAAAAAAACGGATCCGCCATTTTTATTGGCGGATCCGTTTTTTTCCCCCATTGACTTTCATTATCGGCGGATTTTGCCTGATGATCGTTCGTTAAGTCCATATTTGTGTGGATCCGCCAAAGTTTTGGCGTCCGCTGAGATCACCCAACGGACCATGCAACTTTTTTTTGCTGTCCGGATCCGAATTTTCCCCTTTTAACCCTGAATCAAGTCTCGCTGCTGGATGAAAATTCTCTCTCTCCTGTTGTACTCCCGCGACTTCAACCATTATCGCGCGATACCTTCACTGCTGTACTCCCGCGACTTCAGCCATTATCGCGCGATACATTCACTGCTGTACTCTCGTGACTTCAGCCATTATCGCGTGATACCTTCACTGCTGTACTCCCGCGACTTCAGCCATTATCGCGATACCTTCACTGCTGTACTCCCGCGACTTCAGCCATTATCGCGCGATACCTTCACTGCTGTACTCCCGCGACCCCCCGCTCCAACATGCAGGTACTCTGCTATATCGTGCCGATACGCTCTCTGCGAGGGTTCCTTTAAATGTTAACCATAGGCGGATCCGTACATCCGCCATTCCGGTGACACCTGTTCCTGTCAGTCCGCCTGTTGATCCGTTTTCCGCTATTTTGGCGGATTTAGACTGACAAGAAAAACTGATGTGTGAAACAGGCCTTACCGATAACGGTATTTCACCGATCCCATGACGGCACCCGTATATTCCCTCCCTACACGCGTGGGGTGCGCACTTATTGTAAATATAGTCAAAAAGTCACGTGGTGTCTCCTCTACGCAGTTTAATAATTATAGAAATTCCTTTTTCTTAAAGTGTTGTGTTAGTATTAGGCTGAAGTTCCATTAATGCTCTGTAAAACAACTGATGCGGGAGAGAGGTACCGCCTTTTTATTGGTAGGTTTCCTGTGCCCGTGGGGCGGATCCCCTCTCTCCGTGGTGCCGTCATGGGATCGGAGAAATACCGTTATAGGTAAGTAACTACGATTTTTGTACTTGCCACTAACTTTTCAGTTTTGCTGTGAACATAAGTAGTCTGGCTATCATTAGCGGGTGAAGGATGTAGCGGCATGTGACAGCGCTCTTGTACTTGTCAATGGTCCCATTAACAACATATGCCACCTATTATAAGGAGAGATGATAAATGTATGAACGCTGGGTGTCTGACCACTGGGACCCCCATTGATAGCACGAACAGTGGGCCCAAAGTACCCAGTGCAAGTAAGTGGCAGTGATCATGTCTGAATAGTGCTCTATTCACACAGGGGAATTTGGGCCCGCTGTTATCGCAATCTGTGTAGATTTCAGTGGCTAGCGGCTAAATGTTTATGGGATAACACTTTCAAGATTCTGTATATAGTTCCCATGCCACTTAGGGTTGTACTCTATAACAACCTGGAGTACATAATGGTCTATGGACTTAGCTCTGAGAATTAAAGGGATTGTCCAAGATTTCTGAAGAAAAGTTGGAAAAGTGTTAATGTTATAACTGTTACACTTATTAAATCCTTCTCCGATCCTGCAGCAATTATGTCATTTTAGTCATTCACGTAATTGGCTGCAGTAGTAATGTGAGTGATGGACTTCACACAGCTCCAGCACCATTGCCTTGTGCCAGCAGAGAGGGCAGTGCTGGTGCCCTCAATGGACTGTGTGGTTTGGTGGTCAATAGAGGTGCATGGTGCCCTATTTAAAATCTCAATGTTAAATGTGTGTGTCACTGATTGTGGGTTGTGTTCCCGGTGTGGCTTATCCTGACATTTTACTTACAATGTGCTCCAGCAGCAGCTCCGTGGAACCAACCCAGAGGTCCTTCCTATGACAGTAAGATTGATATACAGTACATGGGTGAAGTGGGGAACACCAAAGTGTTACCTGGGACCTGCTAAACAGAGAAACCTGTCTGGATTGGGGCTTCCTAAGACAAACCCTGATCACAGTCGGATTTAGCAATACATTAATCTCATCAATTATAGCCCTCTATTCTAATCCCATGGCAATTTTTTTTTTTTATTTTCAAATCGCATTTCTAAAACCTTTTCTATCTCAAATGGGACAAGACAAGGTTGCCCTCTCCTTTGCTTTTCTTTATGGCAATGGAACCCTTTGCCCAACAAATTAGACAAAATAGCAACATTAAAGGTATAGAAACTAGTGATGAGCGGGTATAGTCGTTGCTCAGGTTTCCCCGAGCATGCTCGGGTGTCCTCTGAGCATTGTGGCGTGCTCGCAGATTTAGTTTTCGTTGCCGCAGCTGCATAATTTGCAGCTACTAGACAGCCTGAATACATGTGTGGAATGCCTGTCAGGGAATTCCTCACATGTATTCAGCCTGTCTAGCAACCGCAAATCATGCAGCTGAGGCGACGAAAACTAAATCTCCGAGCACGCCAAAATGCTCAGAGGACACCCGAGCAACGAGTATACTCGCTCATCACTAGAAACTCCATCATGCCAACACAAGTTGAGTTTGTTCGCAGACGACATTATATTAACTCTAACAGACCCTACCAATTCCATTAAAGAATTACATAAAACTCTCAAATCTTTCTCAAATATATCAAATTTTAAAATCAACAATGAAAAATCTAGAATCCTTCAACTCAATCTGAATGAGGACCAAATCAAAGAAATTAAAAAAAACATCATCCATTAGTTGGGCCACCAAAGAAATCACCTACTATATCTAACAACCTCAATAATATTATTTGGCCAGTATAAACTCTTAGCTTGAGACAATCAATAGTGATATCAATACTTTTGGGGACAAAGACCTCTCCTGGTGGGGAAAAACCATTACAATAAAAATTTTCACTCTGACTAAAATACTATATGTCCTGAGGTCCATATCCCTCCCAATATCAGTCTCATACCTGACAAACATCCAAGCAACAATCAACGCGTTCATCTGGAACAATAAAAAGCCAAGAATCTCATCAAATATCACTTATATACCAGGTTATGACTTTTCTCCAGAAGAAACCAAACATATCTGAAGCAACCTTAATTCTTCTATGTAAGACTAAACATAAGATTGTCTGGCGTCAGGGGCGTAACTACCACGGTCTCAGCAGTTGCCACTTCAACCGGGACGGGGAGGAGTCGGGCCCGGCAGGCATATCTCCCAACAGTCTCGATTCTCGCGGGATAGTCCCGTTTGTGACACACCCGCGTCCTGTCTGGGAGTCTTTTTTTCCAGCACTGCACTGAGCCGCCACGCCCCCCCCATGCACCCCATCCTCGCTCTCCCGCAGAGACCCACCGCACTGACAGCAGCCCCTCACAGCCTGCAATTATGTCGCTAGGCTGCTTTAATGTGCGTGCAGGACCTGTGATGAGGTCACAGGTGGGGAGAAGTCAGGGGTCACATGATCAGGGGCCTCGGTGTCTGCTGGACTCTGCTGTGCTGGTTGTCATGGTGCTGGATGAGGTAAAGTTTGTGTGGGGTCAGGAGGGGTTTACAGGGTGGATGTAGCAGAGCTGAGTGTGCACGAGGTGTGCGGAGCCAAGTGTGCATTTTGGCATTGGGGGGGACCCCATTTGAAAGTTTGCACCGGGGCCTATAACTTTGTAGTTACGCCCTGTCTGGAGTCATGCTTATATCTGACTGGTTCAACCAGGACTAAGATGTGACCGGTCTGCAAACCCTGTCTTATGAGGAAAGGTTGCAGGATTTGGGAATGTTTAGTTTGCAAAAGAGAAGACTGAGAGGAGACTTAATAGCTGTCTACAAATATCTAAAGGGCTGTCACATTGTAGAAGGATCAACTTTATTCTCATTTGCACAAGGAAAGACTAGAAGCAATGGGATGAAACTGAATGGGAGGAGACACAGATTAGATATTAGAAAAAACTTTTTGACAGTTAGAGTGATCAATGAGTGGAACAGGCTGCCACGAGAAGTTGTGAGTTCTCCTTCAATGGAAGTCTTCAAACAGAGGCTGGACAGACATCTGACTGGGATGATTTAGCGAATCCTGCTTTGAGCAGGGGGTTGGACCAGATGGCCCAGGAGGTCCCTTCCAACTCTACGATTCTATGATTCTATGTCCAAGAGTACCTACATGATGAAATGGGAGAGGGAACTAAAAATATCATTCCAAATTGAAGAAAGGGAAGATGCCCTGACTTAAACTTATGCTTCAAACCTGTCCATGTCACTACAAGAGACCCACTTTAAACTCGAATCAAGGTGGTACTATACACCAGCCAGATTGGCACATTTTAATCGAGAACTCTCCTCATTGTGCTTTAGGAACTGCGGTCTTCATGGCGATCTTCTACACTTGTTCTGGAATTGTCCCAAATTAAACTCACTATGGTCACAAGCTTCTGCCCTCGATAAAAAAAAATTGCTGGTAAAAATATAATTCTCACCCCTCAGATGGCGCTGCTTTCCCTTGATCTAGGAAACTTTAGCCCAGACACTAGGTCTATGATCATCCACATTTTACTTGTGATTAAAATGCAATTGCCTTCCAATGGAAAAACCAATCTCCTCCTAGTTTTGCAGATGTATTGGAGAGAATCTGCCTCCATAGATCGTATGAATTGAAATTTGCCTTCGCTTACGATCAACACATTAAATTTCATAGGAAATGGGCTCACTGGGATAGTGTTCACCCCTAATAGTCTTCTGAATTTGTACCTCGCTACTTGAAAAAAATTTTTGGTAGTTGATATTATTGTTTCGTTATAATTGAATTGATTGCTTCCTTTTCTAAAATTCATAATTCAGATATGCATCTGTTAATGTCATTGTTTGTGACACTGTTTGAAACACATTAGTTCTTTTTGCTCTCTCCCTACCCCCACCCCTCTTCTAACCATAACTCATAATGCTTGTTAATCTTTTTTATAAAAATGTCAAAAACTACAGGAAAAGAAAAAGAACGGAGCAGCACAGGAAACAGTAGTAGAAGGTCATAAGTGTCTTACTACACACACTCAACATATGTTACTTATACCTTATCGGTGGTAAAATATAGTACCACACAAGCTTTTTTCCTAATTAATAAGCCCAACACCTATAAAGGGTGACCCGGACAGCCATAACACCAGGATCCAAGTGGGAGGGGGAGATAGATTTGTAGAATTTTCTGGTCGAGATATCAACAGATTCCCATTTCAGAAGTGTTAGTTTCTTCAGAAAGGACTGGAGAGAGAGGCCTACTCCGCATTCCTTCCTATAGTATATTCTAGGTTTCACAGGGGCCAGGAAATTTTTTTTATGACAAGCCAAAAACCCAAGGTTTTTCATTCCTTGGATATCAGAAGTTGTCTTCTTGTATATTTTGAAGTAACAAGTCACTGGTGGAAATCGTTTGCCAAGTTCTTTTCCAAGGCCCAAATAGTGGTAAAAGTGCTACTAAGTCCACGATCGCTAGATGGGTTAGAATGGCCATAACCTTAGCCTACTCTGCCTCTGACCGGGATCACTTTCAGGGAATTAGGGCAAACTCTACAATATATATACACTGCTCAAAAAAATAAAGGGAACCGACTCCATTAGGATGGTCTGAGGGCCCGACGTCCACAGATGGGGGTTGTGCTCACAGCCTGACACTGTGCAGGACGCTTGGCATTTGCCACAGAACACCAGGATGGGCAAATTAGCCACTGACGCCCTGTGCTCATCACAGATGAAAGCAGGTTCACACTGAGCACATGTGTCAGACGTGACAGAGTCTGGAGACACCGTGGAGAGCGATCTGCCTGCAACATCCTTCAGCATGACCAGTTTGGCAGTAGGTCAGTAATGGTGTGAGGTGGCATTTCTTTGGAGGGCCGCACGGTGTTGGGCTGTGAGCACCATCTGTGGACATCTGGCACTCAGACCATCCTCATGGAGTCGGTTTCTAACCGTTTGTGCAGACACATGCACATTTGTGGCCTGCTGGAGGTTATTTTGCAGGGCTCTGGCAGTGCTCTTCCTGTTCCTCCTTGCACAAAGGCGGAGGTAGCAGTCCTGCTGCTGGTTTGTTGCCCTCTTACGGCCCCCTCCACATCTCCTGGTGTACTGGTCTGTCTCCTGGTAGCGCCTCCAGCCTCTGGACACTACGCTGACAGGCACAGCAAACCTTCTTGCCACAGCTCGCATTGATGTGCCGTCCTGGATGAGCTGCACTACCTGAGCCACTTGTATGGGTTGAAGAGTCCGTCTCATGCTACCACGAGTGTGAAAGCACAACCAACATTCAAAAGTGACCAAAACAGCCAGAAAGCATTGGCACTGAGATGTGATCTGTGGTCCCCACCTGCAGAACCACTCCTTTATCGAGGGTGTCTTGATAATTGCCAATAATTTCCATCTGTTGGCTATTCCATTTGCACAACAGCATGTGAAATTAACTGTCAATCAGTGTTGCTTCCTAAGTGGACAGCTTGATTTCACAGTTTGATTTACTTGGAGTTATATTCTGTTAAGTGTTCCCTTTATTTTTTTGAGCAGTGTATTCCTCCCCCTCCTGGCTGATCAGACATCAGAGGCAGATCTGCACACAGAGAAGAGGAGGATGCTGCGTGCGATCACTAAATTCACACTTGCGTTTGGGTGCTCTGCGTAGGGTTGTTAACTTCTTCCCTTCAGATCCGCATAGATGTGCATGCGTCCTGCGTACCTATCTTTAACATTTGGAATGCAGGGACATGACAATGACCCTAAGCATCCTCCATGTCAACAAAAGAATGGCTTCGCCAGAGGAAAATAACAGTTTTGTAATGGCCCAATCAGAGCCCAGACTTGAATCTAATTGAAACTGTGGGTGACCTGAAGATGGCGCTGTACACAGGAGAGTCTCTTACAATCTGACAGTTTTGGAGCTGCTGCAATGAAGAGGTGGCAAAGACTGACAATTCTAGATGTGCTACACTGAGACTCTGACCCAAAGAGACTGAATGTTGTCGAAGGGTATTTCAGCAAAGTACTAGTTTATTTGTGTGCATACTTATGGAGCCACATTATTTTAGTTCTTTTTCTTTTTCCACCTGAAAAGATTTCATGTCTATTTTTTAACTGAATTGTACAGACTATGGGTGACATTAAAGGGGGAAAGAGTTCTGAAGGGATTCTTTGTCTGATTTTTTTTTTTTTTTACATGACAAAAAAATTGTCATTTAAATAGGGGTGCGCAGACTTATTATATTCACTGTATTTCATCGGCTTTGGTGCAAATAAAAATGACAACTGGTACATTGGAGAGGAAAAGCTGGACAAACCCTAAAAGTGAAGGGTGGTCATAGACAATTAGGCTGTGTGCACACGCTGCGGATTTTGCTGCGGTTCCGCAGCGGTTTTTGCTGCGGTGTACAGTACCATGATTCCCAATGGGAATCAAAAACCGCAATGCAGACGGTGTGGAATTTTCTGCGCGGATTATCTGCGGTTTTCAATCCGCAGAAAGAATTGACATGTCAATTCTTTCTGCGGATTCTGCTGCGGTTTGCCATCTCCTCCATTGAGGAGATGCAAAACCGCAGGGCAAAACCGCAGAGCAATCCGCAGGTCTTTTGACCTGCGGTTTCACCTGCGGAGTTTACAAAATCCGCGCGGATGAATCTGCACCTAATCTGCAGCGTGTGCACACAGCCTTACTCTTCCTTATTCTTCTGTAGTTTTGCTCTTGTTGTCATCACTACAGTACTAGTAAAGCCCCCTTCACACATAGCGAGATCGCTAGTGCTATTGCTAAAGCGTCACCGATTTTGTGACATAACAGCGATATCGCTAGCGATCTCGCTACATATGACACCTCCGACCGGGCCCCCCGCTGGATATCTCTGATTGCACGAGATCGTCCTGGTCCATTTCTCATCGTCGGCTTCCTTCTGGCACCAACGACCGACGCATGGACGCAGGAGGAAGTCATCACCTGCGTGTGACAGGTAAGTAACAACCGCCGACCTCTGCTACATCGCTGGTGAGACCTGGCTGTTTGGCAGCTCACTAGCGACCATTTAGCGATGCACCAGCGATCCTGACCGGGTCGTATTGTTGTCGGGATCGCTGGTGCATCGCTAAATGTAACGGGACCTTAACAGTACCTTCAGCCCATTCAGGCTTCACAAGTAGTCTTGCTCCTCCAGGGTGCCACATCCATACATGTCATCGCAAACAGATTTGCTTTGTCACCCAGAACAGTCTCCCAGCACAGTCTCCGGAGTAAGGAGCAGATACCAGGACACTGAAACCTGGAGAGGGCATCATATCAGAAACAGAAGTGGTATCTGCTCCTTTATGTAAGGGGGAACAGGAGGAGCATTGCCAAAGCCATATAAAAACTTTCAGTGTGTCCAAACATGCCAGGAACAGACTCCATGTGGGTGGCGTGAGGCCTTGTTGTGGGCACCTGTACAGCACCGAGCAGCCCGATTGTCATTTGCCAGAGAATACCAGAATAGTGAGTTCCATCATTGGTGCTCTGTTCTCTCTACAAAAGCAGGTTCACCCAGAGTACATGGGATACATGTGAAAGAGTCTGGAGACACTATTGTCAATGTCAGGATCATCCAATATGACCAGTTTGGTGGTGGACCAATGATGGTTTGGGGAGACATATACTTGAAGAGTCACCCAAACCTCCATGTGATAGCCTAACTGCTGTTAGGTACCAGGGTGACCTCCTAAGAGCCATAGTCAGACCTTACCCTAGGTTCCTCCTGGTGCAGGACAAGTGGGCTCATGTGGCAAGAGTATGTAGCCGAAGTCATTGATGCCATAGATTGATCTTCATGTTCCCCAGACCTGAATCCAATTGAGAACTTCTGGTATATAATGTATCCCTGCATCCAAAAACACAAAGTAGTGCTACAGACAGTCCAGGAGCCACTAACGCCCTGATCCAGGTCTTGGAGGATATCTATCCACACTCGCATCGGGAGCATGGCTAGACATTGTCGGGAGTGTACACTGGCACGTGGGGAGCATAGACACCACAGAGTTACAAGATGAACCGCAGTGATGAAATTTATGGAAGATGGATACTTCTGTGTTCTCATTTTATTTATTTATTCATTTTACTTTGATTTTTGGGGTGGTTTGAGATACAGACTATTGGTTGATGCATTTGGTTTTTCTTGGCCACTGGTGCTTCAATTTGTTCTCAACTAATGGTCTATTTATGTGGACCAACTAATGTCACGATATGACCACTGGCAGCTATTTAATAGCCTGTTTAAACAGGCAGACCTTAGTAAACGAGGCGCCCTGAGCGAAACATGGCACCACCACCCATCATCTGTTATCAGCTTTGCTCGAAATGTGCTGCAAACCTGCTCCTAGAATAAGTCTACAATGTTAAAAGCCCAGAGAACCCGTTTGATTTTTTTGGGAATAGTGTAGGTAGAGCAGGGCTCTGTGTAGTCAAGTCAAGTTCTTCCCCATCAATCTCACACAACCATGCCATTATGGACCTTGCTTCGTACACTGGGCACAGTCTGTGTGTCTGTTCTGTGTGTTTGTATCTGTTCTTTCCATTCTTTACATGCTTGTTGTAACAGAGAAATATTGATATTTGTGCAGCCAAAATCACTGCAGGCTGAAAATATTGATCAAGTCCACCCTTGCTCTAGATGAGACATGGGCAATTTAACCATCCCCCAGAAACTTAAAAAAAAAAAAAAAAAAAAAATTTCCAACATATGGTGTTCAAGCTGTTGAGAAACTACAACATCCGGTATGCTTTGACAGCCTGCATTTTGGCGAACCCCCAAAAAACAGCAAAAAAAAATCTAGGTAATAAATTAAACTTCACTGTATACAGTTGTGCTCAAAAGTTTACATACCTCAGCAGAATTTTTTCCTTCTTGGCCTTTTTTCAGAGAATATGAATGATAATACCAAAACTTTTTCTCCACTCATGGTTAGTGGTTGGGTGAAGCCATTTATTGCCAGACTACTGTGTTTTCTCTATTTAAATCATAATGACAACCTAAAACATCCAAATGACCCTGATCAAAAGTTCACATACCCCATTTTTTAATTCCTTGTATTGCCCCCTCTAACATCAATGACAGCTTCAAGTCTTTTGTCTTTTGTGGTAGTTGTGGATGAGGTTCTTTATTTTCTCAGATGGTAAGCCTCCAGTTCCTGTAAATTCCTGGGCTGTCTAGCATGAACTGCGTACTTGAGATCTCCGCAGAGTGGCTCAATGATACTGAGGTCAGGAGACTGAGATGGCCACTCCAGAACCTTCACTTGGTTCTGCTGTAGCCAATGACAGGTTGACTTGGCCTTGTGTTTTGGATTGTTATGTTTGAACAGCCAAGTACATCCTATGCGCTGCTTCCGGGCTGCTGATTGCAAATTTGCTTCCCGTATTTGCTGATAACGTGCTGCATTCAGCTTTCCTTCAACTTTGACCAAGTTTCCTGTACCTTTGTAGCTCACACATCTTCGAAACATCAGTGCTCCACCTCCGTGCTTTAGAGTAGGAATGGTGTTCCTTTCATCATAACCTTGTTGACCTCTCTCCGAATGTAACGTTTATGGTTGTGGCCAAAAAGTTCAATTTTGGTCTCATCACTCCAAATTACCTTACCAAGGAGATTTCTTTGTAAATCTGACCAGTTATAAGCAGGCAAGAACAGACTGGGGAAAGAATACCCCCCCCACAATAGCACTGACAAATAGTCTGCTCTCACTGCAGATTGATGATGTGCTGAAGCACAGCAGACCCGAGTGTGGTTAACTAATATTTTTTATCTTCAGCAGTCAATGTGTTTCGGGAGGAGCAGTGTTGTAGAAGTTGAGTTTCACTGTGGATATTTCTAGTAGCTTTCCTCTCAAAATCAAATGAGCTTCATTGACAGGAACAAATACATATTAGAATTACATGAGCAAGTGTAGTGCTGCCTACTCTGCTGTACTGCCCCTCCCCCAACCGCCTGCTGGAGATGAAAACTATCACACTCGGGTCTGCTGTGTTCCCGGACATGTAATCAATGCATTGTGGAGAGCAGACTTTGTCATTATGTCTCACACTGAGCCTGATCTAAGCTATAGTCGAGGCGTGATCTTTTTCCTTTGGTATGCGGATACCTGCTTATGATTGGCAGAGCTGGCATCATTGTGAGAGGAGACCTACTAGAAGTGTAGAGAACTAAAAGCTGTTAGTTAAAAAGTGTTATCAGGGACTTTTTTTTGCCTTATGGGACTAAGCAGTTATTGCTAGTTGCTAACTACCTGCCAGTGCTGCCCTGCAAGGATTTTTCCCAGCTCAGAGCGGTTACGGACTGGGCGATTCTCCTGCTTCCTGTGATGTAACGTCAACAAAGCAGCCTATCTTCCATTCTACTCTGTCGACGGGGGCGTTCCTGCCAATGTCAAGTTGATTGACATCCGGCTCCCCACTGCATTTAGTTGAGTCAACTGTCCATCAACCTGACGCCCGCCCAGTCAACAGAGCAGAAGAGACGTAACTACTCTGTCACAAGAAGCAGGGGACACACCAGCAGGAGTGGTTTGTGACCACTGTGAGTCAGCAGAGATTGTCACAGGGCAGGGAAAAAAAAGTGTCCCAGATAACCCTTTTAGCCACACTCGGGGCTGCTGTGCTCCAGCAGAAGTCATCACTTTGCAGTGAGGAAAGCAGACTGTCAATGCTATTATATGGGTGCATGTTTCTTTGTAGATGACGTTTTCCACGTCCATCATAGCAGGAAAGTTGGCTATTGCTGGGAGAAATAAGTTGCCGGATGCCAACCAGCGGCGCTCATCAGACTGAACTGCGCCATTAGCAGACGGCACGGGATAATGAAATGGGGTATATTTTTCTGATCTGTGTGGAAGCGGGGGGTTTATACATAGGTTGCTGGACCGCTGTCTAAGGCTGTGTGCACACGATGCAGATTTGCAGCGGATCCGCAGCGGATTTTACCGCGCAGAAACGTTGCATATCCGCATTGTGATGTACAGTAGCCTTAAAATCAATGGAAAAAAAAAACCGCTGTGCAGACGCTGCGGATTTTTCCGCGCGGTTTTCCTGCGGTACAAAATCCGCAGCATGTTACTTCTTTTGTGCGGTTTTCCATCTCCCCTGTCACCAAATCCGCAGGGGGAAAACTGCGATGGAAAACCGCACAAAAACTGCATGAAAAATGGAAGAAATCCACAGGAAAAATGCAGGTCATTTGACCTGCGGATTTCTTCTATTCTGCGCGGAAAAATCCGCAGGGCCAAAAAGTACGTCTGCACTCAGCCTAAGAGGGCATAAAGGTGATGCTTATAGTTTACAATGGGGAAAACCTGGAGACACTTTTTCCCTTTAACATTTAAGTAACAAAAAAAAAAAAAATATTTCTAAGCTAATACAAATCCTGATATTCATGAATACTTCCAGGGATTTCCTTCATTAATATGGCAGATAGCCCACCAATGTTATACAAAACTGTATATATAGCTTCCAAATGAATAGCTGAGAACGATGGAGCAGATGGCAGGAAATCTCCACGCAACTCATTTTATATATCACTTTCTATTGAGTGATACTACCTCCGGGGAGATGTTGGATCAATAGCTTTGACTCTATTCCGCTAAGCTGGAACACACATTGTGGAATTAGCCTTGATCGTCGAGCTCCGGAGTTACACAGAGCAGTTGTAATCCATGGAGCTAAAACTGCAGGAGACAACCAGGGCTGAAGGCCAATGACAGTCTGTAGGCTTTTGTAGTTTGCTGGAGTTTGCCTATTGATGAATTGCAGCATTTTTTTTTTTTACCATGGAAAACTCCTGAATAATAAACCCCCACCACCCTGGGGATGTCTACAATTACCACATCCCTTGTGACAGCTGTAGCCGTCTTCCAGGGAATCCCAAGGACATTGCTGCTTGCAAAGACCATGGTAGACCATAGCAAGCTTAGAAAACAGCACCGTCTTCATTGTCACCTTTAAAGGGTTTGTCCGGCTTTAGGGCACAAATCTGCAGTCACTCTATGTGACTGTAGACTTGTGAATTCTCGCAGAGCACTGTGAGGATTCTCCAGTGATCGCGCCAGCAGTCATGTGACCGCAAGCATGAGATTTCCATATTTCCGGCCACATTCCGACTAGAGGTGTCCAGCCTCACTGAATACATTTGCATGTATACAAGCCACATACTTGCGATCACGTGTCGGTACTGGGGAATCCTCAGTGGGCGCATTGGGAGCATTCACAAATCTTTAATCATATAGTGACAGAAGACATGTAACCTTAAGTCGAGCAACCCCTTTAAGTTTAGTTTGCACGTTACGTATTAACTACATGTTACATTTAGTTGCAGATTTTGTGCCGAATTCATACTTTGCAAAAGCTAAAATCCGCCTCTGAATCTGTACAAAGAATTAACATGCTTCAGATTTTAAAATCTTCACCGCAGATCACTTTCCATGCAGATAAGGCTGGTTTCACATTAGCGCTTTTTAAGCGCACGCACGGCCGGGGGTAGCTCCGCCCCCGAGCCGGCTCTCTGCCCGGCGTGCCCGCCCCTTGCTTGTAGCGCCGCCTCCTAGCGCACAGCGGCGCCTGCGATCGGCGCACCCTATATTTAGCATAGGGTGCGCAGATCGTGCGCAGGCCGTGCGCTAGTTGCGCTTTGACCTGCGCTGCGCACTTTTGACGGTGCGCCGTGCACGCCAGAATCAAACTTTTCGGATTTTGGCGCGCACGGCGCGCCGTCAAAAGTGCGCAGCGCAGGTCAAAGCGCAACTAGCGCACGGCCTGCGCACGATCTGCGCACCCTATGCTAAAGTTAGGGTGCGCCGATCGCAGGCGCCGCTGTGCGCTAGGAGGCGGCGCTACAAGCAAGGGGCGGGCACGCCGGGCAGAGAGCCGGCTCGGGGGCGGAGCTACCCCCGGCCGTGCGTGCGCTTAAAAAGCGCTAATGTGAAACCAGCCTAATATCTGCAATGTACAGATGAGATTTAATGAAATCTCATCTTCTGAGCAGGCGCTGTATTAAGCTGCCTATTTTCCGAACGTAAGCTGCACAAAATCCACCACCTGTGAACTTAAGGGTTCACATATTTTCCACACTTATTCATATTTTTTAAGCGCATTTTTAATGCAGAAACTTGGCAAAATAAAAAACAACAAAACAATGGCATGTCAGAGATTCAACTTGCTGATTTAGGGTTCCTGTTCTGTCTCCGACATTTAATTCATAATCCCTGATTATCTGCTTGTTAATGTTTACAGTGTTTTCTGGCTCCATCTAGTGACCAGAGTCATAACCGCAGTGTTATTGTACAGTTGTGGCCAAAAGTATTGACACCCCTGCAATTCTGTCAGATAATACTCAGTTTCTTCCTGAAAATGATTGCAAACACAAATTCTTTGGTATTATCTTCATTTAATTTGTCTTAAATGAAAAAAGAATTGTCCTAAAGCCAAATTGGATATAATTCCACACCAAACATAAAAAAGAGGGTGGACAAAAGTATTGGCACTGTTCGAAAAATCATGTGATGCTTCTCTAATTTGTGTAATTAACAGGTGCCACAGGTGCTGGTTCCCTACGGTGCTTCTAATGGTTAGGGTATGGGATAAGCTGAGGCAGCTGAGAGGAATACGCGGTCTTACAAAGTACTGCCCCATATGGGACAATCAGCATTTGCCATGCATGAAAACGCTCAGAGGCTTTGCTCACTGGAGGTGGATTGGCATATGGTGGGTGTCGCAGCTGGTGGAGGGAGGGGTTTTTAAAACTTTTGAGCAATTGGGACGGGAATTTCCCCTCCAACGCTCCATGTTTTATCAATATTTGCAGCTGCGTCACGCGTATATGGTGCAGAGCAAAAAAGTTGACTTAACCGTACACCACGACGTCATTGTCCATAGGCTTGGTATGCAGGGGTCCACCAGGGGGCTGATTTCGATGGTGTATGGTGGCTTACTTGGACAGGTCCTGTCAAGGCATCCTATTGGTGCACTGACAAAGTGGGAACAACAGCTGGGCACGATATCAGCGGAACAGTGGGACTCGATTCTACAGATGATTCCCAGATTATCCCTTAGTGAGCCTGGCCGCCTGTCTCAGCTATATATCCTCTATAGGGCATACAGGTCTCCCGAATGGTTGTTCAATAGAGGGTTACGGTTGGATTCGAGGTGCCCCAAGTGCACGATAGATAATGCGGACATTTTACATATGATGTGGACATGCTCTTGCCTGCAAATATTCTGGATCGTGGTCCTTAGCCTTATACACTTGGTCACGGGACAGGATATTCCCAGGGACCCCACGATTTGTGTTTTGGGTTATGTTGATGAGGTGGGAGTGGATAAATACCTTAAAATTGCTGTGGCCAGAATGCTGTTTGTGGCCCGAAAGTTGATAGCTTATCACTGGATTTCTGCCAAAATCCCCTCAAGAAAAGAATACATCAATAGGTTGAACCTAATATTATATAGGGAAAAGTTTGTGTACCTCAGGAGGGGTGTGCCGCATATTTTTGGGAAAATATGGGAGGGATGGCTGAAGGTTCCCGGCCTGGCTGCCTCAAATCTCCTAGATTAATGAGTGGGCCCTGGGGGTGGTCTCCTGTCGGTTGTTAATCGTCATTTCTCATATGATATGGTTGTGTGATGGAATTGGGTTTATTCGCTATGTACCAGTCCATATGCCATCGGACAAGCGGAGGGGGGTGTTATGGGGGAAGGGAATGTTTGACAACATGTTGTAAGTTGTACATGCCTGTCATTTCTAAAACTTTTAATAAAAACTATCTGAAAAAAAAAAAAAAAAGTTACAGGTGCTAACTGGTGTAGGCAATAACTAAATCACACTTGCAGCCAGTTGACATGGATTAAAGTTAACTCAACCTCTGTCCTGTGTCCTTGTGTGTACCACATTGAGCATGGAGAAAAGAAAGAAGACCAAAGAACTGTCTGAGGACTTGAGAAACCAAATTGTGAGGAAGCATGAGCAATCTCAAGGCTACAAGTCAATCTCCAAAGACCTGAATGTTACTGTTTCTACCGTGCGCAGTGTCATCAAGAAGTTTAAAGCCCATGGCACTGTGGCTAACCTCCCTAGATGTGGACGGAAAAGAAAAATTGACAAGAGATTTCAACGCAAGATTGTGTGGATGTTGGATAAAGAACCTCGACTAACATCCAAACAAGTTCAAGCTGCCCTGCAGTCCGAGGGTACAACAGTGTCAACCCGTACTATCCGTCGGCATCTGAATGAAAAGGGACTGTATGGTAGGAGATCCAGGAAGTCCCCACTTCTTACCCTGAGACATAAAAAAGCCAGGCAGGAGTTTGCCAAAACTTACCTGAAAAAGCCTAAAACGTTTTGGAAGAATGTTCTCTGGTCAGATGAGACAAAAGTGGAGCTTTTTGGGCAAAGGCATCAACATAGAGTTCACAGGAAAAAAAAGAGGCGTTCAAAGAAAAAACACGGTCCCTACAGTCAAACATGGCGGAGGTTCCCTGATGTTTTGGGGTTGCTTTGCTGCCTCTGGCACTGGACTGCTTGACCGTGTGCATGGCATTATGAAGTCTGAAGACTACCAACAAATTTTGCAGCATAATGTAGGGCCCAGTGTGAGAAAGCTGGGTCTCCCTCAGAGGTCATGGGTCTTCCAGCAGGACAATGACCCAAAACACACTTCCAAAAGCACTAGAAAATGGTTTGAGAGAAAGCACTGGAGACTTCTAAGGTGGCCAGCAATGAGTCCAGACCTGAATCCCGTAGAACACCTGTGGAGAGATCTAAAAATGGCAGTTTGGAGAAGGCACCCTTCAAATATCAGGGACCTGGAGCAGTTTGCCAAAGAAGAATGGTCTAATTTTCAGCAGAGCATTGTAAGAAACTCATTGATGGTTACCGGAAGCGGTTGGTCGCAGTTATTTTGGCTAAAGGTTGTGCAACCAAGTATTAGGCTGAGGGTGCCAATACTTTTGTCTGGCCCATTTTTGGAGTTTTGTGTGAAATGATCAATGTTTTGCTTCATTCTCTTTTGTGTTTTTTCATTTAAGACAAATTAAGTGAAGATAATACCAAAGAATTTGTGTTTGCAATCATTTTCAGGAAGAAACTGAGTATTATCTGACAAAATTGCAGGGGTGTCAATACTTTTGGCCACAACTGTATGTTTACTTTCACTTTGCTATTTCCCTCCGTTTGCAGTGCATTCTGGTAAGGTTGTAATGCACCCTGGTAGCCTTTTGCCAAGGATTAGGGTTAGTTCAGCCCCATTTTCCCTCCAGTCCACCATTTTCCTTCTGCCTGCATTCAGGAAGCATCTCCCCTTGTGACAGCATCGCTGGTATGTACTTATGTTTCCTGTATCCAATTCCTGCCTCATACTACCCTGCTAAGTTAGTTCTCCCCTGGTTAGCTATTAGTGCAGACGATGTATTATGTATATATGAATCCCTGATGAACCCAGAATTGATTGTATGCATATGTTTTTGTTTGTAGTTTCACCGCGCCAATATACCATCACGTTCAATAAAGCACAGATTCAACCTACAGTCTCCTTATTCGACCCTGGTATAGCGTTTTAGCTGCCTGTATAAGCTACATGAATTCTGCTTCATTTAGTGAGGACAGAACAGTTCCCAGTGAAATGAATGATTAAAATCCGCACCAAAAGGTGCAGCTTCGCAACAGAAATTGACATTTCATTGAAAGTAAAAATGCATAAAAAGATGTAAAAAAAAAAAAAACAAAACAATAGTAATATATCACTTTGTAATATATCTTATTAGACAAAACTGCTACTTTATCTGTCCATGAGGAGAAGGAAGCAGATACCTCTGATAAGATAGATTACAAAGTGTCTTATTTTCTCATTCACTATTGATTTATCAACTAAAAATTTAAAAGACGTTCACTCTTTAAAGATGATCCACTTTGCTGGTATAAAATGCTGCAAATTTCTGCATGCAGAAAATCAACCTTAAATGTGCCACAGTGTCAATCTAGACTTAGGTCATGTTCACACTTGTTTTTTTTATGCATTTCTTTCCGCACATAAACACGTTTTACAGTAGCAGCAAAGTGAATGCTGTTTGTTAAATTTCATACACATGCTACATACTGTCGTTTTGCTTGTGTTTTTTTTTTTTTTGGTGAATTTTTTTCAAGATGCAGCATGTCAATTGTTCAAGTGTATTTGCAGCTTTTTTTTTCCCCATGATGAGATTTTGACGCTGCGTATTTTCCCTGCATAAAAAAAGTGGCGTCTTACAGTTCCAGCAATATTGGATAGGATTTATAGAAATCTCCTGCCTGCTGTGCTTCCTTTTAATGCAGTGTAAACTGACCTGCTGTGCGTGTTTTGAATTCTCAACATTGACTTGCATTAAATGCGGAACATCTGCAGGTAAAAAATCCAGCCAATGTTACTAAGAACGATCTTCAGTGTAAAGAAGAGCAAGGAATCCTGGAAATGATGATCCGGCCCCCGCAGAGCCCTGATCACACATCATCCAGTCTGTCTGCAATCACATGATTTACATAAGCCTCATACACAGAAGATCAGTGGTCAGTTCTCCAACATGTTTGGAACAACATCCCTGACAAGATCATTCAAAAACTGTGTGCAAGTGATAAGTACCCTGAAATAGTGATATTTTGATGCACTTTTGAAGGCAAATAATGTTCAAACCAAACATAGATAATTTAGATTTTCCTTCATTCACTTTTCATTTTGCTAAAATAAAAAATAATGTAACCCTTCTATTTTTTAAAGCATTCTTGCTTTGCGTCATTTTTTACACACCTGCCTGAAACTCTTGCACACTCCTGTACATTAAACTTTTGCACTGAGAACATTTCACAGTATATGGTACGTATGCCATGCAAATGCATATATCTCCTATTGACTCCCAGTATAAGAAGCATATTGAGCACCATATGTTCTCCGCCACATTCCTTTTACACACATTTCCGTGTATACATATTTCACAATTCCCTGTTGAATGAACGCCATAAGTGCAGTGTCACACAGTGACGGTCTTCGGTAAGGAGGTTTGAGCATCAAGCTGTCCACGGAACTTGGACCCTAACTATTCCTGTCCTGGGGGTACTCTTGAAGGTAGAGAGGCCCGAGTCTCTGACCTTACTATACTTCTGTTAAACCCTGATCTGTCCCCTCACTCAACCCATGCGGCATGGGACAGAAATGTAAGTTAAACAAGGCACAAAGACAAAACAGGGATAGCAGAAAGCCTCTATCATACAAAAGCACAAACCAACAATAGGGAGGAGGACAGGGAGGAATAAACTAATTGGGATCAGGGATAAACACACAAGTACTACAGGAAACCACAGAACATTACTACAATAACTCTACTCCAACCACTTAGCTTTAGCACACAGCACAGGAAGATCAATCTTTCACCAGCAGGGACAAGAAATTCTGACCAGTTTATATAGGAAGAGGTAATAATGACCAGATTAGAAGCAGCTGAAATGGAACTTCATGTTTCTGACTCGCATAGAAAGGGTCGTTGATCTCTTCAGCACCAGAGGAAACTAAATCCAATTTATATGAGACACAGATCACACCATCTCTAAATAAGACCTGCAATTCATTACCCGATGTGACCATCTAACTCTAGGTCTTCCAGGGGGACTTGACAACCTCATGACACCCAGTGTGAATAGACCCTAATTTGGTGTTCCACTAAGCATGGTAAAATCAGATTCAATATGAAACGCAGGTATATGAATGATATATGAATGAACTGTATATGATGATGCAGTGTGAGTTGACAGTGCCAAGGGCAAAGCAAGCATTTTACACCCAAACCTTTTATCGTTTTCACTCAGAGTCCATTCCACCAGGTCTGCATTAAACCCCTTATTCCCAAAGCACGTGTATTGTATTTTAACAGAATACTAAATTATTTTTGCACGTTAACTATCTAATTTTTTCTGCTTTTTGCTGAAATCTGACATAAAATGTAAAAAACATAAAGTTATATATTGCTATATATTTTTTTTTACTTTTATATTTTTATTTTGTCTTTTTTTACATACTTAATTGCTCTAATCCTAAATGTTGTAACCACCATAGAATTTGGAACATGGGCAATCAGCCCTGTGCCCACATGCAACATCACTGCAATTTGGTTCCCACATAAGTCTATGGGTGCCCTATTATGGCGAAAAAGCATCTCAAAAATTGTACCGAGTCATAATTTCCTTGTCTGTATGAGCCCTAAGGGTTTGTGCACATGGTCGTATTTTTGGTCTGAGTGATTCGACAAAACATTGGATGGCACTGGGACCAATTTTATTCTGTGGGGCTGTCTACATGTACAATTTTTTTTCCTTGGACAGAGAGAACAAAAATCACAGCACTCCACAATTTGATCCAATATTCTGATCGCACTCAGCCATGCTAATCAATGAGTCAGTGGAAAACATTGGACTGCGCTCTCATGACATCTGATTGCAGACTGATTTCCATGGACTGACAGAATGGAGAAGATGGAGAAATTTTGTTCTCCATCTTCTGCTCACAATGTGCCCCTATTCCCTCAGATGAGAAAATTGGATCACACTATGGTGATGTAGCCGTGGCGAGGCGCCTGTTTGTGGCATCCCGGCATGTTACATGAAAGTGGAGGTCCTGGCTAGGTGTGTATTGACTTGTGCTGTGGGGACTTACGCTCGTGCAGGCCTCGCGTAACCGTTGTTGCTGGTTTGCCAGGACCAGATGTTTGACAGTTCAATTAGAGAGACCATCATTCACAAATAAACTCTTTACTGAACGGTAATGTGGTAGGGGATATATATAGAAGAGATAGCGGGTACATAGTCTTATGAAAGTTTCCATTACAATTTGAAGCATTTTCCACACAGTCTCATTCCTTAGTAGTATACTCACGGGATCTCTATGTCTCCTTTTTCTCTCTACTTTGCCACAACCCAGCTTTAACACTACTGTCCTGATCAACAAGCATCCTTCACTTGTTCTGTGGTTCCACGTCCACCTTCCACTACTGATGCCCTGGAACTTTCACTCGGGACCCTTTACTTGTCCCCTGTACTGAGTCCTGTTTAGGCCTATTGTGACGAACAGCCCACGGCCGTTCGTCCACTTACGGGCGACGACTAACGGGGGTCCCGCTGCCACCAAAACGCGATGGACAGCGGACCCTGTGTCACCACTATGTCACGATCCCACCACTGACACCGGTGTATCAGCGGACGGAGGGACGTGACACAATGCCGGCACACGGCTATCACAGGCGCAGTGGGGCTTATCTTAGTTATCCCACCACTGGCACCATGTGACAAAAATATCCAGCAAGCTAATCTCGCTCTACAATTTGCCGCAGGGGGAGTTTAATTTGGATGCCCCACCACTGCTATCAATCTTCCAAGTACTGCGGGGATTTGTGTATATCCCACTTTCTCAGTTCCACCTTGGAACTCGCAGCTCTCCGGCGCCCCCCCCTTACCCTCAGGTCAGTCAGGGAACTGCACCTAGGATAATTGGTCGCCGGACGGGCTGCCTGTTGTGAACCGGCAATTAGGCTTCTGCAGTAAGGGAATTATCAATGCTGTGGCCGCAGACCCTTATTCAGCAATATAAGACCCTTCTGTACTGCCAGCAAGCCGTAATAGCCGTACACAACGCGCTGCCACCAGTCACGGTTACTTAATTCACAGTGTTAAATTAAGAGGGTCCGTGGCAAACCCCTTGAATTAGTAGCGATTATCTATCAAAGGCGTATAGTTCGAGTCTTAGAGCATAGAGACAGATCTAAATAATTATTTCATTTATTTTCCGAAAGAGGACAGTGATTACAGATAAAAGTTGCTATAAAATTGAGACATAAAATATGTACAGTACAGGTATAAAATAAAAGTGGAGAAAACAAAGAGATTGCACTCACAGTTCCATATTGTTCCTTAGGCGGACCATGCGGCTAAGGTGGGTGGAGGCGGAGCTGCACTTCTCCGCTCATCTGAGTTCTTGTCAGCACGGACTCTGCAGCTGTTCTGAGCTGGTTTGCCCAGGAAATGCCTTATAGACTTTCCTATGTGACATCACAGAGAGGTGCATTCTGGGTTGATCCCACCTCTCTTATCCAAGTTATGTTTTGGCTACAAAACTTAGATTAGCTATAACTTTATGGGAGAAGCTGGTATGGACTCATCAGTGGTATCATGTTTCCCAGCGTAATGAGCCCATCAAGAAAACATCAAACATCTATGCGATATGACCATCCATTTGGGCGCAAATCCTATCTCATGTTCTGGACAGGGTAGAACTTCGAAACATACGCGGTCTCGAAGCTGGGACCGCTCAGGTTACAAAAATATGATTTTCATATCTCTAGGGTATTTGGTTCTTATGGTATAGTCTCTCATAGTTTTATTCGTTTCAAACAAAGAAGTTTAGTTCCCGCACTTTTTTCTCTTTCAGCTGAGAGAAGCCAAATGGTGTGAGGAAGATGGTCTAGCTAATTAACATTCCTGCTCTTCCAGAGGAAGTGGCAGGGTTGGTAAAACCTGGGGGGAAGGAATTCCTACTACTGACAGTTTACAATGTCCTAGGATGGAGGATTTGTTAGCACATTGCAACATAAAACATATCTTGCAGATATTATACATCACACCTCCCCCCTTAAGAGGGCGCTAAGGAGGCATTACCTCTCGGTAATCGGCCATGCGCACCTCAGCGGGTTCGCCCCGGCGGGACAACCCATCGGCATTGCCGTTTTCACTGCCCTTCCTGTGTTTTACAGTAAAATCGTACTGTTGAAGGGCAAGGCTCCAGCGGAGCAATCTTCCATTGGTTCCGGACACTGTGTGCAACCAGCTCAGAGGGTTGTGGTCGGTTACCACCGTGAAGGCGCGCCCATACAGGTAGGGCTGCAAACGCTGCAGTGCCCACACCATGGCCAGACACTCCTTCTCGATGGTCGAGTATGCCACTTCCCTCGGCAAAAGTTTCCGGCTCTGGTACAACACGGGGTGCTCTTGGTCCCCCGAGTCGACCTGGCTAAGCACAGCACCGAGGCCAAACTCGCTGGCGTCGGTCTGTACCAGAAACGGGCGACTGCTGTCGACTGCTCTCAACACTGGAGAGTTGCACAGGGCTGCTTTCAAAGCTTGGAAAGCCGCCTCACAGTCATCTGTCCAGTTGACTGTTTGGGGTAGCCTCTGTTTGGTGAGGTCAGTCAAGGGTTTGGCAAGGGCGCTATAGTCCTGTACGAACCGCCTATAGTACCCTGCAGTGCCCAAGAAGGACTTCACCTGTTTCTTGGTCCTGGGGGTGGGCCAGGACACGATTGCGTCCACTTTTCCTGGCTCCGGACTCATGGAACCCCCGCCTACCCGGTGCCCCAGGTAGTGGACCTTGCGCATGCCTATCTGGCACTTCCCCGGCTTGATGGTCAGGCCTGCCTGGTGAAGACGCTTGAGCACCTCCTGGAGGTGCTGAAGGTGTTCCTCCCAGGTGGAACTGAAGACGGCAATATCGTCTAAGTACGCCACGGCGTACTCCTCCAGTCCCCGAAGCAGGTGGTTGACCATCCGCTGGAAAGTGGCAGGGGCATTCTTCATGCCGAAGGGCATGACCGTGGACTCGTACAGTCCAAAGGGGGTGATAAAGGCGGATTTCTCCTGCGCCTCAGGGCTCAGGGGAATCTGCCAGTATCCCCGACTCAAATCCATGATGGATATGTAGTTGGCGTTTGTCAACCGCTCGAGCAGATCCTCGATGCGCGGCATTGGGTGGGCATCAGGGGTTGTGATGGCGTTGAGCCCCCTGTAGTCCACGCAGAACCGGGTGGTTCGATCCTTTTTAGGCACGAGGACTACAGGTGAAGCCCACGCACCTTTTGACCGTCGAATCACTCCCAGCCTTAACATCTCATCGACCTCTTGGCGCATGACTTGTTGCACCGTTTCAGAGATCCGATAAGGTGTTCGCCGTAATGGGGCATGATTCCCGGTGTCCACCTCATGAACCGCTAACTCCGTCCTCCCAGGACGGTTGGTGAACACGGGCCGGAAGAGTTCCAGGGTGGCCATCAACTGCAACCGCTGGTACACGGTGAGCGAACCACTTATCTCCATGTCCTCAATGGACCCATCGGCCTTGGCCTGGGCCAGCATGTCCAGGAGGGGATCTTCCTCCCCATCCTCTGGCAGATTGCAGACCGGTAGGACACATGCTTCACGTTCGTAGTGCGCCTTCAGCATGTTGACGTGAAAGGCCTTGCGCCTACCCCGAGCATGGTCAAGCGTGACCACGTAGGTGACCGGGTTGAGCTGTTGGTGGACGACGTACGGGCCTTCCCAGGCTGCCTGAAGCTTATCCGTTGGTACAGGGACCAACACCCATACCTTTTGACCCACCTGGTAGGTCCGCTCCCGGGCGTTCTGGTCGTACCAGTGCTTCTGGTCAGCCTGAGCCTGCGTCATGTTGTCATGCACCAACTGCGTCAAGGTCTGCATCTTGTCACGGAAGCGCATGACATAATCCACGATGGACACTTCTGTGGGGTTTGGCTCATCTTCCCAGGATTCTCTTATCAACCCAAGGGGTCCCCGGACTCGCCTGCCATACAGGAGCTCGAAGGGGGAGAACCCGGTCGAGGCCTGCGGAACTTCTCTGTAAGCGAACAGCAGGTGTGGGAGGTACCGCTCCCAGTCGCGCCCTTGGGTCTCAACCAGTATGCGGAGCATCTGTTTGAGGGTACCGTTGAAGCGTTCACACAAACCATTAGTCTGTGGGTGATACGGACTCGATACCAGCTGCGTCACCTGCATTTTCTCACAGAGAGCCTCCATTAGGCGAGACAGGAATTGGGGCCCTTGATCGGTAAGCATCTCCCTGGGAAATCCTACCCTTGAAAAGATGGTCACCAGTGCGTCAGCCACCTTATCTGCCCTGGTTGAAGACAGAGCTACTGCCTCTGGGTACCGGGTAGCGTAGTCTACCACGGTGAGAATGTATCGCTTTCCGGAGCTGCTGGGGACGGACAGCGGTCCTACAATGTCCACCGCGATTCTCTGGAAAGGCTCCTCTATCACCGGCAAAGGAATAAGGGGAGCCTTAAGAGCAGGCCCCGCCTTACCCACTTTTTGACAGGTGGCACAGGAGCGGCAGTAGTGTGTTACATCTGTCCCCATCTTGGGCCAATAGAAGTGTTGAGACAGCCGTGCCTTTGTTTTGCTGATCCCCAAGTGTCCAGCGAGTGGAATCTCATGGGCAATCCGCAACAACTCAGTTCTGAACTGATAGGGGACGACCAGCTGTCTTTCCCTCAACCACTCCTTTTTAGGATCTCCGGGTACTGTCTCCCGGTACAACCTTCCTCGTTCCCAGAACACCCTCTCCTTATCAGACTTGGAGGTGGGCGTCTCGGCGAGACCTCGCAATTTCTCCAGGCTGGCATCTGAGTGCAGAGCAGCCTGGAACTCCATGCTGGAGGCTGTCAGAAGTGACGTCAGGGTCCCCTCTTTACTGGGACCCTCTGGAACCGGCTCTGGGTTCACCTCTGGTTCAGTCTCTCCTGTAGCAGCAGAGGGTCCAGAAGACAGTGCGTTACCTGCGATCTGGGCACTCTGACTGCGTGTGACAGCTGCTATGTATGCTGTCTCCCTGGGGATTTCTTCAGACCCACCAGCCGGTGCTGCCCTGGGCTCTCCCTCCCCATCCACCCCCAACACTTTAGGAGCAGTGCTACTTATGGGCCAGTTACCTTCCTCGGTGGCACTGGTCAGCTGCATGGCATTACCTTCCTCATGGTCCCCATGCACCTCCCCATTCTCTTGAGCACCGTTGCTTGCTCCTGCCAGGGGTTCCTCAGCCGTCTCACTCCGCAGAGTGACGGGGCTGAGCACCTCGGTACCTGTGGACACATCTACCGTTTCAAAGAAAGGGTTAACGGGTTCAGTCGGCACAGATACATCATCATTCCTAGGAAAAGAATGGTTATCAGTTTGCTTTGGTACATTCACATCAGCATCAGCATCGTACCTTGGGAAAGAATGGTTGTTAGTTGCATCATTACTCATCAAGGAATTAGCTGGTAACACATTCAGTTTCCCATCATCAACATCATCATCAGGGTTAACGTTACCCTTATTATCAGTTTGGGGAAGGGTGTCAGGGACATAGTATGCAACCATCCTCCCCAAGTCAGTCCCCAATAAAACATCAGTGGGCAAATTTTCAGACACTCCCACCTCCCTCAACCCGCTCCCGGCACCCCAATCAAGAAAAACTCGTGCCACTGGCAAGGGACAACGGGTGCCTCCAATCCCGGTGACAGTCAGGGTTTTCCCCTCAACAAACTCTTCAGGGGCCGCCAGTCCAGGACGGATGAGGGTTCGTTCAGCCCCGGTGTCCTTGAGGCCTGTAGCAAGACGGGCCCCCACCTGAACAGGTTGAACGTTGTCGTCAGCCCTCCCAACCACACCTCCCACCAAAAGAACAGAGGCGTTGGGCCCGGGGGCCTTGGCTGGGGGGTTCTTCGGCCTATTCGGACAGGTGTAAAAGAAGTGACCAGGCCGCTGGCAGTGGTGACACAGGCGACTGTCAGTAGCCGGCCTGCTGTTGGCAACAGGGACAGGGCCTCCGGAGGGACGGCTAGCTGGGGCATTGGGGTTGGTTGCTGGCTTACCCCCTTACCAGCTGGTGGCGACTGGCCTCCGCGTCTCGGGCTTCCGGTTGGCCTCGTGGTTGTCGGCGATCTGCGCCGCTTTGTCCGCGTTCGTTGGTTCGCGGTCCAGGATGAACTGTCGGACCTCAGCTGGGCAGAGATGCAGGAACTGGTCTTTGATCATCAGGTCCCGTAGCTGCTCAAAGGTTTCAACGGACAGTCCATGGATCCACTGGTCAAAGTGGGTCCTGAGTCCTTGCACCACATCACTGTAGCTATCATGTGGGCCACGTTGGAGGTGCCGGAACTTCTTTCGGTATACCTCAGGTGTCAGCCGGTATTTGGCGATCAGCGCCTGCTTTATGGCGTCATAGTCGTCATCGGCTTCTGGCGGAAGAGAAGCAAATGCCTCCAGGGCTTTGCCTTTTAGCCCTGGGGTCAAGTACCTTGCCCATTGGTCTCTAGGCAGCTGGTACTGTCTGCAGGCTTTCTCAAAGGCTCGCAGAAATGTGTCCAAGTCCCCATCCTTTTCCATCACGGGAAAATGCTCTGGCCGGGGTTTAGGAGTCTGGACGCTGCTGGGCTCACTGCTTCGGGCTGTGGGGGCATTCCCACCCCGCTGGAGTACCTCCAGTTCATGGGCCCTCTGCGCCTGGCGCTCGGCTCTCTCAGCCTCAGCTTGGCGCTCACGTTCGGCTTGGGCCTCCTGCCGATATTGCTGGATCAGCCTCACCCGCCCATCCCTGTCTTCGGCGGGGAGTTCGTCCAAGGCCATTTGCAGATAGGGGTCCACCCCGTTCTGGTTGAATGTGGGGCCAGCGCTCAGGAGTGGAGCCTCTGCTGCAGCCCCATGGCAACTTGGGCCAACTTCTGCGCTCGCTGGATTCTGGTCGTTGTCCAGCTGCACTAGAGCCGCGATCATTTGATCTTTGGTTCCGCCTGCGGCGTCTATGCCTCGGTACGTGCATAACCCAGCAAGGGTGTCCTTTTTCTGCTTCTGATACCACTCCACTGTCATCGCCGCCATGGTTGCCAAATAAAAGATAGAAAAAGAAAAACGAAGAAACGGGAGGGGGATACTTGCAAGTACACACTAATGTCTCAGGACTAGTAACCACTGAGTCTGTTCTCCAAAACCTATGATGCAGGATTCCCGCAGGAACCGTGCAGGTCTTTAGTGAGAGGAATGATTGCTCAAACCAAATCACTAATGCTCTAGGATTATCCCACCGCTCTGCCACCAATATGTGACGAACAGCCCACGGCCGTTCGTCCACTTACGGGCGACGACTAACGGGGGTCCCGCTGCCACCAAAACGCGACGGACAGCGGACCCTGTGTCACCACTATGTCACGATCCCACCACTGACACCGGTGTATCAGCGGACGGAGGGACGTGACACAATGCCGGCACATGGCTATCACAGGCGCAGTGGGGCTTATCTTAGTTATCCCACCACTGGCACCATGTGACAAAAATATCCAGCAAGCTAATCTCGCTCTACAATTTGCCACAGGGGGAGTTTAATTTGGATGCCCCACCACTGCTATCAATCTTCCAAGTACTGCGGGGATTTGTGTATATCCCACTTTCTCAGTTCCACCTTGGAACTCGCAGCTCTCCGGCGCCCCCCCTTACCCTCAGGTCAGTCAGGGAACTGCACCTAGGATAATTGGTCGCCGGACGGGCTGCCTGTTGTGAACCGGCAATTAGGCTTCTGCAGTAAGGGAATTATCAATGCTGTGGCCGCAGACCCTTATTCAGCAATATAAGACCCTTCTGTACTGCCAGCAAGCCGTAATAGCCGTACACAACGCGCTGCCACCAGTCACGGTTACTTAATTCACAGTGTTAAATTAAGAGGGTCCGTGGCAAACCCCTTGAATTAGTAGCGATTATCTATCAAAGGCGTATAGTTCGAGTCTTAGAGCATAGAGACAGATCTAAATAATTATTTCATTTATTTTCCGAAAGAGGACAGTGATTACAGATAAAAGTTGCTATAAAATTGAGACATAAAATATGTACAGTACAGGTATAAAATAAAAGTGGAGAAAACAAAGAGATTGCACTCACAGTTCCATATTGTTCCTTAGGCGGACCATGCGGCTAAGGTGGGTGGAGGCGGAGCTGCACTTCTCCGCTCATCTGAGTTCTTGTCAGCACGGACTCTGCAGCTGTTCTGAGCTGGTTTGCCCAGGAAATGCCTTATAGACTTTCCTATGTGACATCACAGAGAGGTGCATTCTGGGTTGATCCCACCTCTCTTATCCAAGTTATGTTTTGGCTACAAAACTTAGATTAGCTATAACTTTATGGGAGAAGCTGGTATGGACTCATCAGTGGTATCATGTTTCCCAGCGTAATGAGCCCATCAAGAAAACATCAAACATCTATGCGATATGACCATCCATTTGGGCGCAAATCCTATCTCATGTTCTGGACAGGGTAGAACTTCGAAACATACGCGGTCTCGAAGCTGGGACCGCTCAGGTTACAAAAATATGATTTTCATATCTCTAGGGTATTTGGTTCTTATGGTATAGTCTCTCATAGTTTTATTCGTTTCAAACAAAGAAGTTTAGTTCCCGCACTTTTTTCTCTTTCAGCTGAGAGAAGCCAAATGGTGTGAGGAAGATGGTCTAGCTAATTAACATTCCTGCTCTTCCAGAGGAAGTGGCAGGGTTGGTAAAACCTGGGGGGAAGGAATTCCTACTACTGACAGTTTACAATGTCCTAGGATGGAGGATTTGTTAGCACATTGCAACATAAAACATATCTTGCAGATATTATACATCACACCTATTACCTTCAGTTTTGTTAGCTCGGGGTCTCATGCCTTTCCGTCCCTCCTAGGATACATCTCCGGATAGCCACTCTGTCTCTCTTAGTCACTTATCCTCAGGATCCCGCTATCCCTCTTCTTCAGTCTCCTCTCATCTAGAATCACTCTCGAATGGTGGCACTGTACACCTAGGACCTTGTGGTCCACTCACTGCACTCCCGGCTCTAGATGCCTTCCCATCACTTCCCCTTTCACTATCCTTTCCCACTGTGGGGTATTAGAGGAAATAAAAGAGGAGACAAGGGGCGCAGAATCTAAGTGCAGGTGTATGATAATATCCACCATGAACCATTTTGATTATTGCACTCACTCTTTAGATGTCTTGTTTATTCACTCAAAAGGACCATGTGATGGATCCAATCTTTGTAATCCTCCGGTCTGCAGCACAATGACGGGAACTAAACCAGCCATGATGCAAGGTTTGCTTGTGAGTGTAGTGTTGAAAAAAAAAAAGGATTTTCCTTTTCGGTGATTCTGGAGGACAAGGATAATTCATAAAAAAAAATTTTTTATTAAAACACTTTACTGTGATTAAAAAAAAAAAAAATGAAGAAGAGAAAAAAATGTAATCACAATTTCATGCTATACAATTTTACATATTCCTTTGTGCATCACTGTTGTGTAATTTTTGCAATTGTCATTGTGGTCTGTGTACATCTCTTTGTGTATGTGCTTTTTATTTCTGCATATTTTTGTATACCATTTTTATTTTTTTTTTCCTCTTTTTTTTTTTTTTTGAGATACCAATTTGATTCAAGACCATGCTGCCCTAACATGGGTGTGGTGTTAACCTCATTTGATTGAGGCGCACCCCTGTCATATTTGTTAGAAACCACTAGTCTATAAAGACAAACTTTTTTTTCCAAAAAATAATAATAATAAAAAAAATGCATAATATACCTGATGAATGCTGTTGCAGGTTTAACGCTTTGTTTTAGCTCAGTAAAAAGTGTTTTAATAAAAAAATTTTTACGAATTATCTTTGTCCCCCAGAAGAGCTGAAAAGGGAAATCCTTTTTTTTTTTCAATACTACTTTCCCACTGTGGGCTAGTCCCAAATATTGACTGTGGGCTAGTTCCAAACATTTTTTTCTCCATCTTCTGCTCGTCCGAGAGAATCGGATCTCACTGATCAAACTCTTATTGCTCTTATTGAAGTCTGATGAGGGTGTGATTTGCAAGAGGAATAACAGAAAGATAACATACTTTTGAGTTATATAAAACAGGTGCTTCAGATGTGTTATTCCATGGAAAAGAAACGTATTTAACAATTACAGTGCTGACCATTAAAGAAGCATTCCTGTTCTGCACACTTCCGCAATAAGAGGTAAGAGGAGCCGGTGAGGTCAGTCCTACGTATACTTGTCAGGTATCGTGCCACAATAGGAGACTTCACGTCTATTGATATCTGCCGGTTTACAAGTCATATACCTGTCGATCAAGCCACTGAATCTCCAGCTATCTGTTGACATGATTTCACCATTGTCGCTTATCTCCTGAAGCGGAAGTGAGCAGAGATGAAGCATCCCTTTCATTGTCACACCTTGTAGTGTTTTTGCCTTCTTCCGGATTCCATTTTTCTTTTCTTTCTTTGTAAATGTCTTGGACTTCCGTATTTTTCTTACACTTTCTGAGTGGTTGCTAGTGATAAACAATAGTCGCTGCTCGGCAGCGCTCTGCTGTGGCGCCCGCACTTTGGTGGTAGAGGACCCAACGTTAGATAATGGTTCCCAATGGAGCAATTTACCTAAAACTTCGCATTACGGGATTTAGGAGCAATGACTTGCAGATATGGCTGCTGGCTCTGAGAGAGTTAATGGGATAATTACTGCACCTGTAGCTTTACAGTAATAATCGGCCCCGAAGAGCGGTGCCAGGACCTCCGCTGGGCTTTACTGCAGGTGTTCAGCATCACGAGAGCTCCAGCATGTCCTGCTGGTACAGAACACAACGCCATGGTTATTCTTCCTGCCGGACGGCAAATTAACAAGCAATTCCGAGAATATTCTGAATTGAGAATCCTCAGTGGTTGATACTGTTTAATGGCTAACTGAAAAGATGGTAACACATTGCAAGCTTTCGAGACTACTCAGGTCTCTTCATCAGGCATTGACTAATACAACATCTGAAGAGTCACATATTTATGCACAGCACAGAAATAATGCAATAGAAAAGACAAGTGACGTGAAGCAAAATTGTCATTATGGGAGAGGGATAAACATAAATATTGGAACAGTTCATAGATAAGGAGCGTGAAAGTTTTATTGTCCTCTGGTTTTCGTTGTGATGACCCCAGAAGGTCTGAAGAGCAAATTCCTTAATTGATGTAAAAAGATTTATGTCTTTTTACATCAATTAAGGAATTTGCTCTTAAGACCTTCTTGGGTCATCACAACACAGAACCAGACCCAAATCAGAGGACAATAAAACTTTCAAGCAATTCCAGCAATATTACAGAAGTGTTAATCAGCTTTCCTGGAGTCCGGAACGCCAGTACTATACAGATATGATAGAGAACATCACAAAAATTCAAGAAACACCTAATGTTTCCTTTTCCCCCACTACCTCATTTTTGAAACTGAATACAGAGCCCCTAAATAAACATATAAACCCCCATTCATCATTCCGATTCTTGACTTTTTTTAGAGTAATTTCCTCTTTATTAGCTGCTTTTGCATTTGCATCTTATCCTCTATAAGTTTTGCAACATTTTTTTTACATTTTTCATTCCTCAGTCCTTTTTTCATTTTTCCTTACCAACTTTGCTAATCCAGATGTTTAAGACTTTCCCAAATGCCGATTTTTCCTTTTTTTTAGGCGCATCTCACCATAGTCCCTGCCTGGAGTAAAGTTTCTGGCGGGCGGGCGGGCGGACTTTTGATTTTGGCGCTGTTGAAAACTAACGTACGATGCTTTAACCCCTTCACCACCTTAAGATTTTCCATTTTCGTTTTTTTTTTTCTCCCCTTCTTCCCAGAGCCATAACTTTTTTTAATTTTTCCATCAATACAGCCACGCGAGAGCTTGCTTTTTTGTGAGACGAGTTGAACTTTTGAACGACACAATTGATTTGACCATATAGTTTACAGGAAAATGGTTAAAAAAAAATTTCCCAGTGCAGCGAAATAGCAAAAAAAGTGAAATTCCACAATTTATTTTTTTTTATCATGTTCACTAAATTATAAAACTGACCTTGCACTATGATTCTCCAGGTCATTACGAGTTCACAGATACCAAACATGTCTAGGTTCTTTATTATTTGTGTTGTAAGAAAACAAATCCAAAATTAGTAAAAAAAAAAAAAGACGATATCTGAGTGCGGTAAACGCCGACGTCAGCAGCAGAGGGGATGGAGAAATTAATTTCTACGCCTCCTCCGCACCTATGCTCCATCAAAAGATGCATGGAAGATAAACTGACTTTTTTTTTAGCTTTTGCCATCGTCTTTGCTAAAATACACACTATAGATTTCTTCATGGCTCAAAGTAGTGAGAAAAATGACTGGAAAACAGTAAGAAAACCCTTCAAAAGGTCACAGGTTGGAAAAAGCATCCAAAATGACCGAAAAAGCGGCACAAAAGACGGTGTCAGGGAGAAAAACTCCAGCGTTTCGTGAAGCATCTTCTGCTTGGAAAGTTTGTCCGTTTCGCCTCAGTTTAAAAGGAGTTTTGAGAATTTGAGGAGGATTTGCAAATGTTCTACTCTATTTCCACTTGAATTCTGCTCCACAAACGTCACAAAAATCTCTGGAACATGTGCCTGGAATATGTCAATTTGATTTTGCTATTATTTTTTTTTTTTTTGCTACAATTTTGTTGCCTTTTTTTTTCCAGGCAGATTTCAGGAAAAAAAACTGTCGTGTGCACATGGCCCAACTCTTTTTTGCAAAGGTTAGAAAATAAAAAAAGGTCCCGCAACATAGGATGTGAAAAACAATCTTTACGTAGGTGGTAAAGTCTGAGGGGTTTTTCAAGCAAAATCTACTTTGGGAAATGTAGTTATTTATTTTTTTTAGGCAGTTTTCCTTTACAGACCATTTTTTACGCGCTGTTGATAACATTTTGTTGTCATTTTTTTCCGCTCAAAATGTTTATTTATTTTTTTTTTTTTACAGCCAGTTGATTATATAGTGACAAGTTTGGTGCAGATTTCAGGAGGAACCCTCATCAAAGAAGTGAAGTATCATTATTA
Source organism: Dendrobates tinctorius (assembly GCF_039654945.1). Lineage (NCBI taxonomy): Eukaryota > Metazoa > Chordata > Amphibia > Anura > Dendrobatidae > Dendrobates > Dendrobates tinctorius. The sequence continues at coordinate 9,716,598 of NW_027361707.1, read as the reverse complement.
TTTTATCCACAGCGAGGATTTCAAACCTCTGTAGTGAAAAAAAAAAAACTTGCTTGGACAATAAAGTGGAGTTTACAGTGAAATGAATAAGATTCGCTGCATTGAAAAAGTATTTATACCCTTTGAACTTTTCCACATTTTATCACATTACAGCCACAAACTTAAATATATTTTATTGGGATTTTATGTGATATACCAACACAAAGTTTAATTTATTTGTGAAGTGTAAGGCTAGGTGCACACGTGCGGAATTGCCCTGGACATTTCGGCAACTCAGTGCCACGGGAAATACGCATGCGGAATTCCCGCGAAAAACTAGTGTTTTGCAAGCGTAATTAGCTTGAAGAATGCTAGCTTTTTCCAACCGATCTGTTGCATCGCTTGGAAAACTGATTGACAGGTTGGTCACACTTGAAAAGCAGTGATTGACAAGTATGGCCAACTTTTTACTATTGATGCTGCCTATGCAGCATCAATAGTAAAAGGATAATAAAAATAATAAAAGGTGTTATTCTCACCTTCCGACGGCCCCCGATCTGCTCTGCGGCGCTCCCGGCATCTTCCGGTTCCAGTAATGCTTTGCGCAAAGGACCTGAGATGACATCACGCTCGCGAGAGTGCGACATCATCAGCGGTCATTCGCGCAAAGCATTACTGGGACCGGAAGATGCCGGGAGCGTGGTGAGAGGCGGGAAGGACTCCTCTGGCCGTCGGAAGGTGAGAATAACAATATTTTTTTATTTTTATTCTATTTTTTACAGGATTATGGTACCCAGGGCCTGGAGGAGAGTCTCCCCTCCTTCAGACCCTGGGTACCATCTGCACATGAAGGGCTCTCTTTACGCATGGTGGGCATAGCCACATGCGAAAAATGAGCGTTTCAATGCAATACTATGGGTGCGGAATCGCCGCGATTCCGCAAAAGGAATGAGCATGCTCGGTATTTTTCCGCTATGCGATTACGCAGCGGAAAAATCTGGAGCATTAGCACAGCATTGCCGAATCCCATAGGATTGCATGGGATGCGGTTTTTGCATTTTCACGGCAATTCCGCGCGTAAAAAAATGCCGCGAAAATGCAAAAAAAAATCGCAACGTGTGCAAACAGCCTAAAGGAAATGATACCTGGTTTTATAATTATTTTAAAAATATAAATCTTAAAATTGTGACTATTATTTGTATTCAGCCCCCTGTAGTCAGATACCCGTAAATAAAATCCAGAGTGACCGATTGCCCCCCAGAAATCACATAATTAGTAAATTGAGTCCACCTGTGTGTAATTTATTCTCAGTATAATTACAACTGTTCTGTGAAGGCATCAGAGATTTGTATGAGAACATTAGTGATCAAATAGGATCATGAAATCCAAGGAGCCCACCAGACAGGTCAGGGATAAAGTTTTGGTAAAGAGTAAAGCAGGGTTAGGTCATAAAAAATAGCCCAAGCTCTGAACATGTCATGGAGCACTGATCAATCAATTATCCAAAAATGTAAGGCATATGGCACAACTGCAAACCTACCAAAACATGGCCGTCCACTAAACCTGACATCCTACGTAAGGAGAACACTAATTAGAGAAGCAGTCATGGTCACTCTGGAGGAGCTACAGAGATCCACAGCACAGGTGGGAAAAATCTGTCCTAAGAACAATTATTAGTTGTATGCTCCACAAATCTGGCCTTCATGGAAACATGGCTAGAAGAAAGCAAGCCATAAGAAGTCTGAGATGCAGTTTTCAAAAAGCCATGTTGGTGACACAGTGAGCATGTGGAAGAAGGTGCTCTGGCCAGAGGAGACCACAGTAGAACTTTTTGAGCTAAATGCAAAATGCTATGTGTAGCATAAAACCAGAAAACTAGCCTTGCACATCACTCTGAAATCACCATCCTCACCATCACACATGGTGGTGGCAGCATCATGCTGTGTGGAGGCTTTTCTTCTGCAGGGACAGGGAAGCTGGTCAGAGTTGATGGGAAGATGGATGAAACTAAATACAGGGTTATCCTGAAGGAATACCTGTTAGGGTATGTTTCCACGGGCCGGATTACATCCGGATTAGCTTCGGATTGAACGCTGCGTACAGCCATAGTGTTCAATCCGCAGCGTCCAGATGTTACAGCATAGTGGAGGGGCGGCCCTGCGTTTCCGGACATGCGGCATGTCTTATTAGACAGCAGCATGTCTGTTTTTCTTGTGGCGACACTCCGTCTCAGCAGGATAAATAACACAGTCCTATGTCATGTCCTATGTCCCAGACATCTGACTGGGATGATTTAGCGAATCCTGCTTTGAGCAGGGGGTTGGACCAGATGGCCCAGGAGGTCCCTTCCAACTCTACGATTCTATGATTCTATGATCCTATGTATAGGGTGCGGCGATTCCGGATGTGTTCAATGAAACATCCGGAGTCACCGCGCGTACAGAAGGGGGCGGCGCTTTGGGCAGAGCGGGGTTTCCAGTAACAGTCCAGACCTAAATCCCAATGAGAATCTGTAACAAGAATTGAAAACTGCTGCTCATCGACGCCTCCATCCATTCTCACTGAAAGAGAGAGTGCAAAGAAGGGGCAAAAATGTCACCTCTAGATGTGCAGAGCTGAAAGAAACAGACCCCAAAAGACTTGCAGCAGTAATTTCAGCGAAAGGTGGTCTTACAAAGTATAGACTCCGGGGGCTGAATACAAATGCACGGCACAATTTTCATATTCTTTTTTTAAATATTTAGGAAATCATGTACAATTGTCTTTACACTTCACAAATACTTGTTACTTTGTGTTGGTATATCAGATAAAATCCCGATAAAATACATTTAATTTTGATGTTATAAGGTGGAAAAAAATATGGAGAAGTTCAAGGGGTGTGTGAATACTTTTTTTGAGGGACTGTAATTCAAAGAGTATGTGATGCCGTCTTTGAGGAGCATTTTATAGAGGACTGACTTCAAAATCCTCCTCTAAAAAAAAAATCAGTGCGCACTTGGCCTAAGGCCAGACTCACAAATCAGTGTTTTGTGGTCGGTACGGACCTCTGGGAGGGCTCCCGACCGATCGACGGCCTCAGTATGAGGTGGGCGAGTGACACCGGGTCAGGACGCCCCCCGCAGGCAGCACAGCGAAGTGAGACTCTGCCCTAGGGCTCCGTTCACACACAGTTTCTTCAGGTGGATTTTTGCAGCAAATTGCGCAGAAAATTCCAAGCAAAAACAACGCTATAAAAACTCTGTAAATCACTTATGCCTGTCCATCTCAGTGGAAAAACGCGCCTGCTATGCACACTTTTTTCTTTGGCCGATCAACTGGAATCGATATTTCCCCGTTTATACACAGTACAAAAAAAAGACACCAAAAACGTGAGGTAAATTTTGACATTTTCTGTCAAAAAAAATCCACTAAAAAACCCCCTTGACTTCTAAACACCCCTTTATAAGCGAGGTGTCACTCATTAATTTATTAATGAATTTATCGTGTGATTCTCCCTCCTCTTCTCTGATATATTTAACGCTAAAGCGCCACTTTTATCACAACACTGAACACCTTGACGTTTATCGCCACAAACACAGCCCTAAGACTTGATTGAACTACAATTCCCGGCATGCCTCTGTTACTTCCCCACGCTATCCATCGCAGTAAGCGTCGGCGCATTGCATCTTGGGATTCGTAGTTCGCTTCAGGCGTATACTGCGGGCTTTTCTAACCTAAGCTTCTTTTTTTCTTCCCTGAAGGTGGCAGCAGTGAGCGCTCAGTAAGCAGCACGTTGACGTAGAATTGCGCTATGACGTGTGTGCGTAAGACGGGAATAGCTTTCCTCCTTGTGGTCCGCCATATTGGAGTCTAGCTTGGCTCCGCTCTGGTCGGTTGTTCGCTTCTTCTGCCGCCCTGTCATTTATCGTTGCGGCTTCTATCAGCGCTCCTCTTCGGTAGAGCTCCGGTGTGCGGCTCTCGGTAGAGCGGACGGTATTGTAGCGCAGATATGAGCCCGGCCGACGCCAAGAGAGGGGCGAAGCGGAGGAAGAACAAGCGGGGCGGAGGCAGCAGCGGCAGCAGCAGCGGCAGTAACAGCAGTGCAGCCGGGGACGTGAAGGCAGCGGCGGCGGCTCTGCGGGGACAGCACAGCGCGGCCGCCGGAGGAGGCAGCGCAGGAGCGGGCAGCGCGGCGGGAGCAGGCCTCATCTCCAGCACCGCGCCCGGGACAGAGGTGAGCTGCCAGGCCCTGATGCCCGGTGTGTGCCCTGGAGGGGGCACTGCCATGTGTCTCCCGGGCCAGGGTGGTGGGAGCGGCGCTCTTACCACCACTGACACGGCTCTTATTTTGTGGGGGCCACTTTTTGGGGTTATGCTAATGTAGTTGTCATGGTAACCATACCATCAGGGGGCTGGGGTCCTACTCCAAGCATCTTGGTTTTGGAGAACTGCAAGTCCCAGCTTTACCTGAGCATCTTGCTGCCTGTCCTGATGAAGGTTGCATGCGCTTTTTATTTTATTTTTCCAATTACCAGACTCGACCTTGAGTGGCGCCGTTTTGCTAAAATAATTATGCTGGCATTTATTCTTTTAAAGGGGATTTTCCCAAAAAAAAATCCTAAAAAACCCCCCAAACACTGCATTTGTCCCGCTTCCCAGGTCCTGCACGGAGTCTCTGCCGCTGCTCTCAGTGTCGTCTTTGTTGTTGTTTGCAGATCTGACGTCACTGACAGCGCTGCAGCCAATCGGAGGGCTCGGCAGCTTTTTAACTGTCTATTCTAGCTGAGCCTACTGATTGGCTGCAGCGCTGTCAACGTGACATTTATGCAGATAAGACGCTGGCAGCAGCAGTGGGAAAACAGCGCTGGTCTTGGGGAGGGTGAGCGGAGCCCCATTTTTCTCTTACACTTGAAAAATCACATTAGAGGTTAATTAAAAAAAAACCCTGTTCTTCTGCCTAAAAAAAAAACCAAAAAACTTTTGCATTACTCACCCTCTCAAGGCCATGCACTGACGCTCCGCTGCTGCTCCCGGTGTCTGATTTTGGCTGCAGTGCTGCTGACATGACCTCAAGACACTGAGAATAGCGGCAGACATAAAGTGACGGACCTGGGGAGAGAGAGTGCAGCGCAGGTTTTACCCCCCAAAACCTCTGAGATTAAATGGGATTTTTTTCGGTTTCACAAATCCCCTGTTCCTCTGCCTAAAAAAATAATGCATTACTCACCCTCCCCTGGTCCCTCACTGAGTCTCCGGTGTCTGATTTTGTCTGGAGTGCTGACGTCACATTGACAGTGCTGCATCCAATATGTGATCTCAGCAGCTGGAACTGTGTAATCAGGCGGAGTCACTGGGGAATGCTGATTGGCTGCAGTGCTGTCAACGTGACATCAGTGCTGCAGATAACACACTGATAGTAGTATTGGAGATGCAGCGCTGGACCTGGGGAGGATCAGTGCACTATTTTTTTTTCCACAACACCTGTGTTTTGGCTGGAGTCTTTCCTGAAACCCCTTCAGAGAGCTTGGTTGCTGCTGTCACTTGTGATTTTGAGTGTTTTTTCAGGGATGGGATGCAACTATATTTGCAAAACTTTTGGTGGTGGCAACTATATGCATTGCTGTGGGTCAGGGCATTGCCTGACAGAGGTGTAGTCCTGGTATCTGGATGGACAGCTCCATTATCCTGGTGGGTGGCAGAAAGGCTCCACAGCTTTGGGGGGGGGGGGATACGTTGACTACTGCAGTGCCTTCTTTCACTTTCTACTATATACCTTGATGCGATTTCTTTCTGATTTTAAGATCAATGCTTGCTGTCAGGAACTAGAATCCAGATCAGAGGTTGAAAATTCCTCGCTCGCCCAGCTGAGGGTTTGTTACATGTGAGGCTTCATTCACCTGTTATTTTGCTCCGTCACGGAGCTGAGCAGCGCAGATGGCTGGAGGAATGGGCATGATCACTGCCCGGCTGACCCCCGTGGACTATAGTAGGGTCTGTCTGGTTTTTGTATGGCGTCCTGACTCCTAATAGCACAGAGGTTTACCTAGACTTGATATTGTCTAACAAGCTCCTTGGTTGGATGAAGTTTTGGGGTCCACACAGTGGATGTAAGAATGTTTCCCTTTACTGACGTCAGCTAGTGATTATTTATTTATTTTTTGAAACAGCGAGAAATTGAATTCAGAAGTTTGTTAGAAGTTTTTATTGTGAAGTGATTACAAAAGTGGCAATCCCTTTAAGGATACGGCAATATGGTCGCTTGTAAAGCATGATGCTGGGAGGCAGCGTTGTCTTTTTCATGTCTGGAAATTCAGGCAGCCACATCTCCGAGTTAGAAGTAAGGTATTAATGCATTTGACATTTATAATCCATTTTTTTTTCTTGTGAAGAGGTTAACTATTTCTGTTGCTTGAACTAAAAAGATACAACCAACATTTTTCCTATGCCTCATTGGGGGACGCAGGACCATGGGTGTTATGCTGCTGCCACTAGGAGGACACTAAGTGAACATAGAAAGATTAAGGCTATGTGCCCACATTGCAGAAGGAATTGTCCGCAGCATTTCTGCAACTCCCCGCCGCGGGTAAAACGCATGCGGAATTCACACAAGCGGTTTTAGCTTGCAGAATGCTAGCGCTTTTCCAAGCGATCTGTAGCAGCGCTTTTCCAAGCGATCTGTAGCATCGCTTGGAAAAGTGATTGGTTGGTCACACTCGTCAAACATAGTACTTGACAAGTGTGATCAACTTTTTACTATTGATGCTGCCTATGTGGCATCAATAGTAAAAGAGAGGATGTTAAAAATAAAATAAAAAAAATAGAGAGATACTTGCCTTCTGTCGGCCCCTGTAGTCCCCCCACCTCTCAGCGATTCTGCCGGCAACTTCTGTTCCCAGTGATGCATTGCGCGAATGACCTCTGATGACGTAGCATCACGCGAGACCGCTACATCATCAGAGGTCATTCGCGCAATGCATCCCTGGAAACGGAAGTTGCTGATGAGGGTCGCAAGGACTCCGGGGGCCGACAGAAGGAAAGTATATCCCTATTTTTTATTTTAATTCTATTTTTTAACAGGAATATGGTACCCAGGGCATGGAGGAGAATCTCCTCTCCTCCAGACCCTGGGTACCATCTGCACATGAAGCGCTCACGTTACGCATGGTGGGCATAGCCACATGCGTAAAGTGAGCGTTTCAATGCAATCCTATGGCGGCGGAATCGCCGCGATTCCGCAGAATTAATGGCCATGCTGCGGATTTTACCGCTATGCGATTCCGCTGCGGAAAAATCCGCAGCATGGGCACAGCAACTGTGGAATCCCATAGGATTGCATGGGAATGTGTTTTATTTGGGGTTTTTAAGAGTTTCTGCAGTGGCGGAAACGCTTAAAAAAACGCAACGTGGGCACCTTAACTCCTCCTCTGCAGTATACACCCTCGTGCTGGTGAGTACACAAAAATCCCTATTTTGAAAAGTTAAGCTACTCCTGCAGACCTGTGTATGGTCTCCATTGTAACAAACCCTGTGTATAGCGTGATCCTGCAGTGACATGTAACTCCGTCCTTGCATATAGCGCTGAATGCACACGTTGCAGATTTTCCACCTGGAAGAAACGCAGCGTAGTATAGCGTCAATTAAGTTTAATGCAGAAATTATCTGCACATTGACCTGCCGTGCAGATGTTAAACCCCACAGTACGTCAATTCTTTATGTTGATTTTATTGTGGCCTTTCAGTCTTGTAGGATGACATTTCTGTGTGTGTTGTATGCGGAATAACAGCGGAGAATCTGCATTGAGTCCACAATGTGTGATTCTAAGATCTGTTTATCTGTTACCTTGGAATCACATCAGCCTGCCGGGGAGCTGCAGACACACATTGGCCAGAGAGATGTAACCAAAACTAGATTTGCAAAGTTTATTTGTTTTAATTCAGTTGCTTTGGAGTAAGTATACTAAAGAGTAAATTACAAGGGATGTACTTACTTTGCAGTGCAAATATGTGAATTTACAGGTCCTACAAATGTGGTCCTATAGATGTTGATAATGCAAATTATGAATGTAAATACTGTGCTGGTTTTTAGCTATGAGGAGCGCTGCCTAATGTGATTAGGGTGGACAGCAGGAGAGATTTGGGGGCCCAGAGCTCCTCTACATTGGTGTTTGGAAGAGAAAAGAGCAGCCTGTATGACTGGTCCCCAGCATGAGGGTTCACATATTTTATTTCCCCTTTAATTTACCAGTCTTGGGCAGCTTATTACCTTTGCCTTTATCCTTGGTGTCAGCGCTGAGCCTTCCTAGGGCTGGGTGTACTGGGTACAGGTATTTCAGGTCTTCCTGTCCCGATGTCTCTCATTTCCCTCTTTCTGCTCAGGCGCTGTCACTAGGTTGGTCACACATTTGTTTTCCAGATGATACATCTTGTGCTAATGCTCTGCAGCACGCCAGCTGTTGGCAAAACTACAACTCCCAGCATGCCCCGATAGCCAGCTGAAGTGCCACAGGTTGCTCACCCCCTGAGTCTGAAGTCTGGGGAGGAGAGTTGTGATTATGGTGCGTTAAGCCTCTGGTTGGAAACAAGCTTGAGGGATTTCAGCCCCCACCTGTTGGGCACTGATGTAGTGTCCTGTCCATAGACCACCACTGCTGACTGTAGAGTGAGCCTGCAGTTTAGCACTAGTAGAAATATTAAATTGCTTAAAAAACAATCCCCCAAATGTGGTCTTAGGCATGTTACACACTTCAGCTTTCTGGCGTCAGTTAAAATCCGCCAGTGTGTGAAAAAACGGATCTGTTTCCGTTTTGCGACACAGATGCCACCGGATCCGGTTTTTGTATGGATCCGCTTTAGTCGCTAGTGCATGAAAGTTAAAGGTAACGAGAGATTGAGAGAGAGATTTTTTGCTGCCAGGAAGGGATTTGGGGTTAAATACCATGAAAGGAAATTCTTCCGGGCATGCTTAGTATAAAAAGGCGGATCCGTCAATTAACGGTTGGTAACAGATCCGCTGTCCATTGGCGTCCATTATAACGCATGGCGGACAGCGATGGATCCGCTGTTTTAACGCACACAAAAAACGTTTCATTGTCCGTCCACTCAAGACAGTGGACACCAAAATTATGACGGACCCCTTAAAAAACGGATGACTATCCGTCAAAATCCGCCGCAATGCAAGTCAATGGGAAGAAAAACTGATCCGCCAAAAAAAGGCGGATCCGTTTTTTTTGCAAAACGGCGGATTTTGACTGACGTCAAAAAAGTGAAGTGTGAAACCGCTTTATGCTTGAGCATTGTTTTGATGCTCCTCCTATATTTACTTATATTATCCATTTATAGAATGCCAACATATTCTACAATGCTGTACACACATGTCATCCCATATTGATCGTTGGAAGCAAACCCACCCAAACAGTGGGAGACCATACAAACTTAGAGATGAGCAAAAAGATTTGCGCTGCCCTGATCCAGCGTCCAGTCTGGTCCTCCGTGGCAACCTTCCTACATCTTGCTCGCTCCATCGCCTTTGGACCTACTGAGTCCAGAGTGGTCGAGTCTGCTGGGCTTGGAAGTGATGACTGCCTTGGCCTGCCTGTCACCGGACTGGATGCCAGACCAGGGCAGCGTTAATGTTATTATGCCACATACACGGAGGACCCCTGTGCCATCGTCTGACTGTGGTTGTCCCTGCTAGTAACAGGAGGAATAAATAAGGCAAACCTTGTAAATGGCTGCGACGGACTTGTCCGCTGGGTTGGGTCCTAGAATCGTTTCACTGAATATATTTATATGCTTTTTTTCTTGGGATGAGAGCTAGTATGGACCTCTACTGCAGCCCCTGCTGGTGCTGACGCCCAGCTTTCCCTGGCTCCTGAGTGACACCCCTACATATTTATGCAGTAGTATCTCCAATTTTAGAGGAGATTGGTGGCAGCATAGATCAGGGGTCAGCAACCTGCGTCTCCTGCTCTGACAATATGCCCCCAGTGTCTCATGTGGGTTTTGCTGCCAGTCCAAGCAAAGCTGTGTAATGCAATCTCCCACCTACTCTTAATAGGTTTTTGTCTATTCACTTGATTAAGTTTAGGATGTCTTTGCTGTCACCGGTTCGAACGTGGACATTGGTGGCAAGTTGCTAGGGTGTGAGGCCAATGCCTAGGCATAGACAACCTTGTTACATATACAACTAATATACTGTGTATATGTATCTATAAATGCAGCACTTGGTAAATAAGAAGTAATGCATCTTATGTGAATCACTCGGTGCCTTGGGGTCCGGTCTCCAAGCAACTCCATGCTCTTCCTCCACCGCATCCGGCCCCTGATGAAGTCTGTGCACTGGCAGGTCGCTGGCTCCTTTCTGCTCTACTTTCTCTAAATTGCTGTTTTGCTAATGACTGAGCTGTGGAAAGTGCTGTGTCGGTGACATTTGCAGAGCCGGGAGGTGCTGTAGATACGTATGAATGTGTCTGCTGTCTGTCTTCTCCCGAGCTCTTCGGCTGCCGCTTATGTAACATCCATGTAAATAAAGCCGGTGGTTGTGTGAGGTTGTGATTGCTCAGCTGTTCAGCGGCTCTCCGATTCAGACAATTCCGCCGACATATCAGGAAAGGATGGTTTATGTGCGGATGAAGTCTAGATGTTGGGTGTGATGTTTACGTTTTATCCTTTTGTATGTTTTTATCAGAATCGCAGTTTAGTTTGCTCTTTGTTTTTTAAGCAAATTCACTTTCAAAACTTTTACATATTGTCATTTGTGTAAATGTTTGTCAGTCTTTGCACCTGTCACAGAGGAGCACTGGGAGGATGTTATGGAGCATTTTGCAAAAATGTGTGTGTTTTTTTTTTTTTTTTTGTTTTTTTTTATACTTCAGATGAGCACTTTTGTGAATCTTGGATTTGGCATAGATCATCCTGTTTTGTGTACACAGCTCCTATACATCCTGCACATGCTACTCCTACTCCATTTCTTCAGCCTCCTATTTTTTATAAATATACTTGAGGGAGTTTAAAAGGGTCTTCCAACCTTGACTATGTTGACTTAAGCGCAAAAAGCCCCCCAACTTTTCTCAAACCATAGATTTTCTCCCAGTCGGGTGGCTGAAAGTTTGGATCATGACTGCAGGGTCAGACAACTCACGGTTTGTAGTGCATAACTATGGCAACATAGTTTTGCATGAGAGCTGTATACACAGTTTTTTTTTTTTTTTTTTAATTTAAGTTAAACTAACAGCACAGTTACTTTTATCCAATGAATCAAAAATGTAAAAATAAATGATTTACAGTCTACATTCCCTATACTATTACACTGGATTAATGTAGAAAAATTAACAAAAATATATAACTTATAATAAAAAATGAAACAATTATTAGAAGCCGGACCGTTGCCGCCCCGTTATGTCCTGAGCGCTAGTATCGGAAACAATATGCACCTAGCCGTGCAGCATGTGGACCATAAATGCTGTCAAAATCTTTTCTTTAACAGTTCTGTCATCTATTTCTAGTGTAAGACTAAGTTCACACTGTTTTTCCCCAGAAAAAAACAAAACAAAATCATGTGTGGTCCTACTACTTTGAATATGAAAGCGACTTGCTGTTCATATGTTCTGCTTTTATACGCCTTCAGGCTTTCAAAAACTCCCAAGTCTTTGATTCATCAAGTCGATGAGGGGGCAGATATCCTGATTCATTACAAGGCGCGCGCTTCTTAATCTATCTGGTGTGTCTGAGAAGTTGTGGGCGCCTCACCGCAAATCTGACTCTAGTTAGTGACTGGAGTAAGATTTCTGGCATAACATACGCCATAGCTTGACTTGAATTAGATGAGCCGTGGCGTGTCGCCCCCTCTCGTCTAAGCTCTGCCCATTTTGGCAGAGCTGGGTGAAAGTGGCGTGAAAACACCAGAGGTTGCAAGGTTTTTATGCAGCCCAGCATTGCACTGAAATGTTGCTACTTGTTAAAGCGATTTACACCAGTGGGGCCCAAGTGTTTAACGTGTAAATTGTTGTTGTTCTCCGCTAGAAAGACACTACGTACTTGGGTATTGTATAATTGAATGGGAAAGCTAACGACGCATGGACATCTTTTCCAGCGTTTTTGCTTAAAAAAATGCTGTCGTTTTCTTAGCTTAAAGGATTTAATAAACATCTGGAGAAAAGCAAGAAGACCCTAAAAAAATAATAAAAAAAATAATTAAAATACACATGTGAGAAAGTGCTCAGGAAATTACCATTAAAGCCAAAAAAAATGAGGTTTGCAAAATTCCAGCGAAAAGAAGCGATTCCTGGAGCGTCTTCTGCTTAAAAAAAATAAATGTTTTGACTGTCAAAGAACCCCCCCCCCCTTTTTTTCTTTTCTTTTTTTTCCATTCATTTCATTCTAGGAATTGGGAAATTAATGGATCAATGTCCTGAAATAAAAAGAAACATGGAGTAATTAAAAGAAAGTAACTTTGCAATTTAATTTTTTTTTTTAAACTTTCATTCCCAAGGACACAACTTTTTAATTCTGTTGAATATTGTTCTTTGTCCAGGTTAGTGATAGCTGTAGGGAGCTGGCGCTTGCATGCTTTAGAGCAGGGATAGGGAACCTCAGGCCTGCAGGCCGTTTATGGCCCTCGATGACCTTTTATTCAGCCCCCCTGGACAGATTCCTGGGAACCTCAGTGCTTGGGGTCGGTAGCTGGATTTTGACGGCTGCCGGCGCGTTAATTTCTTTTTTTGCTTTGTGATCACACTCACGCAGTGTTCACTACTGATAGCTGAGACTCGTGCAATGAAAGATTACGTCCTGACACCGGTGTTAGTGTCCGGAGTCCGGACATATGTTGTGGGCGCAGTTAGGATACAATTGTATGGTATAAATATTCAGATGGCTCTTAGCAGGTAAATATTCCCCACCCCTGCTGTAGAGCCTGCAAACACCGCCCTGAAGCATCGGTGGCTTATTGGCCAAGCTGCACCCCAATACAATGCTTGTGCCTTATTAAAAAATATTACGGTGCTTGATAGGTTAGTAAGAAGTATGAGGGCATGACTTCTGTATCACCCCCCCGTCTCCATTATTGTACATCTAATACATTTGAATAATGAAAAATCTCAAATCTTTCTGCATCTGCAGTTTCTATTCAGAACTATGTGTCTCCTTGGTTACAGACTACGTTTCTTTGTAGTCTGTAACTATGGAGACACATGAAAATCGACCTAATCGTTTATTCCCACATTTCATAATTGCAGCAGATTTCTTTTTTGATTGATAATCCACTGCGTTTGTAGCAGAGTGTTTTGAGATTTTAAGGAAGCTTGTGCATATGCTGCTAAAAAGAAAGAAAAAAGGTTTGGAGATGTAAGAACTGTAGTTGTCGGCCTGTGCTGCTGACGTCTGTGTATATTTCGCCCTTTGCTGCAGACCGGCGCCATTAGTCGTAAATGCCGCTGAAGAATTCACATTTCCAAAGCGGCAATGTCTGAGAACGTACTCTTATCTTGAAGAAACCAGGTAGTGATGAGATCTGCTGCCTTGTAGGCTTTATGATGTACGCCCGTCCTACAGAATGGGCGGATATCTTATGAAAGTGTCACATAAACAAGGCTATGGCCCCAGGAGGTGAAAACTACTCTGCTTTTTATACACACTGGTCTTAAACTGGGGGTTAAGGGTATGTGCACACTTTGCGGTTTCTGCTGCCTTTCCGTAGCGTTTTTGGCTCTGCAGAAACGCAGCAGATTTTGCTGCGCTGTACAGTACCTTTATTTCCTATGGAAATAAAAAAAAAGCTGTGCACATGCTGCGTTTTTTTCCGCGCGGTTTTCAAAACGCAGCATGTCAATTGTTTGGTGCAGAAACGCTGCAGTTTTAGGCTGTGTGCACACGCTGCGGATTAGGTGCGGATTCATCCGCGCGGATTTTGTAAAATCCGCAGGTGAAACCGCAGGTCAAAATACCTGCGGTTTTACCTGCGGATTGCTCTGCGGTTTTGCCCTGCGGTTTTTCATCTCCTCAATGGAGGAGATGGCAAACCGCAGGAGAATCCGCAGAAAGAATTGACATGTCAATTCTTTCTGCGGATTGAAAACTGTAGATAATCCGCGCGGAAAATTCCGCACCGTCTGCACTGCGGTTTTTTATTCCCATAGGGAATCATTGTACTGTACACCGCAGCAGAAACTGCTGCGGGTCCGCAGCGGCCAAAACCGCTGCGGAACCGCAGCAAAATCCGCAGCGTGTGCACACAGCCTTACACCTCATCCATTATGAGGTGTAAACCGCAGGGCAAAACCGCAGCACTTTGTCCTGCGGATTTCCTGCGGTTTTCTCGACAAAATCCGCAGAGACAAAAAACTATGTGTGCACATACCCTAATGGGACAGTTATGGTTTCAGTGTACTTTATTAGAAAAATCTTAATTTTGTCTTAAGGGAACCTCTCACCATGAAAATGCCGTTCACTCTGCAGGCACCATGTTATAGAGCCGGAGGAACTCACTAGACAGCGCATGGTTTTGTGAGAGAAGATTCAGTATTGCCTGTGGTTTATTAATTTAATCCTCTACCCTTTGTGGGATTGTTAGTACAGTGGGCGGTCCGATCAGTGACTGACAGCTTCCTTTGTATAATTGTGCATACTGAGCGAGCTGTCAGTCATTGATAGGAACGCCCACTGGAAGCTGAAAAAAGCATCCCCCACAGTGTATGAAAAACGCGCCAAATTCCATGCAAAGTGCCCTAACTGGAACCTTTACTGGTAGAGGAACTAAATGAATTGACAGCAGCAGATTTTTGCATCATGTGTGGAATACTTAAGAGTGGATTTACAACTTTTCTGTACTGTAAAACCAGAAAACAAAATCATTGGATTTTCCTGCATGTTGGCTCATTAGCCTGCTGGTTCTGCTGAGGAAAGATGGTGGATTTCATCCCTGATGTTGCAAAGGGTCAAAATCCTCACAAATACAGTGTACGTTTTGAAAGATTTTATTTTTGCAGTAAAGTTTTCAGCTGTAAGTTGGGGAGGATGTCATCTGAATTTTGCAGTAGATTTAGTTGAAGATTGGCAGCAGCTTTCATTGTGTGCGCTGCATTTCATAGTTTCCTACCGGATTATGTGGTAATCAAGTCCTAATGCAGCATTGCTCAGTTTTCAAAGCATCACGTCACCTTTAAGCATCGTCGTGCAGTACCAGGTCACGGAGGGCGTCAGCGGTACTCTGGGGATGTACGGTACTCCAACAAGTACTGTCAAGTAGCAGCTGTGCAATTTTCACATCCAGGAGAGGAGATGGTTAGCGCTCCCTTTGTCTGCTGCCTCCTCCCTTCGGTGCTTAGGTGGGTGCAGGGCAAAACTACCCTTGGAAAAGTCTGAATGGTATTTTATTTTTTTTCTCATACTTTTCAGACTTGAATAATCATGTATATTTTTTCCTCATACTGTTCCGTTAATCCCTTTCTGCACAATTCCATACATTTTCCCACAGCAGTTTGCAGCTTTTAGTGCCTGGGATAGAGGTTTAACCCCTTTATATACTATGGTCATTATGGAATTATAACCCCAAAGTGTTTTTTTTTTTATTGACGGAAGCCATATATATCCATATATAAACCCTGTTTAGTTTGATCGCAGGTTGCTGGTGGGCAACGGAGGGTAGCCATGGGGCTCTCAGCCGCCATGTCTGTCATGTAATGTATCCGATAGGTGCAATCAGGTGGCCAAAAATTGGTTCATGAGAATGCTCAGTTATTGACTTGCGAAAATATTTTGGCTAACACCCAAGGAAATCACTGGCGATAACTTGAGAATGTATGGGGGGGGGCCAGAACGATTGAGCGCCATTGAATCGACCTGTTCTCATCATTAGGCCGGGGTCAGACTTGCGAGTGTGATGTGAGAAACGTGCCCATCAATACCCGACACTGCCGCCAGCACTCGTCACCGGAGTGTGCAGCTGCATGTATTTCTATGCAGCCGAACACTCCTATCCCGTGTATTGATGCGAGAGACTCGCGTCAGTTTCTTGCTTTGTACTTGCAAGTCTAACCCCAGCCTTACTAGTCAGCTCACGCACAGTTCGTACTCTATGTTCACATTGAGGATTTTTTTAAAAAAAATTGCTTTAGAAACACTTGAAAGCCTTTTCCTATTCATTTCTATTGTAAAAAAGTTTTTTCTCCTGCTTTTAATGAGTAACCTTTGTTTTAATTTTCTTTTTCCATAAATCAATAGTACACACAAAATGTAATCAATTTTTTTTAATAAATCTTATCAGAGAAATCTTCTTTCTCCTCCTGGACTGATCGTTCACTCAATTTATGGGTAAAATCAGTCTTCACTGGACACTGATAATATCATTATTGAGAGAGGAGATGGCAGTTGGTGCTTTTAGAATTCTATGGAGGAGGGAGGAGCTAGAGGAACACAGACATTCTGCTGCAAGTTCTCCTCCTGTTAACGGCAGTTACGGTTCTGCATAGAATGTTACGAGCACCAACTGTCATCTCCTAGCTCAGGAATAGGAAATTCTGTCTTCACTGAAGACACATTTTACCGCTAAATTATACATTTTGAGACTGACTGGACCAGTCCAGGAGGAGGGGAAAAACTAATTTCTCTGAGATATAGCAAAGTTTGATTTTTGTGTGATATTGATTTAAGAAAAAAAAAGTTTGATAGATGCTTGGTGCGGCTCCTGGTGTAGAGCGCTTCAATTTTGGCACTATCCAATAAAGGCTGCAAAATCGCTACCGTAAAAAAAATCTTTCAGAACGCTTAAATTCTTAAATGCCACTTAAGAAAACGTACCCAAAAAAGAAGCGTTTCCCTTTGAAACTTGTTTTCGGCTGCTTCCAAAAAATACCCAACGTTTGGCCATTTTTTATGCACAAATTATTTTTTCATGTATTCCCCTTTATATAGGCGTATAATAATAATCTTTATTTTTATATAGCGCTAACCTATTCCGGAGCGCTTTACAGTTTGCACACATTATCATCACTGTCCCCGATGGGGCTCACAATCTAGATTCCCTATCAGTATGTCTTGTAATGTGGGAGGAAACCGGAGGAAACCCACGCACACGGGGAGAACATACAAACTCCTTGCAGATGTTGTCCTTGGTGGCATTTGAACCCAGGACTCGTGCTACAAGGCTGCAGTGCTATCCACTGAGCCACAGTGCTGCCCTATGAGAAGGCATATGACTAAGTGCTACATGGAGAGCATGCTGCATTTGTGGGAGAAACCCTACACCTGGGAGATGAAGGCACAGCATAAAAAAAATAAATAAAAAAAGCGTTGGCTGTAGACAGAGACGGGCAGTGTATTTTTGACCTTTTTTTTTTTTTTTTTTAATGTTCTAAGGCTGTGTGCACACGATGCAGGTTTGCAGCGGATTTTACCGTGCAGAAACGTTGCATAGCCGCATTGTGGTGTACAGTAGCCTTGAAATCAATGAAAAAAAAAAAACCGCTGTGCAGACGCTGTGGATTTTTCTGCGCGGTTTTCCTGCGGTACAAAATCCGCAGCATGTCACTACTTTTGTGCGGTTTTCCACCTGCTCCATTCTCCAAATCCGCAGGGGGAAGTCCGCAGTGGAAAACCGCAAGGAAACCGCAGGAAAAATGCAGGTCATTTGACCTGCGGATTTCTCCATTCTGCACGGAAAAATCCGCAGGGCTAAAAACTCCGTCTGCACTCAGCCTTAAACTGCAGGCGCACAGTTAACTGTGACATCCCTCTTTGCCTCTGGATTTGCACCTCCTATTTAAAATAATATATATATATATATCTATATCTCTCTCATTCTTTGCTAAGACCAATGGGGCATGTCAAAAAGAAAAAAAAGGCTGCGGATTTAATTGTGTGGAAATGCCTTTGATTTGTAATCCACGGCACAGTTAATTTTCCACTGTGGATTTTCTCCAGTCTGCATTTTAGAATTCTTAAAAACATTGCAGATTCGGTCTATGGAAGAAAATTGCTCATCTGTGTTTCCCAATTGGAACATGTCTGGTTTATTTAACCATAAGACTTTATTCACGGACCTTGTGATTTCAGTGACACCAGCTTAAGAGGCGCTTTTCAGAGCCGTTTTGGAGTAAACTTGCTGCAAAAAAGCAGGTTTTGTTTAGTTTTTGTTGCTTTTTTTTTTGTTGCTTTTTTTTTTTTTGCTGTGTTTTTGTGGCTTTTTTTTGGCAGCAGTTTTTTCATGCATTTGTCTCTCGTATATGCTGATAGTTTATTGCAAAATAAAATCTATAAAAAAATCACTTTCTACTAAACGAGGCTTTGGCACAAAAAAACACAGCAAAAACTGATACCTGTGTTTTTGCGGCTTTTTTTTTCACTTTTTTTTTTCCCATCACCCTTTTTTTTAATGAGTGAAAAAAGTCTGAAATTGACATGCTCCATTCTGCAAAACCCAAGGTTTGGCACTAAATATGGAGGACAAAAAAAAGCAAACAAGCTGTGTGCGTGAGATTTCTGAAATCTCATACACTTTTCTGGTACTGTAAAACGCAGCTAAACGTTGCATAAAAAAACCCACGTGTGAATTGAGCCTTAGCGTGACAGTCGCTGTGAATGTGATTTGCGCAGCATGGAAATTGTATGCTGCTGATATTCACAACGGTTTTCACTCTTTGCAAATACATTGTAAATCTGCAGCGAAAAAAAAAAAGCCTCAGAGTTTGGTGCAGATTGTGTCGCAGATGTGTGAAGGTTTCCCTCTTAGATGACGTTAGTATATTGGGTAACAGGTGACGGGAATTTAGGGCGGGCGGAGTGTGGTAGTTACAGTGAAGTAGTAGGAAATGATGCGTATATACAGAACTTCTGCACTGGATGTGTATTTTCCTCCTCTTATTAGTCGGCTCAGATCTGTGGAGATGTTGGGCTGACGTATCCCTGATGACATTTCTATGGATGTCGTGTTTTCCCCCATTCATCTCTCTATCGATATCAGTGATTGGCCGACTCCTGGTCCCTTCACTGTGCGGTGTCCTGAAGTGTCCTTTTCCCAAGCAGGAGGCACGCTTGTGTCCAGGGCGGGGAGGAGGAGGAAGTGTTGTCTGCTCATTTACATGATGATGCATGCTCGCCCTGGCGGCATTCTCCTTTACCAGGTTGGGGTGACTTCATGCTATGCGGAATCGCACTGCTGCTGCTTTATATACGGCGGTCAGTCTTTACAATGTACTGTAAGTGTTTTATATTTTTTCGATATTGGAATTTTTTGCAGCTTTGGAGGAAAGAGGAGGTCTCATTAAATTGTCTGTCACTCCCAGTTTTTAATGAAACCTTCACTCTACAGGGTGGGCCATTTATATGGATACACCTAAATAAAATGGGAATGGTTGGTGATATCAACTTCCTGTTTGACACATTAGTATATGGGAGGGGGGAAACTTCAAGATGGGTGGTGGCCATTTTGAAGTCGGCCATTTTGGATACATCTTTATAAATGGCCCACCCAGGTGTATCCATATAAATGGCCCACCCTGTAGATCTCATACTACAGCTCCCAGGATGCCCAGACTACTGAGGAGCCCCAAGCTAGTCCTGAAATTGATTACTTTTGAGCCAAGACATTCATCAGCGTCTTCTGCGACCTCTGTTGAGCGCTCGCTTGTCCATATTCTGCATCCAGTGTATGGAGCCGTTACATACTCGGATGTTTATATCCAGCGAGGCGACTAATTTTCCTGACGGGTCTGGCAGAGGTTGAGCCTTGCAGATGACCCAAGAGCATGGACACGTCGAAGACTGAAAAAACTACTAGGCTAACTTTCTCAAGTCTGTCTTAAACTTTTTTTTTTTTAAAGGAAGCTAAAAATTATTTGGCGTGTCAGAAATTAGTGCGCCTGTGGATCTGGGTGGCCGCAGTTTATATAGCGGCGGCAGTCCTGACTTTAATGTGGTGATCAGCTTCCTCTCCTGTAGTTTTCAGCTTACTCTGCCTTTGACCTGATTTTTCGGAAGCGTCGGAGCACATTTACTAACGTCTGATAGGCAGCCAGCGCGAGCGTAAGGTGCATTTACACCAAACAGATCCCAACTATTGGCTCATGTAAATTTGGCAGATATATCAAATTATATATATATATATATATATATATATATATATATATATATATATATATATATTATATATATATATTATTTATTTATTTATTTTGGCATGGTTATCGACAGCATGTTGCCTTGTGTATTCGGGGTGTACAGGCCTTCATGATTATCCAGTGCCCGAAGGGCATTGCTCACAATGAAGCCGTCATCAGTGTGGGATGCGGCAGAGGACGTCCACTTCTCTGCCTTTCTGTCACTTTTCCAGTCTCTGTTACACCCTGCTGATGACTGTGACCCTCTAAGCTCAGTGGCCTCTTCCGTCTGACAACATCATGCTTGAAGCCTCGGAATGGCGAGGTCCTGGTGATCAATTGTTAGGTGTCATCTTGGTCACGTGATGTCAGTGTGACCAGCATGATGAGGACTGTTTAATACCAATTCTAACTGAGCCCAGAAATGTATTGGCCGATTCATGGATCAAACACCTGTTCAAGTTGTTCAGAAAGTACTGAGACATTAAACAGTTGAACATGTGCAATCAAAAGTTTAGGGACATTGCATTAAGTTCACCTGATAATGTGTGCATTGTAGGAACATCATGAAGTTTCCCCCTTAGTCTATTCTAATACAGTTCGTGAACTGGTATATATCAAAGGGCTACGGAAATGGCAGTGTAGGACAAATGGAAAAACCTGAGCTGTTGTTTGCCTGCAACGTCTGTGACTTCATGGGATGAGGGTCACATATAGGCGCAGATCTATTAGTAGTAAAGTGTGCGTTGCATGTGAAGAAGACTGTAATGGCAGCGTCATGGGACCGCTCCCCTCAGAGGGGCGCTGCTGCTGTAGTAACCCGCCACGATAGATTAAGCACAGAGGATGTCATCTGCTACATGCTACACTTATCACAGGATTGTGCACTCTGCATTCACACAGGTTTTTTTTGCCAGGAAAGCCTCTGCAGCACGCCTCAAACGTGTCTCAAGGCCTCCTCACCTGAAAACGGCCAAGTCTTTTTTTTTTGCAATATATACTAGCACAGTCTGTAGCTTTTGAACATGAGCGACAGATCCCGCTGCCTAAGGGTGTGTGCACACGCTGTGGATTCTGCTGCGGTTCGCAGCGGATTTGGCCGCTGCAGAACTGCAGCAGTTTTTGCTGCAGTGTACAGTACCATAATATCCTATGGATATTGAAATCCGCAGTGCAGACGGTGCGGGGTTTTCCTGCGGTTTCCAAACCGCAGGAAGAGTTGACATGTCAATTCTTTCTGCGGATTCCCATCTCCTCCATTGTGGAGATGAAAAACCGCAGGGCAGAACCACAGGCTAATCCGCAGGTCTTTTGACCTGCAGATATACCTGCGGATTTTACAAAATCCGCGGGGCCAAATCTGCACCCCAATCCGCACCGTGTGCACATACCCCAAGGGTATGTGCACACGGTGCGGATTCTGCTCCGGTTCCGCAGCGTTTCTGCACCTGCGGGTCCGCAGCAGATTTTGCTGCGTTGTACAGTACATTTATTTCCTATGGAAATAAAAAAATGCAGTGCACATGCTGCGGATTTTTCCGCGGTTTACAATCCGCAGCATGTCAATTGTTTGGTGCAAAAACGCTGCAGTTTTACATCCATTACATCCAGTTTCATCCATTATGAGGTGTAAAACCGCAGATAAACCGCAGGACTTTTGTCCTGCGGATTTATCTGCGGTTTTCAATACAAAATCTGCAGAGGCAAAAAACTACGTGTGCACATACCCTAAGGCTGCTTTCACACATCCGGCTTTATGAATCCGGCACGATGCGGCAAAATTTGGAGCAACTGGATCCGGTATTGTCCCATAGAGTTGTATTGTCGCCGCACCGTGCCGGATGGGTATGCGGCGCATCCGGTTTTTGCCGGATACGGCAAAAAGTAGCCGTCCGGCGTCTGCAAAAAACGTTCACTGCAACGTTTTTTGACAGCGCCGGACCGGTTTTTCTCAGAGCGCATGCGCGGAGACTCTGAGTCTCGTGCTGCTCTTTTAAATGTGGGCGCCACCGTATCCGGCCACACAGGCATCCGGTGTCTCCGGCACATCCCGGATCCGCCCCTACGACTTTTCACCGCACAGCGCCGGAGACACAAAGCCGGATGTGTGAAAGCAGCCTTAGGGTGTTTGTGGCATCACACCATTATGCTCCGGTGGAGCCCCAGCAGTATGGCCACTGTCCTCTTGCTGCTCTAAAGCCGCATGTCTTTAGTTTGTTGTCTAGTAAACACTTCGCTTGCAATGTGATTTGCATTTTTATTCTTTGTTTACATGAAGTCTGGAATAAATGTCTTCCAAAACATATCAAATAGGTTATCAAAATCAGATAGGTGAGAATGACACCCTCACTGATAAGCACAGCTGCAACCTGTATTGTGGCTGTAGCGGGGAGCAGCAGATCCACTCCTTTTTCATTCGAATTTGGTAAATCTGCAGTACCCGGCCGCTGCCACTATGCTGCTAACAGAGCTGTGCAGTACCTGGCAGCTGCCACTATGATGCTATCAGAGCTGTGCTGTGCAGTATCCGGCCACTGCCACTATGCTGCTAACAGAACTGTGCTGTGCAGTACCCGGCCGCTGCCACTATGCGGCTAACAGAACTGTGCTGTGCAGTACCCGGCCGCTGCCGCTATGCTACTATCAGAGCTGTGCTGTGCAGTACCGGGCCGCTGCTAACAGAGCTGTGCTGTGCAGCACCCAGCCGCTGCCACTATGTTGCTAACAGAGCTGTGCTGTGCAGTACCCGACCGCTGCCACTATGCTGCTAACAGAGCTGTGCTGTGCAGTACCCGGCCGCTGCCACTATGCTGCTAACAGCTGTGCTGGGAAGTACCCGGCCGCTGCCACTATGATGCTAAGAGAACTGTGCAGTACCCGGACGCTGCCAATATGCTGCTATCAGAGCTGTGCTGTGCAGTACCCGGCCGCTGCCACTATGCTGCTAACAGAACTGTGCAGTACCCAGCCGCAGCCACTATGCTGCTAACAGAGCTGTGCTGTGCAGTACCCGGCCGCTGCCGCTATGCAGTTGACAGCTGTGCTGTGCAGTACCCGGTCGCTATGCAGCTGACAGAGCTGTGTTCTCCAGTACCCGGCCGCTGCCACTATACAGCTGACAGAGCTGTGCTCTGCAGTACCACAAGTGATGTGTCTGGGACCAGCTTATAGGCAGGAGTTTCGGGTGTCTCGCCATCACCAATCTGATATTGATAACATATATTGGGGGGGGTGGTTTATTTTACAATTTTTCCATTTCCCTATGTGTTAAAAAACAACAACAACCAAATGAAAAAGAACAAACGCAGAAAACTTGCAATTTTAACACTGGCAACTAGGTTTTATACTAGACTTAATCTTCCTACTTTTCAACAGTCATTATCACAGGATTACAATAACAAGCTACTCTGCACTGTACACAGCAAATGATCCGCCACTTACAATAGGGGATGTCACAGTTCACCACCTTCTGCTCCTGCAACACTTCTATATACCGCAGATAACACAGGATCCGCCATTCACAATCAGTGATGTCACAGCTCACCACCTCCTCTTCCTGTACAATGACTGATTTTTAAAATAATTTTAACATAAAAAACTTTTTTTAGCAAAATGCTTTTTCTGATGAGATTCCATCTTTATTTAACCCCTAAACTCCTACTTGTACGTCCAACGTAGTGCCCCTCTCTGAGCCTGCATTATGTAGCCAGCACTTTCCTCCTAATAGAAGGCAGTGGAGCTAATCCCCGCCCGCGGCTGTTAACACATTGAATGACGCTGTCTATCTTGGACCGTGTCATTTGTAGCACGCAAACCGGACAGGTGTGCCCTCATACAGCGCTATTAACTGAAAAATAAAAATATATCGGTTCTCAGGACATGGAGAGACGAGTACGGTAATTTTCTATTTTTTTTTTTTTCTTACAAATTTCTGAAATCTATCGTCACCACTTGAAAACAAAGTTTTGATATTGCTGTATTTGTACTGATCTGGAAAATCGTATCTCTAAAGTCATTTTTTATTTTGTTTTTACAACATTCAATCCAATGTACTATACAAAAAAAAAAAAAGTCTAAAAAAACAATTGCGTGCTTGTCCTTTTTTTCTAGGACTTTGAATGGGTAAACCGAAAATTTCATTCAAAAGTATAACTCATCCACAAAAAAAACGAAAAATCCTCGTGGTAATAAAGTTAGTTATAGCTAAGAAGAAGGGGAGAAAAGAACAAAAGTAAAAAAAAAATACCCTAAATAGTGAATTGCTATATGCAAGATAGGTGCATTTTTTGCTTCATTTTTAAGGCATTTTCTTTTTTATGCGTTTATTGTTCTTGCTGATTCTCCACCCCCCCCCCCCCACTCCATTAACATGGGTGAAATCAGTAGCAAAAAATGTTTAAGAAACTGAGATGCTACTGATTTAAATCTGCACCAAATCTCCAATTAAAAAATGAGCAACGTGTGCATGAGACGTCAGGAATCTCATTCACATTGCTTGGCAGGTTTTGTGAAAGACCTGCACCAGAAAAATCAACAAATCTGCAACATATGCACAGGCACATAAAGAGAATATTCCTGCAGGATTTTTGCTATGTAATCTTATGTAGGGGCAGAGAACCTGATTCCAGCTATGTGTCGCTTGCTGCCGTTGTGATACAGTCTCTGTTTTCTTTGCTGTTTTTTCTAGCAGTGCTCAAGAATGCTGAGCTGTGTATAACCCCACCCACACCCCTGATTGGCTGCAATGTACAATATACACAGGAAGCTGCCTATCAGTGGTGGGGGCGGGGCTACACAAATTAACCTTACTAACATGGAACCTAGTCCTTCAGTGATAATCTCCTTCTGATAAAATACTAATTGTATTGAAACTACAGCAAGACACATCACTGGAATCAGGGTCTACATCATGCTGCTCTCAGAATACATCCCAAAAACCTGCTGACAGATTCCCTTTTAAGGTCTCGGTAGGTATTACAATAGAAGTCTTCCTATGGCGATGGCTGTCTCTCTCCTGGACCTTGTAGTGCAGTAATGGGGGGTATTACACTAGCCTATATTGCTAGGATTAATGCATGTGTTCATGAGTCTGTGGTTAAGCAGAAACCCTGTCCTTTAGGCCACCTGGCTGCTTTGTCTGATTCAATATGGCTGCGTTCACATCCTCCGCTGGTTTTGCCTCCTATTTTTAGATCATCGAGCCTGGCAACAGGGTACAGAATTATTAATTGACTCGAGCGGCTGATTTTATGAAGAGCTGCTTAGTATTCGTCTCTGGCATGGCTGAAGGTGCCAGCCGGTATTGTGCCGGCGGCATGACTTGGTACTTATTGGCGTGCTCCATTTTTGTACTTATCATGAAGCTCCATCAGCCCATAGTCATTGGCCCTTTCTGATCCAATATCTGTCCTTGTCCGATATTACGATTTTCCTGTTCCGCTCCGATGTTTGAAGACGTCCGACTTGTCTTAATTTTTTTGTTGCATTGAATTTAAAATTAGTGCTGACTTGGCCATGTGTTCTGAAAAATCAAACCATTTAGTCTCTAGCTGCTACAAAACTACAAATCCCAGCCAGCTCAGCGGTTTCTGTGACTCCTATAGATTACATTGCTCATGTGCACAGTAAAACATATTTCTCCTACACCTCATTGGGGGACACAGAGACAGTGGGTGTTATGCTGCTGCCACTAGGAGGACAGTAAGTAAACCAAAAAAAAAGTTAGCTCCTCCCCTGCAGTATTCACCCTCTCGCTGGCTGAGATTTCTCCGGTTCTTTGCTTAGTGTCTGTAGGAGGCACTTGGGTCTTGTTTCAGACCCCACCGTTTTTATTTTTTAATTAACGGATTGAAGGGGGCGACGGTTCCTTTCTATGGCCCGCTCTCCCCTGAGCCAACAGGCAAGCACGTGGAGTAACCCTTCACGTACACTTTCCTGCAACGAATGGGGCTGATTCTTCTGACCATGGTTCCCTTACGGTCGGTACTCCACAGATATGAGGGCAAGCGCAACAGGACGTAGCACAGGAGTGCATGGAGAAGTACTTAAGCAGCGCTTTTTCGGATGCCCTGAATCAGCCCCAGAGCTCTCCATCCCCCTGCCACAGGGTGGATTGATTGAGCAATACCCCTTTAAGACCTCCTCCTCCAGCTCTGCTACATCGCCTGGAGGATGAGACAAGAAGTCCCCGGACAGCGACGACCTGCCTGAGAACAGGAGTGGAGGTATGGGGCCGGGTCCTAACCCCCCGGGAGAAGCGCTGACTTGACATCAACGGTGGTGCACGCCCCCCCGCGCTCGGGTAGGCCAAAAATTTAGTCCCGGCTTTTCTGGCCTGCTAGGCCGCAGTTTGAATAGCGCTGCCCACTAGTGCCGCCCTCTCCACCCCCGGCGCCTACCGCGGGTAGGCCAAAAATTTAGTCCCTGGCTTTTCCGGCCTACTAGGCCGCAATTTGATTAGCGCCGCCCGCGCTAATGTCGCCGCCCCCCCCCCCCCCCCCCTATAGACACCTTTCATTACTTATGAGATGCGCAATTCTATTCTCGGGGGCCATGTCTTCAGCTGCTGTTAACCCTTTCATGAGTGCTATGCCTGCTCTAGACAGCCGGATACCGGGTGACACCACAAGACACGTTTTTTCCTCCCGGGGGACCCAGCACAGGACCGGGTAAGCTGCATCTGCCCTCAGATTAAAGCTTAACCCCTTCACGGCACATTCCCTGCAGCTGCAGACACTCTGCCTTTAACCCTTTCAGGAGCTCTATGCCTCAATCTAAGGAGGCTAAATGGGCTGTTAAAAAGCACACTGCGTTTTTTACCATGTGTACCACTTGCAAGTCTGCCTTACCCAGTGCACAGACTAATCCGTTATACACGGATGGTGACCCGGACTGCGCCCTGACCTGCGCTCCAATGTCCCTCGCCGCCGCTGCTGACGGGCTTCCTGCGTTTAGTAACCCTGAGTGAGCTGCGTCCCTGTCACGGTCAGTGGAGTCTCTGACCCAGGCATAAAGCGTCCTTACCTCCCGCGGAGGGCTCTGGCATCAGCCGGGAACCGTCCCCCAGCAGGGACCATACTCTTCCAAGGGATGGTCAGCGCCTCAGCATCGGCGACTCCTGTCTCTCGTTCGCCCTCTCCTGAGGTTCATAGCGAGCACAGCTCTGATTTCGAATTTGACACGTCAGCCCCTCAGAATCCCCCAACTGACCAAGAGTCGCTTGATTCTCTTATAGAATCAGTCAACAGGATTCTGAGGTTGGATGAGGAAAATATTCCCGCTCCAGCACACCCCAGCGCATTTAAGGAAACCTAGCATGTGCGCACGTTATTTATCAGCCGTCCAGAAACATATGGATCGGCCACATGAGCGGTTCACAGGGCAAAAGTCTACTCAGGCTAAATACCCTTTTCATCCAGACCTAATGTAGGATTGGTTACAGTCCCCTCCAGTGGACCCTCCTGTATCACGTCTTGCTTCTAAAACGCTCCTATCTGTTTCTGAGGGTTCCTCAGTCAGAAACCCCTCCGATTGTCAAATTGACTACCTTGCCCGTTCAGTTTTTTGAAGCTTCAAGAGTAGCATTTTTTTCCATCTTTCGCGGCAATTTGGGTAACCAAGGCAATGGTCGCTTGAGCAGAAGTCTTGATTACTTCCTTCCAAGGCACCAATCTTCCTCCGGAGGCAACCACTGTCGCCAGGCAGATACTTCACACAGCTGACTTTGTAGTAGACGCTTCTTTTGATGCCGCCAATTGCGCGGCTCAAACTGCCGCTAATGTGATCTCCATTAAAAGAACCCTGTGGCTCCGTGGCTGGCGGGCGGATGCCACACCTAAAAGATCGTTGTCTTTTCTCCCCTTTCAAACGGGTCGTTGTTTTGGAGAGAAACTGGACCAACTCCTTTCCTATACTACCGGGGGAAAAAGTAAATTCCTTCCTCAACAATAGGGGCTGTTTCGCAACCAACAGCCGACGAGTTTTCGATCTTCTCTCAACAATTCCGGTTGGTCCTCCTCTACCTTCTCTTCTGGATCAGGTCAGTCCCCGCGCGGAGATAGAGGCTCCCAGGTCTCATACAGACCTAACCGCTCTTGGAAACCCAGGCCTAGGGCTTCTGGATCTAGGGGAGCCAAATCTCATAGATCTACCCAATGATGACAAGTGGGTCAGGGAGGCTGGTGTCCTCCGGATACAAGAGATAATTTGCGACTTGATCCAGCCTGAATACCTTTACAAACATTGCCTAATTCATTCTCAGGCCTCTGAGGATGCAGCCTGCAATTGGCAGTACCTCACTGTTGACTCCGTGGTACATGGGGTATTAGCAGATGTATGCTCCCCACTCAGGGACTGCTTTAGATGTCCCACTGTCTCTGTGACCCCCAATGAGGCGTAGGAGAAATAAGGTTTTTTGTGTACTCACCGTGAAATCCTTTCCTCCGAGCCAATCATTGGGGGACACAGCACCCACCCTGTTTAGCCTATTGGCTCATTGTAGCATTCTTAGGCTTTGACTTAGTTATGGTTATTATTGACTGTTTATGCTCCTACTGCTTTTTTCACCGAACTGGAGAAATCTCAGCCAGCGAGAGGGTGTATACTGCAGGGGAGGAGCTAACTTTTTTTCTGGCTTACTTGGTGTCCTCCTTGTGGCCAGCAGCATAACACCCACTGTCTGTGTCCCCCAATGATTGGCTTGGAGAAAAGGATTTTACAGTGAGTACACAAAAATCCCTATTTTTGCACCATATTTATTAAAGCTGTGAACACTTTTTATTTTTTTTTTTCCTTTTTTAACCGGCGGAGATCAGAGTGAAAAATAGATAATTTGTTTGACCATGTTTTGGCTTCAGCAAGCTCCTGGTGTAGCCTTTGTCTTATGTTGTCACGTCACAAGCGTTCGTGTGTTTTCAGTGGGGAGAGAGGAGAAAACTGGTGCCAGACCCCTCTGATCTCCCCTGAAAATCAGGGCTGTGGAGGTTTTTCTTATTGACTCCACAGTCCCCTGCTGAAAGCAAAAAGGCATTGATAATTTCAACAAGTCTGATCCTCATGTCCCCCCCCCCACAAAATGACAGTGTACAGCCCTGAAGCCCTCATGCCTATCAAAAGGTCATCTGGTCCTGCCAAAATCAACGTCTTGTGCCTACTTTTGTTTTGGTCAAATCAGTTTTCTAAATTTTTTTTTTTTGTTCTGTTTATCATCTCCTCCATCCCTTTTATTACAGTATTAATAGTAAAAATTACAAATCTTGCATTCTTCACACCGACTGTGTGCTTCCTGTCCTCTCAAGAACAAACACATGTACATTAGCCACAACAGACAGATTTCCCCCCCCCCTTTCTTTTTGAAGTGTCTAATGACTGTGTGCAAAATGTCATTGTGAAGGCAGGGAAAGGGATGTATAGAGGTGTTTCCTTTCAGTGTAATCCTGCCTTTGATCATATTGAAACTGCTGTAAAGTCTTCCTGAAATAACTAGCACCCAGTGGCCAGTGTGAAAATTGTGGTGTTTTTTTTTTTTTTTTTTTACTAAAGATCTTGACATGAGCAAAAAAAAAAAAATTGAAATGAATACATGTATCACAAAAATCTAATTTATCCTGAAATGTTTTTTTACAATAAGTCATTTACTGAGGACACAATGACTTAAATAAAAAAAAAATAAAAAAAATCCGTTTTCTCTTCCAGCCCGACTGAGGGGTAGAAAAAAAAAGTGTGTATGTTTTTTTTTTTTTTTTTTTTTTCAATCTCTAGAGCTCTAGAGGAATAGCTTTTATACCTGCCTTGAATCCAAAAAATAGACGGACGGACAGCAACGTGGTCTGACCCCTTTCGGTTCTGTAGAACGTAGAAAACCTACATTTATTGTGCTTACTTATTTTTTTTACTCCTCTTGAAGAATATAAATTTAGCCTTGCTGGTGATGGTTGGTGTCGTTAGTGTGTTTGTTATTTTGCATAGTTTGTGGCACTTGAGGTTAAACAGATGGTCTGAAATATCGCCAATAACTCTCCTCCATATGAAGTGCTGCACAGATTATGGCAAGGAGGAGTCCTCGCTACGCCCTGAGAGAGAGAGATATATATATATATATATATATATATATATATATATATATATATATATATATATATTCACACACGTAGGAATTCATTAGATGTGAAAGCACACCTTGGCTGAACCCGATGTGTTGTAAAATGTTGTTTTTTTTTTTTGTAATATATTTAATTTCTTTGTTTTGCAGATCGCATTAAACGGTACCTCTTTCACTGACGGACCCTTCAGTTCCGATTTCACAGGCGTCCCACAGGTAAAAGATTGTGTGTGTGTGGGGAAACATTTGCTCATGACATGGAAGCAGATGTGAAGAGCTTGTGTGCTTTAGTCTATACTTTTTTTTTTTTTTTTTTCTTTCTACATACCACTACTGGATTGTCCACTACTGGAATAACCCTTATTAATAAGGGCAAGGGAAAAAAAACCCTTAAAGGGAACCTGTCGCCTCATTTTTCGCATATAAGCTGCGACCACCGCCATTAGGGGCTTATCTAGCCCCTGATGTAACCTGAAAGATAAGAAAAACAAGTTGGATTATACTCACCCAGGGGCGGTCCGGT
Organism: Dendrobates tinctorius; assembly: GCF_039654945.1. NCBI lineage: Eukaryota > Metazoa > Chordata > Amphibia > Anura > Dendrobatidae > Dendrobates > Dendrobates tinctorius. Next base: position 9,685,929 of record NW_027361707.1, on the reverse strand, counting down.
CCGATGGGTGTCCGGGTCCGACGGCTCCCATCTTCATGCAGTGACTTCCTCTTCCTTGCTTCTGGCATGGCTCCTGCGCAGGTGTACTGATCTGCCCCGTTGAGGGCAGAGTAACGTACTGCAGTGCGCAGGCGCCGGACCTCTTTGACCTTTTCTGGCGCCTGCGCACTGCAGTACTCTGCTCTGCCCTCAACAGGACAGAGAATTACGCCTGCGCAAGAGCCAAGACGCGAAGCAAGGAAGAGAATGTCATCGCATGAAGATGGGAGGCACCGGACCCGCGACACTAATCATCCCGGACCGCCCCCGGGTGAGTATAATCTAACTTGTTTTTCTTATCTTTCAGGTTACATTCTACAGCATTACAGAATGCTGTAGATAAGCCCCTAATGGCGGTCGCCGCAGCTTATATGCGAAAAATGAGGTGACAGATTCCCTTTAAGAACAATGGCCACATCCCAGACTGGTGTGGCTCCTCTGTAGTCACTGCTGCATTCCCCAACAGTCTTCTTGATCAATGTCTGCTTTTGCAAAATGTGAATGCTGCAGACAAGACTATATGCAATCCATTGAATGCTTTTGTTTATCTTTCACAAGTCGTCATCTTTCTGTGGGTGGTGTGTTGCCGATGGTAATTATTTATTTTTCATATGAACTATTTGCTCATTTGTTTCGTGGTCAATGGCATTGTTACACAGGCTGATAATTACTAACAAGGATTCCTGCAAACGCTTGTTCACTGGTTATCCAAATGCACATTAAAATGCCGGGCCGTGGAGTCGGTAAGCCAAACTTCCGATCCCTCAATGTCCCTGACTCCCGAATCCACTGGTCACTAGTGAGCATGTACATAAAGTGCAGCACAGATTCATCCCAACTACGACCACAGCCCCGGTCACTACTGAGCATGGACATAAAGTGCAGCACAGATTCATCTCATCTATAACTCCACAACACTGGTCACTACTGACCATGTGCATAAAGTGCAGCACAGATTCATCTCCTCTATGACCCCACAGCACTGGTCACTACTGAGCATGTGCATAAAGTGCAGCACAGATTCATCTCATCTATGACCCCACAGCCCCGGTCACTACTGAGCATGTACATAAAGTGCAGCACAGATTCATCTCATCTACGACCCCACAGTACTGGTCACTACTGAGCATGGACATAAAGTGCATCACAGATTCATCTCCACGCCGACCCCACAGCACTGGTCACTACTGAGCATGGACATAAATGGCAGCACAGATTCATCTCATCTATGACCCCACAGCACTGGTCACTACTGAGCATGTGCATAAAGTGCAGCACAGATTCATCTCATCAATGACCCCACAGTACTGGTCACTACTGTGCATGGACATAAAGTGCAGCACAGATTCATCTCATCTATGACCCCACAGCCCCGGTCACTACTGAGCATGTACATAAAGTGCAGCACAGATTCATCTCATCTATGACCCCACAGTACTGGTCACTACTGAGCATGGACATAAAGTGCAGCACAGATTCATCTCATCTATGACCCCACAGCACTGGTCACTACTGAGCGTGTGCATAAAGTGCAGCACAGATTCATCTCATCAATGACCCCACAGTACTGGTCACTACTGTGCATGGACATAAAGTGCAGCAAAGATTCATCTCCGCTACGACTCCACAGCACTGGTCACTACTGAGCATGGACATAAAGTGCAGCACAGATTCATCTCATCTATGACTCCACAGCACTGGTCACTACTGAGCATGTACATAAAGTGCAGCACAGATTCATCTCATCTCCGAACCCACAGCACTGGTCACCACTGAGCATGTACATAAAGTGCAGCACAGATTCATCTCATCTCCGAACCCACAGCACTGGTCACTACTGAGCATGTGCATAAAGTGCAGCACAGATTCATCTCATCTATGACTCCACAGCACTGGTCACTACTGATCATGTACATAAAGTGCAGCACAGATTCATCTCATCTCCGAACCCACAGCACTGGTCACTACTGAGCATGTGCATAAAGTGCAGCACAGATTCATCTCATCTATGACTCCACAGCACTGGTCACTACTGAGCATGTACATAAAGTGCAGCACAGATTCATCTCATCTCCGAACCCACAGCACTGGTCACTACTGAGCATGGACATAAAGGGCAGCACAGATTCATCTCCACTAAAAGCCCAGATCATGAACGGAGCAGACATTTATAAAATATTTCATAACTTTCCCAAATTCTTATGAAAAAATGTACTACACATCCTGCATTATACTACTGTACCCAATGTATTATATATTGTCGTAGTTGTCCCATTTTTTCCTGACTCGTACGCCACCAAAATGGAATCAGATTGTACATCCCTGATTAAAATGTAAGGGTTAATGCATGGATCGTCTCTGTGCATGCTGCAGGTCCACAATAGTGACATAATAGTAGACGGATGGGTTTTCTATGCACAGGCGTAGTGTTTCTTTTGGAGATGTCTTCTTGCGGTATCGATTTGTATAATTAATTAATTAATGGGAGTGCCGCTCTGGGCAATCCCTGGTTATTCATAGCAAGCTTGTTATAATAATGGCCATCCTGTGGACCTGAGCAAGCAGAATCTATTGATCTGAGAAAGTTCGGGATACTTATGGTGTGTTGTATGGCTGCTTTTAAGCATTGTACATGCAGAATAAATATACGCCACTCAACGTATTAGGCCCACAGTATTTACCTCTGTCCCTCCTTGGGACCTCAATTTAGTCCTAAATGATTTACGGAAGAACCTTTACGTACCTCTAGACCAGGCAGACCTCAGGTCGGTAACGCTCAAGGCATTTTTTTCTAGTGGCAATAACCTTAGTAAGACTTATAGGGTAGATCCAGGCTCTTTCCATAAGAGACGCATATCTGAGGATCCAGGAGGACTGTATCATCTTGAAATTGGATCCTGGCTTCCTTCCCAAAGTGGTAATTGACTTTCACAGAAACTGGGAGATAATATTGCCCACCTTCTGTCAAGACCATAAGAACGAGAGAGAACGCTCTCTCCACTCTTTGGACGTTAAAAGGATAGTACTACAGTACCTAAAACTCATGAAAAGCTGGAGCGTAGACTCGAACCTCTTCATCCAAATGGCAGGAAAGAAAAGCGGAAAGAAAGCATCGAAAGCCACCTTATCCAGATGGATAAAATCAATCATTACCGCAGCATATACCTTGGCGGGAAAGACTCTGCCGGAAGGCCTCAGGGCTCACTCGCTGAGAGCTATCTCCGCAGACAGTGCAGGGGCTTCTATGGACCAGATCTGCAGGTCCGCAATAAATACTTTTTGTAGGCATTCTAAACTTGGACGTTCTGTCAAACCAACAGACGGCTTTCGGGAGGAAAGTCCTCCAAGCAGTAATCCCGCCCTAATAGGAGTTATTTGGTACTTCTCCTGGTAGTGCTGTCCGGGAGTCATTTCCGCAGCATTTCTGCAATGTGGGCACTTAGCCTAAGACCTTTATTAATAAAAAAAACCCAAAAAAATATGTGCTATGGTTGTGTCTGTAAAAACCCAAACTTATGGGTATGTTCCAGCGACAAGTGTTTAAGTTCTTGATGTTGCAGATTTTCTGTACCTATTTTTTTTTTTTGTTTATTTTCCATCCTGTTTTTCATTGTGTTTTTACATACGTTCTTACCTCATTTTTTGAGGATGTAGGTTGTTGTCTCTTATTTTTGTATGTTATGCTTTAAATCTGCATTTTTATTTTTTTTTATACTTCCTAGTATTTGGCTTTGAAAACCTATTTCTACCTTTCTCTCCCTACAAATGTTAAGAAAAACAAAACAAATGCTATTTCTTAGTCACCTTGCGTCCCAAAAATTTTTGGTCAAAGTCACAAACCCAAAACTTACACCAACTAAAATTCGGTCTGCAATAAAACAAGCCCTTTAATACCCTTCCCCTTCTCAAATAAAAAAGGCCAAATTTTACACGTCTGACCACTGTCCCTTTGAGGTAATAACTCTGGAACGCTTCAACAGATCCAAACAGCGCACATAAGGAAAAAATTCCCAAAAATTAAAAAAAAAAAACACATTTCAAAGGTAACTCACCAAAACCCTGACTAATGCACTTGCAGGATGCAGCAGACCTCCATTGATAAAGGCTGGGGCAGCATAGGTGCAAACCACTGATGAGAACAGCCAGTAACCCAATATGGTCTGGCTGTCTAGTGGAAAAAAAAATGCACACAAATAGGGCTTCAACAGATCCCAATGATTCTGAGATTTTTTTTTCGTGGCATATGGTACTTTATGATAGTGGTAACATTTAGTTTGATATTTGTTTATGGATTTATTTGTGAAAAAAAAACCCAGAAACTTGGCAAAAAATATCATTTTTCAAACTTCTTATTTTTGTGCCCTTAAATCAGAGAGTTAAGGGCCTGTCACACTAAGCGATATCGCTAGCAATAGCGCTATAACTTTTGACGTTATAACGATATTGCTAGCGATATCGCTGTGTGTGTGATACTTACCTACGACCACTCCCCCGCTGGTTATCGCTGATCGCGTGAGAACGTCCTGGACCGTTTCTCGTCGTCAGCTTCCTGCGGCGCTTCCTGTGGAGAGATGAGCGTGGAGCCGGGCGGGAGGACGCAGGATCGCCTGGTGTGACAGGTAAGTAGTGACCCCCGTCCCCTGCTATGTCGCTGGTGAGATCTGCCTGTGTGGCAGCTCACTAGCGACCACTTAGCGATGTACCAGCGATCCTGACCGCGTCATATCGCTGGTCGGGATCGCTGGTGCATCGCCAAGTGTGACAGTACCTTTATTGTCACACAAAATAGTTAATAAGCAACATTTCCCAATTGTCTTCTTTACCTCAGCACAATTATTAAAACCTTATTTATTTTTTTGTTAGGAAGTTAAAAGGGTTCCAAGTTGGCCAGCGATTTTCAAACAAAATTAACAATGCCTTTTTTGTTAGGGACCTCATCATATTTGAAGTGACTTTGAGGGGTCTATATGACAGAAAATACCCAAAAATGACACCATTTGAAAAACTGTACCTTTCAAGGTGCTCAACACCGCATTCAAGAGGTTTATTAAGGCTTCAAGTGCTTCCCAGCAACTAAAGCAGTATGGAACAAAAAATAGTTAACACTTTTTTTGCATTTTTTTTTTTTTTTTTTTTTTCTAACTTTAGACCCTACTTTTTATTTCCATTTGGTTAACAGAAGAGAATATGGACCCCAAAATTTGTTGTACAATTTCTTCTGAGTATGCCAATTCCCTCTATGTGGGAGAAAACATTTGAGCGCACGGCAGGGCTCCAAAGGAAAGGAGCGCCATTTGACGTTTTAAACATAAAATTGGTTGTAATAGCTAGTGGACTCCATATCACATTTGGAGAGCACCTGATGAGGCTAAACAGTGGAAATCCCTCACAAGTGACCCCATTTTGGAAACTAGACCCCTAGGAAAGAAAATATCTAAACTCATTAGATATATTCACACAGGTGTACACCACCAATTAGATATTAAAAAGAGGGAAAGGGAAGGAAAAGGGTTAAGTGAATAAAAAATGTACTTATTTTTAAAATTATAAATTAAATGAGTTGTACATAGATCTTAAGATGTACATTGGATCACAGTGTGTGAACCATTATACAAGTGCCGCTGTGATCCACTAGTTCCCTAGTGATAGGTCTTAGATTGTATAATATAAATGATACCCCAGCTATGACCCTCAAATAATGCTGGTATTCAATTTATTATAGACACTTAGGCTTTGTGCACACGTAGTGTGTTTTTTTTTTTTTTTTGCATTTTCGCGGCGTTTCTTAACGCGCGATTTTGCCGCAAAAACGCAAAAAAAAGCATCCCATGCAATCCTATGACATTCCCCACATGCTGTGCTAATGCTGCGTATTTTTCTGCTGCGGAATCGCATCGCGGAAAAATCCGCAGCATGCTCAATCTTTGTGCGGAATCGCGGGAATTCCGTACACATAGGATTGCGTTGTTCCGCTTTCTTTCCGCATGTGGCTATGGCCCACCATGCGCAAAGTAAGCGGATCATGTGCTGATGGTAAAAACGCATGTGAATTCGCATGCTTTTTACCCGCGGCGGGATTTGCGGAAATTTTCGCAGCATTTCTGCAATGTGGGTACATAGCCTAAATGTCTAATTATAGGGCTATGTGCGCACAGTGCGGATTCTGTGTTTCTGGCCCTGCGGGTCCGTAGCAGTTTCTGCTGCGTTGTACAGTACCATTGTTTGCAACGGTAAAACCAAAAACACTGTGTACATGCTGTGGATTTTTCCGCGCGGATTTGCTGCGGGTTACAATCCGCAGCATGTCAATTCTTTGTGCTGATTCCGCTGTGGTTTCACACCTTCAACATTGTAGAGCTGTGAAACCGCAGGGCTAAACCGCAGGTATTTTGACCTGAGATTTTACCTGGGGATTTTTACAAATCCGTGCGGAAAAATCCGCAGGACCAAAATCTACGTGTGCACATAGCCTAAATTGGCCATAGATATCGTCTATATCCCCTTTTATGAACATGGGTTATAATATGCAGCAATGATAGATAATATCACTAGGGAACTAGTGGATCACAGTGGTGCTTATATTGTTCACACACTGTGATCCAATATACATCTTAAGATGTATGTACAATTCATTTAATTTATGATTTTAAAAATAAGATTTAGTATATTTTTTTTTTTTTTATTCACTTATCCCTATTTCACTTTCCCTCTTTCCAGAAACTAAACCCCTCAAGTAACTTATCTAGATGTATGGTGAGACCCGTGAACCCTCAGGTGCTTCACAGAAACTTAAAATGTTGAGCCGTGAAACAAAAACATCATATTTTTTTTTCTACAAAAAATGTTATTTTATAGCCCCCAATTTTTTATTTTTATTTTCACAATGGTAACCGGAGAAAATGAACTCCAAAATTTGTTGTGCAATTTCTCCTGAGTATGCTGATACCCCCATATGTAGGAAAAAGCTACTGTTTGGGCGCACAGCAGGGCTCATAAGAAGTAGTGAAATTTTTTTTTTTTTAACACAGACTTGGATGGAGTGGTCTGCAGGCATAATGTTGTGTTTGGAGAGGCCTTGATGTGCCTGAACAGTAGAAATCCCCCTCCCCCCATGACAACAAGCCCAGGGGCCCTGCTGTTAGAATTAAGGTGCCTGCTAATTCAATCACGTTAAAAGTGGTGCCACATTTTAGCCATGAAGTACCCAATACGTCCAATGTCGGGAAGGGGATATGGTACCAATAAATTCTGTCGCACAAAAAATAAGGTCTCGCACAGCTCTGCCGAAAAAATTAAGGTACAGCTATTAAGGGCATGTCACACTAAGGCTGGTTTCACATTAGCGTTTTTTAAGCGCACGCACGGCCGGGGGTAGCTCCGCCCCCGAGCCGGCTCTCTGCCCGGCGTGCACGCCCCTTGCTTGTAGCGCCGCCTCCTAGTGCACAGCGGCGCCTGCGATCGGCGCACCCTATCTTTAGCATAGGGTGCGCAGATCGTGCGCAGGCCGTGCGCTAGTTGCGCTTTGACCTGCGCTGCGCACTTTTGACGGTGCGCCGTGCGCGCCAAAATCCGAAAAGTTTGATTTTGGCGCGCACGGCGCACCGTCAAAAGTGCGCAGCGCAGGTCAAAGCGCAACTAGCGCACGGCCTGCGCACGATCTGCGCACCCTATGCTAAAGATAGTGCGCTAGGAGGCGGCGCTACAAGCAAGGGGCGGGCACGCCGGGCAGAGAGCCGGCTCGGGGGCGGAGCTACCCCCGGCCGTGCGTACGCTTAAAAAGCGCTAATGTGAAACCACCCTAAGAGATATCGCTAGCAATATCGCTGTAACTTGTGACGTTATAGCGATATTGCTAGCAATATCTCTGTGTTTGATACTTACCTACGACCGGCTCCCCCGCTGCTTATCGCTGATCGCGCGAGAACGTTCAGGACCGTTTCTCGTCGTCGGCTTCCTGCGGCGCTTCCTGCTGTGACGACGAGCGACGCGTGGAGCCGGGCGGGAGGACGCAGGATCGCCTGGTGTGACAGGTAAGTAGTGACCCCCGTCCCCAGCGATGTCGCTAGTGAGATCTGCCTATGTGGCAGCTCACTAGCGACCACTTAGCGATGTACCAGCGATCCTGACCGCGTCATATCGCTGGTCAGGATCGCTGGTACATCGCTAAGTGTGACAGTACCTTTAAAGTATGGTGACATAGCAAAACTTTTTTTTTTTTTTTTTTTTAATTATTAGAGAACCTGTCATCAGGATTTTGCTAAGTAAACTACAGGCATTGTCATGTTGCTGCTGTTAGACTGATTAAAATGATACCTGGGTTGAAGAAATCCGTCCCATTCAATCTGTGTTTAAGTTAATGAGATGCTCGTGCTCCGGAGCTGCCTGTGGGCACTGTCTTTTTTGTGCTCTGGCCTAATAGTCCTCATTCTGGGCTTAAATGACAGGTCACTGAACCCTAAGTGACCTGCCTTCTACTCTAAATACTGTGCCTGCACGGTTAATATTGTGGTCCTCCAAAAAAAAAAAATGCTATGTGCACTGCATTCTTAGATTCAGCCTTGATGATTTCCTCTTCTTGTGCGCACTCCCGCACTGGTCTTCAGTACACAGACTGAGAGCATCACTTGCAACAGATAGATGATACTACTGTGCATGCGCCGCAGCCAGTGCCATTTTGTTGGAGACAAATTTTTTTTTTTTTTTTTTAGACCACAAAAAAGGGTCAGAGACTTGAGAAGTGAATAACATTTTAGAAAACTTCCTTGAAAATGTGAAAAATTGCTGCAAAAATTATAACTACTTTGGCGCTCCCCCTCCCACTCTAAAAAAAATAAAATAAACGGACGTATAAGAAAACTTATTTGCATATAAAGTAGAAATATGACAAATGTCAGTTGTATAAAAAATATAGAGACACTTCATCCTGCTTTGCTGGAGATGTACGGTGCTGGTTTGGTGGAGGGGGAGCTGCCACGGTCCATGCGAGAGGCAATAATTGTTGTACTGCCGAAACAGGGTAAGGATCCGATAGATCCAGCCTCTTATCGTCCAATCTTGCCTAACCGCCTAAATAAAGTAAAGTAATAACGACAATAATACAGAGGGATCAATCCGGGTTTATGGCCAATAGTTCTACAGCACATAGCCTCAGGCGATTGGTTCTTAATTTGGGGGCAAAGGCGGATAATATGGGTTGGAGGGTTGTGGTGTCTTTAGACGCTGCTAAGGCGTTTGATAGTGTGGCGGTATTTGTGGGTGGTTCTGAGGGCTATGAGTTTTGGCAAGAAATTCATAAGTTGGGTGCAGCTGTTATATGCATCTGAGTGCTAGGGTACGGGTGAATGGCCTCCTGTCTGAGGATTTTCCTTGGAACACTGCAGGGGTGCCCTTTGTCTCCTCTGCTGTTTGCGATAGCTATAGAGCAGGGTTCCCCAACTCCAGTCCTCAAGGCCCACCAACAGATCATGTTTTCAGGATTTCCTTAGTATTGCCCAGGTGATAATTGCATCACCTGTACACAATACAAGGGAGGTCCTGAAAACATGACCTGTTGGTGGGCCTTGAGGACTGGAGTTGGGGAACCCTGCTATAGAGCCACTGGCGGCGGCAATACGGAGGGATAGGGATATAAAGCGTTATAGATATAGAGTATTAATTCTATAGAATTTGCCCTGTGCCAACCACACTGGAGCATTATGCAATATATAGAGGAGCTGAGGCGCAAGTATGATTTTGATCAGATTGACTCTACCTGCCACAGACAGAAATAGTTTCTTCCAGGCCCCCAGTTTGTTGAATCTCATAGGACCTCTGCGGAATTCGAGGGGGTTCATCACTTTGATGTATAGGGGCCTGTTGGACACTTTTTTTTACTGAGACATCCGTTAATGTTGAGGGGAAAAAAGGATGGCAGACTGGGTAAAGGGGCTAGTTCATGTTAAATGGAAATGTTTCAATCTGCTTTGTAATTTTGGTATCTGTCTGAAGTTTGTGTCAGACTGTATTACAGTTTTGATATATGCCTTAAAGGGAATCGGTCACCCCTTTTTTGAGATCATATAATGAGATCATTCAATTGTGTGTCACATAAGGATTCTCTTAGTACTTTTGCTTCCCCCTGACCCCGCACCTTTCATGCATAAATACCTTTTTTATATTGGTTCAGATGTATGTAAACTGCCACGGTCCGGTCCGCTGGGCGGGGCTTATTCACCTGCTTCCCCCCTCCCTGTCTTGCTCTAAGCATTTCTTCTTGTGTAGAGCAAGACAGGGAGGGGGGAGTAGGTGAAAAAACCCCGCCCAGCGGACCGGACCGTGGCAGTTCACATACATCTGAACCGATATAAAAAAAGGTATTTATGCATGAAAGGTGCGGGGTCAGGGGGAAGCAAAAGTACTAAGAGAATCCTTATGTGACACACAATTGAATGATATCATTATATGATAGCTCAAAAAAGGGGTGACAGATTCCCTTTAATAAAAAGTACTTGATTTAAAAAAAAAAAAAAAAAAAATTACAAATGTCAACTACCTATTTTGTGTGGTATGATTATTTGTTGAAGCGTGTACACATTAAAAAATTATTTTTTTTAATTCGGTTTCTTTAGCTTTTGTTTTTTTTAATTCAAAACTAAAGTATCCTATCACCAAAATGTACCTTTCAGGTTATCCCTCAAGTACCCTCACTTGTCTTCCCTTCTTTTGAGGTCCATGCTGTCAGACTCTACACCCCCTTCTCCATGCGAGTGGCGGTGGTGTATCGTCCTCCCGGCCCCTCCCATCAGTTCCTGGATCATTTTGCCACTTGGCTTCCACATTTTCTCTCCTGTGACATCCCTACCCTCATCATGGGTGATTTCAACATCCCCATTGCTCTTCCCCTCTCCCCATCTGCTACTCACCTTTTATCTCTAACCTCCTCATTTGGCCTTTCGCAGCTTACTAATTCTCCAACGCATGAAGACGGAAACTCCCTCGATTTGGTCTTCTCTCGGCTTTGTGCAGTGGATGATTTTGCAAACTCCCCTCTCCCGCTCTCTGACCACAATCTTCTTTCATTCTCTATCAAGAACTGCCAGGCTGCTCAGGTCACCCCCACTGTCCAGACTTATAGAAACATACAGGCCATTAACACCCAGAAACTTATGAAGAACTTGCAGTCTTCATTGGCCCCTATCTCCTCCCTCTCATGTCCTGATTCTGCATTGAAGCATTACAATGAAACACTTCAAAGTGCCCTGGATGAATTTGCACCCCCTATAAATAGAACACCACAACGCAGACGGCGACAACCCTGGCACACGGTGCAAACACGTTTCCTGCAGCGGTGCTCCAGGTGCGCCGAACGTCTGTGGAGAAAATCCAATCTACCCGAAGATTTCATCCATTTTAAGTTTATGCTTAGAACATACAACACTGCCCTTCACCTCTCCAAACAAACCTATTTCAACACCCTCATCACCTCACTGTCCAATAACCCGAAACGTCTCTTTGACACTTTTCATTCTCTACTCAATCCAAGAGTACAGGCCCCAACCACGGAGCTCCGAGCTGACGATCTGGCCAATTACTTCAAAGAAAAAATTGACCAGATCCGACAGGAAATTATCTCCCAATCACCTCATACCATGCACCGTCCTCCCTCCCCCACTGCATCTAACTCACTCTCTGATTTTGAACCAGTCACAGAAGAAGTAAGCAGGCTCCTTGCATCTTCTCACCCAACTACTTGCACCAGTGACCCATTTCCGTCACAGCTCCTTCAGTCCCTTTCCCCTGCTGTCACCCCTCACCTAACTAAAATATTTAACCTCTCTCTCTCTCTTCTGGTATTTTTCCCTTCTCATTTAAGCATGCCATCATACATCCACTACTTAAAAAACCATCCCTCGACCAAAACTGTGCCGCTAACTATAGACCTGTCTCTAATCTTCCCTTCATCTCTAAACTCCTGGAACGCCTGGTCCACTCCCGTCTTATCCGCTATCTCTCAGAAAACTCTCTTCTCGACCCTCTCCAATCCGGTTTCCGCTCTTTACACTCCACTGAAACTGCCCTCACTAAAGTCTCTAATGATCTGCTAACAGCTAAATCAAATGGTCATTACTCCATGCTAATTCTCTTGGATCTCTCTGCAGCATTCGACACTGTGGATCATCAGCTCCTCCTCACTATGCTCCGTTCCATTGGCCTCAAGGATACCGTTCTCTCCTGGTTCTCCTCCTATCTCTCCGACCGCTCCTTTACTGTATCTTTTGCCGGTTCCTCCTCCTCTCATTTTCCCCTTACTGTTGGGGTCCCCCAAGGATCGGTTCTAGGTCCCCTCCTCTTCTCCTTGTACACTGCCCCTATTGGTCAAACAATCAGTAGGTTTGGTTTCCAGTATCATCTCTATGCTGATGACACCCAATTATACGCTTCTTCTCCTGACATCACGCCAGCCTTTCTAGAAAACACCGGCGATTGTCTAAACGCTGTGTCTAATATCATGTCCTCACTATATCTGAAACTGAACCTGTCAAAGACTGAACTCCTGGTGTTTCCTCCCTCTACTAATGTACCTATACCCGACATTGCCATTTCTGTGTGTGGTTCCACTATTACTCCCCAGCAACAGGCCCGCTGTCTTGGGGTCATACTTGATTCCGAGCTTTCCTTTGCCCCCCACATTCGATCACTGGCTCGCTCTTGTCATCTGCACCTCAAAAACATTTCTAGAATTCGACCTTTTCTTACCTTTGACTCTGCAAAAACTCTTACTGTTTCTCTTATTCATTCTCGTCTCGACTATTGTAACTCTCTTCTAATCGGTCTCCCTCTTACCAAACTCTCCCCCCTCCAATCTGTCTTGAATGCTGCAGCCAGGATCATATTCCTCACCAATCGTTACACTGATGCCTCTACCTTGTGCCAGTCATTACACTGGCTACCCATCCACTCCAGAATTCAGTATAAACTTATTACCCTCACTCACAAAGCCCTCCATGGCTCAGCACCACCCTACATCTCCTCCCTTGTTTCAGTATACCACCCTACCGGCGCCCTCCGTTCTGCTGATGACCTGAGATTAGCATCCTCAATAGTCAGAACCTCCCACTCCCGTCTCCAAGACTTTACACGTGCCGCACCAATTCTTTGGAATGCACTTCCCAGGTCAATACAATTAGTCCCCAATCCCCACAATTTTAAGCGTGTCCTGAAAACGCATTTATTCAGACTGGCCTACCACCCCAACACATTAACCTAATCTATCCCTGTGTGGCAGAGCCAAAAGTTTTACCATAACCAGGTTCCCCGCATCATGTTCCCACATGCTTTATGCCTCCATTAGCCCTCTGTGTCTGTACTGTTACACACTTAACATTATGACTGGTCCATACAATTCAGGGTAACTGTTACCACCCACCTTTCGTGTCTCCCTCTTTCCTCATAGACTGTAAGCTTGCGAGCAGGGCCCTCTTTCCTCTTGGTATGTGTTATAATCTACTGTATGTGATTATTGTTATGCTGTAATGTCTATTGTCTGTACAAATCCCCTCTGAAATGTAAAGTGCTGCGGAATATGTCGGCGCTATAAAAATAAAATTTATTATTATATTATTTATATTAAAGTACAAAGTGTGATGAAAAAAACTGTCTGAACCAAGGAGATACATGAAGGCATTACAGAGTTCTTGCTTCATAAAGTGATGCAATTCAGAACTGAATTTTCCAGCGTAAAACCAGATTTTTGGTATTTCCAGTTCTGATTTTGTAAAGATATATAAAATGAAGGCCTGACCTGGGTTGGATTTGTATGGACTCTGAACGTGTTAAACTTTATTTTAAGGAGGTGTAGTGCTTCCAATCTTCTCTTTGGGTCATACTTTTATGATATATTCTAGCTATTAAACCGATTCTCCGCCCGGGTGGCGAGCATTTATATTGGTATATGGTCTCCATCCTGGTATGTGCAGCTTCCATCCTGCGCCCTAATCTTTTCATATGCTGCTCCCATCCTGCGCCCCCTTCCTGTCATGTCCAGCCCCCATCGTGCGCCCTCATTCTGTTTTGTGCGCCTCCATCTTGTCATGTGCTACTCTCTTCCTGTACCCTCATCCTGTCATGTGCCCCCACCCTGTTATGTGGTGCTCCCATCCTGCACCCCCATTTCTCCGCTGACGTATCTATAAAAATGGCACTGGAAAGTGCAGACTGCGCAGGTGCCTATTCCGGCGCCACATCCCGCCCTCTCCTGACATCACAGCCTTATTTCAATAATTTCCGCCCACCAACAAAATGGCGCCTAAAGTGCGCTATGCGCATGCGTTGTTTTCGACGGGGGATTCATGTCCCTGCCTCCGGCCCAAAGAGACCCTGTGGCGATACTGGATAGGTAAGTTGTTGTGCTGGAGATCACGGTATGCTTTCAGTGCTTACGCATACCGTGATCTCCTGGGCCACAATCCTCCTCCCCGGATGCGTAACTCTGTGGGGTCCAGACTGTGCAGGCTTCGGACAGAGTGACGTTCCTAGAGAGAGAGCGAGAGAGAGAGAGAGATACACATATATACACACACACACACAGACACCTTTACTTTAACACAAAATTAGGCGAGAAACCCACGGCAGAAAAAAGGTTAAAGGGGGATTGTCCAGGTTTGTTGATCAAGTCTGCAGTGACTGTCCCTTACCAGAATTTTAGAAGGATCAAAAAATTCAATAGAAATCAATAGGTAAAGATGTGAAAAGTTGTGAAAGTCACCAGTGACTTCATGGATGTTTGTAGTTGTATAAAATTGCTTAATATCTTTTTCCTTTTTTAATTAAAGGCACCATTTACATTTGGTCTGGGCCAGAGGGCACCTTACACCACGGGAGAACACTGCCTCCTGTGTAGGAGTGAACGAAAGGACCTTACACTCTCAGAGTGCGGCACAAAAAACTCAAGCAAAATAGCACTTTCCACATCTCCAAAATCCAACACCAAGATGCACCTTCCCTTGTGGGTATGCTCAGACTGCCGGCGGACGGTAGAAAGCGAGGATATCCACCACACGCAAGACCAATCGTTAGTGGTATGTTTGCTGCTACAATATTGTTTGATATTGTTTGAGGGAGTCTCGGCAGAGAGTGACTGTTCACACCAAGCACAGACGCTCGTTACCGCCTACTCGTCTTTTTGTTTTCTATCCTTCCTTCCTTGACTGACTGACTTTACAGGATGCAGAAAAAGGTAGAGATAGCTTGGAAACTGCTAAGGTGTGCTCAATTGTTTAACCACGCCAAGGTGTTACCGAGAGGCTGTGCTTGGTTTGATCAGTCATTGACTCCCTGATCCATGGTTGCGTGGGTCTGCCTACGTTTTTCTCAGTACTACTGGGTTCCATTTGTTAATCGTGTACTACATACACCTTTGTTTTTTTTTATCCCTTATATTTATAGAGTCAAGATTTCCTTTTGCACATGCCAGCGGGAAACAGCGGTTCAAAACAGGAATCTGTCGGCGGAGGGCGGATGTTAGTCGGAGCTCAGACTGTTGCACCCACCGTGGCCCTTAATAACGCTGCACCTCCAGAAATGTCATGCGGTTGTGAAGCATGTAATGAGCGCAGGTAAGACCCTTGTTTGCAGAAGCATCACAGTATGCTAGGATTTAAAAAAAATAAAAAAATTTGTTCTGAATTTTTTTTTCTCGTTCGCCTTTTTGGGGGACACAGAGACCATGGGTGTATGCTGCTGCCACTAGGAGGCTGACACTATGCACAAAAAAAGGTTAGCTCCTCCTCCGCAGTGTACACCCCACCGACCGGCAGGAAGGTCCTCAGTTTAGCTTAGTGTCAGTAGGAGGTGGACACGGGTCTTTCATTAGACCCATATCTACCTCGATGTGCGTCGTTCCTTTTCAGGTTCCAGGAGGGATACAATGTGAAGTCACAACTGTACTCCCACAAAGAGGCTATGAGTACGGCGTGTACTGCCACCCCGTATCCTCTTAGTTTTCCGGGCGGACCACAGGCTGAGCACAGGTGTCGTGCCAGCGAAAACAGATGGTCCTTGCCCCCCGCCTCCCACCCACTCGCCCACCAGAGCCTGTCG
Source organism: Dendrobates tinctorius (assembly GCF_039654945.1). Taxonomy (NCBI): domain Eukaryota; kingdom Metazoa; phylum Chordata; class Amphibia; order Anura; family Dendrobatidae; genus Dendrobates; species Dendrobates tinctorius. The sequence goes on along the minus strand of NW_027361707.1, from coordinate 9,669,813 downwards.
GTTGGACGAGGCGCGAATACGTAGAAGATGAGCAGACAGCGTGGGATACAGAAGGTACCTTTATTGGAGCAACGGAACATAAAGCCACAAGATGACCCGGGAGCGGCGCCAAAGTAGTGCCGCAGATTCTCGCACTGCTCGCGCCGTCCGACGGTCGCCGCATCCCTTTTTGGCCCCGGCGGCGGTGCGGGCCTTCTTCACCCCACCGCCGGTATTCTTGTGAGGGTTGCGTCTGGGAGCAGGGCTATGGCGGCGTCTCCTTTAGGGGCGGACGCGGCTGCGTCGCAATTCTTCCGCGCCGCCCCGTGCTGACAGGCGGCCGCCGTTTCAAATTTAGTCCCCGGCTTCAGTTTGGGCCTTTGCGCCCGTCGCAGCCACGCCCCCCGTTCATTATCATAGGCCGGCTGCGCTCCCATGCTCTCTGTGTCAGGTACGCCAGGATAGAAAGACGGTGTCCTTCAGACCCACTCCCTCCTGGCGATCTCACTCCTCCCAGGGCAGACCCTCCAGGTCCAGATCTGGACGGTCCACGTCAGCATGACTGTCAACGAACTCCCGAGGGTCCCTCCCAATTGGGAGGTCGACTCCGTTTCTTCAGGGATACCTGGCTGGCCTCAGTGGAGGACGCTTGGGTCAGGGAGCTTGTATCTTCAGGGTACAAGATAGAGTTCATTTCTCGTCCACGGGATCGCTTCTTCGAGTCCCGTCCTCCAAAAGATCCAGCCTTAGTTCCGGGGTTCTTGTATCCATTGCCTCTCTCCTCAGTTCCGGGGTAATTGTGCCCGTTCCCGAATCAGAACGTTTCACAGGGTTTTCTTCAAACCTGTTCGTGGTGCCGAACAAAGGCGGGACAGTTCGCCCCATCTTGGACCTCAAATTACTCAACAGGAGAGCCCGACTGCGTCATTTCCGAATGGAGTTTCTTCGGTTAATCGCTTCCATGGAGATGCAGGAGTTCATGTTTTCAATAGACATTCAAGATGCCTATCTACATGTTCCCATATTCTCCGGGCATCAGAAATTCCTGCGATTCGCCAGGAACATTATCAATTTTGTGCACTGCCATTCGGTCTTGCCACTGCACCTAGAGCATTTACAGAGATCATGGCGGCGTTGATGGCCTGGTGGAGAATCAGAGGTCTCGTTCTTTTTCCGTACCTCGACGACATTCTGATCAAAGCTCCATCCTTTGGTCAAGCTCGCCAAAGTCTTACCTGACCAATTTCGGGTGGCTCATCAACTAAAAGAAGTCCTGTCTTGTCCCGACACAACGTCTTGTGTTTCTGGGTCTATTGTTCGACACTCGTCGATCGAGGGTTTTTCTCCCTCAAGAGAAAATTGGCTCCCTGCAACGGGATGTACGATCGCGGCAGCTCATGAGACTTCCATCTCTCCGGACGACCATCAAAGTCCTGGGAAAGATGGTGGCGGCAACAGAGGCGGTCCCCTTTGCCCAATTTCACTCCAGACCTCTCCAACTCGCCATCCTATCCCGGTGGAACAGGTCTGTCCTTTCCCTGGATCGCCCATTTCGTCTTTCAAACCATGTCAAGCAGTCCCTCAATTGGTGACTGACGTCTCCTCTCATCTCCCTAGGACGGTCATTCCTCCCCTTTCACTGGCAGATTATGACAACAGATGCCACCCTCCTCGGCTGGGGGGGGCAGTGTTCCGCAATCACACTGTTCAGGGTCGTTGGTCAACTCAGGAGTCAGCCCTGCCATTCAACGTCCTCGAGATACGAGCGATTTATCGGTCTCTCGTTCACTGGGAGAGACTTCTCAGGGGACTGCCTATCCGGATTCAGACAGACAATGCCATGGTGGTGGCATATGTCACACACCAGGGAGGGACGCGGAGTGTCTCAGCCCTGGCAGAAATGTCCAAGATTCTTCATTGGGCGGAGGCTTCAGTCCCGGCAATATCCGCGGTACACATTCCCGGCGTGGACAATTGGGCCGCCGATTTCTCAGCCGCGAGGATCTCGCGGCGGGAGAGTGGTCCCTACATCCAGGAGTATTTCTTCAACTTGCCGTCGTGGGGAACCCCGGACGTAGATCTGCTAGCTTCTCGCCTCAACAGAAAAGTTCCACAGTTTGTATCCAGGGCTCGAGATCCTCTCGCGGTGGGCGCCGACGCTCTGGCCATTCCTTGGTCACAGTTCGAGCTCCCCTACCGGTTTCCTCCCCTGCCTCTTCTTCCCAGGCGGCTGAAGAAAATCAAGGCGGAAGGAATTTCAGTCCTCCTCTTCGTCCCGAATTGGCCCAGTAGGGATTGGTTCGCGGACGCCCTCTGGAAGCTTCCAGACTGAGCAGATCTGCTGTCTCAAGGTCCGATTTGCCACCCCAATTCTCGGCCGCTCAATTTAACGGCGTGGCTGTTGAGGCCGAGGTTTTGCAACGATCAGGATTTTCCGATCGAGTTATTCATACCATGATCCGAGCCAGGAAGCCATCGTCTTCCAAGATTTATTGCTGTTCTTGGAAGAACTATTTCACTTGGTGCGAGATAAATGACATTCCGCCCATGTGTTTTTTCGCTCCCTTCTGTCCTGGCGTTCCTTCAAGCGGGGCTGGATGCGGGTCTTGCCCTCAGCTCTTTAAAGGGTCAAGTGTCGGCGCTGTCCATTTTATTTCGTAAGACGTTGGCTCCCGTCCTCAGGTTAAAACCTTCCGTCAAGGTGTGGCTCACATGGTTCCTCCGTACCGAGCGCCCGTAGATCCATGGGATCTTAATCTGGTTCTCGAGGTTCTGCAAGGTCCTTCCTTTAAACCTCTCTGGGATGTTTCCCTTTCTCTCCTTTCGTGGAAAGTAGCCTTTCTGGCAGCCATCACCTCCATCCGGCGCGCGTCGGAATTGGCGGCCCTCTCTTGCCGCTCTCTTGGTACTCTACCAGGACAAGGTAGTTCTGCGGCCTCCGCCCTCTTTCCTTCTTAAGATTGTGTCCACTTTCCACCTGAATGAGGACATTGTTCTCCCGTCCTTTTGTCCGGGTACAGCTCACCCTCGGGAGCGGTCCTTGAACAAGCTGGACTACAATGTCTACCTAACTAGGATGACTTCTTGCGGAAGACAGATTCTTTCTTCATCATTCCAGATGGGGCGCGGAAAGGTCACCCGGCCTCCAAAGCTACTATTGCTCGCTGGATCAGATCGGCAATTTTGGAGGCCTACCGGGTCAAACGAGTGGTCCCTCCGGGAATTAGAGCGCACTCTACCCGGGCAGTGGGTGCCTCCTAGGCGGTACGTCACAGAGCTTCTGCGCTGCAGCTTTGCGAAGCTGCAACCTGGTCATCGGTTCACACGTTTGTAAAATTCTACAAGGTCCATACCTACGCTTCGGCAGATGCCAGCCTAGGTAGAAGGATCCTGCAGGCTGCGGTAGTGAGTCCGCTGGCCTGATGGAAGTTTGTTTTTCCCACCCCAGGGACTGCTTTGGGACGTCCCATGGTCTCTGTGTCCCCCAATAAGGCGAACGAGAAAACAGGATTTTTGGGTTGCTTACCGTAAAATCTGTTTCTCGGAGCCTTCATTGGGGGACACAGCACCCTCCCATGTTCTACAACTCTTGTTATTATGTTGGTTGGTTTGAGTTGTCTGTTCTGTTTTCAATCTATTCTGTTACTTCTCCTACTGCTTTCTCACTAACTGAGGAACTTCCTGCCGGTCGGTGGGGTGTACACTGCGGAGGAGGAGCTAACCTTTTTTTGTGCAAAGTGTGAGCCTCCTAGTGGCATCAGCATACACCCATGGTCTCTGTGTCCCCCAATGAAGGCTCCGAGAAACAGATTTTACGGTAAGCAACCCAAAAATCCTGTTTTATAATTTTTTTTCTTACATTCCCTCATAGTGTAGTCCCGTGTCACTGTCCTGATTTCATCCCATTGAATGTTTTGTCCTAGTAACTTTACTGGGACGCTGCATCAAGGGCTCTATCATTCTGTATTATTACCCCCTGATACGTGACAAAATGAGAAGTCATACAGTCCTGTAAATGTTACTCCACATCGCTTTTAACATTTCAGCTCCTGCTGTGTTTTGTATGAATGGATGAAAATGCAGGCGGGGCTAGCGCCAGCCATCTAATGTGTACAGGGTGTGAGGACTTTTCCTTAACCCCTTCATGACCCAGCCTATTTTGACCTTAATGACCTGGCCATTTTTTGCAATTCTGACCAGTGTCCCTTTATGAGGTCATAACTCTGGAACGCTTCAACGCATCCTAGCGATTCTGAGATTGTTTTTTCGTGACATATTGGGCTTCATGTTAGTGGTAAATTTAGGTCGATTAATTTTTGCGTTTATTTGTGAAAAAATCAGAATTTTGGCAAAAATTTTGAAAATTTTGCAAATTTTTAATTTTTATTCTGTTAAACTAGAGAGTTATGTGACACAAAATAGTTACTAAATAACATTTCCCACATGTCTACTTTACATCAGCACAATTTTGGAAGCAAAATATTTTTTTGTTAGGAAGTTATAAGGGTTAAAAGTTGACCAGCGATTTCTCATTTTTACAACAAAATTTACAAAACCATTTTTTTTAGCGACCACCTCACATTTGAAGTCACTTTGAGGGGTCTATATGGCAGAAAATACCCAAAAGTGACACCATTCTAAAAACTGCACCCCTCAAGCTTGGACATTTTAATTTTTCCAACACAAATTTCCTTTCAGCATCAATTTTTTCATTTTCACATGGGCAACAGGATAAAATGGATCCTAAAATTTGTTGGGCAATTTCCCCTGAGTACACAGATACCTCATATGTGGTCATAAACCACTGTTTGGGCGTACGGCAGGGCTCAGAAGGGAAGGAGCACCATTTGACTTTTTGAATGGAAAATATGCTGGAATATTTAGCGGTTGCCATGTCGCGTTTGGAGAGTCGCTGTGTGCCTAAACACTGGAGCTCCCCCACAAGTGACCCCATTTTGGAAACTAGACCCCCCAAGGAACTTATCTAGATGCATAGTGATCACTTTGAACCCCCAGGTGCTTCTCAAATTGATCAGTAAAAAAAAAAAAAGTACTTTTTTTTCACAAAAATTATCTTTTAGCCTCAGTTTTTTCATTTTCACATGGGCAACAGGATAAAATGGATCCTAAAATTTGTTGGGCAATTTCTCCTGAGCACACCAATACCTCATATGTGGTCATAAACCACTGTTTGGGTGCAGGGCAGGGCCCGGAAGGGAAGGAGCGCCATTTGACTTTTTGAATGGAAAATTAGCTCCAATCGTTATCGGACACCATGTCGCGTTTGGAGAGCCCCTGTGTGCCTAAACATTGGAGCTCCCCCACAAGTGACACCATTTTGGTAACTAGACCCCTTAAGGAACTTATCTAGATGTGTAGTGAGCACTTTGAACCCCCAAGTGCCTCACAAAAGTTTATAACATAGAGCAGTGAAAATAAAAAATCATTTTTTTTCCTCAAAAATGATTTTTTTAGCACGCTATTTTTTATTTTCACAAGGGTAACAGGAGAAATTGCACCACAAAAGTTGTTGTCCAGATTGTCCTGAGTACGCTGGTACCCCATATGTGGGGGGGGGGGGGGCACTGTTTGGGTGCACGGCAGGGCGCAGAAGGGAATGAGTGCCATTTGACTTTTTGAAATGAAAATTGGCTCCAATCGTTAGCGGACACCATGTCGTGTTTGGAGATCCCCTGTGTGCCTAAACTTTGGAGCTCCCCCACAAATGACCCCATTTTGGAAACTAGACCCCCTAAGGAACTTATCTAGATGCATAGTGAGCACTTTGAACCCCCAGGTGATTCACAGAAGTTTATAATGCAGAGCAGTGAAAATAAAAAATCTTTTTTTTTTTTTCCTAAAAAAAAATTTTTTAGTCTGCAATTTTTTATTTTCACAAGGGTACCAGGATAAATTGGACCCCAAAAGTTGTTTTCCAGTTTGTCCTGAGTACGCTGGTACCCCATATGTGGGGGTAGACCACTGTTTGGGCACACGTCGGGGCTCGGAAGGGAAGTAGTGACATTTTGAAATGCTGACTTTGATGGAATAGTCTGCGGGCATCATGTTACATTTGCTGAGCCCCTGTGTGCCTAAACAGTAGAAACCCCCCACAAGGGACCCCATTTTGGAAACAAGACCCCCCAAGGAACTTATCTAGGTGTGGTGAGCACCTTGAACCCCCAAGTGCTTCACAGAAGATTGTAACGCAGAGCCGTGAAAATAAAAAATCATTTTTTTCCCTAAAAAAAATGATTTTTAGCCCGCAATTTTTTTTTTCACAGGGGTAACAGGAGAAATTGGACCCCAAAAGTTGTTGTCTAGTTTGTCCTGAGTACGCTGATACCCCATATGTGGGGGATGACCACTGTATGGGCACACGTCAGGGCTCGGAAGGGAAGTAGTGACGTTTTGGTATGCTGACTTTGATGGAATGGTCTGTGGGCATCATGTTACATTTGCAGAGCCCTTGATGTTCCTAAACTGTGGAAACCCCCCACAAGTGACCCTATTTTGGAAAATAGACCCCATAAGGAACTTGCCTAGATGTGTGGTGAGCACCTTGAACCCCGAAGTGCTTCACAGAAGATTGTAACGCAGAGCCATGAAAATAAAAAATCTTTTTTTTCCTCAAAAAATGAATTTTTAGCTTGCAATTTTTTATTTTCACAAGGGTCACAGGAGAAATTGGACCCCAAAAGTTGTTGTCCAGTTTGTCCTGAGTACGCTGGTACCCCATATGTGGGGGGAAACCACTGTTTGGGCACACGTTGGGTCTCAGCAGGGAAGTAGTGACATTTTGAAATGCTGACTTTGATGGAATAGTCTGCAGTCGTCATTACGTTTGCAGAGCCCCTGATGTGCCTAAACAGTGGAAACCCCCCACAAGTGACCCCATTTTGGAAACTAGACCTTCCATAGGAACTTATGTAGATGTATGGTGAGCACTTTCAACCCCCAAGTGCTTCACAGAAGTTTATAATGCAGAGACATGAAAATGAAAAAAACATTTTTTTTCCACAAAAATAATTTTCTAGCCCCCAATTTTTTATTTTCCCAAGGGTAACAGGAGAAATTAGACCCCAAAAGTTGTTGTGCAATTTTTCCTGAGTACGCTGATACCCCATATGTGGGGGTAAACCACTGTTTGGGCACACGTCGGGGCTTGGAAGGGAGTGAGCACCATTTGACTTTTTGAACGCAAAATTGGCCCCCTGATGTGGCTAAACAGTGGAAACCCCTCAATTCTAACTCCAACCCTAACCCCAACACACCCCTAACCACAACCCTAACCCCAACACATCCCTAACCCTAATCCCAACCCTAACCCCAACACACCCCTAACCCCAACACTAACCATAACACTAACCACAAGCCTAACCCTAATTCTAACCCTATCCCTCTTTTCAACCCTAACCCTCTTTTCAACCCTAACCCTCTTTTCAACCCTAACCCTCTTTTCAACCCTAACCCTCTTTTCAACCCTAACCCTCTTTTCAACCCTAACCCTCTTTTCAACCCTAACCCTCTTTTCAACCCTAACCCTCTTTTCAACCCTAACCCTCTTTTCAACCCTAACCCTCTTTTCAACCCTAACCCTCTTTTCAACCCTAACCCTCTTTCCAACCCTAACCCTCTTTCCAACCCTAACCCTCTTTCCAACCCTAACCCTCTTTCCAACCCTAACCCTCTTTCCAACCCTAACCCTCTTTCCAACCCTAACCCTCTTTCCAACCCTAACCCTCTTTCCAACCCTAACCCTCTTTCCAACCCTAACCCTCTTTCCAACCCTAACCCTCTTTCCAACCCTAACCCTCTTTCCAACCCTAACCCTCTTTCCAACCCTAACCCTCTTTCCAACCCTAACCCTCTTTCCAACCCTAACCCTCTTTCCAACCCTAACCCTCTTTCCAACCCTAACCCTCTTTCCAACCCTAACCCTCATGGAAAAATAAAAATATTTTCTTTATTTTATTCTGCCTACCTATGGGGGTGATAATCGGGGGGTTCATTTACTTTTTATTTCATTTTGATCACTCGTGAGAGTGATCAAAATGAAATAATGGAATCTGCAGCCGGCAGATTCGGGCGGGCGCACTGCGCATGCGCCCGCCATTTTCTAAGATGGCGGCGCCCATGAACCGGACCCGCCGGACACCGGAAGCGACGGGGGGACTTGGAAGGTGCCGGGGGCGGTGAGAGTGGGTGAAGGGGGGATCGGAAGCTGGCGGGGAGCGAAGGGAATGGGAGGGGGGGCAGATAATGACAGCGGCGGCAGGTCGCCGCTGTCATTCAGTGACAGGGGGGGGCGATCGCCGGTGGGGGGGGGGTCAAATCGGTGTCTCCAGCCATGTCCGATGCTACTGCAGCATCGGCCATGGCTGGATTGTAATATTTCATCAATTTTCATTGATGAAATATTACTATCGCTCTGATTGGCTGTTTCACTTTTAACAGCCAATCAGAGCGATCGTAGCCACGTGGGGGCGAAGCCACGCCCCCTGTGGTGAATTACAAAGCCCCCTGTATCTGCGGGTCAGGTGACCTTTCATTGACCCCGGTCACCCGACCCGCAGGGGGGCTTTGAATTCATGACACAGGGTATGCGTCATTGGTCGGATTGGCACCGACTTTCATGACGCATACGCTGTGTCACAGGTCGGGAAGGGGTTAATGGAAAGAGTAAGGCAAAGGTGATTTTGTTCTAAAAATAAATCTGGAAATTGAAATAAAATTGTAAACTAATTTTCTGAGACTTAAAACTTTTTCCCCCCAGCGATGTGATGTGTGGCGAGCTGTCATTATTTTTTTTTTTTTTTTTTTTTTTTAATATTAAATATGGTAAAAAGTGAATAAAAAGTTTTAAAAAATAGTCAAAGAATGAAAAAACACAATAGATGATATCACCCCCCCCTTTTTTGTCCCAATAAAAATAAAGCAATTTAAAAAATAAATAAAATACATATTTGGTATGTCCGATCTATCAAAACCTAAAATTAAATTCATCCAAACGGTAAACAGCGTAACGAGAAGAAAAAACAAAATGCCAGAATTATATTTTAAAATTGCAGTAAGAGGCGATCAAAAGATCGGGACTACTCCAAAATGGTGTTAATAAAAATGTCTACGTAGGACGCAAAAAATTAAGCAGTCGCCCATCCCATTATCCAGAAAAACGAAAACGTTGCGCGTCTCAAAAAAATAGCCACAAAAACAACTTTTTTTCGTTGTCAAATTTCTGAGTATTTTTTCATCGCTTAAATAAATTAAAATAAAGTACACATGTTTTGTATCTGCGTACTAGAGCTGACCTGGGGAATCATATTGCCATATAGTGAACATGATAAATAAAATGCCCAAAAAAACAATTATAGAATTGCACTTTTCTTTGGCAATTTCAGCGAACTTGGAATGCTTTTGCTGGTTTAAACCTGCAAGAGAAAAATAAGTGATGTGTGCATGAGATTTAAGAAAGCTCATTCGCTTTTTATGTGTTGCTGTGACTTTTGCTATGGTAATGATTTTTTTGCTGTTTTAATTTTAGGGAAATTTCAGCAGAGACTGAACGGGAATCCCAACAGCTCCAAAATTACTGGTCAGACGTACGGTACATGATCCGATGCATATACCGGCAAGCTGGAACGCCTTTGGCGGACGACCAGGACCAGTCCCTGGTGCCAGAGAAGGATGGGATGAAAGAACTGGTAGATAGGTAAATGCACAAGATGGACAATCCCAAATGGATGGTCTGCGTCACGTGCACTTCAATGTATAGTGCAGACATGATTCCATTTTGGGGTAGATAAAATGTTTTGATTTCCTCTTACTACTTTTTTTCATGCTGTTCCAGCAGCCAAAAAGATCTGCCATTTTGGTGGTTTGATTTCTATTTTAGTTGCAGATTACATTTTGGGTTAATTGTAAGTTATTGATTGAACTTTTACGGATGTGGAGATGCCACATGTAGTTTTTTTTTAAAGTTAATTTTTAATGGTGGGATAGGGGCTTTTTTTCCAACTTGATTTCTTCGAATTTTCACTGTTTTGTAATCCCACTTAAGGAACTTGAACATGCGATTACACTGCGTTAGAAAGGTTTTGTCCCTCGGACAATTTTGAGTGTTCCTGATAGATTTTTTTCATGCTGATTTCAGAAATGACTTCAGTTTTTTTTCTATCACGTAAGGTTTTTGAGATGATACGAAACATTATAATGTTATAATTCTAAAAACTCATATGAACTATTTCTGAAACAGTATATTCTGAATTTTCCACTGAAATAACATAAATCGCTGATCTACACATATGCAAGCACTTATTATGCGAATTCCACGCAGGCGCAGTGAATCATTCGGCTGACCGTGTATGGAGCATTCCACATCTCCTGGGCAGGGGAGGAATTAAAAGACGATACTGACATACTTAGAGCATGGCTGAATGGATCACGACCTTCAATGCCGTTCGCTGTCCAAATGATATGGAGAGACCAGAGAGATCATGTAACAGATTGCTACATCTGCCTTACAAATGTAACAGGATATTCAGCAAAGAACAAGAAATCAATAGAATATCCTAATCTTCCGTCAGCCATAAGACCGGGGCCACACAATGAAAGTCTTCGTGTTCCAAAGCCGCCCAAAGTATGGACAATGGAGGATGACGAAGATGAACTAACAATGTCAGTGGAAAATGAAACTGCTGCAGACCCAGACTTTGAGTCTTCTACATCTAATCCACATCTGTTCAGTCAAGCTGATCTGAGTGACTTGGTCAGAGATTTGAAATTGTCAAAGGCAGGCAGAATTATTGGGATCAAGGCTACAAGAACAGAATCTCTTATTACCATGAACAAGAGTTTCTGTTTTTGCTGTCGTCAAGAAGACCTTAATCAATTTTTCAACCATTTGGACAGTTTAACCTTTTCATAGAATCGTAGAGTTGGAAGGGACCTCCTGGGCCATCTGGTCCAACCCCCTGCTCAAAGCAGGATTCACTAAATCATCCAGCCTCTGTCTGAAGACTTCTATTGAAGGAGAACTCACCACCTCTCGTGGCAGCAATGACGTCTTGGGGTTGTTTGGTGCTCTTGGGTGCGAACATGACCCGAATGAATGGCGGCTGTTTGACTCATCAATTTTAAGTCTGAAGGCTGTTTTACTACACAACGGAAATATCTATCCTCCTATACCTATTGGACATGCTGTACACATGAAAGAAACATAGGAGAATATGGATTTACTGTTGACCCACATTAATTATAGAAATTATAACTGGAACATATGTGGTGATCTAAAAGTTGTTGCACTTCTTCTTGGACTGCAGCTTGGATATACCAAGTATTGTTGTTTTGTTTGAGAGTGGGATAGTCGTGCACAAGAAATGCACTATTTCAGAAAGGAGTGGCCACTCCGCGAAAACCTGGTTGCTTTACAGAAGAATGTTAAGCATAATCCTCTCGTTGATCCAGCAAAGATATTTCTCCTTCTTTTGCATATTAAACTTGGGCAAAGCATTTTATCAAAGCAATGAACAAAGAATCTGAAGCCTTTTCTTACTTGCGACAGAAATTTCCAAGAATAAAGTGATGTAAAGGTTAAAGGTTTTTTTTTTTTTTATTGGCCCGCAGATCAGAGATATAATGAATGACAGTAGCTTTGATGGTCTTTTGCAAGGTGCTGAACAAGTGGCATGGAGAGCCTTTAAAGATGTGACCTTCAAGTTCCTTGGCAACAGCAGGGCACCGAACTTTGAACAACTCGTGGACAACATGCTCACAGCATATCATTTGATGAAATGCAATATGTCACTAAAAATGCATTTTCTCCTACGCCTCATTGGGGGACAGAAAAAAGTTAACTCCTCCCCTGCAGTATACACCCTCTCGCTGGCTGGGAATTCCCCAGTTCTTGCTTAGTGTCTGTAGGAGGCACTTGGGTCTGACTTCATATACCGTATATACTCGTGTATACGGTAGCCGACCACCTTAATTTTGCCACAAAAAACTGGGAAAACTTATTGACTCATGTATAAGCCTAGGGTGGAAAATGCAGCAGCGACTGGTAAATTTCAAAAATAAAAATATATACCAATAAATGTAAAATTGAGACATCAGTAGGTTAAATGTTTTTTAATAGCCATATTGAATCAGGAGCCCCATATAATGCTCTATACAGTTCACCATGGCCCCATAAGATGCACCATACAAAATACAACCCATATAATGCTGCACAAAGGTTAATAATGGCCCCATAAGATGCTCCATAGAATAATGTGTCCCATATGCTGCTCCATAAAGGTTATGGCCCCATAAGATGTTCCATAGACTATGCCCCATATGCTGCCCCATAAGATGCTCCATTGAATATGCTGCCCCATAAGATGCTCCATTGAATATGCCCCCATAAGATGCTCCATTGAATATATCCCCATATGCTGCCCCCATAAGATGCTCCATTGAATATGCCCCCATAAGATGCTCCTTTGATTATGCCCCCATATGCTACTCCCATAAGATGCCCCATAGATTATGCCCCCATATATTGCTGCTGCTGCTACTGCCGGTATTAGGGAAAAAAAGACCTAACTCTTGTCTCTGGGGGCCAGGTGCCGGTGTGCTGAGCAGGCGGACACCGGCAGGCGCTATGGGGGACAGGTGTCGCCTCTGGCTCAGGACCCGACACCTGAGATATTCACCTGTCCCGGTTCCAACGCTGCTTGCCGCTGTCTGCCCGCCGGGTCCCTCTGCAGAGACGTCAGGCAACAGAGGGCGCACACTGACTACGTCATTGCGCCCTCTGCTGCGTGAACGTCACTGACAGAGGGACCCGGCGGGCAGACAGTGGCGAGCAGCATTGGAATCGGGACAGGTGTCTCTGCAGCCCCGCTTCTCCCACGGTCTCCCTTCCTTCCTTCAGTGGTCAGGTGGTACCGCTCATTAAAGTAATAAATATGCGCATATTCATGACTTTAATGAGCGGTACCATGTGACTGCTGTAGGAAGGAAAGGAGACCGTGGGACAAGCAGGGAGGCTGCAGAGACGAACCAGGGTGGGTCAGTATGATGTGACACCCCTGCTCCCCCTCCCCCACCTACCCCCTGGCTATATGACTCGTGTATAAGCCGAGAGGGAGGAGGGGGGGACATTCAGCCCCCCCCAAAATGGGCTGAAAATCTCTGCTTATACACGAGTATATACGGTAATAAGTTAAGCCGATCTGTGAACAGCGTAACGAGCGAGGAAAAAAAAAAAACTCAACTCCAGAATTACGATTTTTTTGAGGGCCAAAAGAGGCGATCAAAATATCGTATCTATCCCAAAATGGTATTGGTAAAATCGTCAGCTCAGGGTGCAAAAAATAAGCCCCCACACAGTCCCGTGTCATGAAAAATGAAAATGTTACGGGTCTTTTTAAAAAAATAAGTGACAGAAGCTTTTTTTTTTCACAAATTTTAATTTTTTTTTTTTTTTCCCACTTAAGAGAAACTATAAATCTTTGGTATCTGAGTAATGGTTCTGACCTGGAGAATCCTATTGCCAGGTCTGTTTTACCGTATGGTAAATAAAGCAATGCAAAAATTCCATTGTGGAATTGCACTTTTATTTTTGCAACTTCAACACTCTTGGAATTGTTTCTTTCCCCCCCCCCCCCCATTTTCCAGTACGATATGTGGTAAAATTAATGGTGTCATTCAAAATTACAGCTCGTCCCTCATATGGCCATATTGATGGGAAAATAAAAAAGTTACACCTCTGGGAAGAAGGGAAGGAAAAAAAAATCGAAAATGGTCATTTCTTGAAGTTAAAGTCAGAAGACCGACATGGGGTTAATAAAGGTCTAATACATACTAACTATGGCCCCATTTTCCATCAAGGTGCACACGGATATGGCTTTGTTACACACAGCTCTATGTTGAGCCTATAATCACAGGGGATCTACTTTCAACTCTTTACTACACTGCCTCACTTTATGGCTTTTCCTTCCTCCTATGCAGGTTATGTGAGCGGGACCCTTACCAGTTGTATCAACGCTTAGAGCAGCAAGCTCGAGAATACGTCCTAGAGATGAAAGTCCGTCTACTCAAGCACTTGTCATTGGGCTTTAAGGTGACCCCAAACAAACCACCTCAAGCCCACCAATTCATCTCCCTCCTCCTAGAAGAATACAGCGCCCTCTGTCAGGCGGCATGCACAATCGGCACCTTCCTCGTCACTCTGGTAGGAACTAAGTGACTAAACTACATGTTGTAAGCCTTGATAACACTGTCCTCGGCAGCAGGCAATGTCTTTTGAGAATGTCATTTGCAGTTTTTTTTTTTTTTGTTTTTTTTTTATTTCTGATCGGCAGGAAAATGAACATTTGAAGAAATTCCAGGTGACCTGGGAATTGCACAATAAGCATCTCTTCGAAAACTTGGTGTTTTCTGAACCGTTACTCCAAAACAGCTTGCCAGCATTGGTTTCACAGTTAAGGTAATCTGCCTTCAAAGTGTTAATGATCCTGATACAATTTTATTCCTGATCTTCGATGTTGATCAAGAAGTATTCCCATTTCCAAGATCCTATCCCAATATGTAATGGGTGCAGTAATAATATTAGAAAATGCCTCCCATTAGAATTGTAGTATAGTTCTTCTGATTAGCTGTGTCCCCTACCCTATGTGCAGGACATTGCAATAGCTTAGGTATCCATGGTTACGACTATTCATATTGACAGCTGTTAGTGGCTGTAACCATGGATATCTAAGCTACTGCAATGCCCTGCACATAGGGTAAGCGACATAGTGAATCAGAAGAACTATACTACATTTCTATTTGTAGGTATTTGCTAATATTATTGTACCTACTATATATTTGGAATATTTGGATAGGATCTTGGAGGTGGGAATACCACTTTAATGGCTGTAATGTAATGCAACCTGTGCCTTTTTAAGGGGTTTGATAGCATGTTATCAATGAACTATTCATAGGATAGATCATTATCAGTTTGGGGTTACGATACCAGGAGCCCCTATTGATTGGCTGCTACCAGCTCCGGCAGCGGAAGCAGAACATGGACTACATCACACTAGTCAGTGGCAGCTCCATGGAACTGCACATCATCTCATCTAATAGTAACCAAAGTGAGCCTAGTTCTGTTGGTTGTGTTAAAAGAAAGCTAAACGTAGAAAATGCACACATAAATTATATATACATTCGCACACGATATAAAAAGTCTACACACCCCTGCTAGCTTGCCGAGATTTTTTCATGTTTTAAAAAAAAAAAAAAAATTATGAAGAATAGTTTCAGAACTTTTCACCTCTGTCACCCATATTCTGTACCATTCATTGATAAACATCAATAAATTAAAAACAATTCCCAATTGGTCAATCACATGTAAACGCATGGTAAGTAGTAGTCAGTGCACAGTTGCCATCCTTTACAGTGATTCTGATTAACCGCATATACAGTTTAGCTGTTCTAGGAGGATTTTCCTAGGTTGCATTTTGTAGCAAAAGCCATGGTCTGTAAACGGCGTAGGTGTACAACACAGCAAGGGGATGTAAACGGCTTACAACACAGCAAGGGGATCCCAGATCAAAGGCTGTATGACTCAGAGCTTGTCTGCTGCCAGGTGTATTTTTCTCTGAATGTTCTGGTGCTTTACAGAAAAGTGTGGTTATAAGATCTGGCTGAGGACTATGGCTGGAGATGAGACCAGTCCGCTGCCATTTCACGAGATGGGACAATTGGGAGGAGCCGGCCAGGGGCAGTGTTAGACTAGTCTTCTTTCGTCCCCAGCTGGATCTCATAACTATATTTTATATTTTCAGGAGACAAAGTCAGGATGTTTTCAACTTTAGTGCAGACTTCTATAGCTTGGAAAGCCTGGACATAATGGTGGTCTGTTTGATGAGGCACAGGTAGAAAAAGCTGGGGCGCCCAGAGATCCCAAGATCATTACTCTGGAATCCAGTGAAGGAAACGCATTCATTTGCTTCTCCTCCCGATCTGCTCCTATAGTGCTTGATCCTAAATGGCTCTTTTCTAATGATGGCGTTTACAGGATTAGTGCATGATTGTTGGCTTGTATGGCTGAACAGCGTTCTTGCAGAATCATGTGGTTTCATTCGTTTACTCTTACAATTGGTCCGGTGTTTTGTGCCCCAGGCTTGGAACAGCATCACACGACTCATACAGCGAGGACATGTACACTACCTTACTACAAAGGTACCTTCAGCTGGAACAAGAGATGGCGCAGATCGCAGAAGAGTGGCTGGAGTGTCAGAAGAGGATCGACAACTATGTAGATGAGCAGGTAAACGAGAGCTGGTCTAGTCCTGTAATAATCGCTTCTCTTATGGGAGAGCTACATATTTGTGTAGTGCATGTTCACACTTTTCGCTGTCCATATCTATGTGCAGGTGGAGAAGAGGATACAGACTAATCTGAGAATTTCCATCGCCGCTGGCTTTTCTAGTTGCAGGATTTGGTCATTGGTCACCTAGCATCTATTGCTCTCATCACTGATCCCACCTTTGGCTTTGTGAAGCCCACCGACTGGGCTATATCGGTGTGATACACCGCACACCTTGCTTTGGTGTTTGCCAACCTTATGGAGATTAATCATAGAATCATAAAATCATAGAATCGAAGAGTTGTAAGGGATCTCCTGGGCCATCTGGTCCAACCCCCTGCTCAAAGCAGGATTCGCTAAAGCATCTTAGTCAGATGTCTGTCCAGCCTCTGGTTGAAGACTTCCATTGAAGGAGAACTCGCCACTTCTCGTGGCAGCCTGTTCCACTCATTGATCACTCTAACTGTCAAAAGTTTTTTCTAATATCTAATCTGTGTCTCCTCCCATTCAGTTTCATCCCATTGCTTCTAGTCTTTCCTTGTGCAAATGAGAATAAAGATGATCCTTCTACAATGTGACCGCCCTTGAGATATTTGTAGACCGCTATTAAGTCTCCTCTCAGTCTTCTCTTTTGCAAACTAAACATTCCCAAATCCTGCAACATTTCCTCATAAGACAGGGTTTGCAGACCGGTCACCATTCTGGTTTCTCTTTTCTGAACTTGCTCCAGTTTGTTGATGTCTTTTAAAAATGTGGTGCCCAAAACTGGACACAATATTCCAGATGAGGTCTGACCAAAGAGGAGTAGAGGGCAATAATGACTTCACTTGATCTAGACTGTATGCTTCTGTTAATACATCCTAGAATTGCATTTGCCTTTTTTGCTGCTGCATCACACTGTTGACTCATATTCAGTCTGTGATCTATTAGTATACCCAAGTCTTTTTCACATGTGCTGTTGCTTAGCCCTATTCCTCCCATTCTGTATATGCTTTTTTCATTTTTATTGCCCAGATGTAGTACTTTTCATTTTTCCCTGTTAAAAACCATTCTGTTAGTTGCTGCCCACTGCTCCAGTTTATTTATATCTTTTTGAATCCTCTCTCTTCTCTAGTATTAGCTATCCCTCCTAGCTTTGTGTCATCAGCAAATTTAATCAGTTTACCCTCAATTCCTTCATCTAAATCGTTGATAAAGATGTTGAACAATACAGGGCCCAGGACAGAGCCCTGTATATGATTAGACAGATACTCCTGCTTTTATCCGCTGGTCTGTGACCCTTTCAAGTAATCTTAATTGTTTTTATGTTCTTGATGTCCTCTGCATTTATTTAAACTAAAATTGGTGTTGATGGAAGGAAGTGGAGAGGAGCAGAGTAGTCATTGGATAACATTAAAGGATTATTCCCATCTCCAAGATCCTATCCCAATATATAGTAGGAATAATATTCATTTGTAATATCAGCAAATGCCTCCAATTAGAAATGTAGTATAGTTCTTCTGATTCACTAACATTGCAGTAACTTCGCTATTCATGGTTGCGACCACTAACAACTCACTGAGTGGTTGTAACCATGGATACCCAAGCTACTGCAATTCCCTGCACATGGGGTAAGCGACATGGCGAATCAGACTAACAATGCTACATTTGTAATTGGAGGTATTTGCTAATGTTATTATTAGGGATGAGCAAATAGCTTCAGATAAGTGCTTATCCGAATAGCTATAGCGCTTTCTGAATAGCAGCATCAGGATCCTGGATACCTGGAGCGCTCCCGATAATCAGCTGTTCGGTGCCGCAGCTGCATGTGTCGCGGCTGTGTGACTGTCACAACACACAAGCTCTGCTATGCATATGTACTGTGACTGTCAAACAACATCGGGAGTGCTCCAGGTGTCCAGGTTATCTGAAGCTATTCGCTCATCCCTAGTTATTATTACTACTATGCCTACTACATATTGGGATAGTATCTTGGAGATGGGAATACCCCGTTAGTTAGATCTCACTTTCCATGGGGTTCGTCGTATGTGTTCAGATTATTAGCCCCTTTCTGCTCCATAACCCTCATATATCGGTTGTGGAAAGCGCTCCGGGGCGGAGTCCACTCCCTATTGGGTAGATACCATCTGCGTTACACAGCCACCATCTGCCCCTAATAATGTTGATCAGATCGCTGCTGTTTAACCACTTAAGTACTGCTGTCTACTGAAAGTGCAGCTGGGGCATCCGTTCAGGGTGCCCATCACATATTCCTCCCTGTGATGGGACTGTGTGGTACCGATTGCCCTTGGCTGCCGTTGTAACACCGCCAAAGTTCTGGTCCTCCTGGGCTTCATTGGAAACACTGCTTTGTACTATATTATGCAATACAGAAGTATCTAGTAAAAGTGATCAGATCAGGTCCAGGAACCAAAAAATTAACCGGAAAAGTTAAAAAAGCTAAAATAAAATATACATACTAATTTAATTGCTGCTTCTGTAAATCTCCGATGTATGAAATTTGTTTAAAACAATTTAAATGCCAGATCTGTCTTTTTTTTTTTTTTTTTTTTTACGGCACTGCATCCTCCATGATAACAGGCTATCAAAATGTATGAACCACACAATTTTACTATTAGCTGCTTGCCACGCAAAAATCAAGCGCTCACACAGCTCCATCGATGGAGTAAAGAAAATGATGATGCAATCAAATTATTTTTTTGGTTCTTATAAAGTTAAGAATTTTATTTTTTTTCAGCTCAGGAAATAATACATGAAAAACTAAGACCGTGATCTGGAGAATCCTATTGCCAGGTCATTTTAGCCCCCCCCCAGGATGAACGCCGTAAATGCAAAATAACATAACATGGAGGAATTGAGATTTTTGTGTTATATGGTAGATTGAATGGTGTAATTCCAAATTACTCTTCCCACCGATAAGTTGTTATGGCTGTATTGCCGGAACGATAGGTTATATCCCTTGGAATAAGGGGAGGAAAAAATAAAGTGCAGAAATTAAAATTGGATTCCCAGGGCTCCTTCCCCTTTTTGTTTCAACCAGTAAACTTCAATTTTCAAAGCATCAGGAGGCTTTTTATTTGTTGTTTTAGCCAAGAGAATATTTCAGTAAATGTTCCTAATGGCAACCATGCACTTTAAATGGCTACCAGACTAGCATTGTCGGCTGTCTATACCATGTACAGGAGCGAGACTGTGTTCTCTGTGAGAAAGCCATCGACAGACGTGTTTGTCGGTAGCTTAATAATAATCTTTATTTTTATATAGCGCTAACATATTCCCCAGCGCTTTAAAGTTTGCACACATTATCATCACTGTCCCCGATGGGGCTCACAATCTAAATATCTCTAAGAGAACAAGGTGATTGGCTGTCCAAAATCGGATATGCCTGATTGACGTCTTTTCTGACCATCAGTTGGCCGGCGCCCCTGTACACTGTCTGTCAAGCCCATCGATATCGGCAGGTTTGGCAGACATTAGTTTGTCCATTGGAGTATTTAAGGATGCTTTTGCGCTGATCAATAATTGGCAACGTTCCGGTCTAAAAAGTTAGCTTGATAACCCTATGCTTACTGTATATTCATTCTGTTCTGTGACGTATAGAGAAGAAGCTGAATGATTATATCGGTTTGCTGGATAATTTTCTCTAAGGCTATGTGCCCATGTATGCAGTAATCGCCTGAGAAAAACCAGACTCCTTCCCAGGAAATCTGCGTTTTTTTCGCGGACTTTTCCGCAGCATCCGAATACAATGAAATCCGCAAATTTTCTGCAAAATTAATGAACATGCTTCGTTTTTTTTCCGCTGTGTGTTTTTTTTGTGGAAAAAAAAGCATCATGGGCACAAAAATTGCGAATTTCATTCTAATAGGATGCTTAATGTATGCGTTTTTTTTAAGCGTTTTTGCTGCGGAAAAATGCAAGAAAAACGCGAAAAATCCTGAACGTGTGAACACAGCCTAAAACTTGCAATTTAGTAATTGAAATCCCTAGGTTTTGCATGAATGAGTCCAATGGGCGGTTCTACGTTTGATTTATTGCTGTTCATGCACAGTCACAGAGGGTAGACTGTCAATCACCGAGTAGGACCGCCCACTGGACTCCTACACATACAGTGCATTTTGATTAATAAAATGCAAGTTTTACCAAAATTTTGACGCCATAATCCTAATCAGCTCTTCCTGCTCTTAAACATCCTGCCTGCAGATGACATGGTGTTTTTAACATTACCGGTTCCCTTTTAAGCTTTCTTAAAAAAATCATTGTTCTCGGTAGCACTTTGAGCTTCCGAGAACCACCGCAGCAGCTCATGCGTGCAGTATTGGAACAAAGCTATTAGATGAGTGCCAATCGGCGGTCTTCAAAATGGATATGGCTCAGACAGTTTAGAAAAGTAAAATTGACTATTTTCTGTAAAGGCTTTAAAGGGGTTAGCTCCTTTACAATCTCTATGACGCTTTTAAACTGGTGTCTTCATATAGAAACCCCAAACCCCTCTAACATCATACCGCAGCACCCCCCTTCTAAGTCGTATGCTGGATCCAGTGTAAACGCGGTGTCCACTTCTGTCCTGGTTCACATGGTGGCCGTCATGCGACTTACCCACAGGAAGGTAAAGACTAGGACAAAGCAGTGGGGGCGGCCTAAATGGCGTGACACTGGCAGCCCACCCGATCCATGGGAAGGAAGGGGCCTAGAACAGGAGCGCTGCCATAAGAAATGCAGGCGGTTATGGATTTCCCAGAAAGCGTGTTTACTCTGGTCTAAACTTCATTTTAGATGGCATTGCAGTCCAAGCACAGGATGCTAAAAGAAGATTGGGAATACTATAGACAAAGGATGTTTATTGAAGACCACGTAAGGCCGCCACCATTGCTTTCACTGTGCTTTGGAATTGACTTTCATGAAGCAAAATCCTCTTTGGGGGAGGGAATAAATTGAGAATAAACTCTGTGATGGCAACCTCCTCTCTGCTGGGTTATCTGCTTGGTTCTCTCCGGCCCTGGCCGTGTGCTCTTCTGCTTTCCTGAAATTCATGTTGCAAAAAAAAAAAAAAAAAAGCAAAATAAGAAATGTCTCCAGCTGGAGGCAGGTGTCCTGTAAGTCAGGGTCTGACTCTTTAATAAGTAGGTTGAGTTTAGTAAACCAGGGTCTCGTCCAAAAGAAAGTCTCCCACCTGCAGACAGTCCTGCTGAAATCCAGTCCTGCCAAATTACTGTTGGGCATTAATCCCATTCTCTGTGCTTCTTTCTGTGCTTTTGGCCCAGGTGTTTCCTTACAGTAGGTCTGGTTTGTGTATGGTATTTATTATTTTATTTATTTTTTTTTTTACTGCATTTATCATCTGCGTCCAAATCCTTGTCATTACCACCATAGGGCTGGGGCTACATGGCGACTTTGGTCACGCTACAGCATATAAGGCGTGCAGTCGAAAAAAGTGTGCAATTTCCCCCCCCCCCCCTTCAAGTTGCTTTTCTTTTTTAAGTCTACTCTTGAGAACTAGTTTATTGCAGAGCACTTGAAAATTCTTTTTATGTATCTGAACAACATTTCCATCGAGCTCAATTAGAAAAGCCATTTGCGATCTGTGACTCCATGTTTTTTTTTGTTTTTTTTTACTGTCGCAGTTGCAGTAAGTACCGCTGCACTCTATACCTATGGTGCCACATTGCTGTCTTGGTGTTGCACAACCAAAGTGGCCGTGTAGCTTTACCGTAACCAGTCAAATTAGAAATCCTGATTGTTTGTCTATCTGTTCTTGTCCTAATGTCATTCACGTCAGTCCCCGTTTTCTTTAAAACCATTGCTCCGCAGTGACGCTGTGCCGGTGGGCGTCACCGCGGGCCACCGCACAGGAGCTGATGGCTTAGCACCCTGTTCTGTTTCATGAAACTTCATGATGGGGATATTATTTTTTTTTTTTTAATTTTCATCCCCAGTTAAACAACAAGAAGGCGTTAACTGGTGAAAATAACTTCGCAGACAAAATGAGACACATGCTGTCAACGCGGATGTGCATGTCCGACTGTCCGAACTGTAACTACAGGAGGAGGTGGGTTTATTGCTGTCGGTATAACCATGGACTGCTGCTTGATACAAATCCCTGGAAAGTTGCTAGACCAAAGAGAGAATGTTATAAACACTCCTGTATATGACGCCTTGCATAACCCATTGCTTGCCGCTAATTTGTATGCATGACAGTCTTTGCAGCTACGAATTATGGAGCGTGTGTAGTGTCTCTGTTTTGATTATCGCCTTCTCACAAAAAACAACAAAAACCGTTAATTATTTTTTTCTCTGACTGTACACTGTCGTGTCTGTGTTCTTAGGTGCACCTGCGATGACTGCAGCCTGTCTCACATCCTCACGTGTGGCATCATGGACACCCCCATTACAGATGATATCCACCTAAACCCATTGCCACTACAAGTAGACGCCACTCCAGATTATCTGTCGGAGATACACCCGCCCAGCATGTCCTCCGCCAGTTCAGGTTCTGGTCCCAGTTCTCCCATCACTATCCAGCAGCATCCCAGGCTGATCCTTGCAGACAACGGCTCTGCACCCACGTAGTGAGTTCTTAGTATGCATGTGTGGTTAATGTTGTGCACTGTATCTATTACGTATGTATATAAATATATGTCTGTGTGCACGCACGCTCACACACAAACTATATATGTGTATATATGTGCTGATCGGCCAGCGCGATACTGGAAGTCGGGTTCCCTTTGCAGCTTATTCTGTAAGCGCTATAATTTGCCAAGTAAGAGGGAGCCAGAACAAATTTGCCCAACTCTAGTCAAAATCCATGTTAAATTTCTCAGTAATGCGCATTAAGCTATACTTGTTATATTCACTGGGATATGCATCCCAAAACTGCAAAGCTCCCCCCACTCACGTCAATTTTATGTCTTCCCTCCTCCAGATTTACATGGCTTACATGGACGACACCTGGGCCCGAGAGATGTTTTCTCTATGGGTTACAAGATCAAATTTGTCGCTCTGCTCCTAAACAGGTTCTTTCCTTCATTGCCTCTAAAAGCTCGACCTCCAGTGCTTTTATCTTTTTTTTTTTTTTTTCTCCTCCCCCAGCCATCCACATTCTTAAGGGGTTGTCCACTACTAGGTCAATCTCTTTTCATGCCCCACGCTTGGCCCCAATAAAATGAAAAAGCCTATAGTCTGCTCCTGTGACAGCATCATTCCCTCAGTGTCGGCACTTTCTTCCCCTGGGGCTCTTGTACGGTTGTTGTCAAAAGTGACCCCAGCACCCAATCAGTGCTGGCATCACTGTCCTCGCCTCTTGTTGAATTGAACCGCACGGGAGCCCCGGGGAGAACAAGTGCTGACACCGTTGGAACAGCATCGGTACAGGAGGTGAGTATAAGCTTTTTTAATTTTATCGGGGCCAAGTGTGACAAGGAGTTGTCCAAGTAGTGGACACTTATTTAAGCTCCAAAGAGTCATTGTTGCCTGTTCATCATTTTCTAAGAAAAGGCGACTTGATCAGGCACATTTTTGACCTAAAAAGACAGTAGATTTTTGAGGGTCTGAAGATTTGACCTTTTATACCTGCGGTCTGTGGTGCGATCACTGGAGCTAGAAGAATTCCTCTTTGTTAGACACACATGATCCGTATCTTCATATCCCTATTGCAGAGTTCCACCAGTGGTTTCTTAGCAGGCATTTCTCTTCATATCCAGTTTGCCGCACCCTCCTTCAGACAAGCCCTTCATGACGTTCCTCCATGCTAGTAGGGTGACAATTGGCGCTTATCTGGATGATCTGTCGATAAAGACCTCGTCCAGGAAGAAGAATTTGTCCACCCTCCAAAATGCTCTGGATTCTTGGAGCGCTTTGGTTGCATCATCAGACTATAGAAATCATGTTCGACGCTATACTAGCGTCTAGTATTCCTGAGCATGACCTTAAATAACTGGGTGAGTTGAGTTTTCCTCCACCAAACTTTTTTTTTTTTTTTTCTTACAGACTGCCTTTTATTGTACAAAGAACACACGATCCATCTTTTTTTTTTTTAATTTTTTTATCCCCATGATGGTCCTGGGCTGGATGGTTTAATTTTTGGGCAGTACGCTTTGTCTGATTGTATCGCCCACCCTCTATAATATTACATTGTCTCTTCAAAACAAGTCAGTGAACTCTTAGGACCATCTCACCAGTCTCCCTGTTTGAGTTCGCAGAGGCCTTTAGTGGTTGAAAGCCCTGGCTCTACTTCTGGCAGATCCTTCCTTGCTGTTTAATTTCAGATGATGGCAGCCAATGTTAGTCTTTCTTGCTGATGGGAAGGGGTATTCACCAATTATACCACTCCGTCTTTGGCAGAATCCCACCTACAGATCTGTTTGCAGGAACTGTAAGCCATCTTTCTAGTTCTCCCACTTTGTGAGCAGTCTTGCAATCCTGTAAACTCTACTCTCATGGCCTACTCGAACCATTAGAGGGAAGACCCCAGGAGTCTTCACTGGATGGAGCATCATGTTCCATCACTCACCCTGGTCCACGTTCCAAGTGTGGAAAGCTGGGCCTTGGATTTCCACAGTAGAGAACCTTTCTGGATCTGAGAGAGTGAAATCTTTTACAGATGTTCGGCCAGCTACCATCGCTGGGGCCACTTCGATGTAGACCTCTTTGTGTCTTGTCTCAATCACAAGGTCCCAACCTATATCGCTGAATCCCTGAACTAAAGGACCTTTGCAGCAGATGCTCTTGTCACTCCATGAGCAGAATACTCACTGCTCTGTCTATCCCTCCTGATCACCTCCTTCCTCACATTCTCAATTGATCAAAGCGGAGGGGGATCCTAATGGTTCCAGACTGGCTTCTCCAGGCATAGTACTCTGACCTTATGGAGCTGGTCAAAGAAGCTCCATGGCTTTTTCCTTTTCATCATCAACCATCTTTCTCCTGGTCCTGGTCTTCCACCCCACTGTACCGCAGCTGCATTTAAAAGGTTGGCTGTTGAAACCGAGGTTCTGAGATCCAATGCAATTTCTGTCTTCGTTGTCCAGCCCATGCTGATGGCTCATAAATCTCAATATGACAAGGTTTACTGCTATACTTGGAGTTTCTATTTTCACTTGTGAGGACAAAGGATCTTGCATCACAGGGTTTTTCTCCATTCCTAGGATTCTTCATATACTGATTTTTCACAAATATGATACCTTTTTTTCAGGGGGTTGCTCCTTCTGCCCCTCTTTACGGACACTTGGTGAAATCTTGGGACAGTTTTAAAGAGGTTGTCCTGTGAGCAAAAGACATTTTAATTAATCTTGGAATATTAATAAGTTTAACAATTGGATGTCTTAAAATAAATTGTGTTCCTGTGTTAAGACGTTTATAAATGTGCCCATACAGTCTTTTTGGCTGTGTCCAACCATGTAGAGCTGCTCCAGTGCATACTACAACTCCTGGCCAGGGGAGGAATAAGAATATACAGACACAGCAGGGGCTTGCAGCTACGTCTTTTTGTAATAGATCATGTTTCCCTGCCTGTTTTATCACAGGAGCGAGGTGTTTCTGCTGTTTTTCCCCCTCTGAGGTCATCATAAAATTGCTGACCATATCAGCTCAGTATCCACCGTCACTCAATGACATGATTTATGATGAGCTCAAAGGGCTGGGGAGATAGTGGTGGTTTTAGGGCATCCCAGTAATACTGAGTTACAACACCACTGCAGTATTGGTAGTTTGTGTATGACGTCTCCTATCTAATTCAATATAGCAGTCATCCATAAAATTTGGGATATCGGCCTACCTATGAGGCTTTATTAATGGGTGAACTTAAGTTAACTGGATCATCTTTGTTTAAAGCGGTAGTGATGATGAAGATGGTGCCCCCTTATCAGCAAAATTTGCTGATATTTACCCCCTGAACAACTACGATGACGTGGAAGTCGTCGCCAACATGAATGGTATTCACAACGAGTTCAATGGCGGTGGAGAAAACATGGCGTTGAAAGACGAAGTAGGTGACTTCCTATGGCACCCGGCATCTCTCTCGTCTTTCATAGAAATGTAAATTGTCATGGTCTCTGCTTTACAGTCTCCTTCAGTGAGCAGCACAAGCAGCAGCTCCTCAGAGGCGGACGATGAAGAAGCAGATGGCGAGAGCTGCGGTGAGCAGCCAGACATGTCAAAAGATGACATTCATGTCGGGAAGAGGTCACCTCGAAAGGAAGGCGCAAAGGTGGACAGCCCCCCTCCATCATACCTCAGCCCACAGGTAATCCAATACTGATTCTTACTCTGTAGAGTAGGGGTGGGATGTTATACACTGGAGGGTGAGGAAGTTGGCTGAGGGTAATGGGGCCGGATGGTATACATCGGGGACTACGGAGAAGGATGTTGTACATCAAGGACTACGGTGAAGGATGTTATACATCGGGGACTACGGTGAAGGATGTTATACATCGGGGACTATGGGGTCGGATGTTGTTGGACACAGTGGACTATGGGGGCCCGAAGTTGTTGGACGCAGGGGACAATGCAAGGGCATTGATTTAGACACTTGAATTGAGTGATTAACAGGGGTTTTCCCATATTTGTAAATGTACAGAAGAAAAACAATTCCATTCACTGACAGCAAACAGATTTTAAATTTTAATAACATTAAACCGTTAAAGCACAAATATATTAAAGCGTTCAGATCAAAATAATACAATAATTCAGAAGACAACCGTTAGTCCAGACACATACATTGGAGTGATCAGCTGATCAAGCCCAGTCCTGGGGCTGGTATCCCTGGTAATCAGCCGAGTTTGCCCATCAAACTCAGGGGGTTAGCAGCCAGCCATTATTTTAGGCCAACATTCAGCCATACAGGTAGTACAAGGAAAGCTCTCCTAGCTCACATAAGTGCTCCCCAGTTTGTTTTGATATGACTGTACATAGTGGTGTAATTGTGTTTTGTATTGTAGGTGGATACTATACCAAATACTTGCGAGTGTCATGTTTGTAAGCAGGAAGCTTCTGGCCTTTCTCCGTCTGCACTGGTAGCTGGACGTCTCCCGATTGGACATCAGTTTGTTAATCCTGACAAGCCAGCGCACCCAGCACTTCACCTCTACCCCCATATACACGGACATTTACCCTTACACACAATCCCCCACCTGCCCAGACCTCTCATCCATCCCACTCTCTATGCTTCCCCGTTTGCACACAGTAAGGTAAGTTTTGAGGCGTTGAACTTTGCGCTCTTCCATCCCGCTAAGCCTATATATTGCCCTTTTACTTTTGTGCTTGGGTATATGGCTCCTATTAACACTTGCATTTTTTTTTCTTTTTTTCTTAGGCCTTGCCACCCACAACCGTACAGAATCACACCAATAAGCATCAAGTGTTCAATGCCTCCCTACAGGATCACATATACCCAACCTGTTTTGGCAATTCTCCCGAGTGGAACAGGTCAAAATTTATAAGTTTATGGAATTCAGAAATGATGAACGAGAAAAACTGGAGTCCAACGTCTTTTTTACCCGACCCCTTGGCAGGTAAATATGGCAGTATGGCAGTAAGTATCCTGCGCAGAGAGCAGTCGAGAGTTTCACCCTATAAGAGATGAGCCAAAGTGACGCTGGTTTCTTCCTTTGCTTAGGCATTAGTGATGAGCGAGCGTGGTTGGATAAGGTGTTATCTGAGCATGCTCGGGTGCTAAACGGGTGTCTTAGGCATGCCCGAACAATTTTTTTGAATCCCTGCAGCTGCATGTCTCGCTGCTGTTTGATATCCACAACACATGCAGTTATTGTCTTTGTTAGCCAATCCCTGCATGTTTTGTGGCTGTCAGAACAGTGGCGAGACATGCTTCTGAGGAAATTTGAACATATTTTTTGACCATGCCGAAGACTCTCGGTTAGCACATGAGCATGCACAGAAAACACCTCAACCAACCACGTTCGCTCATCACCATTAGGCATCCCTCCACCACAGACACATTGCAAAAAAAAGTGTACTGTATGCATGGTGTATTTCTCTAGTCGCCTTCCACGACAGCTACATCGGAGGATGTAGCTATCATGGAAGGTTCCTAGAAACCGAATTACCGGTAAGTCTAATTCTATTATTTTGTGCCTTAACGCCATCGATGCAATTAAATAAAGGCCAAAGTAAAAAAAAAAAACAAAACTCCTGGTCTGTCTGGTAAATGGTGGGGTGGGGCTATAGCAACATTAAAATATGTACTGGGAAAGGCTCATGAAGTATACTTTTTAGGCTGAGGTCCCCCATACACAGCCAAATTTGGTAGGATTTTCTGACCATCTAACTAGTATTGAGGATCTCCCATAGGAACAGGCTGTTGAATTTAACAGCGATTGTCCTGATTGCTAAGGATATAAGTAGGCAGCAATTCTCTGAGTACTGTGGCGCTCAGCCGAGCATTCCTGTGTGTAGTGGGGACGAGAGAGAGACGTGTCAGCTGAAAGATTGGACAATAGCTATCTAATGTGCATTGCCAGCTTAAAGGAAATGTGTCATCGGAAAGTGAACCTTTGTGTTAACCAGCTGTTATCTTTATACGTTTTTATTTATATTTGCTTTGCACTGATGCGGGGTAGATGCCCCGAAACACGTATCTGCAAATGGAGTATCTGCTTTGGATTTTATCTGGAGTCATTTGGCAAGGGTCCATATTGACTTTTAGGATTGCTTTTCTTCCAGTAGGTGGCACTAGAGTGCTGGTCCACTTCTTCTCTGTAGAGGCAATTTGCATATTTGATTTGCCAGAGGAGCATTGCATGGCCTATAAGTCTCCTTACACTGTCATGTCACTTTCCACAAGGAAAGCCTATGTATTTTTTAAGAATTGTTGTCAATTTTTAATATGGCAATTTAAAAAAAACAAAAACAAAAAAACAATTCATAATTTTAAAATTTTCACACTGGCCACTGGGGCTTTTTATCGTTATTTTCTGTCCTTTTTAGGATTTTTTCCTTCCCATCAGAGGCAGGATTGCAATGACTAACGCCTCTATACGCAGCTAGGATCCACCTATCTCAATACGTGGTCACAGCTCACCTCCTCCCTCTCCTTGCCTGCATCCCTCCCTATCCGTGCCCTCTCGCATTAGATGATTAAATACAAAAAAAAATAGGGTTGGAGTCTGTGCTTTGCTGCTAATGTTCATGTGAATTTCTTGAAAATGGAAGTTGGAGAATAAAAAAACCCTTACTAGCTTGTGTGGAAATTGCTACATTTCAATTTTTTTGTCTTTTTAATACAGATTTTGATAAGGGGGGAGAGACATTACCAAAAATGGACAAAAAAGAATACATTTAACAGAAAAAGCTGATTTAAACAATGGCTTATTTTTTTATCTTATTCACCTCCTCCCCCCTTTCTCGCTTTCCAGGAGGGGATATATTAGGTCCAGCCCTCCCAGAAATTAGACCAGAAACACTTCCCACCACATCCAGCAATGAGACGACAACAGCATCGGATGTTAAAGAGAAGAAAAACACTGCCAAAAAGAAATGTCTATATAATTTCCAGGATGCCTTTATAGAAGCAAATAAGGTTGTAATGGCAACCTCGTCCGCAACGTCATCCGTTTCCTGCACAGCCACGACGGTACAGTCTAGCAGCAACCAGTTCAAAGTGTCATCCAAGAGGCCTTCTTCTATCGGTGAGTGAGGGAGCGTATACTTGTCTACAGACATTGGCCCTCACACCTGTAAGCCACAACTGTCCACTGTTTTGTTTTAGCTTTTAATATTTTTCTCCCCTTCACTTATCAGTGACTTATATTTGCTTTGCACTGATGAGGGGCAAAGACCCAGAAAGACGTGTGCAAATATCTATTACAGAGTGGGCTCATGAGCGGAGACTAAACAAATACAGCTCAGGTGCCGACTCTGTTATACAGCCGTCACCCGACATTAGCTCCAGTTGCACCAATTTAACCTTTTGAATGCCATTGTCACTATTGACAGTAGAATCTAGGAGGTTGGAAAGAGCTGTCACCCATCGGCCACAGCCTTATAGCAAGAGGCAAACTAGAATCAAATATAAAAGTGTAATTATGTGCATATAAATTTAGTATTTGCTGAATTGCCTGAAATAAGAACATGTCAATATTTTTCCCATACACTGCAATGGAGAGGGAAGAAATTGGCAGGATTACTGTTTGGTGGGCAAATCATCAAAAAGTAAAAAAATAAACAAAATTTGAATAAAGGGAACACAAGGTCAAATGTACCAATAAAACTATAGTTCATGCAGCAAAAAAAGACACAACTTTATTAATTGAAAATTAAAAGTGGTGGCTGTCAGAGTATTTGAAAAAGGGATTTTTAGGTCCCCTGTCTGCCTGCTGCAGTTTTTTTTATTTTTTTAGTTTATTTTGTTTAATTAAAAAAAGCACTCTTCCTAACTCACCCCATGTTTGTAACACAAGTGAAAGGTGAAAGAGTGGTGTGTTTTTTTTTTTTTTTTTTTTTTTTCTTCCCCATGTACAACACTTGAGTTTATCTCACCCTTCCCAGGTGCAGCACAGAGTTTCTGTGGTTGCTCCCTGCATGTAACTACAGCCGGGGGATCTGTAAAAAATGCAGCAAACATGTATAAAACAAAACTCAGAAAATGAATGGCAAAATTGCTGTTTTTCTTCCTCATTCCCAGCCAATTTGAATTTTCTTTTTAATTAGCTTTAATGATGAAAATATAAAGTTAAGGGTCTTAGAAGAAGTGGAGGAAATTTGCCACTAGATGGCGCTGACAACATTCTTTTATGCATTGAACGCAATGCCTTAAAGGGAACCTGTCACCCCATTTTTCGTCCATCAGCTGCCGACACCGCCATCAGGGGCTTATGTACAGTATTCTGTAATGCTGTAGATAAGCCCCCGATGTAACCTGAAAGATAAGAAATAAGAGTTATATTATACTCACCCATGGGCGGTCTGGGTCCGGTCCGATGGGTGTCGCGGTCCGGTCCGGCGCATCCCATCTTCTAATGGCAATGTCCTCTTCTTTGCATCCCGTTGCGGCTCCTGCGCAGGCGCACTGCTCTGCCCAGGCGCCGGGAGAGGTCCTGCGCACTGCAGTATTCTGCTCTGCCCTGCCCTCAAGTCGCGACGGGAAGCAAAGAAGAGGATGTCACCGTTAGAAGATGGGAGGCATCGGACCCAGACCGCCCCTGGGTGAGTATAATATAACTCATTTTTCTTATCTTTCAGGTTACATCAGGGGCGTATAGCAAATGTGGTGCCAATATTTAAAAAGGGGACAAAAACTGAACTTGGAAATTATAGGCCAGTAAGTTTAACCTCAACTGTGGGTAAAATCCTGGAGGGTTTTCTAAGAGATACTATACTGGAGTATCTGGAGAAGAATAACCTTATGACCCAATATCAACATGGGTTTACAAGGGACCGTTCCTGTCAGACTAATCTGATAAGCTTTTATGAAGGGTAAGTTCCGGACTGGACCAAGGGAATGCAGTGGACGTGGTGTACATGGACTTTTCAAAAGCTTTTGATACGGTGCCACACAAAAGGTTGATACATAAAATGAGAACAATGGGGATAGGGGAAAATATGTGTAGGTGGGTTAAGAGCTGGCTCAGGGAAAGGAAACAAACGGTGGTTATTAATGGAGCACACTCGGACTGGGTCACAGTTAGCAGTGGGGTACCACAGGGGTCAGTTTTGGGCCCGCTTCTTTTTAACATATTTATTAATGACCTTGTAGGGGGCATAGAGAGTAGAATTTCAATATTTGCAGATGACACTAAACTCTGCAGGGTAATCAATACAGAGGAGGACAATTTTATATTACAGGAGGATTTATGTAAACTAGAAGCTTGGGCTGATAAATGACAAGTGAGCTTTAATGGGGATAAATGTAAGGTCATGCACTTGGGTAGAACGAACAAGATGTATAATTATGTGCTTAATTGTAAAACACTGGGCAAAACTGTCACTGAAAAAGACCTGGGTGTATGGGTGGACGACAAACTCACATTTAGCGGCCAGTGTCAGGCAGCTGCTGCAAAGGCAAATAAAATAATGGGATGCATTAAAAGAGGCATAGATGCTCATGAGGAGAACATAATTTTACCTCTATATAAGTCACTAGTGCGACCACACTTAGAATATTGTGTACAGTTCTGGTCTCCGGTGTATAAGAAAGACCTAGCTGAACTGGAGCGGGTGCAGAGAAGAGCGACCAAGGTTATTAGGGAACTGGGGGGTCTGCAATACCAAGACAGGTTATTACACTTGGGGTTATTTAGTTTGGAGAATCGAAGGCTTAGGGGTGATCTTATTACAATGTATAAATATATGCGGGGACAATACCAAGACCTTTCTAATGATCTTTTTACTCTTAGATCTGTGACTGGGACAAGGGGGCATCCTCTACGTCTGGAGGAAAGAAGGTTTAAGCATACTCACCAATGCGGATTCTTTACTGTAAGAGCAGTGAGACTATGGAACTCTCTGCCATATGATGTTGTAATGAGTGATTCCCTACTAAAATTTAAGAAGGGCCTGGATGCCTTTCTTGGAAAGTATATTACAGGGTATATATACTAGTTACCTTAAGATTGCGTTGATCCAGGGATCTAATCTGATTGCCGTATGTGGAGTCGGGAAGGAATTTTTTTCCCCAATGTGAATCTTACTGTTGCCACATGGGTTTTTTTTGCCTTCCTCTGGATCAACATGTTAGGGCAAGTTAGGATAGGATATGGGTTGAACTAGATGGACTTAAAGTCTCCCTTCAACCTTAATAACTATGTTACTATGTTATCTACAGCATTACAGAATGCTGTAGATAAGCCCCTAATGGCGGTGCCGGCAGCTGATACTCGAAAAATGGGGTGACAGATTCCTTTTGAGCACCTTGGCTCCCTCTAGTGTTGCTGATAGCTATCTTTACTGATGGATGCTACATTTGCAGGAAGACCATTGCTTTTTCATCCTTTCACTTTCTCTGTTATTTCAGGTGATGTATTTCATAACATCAAAGAAGAGCACAGACATCCATCTACGCCGGTTGCACCGAG
The DNA here is from genome assembly GCF_039654945.1 of Dendrobates tinctorius. Taxonomy (NCBI): domain Eukaryota; kingdom Metazoa; phylum Chordata; class Amphibia; order Anura; family Dendrobatidae; genus Dendrobates; species Dendrobates tinctorius. Next base: position 9,636,474 of record NW_027361707.1, on the reverse strand, counting down.
AAACAGTCCGACAAGCTTAGCAGCTCTTCCCTCCCTATCTCCTGCCACACATTCATCTGCCTCCACTCCACACCATCCAAATATTAATCCTCAGCCCTTTCCCAAAACAGCTGCCACTGCTCCTGGTTTTGTGGATTCTCATTTAGGTTTCTGTCCTTCCACTGCTGCTCCTCCAACGTCTGCTACAGACAGTACGCTCAGTGCACCGCCTAGTGTCTGCAGGTAAGGGAACGCGTGTTATAGAGGTGCAGATGCTCGCTCTTAGCTCCATTCATTTGTCTATTGGACTGCCGGATGGAGCAGAGTCCAGCACTCTGCTTTCTCCAGAGTGCATAGACGATGAATGGCACGGAGGTGCACAGGCTCTACTTCGGCCAGCCGCCGCCTTTTGGTCAGGGAAGAGCAGAGGCACAATTTTCACAAGTTTTACATAAACAACATTTACTTGATTGAGCGGTTTTCAGACTTTAACCCAGAGTGACTTGTGTTCCAGCGATCCAGAATGCGAGGGTCATCGGTGTGAAAACAACGTGGCGTACGATCACCAGCAGTACGATGGGGAGGAGAGTCAGGACGAAGACAGCTGCTCCGAACACAGCTCCAGCACCTCCACATCCACTAACCAGAAAGAGGGCAAATACTGTGACTGCTGCTACTGCGAGTTCTTCGGACATGGAGGGGTGAGGGTCTTTATGTGTATAAGTAGTAATTAATAGTTTTCACTAGTGATGAGCGAACGTGCTCGGATAAGGTGTTATCTGATCATGCTCGGGTGCTAACAGTGTCTTCAGCGTGCTCAAAAAATATGTTCCCGCGGCTGTTCAATTGCCACAACGCATACAGGGATTGCCTAACAAACAGCCAAGAGACATGCAGCCGCGGGGACTCTTAACATATTTTTCGAGTACGCTGAAGACACTCAGTCAGCACACAAGCGTGCTTGGGTAACGCATTATCTGAGCACGTTCGCTCATCACTAGTTTTAACATATTCTATAACTACTACCTTGCCTGACAGCAGTTGTGCCTAGCATGCAACTTTCTATTCACCCTAATCTGAATCGAACTCCCTGCTTTTTTTTTTTTTGTGTAAAGGCTTAGGGCCATAGTTCTGATCACTGTACTCTAAGTTTGGCATTTCTCACCGAAGTGTAGCCATTGATTCAATGATTTAGTGGGTAAATAAAAAAGGTGATAGTCAGTGTGCAAGAATTCACAAGCGGTTGATTTCCTGCAGATATTACTTACGGATTTGTGCAGGTAAAAATCCACAGAGGATTACAGTACAGGCTAGTAGAAATTCTCATCCCTGTGCTGCCAACATTTTTCACATAAAAATTATCACACGAGTTTCATTCCAATGGGGGTGAAATCTGCGACTAATGTAACACACCCTGCATCAGAGTAATCGGCACGTGATCAAAACAGATGGAAGTATATAATAAAAGTCTTGATTGACAGCAATCGGAGGTCTCTGAACTTTGAGCAATTTTATATAAAAATTAAAAGTTTTACATTTCATTTTACCAAATCTGTAATAAACACTTTGCAGAAAGTGCCAACAGATGTTGCTCTTTGAATATGTTCGTACTCTAGCATTTTTTTCGCGTGTGACTTGGTTCATAATACTGTGCTCTGTGGTCTGACACGATCTGATTCCTACTTAAGCCCCCGTCAGCACCAACCAGTAGAAATTACACAGAAATGAGGGAGAAACTCCGTTTACGGCTAACCAAGAGGAAAGAAGAGCAGCCCAAAAAGCCAGAGCAGATCCCAGAAAGGGATACCGGTGTGGTCGACCATCGAAAGGTAGAAGACCTAGTACAGTTCATCAACAGCTCGGAGCCCAAACCAGTCAGCAGCTCACGGGCCGCCAAGCGTGCGAGACACAAGCAAAGAAAGGTAAGCTCCAGTCTGTTCCCGGGGCTCAGCATTACTGTGTACACACACTTGCCTGCTGCCTTGCCTCATGTACATAGGGTCCCAGCTGTTTTTTTACTCTGTGCACCACACACTTTTAAGACCTGTTGTCTGTGCTGGTGGAGCCTCCATGATAAAAACTGGCCTCTGTGGAGGTAGCAGCCAATCTCATCCATGTGGAGGCCAGTTTTTTCCACAGCAATAAATATTCATTAAATCCACAACTTGTACAGTGACATGTAAAAGTTTGGGCACCCCTGGTCAAGATTACGGGGGTTGTGAACGGTTAAGCAAGTTTGAAGATTAAATGGTCTCTAAAAGTGATAGTTACAGATGACACATTTCCTTTGTATTTTAGGCAAAAAGAGAAAAAAATGTTTTCATCTTTCACATTTTAAAAATGACAAAAAGAAGAATGGGCTAATGCACCCTGCCTGGTTAGTAACTAGTTGCACCCCCCCCCCCCTTTTTTTTTTTTTTTTTTTTTTTTTGCAAATATCACAGGTTGTACACACGTTTTTTAGCCAGACAATAGGCCTTCTATTCTTGTTTGAGGGATTTTCTTTGATTCTTCCTTACAGTTCTGTGAGATTCCTGGGTCGTCTTGCATCTTCCGCTATTTTGAGGTCTAGTCATAGATTTTCAATTATGTTCAGATGAGGGGACTGTGAGGGCGATTGTAAAACCTTCAGCTTGCGCCTTATGAAGTAGTCTTATTACTCTGTCGCCTTATTGGGGGACACAGAACCGTGGGTGTTATGCTGCTGTCCACTAGGAGGCGACACTATGCATAATCTGAAAAAGATTAACTTTGGCTCCTCCTCTGCAGTATACACCCCTGGACGGCGTCAGCCTTCTCCAGTTTTTGCTTAGTGTCGCAGGAGGCACACCTAAGATTTTTTACTCCGTCTTTTTCCTGGATTTTTTTTCCAAAGGACTACAGATGAAGAAAAGAGGGTCTCCAGCGAGACTCACGGCATGGCTCCCTCCTCGGTCCCCCATTAGGGGTGCCCGGTTGAGGTCGAGGTGGCTATTCCCCATGTCGCTCCCTCACCAGTCCCTCGGGTACTGGTTCGAGGTCGAGACCCCCCCCTCCTTCATCAGTTCCGTCCGGCTCGAGGTCGAGGCGACGATGAAGCCCCCTGACGGTGACAGCAGCACCCTCCCTAATCCCCCTCTGGGGGTATTAGGTTGAGACACCGCAGGTAGGGCCTGTACCAGGCACCAGGGACCCCAGTCTACCTGTTGGCTTCTTTTGGGACCAGGGGAGGTGCAGCGAGGCAGGGCACTTATCAGAGACCGGGCTCCCTGCGCCCCGGTCTCTGCAGCAATGGCACCCCAAGGGACCCTCCACAGGGCCCCAGTCACATACATGGCCCCACCGCCTGCCCTCCTTTCATTCTGGGGGGGGTCTGGTTTAAATCCGACCCCCCCGACCGCGCTGTCCTGGAGCCCTGCTGGGCAGGAGACTTCAAATTTAGGCCGTGGCTTCGGCCTAGCCGAAGTCGCCGCCCCATTCCCGCCCCCCGGATGACAAAAATGACTGACAAAAATGACACTGTAGTGTCATAGAAGGGGCGGATAGAGGCAGGATGGGAGCACTTTTACATGGCCCAGCGCGCCCTTTTCCAGCTCTCCGCCCCCTTCCCTCTCCACCTCAGAATCCGGTGGCCATCTTGCTGCACCTGGGGGAACGCAGCACAGCAGTCTCCGGGGGGCACAGGACGTGGGACTTATCAGCGCTGGACACCGGTGGGGTAAGATCACAGCTGGGTCCTTGGTACTCAGCTGTGAATTCCTATACCCTATAGCGCTCTCCTACTCCTTTCCTCTGCGTAGATACCCCTGTAGGGCTTCCACTAATCAGCCTAGGTACTATGTCGGGCTCAAGGAAAAGAACCAGGCAAGACTGCTTTTATGCAGTCTGCACAGCCTGCAAGGCCACTCTCCCCAGCGGCAGCACGTACCCGCACTGCCGGGATTGTACCCAAAAAACAGGATCAGAACCCCAAGAAGTCCCTACCAACGCTTCTGCGACCGCTACTGCGCCGGAATGGGCATTGGAATATTGTGTCCAGTTTTGGGCACCACATTTTAAAAAAGACATCAACAAACTGGAGCAAGTTCAGAAAAGAGCGACCAGAATGGTGACCGGTCTGCAAACCCTGTCTTATGAGGAAAGGTTGCAGGATTTGGGAATGTTTAGTTTGCAAAAGAGAAGACTGAGAGGAGACTTAATAGCTGTCTACAAATATCTAAAGGGCTGTCACATTGTAGAAGGATCAACTTTATTCTCATTTGCACAAGGAAAGACTAGAAGCAATGGGATGAAACTGAATGGGAGGAGACACAGATTAGATATTAGAAAAAACTTTTTGACAGTTAGAGTGATCAATGAGTGGAACAGGCTGCCACGAGAAGTGGTGCGTTCTCCTTCAATGGAAGTCTTCAAACAGAGGCTGGACAGACATCTGACTGGGATGATTTAGCGAATCCTGCTTTGAGCAGGGGGTTGGACCAGATGGCCCAGGAGGTCCCTTCCAACTCTACGATTCTATGATTCTATGACTCAGATGTCGCAGTCTATGACACAGTCTATAGATAACCTGACCTCCACATTACTGCAGGGTCATGTCTCGGCTATGAACGTTACCCAGCAAAGGGATGTCCGGTCTCATGATCAGGGCGCTTCCGACAGTTCGAGGCGTAAGCGGACCCACAGGTCGCGTTCATCTGCGTCTCACATAGCAATAGGTCTTCCCCCTCCAGGGAAAGACACAGTGGCCTCAGCTCACCGAGGCCGTCCCCTGATAGAGAATGACAATGCGGATCTCCACAACGATCCCAGACCACGGGAAACCTCCGCTCTAGTTCGCCCGCTAGGGAGCTCCTTAGCGATGCGCAGGACTCAGAGGGCATATGTGACTCCAATTCAGATAACGAAACAGAGAACGCTTTGCTCCCTTGTCCCCCTAGCAATACTGCGATAGTTGAGGATATCGTCTCTTCCATCCTTCGGGTGCTGGACATTTCAGATTCAACCCCGGAAGCACCAGAACACAAGATTTCTTTTGAAAGTGTTCAGAAACCATCGAAGGTCTTCCCTAATCACCTGGAATTTCAAAAAATCCTTTCTAAGCATTTTTTGCAGCCTGAGAAAAAATTCGCCAATCGCAAGTGTTTGGAAGCAAAATACCCCTTTCCACAGAAAGACATCAAGGATTGGACAGATCCGCCTGTCGTGGACCCTCCAGTCTCTAGACTAGCAGCACAAACGCTTCTCTCGCTGCCGGACAGTTCAACCCTCAAGGACACAGCAGACAGACAAGTAGAACGCATGGCTTGTTCAATCTTTGAAGCGACAGGTGCCTCTTTGGCTCCCGCATTTGCTTCAGTTTGGGCAGTCAAGGCCATCATTGCTTGGGCTGATCTATTGCAAAAGGGTCTTCAAGCTTCAAATCCTCAGCTGGCGGACCAGGCGGTGCAAATTGCAGTGGTGGCAGATTACATGGTCCATGCAGCGTTGGACTCTGCAAGAGGGATAGCGGGAATAGCATCAAACGCCATCACAATCCGGCGTATTCTCTCGCTAAGAGAATGGAAAGCGGATGCGGCCTCAAAAAAGTCCTAGCAAATCTCCCGTACTTCAGTTGCCGTCTTTTCGGTGAAAAGCTGGATACAATGATATCCAATGCTACCGGGGGCAAAAGTACTTCCCTCCCTCAACTAAGACCAAAACGCACGTTTAAAAGGCGTAATCAATCTCGTTTCCTATCCTTTCGGAATTCTTCAGGCTGGTCCGTCTCACGTCCAGCACAAAACCGTAATCGTCCCCGTCCCCCCCCCCGCAGGGACAACACACGTGCGGCACAGAGGCCGGACAGGAACTGGCAATCAAAGGCAAGCCAGGCAAAACCTAAAGGAGGAAAACCTCAGGTTTTTCCCTCATCCTGACTCATGCCCTCTGGAAGACACCCCACTTGTAGGCGGACGACTGCTACTCTTTCAGCAGGTCTGGCTGCCTATTACAGAAGACAAGTGGGTCAAGGAAATAGTGTCTTCAGGATACAAAATCGAGTTTACTTACTAGCCCACCGCACAGGTTTTTTCCCCTCTGTCCCTCCAAAATCCCTGCTCATAGCTCAGGCCTTCCGTCAAGCGGTTTCTTCCCTCCTGTGAGCAGGAGTCATAGTGCCAGTCCCAGCAGAAGAGCGCTTCCGAGGTTTCTACTCCAACCTGTTCATGGTGCCCAAGAAGGGAGGCAGCGTCCGACCCATACTAGACCTCAAGCAACTCAAAAAGTACGTTCGAGTTCGCCACTTCCGCATGTAATCCCTCCGGTCAATCGTTGCGTCTATGGAAAAAGAATATCTTGCCTCAATAGACATACAGGACGCATACCTGCATATACCGATTGCTCCCGCCCATCAGAGGTTTCTCAGATTCGCAATCAACCAAGACCATTACCAGTTTGTGGCCCTCCCGTTCGGTCTCGCCACGGCTCCCAGAACATTTACAAAGGTCATGGCAGCTACCATGGACGTTCTGCACTCCAGAGGCATAGTAGTCGTTCCATATCTGGACGACCTTCTCATCAAGGCCCCCACCCTCAAGGACTGCGAGGTCAACGTCTCGATCACGATCGACACTCTGAGGCGCCTGGGATGGTTAGTCAATTTACAGAAGTCCTCGACTACCCCGAGTCAGTCTCTGACCTTCCTGGGGATGCTATTCGACACCTCCAAGGGTCTGGTGATCCTCCCCAGGGACAAGGCACTGGCTCTCCGTCTGGGAGTTCACACACTCCTCCGCAAGTCCCCCAGATCTCTCCGGTATGCCATGAGAGTACTTGGCAGGATGAGAGCAGCAATGGAGGCGGTACCATTTGCCCAGTTTCACCTTAGACCCCTTCAACTGGCCATCCTCAAGTCCTGGGACAGGAATCCGCTCTCCCTTGACAGGGAGTTCCGGTTATCAACAAACACCAGGAGGTCCCTGCACTGGTGGCTCAAGCCAACCTCGCTTGCAAGGGGAAAATCCTTTCTCTCCGGTCAATGGAAGGTTTTGACCACCGACGCAAGCCTTATGGGTTGGGGCGCGGTGCACCTACATCACAGAGCGCAAGGCAGGTGGTCACCAAGGGAATCGACCATGCCCATCAACATCCTGGAAATTCGGGCCATCTTCCTGGTGTTGAAAGCCTTCCATCACTTGCTAGCAGACTCTCATATCCGAGTACAGTCGGACAATGCCACGGTAGTGGCATACGTGAACCATCAAGGCGGCACTCGCAGCATCCAGGCGATGACCGAAGTAACACGTATCCTACAATGGGCGGAGGCTGCAAGGTCGGTACTCTCCGCGGTCCACATTCCGGGTGTGGACAACTGGGAAGCCGACTATCTCAGCCGACAAGGAATGGATTCGGGGGAATAGTCTCTCCATCGAGAAGTCTTCTGTCATCTGTCATCGTTGGGGGACCCCGGACGTGGATCTGATGCCATCCCATCTCAATGCCAACTTTCCCAACTTCATGGCCAGGACGCGCGATCCGCGGTCGCTCGGAGCAGATGCCCTGCTTCAGGACTGGACCCAGTTCCAGCTTCTGTACATTTTTCCACCCCTCCCCCTGATCTCCAGAGTCCTGAGGAAGATCAAACAAGAGGGTGTTCCCACCATTCTGATCGCTCCAGACTGGCCAAGGCGTACATGGTACGCCGACGTCGTGCAACTAACAGCAGACGCTCCCTGGTGTCTCCCCACACGTCCCGACCTCCTGTCAATTTGACGGCGTGGCCATTGAGACCTGGGTTTTGACCCAAGCAGGTTTTTCACCGGACGTTGTTAAAACCATGATCAGGGTTCGAAAGCCAACTTCAGCCAGGATTTACTATCGTACCTGGAAGGTTTTCTTCACATGGTGCGAATCTCGTGGGCAGATCCCACTCCCCTATTCTCTTCCAAAGGTCCTCGGTTTCCTTCAGTCAGGCCTGGACGCCGGGCTATCCCTGGGCTCGCTGAAGAGCCAGGTGTTGGCGGCTTTCAGTGCTCTTTCAGAGGCGTATTGCTAACAAGCCGCAAGTGAAGACTTTTCGCCAAGGGTTTTCCCGATTGGATCCCCCCTACAAACGTCCGTTGGAGACGTGGGACCTCAACCTGGTCTTGACAGCACTACAGTCACCTTCTTTTGAACCCCTTAGGGTGATCTCACTCCGCTTTCTATCACAGAAAGTGGTTTTCCTGGTGGCAATCACCTCGCTACGCAGGTGTCTGAACATTCAGCTCTTTCCTGCAGACAACCTTTCCTGGTTTTTCATCAGGACAAGGTGGTTCACCGTACAGTACCATCCTTCCTTCCGAAGGTCGTGTCCAGCTTCCACCTCAATGAGGAAATATCACTACCGTCTCTTTGCCCGGCTCCCGTTCATAGGGTAGAGAAGGCTCTGTATACGCTTGACCTTGTCAGGGCATTGCATACTTACGTGTCTAGGACTGCTCCCTTCCGGAAGCCTGATTCACTTTTCCTTATTCCAGAAGGCGTTCGCAAGGGCCTACTGGCTTCGAAAGCCACCCTTGCTAGGTGGATCAAGTCCATCATTCAAGAGGCTTACCGTCTCAACAATTCTCCCCTTCCGGCCGGTATCACGGCGCGCACTACGCGGGCGGTAGGGGCCTCTTGGGCCATTCGGCATCAAGCCTCGGCACATCAAGTGTGTAAAGCAGCCACTTGGACTAGCCTGCACACATTTACAAAACACTACAGAGTGCATACCCAGTCCTCAGTGGATGCGAGCCTGGGTAGACGGGTCCTGCAGGCGGCAGTACCCCAAGTGTAGGGGACTGTCAGCACAATATTTGTCCACTGCTTCCCACCCAGGGACTGCTTTGGGACGTCCCACGGTTCTGTGTCCCCCCAATAAGGCGACAGAGTAAAGGAGATTTTTGTGTACTCACCGTAAAATCTCTTTCTCTTAGCCTTTAATTGGGGGACACAGCTCCCACCCTGTTGCCCTTGCGGGCTGTTACGGTTGGGTTCTCATATTGTTTGAGCCTGTTTATAGTAGCCTTTTTTTACAGGCATGGTTATGTTTCTGGTATATTCCTCCTAATGCTTTTGCACAAAACTGGAGAAGGCTGACGCCGTCCAGGGGTGTATACTGCAGAGGAGGAGCCAAAGTTAATCTTTTTCAGATTATGCATAGTGTCGCCTCCTAGTGGACAGCAGCATAACACCCACAGTTCTGTGTCCCCCAATCAAAGGCTAAGAGAGATTTTATGGTGAGTACACAAAAATCTCCTTTCTTTATCGCCTTATTGGGGGGCACAGATTACCATGGGTGTATGCTGCTGCTGCTAGGAGGCTGACACTATGCAAAAAACAAGAAAATTGACTCCTCCCCGGCAGTATACACCCACCGACAGATACCAAGTACCTCAGTTTGTGCTTAGTGTCTAGGAGGCGGACCGGGATCTCCCCAGATCCGCATCTAACCATTTTCTTTTAGGTTTTGTGTGTGTATTAATCTTTTCCCATTTATTTTCCAGATTCTACACCGGGAAACAGGGGGTCAATGTTCACCCTGCTTTCCCATATCATGCGGCTGAGCGAGCAGTGTGGTGTCGACCACATCGCAACTCACAGTACTGCAGGCAGGACTTTTTCCATATCACCATTCGGTGCTATGGGCGGACGACAGGTGGCCGGTCCTTGCCAAAACAACTCCTCATCCCTATCCCAGGACAGGGCTGAGAGGAAGACGGTGGTCGCCATCGCTCCCAACAAAAGGACGCCGTCTTCTACGTGACACGGGTAAGAGGACCTCTCCCAGCGGCCTGTTCCCTACTCATGCCCCTGTGGCCCTCCTCTTCAGGGACGTCAGGTAAGATCCTGAACGATCCCTTAGCCCCGCATGTCTCAGGAAGCAAGAGTGGAGATCAGTCTGCATTTGAATCTCCCGCCCCTACTAGCCGCGCGTCTCTCATATCAGCCGCGCTTCCTGTTAATACAGAGGCACATAACGCGGGGGTCTTCCTGGGCTCAGGGGGCTCTTTCTTATTTAGCAGGGTAGCGCAGGCTCACCTTAAATAGCGGCGCCGCGGGTGTCCGTGTAGAAGCTCGGGCGGGGAGAGAGACCGCTTTCACTTTCACTTTCTTTCAGCCGCGCTTTCTCTTTCCCCGCTCTGAGCGCGCTCCCTGTTACACTGGGCGCGCTTTCTTCTCTGAGCGTGCGTTTTTCTCGCCCCCTTTCCACCCTATCACAGCTTGTCTTTCTTTTTAGGTGATGTCTCTCTCCCTTTTACCGCGCCCCCCCCTCTGCTATTGCCAATCTCCTCCTGGCGGCGAATCCCGCCCTCCGGACGCACAGCCAGTTCCCTCCTGCAATTTTCTCTGCTTCCTGCGCTGCTTGGGGGACACGTCAGGGTCCGGCTGCTCGTCAGATTCTCGGTAGGCTCGGCGCTTAATGGCAAATTGGCTCCCCTCTGCAGTACTTTTCTGTGTAGTGCAGCCATAAGGCGTATCTTTCCCTGCAACAGCTCTGTCTTTCAAGCCCACCGTTACCCATTATGCCTGTGCACGCTGTAACAAGAAGTGGGCTTCAGGTCAGTCATCTGTCCGTCCTGCAGTCCTTCAGTTATGTCGGCCTCTCAGGAGCACACCGATTCCCGGGATGAGGGTACTTCCCACCTCCCAGAGTGGGCCATTGCAATGTCACAGTCGGTCCCCGATCTGACTAAAGTCTCTCAGTCCCTTGTCCAGGTCTTAGAACGTTTGCCTCAGTTATCTACAGCCACCTGTGCACCGACCACCTCTCAGGGTGGGTCGTCCGCACCTGACCGCGACCTTCAGAGGGACAGGCCGAGTAGGATTTCTAGGAAGCGTGTTCTGTCTGGCTCGTCTTCCAGTTCGCTAGGCCCGTCGGCTTCTCCCTGGTGTCCTTCTCCGTCTTCAGAGGACGACCCTAGGTCTGACGACGATCCCCAATCGGGATCTAGTTCAGAAGCAGATAACATATCTAAAACGCGGAATATGGTCGATAGTCCTCTTTCTGCCATCTTCCAAACTTTGGAAATTACGCAGGACAAGCCTTCTTCTCAGGAATGTTCTGTTCCATTTAAACGAGCGAAGCCTCCATCCCGAACCTTTCCAAACCACAAGGAGTTCGATACTACTCTAGCCAAACATTGGGAGCACCCTGAACAACGCTTTTCAGGCCGCAGGTACTTAGATGTCCTGTATCCCTTTGATGTGGATCTGCTCACAAAATGGACCAAAGCCCCCGAAGTGGATCCTTCCGTCTCTCATATAGCCTCTAAGACGGCTCTATCCCTGAGCCTCTCTCTGTCCTATTTTCACTTCCGCCTGGGTGGCAAAAGTCATTTCAGCTTGGGCAAAAATTCTTCGCAGAGGCATCTTAGCGGCAGCTCCCCAGGACGAGCTGGCAGATCTAGCAGATCAAATTAATCATGCCGGTAAATACCTCTTAGCCGCCTCCTTGGATGCGGCTGGGTGCGTAGCAAGGGCTAACAGCAACATAGTAGCCGTATGCCGAGTCCTTTGGCTAAAGTCATGGAATGCAGATACCACCTCTAAAAAGTCGCTTACCAATCTCCCTTTCCATGGTTCTCGGCTCTTTGGAGCCAAGCTAGATCAAATAATTTCGGATGCCACTGGTGGTAAGAGCACTTCTCTCCCTCAGTCTAGGCCAAAAAGGGTTTCCGGCCGTTTAGGCCCTTTTGTGCCTTCTCGTCCACAGAAAAATCTACCCAGCAAGATCGGCCTTCCGGCTCTACGGAGCGAGAGCAGAAGAGAAAAAAAAAAAAAAATCTTACAAACCTGCTCCCCGCTGGAGATCTAGAGGACAATACTCCAGGTCTTCAGGTGTCCGTTCCGATAGGTTCTCCTCCAAGTGACGGGTCACTCCCACCTAGAAGTTTTTCCAGGGTGGGAGGCAGACTTTCCTTTTGTCGCGGACGCTTGGCTGTCTGTTGTCGACGATGCTTGGGTCAGGGAAATCATCGCATCCGGATACAAGATCGAATTTGCTTCCCAGCCCCATCTCCTCCCTTCTTTCCGCCAGAGTGATTGTTCCCGTTCCCTCAGACGAACGGTTTTCAGGGTTCTACTCAAATCTTTTCGTAGTCCCGAAAAAAGACGGGACCCTTCGACCAATCCTGGACCTCAAGTTGCTCACTCGCCATGTGAAGATTCTACACTTCAAAATGGAGTCTCTTCGATCAGTGATAGCCTCAATGGAGCCCGGAGAATTCCTCTGTTCTGTGGACATACGGGATGCTTATCTTCACATCCCAGTTTGTTTGCAACATCAGAAATATCTTCGGTTTGCGATTCAGGAAAATCTCTATCAATTCACGGCTCTTCCCTTCGGCCTAGCCTCTGCTCCCCGTGTTTTCACGAAGGTGATGGCGACGGTCATGGCCATCCTTCGATCCAGGGGGATTCTCATCATCCCTTATCTGGGCGATCTCTTGATCAAAGGCTCGTCCCGTCAAGACTGTCTCCTGAGTCTTCACATAACCCTGGATACCCTCGGCTGTCTCGGATGGTTAGTCAACAAGGAAAAGTCCATTCTCAGACCCACTCAGCGTCTGACCTTCCTAGGCATGGAACTCGACACGAATCTGGCCCGGGTGTTTCTTCCGAGGGGAAAAAATTTGTGCTTCTGTCCAAAGAAATTCAAGCCCTCAAACGGCCGAAGCCCATTCCCCTTCGGCACGGCATGAAAGTTCTGAGGAAGATGGTGGCTTCCATGGAGGCAGTGCCTTTTTGCACAGTTTCATCTTCGCCCCCTTCAGCTGTCCCTCCTCTCAGCTTGGGACAAGACGACGTTGTCCTTAGACCGCCCCATTCTCCTCCCTCTCAGAGTGAGGCATTCCCTGACTTGGTGGGCAATGCCTACGTCAGTCCTCCAGGGGAGGTCCTTCCTCCCGCTCCAGTGGCAAGTCATTACCACCGATGCCAGCCTTCTAGGTTGGGGAGCGGTTTTCCATCAGAGAACGGCCCAAGGACGCTGGAATCCACAGGAAGCCCTGCTCCCTATCAATCGTCTCGAAATCAGAGCAGTCTTCCTGGCCCTTCTTCGCTGGCTACCTCTTCTCGTCGGCAAGCCGGTCCGCTTTCAGTCGGACAACGCCACGGCTGTGACGTACATAAACCATCAGGGCGGCACGCGCAGCAACCAAGTGATGTCAGAAGTGGCCAAGATACTGCGCTGGGCAGAACGGTACATTCCAGCAACCTCCGCTGTGCACATTCCAGGGGTGGAAAACTGGGCAGCCGACTTTCTGAGTCGTCAAGGCCTAGCGTCAGGCGAATGGTCTCTCCAGTCCACGGTCTTCGATCAGATATGCCAGCGCTGGGGTTATCCGGATGTCGACCTCATGGCATCTCGGATGAACCACAAGTTTCCGCGTTTCATAGCCAGGTCCAGGGACCCTCTAGCCGTCGCTTGCGGCGCCCTAGTAATTCCGTGGTCCCAGTTCCAACTCCCTTATCTGTTTCCACCTCTTGCCTTGATCCCAAGAGTGGTCAAGAAGATAAAATCGGAAGGGGTGCCAGTGATTCTTGTGGCTCCAGACTGGCCAAGGAAGCCTTGGTATGCGGAACTGGTGTACATGCTCGCGGACGTCCCCTGGAGGCTTCCAGACCGTCCGGATCTTCTCTCGCAAGGCCCCCCTTTACCATGAGAATTCTCGGTCTCTGAATTTAACGGCATGGCCGTTGAGGCTGCAATCTTAAGAGATTCAGGTTTTTCAAACCAGGTGATTCAGACGATGATCAAAGCCAGGAAACCAGCCTCTTCCCGTATCTACCATAGGCATTGGAAGGTCCTTTTTCCGTTGGTGCGACGATAAGAGTCTTTCCAATGTCCTTTTCCATTCCGTCCATACTGGGTTTTCTCCTGTCTGGCTTAGATTCGAGTCTGTCTCTCAGTACTCTCAAGGGCCAGGTTTCCGTTTTGTCTATCCTTTTTCAAAGGGAGCTCGCTTCCTTACCGCAGGTTAAGACATTCCTCCAAGGAGTCGCTCATGTGGCTGCTCCTCATCATTCACAATAGAACCGTGGGATCTCAATCTCGTTCTTAGCGCTCTCCAAAAAGCACCGTTTGAGCCCATCCAGGACATTCCTTTGTCTTTTCTGTCATGGAAGGTAACCTTTCTAATTGCCATAACATCCATCAGAAGAGTTTCTGAATTAGCGGCCCTGTCATGTCGTTCTCCTTATCTGGTCCTCCATCAGGATAAAGTCGTCCTCAGGCCCGTTCCTTCTTTTCTCCCAAAGGTGGTATCCTCCTTCCACATCAACGAGGATATAGTTCTTCCATCATTTTGTCCTGCTCCTTCTCACCCTCTTGAGAAGTCTCTCCACAAACTGGACGTTGTTAGAGCCTTGCGTGTTTATCTCGCTAGGACTGCTTCTTTTCGTCAATCCGATTCATTGCTGGTCATCTCTGAAGGTCACCGGAAAGGGCTTCCGGCATCCAAATCCACGATCGCTCGCTGGATTCGTTCTACTATTCTGGAAGCATACCGTCTTCAGGAAATACGGCCGCCTTCGGGAGTGAGGGCTCACTCCACCCGGGTGGTGGCAGCTTCGTGCGCCGTTCAACACCAGGCTTCGGCTCTGCAAATTTGCAGGGCCGCGACCTGGTCGTCTTTGCATACGTTTGCGAGGTCCTACAGGGTTCATACCCAGGCCTCGTCTGATGCAGTCGTTGGTAGGAAGGTCCTGCAGGTGGCGGTGGCGCATCGGCCGACCTAAGCCCTTCCTGTTCTTTCGTTCCTTATTGCTGTTCCCGCCCTTGGGACTGCTTTGGAACGTCCCATGGTAATCTGTGTCCCCCAATAAGGCGATAAAGAAAGATGGATTTTTGGTTCTTACCGTAAAATCTTTCTTGGAGCCTTCATTGGGGGACACAGCACCCTCCCTGTTTAAGTTGTACCGTGTTGGGTCCTTGAGTCCCTTGTTGGGTTGGTACATATGTTTATTGTTCCGTGGCTTCTCCTACTGCTTTCTCACCAACTGAGGTACTTGGTATCTGTCGGTGGGTGTATACTGCCGGGGAGGAGTCAATTTTCTTGTTTTTTGCATAGTGCCAGCCTCCTAGCAGCAGCATCATACACCCATGGTAATCTGTGTCCCCCAATGAAGGCTCCAAGAAAGAGATTTTACGGTAAGAACCAAAAATCCATCTTTTTGGATTTTGACGTGTCTTTAGGATCATTCTCCATTTGTAGAAGCCATCCTCTTTCCAACTTCAGCTTTTTTTTTTTTTTTTTTTTTTTTTTTTTTTTTTTACATACAGTATAATGTTATGTTTGCATCAAGATTTTGTTGAAATTTCATTGAATTCATTCTTTCCTCTACCCGAGAAATGTTCCCCGTGCTATTGGCTGCAACACAACCCCAAAGCATAATTGATTCACTTCCATGCTTAATGGTTGGCAAGATGTTCTTTTCCTGAAATTCTGTGCCCTTTTTTCTTCACACATACCTTTGATCATTCTGGCACAAGAGTTCTATTTTACCCTCATTGGTCCACAGGACTTGTCTTTCTGAAGGTCTTTTCAGTCATGCGGGGGTTCTGATTTGCCTCTAGCAATTCTACGAGCAGCTCTCACTGAAATTTTGCTTGGTCTTCCAGACCTTATCTTGACCTCTGTTGTTCGTGGTAACTGCCTTTTCTTAATTACATTTCATACTGAGGAAAGGGCAACTTAGAAAAACTTTGCTCTGTCCTTACAGCCTTCACCTGCTTTGTGGGCCTCCACCATTTTCAGAGTTCTGGACAGCTGCTTAGTAGAACCCATGGCTGCTGTATTTTGGCACAAGGATAGAGGCGGCTGGTTTTTTATAAAGCTGGGAAATTGGCATCACCTGGCCTTTCCGAACGATAATGGTGAACAAGCCATAATCCTAACAGGCTAATTTAACTTTGACCTAGGTTTCAGACCTTATGTGAGCACAGATCTCCACGGGTGATACGCTTTGCTCAACTTGTTTAACTGTTCACGATGACAGTAATTTTGACCAGAGGTGCCCAAACTTTTACATGCCACTGTATAATGCATGTCTTATTTATTTTTAATAACCAATTGTAATTTTCTTATTCTAATTCCTCATGTGCTGTCCTCCATAGGAGTATGTGGCGAGTCCAGCGATGAACATTATCGTCAGCCATGTACTCGGCTCGGATGGGAGCATGCAGAGATCCTGCAGCAGCATGGCCGATGAACGGACTGAGAGAGTAGACGCCGAACCAGAGCGAGAACGACTGGAAAAGCAGCAGGTTAGCATCTTGGCCAGCGGCGTCTGGGAGCATCTTTTGGGTGCAAGGTACCAAGGAGTAACACGAGGGACAGTATCCATCCCTGCTGTGCTTCCAGTGCTAATGTTCACAATACCTCTTGGGGGTATATATGGCGTAAAACACTGACTTATATTTCCGCAATGCTCAGTTGTGCACAAATTATGCAAGGTTTGATGGTTTCACGCCATTTTAACCCCTTCCTGACCTGTGACACAGCGTATGCGTCATGAATGTCGGTGCCAATACGATCCATGACGCATACCCTGTGTCATAACTTCAAAGGCCCCCTGCGGGTCGGGTGACAGGGGTCAATGAAAGGTCACCTGACCCGCAGATACAGGGGGCTTTGTAATTCACCACAGGGGGCGTGGCTTCGCCCCCACGTGGCTACAATCGCTCTGATTGGCTATTAACCCCTTAAGCCCCAAGGATGGTTTGCACGTTAATGACCGGGCCATTTTTTACAATTCTGACCACTGTCCCTTTATGAGGTAATGACTCTGAAACGCTTCCATGGATCCCGGTGATTCTGACATTTTCTCGTGACATATTGTACTTCATGTTAGTGGTAAAATTTCATTCAAATAACTTGCGTTTATTTGTGAAAAAAACGGAAATTTGTCAAATTTAGAAAATTTCGCAATTTTCCAACTTTGAATTTTTATGCCCTTAAATCGCAGAGATACGGCACACAAAAAACTTGATAAGTAACATTTCCCACATGTTTACTTTACATCAGCACAATTTTGGAACCCAAATTTTTTTTTGTTAGGAAGTTATAAGGGTTAAAAATTGGCCAGCGATTTCTCATTTTTGCAACACCATTTTATTTTTATGGACCACATCACATTTGAAGCCACTTTCAGGGGTCTATATGATAGAAAATACCCAAAAGTGACACCATTCTAAAAACTGCACCCCTTAAGGTGCTCAAAACCACATTCAAAAAGTTTATTAACCCTTTAGGTGCATCACAGGAATTTTTTGAATATTTAAAAAAAGAACATTTAACTTTTTTTCACAAAAAAAATACTTCAGGTTCAATTTTTTTTATTTTACCAAGGGTAACAAAAGAAATTGGACTGCAAAATTTATTGTGCAATTTGTCCTGAGTACCTGATATGTGGGGGGGGGGAGAACTACTGTTTCGGCGCATGGCTGAGCTCAGAAGGGAAGGAGCGCCGTTTGACTTTTTCAATGCAAAATTGGCTGGGATTCTGATCGGGCGCCATGTCACGTTTGGAGAGCCCCTGATGTACCTAAACAGTGGAAACCCCCCACAAGTGACCCCATTTTGGAAACTAGACCCCCCAAGGAACTTATCTAGATATGTGGTGAGAACTTTGAATCCACAAGGGCTTCACAGAAGTTTATAACGTACAGCGGTACAATTAAAAAATCATATTTTTTCCACAAAAATGATCTTTTCACCCCCAATTTTTATTTTCACAAGGGTAACAGGACCCTAAAAGTTATTGTGCAATTTGTCCTGAGTACGCTGATACCCCACATGTGGGGGTAAACCACTATTTGGGCGCATGGCAGAGCTCGGAAGGGAAGCAGCGCCATTTGACGTTTTTGGCTGGAATTGAGATCGGACACCATGTCGCGTTTGGAGAACCCCTGATGTGCCAAAACAGTGGAAACCCCCCACAAATGACACCATTTTGGAAACTAGACCCCCCCCAAGGAACTTATCTAGATGTGTGGTGAGCACTTTGACCCCTCCAGTGCTTCACAGAAGTTTATAATCGTATTTTCTCGTTCGCCTTATTGGGGGACACAGAAACCATGTATGTATGCTGCTGCCACTAGGAGGCTGACACTATGCACAAAAAAATTTAGCTCCTCCTCCGCAGTGTACACCCCACCGACCGGCAGGGAATTCCTCAGTTTAGCTTAGTGTCAGTAGGAGGTGGACACGGGTCTTTCATTAGACCCTTATCTACCTCAATGTGCGTCGTTCCTTTTCAGGTTCCAGAGGGATACAGTGTGAAGAGTCACAACTGTACTCCCAGTACGGCGTGTACTGCTACCCCGTATCCTCATAGCTCTCCACAGCAGGACCAAGAGCTCAGCACGGATGCGTGCCAGCGATCCAGATGGTCCTCGCTCCCCGTCTCCCACCCACTCGCCCATCAGAGCCCGTCGGTTTGGATGAGACGCGGACACTACAAAAGACAGACAGCGTGGGATAATGAGGTACCTTTATTGAATGCCAGACGGAGGTAAGTATGGGGGCCGAGTCGCGTCCTCCTCATCCCTAGATGCGCATCTCGGCGGCTCCAATATTATTCAAAGCGGCCACTGCGGCCGCCGCAATTACTCCTGGCCCTGGCGTCAGTAGGGGACTTGCCCGGCGTTTTCCCCCCCGCCTTCAGTCCTTGGCGCAGCAGATAGCAGCGGCGTTCTGCAGAACGGTTGCCGCGGCAGCGCTGCGGGACCTCCGCGCCGCCCCGCACTGACATGCGGCAGCCGCTATTAATTTAGGCCCCGGCTTCATTTCGGGCCTTCTTCTGCTTCGCGGCCACGCCCCCCGCCCCTTTCTTCTAAGCGGGCTTCTCTCCCGCCCGTTCCAGGTCCTCCCACCACCTCCTTCTTGCACCCCAGCCTATTCTTGGCCAGCGGGCGGTGCCTCCTTCAGCCTGGCAGTTAGCGCCGCCCTCCTTCTTCCCCTGGGAGCGCGCGTTTTTCCCATTCTTCTCAGGCGGTCGCCATCTTCCCAGCCTGTCAGCCGGATATCGCTCTCTGGGCCTGTCAGCCAGATTTCGCTCTGACCTGCAGCTGCAGACAAGCCGGATAGCATTGTCTTTGGGGATACCGGACCGTGAGTAGCTCTGCATCTGCAGACTGACACCCTCCTCTGCCTTCTGTCCCCCAACCTTCCGGCACTACCTCAGTTATCACTATGTCTAACTCTAAATCTGATCGTACCCGCTCTACGGCTCCCCCTGCACTCTAGTCAAGTACTTTGCGTGCTCTTCTTGCAATCGCAAACTTACCTCAGGTCAGTCCACTCCCCTCTGCCTGGACTGTAGCAATCCAATTCAGCCTGACGCCGCCCAGGAGCCTTCTATGGCCCCAGGTGAGAGTGAACCCCCCATGCCTGGCTGGGCTTCATCTCTTTCTCAATCAGTGGCAGACCTCACCAGGGTGTCTCAGTCCCTAGTAGCCACTCTGGATAAGTTGCCCCTGGACACTTCTGCAGGGTCCAGCAGGTCTCGAGATTCCTTCTGAGTCAGCCAGCGTTAGTCACAAAAGACCCAGGCAGGATCTCCAGCTGGAAGCCTCTCCTCGTCCCATCTCACCGCATAGTCCTTCTCAGCAGCCTCCTTCCCGGGCCTCCTCTCCCGAGTCAGGTGAAGCGTTCTCGGACAGGTCTTCTGAGGGGATTTTAGAGCTGGATTCGGACCAGGATTCGAACATGAAGGTTACGGTGCAGAACCTCATTGCAGCGATTCACCAGACCTTCGAGATTGCTGACCCCCCTGCGAAATCCTCAGATCAGGAGGTTTTGTTCAGACGAGAGGAAACACCCTCCAGGGTATTTCCTTTCCATTCAGAGTTTGGAAAGATTTTTACCAGGGAAAGAGAAGATCCGAGCAGACGCTTTCAAAGAGGAAAGCGTCTCGGCGTACTGTACCCGTTTGCTAAAGAGCTCACGGACAACTGGTCTGCTTCTCCCTCGTTGGACCCGCCCGTGTCCAGACTTTCTAATAACACGGTTCTCCCGCTTTCAGGCGTGGCGGCTCTAAAGGATTCTAATGATAGGATTATAGAATCCCTAGCTAAGTCCGCCTTCGAAGCGGCTTCAGCGGCAGTATGTCCAAGCTTTGCTTCATCTTGGGCAGCAAAAGCCATAGCTACTCGGGCAGAGGATCTTCGTCAGGGCATCCTAGATAAAGCACGTCCAGAGCGATTGGCCGATCTCGCCAATCAGATTTCCCATGCGGGGGATTATCTGCTTTTTGCTTCTTTGGATACCGCATCCTGCGCAGTTCAGGCGTCAAGCAACGTTGTGGCAATCCGACGTACAATTTGGCTCAAGGACTGGCAGGCGGACTTGTCTTCTAAGAAGTCTCTTACTAATCTGCCTTTTCAGGGAGTACGCCTCTTTGGATCCCCATTGGACTAGATTTTTAAGGACGCCACCGGAGGCACGAGTTCCCTCCTCCCTCAGTCCAAGCCTCGCAGACCTCCACTAAGGCGTCAGTTTCGACCCTTTTGGGCTTTCCGCTGTTTCAATACGGCGGAGACCCCATCCAACCAACAAAGACCGCAGGTGCGCCAAGATAGAAAGTTTGCTTCAGACCCACTTCTTCCTGGCCATCCCACTCTTCCCAGGGCAGACCATCCAGATCCAGGTCTGGACGGTCTACATCTGCATGACTGTCGTCGGACTCTCGAGGGTCCCTTCCGATTGGGAGGTCGACTTCTCCTCTTCAGGGACGTTTGGCTGGCCTCAGTAGAGAACGCTTGGGTCAGGGAGGTTGTATCGTCAGGATACAAGATAAGAGTTCGTTTCTCTTCCACGGGATCGTTTCTTCGAATCCCGTCCTCCAAAAGATCCAGCCTTGATCCCGGGGTTCTTTACGGCCATCACCTCTCTCCTCAGTTCCGGGGTGATTGTGCCCGTTCCCGACTCGGAGCGGTTCACAGGATTTTATTCGAACCTTTTTGTGGTGCCGAGAAAAGGCGGGGCGGTCGACCCTTCTTGGATCTCAAGCTTCTCAACAAGAGAGTATGCCTTCGCCACTTCTGGATGGAGTCGGTTCGTTCGGTAATCGCTTCCATGGAGGAGCAGGAGTTCATGTGTTCAATAGACATCCAAGATGCCTATCTACACGTGCCCATATTCTCCGGACATCAGAAGTTCCTGCGTTTTGCGATTCGCCAGGAACATTACCAGTTCGTCGCGCTCCCCTTCGGTCTTGCCACCGCTCCCAGAGTCTTCACGAAGATCATGGCTGCGCTGATGGCCTTGTTGAGGATCAGAGGTCTTGTTCTTTTTCCGTACCTCGACGATATTCTGATCAAAGCTTCCTCCTTTCAACAGGCTCGCCTAAGTTTGACGATCGTCCTAGACACCCTTTCCAATTTCGGGTGGATCGTCAACAGGAAAAAGTCCTGTCTGATTCCTTCTCAACGTCTTGTGTTTCTGGGTATACTGTTCGACGCTCGTCGGTCAAGGGTCTTTCTCCCACGAGAGAAGATTCTTTCCCTGCAGCAGGATGTACGATCGCTGCAGACCACACTATTTCCGTCCCTCCGATCAGCTATGAGGGTCCTGGGAAAGATGGTGGCGGCGATAGAGGCAGTTCCCTTTGCCCAATTTCACGCCAGACCTCTCCAGCACGCCATTCTGTCGAGGTGGAACAGGTCGGCTCTGTCCCTGGATCGCCCTGTACGTCTGTCATGCCGGGTCAAGCGGTCACTCAACTGGTGGTTGACGTCACCTCTTATCCACTTGGGTCGGTCATTTCTTCCCATTCACTGGCAGATTGTAACAACTGACTCGGCTCTGCCGATCAACGTCCTAGAGATACGAGCGATCTATCTGGCTCTCGTCCACTGGGAGAGGCTGCTCAGAGGCTTGCCTGTCAGGATTCAGACAGACAATGCCACAGCGGTGGCATATGTCAACCACCAAGGAGAGACATGGAGTGTCTCAGCTCTGGCAGAGGTGTCCAAGATTCTTCATTGGGCAGAGATTTCTGTCCCGACAATTTCCGCGGTACACATTCCCGGTGTAGACAACTGGGCCGCCGATTCTCTCAGCCGCGAGGGTCTCGCGGCGGGAGAGTGGTCCCTACATCCGGAGGTGTTTCATCTGCTCTGCCGTCGATGGGGAACCCCGGATGTCGACCTGATGGCGTCTCGCCTCAACAGGAAATTCCCACAATTTGTTTCCAGGTCTCGAGACCCTCTGGCAGTGGGCACAGACGCTCTGGCCGTTCCTTGGTCGCAGTTCGAACTCCCCTACCTGTTCCCTCCTCTGCCGCTTCTTCCCAAGCTTTTGAAGAAGATCAAAGCAGAAGGAATTCCTGTCATTCTCATCGCCCCGAATTGGCCCAGGTGGTCTTGGTTCGCGGACATTGTCAACCTTCTCGCGGACGCCCCCTGGAAGCTTCCAGACAGGGCATATCTACTGTCTCAAGGCCCGATTTGCTACCCCATTTCTCTGCCGCTCAATTTAACGGCGTGGCTGTTGAGACCGAGGTTTTGAAACGGGCAGGATTCTCCGATCGAGTAATTCATACCATGATCCGAGCAAGAAAGCCATCAACTTCCAAAATTTATTATCGTACTTGGAAGGCCTATTTCACCTGGTGTGAGGCCAATGACATCGCACCCATGTGCTTTTCGCTCCCTTCTGTTCTGGCGTTTCTTCAGGCAGGGCTGGATGCGGGACTTGCCCTCAGTTCTTTGAAGGGTCAGGTTTCGGCGCTATTTTATTTCAGAAGACGTTGGCCTCCCGCCCTCAGGTCAAAACCTTTCTTCAGGGCGTGGCTCACACGGCTCCTCCGTACCGAGCGCCCGTGGTTCCATGGGATCTTAATCTGGTTCTTGAGGTTATGCAAGGTCCTCCTTTTGAACCTCTCAGGGATATTTCTCTTTCTCTCCTTTCTTGGAAGGTAGCTTTTCTGGTGGCCATCACTTCCATCCGGTGCGTGTCGGAATTGGCGGCTCTTTCTTGCCGCTCGCCTTTTTTGGTACTTCACCAGGATAAGGTAGTTCTGCGGCCTCCGCCCTCGTTTCTTCCGAAGGTGGTGTCCTCCTTTCACCTCAATGAGGATATTGTTCTGCCTTCCTTCTGTCCGAGTCCGTCTCATCCTCGGGAGCGGTCCTTGAACAAGCTGGACCTGGTCAGGGCGCTCAGAGTCTATCTGTGTAGGACGGCTTCCCTGCGAAAGACACTTTTCGTCATTCCAGATGGGGCGCGGAAAGGTCACCCGGCCTCCAAGGCTACTATTGCTCGCTGGATCAGATCGGCAATTTTGGAGGCATACCGGGTTAAGCATCGAGTGGCTCCTCCGGGGATCAGAGCGCACTCTACCCGGGCAGTGGGTGCTTCCTGGGCGGTACGCCACAGTACTTCCGCTCTGCAGCTTTGCAAAGCTGCAACCTGGTCATCGGTTCACACGTTTGTGAAATTCTACGAAGTCCACACCTATGCTTCGGCGGACGCCAGCCTAGGTAGAAGGATTTAGCGGGCTGCGGTGGTGAGTCCGCTGGCCTGATGGAAGTTTGTTTCCCACTCCAGGAACTGCTTTGGGACGTCCCATGGTCTCTGTGTCCCCCAATAAGGCGAACGAGAAAACAGGATTTTTGGGTTGCTTACCGTAAAATCTGTTTCTCGGAGCCTTCATTGGGGGACACAGCACCCTCCCATGTTCTTCAGCTCCTGTTCTTTCTTTGGTTGATTGGTTACAGTTGAGTTGTTTGTTCTGTTTTCAATCCATTCTGTTGCTTCTCCTACTGCTTTCTCACTAACTTAGGAATTCCCTGCCGGTCGGTGGGGAGTACACTGCGGAGGAGGAGCTAACCTTTTTTGTGCATAGTGTCAGCCTCCTAGTGGCGGCAGCATACACCCATGGTCTCTGTGTCCCCCAATGAAGGCTCCGAGAAACAGATTTTATGGTAAGCAACCCAAAAATCCTGTTTTTTCCACAAGCATGATCTTTTAGTCACCAATTTTTTTATTTTCCCAAGGGTACCAGGAGAAATTGGACCCCAAAAGTTGTTGGCCAATTTGTCCTGAGTACGCTGACACCCCATATGTGGGAGAAAACTACTGTATGGGCACACGTCGGGGCTCGAAAGGGAAGTAGTGACTTCTTGGAATGCAGACTTTGATGGAATGGTCTGCGGGTGTCATGTTGCTTTTGGAGAGCCCCTGATGTACCGAAACTATTGAAACTCCCCTCAAGTGACCCCATTTTGGAAACTAGACCCCCCACGAAACTTATCTAGATGTGTGGTGAGCACTTTGAACCCCCAAGTGCTTCACAGAAGTTTATAACGCCACAAAAATGATATTTTTGCCCCCAATTTTTTATTTTCCTAACGGTAACAGGAGAAATTGGACCCCAAAAGTTGATTTGCAATTTGTCCTGAGTAGGCTGATACCCCATATATGGGGGTAAAACACTGTTTGGGCGCATGGCAGAGCTTGGAAGGGAAGGAGCACCATTTGACTTTTTCAACTCAGAATTGGCTGGAATTGAGATCAGACGCCATGTTGCATTTGGAGAGCACCTGATGTGCCCAAACAGTGGAAACCCCCAATTCTAACCCTAGCCCTAGCCCTAACCCTAACCCTAGCCCTAGCCCTAACCCTAGCCCTAACCCTAGCCCTAACCCTAGCCCTAACCCTAGCCCTAACCCTAGCCCTAACCCTAGCCCTAACCCTAGCCCTAACCCTAGCCCTAACCCTAGCCCTAGCCCTAGCCCTAACCCTAGCCCTAGCCCTAGCCCTAACCCTAGCCCTAGCCCTAGCCCTAACCCTAGCCCTAGCCCTAGCCCTGAAATGGAAATAAATACATTTTCTTTTCATTTTATTATTTTTCCCTAACTAAGAGGGTGATAACGGGGGGTTTGATTTACTATTTATGGCGGTTTTTATGTTTGGCAGCTGTCGCACGCTAAAAGACGCTTTTTATTGTAAAAATAGTTTTTGCATCACCACATATTGAGAGCTATAATTTTTCCGTATTTTGACCCACTGAGTCATGTGAGGTCTTATTTTTTGCGGGACGAGTTGACGTATTTATTGGTATCATTTTCGGGCACGTGACATTTTTTTGAGCGCTTTTTATTCCGATTTTTGGGATGCAGAATGAACAAAAACCAGCGTTTCATGAATTTCTTTTGGGGGGGTGCGTTTACACCGTTCCGAGTGCGATAAAATTGATAAAGCGGCTTTATTCTTCGGGTCAGTACGGTTACAGCGATACCTCATTTATGTCTTTTTTTATGTTTTGTCGGTTTTATGCAATGAAAACTATTTTATATAAAAAATAATAATTTTTGCATCGCTTTATTCTGCGAGCTATAACTTTTTTTATTTTTTTGCTGATGATGCTGTATGGTGGCTCGTTTTTTTGCGGGACAAGATGACGTTTTCAGCGGTACCATGGATATTTATATGCGTCTTTTTGATCGCGCGTTATTGCACTTTTTGTTTGTCGGTATGATAATAAATCATTATTTTTTGCTTCTTTTTTTATTTTTATTTTTTAAGGGGTTCGCTAAAGGGGTTAACTAATTATTTTAACACTTTTTTTTTTAACTGTATTACATTGTCCCAGGTGGGACATCTCTGTCACAGGCACTGCTGCAGACTTCCTCATGCCTGCGCTTTGCAGGCACTGAGGAAGCCGGCTCCCTGCAGGCACCCGTCGCCATCTTGGATTCGAAGTCAAATGGCGCTCCTTCCCTTCTGAGCCCTGCCGTGCGCCCAAACAGTGGTTCCCCCCACATATGGGGTACCAACGTACTCAGGACAAACTGGACAACAACTTTTGTGGTCCAATTTCTCCTGTTACCCTTGTGAAAATAAAAAATAGCAGGCTAAAAAATCATTTTTGAGGAAAAAAATAGATTTTTTATTTTCACTGCCCTACGTTATCTTTTGTGAAGCACTTGGGGGTTCAAAGTGCTCACTACACATCTAGATAAGTTCCTTAAGGGGTCTAGTTTCCAAAAAGTCAAATTGTGCTCCTTCCCTTCCGGACCCTGCCGTGCGCCCAAACAGTGGTTTATGACCACATATGAGGTATTGGTGTGCTCAGGAGAAATTGCCCAACAAATTTTAGGATCCATTTTTCCTGTTGCCCATGTGAAAATGAAAAAACTGAGGCTAAAAGATAGTTTTTGTGAAAAAAAAAAAAGTACTTTTTTTTTTTTTCCGATCAATTTGTGAAGCACCTTGGGGGTGTGCATCTAGATAAGTTCCTTGGGGAGTCTAGTTTCCAAAATGGGGTCACTTGTGGGGAAGCTCTAGTGTTTAGGCACACAGCGACTCTCCAAACGCGACATGGCAAGCGCTAAATATTCCAGCATATTTTCCATTCAAAAAGTCTAATGTGCTCCTTCCCTTCTGAGCCCTGCCGTGCGCCCAAACAGTGGTTTATGACCACATGTGAGGTATCGGTGTACTCAGGAGAAATTGCCCAACAAATTTTAGGATCCATTTTATCCTGTTGCCCACGTGAAAATGAAAAAATTGATGCTAAAAGAAAATTTGTGTTGGAAAAATTAAAATGTCCATTTTTTTCCTTCCATGTTGCTTTAGTTCCTGTGAAGTACCTGAAGGGTTAATAATCTTCTAGAATGTAGTTTTGAGTAGCTTGAGGGGTGCAGTTTTTAGAATGGTGTCACTTTTGGGTATTTTCTGCCATATAGACCCCTCAAAGTGACTTCAAATGTGAGGTGATCCCTAAAAAAATGGTTTTGGAAATTTTGTTGTAAAAATGAGATCACTGGTCAACTTTTAACCCTTAACTTCCTAACAAAAAAAAAATTTGTTTCCAAAATTCTGCTGCTGTTAATGTAGATGTGTGGGAAATGTTATTTAGTAACTATTTTGTGTCACATAACTCTCTAGTTTAACAGAATAAAAATTCAAAATTTAAAAATTGCGACATTTTCGCCAAATTTCAGATTTTTTTCACAAATAAATGTAAAAATTATTGACCTAAATTTACCACTAACATGAAGCCCAATATGTCACGAAAAAACAATCTCAGAATCGCTAGGATGCGTTAAAGCGTTCCAGAGTTATTACCTCATAAAGGGACAGTGGTCAGAATTGCAAAAAATGGCCAGGTCATTAAGGTCAAAATAGGCTGGGTCATGAAGAGGTTAAAGCAGCTTCACCATAATAAAAGGAGCTGGGAGGAGACTGGACGGGCATCCACTACTCCTGTCAAATTCATATGGTTGCCTATTCTCATCTGCTACTTTTAAAGGGGTCTTGTATCACAGTGCAGCTCAGGGATCGATAATCCAGTCTATAACCCTGGACCGGAGATATGTTTCTATATACAAGCTGTAAAATGGTTTTCATTTTTTTTGCCGGCATCACATTTTTTAATAACTTTATAGATTATGTGGTTAACTTTTTATATTTGAAGAGTATTTCCATTTGAAGTGATGACTTATTGTTATTAGTCATGGCCGAAAGTGTTGGCAACCCTTGAAATTGTTAGAGCAATTACACATGTTTTGTTATATACATGTTTATTTCCTTTGTGTATTGGAATAACGGAAAAAAGGCAAATTGGACATAATTTCACAAACATCTCCAACAATGCTTCCTATAACCATTAGCAAGCTTCTTACACCTCTCATCTGGACTTTTGGACCGCTCTTTTGCAAACTGCTTCAGATCACATATGTGAAGGCGCTTTCTCCCAACAGCAATTTTAAGATCTCTCCACAGGTATTCAATGAGATTTATATCAGGGCTCATTGCTGGCCACTTCAGAACTCTCCAGATCTTTTTCCATCTGTTTCTGTGGGCTTCTTGAAGTATGTTTGGGGTCATTAATCTACTGATAGACACTTGACACAAACCCAGCTTTCTGACACTGGGCACTGCATTGTGACCCAAAATCCATTGGTAATCTTCAGATTTCATGATGTCTTGCAAACAGTCAAGGAGCCCAGTGCCAGAGGCAGTAAAGCAACCCCAAAACATATTTGAAACTCCTCCATATTTGACAGTAGGTACTGTGTTCTTTTCTTTTGTAGGTCTCATTCCATTTTCAGTAAGCAGAATGATGTGCTTTACCAAAAAGATCTGTCTTGGGCTCATCTGTCCTCAAAACGCTTTCCCAGAAGGATTTTGGCTTCCTCACTTTTTGGCAAATTTCAGTCTAACTTTTTATATCTGTGTCAGCAGTGGAATCCTCCTGGGTGTCCTGCATTTCATTTAATTCAAATGTCAACAGATAGTTTGCGCTGACACTGATGCACCTTGAGCCTGCAAGACAGCTTGAATTTCTTTGGAACTAAAATTGCAGCTGCTTATCCACCATTCGGACTATCCTGTGTTGCAACCTTTCATCAGTTTTTCTCTGCCATCCTCATTTAGGAGTTTAGCTACAGTGCCATGGATTGTAAACTTCTTGATTATGTTGCGCACCGTGGACAAAGGAGCATCAAGATCTCTGGAGATGGACTTGTAACCACCTTGAGAGTGTTGATATTTTTCAACAGCTTTGGTTCTCAAGTCCTCATATGGTTCTCTTGTTTTCTTTCTGTTCTCCACGCTTAGAGGGGCAAACACAGACACACAAAGCAAAGACTGAGTCAATTTCTCCCCCTTTTATTTGGTTTCATATGTGCTTTTCATATTGCCCATACCTGTTACTTGCCAGAGGTGAGGTTGAACGAGCATCATGTTTGAAATAAAGTTGTTCACCCACAATGTTGGAGAGGTGCAAACAATTTTGTCTTGCCCTTTTTTTTTTTTTTTTGTGAAATGATGTCCAATTGGCCTTTTTTTTAACCTCTGTTTTTTTTCGTGTTCCAATACACAAAGTATGTAAACGTAAATGACAACCTGTGTAATTGCAATGATTTTCTGGGAGAAATACTTCATTTCTGGAACAATTTCAAGGGTGTCAACACTTTTGGCCATGACTGTTTATTCCACCACTTCTGATTATTGGGGGTCTGACCTCTGCCAATCCTGAAGTTAGTCTGTTCAGCTGAATGACACCCGATCACCCAAACTATATGAAAGTCACATCAGACTCCAGAGGCCGGAACTCGGGGAGAAGCACAGGTAACATAACGCCTGTCAGAACATTCTCAGCTAGACGACATGTCACCAGGGAAGCTGCTCAGGTTACACAAAGATTTGGGAAAGCAATGTATTTGGAAATACTTTTAGAAAAGATTCCATCTGTTGCAGTAACTTCACAGTAGTGGCCAACCCCTTCCACTAAGATTCACAATGTGTTTGCTCAAATAGCTGCATGCATCATTCCAGCCCTAGGCTAAGGCTACGTGGTGGCTTTGGCTAACCAAAGTTCGCTAGATGTTTCTGCTACATCACAGCTCATTAGCTGTGTATGGTCGCTAGGTGTCGCTGCCACATCACAGGTCAATACGTGTGAATGGTCGCTAGATATCGCTGCTACACGTAAATGGGGTTGTTTTGCAACTGCATGGGTATGGCGACCACGACAAGCAACTTATTTTTTTTTTTATGACTTGCTTGTCGCAGTACCCTGGGAGTGACAATGCGACTCCATTTCCTTTTATTGTGCTGCGTGGTAGCAACAACTCCTAGAGAACTTTGGCCTTGAATCCTGTCCTGCATCTTAAGTCACCGTGTAGTTTTAGTCTTAAAAGTGGTTCTCAAGGATTTAGCAGAGATGAGGCTCTGCTTTATGTGCTTGTACAAGACATTGCCGACCAAGAGATTTGTAATGTTATCCTTCAGCTAGACACACATCACATCCTGTATGGTGATATGCAATTAACCTCAACCTTGACTTCCCATTCTCCAGTAGATGTTCATTTGATAAGTAGCACATTTTGCTGTTTTGAGCCTTCAATATTGGAGAACATCATACATATTTAGAGGGTTGTTCTCAGCATTGAAAGGTATCAATTATGCATGGGATAGATGGGAACGTCCTGATTGGTGGGAGTCTTGATAACTGGCACCCTGAAGGATCCCAAGAACTTGGCTCTAATATGCTTCTTTGGAATGGGCTGGGGCATAAATATCCGAGAATTTTAAGCATTTTTTATGGTAACGAGAATGTTTCACAGCAGAAAATCTTTAATAGTTCTTATATCTTCTTTGGTTTTAACACAGTTGGAGGAAAAGGCACGACATGAAGCTGAAGTCCGAGAACTGGAAGTCTGTCGTCTCATAGAAGAGCAGCAGCAACGAGAGGTCGAAGAAAGGTTGAAACAGGAACTTCATCGGCACCAGGAGTGTCATGCGCTCAAGAAAAAGAAAAAGGATCGCTCGACTAAGGACTGTCACAAGTCTGATCGACACACACACCACTCTCTCCCCAGTAAAGAAACCTCCACAGAGGTTCTTCCCAATGGGACCCTAGAGCAGGAATCCATATCCGTTCCTTTACACAAAAGGCAGTGTCACAAAACCGAGCCAAATCCATTATTAGAGGCCATGAATGAGCTCTCCAATCACACGCACGGCAGAGACTTAAAATCTTACACCTCAAAAGAAGTGAAGGCAAAACAGCAAGAGCAGCTCTCCCTCCTCCTAGACTTAGTCCAACAAAAAGAAAACCACGTTAAGCAGAAGTCAAAAGTGGCAAAGCTCAGCCTGGAGCAAATCAAAAAGTCTGAGGTCCCCAAAATGTCCGAACTCCAACCAAAACCGAAGAACCAATGCGAAGCCAAAGTCCGAGCCGTGGAAATCGCACCTTTGGTTGAGCAGAAGAAGGAAGAGAAAAAGTCCGCCAACGGTAACACCAAGAAACAGCTAAACTTTATAAAGGAAGACAAACCCCCAGCACCTTGTGAAGCCACCATCATTGGGGAGCAGCAGAACAACAAGCAGCTGATCACTGCTGATTCTCCGCAGCCCAAGGGGAAAAGCAAGAGGAACAAGAAGAAGAAAGGAGAAAAAGTGAATAATTCAATTGGTAAGTTTCCAATCCACATTGGTGTTGGTTTATAAAGGGAAACCAGGGAAGGGGCTAATGCTGGCCAGGGAAATAACCTTGGGAGGCAGGAGCTCGTTAAGTGCTTTTGTCAACACTGAGCACTTAAGGCCCTTTTACATTTAGCGATGCACCAGCGATCCGACCAGCGATCCGACCCGGTCAGGATCGCTGGTGCATCGCTAAATGATCGCTAGTGAGCTTTCATACAGAAAGATCTCACAGCGATGCAGCAGCGACGCAGCGCACGATACTTACCATTCACACACAGCGATCCAGACGTCCTCCCGCCCGCCTCCACGCGTCGCTCGTCGTCACAGCAGGAAGTCTCAGCAGGAAGCGCCCGACGAGAAATGGAGCCGGACATTCTCGCGCGATCAGCGATGGACAGCGGGGGAGCCGGTCGCTGGTAAGTATCACACATAGCGATATCGCTAGCAATATCGCTATAACGTCACAAAACCAGTGACGTTTTAGCGATATTGCTAGCGATATCGCTTAGTGTAAAACCCCCTTTCTCGTTCGCCTTATTGGGGGACACAGAGACCATGGTGTATGCTGCTGCCACTAGGAGGCTGACACTATGCACAAAAAAAGGTTAGCCCCTCCTCCGCCGTATACACCCCACCGACCGGCAGGAAGTTCCTCAGTTTAGCTTAGTGTCAGTAGGAGGTGGACACGGGTCTTTGATTAGACCCATATCTACCTCGATGTGCGTCGTTTCTTTTCAGGTTTTTCCGGAGGGATACAGTGTGAATAGTCACATCTGTAGTCCCACAAAGAGACTGAGTACGGCGTGTACTGCCACCCCGTATCCTCATAAGTCTACAGCAGGACCAAGACCCCTAACATGGATGTGGCGTTCCAGATGGTCCTCGCTCCCCGTCTCCCACCCACTCGCCTACCAGAGCCGGTCGGTCGGTTGAGGCGCAGGATACTCTCCTTGAAACAGTACGCTGGATGAAACGGATCAGGAGGGTAAGTATGAGACCTGAGTCCCATTCTCCCCTGCGGATTCCACGCCAGGCCATTCCATGGATTTTTCGGCAGCGGTCGCTGTGGCAGTGCTGCGACGCCTCCGCGTCGTCTCCAGGCGGCCGCTGCAGCTATTTGGGCCCTGGCTGGTTATCGGACAGCTCTTTCCCCCCCCCCTCTGCCGGGCCCTAGCTGTCCTCAGTAGCGGCCACCGCGGCGGTTCTGCGACGCCTCCGCGCCGCCCTGTGCTGACAGGCGGCCGCCTCTTCTAATCCAGGCCCCGGCTTCATCTGGGGCCTTGTCCGGCGTCGCGGCCACGCCCCCCGCCTCCATCCTCGGGCGGGCTTCCCTCCCGCCCGCTCTAAGCCCGCCCACGACCTTCTCCCCTCAGGTTGAGCGTCCCGGAGGCGGCACCGTCCCTCCCACCTACCATCTTAGCGGGCGGCACCATTTTTTATCATCGGCGCCTAGCCCCGCCTACCTCCCTCCTCTGCATCTGCAGGAAAGCGCGCGCTTCCTGCTCGGCTCCTCTCTGGCTGCCGCCATTTTCACAGCCTGTCAGCCGGACGCTGTTCCCTCAGCCGTGCCCCTGCAAGCCGGACGAACCGTGCATCTCCATTTATTGGAAGCTGCGATAGGACACCGGACCGTGAGTAGCTCTGCATACTGCAGACTGACACCCTCCTCTGCCTCCTGTCCCCCAACCTTCCGGCAAGGCTTCAGTGACTGTCCGTCAGTATGTCTAATTCTAAGTCTGACCGCGCTCGTCCCCCTGCCTCCTCTGGCACCTTAGTCAAGTACTTTGCGTGCTCTTCTTGCAATCGCAAACTTCCCTCAGGTCAGTCCACTCCCCTCTGCCTGGACTGTAGCAATCCAATCCAGCCCGACGCCGCTCAGGAGCCATCCATAGCCCCAGTGGTGAGTGAGCCCCCCATGCCGGGTTGGGCCTCCTCTCTATCACAGTCAGTGGCAGACCTCACCAAGGTGTCTCAGTCCCTAGTAGCCGTTCTGGACAAGTTGCCCTTGGGAGCTTCGGCGGGGCCCAGCACGTCTCAGGACGTCCCATCTGAGCCAGCCAGCGGCAGTCGCAAGAGGCCCAGGCAGGACCTCCAGGCGGAGTCCTCCCCTCGTCCTACCTCACCCCATAGTCCCCAGCAGTCTCCCTCTCGGGCCTCCTCTCCCGAGTCAGGCGAAGCGCTTTCGGAATCGGAAGGGGTCTTAGAGCTGGATTCGGACCAGGATGCGAACATGAAGGTTACGGTGCAAAACCTCATTGCTGCGATTCACCATACCTTTGACATCGCTGACGCCCCTGCGAAATCCTCAGATCAGGAGGTTTCGTTCAGACGGGCGGAAACACCATCCAGGGTGTTTCCCTTCCATTCTGAGTTTGGAAAGATTTTTACAAGGGAGAGAGTAGATCCGACCAGACGCTTTCAAAGAGGAAAGCGTCTCGGCGTACTGTACCCGTTTGCTAAAGAGCTCACGGACAACTGGGCCGCTTCTCCCTCGGTGGACCCTCCCGTGTCCAGACTTTCTAATAATACGGTCCTTCCGCTGTCAGGTGTGGCGTCTCTATAAGATTCTAATGATAGGATCATAGAATCTCTAGCAAAATCTGCCTTCGAAGCGGCATCGTCAGCGGTATGTCCAGTCTTTGCTTCTTCTTGGGCAGCAAAGGCCATATCCACTTGGGCAGACGACCTTCGGCAGGGCATTCTGGATAAGGCACGACCAGAGCATTTGGCCGATCTCGCCAATCAGATTTCCCATGCGGGGGATTATCTGCTTTCTGCCTCCCTGGATGCCGCAGCTTGCGCAGTTCAGGCGTCAAGTAACATCGTGGCAATCCGACGTACAATTTGGCTCAAGGCCTGGCAGGCGGACTTGTCCTCTAAAAAGTCTCTGACCAATCTACCTTTTCAGGGAGTGCGTCTCTTCGGATCACAATTGGATCAGATTATTAAGGACGCTACCGGAGGTACGAGTTCTCTTCTCCCCTCCAAGCCTCGCAGACCTCCTCCAAGGCGTCAGTTTCGTTCCTTTCGGACTTTCCGCCGTTTCAATACGGTGGAAAACCCTTCCAACCAGCAAAGGCCACAGGCACGTCAGGAAAGAAAGAAGGTTTCCTTCAGGCCCACTCCGTCCTGGCGGTCCCACTCTTCCCAGGGAAGACCGTCCAGATCTAGATCTGGACGGTCTACATCCACATGACTACCATCGGTCTCCCGGGGGTCCCTTCCAATTGGGAGGTCGACTTCTTTTCTTCAGCGACGTCTGGCTCGCCTCAGTAGAGGACGCTTGGGTCAGAGAGGTTGTATCAACAGGATACAAAATAGAGTTCATTTCTCTTCCACGGGATCGCTTCTTCCAATCCCGTCCGCCGAGGGATCCGGCCTTGGTCCCGGGGTTCTGTTCGGCCATCGCCTCTCTTCTCCGTTCCGGGGTGATTGTGCCCGTTCCCGAATCGGAACGCTTCACAGGGTTTTATTCAAACCTGTTTGTGGTGCCGAAAAAGGACGGGGCAGTTCGGCCCATTTTGGATCTCAAGTTACTCAACAAGAGAGTTCGCCTTCGCCACTTCCGGATGGAGTCTGTACGCTCGGTAATTGCTTCCATGGAGGAGCAGGAATTCATGGGTTCCATAGACATCCAAGATGCCTATCTGCATGTGCCCATATTTCCCGGACATCAGAAGTTCCTGCGGTTTGCGATTCACCACGAACATTACCAGTTCGTCGCGCTTCCTTTCGGGCTCGCCACCGCTCCCAGAGTCTTCACGAAGATTATGGCGGCGTTGATGGCCTTGTTGAGGATCAGAGGTCTCGTTCTTTTTCCGTACCTCGACGATATCCTGATCAAGGCTCCCTCCTTTCAACAGGCCCGCCTAAGTGTGGCGATCGTTCTAGACACCCTGTCCAGTTTTGGGTGGATCGTCAACCGGAAAAAGTCCTGTCTGGTCCCTACTCAACGCCTTGTGTTTCTGGGCCTTCTGTTCGACACTCGTCGGTCAAGGGTATTTCTCCCACAAGACAAGATCCTTTCCCTGCAGCAGGGCGTGCGATCATTACAGATCACACGATTTCCATCCCTCAGGACAGCCATGAGGGTCCTGGGGAAGATGGTGGCGGCGATAGAGGCAGTTCCCTTTGCCCAATTTCACGCCAGGCCACTCCAGCAGGCCATTTTGTCCAGGTGGAACAGGTCGGCTCTATCTCTGGATCGTCCGGTTCGTCTTTCATGCCGGATCAAGCGGTCTCTCAACTGGTGGTTGACGTCTCCCCTCATTCTCTTGGGGCGGTCTTTTCTTCCCGTTCACTGGCAGATTGTCACTACGGACGCCAGCCTCATCGGCTGGGGTGCAGTGTTCCGCAATCACACTGTTCAGGGTCGATGGTCGACTCAGGAATCAGCTCTGCAGATCAATGTCCTAGAGATACGAGCGATCCATCTAGCTCTCGTCCACTGGGAAAGGCGCCTCAAGGGCCTGCCTGTCAGGATTCAGACAGACAATGCCACAGCGGTGGCGTATATCAACCGCCAAGGGGGGACACGGAGTGTCTCAGCTCTGGCGGAAGTGTCCAGAATTCTTCAATGGGCAGAGACCTTTGTTCCAACGATTTCCGCGGTTCACATTCCCGGCGTGGACAACTGGGCCGCCGATTTCCTCAGCCGCGAGGGTCTCGCGGCAGGGGAATGGTCCCTACATCCGGAGGTGTTTCATCTGCTCTGCCGTCGGTGGGGAACTCCGGATGTAGACCTCATGGCATCTCGCCTCAACAGGAAAGTCTCACAATTCGTGTCCAGGTCTCGGGACCCTCTGGCAGTGGGCGCCGACGCTCTGGCCGTCCCTTGGTCACAGTTCGAGCTCCCCTACCTGTTCCCCCCTCTGCCTCTTCTTCCCAAGTTGTTGAAGAAAATCAAAGCAGAGGGGATTCCAGTCATCCTCATCGCCCCGAATTGGCCCAGAAGGTCTTGGTTCGCGGACATTGTCAACCTTCTCGCGGACGCTCCCTGGAAGCTTCCCGACAGGGCAGATCTGTTGTCTCAAGGCCCGATTTGCCACCCCAATTCTCGGTCGCTCAATTTAACGGCGTGGCTGTTGAGACCGAGGTTTTGAGACGGGCAGGATTCTCTGATCGGGTGATTCATACCATGAGCCGCGCCAGAAAACCTTCTTCTTCGAAGATCTATTACCGTACTTGGAAAGCCTATTTCTCCTGGTGTGAGACCAATGACATCGCGCCCTTGGTTTTTTCGCTCCCTTCTATTCTGGCGTTTCTGCAGGCAGAGCTGGATGCGGGGCTTGCTCTCAGTTCCTTGAAGGGTCAAGTTTCGGCACTGTCCATTTTAATTCAGAAAACGCTGGCCTCCCGGCCCCAGGTCAAAACCTTCCTCCAGGGTGTGGCTCACACGGTTCCTCCGTACCGAGCGCCCGTGGATCCTTGGGATCTTAATTTGGTTCTTCAGGTTCTGCAGGGTCCTCCTTTTGAACCTCTCAGGGACGTTTCCCTTTCCCTCCTTTTCATTTAATATATAACATATAAATATGATAATGTATATATTTGCATTTATGCAGTCTGTATGTATGGGTTTTAGTTTGATATGCGGTTTTTGTATCTTATATGGATTTCATCATTATTGGTTGTTTCTTCAATATTATCGCTCTGTGTGTGCGCATGTTGACGGCGTCTCCTAGGTTACCCTCACCACGGAAGGTGTCGATATGACGCGCCCATGTTCCACTGACGTCAGTGGAGCAACTGCTCCTGGGACATGGCACGCCCGACGCCGGAAGTGATGTAGTGGTGCCGGACTCTCCGCCTCCATGCGCTCGTTTTACACAGAGCGATTGGATCCGGCTCATATATGAGGGCCTATTTAAGGTGAACAATTTCAGGAGGGATTATATCGCCCCCCCCCCGAGGAAGCAAGGTGCGAAACGCGCGTCGGGGTGTTTTGTGTGACGTGGCGACATTTCTTTATTATGGGTAAGGGAACTCTTGATGTTTATACACATGATCTTTTTTGCTAACACTACTTAATGGACTATACTGGGATGTTTCCTCCCCTCTTTTTAAGGTAGTGTGTCTCTATTAAAATTTAAGAAAATTTTCTATTTATGTTTATATTAATATTTAATAGATGACACTTATTGTTAGCATTATAACTATTGATTTTTACATGGGAGTTTCTGGTCCCTTGTTTACATATGTCTCCATGTCACAACCACGGTTGCATCATTATCTGCCTCTTACACTTGTATAATATCTTTTGTAATTGTATGTTTTGTCATTTGATGTACTGTTTTTTATATTTAATAAAGTGAACTTTTTGTATAGACGACAAAATGTATTAGTATTTTTCTGATATTTTCCTTTCTTTGGAGGGAATTTAAACTCTCATATTTTCTTGATGATATGCTATTTGGACAGAGAGTGTCCCTAATTAAATTATGGTATTTTTGTATATCCACATTCCTGGCTATGTATTCATCATTTCTTGGAAAGTGGCCTTTCTGGTGGCCATTACCTCCATCCGGCGCGTGTCGGAATTGGCAGCACTTTCTTGCCGCTCTCCTTTTTTGGTCCTTCATCAGGACAAGGTAGTTCTGCGGCCTCCGCCCTCTTTTCTTCCGAAGGTGGTATCTTCGTTTCACCTCAATGAGGACATTGTCCTGCCATCCTTCTGCCCGAGCCCAGCTCACCCTCGGGAGCGGTCCTTGAACAAGCTGGACCTAGTCAGGGCATTGAGAGTCTATCTAGCCCGGACGACTTCCTTGCGGAAGTCAGACTCTCTGTTCATCATTCCTGACGGGGCGAGGAAAGGTCACCCAGCCTCAAAGGCCACTATTGCGCGCTGGATCAGATCGGCAATTTTGGAGGCATACCGGGTCAAGCATCGAGTGGCCCCTCCAGGGGTCAGAGCGCACTCTACCCGGGCGGTGGGTGCCTCCTGGGCGGTGCGCCACAGAGCTTCCGCGCTGCAGCTTTGCAAGGCTGCAACGTGGTCATCGGTTCACACCTTTGTGAAATTCTACAGGGTCCACACCTACGCTTTGGCGGACGCCAGCCTAGGTAGAAGGATTCTGCAGGCTGCGGTGGCGAGTCCACTGGCCTGATGGAAGTTTGTTTCCCACCCCAGGGACTGCTTTGGGACGTCCCATGGTCTCTGTGTCCCCCAATAAGGCGAACGAGAAAATAGGATTTTTTGGGTTGCTTACCGTAAAATCTGTTTCTCGGAGCCTTCATTGGGGGACACAGCACCCTCCCATGTTCTACAACTCCTGTTCTTATGTTTGTCGGTTTGTTACAGTTGAGTTGTTTGTTCTGTTCTCAATCTATTCTGGTACTTCTCCTACTGCTTTCTGACTAACTGAGGAACTTCCTGCCGGTCGGTGGGGTGTATACGGCGGAGGAGGGGCTAACCTTTTTTTGTGCATAGTGTCAGCCTCCTAGTGGCAGCAGCATACACCATGGTCTCTGTGTCCCCCAATGAAGGCTCCGAGAAACAGATTTTACGGTAAGCAACCCAAAAAATCCTGTTTTAGTCTCACTAGCTTATGAATGATTTTTTTCTGGAAAGCCGTAACAGATAAGATGTAAATTTGTCTGTAAATTAACATTTGAAAGACCTCCGTGCCATTTTTATTCCATCTGGGGGTGTCTATTTTACGGACAACAGCAGGATTGTAAGAAAAATGAAGGTGGGTCTTGGACCTGGGCCAAAAGCATTCCCTCAAGTGAGGTCATGGGGCTCAAAAACTGGTCTACGGGGATGAAAACTTGTGTGTGCCTGCAACAACCAGTCATTGTGTGGTAAGAAAGCCTTGTCTTGCTCATGGAGAAGACCCTTTGGATGGATGTAGCTTTAATGAAGATTGGACAGGTTAATCTGCAGCCTACAGATTGCAGGTCGGTGCCCCGATGGGCAGAGCCTACAGATTGCAGGTCGGTGCCCCGATGGGCAGAGCCTACAGATTGCAGGTCGGTGCCCCGATGGGCAGAGCCTACAGATTGCAGGTCGGTGCCCCGATGGGCAGAGCCTACAGATTGCAGGTCGGTGCCCCGATGGGCAGAGCCTACAGCTTGCAGGTCGGTGCCCCGATGGGCAGAGCCTACAGAGAGTGTACGGGTAGATGTTGCCTCGGTAGGTAGAATATCAGCACCTCCAGGATTTGTGCTCCCTCTGGTTGTATTACAAGGTGTGCAAGGTATTATCCTGGTGGGTGACACGTACGTAATCTTTGAGATTCCGGCGGGTAGGGACCCATAGGGGTGTCCCTTTTTGTGGGTGCTCAATCATATGTGGATTCCACTTTCATTGACCAGGCATACACAGATTAACTGCATAGACGTGTTGGATAAGGTATCTTGTCGGGGTCGTAAACGACAATAAATCCTCTTTCACCAGTCATTCCAAATCATTGTGCGAGCGCAAAACATCTGGTACCAATTAAGAATGACTCAGACACGCAGCTGATTCAGTCTTAGCTAATGTCCCGCATCCACACCTGTCAGGAGCAGTACAACAACTGGCTTTATTTACAAATACACAATACTATATTGAGTGTTAGGGGAAGGCGTGCATTAGGCGGGGTTTATGCAGTATACATCTAGTGTCCAGTCTCTCTCTGATTCGTCAAAGTCTCCCGATGGTTACTTCTTCTTCACATTCCTGAGTTATCTTTTTTTAGGAGAAATGAAACTTAACTCTTTAGACACTGAATTTAAGTGAAAGTGAACACTGGCAGCCATCTTTAATACAGTTACATTTGCATTAGCAAGCAATTAGGAAAAACTTATTGTTTCACAGTATAAAAGTATAAAAGTTATATAAGAAAATATATTTTCACCTTGACAATCCCCCCTAAACACTAAGTTTTTCCCTTAATGAAAGATCCTTCGAGACTGTCCATGCGATGGGAAAAGGGGAGGTGGATTTCTTCATCCAGACACCTCAGAAGCTCTCCCCTAGCGAGAGGCCTCCAGGCAGCTGAACCCTTCACTAACCTCACATGGAGTTCTCCCGCTGTCCCTAAACTAAGTCTCTTAACATCATCTGAGAATGGGGGGTTTTGTCTACTCTCTTGAGGGGAATATACTTAGGGATCTCCCCTAGATCAGTACCATCGTACTCTGGTGGGTCTACTTCTTGATTGAGGAAGGTGCCAGTCGGAGTTGCTTTGGCAATAACCTTTTTATACAAGGGAATAACACAACAAAGAGTTATCGATCCAATTACAAGGAGGGCAATCAGTACTATACAAGCTTGTTGAAGGAATCCCTTGAGTCCACCCAACCAGCCGGAAAAGAATGATGTGTCTACTCCAGCATTAGTTTTCAATTCTGCTGCTAACCCAGTTATCTTTTTAAGGGCTATCATGGTTTTTCCATTCACTCCAGAGTTCTGAGGGATATAGGTACAACACTCCTCTCCCACCATCCCACAAACTCCTCCTTTCTCAGCTAATATCATATCAAGGGCTAGTCGATTTTGGAGTGTCATTCTAGTGTTAGGGCCCAATTCTTCAACTATACCTTGGAAGGCATCTTGGCTGAAATTGACAAACCTTTGTTCACTGTAATATATGTAATTGATCCATTCAACATTTTTATTAATCTGCACCTGTGGGATTATAGAAGCAAAGCCAGCATAGATCTGGTTCTGGGCTTTAAATTGGTCAGGCACCCCCCTTGGCACTCCAATAGCATCAATATATACTAGTGGATCTTCTTCATAACTCATATGGAGCTGATCGAGGCTTCTCCTTTTCCTGGTAGGTTCATCAGGTATCTTTGGATCCCAGGGTAGAATCTTGAACTGCATAGCTAGTTTAACAAGGGTGCATTGGCCTGTCCAGGCATTTGGCAACCTAGGACGGAGCTTACCATCTCCACATAACCAATAAATGTCATACATATATTGTGTATGTTTGATTAACAAGTCAGTATCTAGAGAACTATTCTCTTTGCAGAAACCTGTCTCGAAGATCCCTACTGGTGTACCTGTGGTGTCGTGGGAATTATAGCAGGTGTAATTGTCAGCTAATACAGTTACTTCTCCTGGGACCTTTAGTTTGGGTTCCTTATGAATTAGTGGGACGTAATCTGGGCAATCAGTGGGCTTCAAACCTTTCAACAAATTCATGACACAGGCAGTGGTGTTGTCATCAGGGAAAAGCAATGCATGTGTGTATAGGTGTGTATTCGCAGCAGCACAAGCAATACATCCTACAGAGATATTCTGGACTTTTACATTGTACCTCACCCATTCTAACCACAAATTTTTCCTTGGGGCTGTTTGTGTTTCTATGGAGAAAACCTCTTGCCAACTGAGACCTGGAATGGGGATCACTTCATTAACTACATTTTGCAAACGCTCACCTGGGCCTATTTTAGGTGTACTGGTAACGGGGGCCTTGGTTGGTCTGAAGCTAATATCCTGAAGCCGTATATGGCCTAAATACGCATAAGGTCCAGCACTAAATACATAATTATAATGCCTTCCTAGTACGAACGTCTGCAGATCAGCAGATTGAGGGCTTTCAAGATTTAGGAGAAGGGTGTGACAGCTTCTACCCCATTTACAGCCCCTAAATGGTTGCAGAAGGGCTGTTAGATGCATTCTCTCACGAAGACTCCTACCCGTCCCATCCTTGGGGAACATGGCTTCGCTAGGTTTATATCCCCAATCATTCCCCGTACTCCAGGCAGCATCTGTCCAATAATGACAATTATTGTTGTCTTGTCTGGTAACACA
The DNA here is from genome assembly GCF_039654945.1 of Dendrobates tinctorius. Taxonomy (NCBI): domain Eukaryota; kingdom Metazoa; phylum Chordata; class Amphibia; order Anura; family Dendrobatidae; genus Dendrobates; species Dendrobates tinctorius. The sequence continues at coordinate 9,594,825 of NW_027361707.1, read as the reverse complement.
CATATAGAACTGGATGATCCCCTCTACCACCCGTTCAGTCTCAAGGCACTTGACTACATCACAGAAATCAAATCGCCAGATATTCACCGGGGCTGTCAGGTTTACCCAGAGAATAAAGGGACCAGAATTCTTATTTACAATAGGGGCCGAAGAGGTAGGGGCGAGGATGGCCCCCAGTCCCAAGGTCAAAAACAACAGCAACATTTCCCTTCAGTCACTACTGTGACTAAACACTGGTTCGGTCTCTTTTACAGTGTGAAGCATGAATCCAGGTGCTCTTTCCTTCAAGTTTTACTGCAGTGGGGGTGACCAGGATCACCGTGTGGGGTCCTTCAAATCTCGGCTGGAGACAATCTCTGCACACAAACTTTTTCACATACACCAGGTCTCCTGGCACAAAGTCATGGACCACGTCACCTGTGGATTCTGGAAGAGAAGCAGAAACTGTAGAGTGGGTGTTAGACAGTTCCTTAGACAATGCAATCACAAATTGTACAACTTTATCATTTGTCTCAGACAACTCTTGTGGCCTAATGTCTCCTATTTTAGGTGGAGCACCAAAAAGAATCTCAAAGGGAGTCAGGCCGTGTTTTCCCTGTGGGGTGTGTCTGATATGGTATAGGACCACGGGGAGCAAATCTGGCCATGGGAGTGGGTGGTCCTGGCTCATTTTAAGCAACTGGGTCTTAATTGTGGAGTTCATTCTCTCAACTTTGGCTGAACTGGAGGGGTGATAGGGGGTGTGCAGACCCAAATCTGTCCCTAACATGTGCCACAATTCCTCGTAGACATTGGCAGTGAAGGCTGGGCCTTGATCTGATTCAACAACTTCGGGAATTCCAAATCTGCACGAAATTTCAGTGATGAGCTTCTTAGCTGAAGTTTTGGCAGTCATGTTGGTCACTGAGTAGGCTTCGGGCCATCCTGAGAACATATCCACAGCCACTAGGACGTACTCATACTTTCCTGACTTGGGCATCTGAATATGATCAACCTGGATTCTCTGCCAAGGGTAGTCTGGTTTGGCAAGATGCTGAAGTGGAACCTTGGCGGTGGCTGTTGGGTTACAGATGGCACAGACTGGGCAGGCTCTTGAGTAGGCTGTGACAGTGGTAGAGATTCCTGGGGCCCAGTAGAGCTTCTTGATACAGGCCAGAGCTTGGTTCTTTCCTCGATGAGTTGATCCATGAGCCCATGCTGCAACGGCTGGATACATTCTTTTGGGTAGACAGGGTTTCCCATCCACCTTATAGAGTCTAGGAAATTGGTATTGTCCGGCAGAACTACGATTCCCATGAATGGCTCCTGCAGCTTCCCACTGCTTCTTTTCTTCTTTAGAGGTCAACTTTTGTTCTTCCCACAATCTCTCTTCAGGTGGTCGGGCTGGCTTCCAGACAGATCCGGTGGCAGGGTATTCCATTTCCATGTCTTCTATCAACTCCCTCTTCTTTCTTCGGGCTTCGGACTTCTCAAAGTCTCGTTCTTCTTCGGCTTGGGTAGCTTCTTTGGTTGCCTGTTCTCTTGTTTGTGCTCTGGTAAGCACAGGCATCACAGGTGTATCAGTGCCTTCCCAACAGGGTTTTTCTGGTGCTGTTTCTTCTTCTTCCCACTTTGCTGAGACATTCTTTATGGCAGCAGCTTTGGCAGCTTGATCTGCTAAATGGTTTCCTCTAGTCTCCTTCGAATTGACTTTCCCGTGAGCTTTGACCTTGATCACCGCAATTTGTACAGGTAGCTCCAATGCCTTCATCAGGGCTTTAATCCTTAGTGCATGTTTAACAGGGGTTCCTGTAGCCGTAATGAACCCTCGGGACTTCCACAGGAGTCCAAAATCGTGACAGATTCCATAGCCGTATCTTGAGTCAGTGTAGACATTGGCCGTCTTCCCTTCTGCTAGATAACATGCTTGTTGTAGGGCCACAAGTTCGGCTTCTTGAGCCGAAAGGTGAGGTGGCAAGGCTTCAGCCAGAAGGACTTCTGTTTCAGTGGTGACCGCATATCCAGTGTGGAACTTGCCATAAGAGTCTGCAAATCGAGATCCATCAGTCCATAGTTGCAAATCAGGGTTGAGAAGTTCTTGAGTTACCACATTTTGTGGTGCAGAGGCTTCTTGTTCCAGTGCTTTTACACAGTCATGCGGGTCATCAGGTGACCTCCCGTCTGGTAAGTCCTTATACCCGTCAGGGAACTCCCCCCTAGAATGTGGAAGCAAAGTGGCTGGTTGATGGTAGTACATTTCTGGAAGGTGATGTTGGAGGGCAGAAGTAGAGAGCACTGAAGTCTGAGATGTCTTTGGCTCGTTAGATGCTTAGGAGATGTTTGTTGGAGGACAGCAGAGAGATCATGTCCAGCTTGAATGACCAAGTCATGACCAAGTGCTATGTCAGCAGACTTATCCAGAAGAACATGGGCTGCATGCACAGCCTTGAGGCAGGAAGGAGCAGTTCTGGCAACAGGGTCTAGCCTGGCTGAGTAGTAGGCCAGAGGACGGAAACGATCAGCATGTTTCTGTGCCAGCACACCAGAGGCATGTCCTTCAGATTCTGAAACAAAGAGATGAAACGGCTGAGTGTAGTCAGGGAGACCCAGAGCAGGGGCGCTGACAACAGCTTCCTTGAGAGCCAGGAAACAGTCCTTTTGCTGAGCATAGATATACGGATTTTCAGCATGATCCCAGTCCGGTCCTCCAGTCTTGAGGCAATCATACAAAGGTTGCATGAGTCTTGAAGCATCCGGAATCCACTGTCTGCAGTAGGTAATGAGTCCTAAGAAAGACTGCATAGCAGAGTATGTCTTTGGATAAGGGATATCCTCGATTGCATGTTTTCTGTCCTCGGTGAGGTGTCTCGAGCCTTGAGAGATGCAGTGTCCGAGGAAGACGACTTTCTCTTTGCACCACTGGACCTTGGCCTTTGAGACTTTGCAGTTGGCAGAATGAAGAAAAAGGAGCAAGGACTCAGAAACAGCAAACAGATTCTCTTCAGTTCCACAGAGGAGTAGGTCATCAACATACTGGAGAAGCGTGACATGAAGATTCTGTAACACCCACGGATCCAGGGTCATCTTCATAGCATGAGTGAACTGGTTAGGGGAGTTCTGGGCACCCTGTGGTGTCCTGGTCCAGGTCAGCTGAGATCCTTGAAACGTGAAGGCAAATAAAAACTGTGAGTCTTCATGAAGCGGGACACTGAAGAAAGCATTAGCCAGGTCAATAACGGTGAAGAGTGTTGCTGAAGTAGGCACTTGAGAAAGCAAGGTGTTTGGGTTGGGTACCACAGGAGTTTCCAAGATGGTGGCTGAATTGACTGCTCTGAGGTCCTGTACAAGTCTGTACTTCGGAGGGTCTCCAGGAGCTGTCTTCTTCTTCACTGGAAACAGGGGTGTGTTACAGGGTGAAACACATCTGATTAGCACTCCAGAATGTAAGAGGGAGGTAATCTGAACTCCAAGGCTCCGCTCTTGGGCAGCCTTAAGCGGATACTGAGGTAGTCTGGGGTATGGGTGCCCAGGTTTGAGGTGGACTTTTACTGGAGGCACTTTGAGCAGACCCACATCCTCAGGTCCAGTTGACCACAGAGTGGTAGGTAGATTGGGCAAATCCGGGGAAGGTGTCGTTTGCAGAGTCATCATCATCAGAGGGAAAGCCTTAAGGACACAACGATCTTCAGTGCCTTGTTGTGAGGCAGGATCTTGTAATTGCAATTCCATCCCTTGATCACCGAAGATGATGGTAGCGTGAAGCCTTTGAAGGAGGTCAGCTCCTAGAAGGTTGACGGGGCAGGTTTCAGACACCAGAAATTTGGCAAAGACACCAGAGAATGGGCCAGCTGGGACGGGAACAGTGAGTGGTGATGAGGTTTGTTGACCTTCAACTCCAATACATGTGAGGAAATCTGAAGACAGGGAGATTGTAGGAGGCAGCTGAGATGAAGAGATAACAGAGGTGGCCGCCCCAGTGTCCACTAAGAACTTGAGAGGTTGATTGTCCACTTCCAGGGTCACTGTACCACAAGACGAGGAAGTACAGGTGGCGGGAAAAGTGGGCACCGGTTGGCCTGAACTTCATGAGTGTGGAGGAGGAAGAGGTCTCTGAGGGTGCCCCCTGCGAGGACAACTTCTTCTCATATGACCAGGGCTGGCACACTCCCAACACAGAGGTCTCCCTTGGTCATCACGAACTGGTCTGTCCCTGTAGTTTTGGCCCTGGGACCCTCTCGGCCTCAAGCGTGGTGATCCATACCGATCCTGAGCCTGATACACCATAACAGGTACTTCTGAGGCTTCTGCCATATACATGGCTGGTTTCTTCTTGCCTTTGTCCTTCTGTGCTTCCTTCTCTGCTTCCTTTTCTGCTTCTTTTTCTTCCCTTTGAAGCATTTTCTGATAACTCTTCACAACAGTGAGGGCCTGTTTTAGGGGACCATCAGGTAATTCGGGACGAAGCTTCATGACCTTATCCTTCAGTGGATCTTCCAGACCATCAATAAAAGCACGGACCAACAAGGCTGCCTGCGTCTTCACATGAGTTAAATAACCCAAGTCTTCAAACTGCATAGTTAGTCTGGCAGCGTATTTCTCCACAGCTTCACCAGATTCTTGTTGTATATCCTGTATTGATCCTGCTTCATCACAGAGACGATCCTGGGCCCACTTTGTGAGTTGAGCGATAAACTCCTTTCCAGACTTGAACTTGTTGAGAGGTCCTGCTTTAGTGGGGTCCAATTCCTTCATGATGGTGGGGAGAAAATATTCGGAGGCTTTGATTGAGGTGATGCCTGATAGATCAGACCATGTAGCCCCGTAGATGCTCCTAGTCTGTTCCAGTTTCCTTACATACTGCATGGGAAATTTGTCCGGGTCAGGTAACTTGTTAACAATAGCATCAATTTGTACCGGAGTGAAGGGTTTGTATTTCAGCTTCAGCCCTTCTTCTTCTTCGTCATGTGTCACTGCCTCATCCTTCGGGGCAGTTGGGGGTGCTGTGGGTATTACCTCATCCAGGGGCTTTATACCTGTGTGCATCAGTGGTATCATGTATTCAGCTACCAAGGGCATGATGCCCTCTAATCCGGATTCATGGTAACAGACGATCCTAACTTCTTGTAAATCGAGATCTGGGGTTGATTGGAGACAATTCTTGATGACTTCAACGTGTTCCTTCATACAGGGGCCCAGTGGGTATCCAAAGAGTCCTGAAGATATCAATGGTATAGCCAAAGTTCTACGAGGAAGTGTATCTCTCCCTAGCCGTCCTGCAAAGATAAGCACTGTCTGTAAGGCGGTCTGCAATATTGTACGGCAATGCTCGGGTGTCCTGTAATCATATATAGGGCCTGCAGTGTGTAACACTATATCACAGGGCAAATTCCCTCCCTGGGTGGACATAGCGTCTCCTGGATGCAAGGGGCCATAATTGGTAAGGTAGGCCTGACACTCTTGGGTTATGGCTGGGCCTCCCTTTTTAGCTATCTGTTGGGCCAAACCACCTCTATGCGACAGGGTAGAGTTAGCTGGGTTCACTATGGCTCCTACCTGGTGGGTAACTATGTCCCCATACCCCACTGAGAAAAGAACCTGGGAGCCCTGAGGTGTGATGTAATAGCATGAATGACAGGGGAACCAGATTTCAGGGTCATGGGGCAACCTAGAGGATTTGTTGAGAGGGGTAGGTAGTGGGCTCCTTCCGGGCCGGGGGGATTCGAACGGACCTAATAGCAGTGGCGGGGCAGGGGGAATTGTAGCAACCTGATTGTCAGAATCTTCTGATCCCTCATCATCTCCGATAGCTTGGCGCCTCATACGCATTACGGACCGGAAAGCCGTACTGCCGGTCAGGGCATCAAGAGTGAAGGGACCTTGACCAGGTGTATTTACAAATATCACAGTGGGTTGCACCGGGAGACTAGGCCCAGAGGCCGGAACAGAAACAGGAACATTAGAGGTGGGAACAGCATCGGTCGGTGCCGGAGGTTTCTCAGGAAGTGGTGGTCCCTGATAGTACTCGCCGGAAAGTGTTACCAGTGGACATAGTGGCTGGGGAGGAATTCCGGGTGCACCAAGATGGCTGCCGGTGGAGGCGTGGCATGCCCCACTTCCGTCCATGGTCTGGGCGGAACCCCAAGGACGGCCCGCCCCACACACACGGCAGGTTTCCACCCAGGTTGGATTCTGCACGCCACAAACAGGACACACCCACGCTTCTGGAGAGCTCGTCTTGTCGCCATTATAGGGCGGTGGTTGGGACTGCATTTTCATCATCAGTGGCACGGCGGCCATTTTACAATCTATAAGATCACAGTTCAAAGGCATTTTATAACCAAACACAGGTTCCGCATTGTCTGATCCTCCTTCCCCATCAATCTCTTTCCATCCTTCATTCTTCAAGCCTCGCGCAACTCGCAGATGAGCTTGTGCTTGTTCTAACAATCCTTTATCTTTCAACATGCCTCGTTTGTTCTCTATGAGATTATGCCACATAGCCGGCTGTAATCTCCCTGACGAGGCAATCCTACATGCTTATACAATCTCTCAACATTCTTGACTGCCTTCTTGCCTTCCCGTGACGCTACTATTGCCTTGACCTCCACAGCATCCTCATCTAACTTGTGGGGCACAGACTTCTTCTGCTTTAAGATACGCAGCATGACTCTTACAGAATACTATGGTTCTCTGCAGAAAAACCACTGGTAGCGATATCAACACTGATGTTCCACAGTACGGAGCCTCACGTTCGACGTACTAGGAAAAGAGCCTCGCGCTCAATATTTCCTTTCCCTAACCTTGAACAGCAGTGATTAACAGATTATCCTGCCACGATATTCCAACAGTCGGGAGGCGGTCTCCTAGTGAGAGCCCTCCACAGAAATACAGGTGGTCCCTTCTCGGGACGTCTTCATTACCTAGCTGGTACAATATCACAGAGGCTGCGTCTCCTATCCCTTCCTCTAAGTTGCCCCACAATCTGCAACTAGCTCAATTTATCACTCCACTTCACTACTAGACAATAGTCACGGGTAGGGTGGTTAAATGGAGTACAATGACCGGTGGAGGAGGTGTGGTGTACACGAGGACGCGCAGAATGCGACGTCTCTCAGTTGCTGGTTCAGAGCGTGGCACAGGATCGCACTCAGTCTCACCACTCGACCGGTCACCCCTCAGACCCAAGGAGACCACAGACAAACCTCAGACACGCAGCTGATTCAGTCTTAGCTAATGTCCCGCATCCACACCTGTCAGGAGCAGTACAACAACTGGCTTTATTTACAAATACACAATACTATATTGAGTGTTAGGGGAAGGCGTGCATTAGGCGGGGTTTATGCAGTATACATCTAGTGTCCAGTCTCTCTGATTCGTCAAAAAGTCTCCCGATGGTTACTTCTTCTTCACATTCCTGAGTTATCTTTTTTTAGGAGAAATGAAACTTAACTCTTTAGACACTGAATTTAAGTGAAAGTGAACACTGGCAGCCATCTTTAATACAGTTACATTTGCATTAGCAAGCAGTTAGGAAAAACTTATTGTTTCACAGTATAAAAGTATAAAAGTTATATAAGAAAATATATTTTCACCTTGACAATCTATGTTGTGCCATAATTACCCCACCTATAGCTGGGGCATGAGGCTGGGTACTGCAATGTGAGTAATGCAGTCTGTCTCTTACATGGGAGCTAATATTACCCTGGCTTACATATGGAGACTACAGAAAAACCTCACCCCATTTGTTTTTTTTATTTAAAAAAATGTTGAGTCCCAATAGCACCACTTCTCTGACAGTATGGCACAGAGCAATGTTTGCAATTGGCTGGACGGCACCTCCAGCCATAATCACTGCCGGCCTCTGTACGTGGTGCGGAGGTGCTTCAGGCTGTATCCTGTTTGTTAGAGAGCTGGAGAATACTTCGCTCCTGGAGATGAACTGATCCGCACTGGGCTGTCTCTCTTGCCTCTATGAGGGTGTGTGTTGCCACTGTACCAGGTGACACTGAAGAGATTTGGCCAGCCTTAGAGCCAGGGTTGTGGAGTCGGTGAGCCAAACCTCCGACTCCTCAATTTCCATGACACCGGCTCCGACTCCACAGCCCTGCTTAGAGCATCGCTTACAGGATCTCATAAAGTTAATACTGCAAGCTGGGCACGCTCCTGATCTAGGTATCCGGCCACCTCTGATTCACTGCAGGGGTGGCAGTAACCTTTGCAACGAGCTGTAAACTATAGAAATTTAAAAATATTTACATAGAGAACAGAGATTTTTTTTTAATGAGACCGCGAAGTTGTTCGTTTTATGAACACTTTCCAGTTTTAACCATTTTATAAACTTGAGACGGCTTTTTAATGCCCAATGCTTTTTTTTTTTTTTTTTTTACCGTGAGGCGTATGCCTACATTCAGATCTTAGTCCTATAACTCATTCATACGTCATTTCTGTATTTTCTTCCAGATGATGTTTTTCTTCCAAAAGACATTGATCTTGACAGCGTTGAAATGGATGAGACTGAAAGAGAAGTGGAATATTTCAAAAGGTGAAGGATTTTTCTTACTCCCCGCCCCCCGCCGTGACCCTTTATACATAAGCAGATTGTGGGGCTGAGCTGCAGGTGCAGCTGACTGTCATGTCATACTTGCGTTATAGGTGTATTGCTGCAATTGTAATGTTCCTGGGTTTTTTAAAAGGCTTATTATTCACTTACTGCATAACTACAGATTAGAAGGGGCCCTCCTGTATCTAGAAAACTGGATATCAACAGAATAGAAGGGGCCCTCCTGTATTTAGAAACCGGTATACCTACAGGCTAGAAAGCGACCTATCTAGAAAACTGGGTATCTACAGAATAGACTGGGCCCTCCTCTATTTAGAAATCCGGATGTCTACAAAATCGATGGGGCCCTCCTCTATCTAGAAAACTTGGTGTTCGCTTCAAACTACCATATTGTTTACAGGAGAGAGCTGCACTCGTGTGGCCACCTATTCATCGGACACTTACAAGTCAGGAATATCCCAAAGCACTGGGAAGACATCTAAACCCCTTTAGAGGACCCATCAGCTCACCGAACTTGTAGGTTTATTGCCTATAATGTAACTAATCCAGAGCATATTTTAATAATGACGAATCCAGACCGCAATGGCCAGACTGTCTGCATTCCTCCTGACCCAAAGTTAATAGCCTTATAGGGTCAGGTGTCTAACCACCAGTTCGGACATCGCAGTCCATATTCCGACCATGTTTCAGGTATGTCCTAGTTTGGCCGCACCCTGTGTTTAGCCGATCCTCTGATCTGAGATGCCTCCTGAATATTTATCTAGAAATTGCTTCCTATTCCCCAGTGGTCCCGTGAGTGTCGGTACCTATTCAGCAGTGTGTATTTTGAACAAACCCACAGCTTATAAAACCAAGTTGCCCTTTTTTTGCCCCATAAATTTCTGGAAGGAATAGCGGGAACATAAGAGGCTCCAGTTGTGTATTTTCATCAGGACTGTAAAGAAAAAATAAAAGACAGACATGTCAACTGAGCGACTCTTAATGATAACCCCATATTCATGATTATCTGCTTTTATCACCGTCCCTGACCCCTGCAAAGGGAGCAAGAAAGGCAAACCCACTACCATGTTTATATCTGACAGCTGAACCGTCACTGTGTTGATAGATTCCTCCTGATTATCCCCTCAGGCTGAGTTCACACGTCGCTTTTTTTCGTGTTTTCGTGGCGGTTTTAAACGCACGATTTTGCCGCGAAAAATAAGCATCCCATGCATTCCTATGGGATTCCGCAATGCTGTGCTAATGCTGCAGTTTTTACCGCGGCGGAATCGCTTCGCGGTAAAAAAACGCAGCATGCTCATTAATTTAGTGGAATCGCGGCGATTCCGCCCACATAGCAATGCATTGTTCTGCTTACTTTCCGCATGTGTCTGTGCCCACCATGCGAAAAGTAAGCAGAACATTTGCGGATGGTACCCACGGTCCGGAGGAGAGGAGACTGTCCTCCGGGCTCTGGACACCATATCCCTGTAAAAAAATAGAATTTAAAATAAAAAATATTGTAATTCTCACTTTCCGGCGTCCCTCGCAGCCTTCCCGCCTCTCTCCACGCTCCCAGTCCCAGTAATCCTTTGCGAAAATGACCGCGATGACGTCCATTCTCGCGGGATCGCGAACTCTCGCTGTCATTTGCGCGAGGTCATCGCGAATGACCGCGAGACATCGTGAGCCAGCGAGAACGGATGTCATCGCGGTCATTCTTGCAAAGGATTACTGGGAGCGTGGAGAGAGGCCGGAATGCTGCGCGGGACGCCTGAAGGTAAGAATAACAATATTTTTAATTTTTATTACTTTTTACATCCTATCTTTTACTATTGATGCCGCATAGGCAGCCTCAATAGTAAAAAGTTGTTCACACTTGTCAAACACTGTTTGACGAATGTGACCAACCTGTCAATCAGTTCTCCAAGCGATGCTACAGATCGCTTGGAAAACGCTAGTATTCTGTAAGCTAATTACGCTTGCAAAACGCCAGTTTTTCCGCGGGAAAATCGCGGGAATTTAAAATTGCGATTTTTCCCGCGGAATGGAATTCCGGATTTCTCTTGGTAATTTCCACGAGAGTTCCGCAACATGTGAACGTAGCCTCAGCCATACACGTGTGTACTCGGCTCACCTGAGCGTGCGTGTGTTTTCATTGTAGATTGGGGGGGTATAGGCTTCTGCTAGACAGCTCTGCCGACACCTGGTTATTTCTCATGAGAACAAGGGATCGGGCATGTTGAAAACTCATTATGCCTGATCTTTGTATTTGTCAGGGGAGAGTTGTGGAGACCCGCCATACACATAACAGTTGCCAATTCAGTTCTGCCTGACTTTTTTGTGCCTGGTGAACCCCTCTAATGCATTTTAGTGAATCTCCGTGGGTTTTTTTCTTGCAGGTTCTGCTTAGACTCGGCCCGGCAGACAAGACAGAGGCTGTCAATCAACTGGTCCAACTTCAGCCTGAAGAAGACCACCTATGCTGCACACTGACTATGGAGATGTGTAAGGAGGGGAGGGCGTCACCCTGCAGGAACCGATGCCACTGGTATATGCCCTGCTGTTCTGACCGCTTAATCCGGCCCCAAGCCAGTGCTGCCTTGCCTTGTCCCCAGTGCTGTGTGGATCTGCACTGAACCCCCTGCAGCCCTGACCATCCTCGCTGTTCTGAAAAAAATGAACCCCCCCCGAATATGCCACTTTCTACCTGGATTTGTTAGCTTGTGTGCTTGTAGTCTGTGAGTGAGACTTTGGTTGTAGCAATACGCTCTCTTCTAAATTGCCTTGGCGTCAGGCTCAAGACTGGTTCCTTGGGTTGAGTCGAGGCCTAGCTAGTTGCGTCATCCACGATGGCTCATGTCACTTCTGCAGTACGCTACGTTTTATCACACGGACTACCGGCGAGATAAAAATAAAAGAATGGACTTCATACCCACTCATGAAATAATCACTGCACCATGGGGAAAATTCTAGTAAACGGATGGACGTTTCTCAGCTCACATACAATCTACTGTCGAAAAGAAGTGTACAAGATACGCTTATCTGTGTTTTTTTTTTTTTTTTTTTTCTTTTTTTTGGATTTTCTTTTCTTTTTTTTCTTTTTTTTTTTTTCTTCCCTCCCCTAAACTCGTAGCCGGCTTGTGTAAAGAATACTTGCAGAATGAGGATGTTAACTGAAGAAAAATGGAAAAAAAAAAGAAAAAAAAATACTCACACTATCAATCTGTTATAGAGTGTATAATTGTATTAACACTGACGCCCGAGTGGCTACTTTTTTAACATATTGTTAAGTAATATTAAAATCATATCTTTCTTTTTGAAAGATGGAATACATTAGTATGGCAGAATGATGGTCTGTTTCTGTGTCCTTCATTTCTAGCGGTTATCGGTATTTCACTTTTTTTTCTTTAAACTCGAGCGATCAATACCGAAAAAGGTTGTCAGAAAAAGGGGCTTCCTGGACAGGATGGGGCTGGACAGGAAGGAGGGACCACCTGGCAAAGAGAATAATGAAAGTCCGGGGAGGAAGGACTATCTGGACTTGACAAGGATGGCGTCTTAAGGGAGCCACATGGACGGGCAATGTTGTCTAATACTATTTACTATTGGAAAAATATGGTAAGTAACGACTCCATTTTTTTTAGTCGTCCCCAACGGAAGTGCACGCTCCAGCAGGAGACTCTGCGGGGGGCAGCTCCACCAGGGACCGCAACGCTAGGACAGACACCAGTCGCAGGAGCGAGACGGGAGAGTCAAGACCTAGGACGGGATCTCAGCCATCCGATCCGGTAATAAGGCTTCACTGGGTGAGTGTGCAAAGTATATACTCTGCCTATTAAGCTGACCTCCTACCCCCCCCCCCCTCTCTCCTCTCGGTCTCCCTTTCTAGACAAAGAAAAAAAATCTAACATAAGGAATGCGCATTATGTTCTGAACCTCTCCCTGACTCCTACCCCAAAAAGCTCTGCATGCAGTGCACCAGAGAGACTAGGCAGGGGTCCGCAATGTCGTCAAAAGACATCCGGGCCATAATCAGGGAGGAATTACAGGCTATCAATCGCGCCAGTACTCCCTCAGAGACTAGGAGCAAGAAACAGATGACCCTTAGCTCAGAGTCAGAGGAAGAACAGGGGTTAATCTCCGATTCCTCACATCCTCGTCATCGTCATCAGACTTGGAGGGACGGTCATGTTTTCCCCTGGATAGTGTGGATAACCTGATCAAATCTGTGAGGAGCACTATGGGGTGTGAGGAACCAAGGGGTGCCCAAACCGCACAAGACATAATGTTTGCGGGGTTGGCAGAGAAGAAAAGGAGAGTGTTCCCAGTGATACCGGCAGTTAAGGCCCTAATAAAAAGAGAGTGGGAAAAACACGATCAGAGAAGTTTTCTCCCATCAGCCTCTTAAAGAAAATATCCATTTAGCGATGACGAGCTATTAAAATGGACCAAGGTGCCAAAGGTTGATGCCGTTGTAGCCTCTACCTCTAAACAATCTACCATTCCGGTAGAGGACGCAGGCTTATTGGCAGACCCGCTAGATCGTAAGGCAGAGTCAGCATTAAAAAGGTCTTGGGAATCTACTACGGGTATATTTAAACCAGCAGTAGCCAGCACATGCCCTGCCAGATCTATGCTTGTATGGTTGGACCAATTGGATCAACAGATCGAGCAGAAGGCGTCAAGAGAAAAGCTACGGGCCGCTATTCCATTGATCAGAGGGGCAGCAGCCTTTATGGCCGATGCTTCGGCGGATGCTCTGCGGTTGGCAGCAAGATCGGCAGCTCTTGTGAACAACGCAAGGCGGGCATTGTGGATGAAGAGCTGGAAGGGGGACGCGCAATCAAAATCTAAGATTTGTGCAACCCCGTGCGAGGGTGAGTTTCTCTTCGGGAAGGCCCTAGACGACATACTCGCCAAAGCAAAGGAGAGGAAGAAGGCGTTCCCTGACTCTTCTATTCCTTTCTATAGGAAAACCTTTAAAAGACAACCGTTTGGAAGAGGGAGACAAACGGATAGGTCAAATAGATGGCCCACGAAGGAAGAAAAGCAAAAGGGTAGCATGTTCAAGGGTTCAGCATTCCGGAGGGAAAATAAAAATTAAAAAATCAGACCCACCAGTAGGGGGTAGATTAAATTTTTTTTATTCAAAATGGGAACAAATAACTTCGAGCCCATGGATCTTAGGTATAATTAAAGAGGGAATGAAGATAGAATTCCTTCAAACCCCTTATGATTTCTTTTTCATAACCCGCCTTAACTCCATAGTTCAACAAAAGGCCCTCGAAGAAGAAATTCGGAGCCTATTATCCAAGGGGGTTTTAGTGGAGGTCCCAGAGGGGCAGGAAAGTAGAGGTTTCTACTCTCCTTTATTTTTAATTTCTAAACCAGATGGCACGTTTAGAACAATTATTAATTTAAGGAAGCTTAATACGTTTATAAAAAATTATAAGTTTAAGATGGAATCAATCAGATCCACCATAAAGCTTCTCTTTCCAAACTGTGTAATGGCGGGGATTGACTTGAAGGATGCTTACTATCATATTCCTATCCATGATAGATACCAAAAATACCTAAGGGCCGCAGTGGTGTTCGAAGGCAGGATCCATCATTTTCAGTATACAGCCATGCCTTTCGGTCTCTCTACAGCGCCAAGAATCTTCACCAAGGTGATGGCAGAGGTGATGGCCTATCTTCGCCAAAAAGACACTCTAGTTGTACCTTACCTAGACGACTTCCTAATAATCGGGAACTCGGTCACCCAATGTACCAAACGTGTGGCTGACGCAATCTCATCTTTGCAGGATCTAGGCTGGATCATCAATATACAGAAGTCCAAACTCGTTCCACAATCCCTCCAGATGTTTTTAGGTTTCCAGTTAGAATCCACAACCCAGAGATGTCTACTTCCTCAGGTAAAGATTGCACTCACAAAAGGAAAAGTAGAGGCAGCCATAGATAGACCACGCATGTCTCTAAGAGAAGCGATGTCGCTATTGGGGTCGCTAAATTCCTGTGCCCCAGCAGTCCGGTGGGCCCATTATCATGTCCGCATACTTCAACACCAGATCCTCCAAGAGGACAGGCGACATGGTGGTCACCTCGAGAGCAAGATAACCTTAACTCAGGAGGTCTTGGCTTCTCTAGAGTGGTGGCTAGAGGATGACCATCTATCCTCCGGAGTCCCATGGGTCATAGTACCATCTTGTATCCTAACCACCGATGCTAGCCCCCATGGCTGGGGAGCCCATATGGGGAATAGCTTTTGTCAAGGAAGGTGGAATAGAGAGGAAGGGGAATACTCGTCTAATTTAAAAGAGCTGACAGCGGTATACTATGCTCTACACCATTTTCTTCCACAGCTCCAACAGAAACATGTCAGGATCTTGTCGGACAACACCACTACAGTGGTCTACATAAACAGACAGGGAGGTACACGATCAGAGACTCTGATGTCTTCTGCGTGCAAGAATCTTAAACTTAGCCGAAAGCTATTTGTTGTCCCTCTCGGCACTTCATATCAGAGGAGAGAACAACCAAGAGGCGGACTTTTTAAGCCGACACGCTTCGGCAAGGGAGTGGGGCCTCAGCCGCCGGATCTTCAAGGACATAGTAGCCTTATGGGGACAACCTTAGGTGGATCTCTTTGCCACGAGGGCGAACAGACAGATAAAAACATTTGCTTCCCTGTCTCCGTCAGATCACCCAGACATACTGGATGCCCTCCAAGCCTCATGGAAGTTCAAACTGGCATACGCCTTCCCTCCATTGATTCTCCTGCCACAGGTGATTCGGAAGATCAGAGAGGACAAGGCGAGAGTAATCTTGATAGCACCATTCTGGCCCAAGAGACCGTGGTTCTCATGGCTACGAATTATGTCAGTGACAGATCCTTGGGTCCTCCCTTCGATTCCCAACCTACTCTCCCAAGGCCCTTTCTTCCACCCCCAAGTGGACAGCTTACACTTGACGGCGTGGAATTTGAAAGGCAGCTACTAAGATCAAGAGGGTTTTCTGAAACACTGATTGCTACTCTCCTGCAGAGCAGGAAGCAGTCCACGACCCAGATTTATACTAGAATATGGAAGAAGTTCCTACAGTTTCATATAGCACCCCATACAGCAGAAGTCCCGATAGTTCCTATTTTAGAATTTCTACAGAGAGGAAAGGACTTGGGTCTGGCAGTAAACACACTGAAAGTACAGGTGTCTGCATTAGGGGCACTGTACGGCCATAATATAGCAGGAAATAAGTGGATATCACGATTTATTGCAGCCGGCGAACGCATAACACCAGTCCACATACCTACAATCCCCACATGGGACTTAAATCTGGTCTTAGACGCCCTGACGGGGGAACCCTTTGAACCGATAGACACGATATCCCTCAAATACTTATCGTTCAAGACGGCCCTCTTGGTAGCACTGACATCTTCTAGAAGAGTAGGTGATATCCAGGCCCTGTCCATAGATCCACCCTTTTTTCAGGTATACCAAGATAGGTTATTATTAAAGCCAGACCCCTCATACCTGCCTAAGGTATCAACAAAATACCATAGATCTCAAGAGATACTCCTCCCAACCTTCTTTGAGGATCTCTCCACTCCAGAGGAGCAGAAATTCCACACTTTAGACGTCAGAAGAACTGTCCTAAAGTATATTGAGAGGTCTAGGAGCTGGAGGCAGTGTAGGGCTCTGTTCGTTTCTTTTCAGGGCCATAAAAAAGGGTACGGAGTCACGAAGAGCACCATTTCCCGATGGATCAGGGAAGCCATTCGGTTAGCCTACTCCGCAAAAAATGAAAATCCTCCAGAAGGCATCAGAGCGCATTCCACTGGAGCAATGGCGACCTCCTGGGCCGAGAGGGGAGACGTTCCAATTGAAACCATATGTAAGGCGGCAATTTGGTCATCCCCTTCTACCTTCTATAATCACTATAGACTTGACCTTTCATCAACTGCTGACCTAAGCTTTGGCAGGACTATCCTTAGCACGGTGGTCCCACCCAGGTGATGGTCTCTGGAATCTCTCCAGTGGGTGCTGTCGTGCCGAAGGGTAAAAAGCCGGATTACTTACTGGTAATGCTCTTTTAATGAGTCCACGACAACACCCGCTCACTTCCCTCCCTGCTAAAGATATCAATAATAAAGTGTATCTGCTAAAGATGAATAAGTAAAGTTAGATATACAAAGACATTGCCTAATCCTTGGCGGTCCTCCTGGTACTCTGAAATACAAAACTGAGGAGGAAAGGCGGACCGCCCCCTTTTATCTTTCCTGTAGGGTTTCCTGTTCCAAATGGGGCGGATCCGATACCTCCAGTGGGTGCTGTCGTGGACTCATTAAAAGAGCATTACCGGTAAGTAATCCGGCTTTTCACATATACAGACTGGCATTAACCTCATTTAAAAAAGAAAAAAAACTGGAGATCGAATTAATGTTTAAAAAAAGAAAAAAAAAAACCTTGTCTGACAGTATTTTTTTTTTTTTTTTTCTCCTTAGGCATGGATTGATTTTAAACCCCCCCCCCCCCCCCCCCCAGAAAAAAAAAAAATGCCCATGCTTCCAATGCCCCTGCGGAGCCAGCGCCGGCTGCCCCCCAGGATGTCTGCCCTGTGGTCATCAAAGAAACATCTGCTAATGCGCTCGTCTAGTGATATGACCCCTGCAACTAACTACTGGCTGCAGCGGTGCTAGGACCAAAGGACAGGGCTAACTCCTCTTCTGGAGCCAGTGGAGACCTTGGGAGAGGCCTGTACTTGATCCATGGGTGTGCTGGGAAGTGAGAGTGCTTGTTTATTACTAACCAATTCATGCCTAGAAAATGAAATATTTCTCCTTTGCCTCATTTGGGGACACAGGACCATGGGTGTTATGCTGCTGCCACTGGGGGACACTAAGCAAATACACAAAAAAATAGTCTCCTCCTCCGCAGTATTCACCCTCTGCTGGCTCTATCCTGAACCAGTTGTTGCTTAGTGTCTGTAGGAGGCACTAGGGTCTGGCTTCAGACCATAAAGTTCTTATTATTTTACCTTATCCATTTTTACCTTTTTACCTTTTTTTTTTTTTTCTTCTATGGATTGAAGGGGCCCGATCTCCCAAAATCAACAACAGGCAGGCACGCGGAGTGTCGTTTCCCCGTATCCCCTCCTGCAACCTCAATGCTGGCCTGGGCTTTCCATAGGGGGCGACGGATCCCTTCAATGGGTCCGCTCTCCCCACATCAGCAACAGACAGGAACATGGTTTGTCGCCCCCAAGTACCCCCTTCTGGAGCCAGGTTCTTCAGCTGGACATGGCAGCTTGCCTCGCCACTCCTGACAAGAAAAACTACCTCAGGTAACATGCAGAGGCCCCATGCGGTGTCTGTGCAGCCCCACTGCACCACCACTGTCAAAGTGGATGGTGACTGGAGGCAAACACAAGCTCTCCACCTCCCTATCAAAGGGAAGGTGGATTGAGGAGGATCTGTGCTGTCAACAACCAGGCACTGGTGAATGCTGCCCTTGGCACCCACCTGACTTTACTTCACACATCCGGCTCTGCCGCATCCCCTTTCAGCAACACCGCACATGCGGTCGGCAGGGGTAGATAGGGGCTCCTCCGATGGTCTTTTCACATGTCTGGATCCGTAGGGGGTTATGTGCACCAGACCGCCAGCTTCCGACGTCCTCGCTCATTGCCACGATACCACCGCTGCCCCGGCATCGCCGCACTACCGACCACTGCAACCGAAAATTTAGCCCCCAACTTCTGACCAGGTTAGGCCAAGTTCTGCCCAATCAGCGGCTCCGGACACCTTTTAAGCGCCTCTAGCTCTGATTGAGCAGCGCTGCGGCCTCATCCTGGCCCTGACTCCGCCCCCTTCTGCTGGCGCTTCTCATTTCTCACGAGAAACAGTCCTGTTCTCGGACCCCCACCACTTCTGGGGGTGGTGCTGGCATAAGGGGGCTCATCCTGCATCGGGGGTTCGACATCCGACCCTTTCTTGCATCAGCCGAAAAATTGAGCACCCCGGCTTCGGCCTACATTAGGCCGTGGCCCGAAACCGGCTCCTCCCATCTTTTTGGCGTTTCTCGCACAGAACAAGAAGCGCCCCTGAGATTCTCGTTGGTCATCTTGCTCCCCCCACGACTGTCTCACGAGGTGGCACGGAAGCGGCTGCGGACAGCGCTAATCCAAGGCAACGCGCAACCCCCAAACTTTATCATATCTCATGCGCAGTGTGACTACATGATTTCACTACCTTCTCTGGTGCACGGACTCAGGACCTGGGTAAGCTGGTACACGGCGCTTAACCCCTTCCTTGCAGCAGCCTCTAAGCAGCATCAGAAGATGTGCAATATGTCTCATTCAAGACATCTAAGAAGTCTGTTAAAACAGTGGTGTATGCCTCATGTACAGCACGTAATGCACTACCACGCAGACACCGTAAGGCAATCTGTGCAGCCTGTGGAACCCCCTGCTAATGCCGACCCTAGTGGGTCTAGTCCGCCCTAATAGGCCTTGTCTCTGGTACAGTACATGGACTCTCTGGCCAAGGCTATAGATTCTTCCGCCTCACCAGAGTCATCCTTAGACAGGGACCTGACTGCAATAGAAGATAGGCAATCTTCTAGAAATCGTCCCCCCTGACACTAGTGCCTCGGTGTCCTCAGACTCTCCTTCATGCTTCCCCTCAACACGGGCTTGCTGCTATCACGACTCAGAATACAAGTCTGAAGTAGCCGTAGTCCCGGACTCGCTAGACTACCAGTAGTCTCTAGATTCATTGATGAGGTTAATATAACCCTGATAGTAGACGCAGCAGTCCGGACCATGGCGTGTTTTTCTATAGGACCAAACATCCTCACAGGGTTTTTTGCCAACCACCCTGAGTTACGGACATTGTTCAGAGGAATAGAAGTTGCCCGGACTGGCGATTCCCAGGGCAAAAGCCGCTGGAAGCCACATACTCTAAGAAAGGAGTGGACTCAGTTCCCTGCAGTGGCTCCACGTGTCTCTGCTCGCTTCCAAATCTCTCCTGTCTGACGGACGGCTCTTCCATTAAAACCCCACTGACCGACTATCTTGCCCGGTCAGTCTTTGAGGCTGCCGGAGCAGCATTCTTTCCTTCCTTCGCTGCCCCCTGGTGGCCAGATGTATAGTAACCTGGTTAGAAGCTCAAGCTAAGTCTGGTCAAGACATTAACCTACCTCCGTAGGCGGTCAGTCTTTCTTACCAGATTGCCCCGGCCGGGGATTATGCTGTGCATGCCTACCTAGATGCGGCTGTGTCGCACTTGCAGCTGCTAATGTCGTTACCATCAAGAGAGCCCCTAGGGCTTCGGGAGTGGCGATCAGACTCCGCTTCCAGGAAATAACTCTCAAATTTCCCCGCGCAGGGATAGGGATTCTCAAACTGGAGCCCTCATTCCTGTAGACACAGACCCTCTCGGTCTGGATCCAAGGGTCCTTCCTGCATGTTTTCTGCGCTATGACTCCGGTATCCGGAAGACAAAGGCAGGGTAGGCGGCTGTCTGCTTTTCTTTTGACAGGTCCCACTGGCGGTCGTTCCAAGACCAAGGGGTCAGATCTGGTGTCCCCCGGACACAGATATAGAATTTGCATCTTCCCCGCCAACATGCTTCTTCTGAGTATAAAGGTGCATGCAGTTCCATTCTATCAAGGACAAAGTGGCCGAGTGGTTAAGGTGACGGACTGCTAATCCATTGTGCTCTGCACATGTGGGTTTGAATAAATCTGAACCATGCGCCCCCCTCCTAGACCTAAAGCTGTTAAACAAGCTTGTCAAAGTACTTCATTTCAGAATCGAATCTCTGTTATCTCCTCATTGGAAACGGGAATACCTCACATCTGTCACATCAGGGATGCGTATCCACATTCCATTCTTCTCAGGCCAATTGGAGACTGACATTTTCTGTTCACGGCCTTGCCCTTCGATCTCGAGTGTTCACCAAGGTCATGGCTGCTGTCATGTCCACTCTGCACTCTCAGGGTGTGGTGATTCTACCCTACCTAGACGACCTCCTCATCAAGGGATCATCTCTGCAGGCCTATGCTTAAGGTGTTAGTGTCACGGTGGACACTCTCTCTCTCCCTCTCTCGTCTGGGTTTGGCTAGTAAACGTAGATAAATCCTTTTCAGTCCCATCCCAGCAAATCTTTTTGAGGTTGATCATGTATTCTTCCCCGAGGCTGAATGATTGTTTAATCCGGATATTGAGTCCAGCTTTAGAGTGAGAGAAAGCTCATGAGTCCAAGTTTATTTGATCTCTGCCCACCAAGCTTGATGGGACGACTGCAGCTTGCACTGAGCACTGGGAGATCTCCGCCGGAAGGAGACACATTGCGGAACTGTTCATCAGGCTGAAAATATACGCATCAAAACTGTTGGCTTTAAAAAAGAATCTTAAAGCAGGTTTTTTGCTATGTAGTGTGAGAGCAGCTTGATGTAGAGGCAGAGAGCTTGATTCAGTGAGGAATCGCTGCTCTGCTTTGTGTAGTTTTGATGGAATCCGTTTTCTCTGCTGTAGATGTAGCAAATCTTGGAATGCTGAGCCCTGTGTTAGGCTGGTTTCACATTAGCGCTTTTGTGCGCAGCGCATCGTGCGCACCCGTGCGCATGCGCACCTATGTTTAACATGATGTGCGCATGGTCTTGCGCACACTTGCATTTTCGTGCGCATGCGGTTTTTTGTCTTTCGCGCCAGGCGCGCCAGACTCAACATGTTGCATTTTTTGGTCCGCCCTGTCTCGTAAAAAAAAAAAACGCATGCGCACGCTTGCGCACGGAATGCGCAAAAACACATTGGTCTATGGGAACGCATGCGTGCGCATGGTCTTGCGCACGCTTGCGTTTTTTTACGCATGCGTTTTCGAGGTAAACAAGTCTAGAATGTTCTCTAGACAGTGGAAAAAATGTCACACCTAAAAACGCATGTGCATAAACGCAAATGCATGCAAAAACGCATGTAAAACACAAGCAACACTGCGTTTTTTTGCCGCATCAGCGTGCGCATGACGCTAAAAAAACGCGAGTCTTGCGTTTTTTTATGCGCCCGATGCGCTGCGCAAAAAAACGCTAATGTGAAACTAGCCTAACCCCGCCCACACCCGATTGGCTGCTTTCTGTGCACACTGTCAGCAAGCTGCCAATCAGCAATGGAGGTGGGGTTACACCGATTAGCCGGAATGCCTGGCACAGGACAAACAGTCCTACATTGGTAATCTGCTGATGAACTGCAGCAAGCTGCTACTGAGCAAGTGACACATTGCTGGAATTGGGCGCTCTGCCTCTACGTCATGCTGTTCTCAGATTAAATGGCAAAAACATGCAGACAGATTCCCTTTTAAATTGGATCGGTTGATACTCTAGGAAAAACGTATGATGAGGCAGTGCATAACTTTAGTCCGACCTCCTGCATAATGCACCACGCAGCACCTGATCTGAGCAAAACACCTAGTCCCATCAATTTTTACCATAGTAAATTTTATTTAATTCTTGTTTTTACCACACGGTGGCAGTATAACCTAATTATTCTAAATTTTGGAGCCAATGAAAACTACAAATCCTCCAGCAAAAAAAAAAAAAAAAAAGCCTTCGTACAGCTCGGTCATAAAATTCTGCTAGGTGATTCTTTACTGTAAGAGCTGTGAGATAATGGATTCTTTATAGTAAGGCTTGGCCCTGCACTTTGGATGTCTGTTGGCAAACTGATACGCATTCGCCCAACAACCATCTCGGGAACAGTAGTTGTGATGAGCAAATGTGCTGGGATAAGGTGTTATCTGAGCATGCTCGGATGCTAACGGAGTGTCTTCATCGTGCTCGAAAAATGTTTGCGTCCCCTGCGGCTGCATGTCCTACAGCTGTTTGACCTCCACAACACGTACAGGGATATATAGCCTATGTC
Organism: Dendrobates tinctorius; assembly: GCF_039654945.1. Classification (NCBI taxonomy): domain Eukaryota; kingdom Metazoa; phylum Chordata; class Amphibia; order Anura; family Dendrobatidae; genus Dendrobates; species Dendrobates tinctorius. The sequence continues at coordinate 9,572,390 of NW_027361707.1, read as the reverse complement.
GTTGAGTCTCTTGGCCACGGTGTGGCAGCAAAGCAGCAGAAATGCAATCCTTGTGTGTGGTCTCGCTCTTGACCTAATCTGCCCTTTAAATCCATTAATGATGCAATTTTAGCTGGATCAGTGAGCTCTGTAATTTGTCTTGGCATGAAGGTTCACATTCCCTGATCCTTTGCACACCTGGGATGAAAGGACAGAGGTGTTTCGGCTTGTTTCCCTCTTATGGGAACAAATAGGCATGCTTGCTCTATCCATGTCAAATTTGTGGAGGGGTGAGAGGAGAACAATTCCCTTATTAGTGATAAGCGCAAGTGTTCGTTACTCGAATTTTCTCGGGTATGCGCAGGTGCTCACGTGAGATATTCGTGTCCTCGCGGCCGTATGTTTCACAGGTGTTAGACAATCACTAAACATGCCGGTATTACCCGTGTTTGTCAGGCAATCCCCACATTGTTTTGTGGCTCTGACGGCTGCGGGGACACGTACTAGTCACTCAGGCACCACGATCCTCTGTGCAAACTCGAGTAACGAGCCCTTGTGGTGACCACTAGTCATAATCCCATTAAAGAAACAAACAACGAAAAAAACCTTGCTTCTACGTATCACTATGGTTCCGTGTTTTTTGTTTTTTTTTTCTCGCCGCTTTTGTGAAATTGGCGCAGGAATCAGGTTTTGATATATCATGCTGGTGGATGTGGAGTAATGGGGGGGAGAATGGTTTCTGGGCACACCCTGGCTCATCTGATTCCTGTGGATGGATGACCACTTACTGTCATGTTGGTGAGGAGGGGAGTAATGATCTGGGAAGGTTTCTCAGCACACTTATCGCTCCTCTGATACCTGTGGATAGATGTTTGGACGATAGAACTTACCTGACCATTGTGGCTAACTAAATTTATCTTTGTGTATGCGAAATGATGGGGCAGGATAACTTTTAGTGCAATTTTGCCAGATGGATATAGATATATCTCTATCTCTCGCCATCTCTCACGCTCTCCATATCTCTCTCTCTCCTAGGAGCGGCACTCGGTCCGAAGCCTTTATAGACTGCGCAAGCGCGACGCGCCTGCGCAGTCTTGACCCCACAGAGTAACGCATCCGGGGATGAGGAGTGACGCATACCGCGATCTCCAGCACAACAAGTTGCGTATCCGGTATTGCCGCGGGGTCTCGACGTGATGTCAGGAGAGGGCAGGTTGTGGCGCCGGAATCGCCACCTGGGCAGTCCGCGCTTTCCGGCGCCATTTTCTTGAAGGCACACTTCAGTGTGTTTTCTAGAAAATGGCTCCGGAAAGTGCGGACTGCGCAGGCGCCGATTCTGGCGGCACAATCCCGCCCCCTCCCGGGCGTAGAACGGGTGCAATAGCTAGTGTATATATAACGCACTCCTATACTAGCAGTGCAGTGCGTTGGATGACTCGGCTCACCACCACAGCCCACAGATTGTACAGACGAGCACAGGGTCTGATCACTGCCATAAATCAATAGCCATGGCCCTTCTATAAGAAATCTCTCTGGCGCTCTCAAAACGATTTCCACTTTTAGGTCCTGGCCACAGGAGGTTGAATTGGGTTTGCATAAAAAGAAAAATGCTGCTGATCTGAACTGTACTTATCCCATACAACCATTGGGGCAAGAGACCTCCGCCAGTCTCCTTTGCTCAGTGTCTGTCCCATATCTGCTCTGTGTCGGGCTCTGATTAGCAATTACCAATCCCTATATATCATTTTATTGACCCAGGTTTGATCGTTTCCTACAGTATTCTTGCAGTGTTGGTTGTGTCATCTAATACAGGTCATATCTGGATGAGCTCTGATGTCTTTTATTTACTTTCTCCATGATCATTGTGTACCAGATGTCCTAATCATTAACGTCTTGTTGCAGTTTATTGTACTATTCTTGAGCAACCTGACACGGATGTCTGTGGCTCATCGTTTTTACATGGAGATCTGAAATTCCCTAATTGTGCAAGACTATGTATGTTGTTATTCCTCCTCTTCATAGATACACTATACATTTCCATCACTGAAACGAATGCCCCTATAATTAAATGCTGCAGTAGTCATTAAATTTTGTCTCATTGCAAACACATTTGCAGCTGCAGTTATCATCTCTGTGCCTCAACTTCCATCTCACATGGAGCTGGTGTGGGGGGGGGGAGTGGTACAGCAGAGCTGATGGCACTGTCAGAAGACAGCTGCAAATGTGCGTGTTTGCAATGAGACTTGTAACTTTACTGTACTGCGTTATTTATAATCACGCACAGTGCTGCAGCGGAGCTGACGGCACTATGAGAGCACAACTGCTGCTGCAAATGTGTTTGTAATGACACAGTTCACTTCTGTGCGGTATCCTGTTTAACTTCCTGTGACCTACATGCCCATATAAACTGCTTAGCAGGATTCATCCCACTAATGGTTCCCTTTAATTCAGACATAATCAGTGCATACCTTATATTAATCATAGTGAGAACCACACATAGACATTTTTCGTAGATGGACTTTAAATCCATACATTTTTGCTGAAGAAAGCAGCCACTAGGTGGAGAAAACAGAGTACACGTTTATGCCCATTATACTTCACCTTTTCTGAAGCCACAGTTTGCGTTAAGTGTAATTAATACTGGGTGAATATACTTCACAGTAGGTAAATAAAGTCTGCTTTTTCACACGTTTTTGGATTGCTGCCCAACAGATGACCAACGGGCAGAGAGCCCCGACCTCAACCCCATCGAACGCCTTTGAGATGAACTAGAACAGAAACTGAGCCCGGTCTTTCCCCGACATCAGTGTCTGACCTCACAAATGCTCTGCTGAATGAAGGGGCAATAATTCTACCAGACTGCTATGTAATCTTGTAAACGAAGAGTAGGAGTTATTGCTGCAGAGGGAGTAAATGTAATGGCCAGAGTGATCCCATCAGCAGAATAGTGAGTGCAGCTCTGCAGTGCAGTACAATACAGGATGTAACTCAGGATCAGTAATCTAATGTACACAGTGAATGCAGCAGCAGAATAGCGAGTGCAGCTCTAGGGTATAATACAGGATGTAACTCAGGATCAGTAATGTATGTATAGTGAGTGCAGCTCTGGGGTATAATACAGGATGTAACTCAGGATCAGTAATGTATGTACACAGTGACTGCACCAGCAGACATAGTGAGTGCAGCTCTGGAGTATAATACAGGATGTAACTCAGGATCAGTAATACCGTATATGTACACAGTGACTGCACCAGCAGAATAGTGAGTGCAGCTCTGGAGTATAATACAGGATGTAACTCAGGATCAGTAATATATGTACACAGTGACTGCACCAGCAGAATAGTGAGTGCAGCTCTGGGGTATAATAGAGGATGTAACTCAGGATCAGTAATGTATGTACACAGTGACTGCACCAGCAGAATAGTGAGTGCAGCTCTGGGGTATACTGTAATAGAGGATGTAACTCAGGATCAGTAATGTATGTACACAGTGACTGCATCAGCAGAATAGTGAGTGCAGCTCTGGAGTATAATACAGGATGTAACTCAGGATCAGTAATGTATGTACACAGTGACTGCACCAGCAGAATAGTGAGTGCAGCTCTGGGGTATAATAGAGGATGTAACTCAGGATCAGTAATGTATGTACACAGTGACTGCATCAGCAGAACAGTGAGTGCAGCTCTTGAGTATAATACAGGATGTAACTCAGGATCAGTAATGTATGTACACAGTGACTGCACCAGCAGAATAGTGAGTGCAGCTCTGGAGTATAATACAGGATGTAACTCAGGATCAGTAATGTATGTACACAGTGACTGCACCAGCAGAATAGTGAGTGCAGCTCTGGAGTATAATACAGGATGTAACTCAGGATCAGTAATGTATGTACACAGTGACTGCACCAGCAGAATAGTGAGTGCAGCTCTGGAGTATAATACAGGATGTAACTCAGGATCAGTAATGTATGTACACAGTGACTGCACCAGCAGAATAGTGAGTGCAGCTCTGGAGTATAAGGCCATGTGCACACGATGCAGATTTGCAGCGTTTCCGCAGCGGATTTTACCGCGCAGAAACGTTGCATATCCGCATTGTGATGTACAGTACCTTTAAAATGAATGAAAAAAAAAAACCGCTGTGCAGACGCTGCGGATTTTTCCGCGCGGTTTTCCTGCGGTACAAAATCCGCAGCATGTTGCTTCTTTTGTGCGGTTTTCTATCTCCCCTGTTACCAAATCCGCAGGGGGAAGACCGCAATGGAAAACCGCACAAAAACCGCATGAAAACCGCGTGAAAAATGGAAGAAATCCGCAGGAAAAATGCAGGTCATTTGACCTGCGGTTTTCTTCCATTCTGCACGGAAAAATCGGCAGGGCTCAAAACTCCGTCTGCACTCAGCCTTATACAGGATGTAGCTCAGGATCAGTAATGTAATATATGTACACAGTGTCTCCACCAGCAGAATAGTGAGTGCAGCTCTGGGGTATAATACTGGATCTAGCTCAGGAGTAATCTAGAATAGTGTTGTATGTATGTGCAATTACTGAATATTGTATGTAGGGTCTGTTGATCTAGAAATGATGAAATTGTGCTCAAATGAGAACTTGCCACTTAAGGTGGAATAGAAAACATAAAGTTAGCAGAATTGTATGCAAAATGTAATAAACAGATCTTCTCTGGCATGGCAACTGTGGTGATAACACAATGCCGTGGCATGCCTGTTTTACATTGCTTGAAGGTATATAAGTAATACAATTTAATGCATTTTTGCCTTTTTATTACCTACAGGGGTAATGTCGTTTGTAAAAACATCTTTTTCACCATTAGAGTACGCCGTCACCCCATACTTGAGTGGGTGTGTAGTGGAATTCCCACTTTAAACTTCAAGTCCATTGTCTGACTCACAGTCCTGACTTTGGTTTACATAACCCTGAAATGAATGGTTCTGGTATGTACCAATCGTTACGCTGAAGAGAAGAAAAAAGAAAAACACAATTACTAAGTGGGAAGACAGTGCGGCTCTCCCAGCATGTAAAAAACCATGGATTACTCCCTAAGAAGAAAAAATAAATCTCCATATGCATCTGATGGCATCTAGAAGTACAGTAGAGCCCCGCCGGAGTCTATAAAAGCTATACTATGGGCTGACACAACTGAGAATGAGTTCACAGCTGGTGCATTTCTAAACTGACGATGTGACTGCAGTGACTCCACTGCAAAATCCACATGCGTTTTTTTTTTCCTCATGGCAACAAAGAAACCGCAGCAATTCTGTGGAAAAAACAGCATCAAAATCTACATGAAATAGAAACCTAATTTGTGGCCTAAAAATTCTTCGGATGCAAATCCACTAAAAGGTTTAATTGTTTTACATGATTTTTTTCACACTGAATAATGTAAAAAAAAAAAAAAAACTCTAAAAAATTTTAGGAGCTTTTTTGTTTGTGTATGGGGCCTTTTTTTGGGCTTCATTCGATTCCATGGTCAAATTTGAAACAGATTTTCAAGTAAAAATGCCTTAAGCACGGACATTATGTTGCTGCTATTTTTACTGGGAATAAAAACCACACAATGTTATCCAGCTGATAAAAAAAAAATTGTTCCAGAGGGCTACTGTGATGGTGTGATAGGCTATGTGGGTATCATTTTGTGTATATTTCTATTTCACTTATTTTCATAGTGTTTTTCTTGTATGTCTATAACCTGACTATCTGTCTCTTGATGACCCCCTGTAGTTCTTTAATCTCCAAGGCTCCTTTGTTCTCCTCTGGGAGGCCTAGAAACCACCCCAACCTGTTTGACTACCCCTGGACACAAGGAAGGGGGAGGGGAGAACAGGAGCTGGTCTAGTCAATTCCTGTGTGGAGAGTATCGTGTAAAGACTGCACTTCAGAGAGAAGGACCCATTTTATCCTCTGGTGCTAGAGTCTTGGAATCTCGTCTCCCTGGACATTTTATCCTGTTACTGGACTACATACTTGTTCTGGATTATTGTATCCTCAGTGTGGTGGATTGTTAATGGACCTTCTAATTTTGCCTGTAATATAGATCTTGGGATTGTTCACCCTTCCCTCGCTCTGTTGATTGTGTGGTATCGGAGAAGGACCCCATGACAACTGGTGGCAGCAGTGGGATATACAGAGCGTAACCCAATGGAGAACCACCCACAGAGTGAGTTGAGAAATTGGACTGTATCCAGTTTACAGGAGAGAGCCAGAGACCTGGGCCTGAACTACCAGGGACTTACTAAAGAGGCCTTAATCGATCTACTGGTGGGAGCTAGCCCAGCCACCTCCTCCCAGATGTCTGAAGGAAGAGCACTGGAGACAGGGATACCCATCCAGAAAACCAAGTGGTTGGTGTGGTACGAAGAAGATGGCGGTTCTGGGCCCCAGTGTCTCTCAGGAGTACAAGGAGGAGGCTGCCCGCCGGGCACAGCAGAGACAGGAATCAATGGAGCTTGAAAGAGGGAGTAACGCAGTGTGGAGTGTAACCCCAACGATCCGGGAGCCTGTACGGATCACCCGGACAGAGTTTAAGCCATTTTATGAGGCTTCCGGAGATGTGGAGGGGTTCTTCAAAGACTTTGAGCAGCAGTGTGCTGTGATGGAGGTGACCCACTCAAGCTGGATGCGTTTGTTAGTGGGGCTCCTGAACGGAAGCATGGCGGAGGCTTACCGAACCATTGTCGCACCTCAGAATCGGGATTTTAACATTGTAAAGCGGACTTTCCTGGATTACCACGCTATCACCCCAGACTCATATGGGGCCAAGTTCCAAGACCTCCGATGCACCATGGGGGGGAATCATTTAGGATGTATGCACATAAGATGTCCCAGGCATGTCGGAGATGGCTGAAAGCAGAAAACGCCTTTACTGTGGAAGATGTTATACAGGCGTTCCTTATAGAACATTTTCTTGCCAAGTGCCCCGCGGAGGTACGGGAGTGGGTCCGGGAGCGCACGCCGTGTACCGTGGATAGAGCTGCAGCCCTGGCCGATGCAGCCCTTACTATCCGGCCGCAATGGAGGAGGCTCCTGGACAATGAACCATGGCCTGCTCCCGCGCCCCGTCCCCCTCCAATTATATCTTCCCTTCCACCTAGTCGCAAGCCGATGACAATCACGCCTCACAATCCTAGGCCCCAACAGTTCCGACCACGACCTGGGGGTATCACAGAGAGGAGGTGTTATGGGTGTGGGCAACCTGGACATTTGCAGTCTGGCTGTCCCTCCAGGATTCGGAGGGAGCCCCACGCAGCCCCACCTCGTCCAGTGCATCTTGTGCACTCCACCCCGCCTGAGGAAGAGCTACCACCACCCCCACCAGACTGGACCACCGACCACAGCACCATAGATACTCCTCCTGGAGTGTACGGACTCCGGCCTCTGTCCTTTAGCTACTCAGAGCAATGGCAACGCCACCTGCAGGATGTCTTAATTGATGGATACAAAGTGTCAGGATTTAGAGACACGGGGGCATTCTTGACTATCGCTGACCCTCATGTGGTTCGACCCGAGGCAATTTACCAGGGTCCGGGAATTCCCATTGTCCTGGCGGGGGGTGCCCGCAAATATATACAGCGAGCTTCTGTGCGTTTGGATTATGGTTGTGGAGAAAAACTGTTGGATTGGAGTTATGGGATGACTTCCTGCAGATATCCTCCTTGGTAACGACATTGGGGAGTTACAGTGCCAATTTGTGGGAGCAGTCACCCGACTACAGGCCCTTCAAGCACTACATCATCCGGACCTCAGCGGGGAGCAACCACCATGAACCACCTCAGAGTCGGTAAGCAATACGTTCGCTGCTGCTACTACATTGGGAGAGTCTTGGGACAGAGAGGAGTTTCGGAGAGAAAGAGGGTGACACTACCTTAGCAGCCCTTAGGCAAAAGGCAGAAACTGGGCACATGGGAGATAATGGGGATGGCTTCACTCGAGAAAACGGACTGTATTATCGTGTAACAAAGGGAAGTGACCAGGGCAACCCTGACGCAATGAGGCAACTCATTGTCCCTCAGAAGTACCAGGGCACAGCTACTCCAACTGGCCCATGACATCCCCTTGGCTGGGCATCAAGGGAGGAAAAGGACTGAAAAGAGACTCACCCAAAGTTTTTACTGGCCTGGCGTCTCGCAGTCGGTAGCCCAATATTGCTGCACCTGCGATGTGTGCCAGCGAATGCGGCATCCAGGAGCTCGACATAAGGTACCCCTGCAATCCCTGCCCATAACTGAAGAACCATTTCAACGTGTAGCTGTCGACATCATAGGTCCTCAGGCCCACCCCAGCCGGTCGGGGAAAAAAATATATCCTGACCGTGGTGGACTGTGCCACTAGGTATCCTGAAGCTGTGGCCCTGTCCAGTATTTTTAATCCGTCAAAATACTAATCAGCTGATCCCCAGACTCCTGCCCTAACGGCGGACAGCATAGGGAGTGGAAGGTTTCCTCTCATTATTAGCACTATGGCACTTTACAAGTTTAGTCCCCTGAAGAGTGTACTTGGATGAAACGCGTCGGGACATCGATGGAGGGAAAGTGCAGGGCATGTGCAATAGGGCTAGTTGTGGACAGCCCTTGTAAGGGCAGGAGTCTGGGGATTAGCTGATTTAGCTTTTTTAGGGATATGACAGGGCATTGTCTTCCATTATTTCATCCTCCAGTTGGACTGAACAGAGGACCTCCGGGTCTCCTGACCCACTAGTCTATCCGGTGAGATTGTTCCTATTTATTATTATTCTCACCCGATTGTCAAATTTTTGGCCCAGAGAGACATTTTTTTGGCAATCTTGTATGATTTTTTCATATATGTGCAGATAGGTTATGGCATCTATGAGTGAACATATCTCGATTGCTGTATCCTTTAGATGTTTGTCTACCTATGTAACAAACCTTTAGGTGACCATCTACATCCTTCTATCTAGGTTGGGCCTCTTCCTTTATTGTTTAGGGCCCACATGCTGGATAAACAGTTGTATGCTGTTTTTTATTTTCACAGAGGTGACACATGATTAGTATTTTAATTGACGGATTAAAAGTTATATTTCACCTATTGCTTTATGTTATATATCCTATTTTGGGTGAGATTCATGTCAGTTTCCAACAGAAATTGTCTTATGCTTTATTGATAATACCCTGTCCAGTATTACAGCAGTAAAGGTAGCCGAGGCCTTTGTTACCAATCTTTACCCAGGTAGGGTTTCCTAGTGAAATATTATCGGATCAAGGCACTCAGTTCATGTCAGATCTGGTCCAGTCCCTGTGGCATACCTGTGGTGTTCGAGCCATTCGCACCACTCCATACCACCCGCAGACCAATGGACTATGTGAACGCTTTAATGGAACCCTAAAAAATATGCTGAGGGCTTTTGTTGACGTTGAAAAGACTGGGAAAAGTACCTGCCACATCTCTTCGCCTATCGGGAGGTTCCCCAAGAGTCCACAGGGTTCTCTCCCTTCAAACTACTGTTTAGCCGGAAGGTCCGTGGGCCTCTCACTCTTCTGAAAGAACATTTGGAGGGAGACTTCTCAGATACCGGAATGCCTATCGTTCCCTATGTTCTAGAGCTCAGAGACCGTCTCGCCCAGCTAGCTACCTTCACTAAAGAACATCAGCGAATGGCCCAGTCCAGACAAAAACCTGGTATGACCGTAATGCCAGGAACCGGGAATTTGTGGAAGAACAGCAAGTGCTCATGATTACTGCTTCCCCTGCCAACAAGCTTCAAGCAGTGTGGGAAGGCCCTTATCAGGTTGTCAAGAAAATTAATGACACTAACTACGTTATTGCCCTGGACTCTAGTGGCCGACGACAGAAAACCGTCCACATTAACATGCTGAAAGACTACCATGACCGATCTCTGCCGGTTCTAGCTGTCTGCCACCCCCCTAGTGATGCCGCCGAGTATCTCCCCGATCTCCTCCAGGTTGCCCAAGCGGGAGGGTCACTGTAACAAGTGCCCCTGGGCTCCCATTTATCGGATATACAAAAGAACGATATTGTCGCCGTACTAAGGCCGTGGGCTGCTTCTTTCTCCTCAAAGCCGGGGAAGACTACTCACACCAGCCACCATGTGGAAACCCCCAGACAACGCCCCATCCAGCATGCTGCCTACCGGGTTCCAGAGGCTGTTCAAGGCATGATAAAGAACGAACTGGAGGAGATGAAACGACTGGGAGTTATTCAGCCATCTCACAGTTCTTGGGCCTCTCCTGTCGTCCTGGTCCCCAAGAAGGATGGTACAACACGATTCTGTGTTGATTACAGATGATTAAATGATGCCACCAAGAGTGATGCTTATTCCATGCCCAGGATGATCTATTGGATTGTCTGGCCAGTGCCCAATTTGTGACCACGTTAGACTTGAGCAAGGGGTACTGGCTGATACCCCTAACGGAGGACGCTCGGGAGCGCTCGGCCTTCATGGCTCCATTTGGGCTTTTTGGGAATGCCCTTTGGGATGAAAACTGCCCCCGCTACTTTCCAGAGACTGGTAGATCGACTGTTACAACCATGTCAGGACTTTGCCTGTGCTTACTTAGACGACATTGCCATTTTTAGCACAACCTGGGAGGAACATCTTAAACACCTGGGCATAGTGCTAGACTGTATCCTTGCTGCAGGACTGACCATTCGCCCTGATAAGTGCCAAATAGGGATGGCTGAGGTGCAGTACCTCGGGCATAGAGTAGGGGGTGGGACCCTAAGGCCTGAGCCTGCCAAGGTGGAAGCTATTAGCTTCAGTATATGGGACCATGTTTACACAAAAGGGCAGCATAATGCCTGGAATCCATAGCGGTAAAATCTCACCAAAATAAGTCGGTAGGTGGCGCTGCCCTTTTGGGTAAACATGGTCCCATATACTGAATGAGCGGTAATTTGAGTAAAGTAGGACTCTGTAAGCCATAATGTGTATGGTGTGGGAGCCCTAATGTGTATGGGGCCTAATGTGCGTGGGAGCCTAATGTGTATAGGGCCTAATGTGCGTGGGAGCCTAATGTGTATGGGACCTGTATGACATGAAATGCAGCATAGAAATTGCAGAGATAAAGACATTTTGTTTTACATATTAAATTAAAAAAGGCGCAGGGACCCCCTACTAGTTAAAAACAGTACAGATAAAGCTGGGCGCTTCTATTACCAGGCTGGGACAGTCCAGTGTTATTGGCTGTCCAAGACAAAAAATAGAAGCCCATAGCTGCCCCCAGAATTAGCACCTCGCATCAGATCCACCAATTCTGGCACTTTACCCAGTCATCCCAATGTCTTGGTGCGGTGGCAATTGGGGTTATATATGGGTTTGATGACCGCTGTGATTTGTCAAAAATCACATCTGCCATCAAGTCCAAGGGTTAGTAATGGAGCGGGGTCAGTCTGACGCTCCCATTACTAACCCTGTAAATTAGAATCATTACACACACAGAAAAGTCCTTAAAATAAAAACCTAGACAACATCTTTCACTTATTTCTCCAAAAAACATCTCCACGGGTCCATTGTAATCCACATCGATGTCTCACATCGATCCCCGACTGTTACATCCAGAGGCTGTGATGAGCGGTGACATCAGTAAGGTTACCGAAGTTCACAGCTGGCTGCTCACATGCTGGTATGTACGGATCACACAGAGGTTACCGTGAGAATCGCCAGCTGTGACCTGAGATAACCTTACTGACGTCACGGCTCCTTACTGCCGCTGGTCCTCACTACTGTGTGTTCCAGCAGCCGTGGTGTGCGGTAATGTTACTGATGTCACCGCTCCTCACATCCTCCAGATGCAGCAGAGTTGGGGATCGTTGTGGGACAGCAATGTGGATTACAACGGACCTGCAGAAGTATTTTTTTTTTTTTTTTTTTGGAAAATGGGTAAAAGATGGTGGGTTTTTATTTTAAAATAAAAGACTTTTCCGTGTGTTTTAATGACTTTAACTTACAGGGTAGTAACGGGAGGTGTCTAACACCTCTCCATTACTTGCCTCAGGGCTTGATGGCATATGTGATTTTTGACAAATCACAGCTGTCCTCAACACCATACAGTTGTGGCCAAAAGTATTGACACCCCTGCAATTTTGTCAGATAATACTTTTCTTCCTGAAAATGATTGCAAACACAAATTCTTTGTTATTATTATCTTCATTTTATTTGTCTTAAATGAAGAAACACAAAAAGAATTGTCCTAAAGCCAAATTGGATATAATTCCACACCAAACATAAAAAACAGGGTGGACAAAAGTATTGGCACTGTTCGAAAAATCATGTGATGCTTCTCTAATTTGTGTAATTAACAGCACCTGTAACTTACCTGTGGCACCTAACAGGTGTTGGCAATAACTAAATCACACTTGCAGCCAGTTGACATGGATTAAAGTTGACTCAACCTCTGTCCTGTGTGCTTGTGTCTGTACCACATTGACCATGCAGAAAAGAAAGAAGACCAAAGAACTGTCTGAGGACTTGAGAAACCAAATTGTGAGGAAGCATGAGCAATCTCAAGGCTACCACTCCATCTCCAAAGACCTGAATGTTCCTGTGTCTACCGTGTGCAGTGTCATCAAGAAGTTTAAAGCCCATGGCGCTGTGGCTAACCTCCCTAGATGTGGACGGAAAAGAAAAATTGACAAGAGATTTCAACACAAGATTGTGCGGATGTTGGATAAAGATCCTCGACTAACATCCAAACAAGTTCAAGCTGCCCTGCAGTCCGAGGGTACAACAGTGTCAACCCGTACTATCCGTCGGCGTCTGAATGAAAAGGGACTGTATGGTAGGAGACCCAGGAAGACCCCACTTCTTACCCCGAGACATAAAAAAGCCAGAATGGAGTTTGCCAAAACTTACCTGAAAAAGCCTAAAACATTTTGGAAGAATGTTCTCTGGTCAGATGAGACAAAAGTAGAGCTTTTTGGGCATAGGCATCAACAGAGTTTACAGGAGAAAAAAAGAGGCATTCAAAGAAAAAAACACGGTCCCTTCAGTCAAACATGGCGGAGGTTCCCTGATGTTTTGGGGTTGCATTTCTGCCTCTGGCACTGGACTGCTTGACTGTGTGCATGGCATTATGAAGTCTGAAGACTACCAACAAATTTTGCAGCATATTGTAGAGCCCAATGTGAGAAAGCTCGGTCTCCCTCAGAGGGCATGGGTCTTCCAGCAGGACAATGACCCAAAACACTTCAAAAAGCACCTGAAAATGGTTTGAGAGAAAGCACTGGAGACTTCTAAGGTGGCCAGCAATGAGTCCAGATCTGAATCCCATAGAACACCTGTGGAAAGATCTAAAAATGGCAGTTTGGAGAAGGCACCCTTCATATATCAGGGACCTGGAGCAGTTTGACAAAGAAGAATGGTCTAAAATTCCAGCAGAGCATTGTAAGAAACTCATTGATGGTTACCGGAAGCGGTTGGTCGCAGTTATTTTGGCTAAAGGTTGTGCAACCAAGTATTAGGCTGAGGGTGCCAATACTTTTGTCTGGCCTATTTTTGGAGTTGTGTGAAATGATCAATGTTTTGCTTCATTCTATTTTGTGTTTTTTTTCATTTAAGACAAATTAAATGAAGATAATAATACCAAAGAATTTGTGTTTGCAATCATTTTCAGGAAGAAACTGAGTATTATCTGACAAAATTGCAGGGGTGTCAATACATTTTGCCACAACTGTATGTTAACCCGATTGCCACCACAGCATGGCATCGGGATGAGCAGGGCAAAGTGCCAGAATTGGCAAACCTAATGTGATGAGCCAATTCTGTGGAGGCTGTGTGTGGGCTTCTATTTTTTGGCTCAGGACGGGCCAATAACCATGGACCGTCCAGTTTGGCTCAGGAGACTAGCAATAGGGCTCGCGACACATGGTTGTGTGAATATAGCTTTACATGAACGGCAGATATAGGGGGTGGCTATGACCAGGGGGTCTGGTTGCCCAATGGATAGCAGTTCTGCCTGGAATTCTGTCACCGTGTGTACAAAAGGGGACCGAGCTTTGGGAGGAGTACTGTACCTAAAAGCAATAAATAGGACTGAGCTGAAATGCTGGGTACAGCTCTGACTACATGTTATATAGTCGTGTTACACTCCCCTCACTTCTTGTAACCTACAAGTGTACAAAGATATTATATAGTCACCATGTGACAAGTGGGCCTGTGTAACTTCAAATGCCAGGGCTGAATTTTAGTCTCAGTCCGGCCCTGGCTATGACATGTTAAAAAAACAAACAAACCCCACAAGTGATATTTTACCCCAAAGATTCTCCGCAGCTTCCATTACTGCTTACTTGGTGCTCAAACATGTAATTTCAGTTTTAGCCAAACGTTTTGAGATTGACACAAGTTTATGCAAAGTCTTAATATTTACAAAGTTTACCCTTATTTTTCAGGACTGCCCTTCACCCATGCAGCTGGATATCCGCTTCTGGGCCGAATTCTGACTCATGACTGCCCATTCCTCTCTAATCAGTGCTTGGAGTTTAGCACAATTTTTGTGTTTTGGTTTGACCACGTACTTTTGAGGATTGACCACATGTGCTCAGTGATTGGTCTCAGAACGCTTTACTGTTGGCAGGACGCAGGGTTCATGATGGTGCTCACCTTTTCTTCTCCAGACAATCGTTCTTCCTGATGTCCCAAACTGTCTCAAAGGTTTTGATCAGAGAACATAACTTTATCCCAGGCCACTGTATTCCTGCTATTTTCTCTGAAGAAGACCCCTTCAGACTGTTTGGGACATCTGGCAGAATGATTGTCTGGAGAAGAAAAGATGAGCGCTGCCTTGAGTCCTGAGACCAATGATTGAGAACCTGTGGTTAATCCTCAAAAGCAGGTGCTCAAACCAAATCACAAAAATTGTGATAAACTCCAAGCACTGATTAGACAAGAACGGTCTGACCTCTAGGACTCTCATGGATCTCTGAAATGCCCCATTAGATTGGAGTGATGGCCACATGTGTAACACTGTTCCATTCCTTGTCTTAAGGGATTACCAGAAATAGAAGGATGTGAATGTTGGGCCATTGCTCTGTTTTAGAGACCTGTTCCCTAGATTCGTGTGGGTCCCAGCCTTTGGACCTCAAGTGATCAGCTTCTGAACTGTTCATAGGGGATCATTTTCTAAGTGAGAAATAAGGAGATTTTTTTTTTTTAAGCAGTATGCAGTGAGCTCCCCCTAGTGGTGGCTGCAGACAGACAAAATTTGAACATCTAAATGTTTTGAAGTCAATAATTTATAAAAACCTATAATTCAACATAACTGAATTCTGGATGTCAAAAATAACTTTTTCTTTGCTAATTTCCAGTTTTATATGAATCACATATTTCCCGATAAGGAAATGCTATGAATCTTAAAGGCTGTTAAGAAATTTTCTGAGTAAAAAAAAAAAAAATCTGATGAACTTCAGTAGGGAAGTCTGTTCTAGTTAAAGGGAAGTTAGAGAAAAAGAGGTCATCATATGCTTCATGGTCTTAAATCTGATAATCAGACTCCAAATCCTGTATTGTGATGACTTTAGAATAAAGGAGGAGCCGTGATGAACTTTCTACAGCGGTCATTGAAACTTTCATAGTTACATACTGAACTTTTCCCCTCTTAGCCACTTCCTTCCAAAGTTCTACATCCCATAGAGGCAGGCTGTTTCTGCTGTAAGACCCCGGGGGGAGGCATCTAGTCTATTGAGACCCTTTAGTACTTATGGTATGTGCAAGCTAATGGGATAACTTGCACCTAAGGCGCTTCAAGCTTTTTTATTTTTTGGCACAACAGGTTCTCCAAATAACTGCAGTGGAAATTTCTAAGAGTGTCGCTAAGTCCGCTGGTTCTATAAAATATTACTTTGTGGTACAGTACTAGCCAGAAACATGTTAATACTTTTATGCTTCCCAAACAACTAAAGTATTCTAGTAGTGATACTTTATTGGCTAAGTGGAAAAATTATAGCTTGGGAATAGTTTTTCTGATTAGCCAATAAAGGTATCACTCCTAGAATACTATTGTCATTTTTGGGTATAAAATGATTTCCTATGAGCATTCTTATGTGTCCAAGTAATAAGGCAATGTTGTGCCATAATACTAAGTGCTAGCCATAGTACTATGCCTAATAGGGTGACTGGATCTCATATGGGGGGGAAAAAATGTCAGAATCTTGTTCGTCTGGACCCCACAAAACGATTCCCCTTTCCAGATATTGAGAGAGCCAAAATTTGAGCTCGATCAAACGACGTTAACCCGTGCCGCTCGTCGCTCAAAGTTTGAAAAAAATCCAAATTGAGGTATTTTAAGATTTAGGTATTTTGCATAGTCTGTTAGACTATAAAGAATGTGACAACAACATCGCAGAAATAGCCCTGACCAAATTTTCGAACCATTTGTGGTATTTGAATGCAGAGTTGGTGGGATTATCGTTTTTTGATCCCACCATTACAGACAATGAAAAGTTGTTAATGGCTAATGAATTGTTCAGTAGCACAGATGAACCATCAGAGCACGCTAACCTACATGAGTTGATAATTTTACATAGTTATCTAATCTATTCTAGAGCTTTTGTTAAAGTAGTTTTTGAAACGTCAGAATATAATGCTCGGCATTTGCTTACAACTTGCAGGACATATTGCTTTTGTTCTTCATCTTTTGTCAGAAGGTCGATAAAGTCGGTTACTTCCTACCTCTTAATTTTTCTTTCCTAACTTTTGGATTTACAACCCTAGCGTGCTCTGATGGTTCATCTGTGCTACTGAGCAATTTATTAGCCATTAACAACTTTTCATTGTCTGTAATGGTGGGATCAAAACACGATAATCCCACCAACTCTGCATTCAAATACCACAAATGGTTCGAAAATTTGGTCAGGGCTATTTCTGCAATGTTGTTGTCACATTCTTTATAGTCTAACAGACTATGCAAAATACCTAAATCTTAAAATACCTCAATTTGGATTTTTTCAAACTTTGAGCGACGAGCGGCACGGGTTAACGTCGTTTGATCGAGCTCAAATTTTGGCTATCTCAATATCTGGAAAGGGGAATCGTTTTGTGGGGTCCGACATCGATTTTTTGCGGTCACCCTAGTGCCTAATCACCACAAGGCGAATAATAAGCTCACCTTAACGGAGTACGTCATGGCTGGGCAGTGCTTGCTGACCTTGGATGTACGGCGTACGTCCAGGCACGCGATTGCTGACAGGTGTTCAGCGATTATCACAGCTGTCACCTGGCATTGCTATGCTCTATAACTGCGATCAAAGTGCTGAAAGTCAGTCTCATAGTGGGACGGAGTAAAAAAAAAAAAAAGTCAGGATATAATTAAAAATATATATTGTACTGATAAATTTGTATTTTTATGTATAGAAAAATAAAAATGTGCACGTTCGATTTTGCTGTGTCCAGAACGACCTTCCCCATAAAGCTGTCCCACTAGTTAACCCCTTCTGTGAACAGCGTAAAAAACTAAAAAAGTTATAGCGCCCAGAATAAAGTTACGCAGAAATAATTTGTTCTGAGTTTTTATTGTGTAAACGTGCCAAAAAATTAAAAAAAACTATATAAGTGCGGTATCGCTGTAATCATACTGACCCGAAGAATAAAGCTGCCTTATCACTTTTACCACACGTGGAAGGGTACCAATAGAAACGTCCACTCGTCCTGCAGAAAACAAGCCCCCACATGACTATCAGCAGAAATATGGAAAAATTATAGCTCTCAAATATGGCGATGCAAAAATTAATTTTAGCAGCAAAAAAATAAAGCATCTTTTAATGTGGGGACAGCAGCCAAAAATAAACAGATATAAACCTATTAACGCTATAATCACACAGACATGAAGAATAAAGTCGTCTAATCACCTATATCGCACAGGGGATGGCTTAAAAAAATAAAACCAATTCTGTTGATTTGATCAGTCCGCCTCCCAAAGATCTCAGTAAGGCACGGCGCACATTTATCCTGCACTCTATGATGAGCACTTACATCGGGGCTTTTTGTGTAAATCTGTAAAATAAGTGATTCAGACGGAACCCCCGGCGGAAGATTCCCTATAATGAGGCAGATGGAGACAGACCAGACAGCGTCCAAAGTATTATCTGGCGGTGTCCGTCTTTTTAGGCTTGCATAAAAGTGCTGTTGACCACAGTTTTGTGCACTTCTAAGGAAAAAAGACACCAATGAACAGAGGCAGATGGGAGTCCAGAGTAACTCTGCTGCCTCATTATAGTGAGTTTATATGGAAACCCGAATATAAGTGCTCAGTGTAGAGTGCAGGATAAATGTGATTCAAAATGTAGAACAATTGACCAAGGGCGCTAAGCGCTACTTAACCGGGATCCTGAGCAGCAAATAGCAGGAAAAAAACACCTAATTTGTCCAATAATTCAACAATAAAATAAGCTGTTTTTTATATTTGCGCTGAATTGGTACCCGGGTAATAAATCAAGTTACATTGAGTGTATAAAAATACACGTAAATGGAATTGCTCGGAGCCACTAAAAACAAATAAATAGAGGTGTGTAAAATAGGAGATGGTAGAATCAATAAAATACCTTAGTACCAGCGTACCGGTGTGCTGTAGAGAAGCTTTCCTGGAAAGGTCCTGTGAAGAGACACTGATTCAGACAAGGATCGAAATCACAGTGCAGTTCAGATGAAAATTTTCAATTGCTTCCAGGGAGGGAGTGATATCTCAGATATCTCGGATATCAGACGCTGTCTCGGATGGTGACAGATGAGCTGCCTACCGTGTGCCAGCCGCCACTGGGGAGCGCTGCGTGTAGGCTGTAGCCAGCAAGGTGCAGAGGAGCTGCAGAACCTTGCGTGATGTCACGGTAGGATTCACGTGACTTGCTAAGAAGCGCAGAGAGGACCATACTAATGTCCAACGCGTTTCGTAATACGAGGATTCCTTCATCAGGGATGATTCAAAATGTTATGTAAAATGTTCCCAATAAAAACTTCAACTCAATCAAAAAAAAAAAAAAATCCCTACTCGGGTCCGTCATTTGTTAAGATATAGGGGGCTTCCACGTAACTGGGAGCACAAAGGCTCTAGAAAAGCAAAATGGCTCCTCCTCCAAAAGGAATCCAATGAATTCTGTGCTTCCAAATTCAAGTGCCTCCTTTCTGAGTCCCAGTGTGCCGAAACCACATTTAGCGTCCACCTGTTTGGCATTGCTGTAGTGATGAGATCCAGCTTAATTTACGGGTGCGTGTCTCCAGAAGAAACTAGCTGGGCACTTCAACCTCATGGGCAGTACAACGTAATAGACACTACAATGGCACTTTACAATTTTCACTCAGCAACATCCACTGCTGCTTGTTTTTGGGAAACGTCGATGGAGTCAAAATCATCGCTATACCTGTAGATAAATTCCCAAAGGGGACATTTGGGAATTTATCCGCAAACTATTCTAGGAAAATCTGCGCTCAAGGAGGCAAATAACACTCAGTACCTCGCGAGTCTCGCTGTATAGGGTATTGCCACGTTCAGCAGAAATTGTGACAAATTTTGGTGCCATTTTTCCCCATTTCCCTGTTTGGAAGTGTAAAATCGGGCTAAAACAAAAGTTTTGTGGTAAAAATGTAATTATTTTTTTTCTTCACTGCCCAATGGTATTAAATTCTGTGAAACACCCGTGGTGTCAATATGGTCACTGCATCCTTGGATAAATTAATTGAAAGGTGTAGTTTGTAAAATGGGGTCACTTATGAGGAGTTCTGGCACCTCAGGGGCTCTCCCTGTAGGTCACGGCATCCGCAAACCATAGCCGAAACATCTGCACTATAATATGGTGCTGCTTCCCTTCTGAGCTTTGCACTGTTCCTGAAAAGTCTTTCCCTCCGCAAAGCTCCCGAACGCTAATGTGAACTTGGCCTTAGTGAGCCCATTTTAATATCCACAAAGGAAACTTTCACAAAGCATTCCACAGCCATTCTTACTCAGATTTTCAAAGTAAGTACACCAGCCTCATCTGATCTGAGCATCTTTTTTTTAATGTATGCAGCTCTTACTGTGAAATCTGATAAACACAAATTAGCTTTAATATTGCTGTAAACCAATAACTGGGTCGTATTGAAATCCAATTCAGCATAAAAAGGAATAGTAAGGTTCAATATATATAATATTTTATATATACAGTAATATATAAAACTGTAAGAATTATAAACACAGGAGTTATAATTGCAGCCTGGACCGCCAATTGCAAATCGGCATAAATGATGACATTTTCCCCTGAAGATCCTACTGTTGTGGCGAAACATGTTAGAAAATTACCTTTTGTTTAAACCAAATTTTAGTGATTTTTTTTTTTTCCCCCTCATCTCTGTGTATTAAAATGATAAATCTTACACTTCTCCCACAGGGTTTTTTTTTTTTTTTTTAAGACTCACAACTTTCTGTTGATTCTGGAAATCCACATGGACATTAGTATCCATGAACTGCCAACAACCCCAACTTTTCTAGTGAAGTGTTTAATGAGCATTTGCAAAGGTCATAATGAACGGAGAGGGAAGAGGTGAGCTGTGACATTGCCTATTGTCATTGATGGAACCTACTATCAATGGTGTATGAAGATGTCCCCCATCATTGGAATCCTGCCTCTGCTGATAATGAACCTGCTGAAAACTTCCTGAAAGCACAGGAAGTAGGAGTCTAAACAAGCCCCAGTGAAAATTACAATATGTAATATGTCTGATTGTGTGTTTTATTTTAATGCAGTTTTTGATGTAATTTTTTTTTTATAAAATGCATTTAACATAAAACCCTGATTGAAATAGGTCATTTTCTGACAACACATTCCTTTTAAGCTGATTAGCTTCTGACAGCTCCTTTATAGTTCTTACTAGGCACACTACAAACCATATCCTTCAATAGTCAAAAAAGAGACATTAAATTAGAAAAATGACAAAATGCATGAGCTCGAGGTCTTAAAAATAGTCGCTGAGCAAAATAAACCTCTCAGTCATAAATTCCACCAGTTTATTCTCTTGACTTTTCTGCTAATTCACAGAAGGGTGTGCAGCCGCCGGTGTGGAGTCTTGTGGTGAGCAGGCTGCTGACCTGCGAGAGGGGAGTTCTGGCATTGAGTAACACTAGTCCTCCCTGTGGGTGCTGCCATTTCTCTGGTTAGTTCATTCAATAGTCAGTAGGCGTTCCTTCGTGTCTTCGTATAAAGTTGTTGCTATTATTATTTAGAGAACTGGTTCTGAAGGTCAATGCATGGAACGGATGAAGTCAAACGTACAGCAATTCTATGGAAAGTCAATACCATCGAGAGGGTCGACCTTGCGTGGTTTGAGAATTTCACAATTACGCTAGTGTGAATTTTATGATGCTGACCTTTAAAAAAAAAAAAAAAAAAAAATTTAATTGAAATGAAATTCTGATTAGGAAATACACTCACTGGCCACTTTATTAGGTACACCTGTCCAACTGTGTGTTAAGACTTAATTTCTAATCAGCCAATCACATGGTGGCAACTCAGTGCATTTAGGCATGTAGACATGGTCAAGACAATCTCCTGCAGTTCAAACCGAGCATCAGTATGGGGAAGAAAGGTGATTTGAGTGCCTTTGAACGTGGCATGATTGTTGGTGCCAGAAGGGCTGGTCTGAGAATTTCAGAAACTGCTGATCTACTGGGATTTTCACGCACAACCATCTCTAGGGTTTACAGAGAATCGTCCGAAAAAGAAAAAAAATCCAGTGAGCGGCAGTTCTGTGGCCGGAAATGCCTTGTTGATGCCAGAGGTCAGAGGAGAATGGGCAGACTGGTTCGAGCTGATAGAAAGGCAACAGTGACTCAAATTGCCACCCGTTACAACCAAGGTAGGCAGAAGAGCATCTCTGAACGCACAGTGCGTCGAACTTTGAGGCAGATGGGCTACAGCAGCAGAAGACCACACTGGGTACCACTCCTCTCAGCTAAGAACAGGAAACTGAGGCTACAATTTGCACAAGCTCATCGAAATTGGACAGTAGAAGATTGGAAAAACGTTGCCTGGTCTGATGAGTCTCGATTTCTGCTGCGACATTCGGATGGTAGGGTCAGAATTTGGCGTAAACAACATGAAAGCATGGATCCATCCTGCCTTGTATCAACGGTTCAGGCTGGTGGTGGTGGTGTCATGGTGTGGGGAATTTTTTCTGGGCACTCTTTGGGCCCCTTGGTACCAATTGAGCATCGTTGCAACGCCACAGCCTACCTGAGTATTGTTGCTGACCATGTCCATCCCTTTATGACCACAATGTACCCAACATCTGATGGCTACTTTCAGCAGGATAATGCGCCATGTCATAAAGCTCGAATCATCTCAGATTGGTTTCTTGAACATGACAATGAGTTTACTGTACTCAAATGGCCTCCTCAGTCACCAGATCTCAATCCAATAGAGCATCTTTGGGATGTGGTGGAACGGGAGATTCGCATCAGGGATGTGCAGCCGACAAATCTGCGCCAACTGTGTGATGCCATCATGTCAATATGGTCCAAAATCTCTGAGGAATGCTTCCAGCACCTTGTTGAATCTCTGCCACGAAGAATTGAGGCAGTTCTGAAGGCAAAAGGGGGTCCAACCCCTTACTAGCATGGTGTACCTAATAAAGTGGCCAGTGAGTGTAGTATTACATGCGATGTTACGTGTGCCCATTACCTAGGAATCTTAAGAGCTTGACAGTGGTGGGAAACCAAACGAATGACTGCTTGTGTACAGAGGCCATTGGATCTTCTGGGCCAAAGCTGTAAAAGGATCCCTCGCCCACCATCTACAATGCTGGTATTTTGGGCATCAGGGCTTAGATAGAACTGCTCTCTGCACTCCTTACATGGGTGGCAGTGTATTCATATGGAAATTCTTGAATGTTGGTAACAATGTAATAGGTTCCTGTAGACCTCATGCGCTAATCATTCTGCCTGGACCCATGTGACAGCCCTGGACAATCAAGCTCCATGGACCAGTAGGCAATCCTGCATCTAAGGACCCAACATGTCCAGCACATCACAAACTTATTAACCAAACATGGCAGAGTGTGACTTTAGCCATCAAAGATTCACAGTTTTAAGGTTGAAAAAAGACACAAGTCCACCGTGTTCCAATTATGCCCTAACATGTTGATCCAGAAGAAGGCAAAAACCCCATGAGGGCAGATGCTGATTGCCCCATATTAGGAGAAAAAATTGCTTCTCGATTTCCCCGTACCCCAACCAGACTACTGCCCTAGTTCTCTGGTGTGAGAACTGAGCCAGCAGTAGCCGCTAATTGATGTACTATACGTGGTGTGATTATTGCTTAAGTCAAGCTTTTCCCTCTATAAGTCATACATATTACTGGGCAGTTGGACTGATGTTACATTAAAATTTCACAGATGCATGTACAAGAAGATTTCGAGAGAAGAACTTGGGGCCTAATACATTGCCCTGTGTGAAAATGACACAATACTACAGGTGGACTTGTTTCTGGGCCAAACTATCTAGCCTCCTTACTCATGCAGCACATATCGCAGCCGTTACTGGCAATGACACTTAGCTTAGTGGTTACATAGCACATGGCTTGGGGTTATAAAGTATGGTACACAGCTTAGCAGTTACAGGCTATGGTATACAGCTTGGCAGTTAGTCTATGGCACATGCCTTTACAGTGCATAGCACCCCACTTGGCATTTATTATAGTGTATGGCACACAGCTTGGTGGTTACAGTCTCTTCAAAACAGCTTGGTGGTTACAGTCTATTTGACACAGCTTAGCGGTTGTAGTCTATGGCACATGCCTTGGTTACAGTCCATGGCACGTGACACATTGGTTACAGTCTGGCACATGGCTTGGTGGTTACAGTCCATGGCACATGGCTCCTTGGTTAGTCTATGGCACTTGAAACATTGGTTTCCTGATGCACCACAGGCGCCATCCTGTCGCATGGAGCTAATCTATTCATATGGATGTTTCTTTCACTTTTTCTATGATATGAAGCCACATGAAATCTACATTGGCCAAAAAGAAGCATGAGGTCTAAGACGCCTTTGGTTTTCACTGGAAATTCCACAAAGAAAGTTAAGGATTGTTTATGGAGTTCCCCAAGGAAGCAGGTTGGGTTGGACTGTTTTCTGCTGGAGCCATCTGGGTCGGAAGACAGTCTAGGTAAATCACAAAGTCAACTTGTTTAGAACAGAAATGTGAGCCAAAAAGTGATGTCATGTGTCTCTTTTAGGAGGAGAACATATGTGGACACTACCAGAAATATGGCTGTGGCATCACTGACTACCAAGCCATGCAACAGAAGTTGTCCTCATCATCCATGATCTCTAGATCAGTGTTTCTCAACTCCAGTCTCCAAGACCCACCAACAGGTCATGTTTTCAGGATTTCCTTAGTATTGCCCAGGTGATGGAATTAATGCTTGAGCAGGTGTTTGAGTACTAATTTGACATTTGGGAGGATCTTTCTAATGTGCTCAAAAAATGCTCTGAATAATCTTAAAAAAAGATACAAGGGGCACCTGAAAACTTCGAGGCCCACCCATGAAATCTTTTTTGCATGGTCTTGTTTTGCAATGCAATATGTTATTTAGTTAGTTGAATGGTCTCATGAGAAATCTGGATTTATTTTGATTTTTTTGTTTCCGTTACAGCATTTTAAAGTTGGGTCGCAAGGCTGAAATATGGAAATGGAGAAGTTGGCAAAGTTCACACATCGGCTGCTGCAATTCACTCCTGTGGTTTCCAACTGCTTCAGCACTCACCCTATTCCCCTGATTTGGCTCCCTCGGACTATCACCTATTCCCACAGATGAAAAAGCACCTTGGTGGAAGGTGGAATTGCAGCCATTGCAACAGCGGCTGCTGCAATTCACTCCTGTGGTTTCCAACTGCTTCAGCACCCACCCTATTCCCCTGATTTGGCTCCCTCGGACTATCACCTATTCCCACAGATGAAAAAGCACCTTGGTGGAAGGTGGAATTGCAGCCATTGCAGCAGCCGATGTGTGAACTTTGCCAGCTTCTCCATTTTCATATTTCAGCCTTGCCACCCAACTTTAAAATGCTGTAACGGAAACAAAAAAAATCAAAATAAATCCATATTGCTCATGAGACCATTCAACTAACTAAATAACATATTGCATTGCAAAACAAGACCATGCAAAAAAGATTTCAAGGGTGGGCCTTGAAGTTTTCAGGCATCCCTCGTATATATATCTTCCTTCTCACCCCCATTGGGGGTGGTCTTTTTTTTTTTGTCTTTCCTCATTCTCGGGACCAGAGGCCTGGGAGTTTGAGAGTTCGGCGCAGGATCTTAGTTGTACCCCCAGCATTGCGGTTGTCTGGACAGAAAGTTCAGATGTATGTGTGTGTGTGTATATATATATATATATATATATATACACACGGCTGAAAATGTTTTCCGTGTGTTGGGGTTAAAAAGATGGATGTCAGAACGAAGTCTAAGGTTAGGCAACAAAAGATCAAATGAACATCTGGCAAAGGTCTGGGAAAAACAGCTCACTTAAGGGCCCTTTACACATAGTGATATCGCTAGCAATATCGCTTTAACGTCACTGGTTTTGTGACGCAGCAGCGATATTGTTAGCAATATCGCTACATGTGACACTTGCCTCCGACCGGCTCCTTCGCTGTCTATCGCTGATCTCGCGAGAACGTCCTGGGCTGTTTCTTGTCGTCAGCTTCCTCCTGTGGCGACGAGCGACGCGTGGACGCGGGCAGGAGGATGTCTTCATCGCCGCGTCTGACAGGTAAGTAGCGACCGCAGACCGCTGCTATGTCGCTGGTGAGATCTGCCTGTTTGGCAGCTCACTAGCGACCACTTAGCGATGCACCAGGAATCCTGACTGGGTCATATCGTTGTCGGGATCGCTGGTGCATCACTAAATGTAACGGTACCCTTAAGTAGCATGGCAATCACCTGAGATAGTGAACACTTGGAGACAGCCGACGCCTCTGATTGGATAGTTGAGCTGTCAATCAACACTGACAGCTCGGCATGCCCCTATACCAAATTAGATGGCTAAGGTGTCAGTAACTGCATCCGAGGCACACTGAGAGGTGGAACCATGACGTGTATTGCAACAATACAAAAAAAAACAGAAAAAAAAGCAAATTGGACATCATTTCACACAACCCCAAAAATGGGCTGGACAAAATTGTTGACAAACTTCCAAAAAAATTTTTATCAAGCATGTGATGTTTGTTCTAACTCAACTGTGGTAAGTAACAGGTGTGGGCAATATGAAAATCACACCTCAAACCAGATAAAAAGGGGAGAAGTTGACTCCATCTTTGCATTGTTTGTCTGTATGTGCCACACTGAGTATGGAAACAGAAGAGAACAGTCTGAGGACTTGAGAAACAAAATTGTTGAAAAATATCAACACTCTTAAGGTAACAAGTCCATCTTCAGAGATGCTGATGTTAATTTGTCCAGGGTGCACAGCATAATCAAGAAGTTTACAATCCATTGCACTGTAGCTAATGTCCCTGGACATGTATGGCAGAGAATAATTGATGAAAGGTTGCAACACAGGATAGTCTTGATGGAAAAGCAGACACAATCAAGTTCAAAAAATTTCAAGCTGTCCTAAAGGCTCAGGGCGCAACAGTGTCAGTGAGCACTCTGATTGAAATGAAACACTATGGCAGGAGACCCAAGAGGACCCCACTGCTGATACAGCGACATAAAAAGCTATACTGAAGTTTGCCAAAATGTACGTGAGTAAACCATCCTTCTGGGAAAGCGTCTTGTGGACAGATGAGACCAAGATAGAGCTTTTTGGTAAATAACATCATTCTACTATTTACCAAAAACTGAATGAGGCCAACAAAAAAAGAATACAGCACCTACAGTCAAATATGGTGGAGGTTCAAATATGTTTTGGGGTTGTTTTGCTGCCTCTGGTACTGGGCTCTTTGACTGTGTGCAAGGCATCATGACATCTGAAGACTACAAAAGGATTTTGGGTAACAATGTAGTGTCCAGAGTCAGAAAGCTGGGTTTGCATCCTAGGTCATGGGTCTTCCAGCAGGACAATAACCCCACACATACTTCAAGAATCCCCCCGAAATGGGTAGTTCTGAAGTAGCCAGCAATAAGTCTGGATCTAAGTCCCATTGAAGGATGTCAAATATGAGAGAAGTGGAGCAGTTTGCAAAAGAAGAGTGGTCCAAAATAATGTTCGCATAGGTACACATAGTGTAAAATCTTGAGCTCCAAACAGCAGGAAATGGTCGCACTCCAAGGGATGAATTATATTAATTTATTGACACATAAATTACATGTCAAGTCGGGGTAGTGGTGAAAAGTGCAGAGAGGCTGACAACGGACGTTTCGCGCTATCAAAGCGCTTCTATGGGTCAAAACGTACACATAGTGTAAAAACCTCTCAACCTCTTTTTTGAAAAACACCACAAAAAAAGAGATTGCAAAATACTCAAAAGAAACTTCCTATAAATTTCCATCAAGTGTTTAAAAGATATATCATGTCCATTCTTCAGGCGTTTTCTGCTAGGAAGATGCTCAACATTTTACAAAGAAGTCAATAGGCTAAAAAGGTCACTGAAAGATGCATCTTGTAAGCATTATAAAAAAAACTCCAGCGTTTCATTGCTTGATGGATGTAAAAAAAAATGTACAAAATGGAAAAAATTGCATACATTTTTTTTTTTTTTTTACATGTCACTGTAACGGGGACTTCTGTGCTGTAATACCTCTTACATTACCACCCCGTGTTTCAGGAGGTCCACGCTGCTTTTCCTCACTTCTGGATGAAGGACGCTGGCTTGAAAGGCTTTGCAACATGGGAACATATAAAAGATCACTGGTTCTCCACGTATTTCCAGTGTGACAACATTTTACTCACCGGTCTCAGAATATATATACATACAGAGGACAGGACAATCAATATGTGGCCGGCCAGTAGATAACAGGCTCCAGGAGGCCGGTGACCCCCGATCATTTACCGTGGGATTTACAAAGGGGGGGAGAGAAGGGGGTGTGGAAAACCACACAAAAATACGACATGCAGATCCAATTTAACAAATAGAATTTCACTTTATTGAAAAATAAGGACAGAACAGATAGGTGGGGAAGCAAATACAGGGGACAATAAAGTGCAACAGTGCTGAAAGGCGTGCCAAAATCTGACAAACAACGCACAATATCAGTTGAATAAATAACTGTGAATCCACAGTGGTTATATAGTTAAATCAATTGGTACCTCTATCCAGTATGTAATTAATTACACTGCACAAGGCCTTAGACTTAAGAGGGTGACAAAATTATCACCACTCACAGACCTAGCTGTTATAGTATAAATCGGCCAAGGCACAATTGAAGCCATGTCCAGTCAAGTGCATGGCTAATAGTGACCAGCAACAGGCTCCCCCACTAACGAGAGTACCATAAACCCTCGCAACATACCCAGGAGGAGAGGGGAGGACGAGAAAGGAGAGAGCAATGCTCAAAAATTACCTGAGTAGGCACTGGTGCGGTCTGGCAGATGGCGGCGCGTCTCCCTAAAAACAATAGCAGCCTGCAGCACACATGTCCGCCGTAACCTTGCCCGCAAAGGGAAGGAGTGTCACAGAAATGGAATATACGACAAATTCTCATTTAGCCCATTTGGGTGAACCGTATTAAGGGCCCAAATCCACCAAGTCTCTTTCTGGGCAAGGCGTTGAGAGGTACTACCCCACCGTGTCCCCAAATCCACCATGTCAATACCTCTAACCTTCAAATCTTTACTGTTACAATCATGGAAAATTTTGAAGTGTTTGGGAAGAGTTTTTAATAGATGAATATCTGTTTCTTTAGCAGCAGCCTCTATGCCCAGAACATGTTCCCTGACCCTAATCTTGAGTTGTCGGGTGGTCAGCCCAACATAGATTAGGGAACAGGGACATATGGCATAATAGACCACATTGCGTGACGTGCACGTGATGGATTTCAATATTTTATAGACTTTATTGCCCGAAGAATCCAAAAAAGTGTCCTCCCTCACCATGTTGACACATACCACACAATGGCCACATGGGGCACTGCCACCACCCCTATTACGAACAAAATTGTCCAAGAAGGTCCTAGGGGGGGTCCCCAATATAGTGGCTACGCACCAGGTGGTCATCGAGGTTTCTAGCCCTCCTAAACGTAACTTGAGGTGTATCTGGTATAATTTTAGCAATGATCGGATCCGATTTTAAGATGGGCCATGATTTTTTTAGGATATTCCGCATCTGCTCTGAGCGATTATTAAAGCTAGTGATGAACCTTACAACATCAGTCTTGACCGGCTCGTCTCTCGCTTTATATAGAAGGGCATTCCTATCGCTGTGTTTCGCACGTAGATATGCCCTTTTAATGGATCTATTGCTACAACCTCTCTCATAGAAACGTGTCCTCATATCCCTGGCCTGATCCTCAAATTCTTCTTTTGTAGAACAAATGCGTCGCAGTCTCAAAAACTGGCCCACAGGTACTGAACGTACCATATGTGGTGGATGTGAGGAGGATGCGTGTAGAAGCATGTTTGTGCCGGTCGGTTTTCTATAGATGGTTGTCTGGACCATCCCCTCCACATCTCTACTAATCAATACGTCCAAAAACTCCACTTTGTGTTTGTCAAATGTGGCAGTAAGATGTATATTTCGATTGCCATCATTTAAGTCCTCAATAAACTTCCCCAATGAGCCGTTGTCTCCCTGCCAGATCAATAGAATGTCATCTATGTAGCGCGTCCAAAAGAGGACGCGCTCCATAGAGGACAGTCGATCTGACATCAAGAGGTCCCTCTCCCACAGCCCCAGGAACAGGTTGGCATATGAAGGCGCATAAGCCGCCCCCATTGCTGTCCCCTGGAGCTGCAGGTAGAAGGACCCCTTGAAAAGGAAGAAATTGTGGGTTAGGGCAAACTCCAGGACTTCAAGGACCAAGGCCCTCAAGCCCAAGGAGATCCTAGACAAGGATAGAAAAAATTCGGTGGCCCGTAGGCCATCCTCATGACGAATGTTCATATACAGTGATTCCACGTCCATGGTGCATAGGATCGTGTCATCATCTAGGGTGAGGCCATCGGTCTTCTGTAACAATTGGTTCATATCCTTTAGATATGAGGGTAAATCCTCTACCAATGGTTGGAGTACCGAGTCCATCCACTTGTTGACACGTTCCAAATAGCCCCCCCGTCCCGACACAATAGGCATCCCTGGGGGATTCTGCATGTTCTTATGTGTCTTGGGGAGGAGATAGAAGGTCGGGATGGTGGGTTCAACTACAAGAAGAGTGGACCATAATTCCTTAGTGATGATATTAGCCTCCATCCCCCTGGTCAGGATCACCCTGAGTTGAGAACAAAAGGCGGACAAGGGGTTGAATGTCAACTTCTTGTAACATGTGCTGTTGTTAAGTTGGCGCATCGCCTCCTTTTCATATAACTGTTTGGGCCATATCACAATGTTACCCCCCTTGTCCGCCGGCTTGATCACAACATCAGGGAGGCCTTTCAGGAATGCCAAACGTCTCCTCTCCTCCCCAGACAAATTATCCTTCTGTATATATTGTGGTATATCCAGAAATTCATTTGTCACAACCTTCACAAAAAAGGTCTATTGCACTGCAATTTGAGAGGGGAGGGAATTTCTTAGAGCGTAGCCTCAAAGAGGGAGGTATCTTACCGCCCTCGGGAGTTAAATGTTCCTCGGAAAGCTCTTCCAACATTCTCAATGCCGACTGCTCTTCCTCTGTAGGAAACAATTTATTCAAATTATCATCAAAGAAGAATCGCTTAAAAAGGAGAGATCTGGCAAAGATATTCAGGTCCTTGATGGCTGTGAACCTATCAAAGCCCGCCACCGGTGAAAAGGATAAACCCTTGTGTAGCAAGGTACAATCTGCTTGTGTAAGGACATGATTACTGAGATTAATTACCTTGGTATCACTGCCAGGGCCCTTTGTGGAGCGATTCTTCTCTCTCCTATAGGGATGATAATTGTGGTTTCTCATTCTCCCATAATTTAAACCAGACCGGGTGACAAACGAGGATGTAGAGGCATCAGACTGTGTACTAAGAGAAGATACTGAGGTGTTGGATACACTACGTGTATGGAAAGAACATACGTTGTTGGGTTATTCCAATGATATACAGTCATGGCCAAAAGTATTGACACCCCTGCAATTCGGTCAGATAATATTCAGTTTCTTCCTGAAAATGATTGCAAACACAAATTCTTTGGTATTATTATCTTCATTTAATTTGTCTTAAATGAAAAAACACAAAAGAGAATGAAGCAAAAAGCAAAATATTGATCATTTCACACAAAACTCCAAAAATGGGCCGGACAAAAGTATTGGCACCCTCAGCCTAATACTTGGTTGCACAACCTTTAGCCAAAATAACTGCGACCAACCGCTTCCGGTAACCATCAATGAGTTTCTTACAATGCTCTGCTGGAATTTTAGACCATTCTTCTTTGGCAAACTACTCCAGGTCCCTGATATTTGAAGGGTGCCTTCTCCAAACTGCCATTTTTAGATCTCTCCACAGGTGTTCTATGGGATTTAGGTCTGGACTCATTGCTGGCCACCTTAGATGTCTCCAGTGCTTTCTCTCAAACCATTTTCTAGTGCTTTTTGAAGTGTGTTTTGGGTCATTGTCCTGCTGGAAGACCCATGACCTCTGAGGGAGACCCAGCTTTCTCACACTGGGCCCTACATTATGCTGCAAAATTTGTTGGTAGTCTTCAGACTTCATAATGCCATGCACACGGTCAAGCAGTCCAGTGCCAGAGGCAGCAAAACAACCCCAAAACATCAGGGAACCTCCGCCATGTTTGACTGTAGGGACCGTGTACTTTTCTTTGAATGCCTCTTTTTTCTCCTGTAAACTCTATGTTGATGCTTTTGCCCTAAAAGCTCTACTTTTGTCTCATCTGACCAGAGAACATTCTTCCAAAATGTTTTAGGCTTTTTCAGGTAAGTTTAGCAAACTCCAGCCTGGCTTTTTTATGTCTCGGGGTAAGAAGTGGAGTCTTCCTGGGTCTCCTACCATACAGTCCCTTTTCATTCAGACGCCGACGGATTGTACAGGTTGACACCGTTGTACCCTCGGACTGCAGGGCAGCTTGAACTTGTTTGGATGTTAGTGGAGGTTCTTTATCCAACATCCGCACAATCTTGCGTTGAAATCTCTTGTCAATTTTTCTTTTCCGGCCACATCTAGGGAGGTTAGCCACAGTGCCATGGGCTTTAAACTTCTTGATGACACTGTGCACGGTAGACACAGGAACATTCAGGTCTTTGGAGATGGACTTGTAGCCTTGAGATTGCTCATGCTTCCTCACAATTTGGTTTCTCAAGTTCTCAGACAGTTCTTTGGTCTTCTTTCTTTTCTCCATGCTCAATGTGGCACACACAAGGACACAGGACAGAGGTTGAGTCAACTTTAATCCATGTTAACTGGCTGCAAGTGTGATTTAGTTATTGCCAACACCTGTTAGGTGCCACAGGTAAGTTACAGGTGCTGTTAATTACATAAATTAGAGAAGCATCACATGATTTTTCAAACAGTGCCAATACTTTTGTCCACCCTCTTTGTTATGTTTGGTGTGGAATTATATCCAATTTGGCTTTAGGACAATTCTTTTTGTGTTTTTTCATTTAAGACAAATTAAATGAAGATAATAATACCAAAGAATTTGTGTTTGCAATCATTTTCAGGAAGAAACTGAGTATTATCTGACAGAATTGCAGGGGTGTCAATACTTTTGGCCATGACTGTATATTTTTATTTTGGTAATCATTCAGATCCCTGCTGAATTTGGAGGTTTGTGTCTCAATGATTTTTTTCACCAGCATATCAACTGCTTTTTCCAAAGTCTCCTCATAAGCCTTTACTGATCCGCTGAGCAGCTGGAACGCAATTCAACCAACGTTTGGTCTATTTCTTTATCCAAACTGTTGATTGTTTTGGTATTCAGACCCACCAGTAATTTCATGAAGGTCGTTGAACAAATTCCACACGCATCCTCCCAACCAGACACAAAGTCCGTATCATCAATGGGGAAGGTAGGACTCGAACCCGCAGACCCCTGGGTATCATGTTTCTCGCTATATATTTCTCAAGAAAAATTCTGTTCCACCAGATCTTAGTTCTTAGCCGCAGGTGGCCGGTGACCCCCCGATCATTTACCGTGGGATTTACAAAGGTTGGGGGAAGGTCAGAAGTGGGATATCTCGTTTACCTCTGCCAATGGGTCGCAGCCGGTTGGTTGCTGCATTAGGGGTATACATCTCACATTGCACCTATCATACATGGATCTCCTATTCGGGGTGCTGGGAGGTTCTGTAACATGGCTCCCCCTTTTCAGTGACGCGATTGGCATACACAGTCTGATCCTTAACGGATCGGCTTGGGGATGACCGAAGTCTATGGGGTTGGTACAAGTTCCGTTTGTCGACTTAGTCCATCGGCGTTACCATTTTGTTTGCCGGGTCTGTAGTGGATGGTGAAGTCTAGAGGTTGTAGGGCTAAACTCCACCGCAGTAATCTGGCGTTGTCTCCAGAGACCCGATTAAGCCACACTAGGGAATTATGGTCCGTTAGGAGGGAAAACTGTCGTTTATACAAATATGGTTGTAACTTCTTGAGTGCCCATACTACTGCCAGGAACTCCTTCTTTATGGCCGCATAGCTTACTTAGCGAGGCAGTAGTTTCCGACTCAGGTAAGCTACCGGGTGGTCTTGACCGTCCGGCCTGACTTGGCTCAGCACTGCCCCCAGTCCAAACATAGAAGCGTCTGTGTGAACAAGTAAACGTTAAGTTGGATCGGGTGCGGCCAATACCGGGGTATTTGTGAGGGCGTCCTTTAGCTGGCGGAAGGCTTCCTCACACTCGGGGGTCCAGGTTACCTGGCGGGTGAGGTTCTTACGGGTCAGATCAGTGAGGGGCTTGGCTATGCTGCTGTAATTGGGGACAAATTTCCTACAATACCCTGCTGTCCCTAGAAACGCCATGACCTGGGTTTTAGTGCATTTGGCTGTGGCCTCAGTCTTGGCTGGTTCTGCTCGCTATTTCCCACTTCCCACCCAATGTCCTAAATACTGAGCCTCTGCTTTGCCCACGTGACACTTGTTGGGGTTCAAGGTGATTCCGGCCTTGTGTATCCTGTCCAATACTGTCTCTAGTTGATTTAGATGCTCATCCCATGTCGCGCTGTAGATGGCGATGTCATCCAGGTAGGCACAAGCATAGTCTTGGAGACCATCCAGAAGCCGGTCAGCCAGCCTCTGGAAGGTCGCAGGGGCATTCTTCATCCTGAATGGCATAACTCGAAACAGGAATAAGCCGAACGGGGTGACAAATGCCGACTTGGAAATAGCGTCAGGACTTAGGGGGATCTGCCAATAGCCTTTGCATAGATCGATGGTGGTCAAATACTTTGCCCCCGCCAGCCAGTCTAACAACTCATCCACACGTGGCATGGGATACGCATCCGTCACCATTTTCTCATTTAGCTTGCGATAGTCTACACAAAACCGGGTAGTCCCATCCTTCTTGGGTACTAACACTACGAGGGATGTCCAGGGACTATCTGACTCTTCAATGACCCCTAAACGCAACATCTCTTGTATCTCTTGTCAGATCCCTTCTCGTACAGACTCAGGGACGCGGAAGGGGGGTTGTCTCAGGGGGGTCTGATCCTGGGTCTCAACCTTGTGTTGTGCCAGGCGGGTGTACCCCGGTCTTCTGAAAAAATCCTCTGTCGCTGCCTCAACAATGCCTCCGCCTGCTGTCTCTCCCGGGGCCCTAGGTTTTCTCCCAAGTGTACCTGGTCCCATGTTTTAGACTGAGTCCTCTCCCCTAAGACATCAGGCAAGGGGAGTCCTGCTAAATCCTCTGCTTCGGGTGCACAGATGCCACTACCTCTTCAGGGCGCTCCCGGTAGGGCTTCAGCATATTCACGTGGAACTCGCGGACAACCCTGGGGTTGTCACAATCAGCGACATTGAAGGTGGTGTCGGCTATTTTCCCCACTACCTGGTAGGGCCCCGGCCATGCAGCTTTGAACTTGTTCTGCCTAGTTGGTTCTAACACCAGGACCTTCTGTCCTATCTCAAAGGTGCGTTCTCTGGCCCTCCGATCGTACCACACGCTCTGGCGCCGTTGGGCCGCCTGCATGTTCCCACGTACAGCCTGAGTCAGCTCCTGTAGGCGGTCCCAGAATTCCAGCACATAGGGCACAATAGGTATCCCTTCTATAGTTCCCTCCCCTTCCCAGTGTTCTCGCACTAAGTCTAGGGGTCCCTTTACCCTCCTCCCGTATAACAATTCGAATGGAGAGAACCCCGTGGATTCTTGGGGCACCTCCCGATAGGCAAACAGGAGGTGTGGCAAGAATTTCTCCCAGTCCCTGTAGGTCCTGGTAAAAGTCCCAATGAGTTGTTTTAATGTTCTGTTAAAACGTTGACACAACCCATTGGTTTGCGGGTGGTACGGGGCACTTCTAATGGACTTTACACCGCACAGCTTCCACAGTTGGTTGGTCACCTCTGCTGTAAACTGGGTACCCAGGTCCGAGATAACCTCCCAGGGAAATCCAACCCGTGAGAAAACCTGGAACAAGGCAGCCGCCACCGTCTCTGCCAGTATGTTAGGTAACGCAACCGCCTCTGGATACCGTGTGGCATAATCTACCACTGTCAATATATACTTTTTCCCTGACGGACTGGGTTTGGCTAACGGCCCTATCAGATCGACCGCTACTCGGCTAAATGGCTCCTCCACAATGGGGAGGGGGTGTAATTTGGCCTTGCAGCGATCTCCCCTCTTGCCAATGCGCTGGCAACTGTCACAGGTCTGGCAGTACTGACGAACATCATAGGTTACCCCCCGGCCAAAAGAAGTTTTGTGTCAAACGATGCCTGGTGCGACTGACGCCGAGGTGCCCGGCCATGAGTATGTCATGAGAGATTCGCAATAGCTCCTGCCTATACTTCTTAGGCACTACCAGCTGTCGTTTTATAGTGTGGCCCGTCCCTGTGTGGCACTGCTCTGTAACCCGGTAGAGGAGTCCCTGATGCCATACAAACTGCTCCCCTTCCAGTACTCTCCCCTCTTGTGCCTTCCCACGATACCCCTGTAATGAGGGAGCTCAAGTACCTCCCTTTTAAACTCAGCTGGGGTGGCCCAAGAAATGTGTCTGGCTATGGGAATACGTGTAGGGCTGGGATGTCTTACCTGGGCCTCCTCTGAGTGTGATTCCGCCTCCGCAGCTCGAGCTTGTCTCCGGGTGGTCACAGGATAGGTCTCAGCCAGAGGGGCGACCGAGAATGCAGACAACATGGACCCCAAGTCATTTCCCAGCAAGACGTCCGCAGGCAAATCCTCCATCAGGCCATCCCCAACTCCCCAGTTCAGGTGAATCCTGGCAGCGGGCAGTCGATGTATGGCTCCCCCGGCTACAAGGAAGGCCACTGTCTGGTCCGTCTTCTCTTGGTCGAACGAGATGAGGGTTCACAAGGGTCAAAGTTGCTCCGGAATCTTAGTCCCTGCAAAAGTTTCCCATTAAGCCACACCGCTTGTCGATGCTGTTGTCGATTATCTGCCCGGGCTGCCTGCACGGGGTCTACTTCATGCAGCACTTCCTCCATCTCTTGCATCCCCGGATTAGTCCTAGCCCCCAATGCCGGGTCAGCTTCGCCTTGGTAATAGTGTACAACGGCCCGGTTGACGGTAGCCGTTCCCGCCTTTGGCCACTGGGTACACTGAGTCCGGTTGGGACATTGTCTTTGCAGGTGCCCCAGCTGATGGCAGGTGTAGCATCGCACCCCAGGGGGACTCTGGTAGGCCGGGATTTTAGCTGGTCCCCCGACAATCTTCTGTGGTTTAGGGGCCTCCAGACCCATGGAAGGGCCCCTAGTGACAGTCTTTGATCCTGGCAACTGAGACCTCCTGGCATCATGATGTTCATCGGCCAGACGATCGGCTTCCTCAAGAGTCATTGGCCGTCTGTCCCGAAGCCATTCTTGTGTCTCGGGGTTTAGTCCAGTAAAGAATCGCTCTAACAAGAAGAGCTGGAGGACGTCCTCCTTAGTGGTTGCTTGGCTCCCTTGTACCCACTGTAGCAGTGACCGCCGTAGTTTACAGGCCCATTCAGCGTGGGTATCTGTTACCTGTTTTATAAGTCCGTGGAACTTTTGGCGGCATGCCTCTGGTATCAGCGCATACCGGGCCAAGATCACTTCTTTGACCCGCTCATAGTCCATGCAGTTCTCATCAGGTACCGTGCGATAGGCATCCGCTGCCCGGCCTGTCAGCTTGCTGGCCAGAACCTGAACCCAATCCTCTGGCTTCGCTTGATGAAGGGCACACTGTCGCTCAAAGTCCTGCAGAAAGCCATCAATGTCTTCCTCTGCCTCCCCCAACTGTCGGAAGGCATTATACTGTTTTTTTTGTGGCTTACTGCTGATGGTACCTGGGCGGAGACCAGAGCTCCCCCTGCTCGC
Source organism: Dendrobates tinctorius (assembly GCF_039654945.1). NCBI lineage: Eukaryota > Metazoa > Chordata > Amphibia > Anura > Dendrobatidae > Dendrobates > Dendrobates tinctorius. The sequence goes on along the minus strand of NW_027361707.1, from coordinate 9,534,933 downwards.
TGACTCTCCTCTCTCCGCTCTGCCATCTCCATCTTGGCTAGCTCTATTTTGGTCCGCTCTGCCATCTCCATCTTGGCTAGCTCTATCCTGGTCCGCTCTGCCATCTTTTCCTTCAGATCAGTATGCACATCAGCCATCACCTCTCGTACAATCTCTACTGCTCTTTACCTCCCTCTGGAATTCAGTCACTTCCACATTCACATTGGGAGGCGCTGCACTGTCGTGTTCCATGATGACTGCTATCTAATCCGTTTTTGTTTTGTTGCTGGCGATTAACCCTCAAGCTTCCACCAGGTCTTTTAATGTATTCCTCTTTAACTTCTAGTAGTTGTTTTCCATTCAGTTCTTTACTCCTATAGACGGGGTATCATATCCCGCTGCTGCCACCAGTGTAATGGGGACTTCTGTGCTGTAATACCTCTTACATTACCAGCCCATGTTTCAGGAGGTCCACTCTGCTTTTCCTCACTTCTGGATGAAGGACGCTGATCACTGTTTCTCCACGTATTTCCAGTGTGACAACATTTTACTCACCGGTCTCAGAATATATATACATACAGAGGACAGGACAATCAATATGTGGCGGGCTAGTAGATAACAGACTCCAATTAAGACGCCAGACGTACATTACAATAGCCGCAGGTGGCTGGCGACCCCCCGATCAATTAGCATGGGATTTACAAAGGTGGGGGGAGGTCAGAAGTGGGATATCTCATTTACCTTTGCCCAGGGGTCACAGCCGGTCGGTTGCTGCATTAGGGGTATGCATCTCACATTGCACCTATCATACATGCATCTCCTATTAGGGGTGCTGGGAGTTCAGTAACAGCCACAAAAAACATTATGCATTATGCATTATGCATGATAAAAAAACAAGAAAATACCATATCAAAGAGCGATTACTGAAGCGTTTTTCACTTGCAAATTTTATTTTTTAACTGCCAGAAAAAAATGCCAAAAACCTGTTGAAAAAGACCATCTTATACAAGCTATATTTTTGGGTTTGGTTCCACAACCGCCATCTTCTTGAGAGGACCGTTCCCATGATGCCCCCTATGGAAGATACTCTTGACCTTCGTGTATCTTTTTTTAATATTCTGGAATTGCTCTCTAAGCAATTGTCCATGTAGACTGTGTGCATACAGCGTGTGCTGCTGACCTCACCGGCTCCGGTCTAGTAGGAAGTACAGTGTCTGCAGTGACGTCTACGTGCAGCACGAGGGGAGTAACCACCATGTCTACGGCAGTACAATGCAGTCAGGAAACTCCTGCCTCGTACGCTGCCTCCAGTTCGTGCGTCAGGAAGCTTAACGGTGTTGTAAACACTTCACGTTACAGGACGCGTGTGTCCAGAATGGAAGCCCCATAGCTGCATCTGCAGAGTCCTCGCACTGCTCGTATCCTGCCTGATAACATAAGATCTAGATAAATGCAGACACGGAATTTACATTAACATCACAGCAGTAAAGTGATAAACGTTTTATATATTCGGAGCAACAAAAAAAAAAAATACAGAAGAGGTTAAACGCGTTAGTGTCTCAGTACAGCGGATTTCTAATTTCTTAATCACTGAGGCCTTATGAAGAACTTAGACGGGTATTCCATTAAAAACACATTGACGTTTGTGTGCATGTGATCGGCAGATATCATGGATCCGCGTGTGCAGAAGCGCCAGATACCCCAGCGCAGGCTCAGTGTAAAATAATGCTTATCCTTGTAAAATACTTAGGACTAGTTACCAGATAAAAATATAGTGGTTTATTTGGATTCTTCCATCAAAGAAACGATTATTACAAAAAAACATAAAAATAGGTGAAAGAGAGATTGTCCATTAATTCATTGCAAAAGCTTGTCACCTTCTTTCTCTGGGATGCCACATGGCAAATGGCCTCTGTCTCTCTTAGGCTTCTTTGTAGTAAAGTAACATACTAGTTGTTCAGTTATGACATCTTGCATCTGTGTCTCATGATGGTGAGGGGAGGAACCAGCGACCTCTACAGTTAGCTTTGAATTATATACGTCTCTTGAAGCACGTGATCCTGGTATATATGGAGTTGTCCTGTACCATGAGCCATGCTTACAAAAATAGCCTATGTCGTTGTCAGCTAAAGCAATGTACAGAACTGAGTGTGATAAGAATACAACTCCATAACTAATATATATATCCATAACTAATATAAATCCATAACTAATAATATTTAACACTCAGTCATATGAATTCCCCTTTGTTCTGCTGATCAGTAAGGGTCCCAGGAGTCTGCTCCCTTTTTCATAATGCAGTGATGGCCTATACCAGGGATAGTCATGTTTTGGTCAGCAGAGTGCTAAATGGTGAGAGATGGAGGCTATAAAGTTTTTAGAATTATGAATGCAGCTCTGAAGTATAATGTAAGCTTTATGTCAGTATCAATACAGGATTAGTAATGTAATGTATGTATACAGTAACTCCACCAGCAGAATGGGTGGAATAGGCCTAAGCAACAGCTCATATGAAAAAGACTTGGGTATACTAATAGATCACAGACTGAATATGAGTCAACAGTGTGATGCAGCTGCAAAAAAGGCAAATGCAATTCTAGGATGTATTAACAGAAGCATACAGTCTAGATCACGTGAAGTCATTATTTCCCTCTACTCCTCTTTGGTCAGACCTCATCTGGAATATTGTGTCCAGTTTTGGGCAACACATTTTAAAAAAGACATCAACAAACTGGAGCAAGTTCAGAAAAGAGCGACCAGAATGGTGACCGGTCTGCAAACCATGTCTTATGAGGAAAGGTTGCAGGATTTGGGATTGTTTAGTTTGCAAAGAGAAGACTGAGAGGAGACTTAATAGCTGTCTACAAATATCTAAAGGGCTGTCACATTGTAGAAGGATCAACTTTATTCTCATTTGCACAAGGAAAGACTAGAAGCAATGGGATGAAACTGAATGGGAGGAGACACAGATTAGATATTAGAAAAAACTTTTTGACAATTAGAGTGACCAATGAGTGGAACAAGCTGCCACGAGAAGTGGTGAGTTCTCCTTCAAATGGAAGTCTTCAAAGAGAGGCTGGACAGACATCTGACTGGGATGATTTAGCGAATCCTGCTTTGAGCAGGGGGTTGGACCAGATGGCCCAGGAGGTCCCTTCCAACTCTACCATTCTATGATTCTATGAATAGTGAGTGCAGCTCTGGGTTATAATACAGGAGGTAACTCAGGATCAGTAATGTAATGTATGTACACAGTGACTGCACCAGCAGAATAGTGAGTGCAGCTCTGGAGTATAATACAGGAGGTTACTCAGGATCAGTAAAGGATCAGTAATGTAATGTATGTACACAGTGACTGCACCAAAAACCAACCCCAAACCACCGAAATGGACCCGTGGACAGGAAAGACCAAGCAAGATATAATCTTCAATAAATACCTTTATTAGTATTATATAAGTAGTGGTACAAAACACCATAAAATTTATAAAAAACAGTAAGCACAAGTGGGACAACTTTACCACAATTGTAAAGAATTATATTTCTTAGACCCAATTATATAGTATTTGCATATGCATTCCTAAAAAAATATAAAAAATAAAATAAAAAATGTGAATTTTTTTTAAAAAAAATGTGTAATATATGTGTCAAATAATAAATCTCATAATCAATTGCAATAACAGTGCAATTGTGCAATATGAATGAACATTTAAATTATAAAACCACTGCTTACTAAAGTGCAGTGTGTCTGTGCAAAAAAAATACAATTCATTGATGTGCAAACAAAGCCATAACACTATATATAAAGTACCGTGCCTCAAAAAGGAATGCAAAAATTAGATGATATACCTTTAAGGTCCGTCACGCCCCACAAATGTGCTCCCCTTTTTTTTTTCATATTTTATTTTTTATTTTATTTTTTATATTTTTTTAGGAATGCATATGCAAATACTATATAATTGGGTCTAAGAAATATAATTCTTTACAATTGTGGTAAAGTTGTCCCACTTGTGCTTACTGTTTTTTAAGGGGTGACATACCAGCTCTGGCTTTTCAAGGTAAGGAGGCTTATTCGCCGTGCATTGCTCCTCTGGGAAATTTTATATGCAAATTGCCTCTTCAGACAGAAAGAGGACTTCTACTCTACAGCGCCACCTATTGGAAGTAGCGATCCTACAAGTCACAATCAACCCTTTAACGAGTCTTGTAATATGACTTAGGATAAAAGCCAAATAAGAATCTCAATTTGCGGACACGGTGTTTCGAGCTATTGGCTCTCGTCAGTGCAAAGTATGACATCTGATTTGGCTAGGTGAGATGCTCTGGACTGAGGGTCAATAGCTCGAAACACAGTGTCTGCAAATTGAGATTCTGATTTGGCTTTTATCCTAAGTCATATTACAAGACTCGTTAAAGGGTTGATTGTGACTTGTAGGATCGCTACTTCCAATAGGTGGCGCTGTAGAGTAAAAGTCCTCTTTCTGTCTGAAGAGGCAATTTGCATATACTGTTTTTTATAAATTTTATGGTGTTTTGTACCACTACTTATATAATACTAATAAAGGTATTTATTGAAGATTATATCTTGCTTGGTCTTTCCTGTCCACGGGTCCATTTCGGGGGTTTAGGGTTGGTTTTTCATAACCAGTGGGTAAACCACTTACTTTCATTGAATACTGGTGGTAGTGTATATAAATGAATGAAACAAATTATTGTTATGATTATTGTTTAGATAATTTGTGCAGATATATTATCCATATCCGGTGTTCGTGTGTTTCCTTTCACAGTGACTGCACCAGCAGAATAGTGCGTGCAGCTCTGGAGAGTATACTACGGGAGGTAACTCAGGATCAGTAATGTAATGTATGTACACAGTGACTACACCCGCAGAATAGTGAGTGCAGCTCTGGGGTATAATACAGGATGTAACTCAGGATCAGTAATGTAATGTATGTACACAGTGACTGCACCAGCAGAATAGTGAGTGCAGCTCTGGGGTATAATACAGGATGTAACTCAGGATCAGTAATGTAATGTATGTACACAGTGACTACACCCGCAGAATAGTGAGTGCAGCTCTGGGGTATAATACAGGATGTAACTCAGGATCAGTAATGTAATGTATGTACACAGTGACTACACCCGCAGAATAGTGAGTGCAGCTCTGGGGTATAATACAGGATGTAACTCAGGATCAGTAATGTAATGTATGTACACAGTGACTACACCAGCAGAATAGTGAGTGCAGCTCTGGAGTATAATACAGGATGTAACTCAGGATCAGTAATGTAATGTATGTACACAGTGACTGCACAAGCAGAATAGTGAGTGCAGCTCTGGAGAGTATACTACGGGAGGTAACTCAGGATCAGTAATGTATGTACACAGTGACTGCACCAGCAGAATAGTGAGTGCAGCTCTGGAGAGTATACTACGGGAGGTAACTCAGGATCAGTAATGTATGTACACAGTGACTGCACCAGCAGAATAGTGAGTGCAGCTCTGGAGTATAATACAGGATGTAACTCAGGATCAGTAATGTAATGTATGTACACAGTGACTGCACCAGCAGAATAGTGAGTGCAGCTCTGGGGTATAATACAGGATGTAACTCAGGATCAGTAATATAATGTATGTACACAGTGACTGCATCAGCAGAATAGTGAGTGCAGCTCTGGAGTATAATACAGGATGTAACTCAGGATCAGTAATGTAATGTATGTACACAGTGACTACACCAGCAGAATAGTGAGTGCAGCTCTGGAGTATAATACAGGATGTAACTCAGGATCAGTAATGTAATGTATGTACACAGTGACTGCACAAGCAGAATAGTGAGTGCAGCTCTGGAGAGTATACTACGGGAGGTAACTCAGGATCAGTAATGTATGTACACAGTGACTGCACCAGCAGAATAGTGAGTGCAGCTCTGGAGAGTATACTATGGGAGGTAACTCAGGATCAGTAATGTATGTACACAGTGACTGCACCAGCAGAATAGTGAGTGCAGCTCTGGAGTATAATACAGGATGTAACTCAGGATCAGTAATGTAATGTATGTACACAGTGACTGCACCAGCAGAATAGTGAGTGCAGCTCTGGGGTATAATACAGGATGTAACTCAGGATCAGTAATGTAATGTATGTACACAGTGACTACACCCGCAGAATAGTGAGTGCAGCTCTGGGGTATAATACAGGATGTAACTCAGGATCAGTAATGTATGTACACAGTGACTGCACCAGCAGAATAGTGAGTGCAGCTCTGGAGTATAATACAGGATGTAACTCAGGATCAGTAATGTAATGTATGTACACAGTGACTGCACCAGCAGAATAGTGAGTGCAGCTCTGGGGTATAATACAGGATGTATCTCAGGATCAGTAATGTAATGTATGTACATAGTGACTGCACCAGCAGAATAGTGAGTGCAGCTCTATAGTATAATACAGGATGTATCTCAGGATCAGTAATGTAATATACAGTATGTACACAGTGACTGCACCAGCAGAATAGTGAGTGCAGCTCTGGAGTATAATACAGGATGTAACTCAGGATCAGTAATGTAATGTATGTACACAGTGACTGCACCAGCAGAATAGTGAGTGCAGCTCTGGGGTATAATACAGGATGTAACTCAGGATCAGTAATGTAATGTATGTACACAGTGACTGCACCAGCAGAATAGTGAGTGCAGCTCTGGAGTATAATAAAGATGTAACTCAGGATCATTAATGTAATGTATGTACACAGTGACTGCACCAGCAGAATAGTGAGTGCAGCTCTCTGGTATAATACAGGAGGTAACTCAGGATCAGTAATGTAATGTATGTACACAGTGACTGCACCAGCAGAATAGTGAGTGCAGCTCTCTGGTATAATGCAGGATGTAACTCAGGATCAGTAATGTAATGTATGTACACAGTGAATGCACCAGCAGAATAGTGAGTGCAGCTCTGGAGGAGTATAATACAGGAGGTAACTCAGGATCAGTAATGTAATGTATGTACACAGTGAATGCACCAGCAGAATAGTGAGTGCAGCTCTGGGGTATAATACAGGATGTAACTCAGTCTAAGTAATGTAATGTATGCATGTAAGAGGAGAAAGCAGTTTGTCTGATGCAGTGAATAACCGGAGCAGGGTTAACAGTTTTTACTAAACAGTAGTTCACAGCAATACTCCTTGCAGGGAGGCAATGAAATAGGGTAACAGAAATATACAAAATAAACAGTGCACTTATCGGTTGAAGTTCTGGCAGGGGGAAGGCTGGAAGATCTCACGGTGTCGCAAATGGCACACAAAGTCTCTGGCTCTGTTCCGCAGGAAAGAATAGCACTGTCAGCCGACATTGCTGAATCATTCAGTCCTCTTTGTCTTTTATGTGCTGTAGCGTGGAAATAATCCTCTGGATGAATGTCCCAGGATTGGCACCAGGCACGGGCCGCAAGCACGTGCACTGTCCACAACAGTTCGTGGTCTCTCAGAGTAGTCTCTAGGCTGTGCCGATGGTATCCTAGCCGAAACAACAATATCCGATGGTTTGCTCACAGACGGTAACTCAATAGCAACAGGGGTAATCTCTAAGTCAGCACACGTGGACCTGGAAGCAGGGGAGTCGTCAGTAGGAGCTGCAGATAGGGAGTCAACCATCTCCTGTCCCTTCCTGCCAAGTCTGCCCCATTCCCGCGCTCAGTCCCCCTTAAGTACCCTGCGCCCCCTGCTGTCTGACCAGATGGTTTCTCCCTCCCAGGGGAAATTTACCCTGCTACAGTGGTGACAGCACCGATAGTTGCAGCCTTAAAGGGCACACCGCTGATTCTGTCTTGTCTCATCTTCATACATGTACACAGTGACTGCACCAGCTGAATAATGAGCACAGCTCTGGAGTATAATACAGGAGGTAACTGAGGATCAGTAATGTACTGTAAGGCCGGGATCACACACAGCGAGATACGGCCGAGTCTCGCAGGTTAAAACCAAGCTCTGGCGCCAGCATTCCGGAGCGAAGCGTGCAGCCGCACAGCAATACATGGAGCTGCACGCTCCGCTCCGGAGTGCCGGTGCCAGAGCTTGGTTTTAACCTGCGAGACTCGGCCATATCTCACTGTGTGTGATCCCGGCCAAATATATGTACACAGTGACTGCACCAAGAGAATAGTGAGTGCAGCTCTGGAGTATAATACAGGATGTAAGGCTAGTTTCACACTAGCCTTCACATGTCAGCTGTTTTGAATCACTCTCGGCTGTTAACCCGCTAAATGCTGCTGTCAAACTCTGACGGCGGCATTTAACGCGTGCTCCCGGCCATCGGGCTGGAAATCCCGCCCATCGGTGACCCCCGTCCTGGGATTGCGGGTCACCAGTGGGTTGGCATGACAACCAGAGGTCTCCTGGGAATTAGGAGACTATTGAGGAATGCCAAAAGTTTAAAAAAAAATAAAAAAATAATTAAAAAATATAAAGGTTCAAATCACCCCACTTTCGCCCCATTCAAAATAAAGCAATTAAAAAAAAAACAAACATACACATATTTGGTATTGCCGCATTCAGAATCGCCCGATCTATAAATAAAATAAAGGATTAACCTGATCCCTAAACGGCGTAGTGAGAAAAAAAGTCAAAATGCCAGAATTACATTTTTTTGGTTGCCGCGACATTGCATTAAAATGTAATAACGGGCGATCAAAAGAACATACGTGCACCAAAATGGTATCAATAAAAACGTCAGCTTGGCGCGCAAAAAAATAAGGCCTCACTCAATCCGAGAGCACGAAAAATGGAGACGCTACGGGTATCGGAAAATGGCTCAATTTTCTTTAACAAAGTTTGGATTTTTTTTTCACCACTTAAATAAAAAGAAAACCTAGACATGTTTGGAGTCTGTGAACTCATAATAACCTGGAGCATCATGATGGCAGGTCAGTTTTAGCATTTGGTGCACATGGTAACAAAAAATCCAAAAAACGTGGCATTTCACTTTTTTTGAGAAAATAATCGCAGATCTGAGTTGCCCCATAGAATTACATTGGCCCAATTGCTATCTGATAAAACATCAACTGTGTTATAAGGCAGTATGAGCAAACCTTAAATGGCATTACTATGCAGGGCAGTAAGAGAAGCGCTGTTATTGTGCCACACAGTAGGTGCAGCAATAGGGACACATACAGCAACAGCGGATCAGTATTGAAGTATCAGCAGGATGAGGAGTTTGTGCAGGTTGGGGATAGATGGGGACAGGGCTGGAAATGTGAGAAGTCTAATGTGTCCTTGTTGTAATCTCTGCAGCTATGTCCTGGCTGGAAGAAGTGATTTCAGTCTGGGCCAGATGGAAAAGATGGGAAAGTGAACGACTCCATCAGAAAGAACGTCACCTGTAAGTCACCATCAATCACTGTACTGTGATCTCTTATAAGAGCAATATCAACAAAATACATTTTATAGTAATATTTTCATATGTCATGGTGGATTGCCTGTAACTAGAAAATAGCCAAAAAATGGTTTAACTGGACACCCCCATAAACATACATTCTACAAGTAAATATCTGAGTAAATATATCAAACAATTTTATTACAATAACTAATACACTGGCAAAAAAAGAAATTAAAAAAGTCAACAACAAAAGACACTGATGTAAATAGCAACAGATCCAAAATGCGTATACTGTATATGCTCGAGTATAAGCCGACCCGAGTATAAACCAAGGCCCCTAATTTTGCCACGGAAAACTGGGAAAGCTTATTGACTCGAGTATAAGCCGGGTATACATTGTACCCTCATCCCTGTCCTGCTCTGTGTGGCTCTCCCCCCTCCCAGTATGCATGGCTCGGCTCCCCCGTCCCATCCTTCTATGTATGGCTCAGCTCCCTGTCCTCCCCCATGCTCGTCAGTGCACCCCCTGTCCTCTGTGCTCCCCCTATCCTGCTCTGTGCTCCCCCTATCCTGCTCCGTGCTCTTCCGTCATACTAACCCTCCTGTGCAATCGCTGAACGTCCACTGCATCCTCCGTTGTCCCAGGGCTGGCATCTTCTTCCTGTGATGAGCGGTCACGTGGTACCGCTCATTATGGTCATGAATATGGACACCACGCCTATGGGAGTGGAGTCGCATCCATATTCATGACCTTAATGAGCGGTGCCATGTGATCGCTCAACACAGGAAGAAGATGCCAGCCCTGGGACAATGGAGGATGCAGGGGATGTTCAGCAATTGCACAGGAGGGTGAGTATGATGTCCCAGCCACTGGCTCCTGCCGCTGCTCCCCCTCCCCAGCTGGTTTCTGCAAAATGACTCGTGTATAAGCCGAGGGGGCATTTTCAGCCCAAAAAAAGTGCTGAAAATCTCGGCTTATACACGAGTATATGCGGTATATCAGGTACAGGTAATATAAGCTAATATATATTTGCTAAATTAACATCAATTGTAATTTCAAATAATAGTTGTGCAGCGGTAGCACACTATGCAGTGATGAGGCAGTGACCCTGCAAAGTTCAAAGAAAAACGTCTCTTTAATGTTCAACTCAAAAAAAACACAGCACACAATATCGCCTGGTTCGCAGCCGGGAAACAGGACAGTCCACCTCCGTTTCGCAGCCGGGCTCATATCCTCTAGATTAGTCACTAAACACTCCAGTCCTCCTGACCTGTTGCCGTGTTAAAGTGCTGTAAAACGACAGTGCATAGATCTGTCACCTCCTGGCTGAGCTGCTGCAGTTGCCCTGTCTGAGCAGTGATAGGAGCCATACTGGACCAAAAAATGGTTTCAGTCAGAGCTAATGTCACGACTCTGGTGTCCCGGGCCAAGGTGCTCCTTCCCTGTCCCTAATGCCCTAGCTCGCCCTGTTCTCTGGATTACTTCTGATGGTGAAGATGCTGGGGGCCACGTACCTTGCCTTAGCTGCTTAATCCGCCCTCAGTTTGTACCCTTCTCCCACCCAGGGAAGAGGGTAGTAGTAGTAGTGGTAGTGTACCGTAATACACCAACTAGATTAACAAGGTAATACGAACAGGGATAACAAAAAATACTGATCATACAAATATACTCACACACATAACAGAGGAATACATCAGGGAGTCTAGAATGTGGTTAAACCAAAGTAGGAGAAGAAGGGGAATTATCACATACTCAAAACCTAACAACAGTCACAGACAATCCACCAAACCCCTTCTCAAATATCGGCCACCAACAACCTCCAACCATGTGGCATAAGCTTCTCTGACAATGAGTGCTAGCCAGGGCCCAGATTATATAGGAGATGGGAGTGGCTAACAGTGAACAGCTGAGAGTCTTAATGCAGGAAAGCTTCTAGAAGCTCTCAATTGAGCAGATTAACCCCTGCACTACAAAAAAATTTGCACAGTTTATTATGAAGGTGAAGTGCTTCTAATCAGTGCAGGAGTAGGAGAAATCAGACGCTGCGATCTTCTGGCTCCTCTCGTTCATGGTAAACCTGTGACAGTGCTGTTGACTCCGGGTGAGAGGATGACTGGTTGGTCCAATGTTAATCAACGTTGTCATACAGACACAACCGTACTAAAATTCTGCTCATCATTGCACATCCGATTTTCCTTGCAAAATCCCTACTACAAGGTTACGATTTTAAGTCTAGGGAATTATATTATTATTATTTATTATAGCGCCATTTATTCCATGGCGCGTTACATGTGAAAAGGGGTATACATAATTAAAAACTAGTAAAATAACTTAAACAATACAAATCACGACTGGTACAGGAGGAGAGAGGATCATGCCCGTGAGGGCTCACAATCTACAAGGGATGGGCGAGGGTTGAGCTGGTCATGAAGCGGTTTGGTCGATCGGTGGTTACTGCAGGTTGTAGGCTTGTCGGAAGAGGTAGGTCTTCAGGGTCTATTTGAAGGTTTCGATGGGAGGTGAGAGTCTGATACATTGTGGTAGAGAGTTCCAGAGGAGGGGTGATGTACGGGAGAAATCTTGTATGCGATTGTGGGAAGAGGGAAGTGGAGAAGGAGATCTTGTGAGGATCAGAGGTTGTGTGTTGTAGGTAAGTACCGGGAGACAAGGTCATAATGTCTTGAGGACACAGGTTGTGGATGGGTTTTAAATTTGAGTCTTTGGGTAATGGGGAGCCAGTGCAGGGTTTGACAGAAGGGAGAGGCTGGGGAATAGCGGGGGGACAGGTGGATTTGTCGAGCAGCAGAGTTTAGAATAGATTGCACGGATGCAAAAGTGTTAGAGGGGAGGCCACAGAGCAGGAGGTTGCAGTAGTCAAGGCGGAAGATGATGAGGGCATGGACTAGGGTTTTTGCAGATTCTTGGTTGAGGAATGTACGGATCCGTGAAATGTTTTTGAGTTGAAGTCAGCAGGAAGTGGAAAGGCTTGGATATGTGGTTAAAAGAGAGATCATTGTCAAGGATTACCCCAAGGCAGTGAGCTTGTGGGACTGGGGAGAGTGGGCAGCCATTTACATTAATGGATAGGTCCATTAGGGGGATCGAGTGAGATGGGGGAAAGATGATGAATTCTGTTTTTTTCATATTATGTTTTAGAAATCTAGCGGAGAAGAAGGATGAAATAGCAGACAGACATTGTTGAATTGTGGTTAGTAGGGAGGTGATATCTGGTCCAAAGATGTAGATCTGTGTGTCATCAGCATAGAGGTGATACTGAAAGCTGTGAGATTCTATGAGCTGTCCGAGGCTGAAGGTGTAAATGGAGAAGAGCAGGGACCCTAGGACTGAACCTTGCGGAACTTCGACAGATAGGGGGCAAGGTGAGGAAGTGGTGTGCGAGTGGGAGACGTTGAATGTCTGGTCTGTTAGGTATGACGAGATCCAAGATAGGGCCAAGTCTGTGATGCCAAGAGAGGAGAGGGTCCGTAGTAATGGGGAATGGTCCACTGTGTCAAAGGCAGAGGACAGAGCCAAGAGGAGGAGGACCGAGTAATGTCGCTTGGATTTGGCAGTTAATAGGTCATTGGTGACCTTAGTAAGGGCAGTTTCAGTGGAGTGCTGCGTCCAGAAGCCAGATTGTAAGTGGTCGAAGAGGGAGCAAGAAGAAAGGTCGGCGGACAGTTCAAGATAGATGTGGTGTTCAAGTAGTTTTGAGGCATAGGGGAGAAGTGATATAGGGTGATAGCTATATGAAGAGGATGGGTCAAGAGAGGACTTTTTGAGGATAGGTGTGATTGAAGCATGTTTAAAGCTTGAGAGAAAAACACCAGTTGTTAGTGATAGGTTGAAGAGATGAGTTAGGGTTGGGATGAAGACTGTGGTGAGGTTTGGGATGAAGTGGGATGGGATCAGGTCAAGTGCACAGGTGATGAGATGTGAACTTGAGAGTAGAGTGGAGAGTCGATCTTCTGTAATGTTGGAGAAGTTGGTTTTGGAGGAGGAGGGCTGGACAGTTAGGAAGAAGGGCTCTGATGGTTGTCGACCAAAACTGTCTCTGATGTTATCAATCTTCTGTTTGAAAAATGAAGCAAAGTCTTCAGCTGAGATGAGTGGAGAGGGAGAAGGTGCTGGGGGATGGATGAGAGTGAATTGAAGGTATTGAATAGCTATTTAGGGTTGTGAGACAGGGAGGACATGAGAGATGAGAAGTAGGTTTGTTTTTACTGCAGCAAGTGTGGCGTTGAAAGTAGTGAGGAACTGTTTAAATGTGATGAAGAGCTCGTTGGAGTGGGATCTTTTCCATCTCCACTCAGCAACCCTGGAAGCCCGCCTCAGTTGTTTGGTCAGGCTGGTGTGCCAGGGATGTCTGTTGATTATGCAAGCTTTGGTATGTGTGAGAGGGGCAACCGATTCAAGAGCTACAGCTATTGTGGTGTTATATAGAGGGGCAGCAGCATCCGCATTGTGTAGGGAACTTATGTCTGTAAGATGGCGTAGGGATTCAGACAGTGAGTGTAGATCGAGGTGTTTAAAATTTCTGCGAGGGTGTGCAAGTTTGTGGGGTGGGGATTGTGGACCTGGAGAAGAGAGGGAAGAGAATGTAAGTAGGTTGTGGTCAGAAAGAGGAAGAGGTGAGTTAGAGAGGTTGGATAGGGAGCAGAGGCGGGTGAAGATGAGGTCTAGTGTGTGGCCATCTTTGTGAGTAGCTGCAGAAGACCATTGAGCGAGGCCGAAGGAAGAAGTGAGAGATAGACGTTTAGTGGCAGCTGAGTGGGAAATGTCAATGGGAATGTGAAAGTCATCCATGATTAAAGTGGGGATGTCAGCGGAAAGGAAGTGAAGTAGTTGAAGAAGGTGGTGGCTGGCCCTGGGGGGGGTAAGGACAACCAGTTGGAGGGGGAGTAGATTCTTACAGAGTGCACCTCAAAGGAAGGGAGGGTAATGGAGGTTGGCAGTAGGATTGGGGTGGAGGAGCAGTTATCTGACAGGAGAAAATCAAATCCTCCGCCATGCTTGCTGCTGGTGTTGGAAAGGTGTAATCCACCATAGGAAAGTGCAGCAGGAGAGGCTATGTCAGAGGGGGTGAGGAAGGAGTTATATTAGTTATAACTATATAATATATATATACTGTATATTATATAACAATATAATATATTAGTTATACTAGTGTTATTGATGGGACATCAACATTACAAAACTGGCAGGGACTACACAGAGGCAACAAACTGAGCTGTGCGTGGATTCAGTGGGTAAGTTATAATTTTTTTATTTTATGATCTCTACTCTTGGGAACCTTTTCTAAAATTCCAGAAACTCCCTTTAAATCTTTGCAGTGCTTTACTGATTTATATAAATATTGTTGCTCTTTTTTGGATAATCAAACCTTAAGGCTGTGTGCCCGCGTAGTGTTTTTTAAGCGTTTCTGCTGCGTTTTTAAACGCGCGATTCTGCCGCGGAAACGCTTAAGAAAAGCATTCCATTCAATCATAATTGATTCCGCACATGTTGTTCCAATGGTGCGTTTTTTACCGCTGCGGAATCGCTTAGCGGTAAAAACCGCAGCATGTTCATCAATTGTATGGGCAAAAGCACATAGGAAAACGCTTGCTAAAACGCTTGACAAATGCTTAGAATAGCGCATCAAAAACCGCATGCGTTTTCCCGGGAAGAGGGTGTGCGTTTCTGCTCAGGAATACTCTGCTTAAGAAACGCTACGTGGGCACATAGCCTTAACCATAACCTGTAACTTTTATTAAATATAACTGAAAAAGCAATAAACACACAAACTGAATGATCGGTGAGCCAACAGAGAAATCCCTATGGTAGGAATGTATGGAAATACATAATATATACTGTAAAAAAAAATAGTACGCTCGTAATTAAACAATTAACCCCTTAACAACCAGGGGTATTTTTGGTTTGGCATTTTCATTTTTCCCTCCCCTTCTTCCCAGAGCCACAACTTTTTTATTTTTCTGTCAATATGGCCATGTCAGGACTTGTTTTTTGTGGGACGAGTTGTACTTTTAAATGATACCATTGGTTTTACCATGTCGTGTACAAGAAAACGGGAGAAAAATTCCAAGTGTGGTGAAATTGCAAAAAAAAAGTGCCATCCCACACTTATTTTTTGTTTGGCTTTTTTTTGCTAGGTTCACTAAATGCTAAAACTGACCTGCCACTATGATTCTCCAGGTCATTACGAGTTCATAGATACCAAACAAGTTTAGGTTCTTTTTTATCTAAGTGGTGAACAAAATTCCAAAATTTGTTTAAAAAAAAAATTGCGCCATCTTCCGAGACCCGTAGTGTCTCCATTTTTAGTGATCTGGGGTTGGGTGAGGGCTTATTTTTTGTGCACCACGCTGATGTTTTTAATAATACCACTTTTTTCCACACTTATCTATGTGATATGTCCGGTAATGCAGCTCTGTTCCGTTGCAGGCCAGCTAGGGTTTTCTAATCCTAAAAAAATCTCCGTAAAGTATTCAGTCCAATCAGGCATAAGGATCTAATTAGAAATCCCTTCTAATACAATGATATAGCCACTTCCCTTTGTAGCCTGCATCTTCGGGATGAAGCACAGTTTCACCACATAAAATGTTGACCTCCACCTTCGATAGGTGAAAGTTAACCCTAAATGTAAGATTAAAAGTCCCTGCTTGTGTAAGAAACGTGACCTTTCCTCCACCATAGTACATATTATTAACGTTATAGATATTAGATGCTGAGATTAAACTTTAAAATAAATCACATTTTACCATTTTCCTATTTTTCCTACTCATCACAAACTGGAAGAAGAATGAAAAATTAAAAATGTCACAAAGAATAAGTTGCACCTTGTGACTGAAAAGAAAATTACAATTTCACGTAGCTCTGAGTCAACTCGTCATGTAAGAAGTGTGAAACTGCACCCCCCTTCTTCTTTGTCACCCACCGCTTTATTCTTGACCTACACAATTTACTACCCAAAATATCCTGTGTTTGCTGCTCTCACTATATACCTCACAGGATTTAGAATTTTTAGAACTTCCTATTGAAATGTCAGATAAAAATTTCCCTCGGTTAACCACCATCTCTCCGGTTCTACAAGTGTTACGCGGGGTTATTCAGCAGATCGGAGTCTTGTCTGTAGCGTCTGCTCAAAGCTAAGGGTAAACCAGGTGAACGGAAAATCCCACAGTCCTCACTATCTTCATCTACTGTGCTTTCTTAAAGGGAACCTATCAGCAGTAAACTACAGCCAAACCAGATCTCCCACTTTGCACTGATGAGGGGCAGTACCCCGAAACACAGTGTCTGCAAATGGAGATTCTGGCTTGGCTTTTATCCTAAGTCATGTAACTAGGCTCCTTAAAGGGTCAATATTGACTTTTAGGATTGCTACCTCCAATAGGTGGCACTAGAGTTCTAGTCCTCTTCCTCTCTGAAGAGACAATTTGCATAATTAGCATATTTCCCAGAGGAGCATTGCGGCTTTAAGTCTCCTCACCTCGACATGCTTAGCATGTCATTCTCCGCAAGGAGAAATGATACTTCTTGGATATCGGTCAGACGCCTCTCTCACAGCCAAACCAGATCTCCCACTTTGCACTGATGAGGGGCAGTACCCCGAAACACAGTGTCTGCAAATGGAGATTCTGGCTTGGCTTTTATCCTAAGTCATGTAACTAGGCTCCTTAAAGGGTCAACATTGACTTTTAGGATTGCTACCTCCAATAGGTGGCACTAGAGTTCTAGTCCTCTTCCTCTCTGAAGAGACAATTTGCATAATTAGCATATTTCCCAGAGGAGCATTGCGGCTTTAAGTCACCTCGACATGCTTAGCATGTCATTCTCCGCAAGGAGAAATGATACTTCTTGGATATCGGTCAGACGCCTCTCTCACAGCCAAACCAGATCTCCCACTTTGCACTGATGAGGGGCAGTACCCCGAAACACAGTGTCTGCAAATGGAGATTATGGCTTGGCTTTTATCCTAAGTCATGTAACTAGGCTCCTTAAAGGGTCAACATTGACTTTTAGGATTGCTACCTCCAATAGGTGGCACTAGAGTTCTAGTCCTCTTCCTCTCTGAAGAGACAATTTGCATAATTAGCATATTTCCCAGAGGAGCATTGCGGCTTTAAGTCACCTCGACATGCTTAGCATGTCATTCTCCGCAAGGAGAAATGATACTTCTTGGATATCGGTCAGACGCCTCTCTCACACCCAAACCAGATCTCCCACTTTGCACTGATGAGGGGCAGTACCCCGAAACACAGTGTCTGCAAATGGAGATTCTGGCTTGGTTTTTATCCTAAGTCATGTAACTAGGCTCGTTAAAGGGTCAACATTGACTTTTAGGATTGCTACCTCCAATAGGTGGCACTAGAGTTCTAGTCCTCTTCCTCTCTGAAGAGACAATTTGCATAATTAGCATATTTCCCAGAGGAGCATTGCGGCTTTAAGTCTCCTCACCTCGACATGCTCAGCATGTCATTCTCCGCAAGGAGAAATGATACTTCTTGGATATCGGTCAGACGCCTCTCTCACAGCTAAACCAGATCTCCCACTTTGCACTGATGAGGGGCAGTACCCCAAAACACAGTGTCTGCAAATGGAGATTCTGGCTTGGCTTTTATCCTAAGTCATGTAACTAGGCTCGTTAAAGAGTCAACATTGACTTTTAGGATTGCTACCTCCAATAGGTGGCACTAGAGTTCTAGTCCTCTTCCTCTCTGAAGAGACAATTTGCATAATCAGTAAACTACAGACACTGTCAGGTTGGCGCTGTTATCATACTGATTAAAATGGTACCTGGTTGATGAAATCTGTCTTGTGGTTGCTGCTCAATCTGTATTTGTAATTTTCATTTAATGAGATTCTCATGCTCCAGGGCGGCTTGTTGGGGAGTCTTAATCATAGAATCATAGATTCATAGAATCATAGAATCGTAGAGTTGGAAGGGACCTCCTGGGCCATCTGGTCCAACCCCCTGCTCAAAGCAGGATTCGCTAAATCATCCCAGTCAGATGTCTGTCCAGCCTCTGTTTGAAGACTTCCATTGAAGGAGAACTCACCACTTCTCGTGGCAGCCTGTTCCACTCATTGATCACTCTAACTGTCAAAAAGTTTTTTCTAATATCTAATCTGTGTCTCCTCCCATTCAGTTTCATCCCATTGCTTCTAGTCTTTCCTTGTGCAAATGAGAATAAAGTTGATCCTTCTACAATGTGACAGCCCTTTAGATATTTGTAGACAGCTATTAAGTCTCCTCTCAGTCTTCTCTTTTGCAAACTAAACATTCCCAAATCCTGCAACCTTTCCTCATAAGACAGGGTTTGCAGACCGGTCACCATTCTGGTCGCTCTTTTCTGAACTTGCTCCAGTTTGTTGATGTCTTTTTTAAAATGTGTTGCCCAAAACTGGACACAATATTCCAGATGAGGTCTGACCAAAGAGGAGTAGAGGGAAATAATGACTTCACGTGATCTAGACTGTATGCTTCTGTTAATACATCCTAGAATTGCATTTGCCTGTTTTGCTGCTGCATCACACTGTTGACTCATATTCAGTCTGTGATCTATTAGTATACCCAAGTCTTTTTCACATGTGCTGTCACTTAGCCCTATTCCTCCCATTCTATATATGCTTTTTCCATTTTTATTGCCCAGATGTAGTACTTTGCATTTCTCCCTGTTAAAAACCATTCTGTTTGTTGCTGCCCACTTCTCCAGTTTATTTAAATCTTTTTGAATCCTCTCTCTCTCTTCTCTAGTATTAGCTATCCCTCCTAGCTTTGTGTCATCAGCAAATTTAATCAGTTTACCCTCAATGCCTTCATCTAAATCGTTGATAAAGATGTTGAACAATACAGGGCCCAGGACAGAGCCCTGTGGTACCCCACTTGAGACATTCTTCCAACTGGATGTGCAGCCATTTACGACCACTCTTTGGGTGCGATCACTAAGCCAGTTATGAATCCACCTAACAGTTGCCTTGTCCATTCCATACTTAATCATTTTTTCAATAAGGATTGTATGAGAGACTTTGTCAAATGCTTTGCTGAAGTCAAGATATACTATATCTACAGCATTTCCTTGATCCACCCAATCAGTGATACCGTCATAGAAGGAAATTAAGTTAGTCTGACATGACTTATTAGTTACAAACCCATGCTGACTCTGTTTAATCACTTCATTCTTATCCAGGTATTGACATACATGTTGTTTAATAATTTGTTCAAAGATCTTTCCTGGTATAGAAGTCAGACTCACCGGCCTATAGTTACCTGGGTCCACCTTCTTCCCCTTTTTGAAGATAGGAACAACATTTGCTCTTCTCCAGTCTTCTGGCACTTCTCCTGTTCTCCAAGAATTTTCAAAGATTATAGAGAGGGGTTCAAAAATTTCTTCTGCTATCTCCTTCAGTACTCTGGGGTGTAATTCATCTGGACCTGGAGACTTGAATTCATTTAGGCTAGCTAAGTGTTTCCTCACTATCTTTCTGTTTATAGATATCCTGGATTCTTCTATTCCCTTAATAGGACAGTGAATAACAGTTGATGTTACATTTCCTTTCTGAGAGAAAACAGATGCAAAATAGGAATTTAAAAGTTCAGCCTTCTCAACATCCTGTCTTACCATTTCATCATTTTCATCCTGTAAAAATCCTATAGCATCTTTGACTTTTCTTTTACTTTTGACATATCCCCAAAATCCTTTATTATTGCTTTTGACATCTCTTGCAAGCCTCAATTCATTTTCTGCTTTAGCTAATCTGATTTGTGCCCTGCAGGTTCTGCAGACAGCATTATATTCTTCTTTAGATATGCCTCCCTCTTTCCATTTTATAAACATTTTTTTCTTCCTTTTTAGCATGTGCTTAAGTTCTGTGTTCATCCATCCTGGTTTCCTTAACTGCTTCCTATTCTTCCCTCTTCATGTCGTGCTCGGCTAAAATATTCATCAGTGACCTGCCCCCTTATTTTACATAAGGCATAGAATATTGTGTGGTTAGAAAAAAAAATTACATTCAGCAAAAACGTTTAAAAACACATGTAACATGCACAAATGTGAACAAGTCGGTAAGACAACGTTCACACCATCCACTAACTGAGACACAACAAGAAAACAGATTTGCAAAAATACTCTGCAATAAAATATATGACAGTAATCAGCAAGTGTTGGATAACAAATACAGGGTATTTAGTCGATACTTTTTTTGCAAAAAAATATATACCAAGCTGCTTCACCGCGTCAAGGTAACCCGTATTGAAGCAGTCCCTATCTAATGTATTTAAAACCTGAACATCTGAACAGTGTCTAAAATGAACAGGATTTGGACAGGCGCTTCTTAGTATGGGCTTGTGGTGCAAGACAGCTCTTTTGTGCATTAGATAGGGACTGCTTCACCCTGTTGGTGGATCATGAGGACCGGAGTTGGGGAACATGGCGCTAATATGTCACGTGTTGTAATTTGCACGTTTTTAATGTCAGAAAACAGCGATAACGTCCCTCTTAAAGGGCTTGACCAATACTTGGATAACCCCTTCTTAAATACTGGAAACCTCCGAGTTAACTAAGTTAAGCTTAAACTTCTCTCCTGCATTGTCGCCATTCCAATGATTTCTCCCACTGCTTGCAGGATATTTTTTTGTCACATGAGCAGTGCAGTCAATCAGCTGACATCCTCTCTGATGAAATTGTAGCAGCAGCAGCAGCTGGTCAGTGGCCACCGATGGGCTGCCGTGCTCATGTGACACTAAAGGGCCTTTTACACCTAGCAAGATCGCTAGCGATATTGCTAAAGCGTCACCGATTTTGTGACGCAACAGCGATATCGCTAGCGATCTCGCTACATGTGACATGTACCTCCGACCGGCTCCCCCGCTGGATATCGCTGATCGCGCTCGAACGTCCTGGGCCATTTTCTCCTCATTGGCGTCCCGCTGGCGCTGACTAGCAACGCATGGACGCAGGCGGAAGTCGTCATCATCACTGCTTTGTGACAGGTAAGAGCGACCGCCGAGAATCGCTGGATCGTTGCTGCGTCGCTGGTGAAATCTGCTGTTTGGCAGCTCACTAGCGACCATTTAGCGATGCACCAGCGCTGATGCAACCTGATGCTGGTCCTGGTGTTGGTGGAGCTTGGGGGTTGCAAATGCTCGGGTCAGAACATGGGTCAGCCACCTCTTCACATCCCCCGTCCGGGTCTATAATGGACTCAGTATCCGACCCGGTCTCCCTCTCTGTGAGGTTGGACTGAGTTCTGTTAGGAAATGTAATAAAAAAATAATGTAGCTCGACCCTAAACAGCATATGTGTCATGTGGTGTGATGTCTGTACTTATGGTCTGAGATCCATAATGGGTGCCAAAAATGACAAACGGTCAAAATATATGTATTTCCGCTGGTCGGTGCTGCTGCCCCACTCCTGGCCCTCTGCCGTCTTTCCCGCCAGTACTGGTTGCGGATGCTGCGCCAACCGTCTCATCACATCCTAAACTGCAATGTGAAGGGAAAATGGACTTTAACCTTTGGGAAATGTGCCAAGCAATATTCCTAACTTTCACATAGTCATGTGGCCTAGTAGGGGGTACTTTTTAGGAAACTTTTTCGTTAGCAAACAGGGATACCTACAGTACATACACAGTATAGGATTGTAGGGACTACTTTTAAAAAAGCTCACTTCTGGCCTTTAAGATGATTGGTAAAAAAGGCATTTGCTTACGAATTTTTTGTTGCTCCTCACGTGGTCATTGGGCAAAGTCTGGAAACATCTGCACACAGATGCGCCTCCATGCCACCTCTTTTCTGGCCCTGTCGGAATAATGGGCTTTTCCTGGACCAACACAATTAATAGCTCCACATTAATGTGGGTAGACATGCTGCTGTACTCCGTGTAGGCGTACTTCCTGGATGTCTGGAGCGCATTTTAAGCTAATTTGCATGTCTAAGCTTCCTGATGATGGATTGGCCCCTTTCCTGTCACCAGAGCCACCAGCACCCAGCAACGTCGAAGACCCCGGCAGCAGCAGCAGTCCTACTGGCCGTCTTGAGGGGTCCCCCCAGCCTGCAGCCGTAGGCCACCGTGGGAGATGGAGAAGAGACAACACTGTCTCTGATACCCAGAGGCACGTAGACACATGTCTTCAATTACCTGTCCAGGATGAGGGTGAAGAGGCATATTCCAAAAGCCGGGCCCGGTACCTTCGTCCCCTACCCCATAAGGTGAGGCTACGTGTTTGAAGATCCATTCAGATCCTAATTGATGCATACACACATCCCAATGACCCATAGAGGGATAGCTAATACTAGAGGAGAGAGAGAGGATTCAAAAAGATATAAATAAACTGGAGCAGTGGGCAGCAACCGAATGGTTTTTAACGGAAAAATGCAAAGTACTATGTCTGGGCAATAAAAATGAAAAAAGCATATACAGAATGGGAGGAATAGGGCTAAGCAACAGCACATGTGAAAAAGACTTGGGTATACTAATAGATCACAGACTGAATATGAGTCAACATTGTGATGCAGCAGCAAAAAAGGCAAATGCAATTCTAGGATGTATTAACAGAAGCATACAGTCTAGATCACGTGAAGTCATTATTGCCCTCTACTCCTCTTTGGTCAGACCTCATCTGGAATACGGTGTCCAGTTTTGGGCACCACATTTTAAAAAAGACATCAACAAACTGGAGCAAGTTCAGAAAAGAGCGACCAGAATGGTGACCGGTCTGCAAACCCTGTCTTATGAGGAAAGGTTGCATGATTTGGGAATGTTTAGCTTGCAAAAGAGAAGACTGAGAGGAGACTTAATAGCTGTCTACAAATATCTCAAGGGCTGTCACATTGTAGAAGGATCATCTTTATTCTCATTTGCACAAGAAAGACTAGAAGCAATGGGATGAAACTGAATGGGAGGAGACAGATTAGATATTAGAAAAAACTTTTTGACAGAGTGATCAATGAGTGGAACAGGCTGCCACGAGAAGTGGTGAGTTCTCCTTCAGTGGAAGTCTTCAAACAGAGGCTGGACAGACATCTGTCTGGGATGATTTAGCGAATCCTGCTTTGAGCAGGGGGTTGGACCAGATGGCCCAGGAGGTCCCTTCCAACTCTACGATTCTATGATTCTATATGAGTTGTTTGAGTATCTTGAGAGGTGGCAGCTCTCACCCCGCAACAGTCTCCGTCTTGCCCGACAAGCAGATGTGAATGCTCAATTAGGATCTGAAGTTCTGCCTGCACGTGTGCCTACACCTCCACCCATTCCCCCCCAAAACCAACTTTGGCCACAACAGGGCCAAATGGCAGCCTATAACCAACCTGCCCAATATGGCAACTTGTACAGACCCGGTGTTGGAGGCTGGCCCCAACCTGGGTTTGGACGACATGGTCATATTGGGGGGTATGATGGACGTGGCTACCATCAGCCACAGGATTTTAATCACCATTATCCTTATGGTCTCTTTGGAGCGCAGCTACATGACCATGGCCACATATTCCCACAGGGCCAAGAATATCCTCCCCAACAGGGTGATGGTCAAGCTGGGCACCCCAACCCCCAACAAAGAGATGAAGGCCTCCCGCCATCACCTCCGCCAAGCTACCAGCAGTTATAAAACCAAAAAGTTGTTTATTTTTTTGCGTTAGCAAATGATTCTTTCTAGTTACCTATTTGGGTGTCCAAATAATATAATGTGCTATACAGAAAAGCCTAAATGGCCAGGGCAATATCTGCCATATGACAAAAATATGGTAAACAGTATTCTAAGTTATTTTTTGCATTTATAAAAAATTTCAAAAGGCAGCTTTTTGGGCCTCTTCTTTCATTATTTTAGGCATAGGACAGTAAAAAATACTATTTATATACACACACATAAGAACATCACAACATAGATACAGCCTGATCTTGCCAGGTAGTAGCACCATGAGGTGAAACAAAATACTGGGTGAACACATCACGTACTTTGAGTCCTGAGAGAGGACGCCGTTAAGGGAGCACATTTGGCCTACGCCTATCCCCATTGTCCACTACACCTTCAATCACATCAGATGAGGAGCAATCATGCAGTCTAGTTAAGTCATGGAGGACCACACAAGCTTTGATGACCTCATTGACGTTGGCTTCACTCAGCTGAATGGCAGACTGGAGGACACACCATTTAGCACAAAGATTGCCGAAGTCGCACTCTACCAGTCTTCGGGCACGTGAAAGGTGCAAATTAAAAATCCTACGCCGGTGGTCAAGGTTTCTGCGTGGGTATGGCCTCATTACATGGTTAGTCAATTGGAAGGCTTCATCCCCCACTAGGACATAAGACACCGCTTCTTGATTTGAGCCTGGCAGCTGACGTGGTGGTGGTAGGTCCAACTGGTTATTGCGCAGTTGCCGACCCATAATGGAAGAATTGAAGACTCGAGAGTCTCCAGTTCTTCCATAAGCCCCAAAGTCTACAATTATAAACCTGTAGTTACTGTCAACCAGAACCAACAAAACTACAGAAAAATATTGTTCATAATTAGAACTGGGACCCTGAGTTCGGCGGCTTACGCACACAGATGTGCTTCCCATCCAGGGCTCCAATACAGTTGGGGAATTGGCAGTGCAACTCCAATCCCCTGGCAAGCTTCAACCAGTCTACCATCTTGGGATCTGGCATGACCAGTTGATTAAGTCTGGACCAGATTTCCGAACATGTAGCCTGAACGATGCCAGATATTGTTGATCGCCCAATCAAAAACTCCACATGGAGTGCGGCATAAGAAAGGCCAGTTGTGAGGAATCTACAATTAAACAAATGTAGAAAATATATATATTAATACATGCTAAAGGATGCACACATTACATATAGATCACCAGAACAGTGGGTACGAAGATATGCGAACAATACATATACACATGTACCACGGCTAGGTAATGTGGAATAACACATCAAAGTCTTCTAACTTTTACAGCATATATTTGGGAACAATTCATAATGTCACTCAGCCAAAAAGGTGTGACTAAGAGAATTCTTTTTGAAATTAATCATCTACATACATTCTGTGGCTGAGGAATACATACTGTAAAGTAAAGAGAAGGCGCTCCTCCGCAGAGATACATTTGCGCATCTGGGTGTCCTGGTAGGTGATCCCTGGGCGCACTGTCTCCAACAAAACATCAAAGGTAGAAATGGTCATCCGACAATAGAGGAAAAACTTGTCGGGATGTGTCCTCAGAGCTGCATAAAGCCTGTGAAAATGGCTTTTATTGACACGTTGTCTCAAATGTGGATGCACCCACATTCGTCTCCTCCTCCTCGGATCCACAATCACTGGGTATGGCTGGCCAAAGCGCCGGGACAAAACCCAGTTGAACAGAACACGGTCAGTTGGGGTGAACTGAAGTGTGTCAGACATGTTTGCTAACAACCACCAAGACACCAACACAAGCACAGCACCAAAATGGGCAGATTGGAGGCTGGCACCTGATGTTGAGGCAATAGCGTCGGTGCTGATGATTTAAATTATGTGCAGGCCTCAAAACCGTTAAATGTCCATTTTGCAAGGTTACGAGAAAAAAACGCTATACGGATCACATACGGATTACATACAGATGCTTACATGAGAAAAATACGCGGTCACACCCTGGCAACGGATGACATACGGAGCACCATTTAGGGACCATTTATGCGTATTACAGCTGTACAATACGGTCCGTATTTTTCTACGTTGTGTGTGACGCTGGCCTTACAAAGAGAGCAGAAGAAGGTTTTGGCTGCCTCAAACCTGGGAACCAAATGGATCTTTCATGTATTATGTCTCTTATTTGCAGCCTATTATATTACAGTTGTGGCCAAAAGTATTGACACCCCTGCAATTCTATCAGATAATACTCAGTTTCTTCCTGAAAATGATTGCAAACACAAATTCTTTGGTATTATCTTCATTTAATTTGTCTTAAATGAAAAAAACACAAAAGAGAATGAAGCAAAACATTGATCATTTCACACAAAACTCCAAAAATGGGCCAGACAAAAGTATTGGCACCCTCAGCCTAATACTTGGTTGCACAACCTTTAGCCAAAATAACTGCAACCAACCGCTTCCAGTAACCATCAATGAGTTTCTTACAATGCTCTGCTGGAATTTAAGACCATTCTTCTTTGGCAAACTGCTCCAGGTCCCTGATATTTGAAGGGTGCCTTCTCCAAACTGCCATTTTTAGATCTCTCCACAGGTGTTCTATGGGATTCAGGTCTGGACTCATTGCTGGCCACCTTAGAAGTCTCCAGTGCTTTCTCTCAAACCATTTTCTAGTGCTTTTTGAAGTGTGTTTTGGGTCATTGTCCTGCTGGAAGACCCATGACCTCTGAGGGAGACCCAGCTTTCTCACACTTTCTACATTATGCTGCAAAATTTGTTGGTAGTCTTCAGACTTCATAATGCCATGCACACAGTCAAGCAGTCCAGTGCCAGAGGCAGCAAAGCAACCCCAAAACATCAGGGAACCTCCGCCATGTTTGACTGTAGGGATTGTATTCTTTTCTTTGAATGCCTCTTTTTTTCTCCTGTAAACTCTATGTTGATGCCTTTGCCCAACAAGCTCTACTTTTGTCTCATCTGACCAGAGAACATTCTTCCAAAACGTTTTAGGCTTTTTCGGGTAAGTTTTGGCAAACTCCAGCCTGGCTTTTTTATGTCTCGGGGTAAGACGTGGGGTCTTCCTGGGTCCCCTACCATACAGTCCCTTTTCATTCAGACGCCGACGGATAGTATGGGTTGACACTGTTGTACCCTCGGACTGCAGGGCAGCTTGAACTTGTTTGGATGTTAGTCGAGGTTCTTTATCCAACATCCGCACAATCTTGCGTTGAAATCTCTTGTCAATTTTTCTTTTCCGTCCACATCTAGGGAGGTTAGCTACAGTGCCATGGGCTTTAAACTTCTTGATGACACTGCGCACGGTAGAAACAGGAACATTCAGGTCTTTGGAGATGGACTTGTAGCCTTGAGATTGCTCATGCTTCCTCACAATTTGGTTTCTCAAGTCCTCAGACAGTTCTTTGGTCTTCTTTCTTTTCTCCATGCTCAATGTGGTACACACAAGGACACAGGACAGAGGTTGAGTCAACGATAATCCATGTCAACTGGCTGCAAGTGTGATTTAGTTATTGCCAACACCTGTTAGGTGCCACAGGTAAGTTACAGGTGCTGTTAATTACACAAATTAGAGAAAAATCACATGATTTTTCAAACAGTGCCAATACTTTTGTCCACCCTCTTTTTTATTTTTGGTGTGGAATTATATCCAATTTGGCTTTAGGACAATTCTTTTTGTGTTTTTTAATTTAAGACAAATTAAATGAAGATAATAATACCAAATAATTTGTGTTTGCAATCATTTTCAGGAAGAAACTGAGTATTATCTGACAGAATTGCAGGGGTGTCAATACTTTTGGCCACAACTGTAGGTATGACTGTTTCCATTTTTGGAGTGTTACTTTCTTTCCACACTCTGGATTTTTTCTTTTTTTTTCTTTTTCTTGTGTTGTGCTATCTAATCCCACACTCAGCTGCTCCTTTCAACCACTGCCCAATAAACCACAGAAGAGGAAATAAGTTGTAGATAGCAAGTGCTAAAATGTCCATATACATGTAGGGATAGATTGTACTTAATGTCAATACTGTAGGAGGATCCTATAAATAGTTGCACATCATCACCATAAAAAGTTATAAATTGAAAATATTGATTCTTAAAATTTTCCTCCAACCTAATTAGTATCATGAACTTTTGTACATTTACGTTTAGACGTTTTATAGTGATTTCTTGGCTCAGTATGTGCACACTTTGCGGTTTCTGCTGCGTTTCCGCAGCGGTTTTGGCTCTGCAGAAACGCAGCAGATTTTGCTGCGTTGTACAGTACCTTTATTTCCTATGGAAATAAAAAAAGCTGTGCACATGCTGCGTTTTTTTCCGCGCGGTCAATTGTTTGGTGCAGAAACGCTGCAGTTTTACACCTCATCCATTATGAGGTGTAAACCGCAGGGCAAAACCGCTGAAAAAACGCAGATAAACCGCAGATAAACCGCAGAAAAACCGCAGCACTTTGTCCTGCGGATTTCCTGCGGTTTTCTCTACAAAATCTGCAGAGACAAAAAACTATGTGTGCACATACCCTCAGATCAGTGTTGAACCGTTTATTAGATTGTTCGAAAGCTGCTTGGTGCCAAAAAGTCGGATTCTGGAGTAGCGGGATGGCACAATATCATTGGGTCAGCCTATGACTATTGGGACCTGCATATTGCCAAGATAACGTCTGGTCTGTGAAAACCGTAACAAGGCATATATTGCACTGGTTGTATAATTACTTTATGGCAGTATTTAGTTTGACACCATGTGACTCTACTCATATGTGAGAGGTAAGCACTAATTTCAGTGTTTATATCATATACAGGGAAAATCTTGGAGGCAGAAATTTCTATTCCACTATAATTTACAAAGTGATACAGGAAGGCAGTACTATCTGTGACTAAACCATTTATGGGGAGAGACAGGAAGGCAGTACTATCTGTGACTAAACCATTTATGGGGAGAGACAGGGAGACAGTACTATCTGTGACTAAACCATTTAGGCTGTGTGCCCACGTAGCGATTTTTAAGCATTTTTTCAGCGATTTTCGGCGCAAAAATGCTGCGAAAACTTTTAAAAATCGTGTACAGAACGCCCCCCATGCATTCCTATGGCATTCCGCACATGCTGTGCTAATGCTGCGCTTTTTTCCGTGGCGGAATCGCATCGCGGAAAAAATCACAGCATGGTCATTCTTTTGTGCGGAATCACAAACAATTTCCGCGATTCCGCACCCATAGGAATGCATGAGAATCGCTTACTTCCCGCATGTGGCTATGCCCACCATGCGGGAAGTTAAGCGTCTCATGTGCGGTTGGTACCCACGGTGTGGAGGAGAGGAGACTGTCCTCCAGGCCCTGGGTACCATACCCCTGTAAAAAAAAGAATAAAAAAATCGGGGTATATTTACCGTCCGGCGTCCCGCGCTGCATTCCCGGCCTTGGCGTTCCCAGTAATGCCTTGCGGCAAGGTCCTGGGATGACGTGGTCTCGCGTGACTCTAGCGGTCTCGTGAGATCGCTATAGCAACACGAGACCAACGTCATCACAGGTCTCGCAAGGCATTACTGGGAATGCTGAGGCCGGGATGGCAGTGCGGGATGCCGGAAGGTAAATATACCCAGATTTTTTTAATTTTTTTTAGCATTTTAACATTCTATCTTTTACTACTGATGCTGCATAGGCGGCCTCAATAGTAAAAACCTGGTCACACTTGTCAAACACTATGTTTGACGAGTGTGACCAACCTGTCAATCACTTTCCAAGTGATGCTTCAAATCGCTTGGAAAGTGCTTGAATATCGCACACGAAAATCGCGGCAAAATCGCGAACATAATCACGGTAAAATCGTGGTGAAATCGCGCGGGGAAAAAAACCACGCAATTTCTGGGAAGGAGTCCGGTTTTTGGTGTCCGGAATAAAACGCTACGTGGGCACATAGCCTTATGGGGAGAGACAGGGAGACAGTACTATCTGTGACTACATCATTTATGGGGAGAGACAGGGAGACATTACTGTTAGTGCCTACATCATTGACAGAAAAATAATGAAAGGCAGGTAGCAGTAATACATGTGCCTTAATTATTTACACCCATAATGAGAGAGAAAAACAGGGAGGCAATACAATCTGTGCCGACATAATTTACATAGAGGGACAAGGAAGCAGTACTATCTATACCTAGAACATTTACAAGAGAGGAAAGGATGTAGTACTATCCATGCTTACAACATTTATAAGAGAGATAAGGAGGCAGTATTATCTATGTTTATAACACTTACAATAGAGACAAGGAGGCAGCACTAGGCATGCTAAAACATTTACAGAGAGAAAAGGAGGCAGTACTATATATGCTTAGCATTACCTCCTTGTCATAAATGTTCAAATCATACATAGCACTGCCTCGGTCTCTTTTGTAAATGCGCTAAACTTATATAATATTGCCTTCCTGTCTCTCTCCATAAATATTCTATCTATACTTAGAACATTTCCAAGAGAGACAATGTGGCAGTACTATGCACGTTTAAAACATTTACAATGGAGACAAGAAGGCAGTACTATGTGCGCTCAGTACGGCCTCCTTGTCTCTAGTAAATGTTCTAAGCATGCATAGTACTGCCTGCTTGTCGCTCTTGTAAATGCTCTAAGCATGCATAGTACTGCCTGCTTGTCGCTCTTGTAAATGCTCTAAGCATGCATAGTACTGCCTCCTTGTCTCTTGGTAATGTTTTAAGCATGCATAGTACTGCCTCTGTGTCTCTCTTGTAATTATCTTAAGCATGCATAGTACTGCCTGCTTATCTCTAGTAAATGTTCTAAGCATGCATACTACTGCCTGCTTGTCTCTCTTGGAAATGTTTAAGCATGTCTACTACTGCCTGCTTGTCTCTTGTAAATGTTCTTAACATGCCCAGTACTGCCTCCTTGTCTCTCCTGTAAATGTTCTTAGCATGCATACTACTGCCTCCTGGTCTCTCTTGTAAATGTTCTTGGCATGCATAGTACTGCCTCCTTGTCTCTCTTGTAAATGTTCTATGCATGCCTAGTACTGCCTCCTTGTCTCTCTTGTAAATGTTCTTAACATGTATAGTACTGCCTCCTTGTCTCTCTTATAAATGTTCTGAGCGTGCATAGTACTGCCTTCTTGTCTCTCTTGGAAATGTTCTAAGCATGCCTAGTACTGCTTCCTTGTCTCTCTTATAAATGTTCTTAACATGCATACTACTGCCTCCTTGTCTCTCTTATAAATGTTCTGAGCGTGCATAGTACTGCCTTCTTGTCTCTCTTGGAAATGTTCTAAGCATGCCTAGTACTGCTTCCTTGTCTCTCTTATAAATGTTCTTAACATGCATAGTACTGCCTCCTTGTCTCTCTTGTAAATGTTCTTAACATGCATAGTACTGCCTCCTTGTCTCTCTTGGAAATGTTCTAAGCATGCCTAGTACTGCCTCCTTGTCTCTCTTGTAAATGTTCTTAGCATTCATACTACTGCCTCCTTGTCTCTCTTGTAAATGTTCTAAGCATGCCTAGTACTGCCTCCTTGTCTCTCTTATAAATGTTCTTAACATGCATAGTACTGCCTCGTCTCTCTTGTAAATGTTCTTGGCATGCATAGTACTGCCTCCTTGTCTCTCTTGTAAATGTTCTAAGCATGCCTAGTACTGCCTCGTCTCTCTTGTAAATGTTCTTAACATGTATAGTACTGCCTCCTTGTCTCTCTTAGAAATGTTGTGGGCGTGCATAGTACTGCCTCCTTGTCTCTCTTGTAAATGTTCTTAACATGCATAGTACTGCCTCCTTGTCTCTCTTGGAAATGTTCTTAGCATGCATAGTACTGCCTCCTTGTCTCTCTTGCAAATGTTCTTAACATGCATAGTACTACCTCCTTGTCTCTCTTGTACATGTTCTTGGCATGCATAGTACTGCCTCCTTGTCTCTCTTGTAAATGTTCTAAGCATGCCTAGTACTGCCTCCTTGTCTCTCTTGTAAATGTTCTTAACATGTATAGTACTGCCTCCTTGTCTCTCTTAGAAATGTTCTGAGCGTGCATAGTACTGCCTCCTTGTCTCTCTTGTAAATGTTCTTAACATGCATAGTACTGCCTCCTTGTCTCTCTTGTAAATGTTCTAAGCATGCCTAGTACTGCCTCCTTGTCTCTCTTGTAAATGTTCTTAACATGTATAGTACTGCCTCCTTGTCTCTCTTGCAAATGTTCTTAACATGCATAGTACTGCCTCCTTGTCTCTCTTGTAAATGTTCTTAGCGTGCATAGTACTGCCTCCTTGTCTCTCTTGTAAATGTTCTTAGCATGAATACTACTGCCTCCTTGTATCTCTTGGAAATGTTCTAAGCATGCCTAGTACTGCTTCCTTGTCTCTCTTATAAATGTTCTTAACATGCATAGTACTGCCCCTTGTCTCTCTTGTAAATGTTCTTAGCATGCATAATACTGCCTCCTTGTCTCTCTTGTAAATGTTCTTAGCATGCATAGTACTGCCTCCTTGTCTCTCTTGTAAATGTTCTAAGCATGCCTAGTACTGCCTCCTTGTCTCTCTTATAAATGTCCTTAACATGCATACTACTGCCTCCTTGTCTCTCTTGTAAATGTTCTTAGCATGCGTACTACTGCCTCCTTGTCTCTCTTGTAAATGTTCTTAGCATGCATAGTACTGCCTCCTTGTCTCTCTTGTAAATGTTCTAAGCATGCATAGTACTGCCTCCTTGTCTCTCTTGTAAATGTTCTAAGCATGCCTAGTACTGCCTCCTTGTCTCTCTTATAAATGTCCTTAACATGCATAGTACTGCCTCCTTGTCTCTCTTGTAAATGTTCTTAGCATGCATACTACTGCCTCCTTGTCTCTCTTGTAAATGTTCTAAGCATGCCTAGTACTGCCTCCTTGTCTCTCTTGTAAATGTTCTTAGCATGCATACTACTGCCTCCTTGTCTCTCTTGTAAATGTTCTTAGCATGCATAGTACTGCCTCCTTGTCTCTCTTGTAAATGTTCTTAGCATGCATACTACTGCCTCCTTGTCTCTCTTGTAAATGTTCTTAGCATGCGTACTAGTGCCTCCTTGTCTCTCTTGTAAATGTTCTTAGCATGCATAGTACTTCCTCCTTGTCTCTCTTGTAAATGTTCTTAGCATGCCTTGTACTGCCTCCTTGTCTCTCTTGTAAATGTTCTAAGCATGCCTAGTACTGCCTCCTTGTCTCTCTTGTAAATGTTCTTAGCATGCATACTACTGCCTCCTTGTCTCTCTTGTAAATGTTCTTAGCATGCATACTACTGCCTCCTTGTCTCTCTTGTAAATGTTCTTAGCATGCATACTACTGCCTCCTTGTCTCTCTTGTAAATGTTCTTAGCATGCGTACTAGTACCTCCTTGTCTCTCTTGTAAATGTTCTTAGCATGCGTACTACTGCCTCCTTGTCTCTCTTGTAAATGTTCTTAGCATGCGTACTAGTGCCTCCTTGTCTCTCTTGTAAATGTTCTTAGCATGCATACTACTGCCTCCTTGTCTCTCTTGTAAATGTTCTTAGCATGCATAGTACTGCCTCCTTGTCTCTCTTGTAAATGTTCTTAGCATGCCTTGTACTGCCTCCTTGTCTCTCTTGTAAATGTTCTTAGCATGCATACTACTGCCACCTTGTCTCTCTTGTAAATGTTCTTAGCATGCATACTACTGCCTCCTTGTCTCTCTTGTAAATGTTCTTAGCATGCATAGTACTGCCTCCTTGTCTCTCTTGTAAATGTTCTTAGCATGCATACTACTGCCTCCTTGTCTCTCTTGTAAATGTTCTTAGCATGCGTACTAGTGCCTCCTTGTCTCTCTTGTAAATGTTCTTAGCATGCATACTACTGCCTCCTTGTGTCTCTTGTAAATGTTCTTAGCATGCATACTACTGCCTCCTTGTCTCTCTTGTAAATGTTCTTAGCATGCATAGTACTGCCTCCTTGTCTCTCTTGTAAATGTTCTTAGCATGCATACTACTGCCTCCTTGTCTCTCTTGTAAATGTTCTTAGCATGCGTACTAGTGCCTCCTTGTCTCTCTTGTAAATGTTCTTAGCATGCATACTACTGCCTCCTTGTGTCTCTTGTAAATGTTCTTAGCATGCATACTACTGCCTCCTTGTCTCTCTTGTAAATGTTCTTAGCATGCATAGTACTGCCTCCTTGTCTCTCTTGTAAATACTCTTAGCATGCATAGTACTGCCTCCTTGTCTCTCTTGTAAATGTTCTTAGCATGCGTACTAGTGCCTCCTTGTCTCTCTTGTAAATGTTCTCAGCATGCATAGTACTGCCTCCTTGTCTCTCTTGTAAATGTTCTAAGCATCCATAGTACTGCCTCCTTGTCTCTCTTGTAAATACTCTTAGCATGCATAGTACTGCCTCCTTGTCTCTCTTGTAAATACTCTTAGCATGCATAGTACTACCTCCATGTCTCTCTTGTAAATGCTCTTAGCATGCATAGTACTGCCTCCTTGTCTCTCTTGTAAATGTTCTAAGCATCCATAGTACTGCCTCCTTGTCTCTCTTGTAAATACTCTTAGCATGCATAGTACTGCCTCCTTGTCTCTCTTGTAAATGTTCGTACCGTGCATAGTACTGTCTCCTTGTCTCTCTTGTAAATGTTCTTAACATGCATAGTACTGCCTCCTTGTCTCTCTTGTAAATGTTCTTAGCATGCATAGTACTGCCTCCTTGTCTCTCTTGTAAATGTTCTTAGCATGCATACTACTGCCTCCTTGTCTCTCTTGTAAATGTTCTTAGCATGCATACTACTGCCTCCTTGTCTCTCTTGTAAATGTTCTTAGCATGCATAGTACTGCCTCCTTGTCTCTCTTGTAAATACTCTTAGCATGTATAGTACTGCCTCCTTGTCTCTCTTGTAAATGTTCTTAGCATGCGTACTAGTGCCTCCTTGTCTCTCTTGTAAATGTTCTTAGCATGCATAGTACTGCCTCCTTGTCTCTCTTGTAAATGTTCTAAGCATCCATAGTACTGCCTCCTTGTCTCTCTTGTAAATACTCTTAGCATGCATAGTACTGCCTCCTTGTCTCTCTTGTAAATACTCTTAGCATGCATAGTACTACCTCCATGTCTCTCTTGTAAATGCTCTTAGCATGCATAGTACTGCCTCCTTGTCTCTCTTGTAAATGTTCTAAGCATCCATAGTACTGCCTCCTTGTCTCTCTTGTAAATACTCTTAGCATGCATAGTACTGCCTCCTTGTCTCTCTTGTAAATGTTCGTACCGTGCATAGTACTGTCTCCTTGTCTCTCTTGTAAATGTTCTTAACATGCATAGTACTGCCTCCTTGTCTCTCTTGTAAATGTTCTTAGCATGCATAGTACTGCCTCCTTGTCTCTCTTGTAAATGTTCTTAGCATGCATACTACTGCCTCCTTGTCTCTCTTGTAAATGTTCTTAGCATGCATACTACTGCCTCCTTGTCTCTCTTGTAAATGTTCTTAGCATGCATAGTACTGCCTCCTTGTCTCTCTTGTAAATGTTCTTAGCATGCATACTACTGCCTCCTTGTCTCTCTTGTAAATGTTCTTAGCATGCATACTACTGCCTCCTTGTCTCTCTTGTAAATGTTCTTAGCATGCATAGTACTGCCTCCTTGTCTCTCTTGTAAATGATCTTAGCATGCATAGTACTGCCTCCTTGTCTCTCTTGTAAATGTTCTTAGCATGCATAGTACTGCCTCCTTGTCTCTCTTGTAAATGTTCTTAGCATGCATAGTACTGCCTCCTTGTCTCTCTTGTAAATGTTCTTAGCATGCATACTACTGCCTCCTTGTCTCTCTTGTAAATGTTCTAAGCATCCATAGTACTGCCTCCTTGTCTCTCTTGTAAATACTCTTAGCATGCATACTACTGCCTCCTTGTCTCTCTTGTAAATGTTCTTAGCATGCGTACTAGTGCCTCCTTGTCTCTCTTGTAAATGTTCTTAGCATGCATACTACTGCCTCCTTGTGTCTCTTGTAAATGTTCTTAGCATGCATACTACTGCCTCCTTGTCTCTCTTGTAAATGTTCTTAGCATGCATACTACTGCCTCCTTGTCTCTCTTGTAAATGTTCTTAGCATGCGTACTAGTACCTCCTTGTCTCTCTTGTAAATGTTCTTAGCATGCGTACTACTGCCTCCTTGTCTCTCTTGTAAATGTTCTTAGCATGCGTACTAGTGCCTCCTTGTCTCTCTTGTAAATGTTCTTAGCATGCATACTACTGCCTCCTTGTCTCTCTTGTAAATGTTCTTAGCATGCATAGTACTGCCTCCTTGTCTCTCTTGTAAATGTTCTTAGCATGCCTTGTACTGCCTCCTTGTCTCTCTTGTAAATGTTCTTAGCATGCATACTACTGCCACCTTGTCTCTCTTGTAAATGTTCTTAGCATGCATACTACTGCCTCCTTGTCTCTCTTGTAAATGTTCTTAGCATGCATAGTACTGCCTCCTTGTCTCTCTTGTAAATGTTCTTAGCATGCATACTACTGCCTCCTTGTCTCTCTTGTAAATGTTCTTAGCATGCGTACTAGTGCCTCCTTGTCTCTCTTGTAAATGTTCTTAGCATGCATACTACTGCCTCCTTGTGTCTCTTGTAAATGTTCTTAGCATGCATACTACTGCCTCCTTGTCTCTCTTGTAAATGTTCTTAGCATGCATAGTACTGCCTCCTTGTCTCTCTTGTAAATGTTCTTAGCATGCATACTACTGCCTCCTTGTCTCTCTTGTAAATGTTCTTAGCATGCGTACTAGTGCCTCCTTGTCTCTCTTGTAAATGTTCTTAGCATGCATACTACTGCCTCCTTGTGTCTCTTGTAAATGTTCTTAGCATGCATACTACTGCCTCCTTGTCTCTCTTGTAAATGTTCTTAGCATGCATAGTACTGCCTCCTTGTCTCTCTTGTAAATACTCTTAGCATGCATAGTACTGCCTCCTTGTCTCTCTTGTAAATGTTCTTAGCATGCGTACTAGTGCCTCCTTGTCTCTCTTGTAAATGTTCTTAGCATGCATAGTACTGCCTCCTTGTCTCTCTTGTAAATGTTCTAAGCATCCATAGTACTGCCTCCTTGTCTCTCTTGTAAATACTCTTAGCATGCATAGTACTGCCTCCTTGTCTCTCTTGTAAATACTCTAAGCATGCATAGTACTACCTCCATGTCTCTCTTGTAAATGCTCTTAGCATGCATAGTACTGCCTCCTTGTCTCTCTTGTAAATGTTCTAAGCATCCATAGTACTGCCTCCTTGTCTCTCTTGTAAATACTCTTAGCATGCATAGTACTGCCTCCTTGTCTCTCTTGTAAATGTTCGTACCGTGCATAGTACTGTCTCCTTGTCTCTCTTGTAAATGTTCTTAACATGCATAGTACTGCCTCCTTGTCTCTCTTGTAAATGTTCTTAGCATGCATAGTACTGCCTCCTTGTCTCTCTTGTAAATGTTCTTAGCATGCATACTACTGCCTCCTTGTCTCTCTTGTAAATGTTCTTAGCATGCATACTACTGCCTCCTTGTCTCTCTTGTAAATGTTCTTAGCATGCATAGTACTGCCTCCTTGTCTCTCTTGTAAATACTCTTAGCATGTATAGTACTGCCTCCTTGTCTCTCTTGTAAATGTTCTTAGCATGCGTACTAGTGCCTCCTTGTCTCTCTTGTAAATGTTCTTAGCATGCATAGTACTGCCTCCTTGTCTCTCTTGTAAATGTTCTAAGCATCCATAGTACTGCCTCCTTGTCTCTCTTGTAAATACTCTTAGCATGCATAGTACTGCCTCCTTGTCTCTCTTGTAAATACTCTTAGCATGCATAGTACTACCTCCATGTCTCTCTTGTAAATGCTCTTAGCATGCATAGTACTGCCTCCTTGTCTCTCTTGTAAATGTTCTAAGCATCCATAGTACTGCCTCCTTGTCTCTCTTGTAAATACTCTTAGCATGCATAGTACTGCCTCCTTGTCTCTCTTGTAAATGTTCGTACCGTGCATAGTACTGTCTCCTTGTCTCTCTTGTAAATGTTCTTAACATGCATAGTACTGCCTCCTTGTCTCTCTTGTAAATGTTCTTAGCATGCATAGTACTGCCTCCTTGTCTCTCTTGTAAATGTTCTTAGCATGCATACTACTGCCTCCTTGTCTCTCTTGTAAATGTTCTTAGCATGCATACTACTGCCTCC
The DNA here is from genome assembly GCF_039654945.1 of Dendrobates tinctorius. NCBI lineage: Eukaryota > Metazoa > Chordata > Amphibia > Anura > Dendrobatidae > Dendrobates > Dendrobates tinctorius. The sequence continues at coordinate 9,496,807 of NW_027361707.1, read as the reverse complement.
TTGTCTCTCTTGTAAATGTTCTTAGCATGCATAGTACTGCCTCCTTGTCTCTCTTGTAAATGTTCTTAGCATGCATACTACTGCCTCCTTGTCTCTCTTGTAAATGTTCTTAGCATGCATACTACTGCCTCCTTGTCTCTCTTGTAAATGTTCTTAGCATGCATAGTACTGCCTCCTTGTCTCTCTTGTAAATGATCTTAGCATGCATAGTACTGCCTCCTTGTCTCTCTTGTAAATGTTCTTAGCATGCATAGTACTGCCTCCTTGTCTCTCTTGTAAATGTTCTTAGCATGCATAGTACTGCCTCCTTGTCTCTCTTGTAAATGTTCTTAGCATGCATACTACTGCCTCCTTGTCTCTCTTGTAAATGTTCTAAGCATCCATAGTACTGCCTCCTTGTCTCTCTTGTAAATACTCTTAGCATGCATACTACTGCCTCCTTGTCTCTCTTGTAAATGTTCTTAGCATGCGTACTAGTGCCTCCTTGTCTCTCTTGTAAATGTTCTTAGCATGCATACTACTGCCTCCTTGTGTCTCTTGTAAATGTTCTTAGCATGCATACTACTGCCTCCTTGTCTCTCTTGTAAATGTTCTTAGCATGCATAGTACTGCCTCCTTGTCTCTCTTGTAAATACTCTTAGCATGCATAGTACTGCCTCCTTGTCTCTCTTGTAAATGTTCTTAGCATGCGTACTAGTGCCTCCTTGTCTCTCTTGTAAATGTTCTTAGCATGCATAGTACTGCCTCCTTGTCTCTCTTGTAAATGTTCTAAGCATCCATAGTACTGCCTCCTTGTCTCTCTTGTAAATACTCTTAGCATGCATAGTACTGCCTCCTTGTCTCTCTTGTAAATACTCTTAGCATGCATAGTACTACCTCCATGTCTCTCTTGTAAATGCTCTTAGCATGCATAGTACTGCCTCCTTGTCTCTCTTGTAAATGTTCTAAGCATCCATAGTACTGCCTCCTTGTCTCTCTTGTAAATACTCTTAGCATGCATAGTACTGCCTCCTTGTCTCTCTTGTAAATGTTCGTACCGTGCATAGTACTGTCTCCTTGTCTCTCTTGTAAATGTTCTTAACATGCATAGCACTGCCTCCTTGTCTCTCTTGTAAATGTTCTTAGCATGCATAGTACTGCCTCCTTGTCTCTCTTGTAAATGTTCTTAGCATGCATACTACTGCCTCCTTGTCTCTCTTGTAAATGTTCTTAGCATGCATACTACTGCCTCCTTGTCTCTCTTGTAAATGTTCTTAGCATGCATAGTACTGCCTCCTTGTCTCTCTTGTAAATACTCTTAGCATGCATAGTACTGCCTCCTTGTCTCTCTTGTAAATGTTCTTAGCATGCGTACTAGTGCCTCCTTGTCTCTCTTGTAAATGTTCTTAGCATGCATAGTACTGCCTCCTTGTCTCTCTTGTAAATGTTCTAAGCATCCATAGTACTGCCTCCTTGTCTCTCTTGTAAATACTCTTAGCATGCATAGTACTGCCTCCTTGTCTCTCTTGTAAATACTCTTAGCATGCATAGTACTACCTCCATGTCTCTCTTGTAAATGCTCTTAGCATGCATAGTACTGCCTCCTTGTCTCTCTTGTAAATGTTCTAAGCATCCATAGTACTGCCTCCTTGTCTCTCTTGTAAATACTCTTAGCATGCATAGTACTGCCTCCTTGTCTCTCTTGTAAATGTTCGTACCGTGCATAGTACTGTCTCCTTGTCTCTCTTGTAAATGTTCTTAACATGCATAGTACTGCCTCCTTGTCTCTCTTGTAAATGTTCTTAGCATGAATAGTACTGCCTCCTTGTCTCTCTTGTAAATGTTCTTAGCATGCATACTACTGCCTCCTTGTCTCTCTTGTAAATGTTCTTAGCATGCATACTACTGCCTCCTTGTCTCTCTTGTAAATGTTCTTAGCATGCATAGTACTGTCTCCTTGTCTCTCTTGTAAATGTTCTTAGCATGCATACTACTGCCTCCTTGTCTCTCTTGTAAATGTTCTTAGCATGCATACTACTGCCTCCTTGTCTCTCTTGTAAATGTTCTTAGCATGCATAGTACTGCCTCCTTGTCTCTCTTGTAAATGATCTTAGCATGCATACTACTGCCTCCTTGTCTCTCTTGTAAATGTTCTTAGCATGCATACTACTGCCTCCTTGTCTCTCTTGTAAATGTTCTTAGCATGCATAGTACTGCCTCCTTGTCTCTCTTGTAAATGTTCTTAGCATGCATAGTACTGCCTCCTTGTCTCTCTTGTAAATGTTCTTAGCATGCATACTACTGCCTCCTTGTCTCTCTTGTAAATGTTCTAAGCATCCATAGTACTGCCTCCTTGTCTCTCTTGTAAATACTCTTAGCATGCATAGTACTGCCTCCTTGTCTCTCTTGTAAATGTTCTTAGCATGCATAGTACTGCCTCCTTGTCTCTCTTGTAAATACTCTTAGCATGCATAGTACTACCTCCTTGTCTCTCTTGTAAATGCTCTTAGCATGCATAGTACTGCCTCCTTGTCTCTCTTGTAAATGTTCTAAGCATCCATAGTACTGCCTCCTTGTCTCTCTTGTAAATACTCTTAGCATGCATAGTACTGCCTCCTTGTCTCTCTTGTAAATGTTCTTAGCATGCATACTACTGCCTCCTTGTCTCTCTTGTAAATGTTCTTAGCATGCATACTACTGCCTCCTTGTCTCTCTTGTAAATGTTCTTAGCATGCATAGTACTGCCTCCTTGTCTCTCTTGTAAATGTTCTTAGCATGCATAGTACTGCCTCCTTGTCTCTCTTGTAAATGTTCTTAGCATGCATAGTACTGCCTCCTTGTCTCTCTTGTAAATACTCTTAGCATGCATAGTACTGACTCCTTGTCTCTCTTGTAAATGCTCTTAGCATGCATAGTACTGCCTCCTTGTCTCTCTTGTAAATGTTCTAAGCATCCATAGTACTGCCTCCTTGTCTCTCTTGTAAATGTTCTTAGCATGCATAGTACTGCCTCCTTCTCTCTTGTAAATGCTCTTAGCATGCGTAGTACTGACTCCTTGTCTCTCTTGTAAATGTTCTTAGCATGCGTAGTACTGCCTCCTTGTCTCTCTTGTAAATGTTCTTAGCATGGATAGTACTGCCTCCTTCTCTCTTGCAAATGTTCGTACCGTGCATAGTACTGCCTCCTTGTCTCTCTTGTAAATGCTCTTAGCATGCATAGTACTGCCTCCTTGTCTCTCTTGTAAATGCTGTTAGCTTGCTTAGAACATTTACAGAGGGATGAGGCAGTATGTCTCTATCAATATTATTGACAGTGCGAGACAGGCCCGGATTGGTAATATGCCCAACCGGGCTTTTTCCCGCTGGGCTGCTGTTATGTGGACCTCGGGCGGCAGCGCCCGCTCATCTGGCCGCTTGCCAGCTGATGCGGCCACTGGCCTGGCTGTTGTTCCTGCCGCCGCCCTCTCTGCGGGCACGGAGGTTATAGTTTTCAACCCTCCTGGGATTTTTCTATCCTTCACTGCAGGGAGATAAGCCGCCATGCCTCCCCCCCAATGCACCCCATCCTCGCCCTAGCATGACACCTCCCCTCCCCGCAGCCACTCACAGCATAGCTTGCCTGCTCTCTTCTCTGTACACAGGACCTGTGATGAGGTCACAGGAGGGGAGGAGTCAGGGGTCACATGATCAGGAGTCAATCCAGACCCCTGACTCCGCCCCTCCTGTGACCTCATCACAGGTCCTGTGCCCACAGCCCTGCCTCTTGGTGTCTGCAGGACTCTGCTGTGCTGGTTGTCATGGTGCTGGATGAGGGAAGTATGTGTGGGGTCAGGAGGGGTTTACAGGGTAGATGTAGCAGAGCTGTGTGTGTATGAGGTGTACGGAGTGGAGCCGGATGTGTACGGGGCAGAGCCGCGTGTGTACGAGGTGTACGGAACGGAGCCGCGTGCACGAGGTGTACGGAGCGGAGCCGTGTGTACGAGGTGTACGGAGTGGTGCCGCGCATGTACGAGGTGTACGGAGCGGAGCCGTGTGTGTACGAGGTGTACGGAGCGGTGCCGCGCATGTACGAGGTGTACGGAGCGGAGCCGTGTGTGTACAAGGTGTACGGAGAGCAGCTAGATGTGTACGAGGTGTGCGGAGCTGTGTGTGTACGAGGTGTACGGAGTGGTGCCGCGCATGTGCGAGGTGTACGGAGTGGAGCCGTGTGTGTACAAGGTGTACGGAGTGGAGCCGGATGTGTGCGAGTTGTACGGAGAGGAGCCGGATGTGTACGAGGTGTACAGAGCGGAGCTGCGTTTACGAGGTGTACAGAGCGGAGCTGTGTGTGTACAAGGTGTACGGAGCGGTGCCGCGCATGTACGAGGTGTACGGAGTGGAGCCGTGTGTGTACAAGGTGTACGGAGCGGAGCCAGATGTGTGCGAGGTGTACAGAGCAGAGCCGGATGTGTACGAGGTGTACGGAGTGGAGCTGCGTTTACGAGGTGTACGGAGCGGAGCTGTGTGTGTACGAGGTGTACGGAGAGGAGCCGGATGTGTACGAAGTGTACGGAGAGCAGCTGCGTGTACGAGGTGTACGGAGCGGAGCCGTGTGTGTACGAGGTGTACGGAGCGGAGCCGTGTGTGTACGAGGTGTACGGAACGGAGCCGTGTGTGTACGAGGTGTACGGAACGGAGCCGTGTGTGTACGAGGTGTACGGAACGGAGCCGTGTGTGTACGAGGTGTACGGAACGGAGCCGTGTGTGTACGAGGTGTACGGAACGGAGCCGTGTGTGTACGAGGTGTACGGAACGGAGCCGTGTGTGTACTAGGTGTACGGAACGGAGCCGTGTGTGTACTAGGTGTACGGAACGGAGCCGTGTGTGTACGAGGTGTACGGAACGGAGCCGTGTGTGTACAAGGTGTACAGAGCGGAGCCGGATGTGTATGAGGTGCACTGAGAGGAGCCGTGTGTGTACGAGGTGTACGGAGAGGAGCCGTGTGTGTACGAGGTGTACGGAACGGGGCCGTGTGTGTACGAGGTGTACGGAACGGAGCCGTGTGTGTACGAGGTGTACGGAACGGAGCCGTGTGTGTACGAGGTGTACGGAATGGAGCCGTGTGTGTACGAGGTGTACGGAGCGGAGCCGTGTGTGTACGAGGTGTACGGAGCGGAGCCGTGTGTGTACGAGGTGCACTGAGAGGAGCTGTGTGTGTATGAGGTGTACGGAGCGGAGCCATGTGTGTACGAGGTGTACGGAGAGGAGCCGTGTGTGTACGAGGTGTACGGAGTGGAGCCGTGTGTATACGAGGTGTACGGAGCGGAGCCGCGTGTATGAGATGTACGGAGCGTACTACCTCCTTGTCTCTCTTGTACATGTTCTTGGCATGCATAGTACTGCCTCCTTGTCTCTCTTGTAAATGTTCTAAGCATGCCTAGTACTGCCTCCTTGTCTCTCTTGTAAATGTTCTTAACATTTGCCTAGTACTGCCTCCTTCTCTCTTGTAAATGCTCTTAGCATGCGTAGTACTGACTCCTTGTCTCTCTTGTAAATGTTCTTAGCATGCATAGTACTGCCTCCTTCTCTCTTGTAAATGCTCTTAGCATGCGTAGTACTGCCTCCTTGTCTCTCTTGTAAATGTTCTTAGCATGCATAGTACTGCCTCCTTCTCTCTTGTAAATGTTCTTAGCATGCATAGTACTGCCTCCTTCTCTCTTGTAAATGCTCTTAGCATGCGTAGTACTGACTCCTTGTCTCTCTTGTAAATGTTCTTAGCATGCATAGTACTGCCTCCTTGTCTCTCTTGTAAATGTTCTTAGCATGCATAGTACTGCCTCCTTGTCTCTCTTGTAAATGCTCTTAGCATGCATAGTACTGCCTCCTTGTCTCTCTTGTAAATGCTGTTAGCTTGCTTAGAACATTTACAGAGGGATGAGGCAGTATGTCTCTATCAATATTATTGACAGTGCGAGACAGGCCCGGATTGGTAATATGCCCAACCGGGCTTTTTCCCGCTGGGCTGCTGTCATGTGGACCTCGGGCGGCAGCGCCCGCTCATCTGGCCGCTTGCCAGCTGATGCGGCTGTGACGAACAGCCCACGGCCGTTCGTCCACTTACGGAGGCGACTAACGGGGGTCCCGCTGCCACCAAAACGCGACGGACAGCGGACCCTGTGTCACCACTATGTCACAGTCCCACCACTGACACGGGTGTATCAGCGGACGGAGGGACGAGACACACTGCCGGCACACGGCTATCACAGGCACCGTTGGGGCTTATCTTAGTTATCCCACCACTGGCACCATGTGACCAAAAATATCCAGCAAGCTAATCTCGCTCTACAATTTGCCGCAGGGGGAGGTTAATTTGGATGCCCCACCACTGCTATCAATCTTCCAAGTACGGCGGGGATTTATGTATATCCCACTTTCTCAGTTCCACTTTGGAACTCGCAGCTCTCCGGCGCCCCCCTTACCCTCAGGTCAGTCAGGGAACTGCACCTAGGATAATTAGTCGCCGGACGGGCTGTCTGTTGTGAACCGGCAATTAGGCTTCTGCAGTAAGGGAATTATCAATGCTGTGGCCGCAGACCCTTATTCAGCAATATAAGACCCTTCTGGACTGCCAGCAAGCCGCAATAGCCGTGCACAACGCGCTGCCACCAGTCACAGTTACTTAATTCACAGTGTGAAATTAAGAGGGTCCGTGGCAAACCCCTTGAATTAGTAGCGATTATCTATCAAAGGCGTATAGTTCGATTCTTAGAGCATGGAGACAGATCTAAATAATTTCATTTATTTTCCGAAAGAGGACAGTGATTACAGATAAAAGTTGCTATAAAATTGAGACCTAAAATATGTACAGTACAGGTATAAAATAAAAGTGGAGAAAACAAAGAGATTACACTCACAGTTCCATATTGTTGTTAGGCATCCCATGTGGTTTTAAGGGGGGTGGAGGCGGAGCTGCACTTCTCCGCTCATCTGAGTTCTTGTCAGCCCGGACCCTGCAGCTGTTCTGCTCTGGTTTTGTCCAGGAAATGCTTTATAGACTTGCTATGTGACATCACGGAGAGATGCATGCTGGGTTAATCCCACCTCTCCCTTTTGGATTTAGAATTACACTAGAAAACTTATACTAATCATAACTCCGTGGGGGCAGCCCGCACAGACACATATAGGGCATCATTGGTTGTGATTTGTTGAGTACAATAATTCAAGACCAAATATGCAGTAGTTCTGATACACCGTTTAGCTGGAACACATATCTCAGGTTCTGAAAGGATTAGGCTTCGCAAGAACCACGGCAGCGACGCTGTGACCGCCCGGATTACAAAAATATGATTTTTATATCTCTAGGGTATATGGTTTTCGCAGGTCAGGCTCTTAAAGGTTTACTTCTGATTCCTGATTTCAAACAAAGAGTTTATTTCCCGCACTTTTTTTTCTCTTTCAGCTGAGGCTGAGAGAAGCCAAATGGTGTGGCAGGAAATTGATTTATAATCACCTGGGGGGGAAGGGAAGCTGCTGCAGGGTGCAATGTAACTGAGACACTGGCAGGCAGCTTCTTACAAAATGGAGGATTTTTTAGCACAGTGCAACAGAAAACATATTTTGCAGACATTTGTACATCACAGCGGCCACTGGCCTGGCTGTTGTTCCTGCCGCCACCCTCTCTGCGGGCACGGAAGTTATAGTTTTCAACCCTCCTGGGATTTTTCTATCCTTCACTGCAGGGAGATAAGCCGCCATGCCTCCCCCCCAACGCACCCCATCCTCGCCCTAGCATGACACCTCCCCTCCCCGCAGCCACTCACAGCATAGCTTGCCTGCTCTCTTCTCTGTACACAGGACCTGTGATGAGGTCACAGGAGGGGAGGAGTCAGGGGTCACATGATCAGGAGTCAATCCAGACCCCTGACTCCGCCCCTCCTGTGACCTCATCACAGGTCCTGTGCGCACAGCCCTGCCTCTTGGTGTCTGCAGGACTCTGCTGTGCTGGTTGTCATGGTGCTGGATGAGGGAAGTATGTGTGGGGTCAGGAGGGGTTTACAGGGTAGATGTAGCAGAGCTGTGTGTGTATGAGGTGTACGGAGCGGAGCCGGATGTGTACGAGGTGTACGGAGCAGAGCCGCGTGTGTACGAGGTGTACGGAACGGAGCCGCGTGCACGAGGTGTACGGAACGGAGCCGTGTGTATACGAGGTGTACGGAGCGGAGCCGCGTGTATACGAGGTGTACGGAGCGGACCCGCGTGTGTACGAGGTGTACGGAACGGAGCCGCGTGTATACGAGGTGTACGGAGCGGAGCCGCGTGTATGAGATGTACGGAGCGGAGCTGTGTGTGTACGATGTGTACGGAGCGGAGCTGTGTGTACGAGGTGTACGGAGCGGAGCTGTGTGTGTACGAGGTGTACGGAGCGGAGCTGTGTGTATACGAGGTGTACGGAGCGGAGCCGCGTGTATGAGATGTACGGAGCGGAGCTGTGTGTGTACGATGTGTACGGAGCGGAGCTGTGTGTACGAGGTGTACGGAGCGGAGCTGTGTGTATACGAGGTGTACGGAGCGGAGCCGCGTGTATGAGATGTACGGAGCGGAGCTGTGTGTGTACGATGTGTACGGAGCGGAGCTGTGTGTACGAGGTGTACGGAGCGGAGCCGCGTGTGTACGAGGTGTACGGAACGGAGCCGCGTGTATACGAGGTGTACGGAGCGGAGCCGCGTGTATGAGATGTACGGAGCGGAGCTGTGTGTGTACGATGTGTACGGAGCGGAGCTGTGTGTACGAGGTGTACGGAGCGGAGCTGTGTGTGTACGAGGTGTACGGAGCGGAGCTGTGTGTGTACGAGGTGTACGGAGAGGAGCCGTGTGTGTACGAGGTGTACGGAACGGAGCCGTGTGTGTACGAGGTGTACGGAACGGAGCCGTGTGTGTACGAGGTGTACGGAACGGAGCCGTGTGTGTACGAGGTGTACGGAATGGAGCCGTGTGTGTACGAGGTGTACAGAGCGGAGACGGATGTGTACGAGGTGCACTGAGAGGAGCCGTGTGTGTACGAGGTGTACGGAGAGGAGCCGTGTGTGTACGAGGTGTACGGAACGGGGCCGTGTGTACGAGGTGTACGGAACGGAGCCGTGTGTGTACGAGGTGTACGGAACGGAGCCGTGTGTGTACGAGGTGTACGGAACGGAGCCGTGTGTGTACGAGGTGTACGGAGCGGAGCCGTGTGTGTACGAGGTGTACGGAACGGAGCCGTGTGTGTATGAGGTGCACTGAGAGGAGCCGTGTGTGTATGAGGTGTACGGAGCGGAGCCATGTGTGTACGAGGTGTACGGAGAGGAGCCGTGTGTGTACGAGGTGTACGGAGTGGAGCTGTGTGTGTACGATGTGTACGGAGCGGAGCTGTGTGTACGAGGTGTACGGAGCGGAGCTGTGTGTGTACGAGGTGTACGGAGAGGAGCCGTGTGTGTACGAGGTGTACGGAGAGGAGCCGTGTGTGTACGAGGTGTACGGAACGGAGCCGTGTGTGTATGAGGTGTACGGAGCGGAGCCATGTGTGTACGAGGTGTACGGAGAGGAGCCGTGTGTGTACGAGGTGTACGGAGTGGAGCCGTGTGTATACGAGGTGTACAGAGCGGAGCCGGATGTGTACGAGGTGCACTGAGAGGAGCCGTGTGTGTACGAGGTGTACGGAGAGGAGCCGTGTGTGTACGAGGTGTACGGAACGGGGCCGTGTGTACGAGGTGTACGGAACGGAGCCGTGTGTGTACGAGGTGTACGGAACGGAGCCGTGTGTGTACGAGGTGTACGGAACGGAGCCGTGTGTGTACGAGGTGTAAGGAGCGGAGCCGTGTGTGTACGAGGTGTACGGAACGGAGCCGTGTGTGTATGAGGTGCACTGAGAGGAGCCGTGTGTGTATGAGGTGTACGGAGCGGAGCCATGTGTGTACGAGGTACGGAGAGGAGCCGTGTGTGTACGAGGTGTACGGAGTGGAGCCGTGTGTATACGAGGTGTACGGAGCGGAGCCGCGTGTATGAGGTGTACGGAGCGGAGCTGTGTGTGTACAAGGTGTACGGAGCGGAGCTGTGTGTACGAGGTGTACGGAGCGGAGCTGTGTGTGTACGAGGTGTACGGAGAGGAGCCGTGTGTGTACGAGGTGTACGGAGAGGAGCCGTGTGTACAAGGTGTACGGAGTGGAGCCGCGCGTGTACGTGGTGTACCGAGAGGAGCCGTGTGTGTACGGAGTGGAGCCATATGTGCACGGGATGTACGGAGCGGAGCCAAGTGTGTACGAAGCATACAAAGCGGGCTTTTCCCACGGACACAGGAGTACACGACGGAGCCCCGAGGAGCATTTTAAAACTCACACATGACGTTCCACTGGAAATGATGTGCTGGAAGCTGACCAGAAATTAGATAATTTCATGAGGAAATTGTGACGGAACTAGGAATGCTTCAGATCCATCACCATGTCCTCCTCCGACAGCGCAGACAGCAGGATCGCCTTGGAATCGGGGATGCCGGCCATGTGAGCGGATCATATGTATTGCATCGGGAGTCTCAGGTGGGCACTACAATGGGAGCCGGGCTGCTATAGTATCTTTATATAATCTTTCTTTCTTTCTTTCTTTCTTTCTTTCTTTCTTTCTTTCTTTCTTTCTTTCTTTCTTTCTTTCTTTCTCATTCTCTGTTCTGTCTTTCCCTCATTTCCTTTCTCTCTGTTCTTTCTTTCCCCTCTTTCTTTCTTTTTCTTTCCTCTCTTTCTTTCTCTCTGTTCTTTCTTTTCTTTACTTCTTTCTTTCCCTCTCTGTTCTTTCTTCTTTCTCTCTCGCTCTCCTTTCTTTCTCTCCCTCTGTTTTCATTTTTCTGTCTCTCTGTTTTCTCTCTTCCTTAGTACCAGTCAGTGTGCCCACAGTACCAGCAAATGTGCCCATAATGCCAGCCACTGTGCCCTCAGTACCAGTCAGTGTGATCGGCAGTGCTAAATGGGTGCGGTTGGGCGTGGACATGGGTGTGACTAGTTGCAAAATGGATGTGGCCGGGGCGTGGACTAAAATTTGCAGTGGCGCACTGCGTGCGCCGCAGTCTTTGTCCCTCTTTTCCTTCTTCAAAGTTGGGAGGTATGATAGGGGTGGCTGTGACCAGGGAGTCTGGTTGCCCAATGGATAGGAGTTCTGCCAGGAATTCTGTCACCGTGCGTACAAAAGGGGACCGAGCTTTGGGAGGAGTACTGTACCTAAAAGCAATAAATAGGACTGAGCTGAAATACTGGGCACAGCTCTGACTACATGTTATATAGTCGTGTTACACTCCCCTCACTTCTTGTAACCTACAAGTGTACAAAGATATTATATAGTCACCATGTGACTAGTGGGCCTGTGTAGCTTCAAATGCCAGGGCTGAATTTTAGTCCCAGTCCGGCCCTGGTGCGAGACATGGAAGCAGTCTAACAGGTTTTGTTAATTGGTTTTCTTCATTTATTAAAATACTAGAAATGAAACCGTCTCCACAATTTGTGCTTTTCCAGAATTTCCTTATATCTGGGGATTTTTCTCAGCTGTAATTAAGGATCATTTCCTATTGTAATCCATTTGGCAGATGGCTCAGCGTACCAGTGCTTGCTACACCAGTTGTATCTGATGTCTGCGGATATTTTGGGGTTATATGCAAACACGTTTTACATATTTTCAAGATGAGTTTGTGTAAACAACCAGAAGAAACTGTAGAATCCTCTCACCAAGAAAACTGTAAAGTCCTGATCTGGAATTGAATTTTTTTCCTTGAGATTCTTTCCCGGCTTCTATCACACACTTTCCTATTTGGCCCGATTATCTTCAGACAGCTGGATTCACTAGTCAATACCAAATTGATGGTTGGCCAAAATTCTGAAAACCCCTTAGACCCTGGGAAACTGGAAAGGAAAAAGGAGTGTGGAGAAAGCAGAAGGCGTTTCGACTGATATAGCCTTCTTCAGGGGTGTGATCCTGATGAAGGCTATATTAGCTGAAATGCGTTGTTTTTGCCATGTGTTATTGTTGATAGCCTTGGTATTTTCTCAATACTGCTCCAACAAAAAAATCTTGATGACTCGTACAGTGTATTTGAATGACACCATTCATTTGACCTTATACTGTACAGACAAATGGAAACAATGTCAAATAGATTGAATTGCTGTTTTATTTTTTCCATTTCCATTCATTGTTTTTTATGACATTTATTTTATAATAAACTGACATCTTAACTTTGATCTGTAGGTCAGTACTAGTGTGGTGATACCAAGTCTATATATTTTTGTATTTTTATGACCTTCATGCCCATATAGACGACTCAACGCTTGTGCACATGACCGTATTTTTAATCCAAGTGTAATCAGACAAATCATCGCATTGCACTTGGACCAATGCACTTGGAAATTATCTCCCAATCACCTCATACCATGCACTGTCCTCCCTCCCCCACTGCATCTAGCTCACTCTCTGATTTTGAACCAGTCACAGAAGAAGAAGTAAGCAGGCTCCTTGCATCTTCTCGCCCAACCACTTGCACCAGTGACCCATTTCCGTCACATCTCCTCCAGTCCCTTTCCCCTGCTGTCACCCCTCACCTAACTAAAATATTTAACCTCTCTCTCTCTTCTGGTATCTTTCCCTCCTCATTTAAGCATGCCATCATACATCCACTACTTAAAAATCCATACCTCGACCAAAACTGTGCCGCTAACTATAGACCTGTCTCTAATCTTCCCTTCATCTCTAAACTCCTGGAATGCCTGGTCCACTCCCATCTTATCCGCTCTCTCTCTGATAACTCTCTTCTCGACCCTCTCCAATCCGGTTTCCGCTCCTTACACTCTACTGAAACTGCCCTCACTAAAGTCTCTAATGATCTGCTAACAGCTAAATCAAATGGTCATTACTCCATGCTAATTCTCTTGGATCTCTCTGCAGCATTCGATACTGTGGATCATCAGCTCCTCCTCACTATGCTCCATTCCATTGGCCTCAAGGACACCGTTCTCTCCTGGTTCTCCTCCTATCTCTCTGACCGCTCCTTTACTGTATCTTTTGCCGGTTCCTCCTCCTCTCACCTTCCCCTTACTATTGGGGTTCCTCAAGGATCGGTTCTAGGCCCCCTCCTCTTCTCTTCGTACACTGCCCCTATTGGTCAAACAATCAGTAGATTTGGTTTCCAGTACCATCTCTATGCTGACGACACCCAATTATTCGCTTCTCCTCCTGACATCACGCCAGCCTTTCTAGAAAACACCGGCAATTGTCTAAATGCTGTGTCTAACATCATGTCCTCACTATATCTGAAACTGAACCTGTCAAAGACTGAACTCCTTGTGTTTCCTCCCTCTACTAATGTACCTATACCCGACATTGCCATTTCTGTGTGTGGCTCCACTATTACTCCCCAGCAACATGCCCGCTGTCTTGGGGTCATACTTGATTCCGAGCTTTCCTTTGTCCCCCACATCCGATCACTGGCTCGCTCTTATTATCTGCACCATTTCTAGAATTCGACCTTTTCTTACTTTTGACTCCGCAAAAACTCTGACTGTTTCTCTTATTCATTCTCGTCTCGACTATTGTAACTCTCTTCTAATCGGTCTCCCTCTTACCAAACTCTCCCCTCTCCAATCTGTCTTGAATGCTGCAGCCAGGATCATATTCCTCACCAATCGTTACACCGATGCCTCTACCTTGTGCCAGTCATTACACTGGCTACCCATCCACTCCAGAATTCAGTATAAACTTATTACCCTCACCCACAAAGCCCTCCATGGCTCAGCACCACCCTACATCTCCTCCCTTGTTTCAGTATACAACCCTACCCGCGCCCTCCGTTCTGCTGATGACCTGAGGTTAGCATCCTCAATAATCAGAACCTCCCACTCCCGTCTCCAAAACTTTACACGTGCTGCGCCAATTCTTTGGAATGCACTTCCCAGGTCAATACGATTAGTCCCCAATCCCCACAATTTTAAGCGTGCCCTGAAAACTCATTTATTCAGACTGGCCTACAGCCTCAACACATTAACCTAATCTATCCCTGTGTGGCACAGCAAAAACTTTTTACAATAACCAGGTTCCCCGCATCATGTTCCCACATGCTTTTTGCATCCATTAGCCCTCTGCATCTGTACTGTTACACACTTAACATTATGGCTGGTCCATACAATCAGGGCAACTGTTACCACCCACCTTTCGTGTCTCCCTTTTTCCTCATAGATTTTAAGCTTGCGAGCAGGGCCCTCATTCCTCTTGGTATCTGTCTATAATCTATGTGATTATTATTATGCTGTAATGTCTTTTGTCTGCACAAGTCCCCTCTGAAATGTAAAGTGCTGCGGAATATGTCGGCGCTATAGAAATAAAATGTAATATTATTATTAATGTTATTTTATGGGTCCATGCACGTGTCCGATTTTTTTTTCCTTGGACCGAGTAAGTAAAGTACAAGGAAAAAAAATCGCTGCATGCGCTAGTTGGATCTGATTTTCGGTTTGCACTTGGCCATGCAGGTTAGTAAGACCGTAGAAGAAAATTGGACTGCACTCAGATGACATCTGAGTGCACTACAAATTCCATGGAGGGACATAATTGAGAAGATGGGAATTTTCTTTTCCCCATTTTCTCCTCTTCTGAGAAAATATGATCAGAGTGTGATTAGAATATACACTGATAAGACCCTAAGCCTTAGTGTGCAAATATTAAACATATATAGGTTTCATTTAAAGCACCACTTTTTATTTTTAGAGATCTGGGTGATGTCTGACTTCTTGCACCGTGAGCTGTCGTTTTTATTGCATGATTGCGGTGGCCAAAAAAATGTAATTCTGTCTTTTCAATTTTTGTTTCTCGTAATGCCGTTTACAGATTTGATTAATTTACTTTATATTTAGCTAGACTGGACATTTTTGATCACAGTGTTACCAAATATAAATATTTCTTTTTATTGTTTTATTTTTAATGGGTAAAAAGGGGGGTGATTTAGTTTTTTTTATTTTTAGTTTTTTTCATATTTTTTAAAAGTTTTTAAAAAACTTTTTACTTTGTTTAATAGTCTCCTAGGAGCCTTGAAGCAGTGATCATCTGATCGCCTGTGCTATACATAGCAGTTCTTCAGCAAGTGCTATAGCAAAAATCACAATCTCCTATGAACGCCGGCCACGGGCTGGCATTCACAGGAGATTCACAATGACAGGCACGGAGGTCTTCTGCACACCACCAGTTGTCATGAGTCATGACATTCCATGGGCTCCCTGTCACGTCATCAGGGGCAGCCAATGTGAGGGATTTGTGATGCAGTTCCGGCAGGCTCGTGTTAAATTACGCTGTCAATCTTTGTTAATTGGTTAACAGTCTCGGGTGGAACTCTGATCCACCCGCGGCTGTTAAAATCACATAACAGCTGATTAAATCAGCTGTTATGTACGGAAAAAGATACAGGCTCAGGGCCGGAGCCCACATCAAAGTTGGGGATATGACATATGGCTTAAATTTACATCATGTCGTGAAGGTGTTAAAATTACATCTTGATACGCAGAAAACAAGTCCGGGCACAAGTTAATTGATGGAAAAATTAAAAAAGTTCTGGGAATCAGAAAATGGGGAAACAAAGTAAGGTTTTATTTTTTACAAACTTCTTGATTTTGGTTTCGCCGTATCTGAAATTTCGTTTCACCATAATTTCACTGATCTGAATAATCGTATTTCCAGTTCAAGGGGTTAACTATCCGAGCCACTGAATAATTTTCTGCACTGTGTGGATGAGATCTGTTCAGCTTCCATGAGCTTTGATGCAACTGTACTCTGCAGCGGATGTTTCGCCTGCAAAATCTGCGTTATTTCCAATACGTCATCCCTTCCATGGGTCATGTGTGCAGTTCAATTCAATTTAAAGGGTATTCACATCTCTAAGATCTTATCCCAATTTGAAGTAGGTTTAGTAATAATAATATTGGTAAACATCTCCAACTAGAAATGTAGTATAGTTCTTCTGATTCACTATGTCTCTTTCCTCATATGCAGGCATTGTAGGACCTTTGGTATCCATGGTTACATCCACTGATATAATGACTGTTAGCTAGTTTCTAGTGGCTGTAACCATGGATACCTAAGATCCTGCAATGCTTGCTCATGAGGAGACATGGCTAATCAGAAAAACTATACTACATTTCTCACTGGAGGTATTTGCTAATTTTATTATTATAACACCTACTGCAGATTGGAGATGGTAATATCCCTTTAATGCCGCAAAATAGGGCTTAGCCAAAGGACAATATTGGCAATGTTACTTACAACAGCGATACCGCATGCAATCAGAGGTGGAAAATACAATGTTTCTAAAGGACGTGAGAATTTCCCAAAAAATCCACTGGTTGGAAAACTACCTGGTGATTAATGACAAAACAATTTGTTACTTGAGATGAAGAAAAAAAAAAAGCTGTAGCTATGATGAGAATGTGGTCTGTGCAGGTAAAGTCAGTTCACGGCACGGAAGCAGAAAAGCCTATATAAAGTAAACTACTTATGCAACCGCACAGGTGAAGCAATTCATAACTTGTGGCCTGTGATTCCAGAACAGGTACGTCACCGCTATGAGCGTCGTGCTTGTCACAGTTTCATGCTGCCTGTCTCCTGGTGATGTTATATACTTGGCTTGCAAACAATGACAACAATTATCACATCGCATGATGATGATATCGCGGTGCCTGCAGGAATGAATTTATTTTCTGAATTATACAGTTTCGCGCTGGAGGTTTTATATGTCTCCAATTCTTATCTCTCTGGCTATTAAAAAAATAAATAAAATAAAATACTACTCCCATCACATGCTGATGTATGATAGCTGAGGGGGATATCTTACAGATTTTGCATTTAGGCTCAGAAGATTGAAAGGACAGGTAAACTGAGAAATTGCCCAAAGTCGCCAATGGGCTAGAGACCCTCAAAAATAACCTGCAAAGTAAATCAATAGATGGATAGATCGATAAATCCAAAAAAATAACGCCTGCACTGCCAGCAATTGTGTATCTGTCCCCACATCTTGCACCCACATTTTTTTTTTTAAAAGTGATGCTATAATTGTATTTTTTAGATAGAAAAAATATAGGGGAGCAGTAAAGAAACAAAACAGTTATGGGTGCAAGGCCTCACAAACTCCCAATTTTCCAGGTGCAAGAAATCGAGAAAAATAAATGTAGGCAGCACTCCAAAAAATACAAAAGAAAGTGGACTTTAATTAGCCCACGTGGTGCGGCCACGTAACGGTTGCATAGAACCTTTACTGGAATTGAAAATTGAAGTTCTATGTAACTGACACGTCGCTGCGTCACGTGGTCTTATTAAAGTCCACTTTCTTCTGCATTTTTTGGAGCGCTGCCTAGTTTTATTTTTTTTTTACAAGATAGATTGATAGATTATAGAGTCGTTGATTAGATATAAGAAAGATAGAGATATACGGCTTAGATAACAGGCCAATTAAACAAATCCATTTACAGTATGTTGCAGCCATAATTATAGCAGTTAATTGAAGTGTTGTCTTCATCTTTCTTATTATATTGAGTTGGGTGGATTAGTTATGTTTCCAGGAGGCTTTGCACCCACTAATAATATTTTGTTTCTGCTCCGCTGTAGTTGTTCTGTAGATAGACACAATGCACATTAAACAGATATTAGAAGAAGAGGTACAAGATACTGTAGATAGAGCAGACCTATGGCTGTTCTATGTGCAGACCATGGACCAGGACACACAGAGGGCTTTATGTAGTGGCCTTCCACATCACGCGGCTGCCCTCCACCCGATGACTCAGTTTCATTGATATCTCCTTCCTCAGGTTGGAGATACTGGTGAATATAATAATGGAACAGGGGGCAATCAGCTACTTGTTCCATCATTGAGCCTGTGTGTCTGAGACTGCAGCAGGCACTATATTACCACACTCTCCCCTGTACTGTAAATCCGCTGCCTCGGAGTAACCCTTGACTCTGCCCTGTCCTTCAAACCACACATCCAAGCTCTCGCCACCTCCTGTCGCCTCCAGCTCAAAAATATTTCCAGAATCCGTCCTTTCCTCTACCCTCAATCTACTAAAATGCTTGTGCATGCCCTAATTATCTCCCACCTCGATTACTGTAACATCCTCTTCTGAATCTCCCGTGCTAACACTCTCGCACCTCTCCAGTCCGTCCTTAACTCTGCTGCTGAATAGTTCATCTCTCTCCTCGCTACTCCTCCGCTTCTCCCCTCTGCAAGTCCCTTCACTGGCTCCCAATTCCCCAGCGTATCCTGTTCACATTACTAATACTGAAATACAAAGCCATCCATAACCTGTCTCCTCCACATATCTCTGAACTAATCTCACGTTATCTTCCCTCCTGTAATCTCCGGTCTTTCCAAGACCTCTTTCTCTCCTCCACACTTATTCGCTCCTCATCCAACTGCCTCTAAAGCCCCCGTCACAAATAGTGATCTCACTAGCGAGATCGCTGCTGAGTCACAAGTTTTGTGACGAGATCGCTGTGTGTGACACTTCTCAGTGACCGGCCCCCCCGCTGGGTATCGCTGATCGTCCTGGAATGGCCGGGACATTTTTTTGATCGCTGGTCTCCCGCTGGCCAGCACGCATCGCTGTGTGTGACAGGTGGGAGACCAGCGATCAGTGAGCTGCCGCTGGCAGGGCCGGATTATAGGCAGGGCAGGCGGGGCTTCAGCCCCGGGGCCCCCACCACAAGAGCTTCTAAGGGGGCCCCCACCACATTCCTGCTGGCTGCTGCAATGGCACTCCATCTTCTCCCCACCTAAAAGTGAGTGACCGTGGGGGCGGCATTATGTGCTCTGCTACCAGCAGCATCTACACGTAGCCTGAACGCTGGTGCTGCTGGTAGCGTGCAAAGGCTTGTGATGAGATCACAGGAGGTAAGGTGTCAGGGCCTGCGATCATGTGACCCCTGTCTCCTCCCCTCCTGTGACCTCATCACAGGTCCTGTGCGCACAGCACAGAGCACTGAGAGCAGCCATGTACAGTCATGGCCAAAAGTATTGACACCCCTGCAATTCTGTCAGATAATATTCAGTTTCTTCCTGAAAATGATTGCAAACACAAATTCTTTGGTATTATTATCTTCATTTAATTTGTCTTAAATGAAAAAACACAAAAGAGAATGAAGCAAAAAGCAAAACATTGATCATTTCACACAAAACTCCAAAAATGGGCTGGACAAAAGTATTGGCACCCTCAGCCTAATACTTGGTTGCACAACCTTTAGCCAAAATAACTGCGACCAACCGCTTCCGGTAACCATCAATGAGTTTCTTACAATGCTCTGCTGGAATTTTAGACCATTCTTCTTTGGCAAACTACTCCAGGTCCCTGATATTTGAAGGGTGCCTTCTCCAAACTGCCATTTTTAGATCTCTCCACAGGTGTTCTATGGGATTCAGGTCTGGACTCATTGCTGGCCACCTTAGAAGTCTCCAGTGCTTTCTCTCAAACCATTTTCTAGTGCTTTTTGAAGTGTGTTTTGGGTTATTGTCCTGCTGGAAGACCCATGACCTCTGAGGTAGACCCAGCTTTCTCACACTGGGCTCTAAATTATGCTGCAAAATTTGTTGGTAGTCTTCTGACTTCATAATGCCATGCACACGGTCAAGCAGTCCAGTGCCAGAGGCAACAAAGCAACCCCAAAACATCAAGGAACCTCCGCCATGTTTGACTGTATGGACCGTGTACTTTTCTTTGAATGCCTCTTTTTTCTCCTGTAAACTCTATGTTGATGCTTTTGCCCTAAAAGCTCTACTTTTGTCTCATCTGACCAAAGAACATTCTTCCAAAATGTTTTAGGCTTTTTCAGGTAAGTTTTGGCAAATTCCAGCCTGGCTTTTTTATGTCTCTGGGTAAGAAGTGGAGTCTTCCTGGGTCTCCTACCATACAGTCCCTTTTCATTCAGATGCCGACGGATAGTACGGGTTGACACTGTTGTACCCTCGGACTGCAGGGCAGCTTGAACTTGTTTGGATGTTAGTGGAGGTTCTTTATCCAACATCCGCACAATCTTGCGTTGAAATCTATTGTCAATTTTTCTTTTCTGGCCACATCTAGGGAGGTTAGCCACAGTGCCATGGGCTTTAAACTTCTTGATGACACTGCGCACGGTAGACACAGGAACATTCAGGTCTTTGGAGATGGACTTGTAGCCTTGAGATTGCTCATGCTTCCTCACAATTTGGTTTCTCAAGTCCTCAGACAGTTCTTTGGTCTTCTTTCTTTTCTCCATGCTCAATGTGGTACACACAAGGACACAGGACAGAGGTTGAGTCAACTTTAATCCATGTCAACTGGCTGCAAGTGTGATTTAGTTATTGCCAACACCTGTTAGGTGCCACAGGTAAGTTACAGGTGCTGTTAATTACACAAATTAGAGAAGCATCACATGATTTTTCGCACAGTGCCAATACTTTTGTCCACCCTCTTTTTTATGTTTGGTGTGGAATTATATCCAATTTGGCTTTAAGACAATTATTTTTTTGTTTTTTCATTTAAGACAAATTAAATGAAGATAATAATACCAAAGAATTTGTGCTTGCAATCATTTTCTGGAAGAAACTGAGTATTATCTGACAGAATTGCAGGGGTGTCAATACTTTTGGCCATGACTGTATGTGGAGTGCGGCTCTGCGGGTGGAGGTCGGTGCTGGAGGCTCCATTATCCTCTATGTGGAGTGCGGCTCTGCGGGTGGAGGTCGGTGCTGGAGGCTCCATTATTCTCTATGTGGAGTGGGGCTCTGCGGGTGGAGGTCGGTGCTGGAGGCTCCATTATCCTCTATGTGGAGTGCGGCTCTGCGGGTGGAGGTCGGTGCTGGAGGCTCCATTATTCTCTATGTGGAGTGCGGCTCTGCGGGTGGAGGTCGGTGCTGGAGGCTCCATTATTATCTATGTGGAGTGCGGCTCTGCGGGTGGAGGTCGGTGCTGGAGGCCCCATTATTCTCTATGTGGAGTGGGGCTCTGCGGGTGGAGGTCGGTGCTGGAGGCTCCATTATTATCTATGTGGAGTGCGGCTCTGCGGGTGGAGGTCGGTGCTGGAGGCCCCATTATTCTCTATGTGGAGTGCGGCTCTGCGGGTGGAGGTCGGTGCTGGAGGCTCCATTATTCTCTATGTGGAGTGGGGCTCTGTGGGTGGAGGTCGGTGCTGGAGGCTCCATTATTATCTATGTGGAGTACGGCTCTGCGGGTGGAGGTCGGTGCTGGAGGCTCCATTATCCTCTATGTGGAGTGCGGCTCTGCGGGTGGAGGTCGGTGCTGGAGGCTCCATTATTCTCTATGTGGAGTGGGGCTCTGCGGGTGGAGGTCGGTGCTGGAGGCTCCATTATTATCTATGTGGAGTGCGGCTCTGCGGGTGGAGGTCGGTGCTGGAGGCCCCATTATTCTCTATGTGGAGTGGGGCTCTGCGGGTGGAGGTCGGTGCTGGAGGCTCCATTATTATCTATGTGGAGTGCGGCTCTGCGGGTGGAGGTCGGTGCTGGAGGCCCCATTATTCTCTATGTGGAGTGCGGCTCTGCGGGTGGAGGTCGGTGCTGGAGGCTCCATTATTCTCTATGTGGAGTGGGGCTCTGCGGGTGGAGGTCGGTGCTGGAGGCTCCATTATTATCTATGTGGAGTGCGGCTCTGCGGGTGGAGGTCGGTGCTGGAGGCCCCATTATTCTCTATGTGGAGTGTGGCTCTGCGGGTGGAGGTCGGTGCTGGAGGCTCCATTATTCTCTATGTGGAGTGTGGCTCTGCGGGTGGAGGTCGGTGCTGGAGGCTCCATTATCCTCTATGTGGAGTGTGGCTCTGCGGGTGGAGGTCGGTGCTGGAGGCTCCATTATTATCTATGTGGAGTGCGGCTCTGCGGGTGGAGGTCGGTGCTGGAGGCCCCATTATTCTCTATGTGGAGTGTGGCTCTGCGGGTGGAGGTCGGTGCTGGAGGCTCCATTATTCTCTATGTGGAGTGTGGCTCTGCGGGTGGAGGTCGGTGCTGGAGGCTCCATTATCCTCTATGTGGAGTGTGGCTCTGCGGGTGGAGGTCGGTGCTGGAGGCTCCATTATTCTCTATGTGGAGTGCGGCTCTGCGGGTGGAGGTCGGTGCTGGAGGCTCCATTATTCTCTATGTGGAGTGGGGCTCTGCGGGTGGAGGTCGGTGCTGGAGGCTCCATTATTATCTATGTGGAGTGCGGCTCTGCGGGTGGAGGTCGGTGCTGGAGGCCCCATTATTCTCTATGTGGAGTGTGGCTCTGCGGGTGGAGGTCGGTGCTGGAGGCTCCATTATTCTCTATGTGGAGTGCGGCTCTGCGGGTGGAGGTCGGTGCTGGAGGCTCCATTATCCTCTATGTGGAGTGTGGCTCTGCGGGTGGAGGTAGGTGCTGGAGGCTCCATTATTCTCTATGTGGAGTGTGGCTCTGCGGGTGGAGGTCGGTGCTGGAGGCTCCATTATTCTCTATGTGGAGTGTGGCTCTGCAGGTGGAGGTCGGTGCTGGAGGCTCCATTATTCTCTATGTGGAGTGTGGCTCTGCGGGTGGAGGTCGGTGCTGGAGGCCCCATTATTCTCTGTGGAGTGCGGCTCTGCGGGTGGAGGTCGGTGCTGGAGGCTCCATTATTCTCTATGTGGAGTGTGGCTCTGCGGGTGGAGGTCAGTGCTGGAGGCTCCATTATTCTCTATGTGGAGTGTGGCTCTGCGGGTGGAGGTCGGTGCTGGAGGCCCCATTATCCTCTATGTGGAGTGTGGCTCTGCGGGTGGAGGTAGGTGCTGGAGGCTCCATTATTCTCTATGTGGAGTGTGGCTCTGCGGGTGGAGGTCGGTGCTGGAGGCCCCATTATTCTCTGTGGAGTGCGGCTCTGCGGGTGGAGGTCGGTGCTGGAGGCTCCATTATTCTCTATGTGGAGTGTGGCTCTGCGGGTGGAGGTCAGTGCTGGAGGCTCCATTATTCTCTATGTGGAGTGTGGCTCTGCGGGTGGAGGTCGGTGCTGGAGGCTCCATTATCCTCTATGTGGAGTGTGGCTCTGCGGGTGGAGGTAGGTGCTGGAGGCTCCATTATTCTCTATGTGGAGTGTGGCTCTGCGGGTGGAGGTCGGTGCTGGAGGCTCCATTATTCTCTATGTGGAGTGTGGCTCTGCAGGTGGAGGTCAGTGCTGGAGGCTCCATTATTCTCTATGTGGAGTGTGGCTCTGCGGGTGGAGGTCGGTGCTGGAGGCCCCATTATTCTCTGTGGAGTGCGGCTCTGCGGGTGGAGGTCAGTGCTGGAGGCTCCATTATTCTCTATGTGGAGTGTGGCTCTGCGGGTGGAGGTCAGTGCTGGAGGCTCCATTATTCTCTATGTGGAGTGTGGCTCTGCGGGTGGAGGTCGGTGCTGGAGGCCCCATTATTCTCTGTGGAGTGCGGCTCTGTGGGTGGAGGTCGGTGCTGGAGGCTCCATTATTCTCTATGTGGAGTGTGGCTCTGCGGGTGGAGGTCGGTGCTGGAGGCTCCATTATCCTCTATGTGGAGTGCGGCTCTGCGGGTGGAGGTAGGAGCTGGAGGCTCCATTATTCTCTATGTGGAGTGCGGCTATGTGGGTGGAGGTCGCTGCCTGTATACCCGGGCAAGAGCTGTATACCCGTGGGGGGGGGAGAGCTGTACTCCCATGGGGGGGAAGAGCTGCCTGTATACCCATGTAGGGGGCAAGAGCTGTATTATACAGCTCTTGCCCCCTACAAGGGTATACAGGCAGCTCTCCCCCATGGGAATACAGCTCCCCCCCACGCAAGGGTATACAGCCTGTATACCCCTGCGTGGGGGAAGGGGAGCTATATTCCCATGGGGGGAGATGCCTGTATACCCTTGTAGGGGGCAAGAGCTGTATACCCTTGCGTGGGGGGTGGGAGCTGTATTCCCATGGGGGGGGACAGCTGCCTGTATACCCTTATAGGGGGCAAGAGCTGTATACCCGTTGGGGGGGAGTTGTATTCCCATGGGGGGGAAAGCTGCCTGTATACCCTTGTAGGGGGGAAAGCTGCCTGTATACCCTTGTTGGGGGCAAGAGCTGTATACCCTTGCGTGGGGGGGGGAGCTGTACTCCGGAGATAATACTAATAGAGAGCATATTGTTATACAGTAGTTAGCAACAATTGCTGCCGGTGAAAACTTTCCCTTTCTGCATTTTTATTATTCCTTGGCTGTCTTAACATTGGGTTCAATAAAAAAAATGTGAGTAACTCTTTCTGTCTATAATTGGACTGCTTTGAGTTATCCTGGACTGTATCTCTATTGTAGTACTGTAAATCTGAATGTGGCAGAACAAGAGGATAAGATTAGATTGTACATCTGAGTGCTACTGTTCGCACTCTACTGTTATGGCTAAAATGTTAATGATATGGGGGCCCCCACCAGATTTTCTGCCCAGGGGCCCCCACCAACCTTAATCCGGCCCTGGCCGCTGGTAACTAAAGTAAACATCGGGTTTATAAGTGCCGCGCACAGCTTGGAAACCCGATGTGTACCTTGGTTACCAGCTCCCTGCACCAGCGCGCTGGTAACTAAGGTACACAGTGGGTAACTAAGCGACGTGCGTTGCTTGTTACCCGCGTGTCGCTGGTCCTGATTGCTGGTGAAGCTGCCTGTTATACAGCTCACCAGCGATCATGTAGCGACACACCAGCAATCCTGACAAGGTAATATCGGTGTCGGGATCGCTGGAGTGTCGCTATGTGTGACGGGGCCCTAAGACTTCTCCCAAATATCCCCCATCCTCTGGAATTCTTGCTTGATACCACTAAAGACTCTCAAATTTTTATATTTTTCTATAAAACAATAATAACAAGCAGAATTAAGTTTGGCCCTGTAGATTCGGCCCTCTACAGCAGTCATAGCATCTAATGTGGCCCCTTGGGAAAATTTAACTGCCCACCGCTTAGAGATACAGTATATACATATACAGCTCTGGAAAACATTAAGCGACCACTGCACAGTTTTATAAAAATCAGCTTCTCTACATGTCTGACAGCCATTCCATTCCAGTGTCAGTTGAATTCCAACCAGAGTACACCTCATTCTACTTAATGTGCTTCTGATTAGGTGATCACTGAACTAAATCTAAAAAGAAAAGGAAAGTATAAAAACCCTGCTGTGGTGATCACAATCCTCTTACAATAGGACAAGCTGGATGGCAAAACAAGTGCTAGTAATATCCCAAAAGTAACAGGAATGAAAAAATAACTTTTAACCATGCCAAAGGAGTTGAAAAGAAAAGTCTTGAGTGAGGAAAAGAAGGGCCCAATTCTGGCTTTACTAGTACAGTGAGCATCATGTTGCCTCCATCCTTAAAATTTCTAAGATGGTAGTCCTATTACAACAAGGTCAAGCAGCAGACATTGCGGACAACAAAGCTACAGACGAGCAGAGGGCGAAAACGACTCTCCACTGACCGGGATGGCAGTTATCTTATTCGAATGTTACTCAGCAACCGCAGGATGACATCAATTGACCTACAAAAGGAATGGCAAATGGCAGCTGGGGTGAAGTGCACGGCAAGAACAGTTGGTAACAGGCTCCTAGAGGCAGGGCTCAAGTCATGTAACGGTAGAAAAAAGCCTTTCATCAATGAGAAGCAAAGGAGAGCCAGGCTGAAGTTTGCCAAAGACCATAAGGATTGGACCATAGAGGACTGGAGTAAGGTAATCTTCCCTGATGAGTCTAATTTTCATCTTTGCCCAACACCTGGTTGTCTAATGGTTAGACGGAGACCTGGAGAGGTGTGCAAGCCACAGTGTCTTGCACCCACTGTGAAATTTGGAGTAGGATCGGTGATGATCTGGGGATGCTTCAGCAAGGCTGGAATTGGGCAGGATAATCTTTGCGAAGGATGTGTGAATCAAGCCGCATACAAGGTTATCCTGTAAAAACAGTTGATTCCTTCTGCTCAGGCAATGTTCCCCAACTCTGAGGACTGTTTTTTCCAGCAGGACAATGCGCCATGCCACACAGCTAGGTCAATCAATGTGTGGATGAAGGACCACCACATCAAATCCCTGTCATGGCCAGCCCAAACTCCAGATCTGAACCCCATTGAAAACCTCTGGAATGTAATCAAGAGGAAGATGGATAGTCACACGCCATCAAACAAAGAAGAACTGCTTACATTTGTGTACCAGGAGTGGCATAAGGTCACCCAAAAGTAGTGAGAAAGACTGGTGGAAAGCAGCCAAGACGCAGGAAAGCTGTGATTAAAAATCATGGCTATTCC
Source organism: Dendrobates tinctorius (assembly GCF_039654945.1). Taxonomy (NCBI): domain Eukaryota; kingdom Metazoa; phylum Chordata; class Amphibia; order Anura; family Dendrobatidae; genus Dendrobates; species Dendrobates tinctorius. The sequence goes on along the minus strand of NW_027361707.1, from coordinate 9,470,585 downwards.
ACAAAATATTTATTTCTGAACTCTTCCTGAGTTAAAACATTAGTATTGTTGTTTCTAAATGATTATGAACTTGTTTTCTTAGCATTATTTGAGGTCTGAAAGCACTGTTTTTTTTTGTTGCTTTGACCATTTCTCATTTTCTGAAAATAAATACAAAATTTAGCGCTTGGAAATTCGAAGACATGTTGTCAGTAGTTTATAGAATAAAAGAACAATTTACATTTTACTTAAAAATATACCTATAAAGAGAAAAATCAGACAAACTGAACATTTTGCAGTGGTCTCTTAATTTTTGCCAGAGCTGTATACTTTTGTATTGCCGCCACAGCGTACTTGCACCTTCGGATTCATTTAATACTCTAGGTAGTGTTTCCAATTATGTTCCACCAACCGTATATTTTAATTTGGATTCATACATAGATATGAGATATTGTATTGTCTCATAGAAGAACATTTCTGGGTGAAAAATGAAATGTTGCAAAATTTTCTCTTTCTTGGGTTTTATCATTTACATTATTAAATATTTTCTGAGTGATTGTGAGAATATGCAAAATTCTGTGCGTCAGACATGGCATGCAGAGACCGAACCCCAGGTGCACGCCTCTGACTTACTCTATCAGTCAGTCGGGGGTTAAACAAGTGGTGCAGCATGAATCAGGGAGCTGATGTGTCTCACGTCGCTTTGGGTACAGAATTGTAAAAGGAAGTCACTTCCAGTACTGGGGCTTTTGGGCAATTTTTTTTCTTCAAGACACATACTCTATTTTCCATCCTCTGCTTCCCCCTCTTTGATCTTAGGCACAATACACGTGGTACGAAGTCTACAACTACATTATTTGACTTCTATGAATGACTGAAAAAAACCCCGCACTGCTCATGTGGTTTACTCTAGACAGAAATAGCCAGGATTCTGCAATACTTCTATACTGTCTGTGTTATATACTGAAGTCTGTGTATTATAAACTGATGTTAGACCTCACAGAAAAATTCTAATTACACAGTATTCTAGAATCATAGAATCGTAGGGTTGGACGGACCTACTGGGTCATCTGGTCCAACCCCCTGCTCAAAGCAGGATTCGCTAAATCATCCCAGACAGATGTATGTCCAGCCTCTGTTTGAAGACTTTTATTGAAGGAGAACTCACCACCTCTCGTGGCAGCCTGTTCCACTCATTGATCACTCTAACTGACAAAAAGTTTTTTCTAATATCTAATCTGTGTCTCCTCCCATTCAGTTTCATCCCATTGCTTCTAGTCTTTCCTTGTGCAAATGAGAATAAAGTTGATCCTTCTACAATGTGACAGCCCTTGAGATATTTGTAGACAGCTATTAAGTCTCCTCTCAGTCTTCTCTTCTGCAAGCTAAACATTCCCAAATCCTGCAACCTTTCCTCATAAGACAGGGTTTGCCCCTGTCCCCACACAGTATCCTTACCCATATTCAGAATTATGTCCTTACAGAGCCCCCTTACACAGTATTGTCCCCACACAACCACCCATTCAGAATGATGTTCCCACATAGCCCTGTACACAGTATCCTGTCCTCATGTAAGATATCAAGCAGGAACGCAGGATGCAGTGAAGGGACGCAGGCAGAGCAGGGGTTAACAGGTTTATTTACAGGGGAAATTACTCCACGCAGGGAGATAAAAGAGTTAAATGGTGGGACCACGTGGGCTCTTCCTTGTTCGGGTTAAGTACTCCGCAACACTGGACCATCCCTATCGAGGCTGCAATCCCCTGCTCCTGCTCGCCTATGTGCGCCTCTGCCCCAACTTCTGAAAAAGCCATGTGCAGGTTAACTCGCAGGCGCTCGCGCAACGCCCGCTCCAGCAGCACATTTCTCAGGCCCGTCACTAACTGGTCTCGCAGCACGGTGTCGGGGGGGTGTCCTATGCAGTCTTTCCTCAGAATCACAGTGTGTAACTCCTGTAGCGCATTCACGTACTGTGTCTCCCCCTCTCTTTGCATACGGCTAAAGAAACGCATCCTCAGTTCCCCTACGTCGGTGGGGTCTCCATGGGTCTCTTCAAGTATTTTCAGTGTCTTGTCAAAGGTGTCTCGCGACTGGGGGGGTCGTAGTATGATGGAATTTCTCGCCTCTCCGTCTAGGGTCATCGCGGCATCCTCCGCCTCTAACATAGGAGTCATGGGGTACATCCTCATCATCCCCCTGACCCACTCAGTCCAGCTCCACAACCGTATATTGCTCCCTGTGAACTTGGGGAGATTACTCAAAATTTTCCTCAGTGGTATACTGGCCCTTAGTGCACCCCCAACCGCCTGGTCTGCAACCCCTGCGCCCGTTGACTGCATCCTGCCGACTACGCCAAGTGTAAGATATCAAGCAGGAACGCGGGATGCAGTGACGTGATGCAGGCAGAGCAGGGGTTAACAGGTTTATTTACAGGGGGAAATTACTCCACACAGGGCGATAAGAGTTAAACGGTATTAAAGGCACAGTCGCTGTAAACGTTGGTCGGTCTTCTGGCGACAGTGGTCGGTCTCCTGCACCTTCCACCACCCCTTGTTCATATATTAACATGGCAAATTAAAGGCACGGGCCAAGTCCTGTATGGGCCCAACGTGGCTCAACTATTTCCACTAGTAACGTCCGGTCAAAAATGTTAGGGCAACTATCTACTAACCCAGTCAGGGCGTGTGAGTCTGGTATACAGTCTCTCTTGTGCAGCACGTGTGCGGTACTCACGGTCACATAGGGCACAACAACCGGTTCTCTGGCAGTCACTGGACACACACTGTGCGTCCCACTCTCCCTGGTTCCCTCTGTTGGCGGCGGGCGACGGCGGATGTTGGTCTGCATGGCACTGCTCTGCGTGCATGGCTCTGCACGGCTCCACACTCTCAGGCACGGCTTCACACTGTTCTGCACTCTCTGACCCAGCTTCACACTGCTCTGCACTCTCTGACCCAGCTTCACACTGCTCTGCACTCTCTGACCCAGCTTCACACTGCTCTGCACTCTCTGACCCGGCTTCACACGGCTCTTCACTCTCTGGCATGACTTCACACGGCTCTGCACTCTCTTGCCCGGCTTCACACTGCTGTGCACTCTCTGACCCAGCTTCACACGGCTCTTCACTCTCTGGCATGACTTCACATGGCTCTGCACTCTCTGACCCAGCTTCACACTGCTCTGCACTCTCTGACCCGGCTTCACACGGCTCTTCACTCTCTGGCATGACTTCACATGGCTCTGCACTCTCTGGCCTGGCTTCACACTGCTCTGCACTCTCTGACCCAGCTTCACACGGCTCTTCACTCTCTGGCATGACTTCACATGGCTCTGCACTCTCTGACCCAGCTTCACACTGCTCTGCACTCTCTGACCCGGCTTCACACGGCTCTTCACTCTCTGGCATGACTTCACATGGCTCTGCACTCTCTGGCCTGGCTTCACACTGCTCTGCACTCTCTGACCCAGCTTCACACGGCTCTTCACTCTCTGGCATGACTTCACACGGCTCTGCACTCTCTTGCCCGGCTTCACATGGCTCTGCACGCTCTGGCCTGGCTTCACACGGCTCTGCAATCTCTGGATCGGCTTCACACATCTCTGCACTCTCAGCTAAGTGGTCACTGTCTCTGTTTCTCTCATCGGGTGCAGCACTGCCTATCACTGCCCTGGTAAGCTCTGGTGAGGGAGGGGGAAACCGTGTGTACTCCTCACCACTCTCCTGTGCGCTGCCCTCCGTTGGCGACCGATGCCTCTCTTTCGCGTGCTTCCTCTTACTAGCCTTGCCCTCCTGCACGTGCTTTTCCAGATCTCCTTGCCCCCCTGTCACTCCAGGAAGCCCCGTCTCTCTCCTGCATCCTCCCGGGGACAGGAGACGTAGCCTCTCAAGTTCCGGACCCGGCATGCAGGTACCCGCGGCCCGGTCCACTTCCCCACACTCACACAGGCCCTTATGCAGTATTATGTCCTCACATAGCCCCATATTCAGAATGATGTCCTTACAGAGCAGCCTTACACAGTATTGTGCCCCCCCCAAATAAAAATGTGGTGAAGTAGGCACCTTTATAGCTACAACTTTTATGAACAGGGAGAGGGACATATATTGTGGCACATGCACTGTAATTATGCCCCTTAGTGTATGGTATCCACGCAGTGAACCCCCACAGTTTCCTCCCATTGTCCTCTCACACATACAGTATGATGCCCCATAGTGCCTCCAACAAAGTATAATACCCCCATAGCATGATTTCCCTAAAGTGCCTAACCTCACAGTATGATGTCCCCATAGTTCCCCCACACAGTATGATGTCCCCACACCCAATATGATGGCTTCCAAAGCCCCTCACTTAATATGATGGTAGTGTGTGTAATATATTGTTGTGTGAGCTATATACTGGTGTGTGTGTTATATATTGGTGTGTGTTATATATTGGTGTGTGTTATATATTGATTTGTGTGTGACCAATTGCCACCCAGTGACTGCATCATGCAGGATACCAATGGCTGTGAGAAGCGATGGCTGCCATGTTGGCGCCTATTAAATGCTGTCCCACTTTACAGTACCATTAGAAAGATACTATCTGAACGAGTTCCGATAATATCATTTACTGTCAGTAGCCGTCTATGTCACACAGCTGTTGTCCACACTCCACGGAGCAGGTTCAGATCCTCTGACTGCCCCACATAGTGATAAAGTATGGCCAACATGTTCAATGGTCGTCCTTAGGCTATGTGCCCACGTAGCGTTTAAATCCGGACACTGAAAACCGGACTCCTTCCCAGAAATCGCACGTTTTTTCAGCGCGATTTTACCGCGATTATGTTTGCGATTTTGCCGCGATTTTCGCGTGCGATATTCAAGCACTTTCCAAGCGATTTGAAGCATCACTTGGAAAGTGATTGACAGGTTGGTCACACTTGTCAAACATAGTGTTTGACAAGTGTGACCAGGTTTTTACTATTGAGGCTGCCTATGCGGCATCAATAGTAAAAGAAAAAATGTAAAAAATAATTAAAAAATAAAAAATCGGGGTATATTTACCTTCCGACATCCCGCGTTGCCATCCCGCGCCTCAGCGTTCCCAGCGATGCCTTGGGAGACCTGTGATGTTTATTTAAATAAACTGGAGAAGTGGGCAGCAACTAACAGAATGGTTTTTAACAGGGAGAAATGCAAAGTACTACATCTGGGCAATAAAAATGAAAAAAGCATATATAGAATGGGAGGAATAGGGCTAAGTGACAGCACATGTGAAAAAGACTTGGGTATACTAATAGATCACAGACTGAATATGAGTCAACAGTGTGATGCAGCAGCAAAAAAGGCAAATGCAATTCTAGGATGTATTAACAGAAGCATACAGTCTAGATCACGTGAAGTCATTATTTCCCTCTACTCCTCTTTGGTCAGACCTCATCTGGAATATTGTGTCCAGTTTTGGGCACCACATTTTAAAAAAGACATCAACAAACTGGAGCAAGTTCAGAAAAGAGCGACCAGAATGGTGACCGGTCTGCAAACCCTGTCTTATGAGGAAAGGTTGCAGGATTTGGGAATGTTTAGTTTGCAAAAGAGAAGACTGAGAGGAGACTTAATAGCTGTCTACAAATATCTAAAGGGCTGTCACATTGTAGAAGGATCAACTTTATTCTCATTTGCACAAGGAAAGACTAGAAGCAATGGGATGAAACTGAATGGGAGGAGACACAGATTAGATATTAGAAAATTTTTTTTGACAGTTAGAGTGATCAATGAGTGGAACAGGCTGCCACGAGAAGTTGTGAGTTCTCCTTCAATGGAAGTCTTCAAACAGAGGCTGGACAGACATCTGACTGGGATGATTTAGCGAATCCTGCTTTGAGCAGGGGGTTGGACCAGATGGCCCAGGAGGTCCCTTCCAACTCTACGATTCTATGATTCTATGACGTTGGTCTCGTGTTGCTATAGCGATCTCACGAGACCACGTCATCACAGGACCTTGCTGCAAGGCATTACTGGGAACGCTGAGGCCCGGGAATGCAGCGCGGGACGCCGGAAGGTAAATATACCCTGATTTTTTATTCTTTTTTTTTTACAGGGGTATGGTACCCAGGGCCTGGAGGACAGTCTCCTCTCCTCCACACCGTGGGTACCAACCGCACATGAGACGCTTAACTTCCCGCATGGTGGGCAAAGCCACATGCGGGAAGTAAGCGATTCTCATGCATTCCTATGGGTGCGGAATCGCGGCAGTTCTTTGCGATTCCGCACAAAAGAATGAGCATGCTGCGATTTTTTCCGCGATGCGATTCCGGTGCGGAAAAAAGCGCAGCATTAGCACAGCATGTGCGGAATGCCATAGGAATGCATGGGGTGCGTTCTGTACAAGATTTTTAAATGTTTTTGCGTCGAAAACGCTTAAAAATCGCATCGTGGGCACACAGCCTTAAGGGGATTAATCACTAAATTCAGTTTTTTCCTTCAGTCCTATTGCCCATGATATATAACCTCTATCTCACCACCCCCCAAATCCTCCAACCCTTGATGTGCCATATCCAGCCACTTCGCTCCCCTCTCCAGTGTACAACATCCACCCCCTCACTAAGCTATCTTCCTTTACTAATGTGTCAGAATGGCCGGTAGTGCAGAGCTCACTGATACCAGAGCGGCCCTGTAGTAGGAGCCAATGGTGTATCAAGTTCAGTCATGACATTTCTTCCCCTTCACCTGTGAGTGATATTATTGAGAAGTGGAAAGGAACCGCAGCAACTTGGCCACAAAGTGGTGACCCCGTAATGTTACAGAGTGGGGTCATCGAGTGCTGAGGAGCAGAGGGCAGAAAAGTCACCAACGCTCTGCTGACTCCATAAACGGAAGAGTCCAGATCACCTCTGGTATTAACATCAGCACAAATCAGGAGGGATAGCTAATACTAGGAAAGAGAGAGAGAGGATTCAAAAAGATATAAATAAACTGGAGCAGTGGGCAGCAACTAACAGAATGGTTTTTAACAGGGAAAAATGCAAAGTACTACATCTGGGCAATAAAAATGAAAAAATCATATACAAAATGGGAGGAATAGGACTAAGTAACAGCACATATGAAAAAGACTTGGGTATACTTAGGGTCCCGTTTCACTTAGAGACGCACCAGCGATTCTGACAATGATATGACCTGGTAAGGATAGCTGGTGCGTCGCTAAATGGTCGCTAGTAAGCTGCCAAATAGGCAGATATCTTCAACGATGCAGCAGCGATCCGGAGATCCGTTTAACGACCTTGGCGGTCGTTGGCACCTTGTCACACAGCAGCTTTTCAGACGATTCCTGCCTGCGTCCCTGACTTCTGCGTCGCCAATGTCCAATGGCCCTGGACATTTGAGCACGATCAGCGATATACAGCAAGGGGAGCAGTCGCTGCTGCGTGTCACATGTAGCGAGATCGCAAGTGAGGTTGCTGTTGCGTCACAAAATCGGTGACGCTTCTGCGATCTCGCTAGCGATCTCGCTATGTGAGAAGGGGGCTTAATAGATCACAGACTGAACATAAGTCAACAGTGTGATGCAGCAGCAAAAAAGGCAAACAATTCTGGCATGTATTAACAGAAGCATACAGTCTAGATCACATGACGTCATTATTGCCCTCTGCTCCTCTTTGGTCAGACCTCATCTGGAATACTGTGTTCAGTTTTGGGCAACACATTTTAAAAAAGAAAGGAGAAGGAGAAGAGCCAAAGGTGTCTTAAAGATAAAAGTCAAATTTTATTTTACAAAAATTCATAGTAAAAGTTAATATGACAATGCACAAATCCCAGTGAAAAGGCAGAAAGGGAAAAACTAACCCCAAGTGCCGCAATGCCTTGTAGGTAAGTAGAAAAGCATGACACATAATTAATGTGAACCTAATGAGCCATGGTAACAAGTATTATCCAGTGAAAGATCAACAGCCATGGCGCAATGCGCATCAGGCGTTATGTAACAGCAAGTAACGGCTCAATAAGTAATAGTACAAATAATCCAGCTTACCAAAGAAGGACAGAGGGCACAAGTGGGAGGGTGTGATACTCCCCGACGCGCGTTTCGCGGCCTAAAGGAGCCGCTTCCTCAAGGGGAAGTGAGGCAGCAAACCGGACAGGACCCTGAAGTAACCCAGTGAACTGGGTCACATGATCCTAAGTGGCCAATAGCGGTGAACCAAACGGCGCATGCGCGGTGCACCAATGGAGCCCTGCGTGCACCAAGGGCGTCACATACACGCGGGCCGCCCCAGGGATTAACCCTGTATGCGGCGCATGAAATGTAAAGACGCCCTGACGCAAGCAGGACCCCATATCACTGGCCATCTCCCCATATCACTGGCCATCTCCCCATATCACTGGCCATCACCCCATATCACTGGCCATCTCCCCGTATCACTGGCCATCTCCCCATATCATTGGCCATCTCCCCATATCACTGACTATCTCCCCATATCACTGGCCATCTCCCCACCATCTCCCCATCATTGGCAAACACACACACACACCACAGCGGCCACGCTCACCGCCACACTCACACACACACACACCAGCGGCCACACACACACCAGCGGCCACACACACCAGCGGCCACACACACAAACACACACACCAGTGGCCACACACACATAAGCAGCCACACTCACCTTTCTGCGTGCCGGCAGATTCCTCGGCTCTCACTTCCTCTCACACGTTGAGAGGCACGGCCGCGGCTGGATGACATCATCACTCAGCTCCGCGGCCGCGCCACTCAATGTGTGAGAGGCAGCAAGGAAGCTGCAGGTCCGGATCAGTGACGCGAGGCCGCGTGCTAGCTGAGAGGGCTCTGCGTGCCCTCTCTGGCACGGGTGCCATGTTTCGCCATCACTGACCTAATGTATACCTCTCCAATATAAAAATAGTGAAATCCTATTATATTATATTTTTATTTATATCCCTGTCTCTGAGCTGTTGTAGGGACAAACATATCTCGTTGACCACATTCTGGCTTCATATCTATGTACCTGTGATCGCCCCTCCCTTTTGTTATTTTCTTTCATAGGTGGATTTATTTGTTTGATTTCAGTATGATTTATCATTATGTCTCCTCATTCTCCGCCACTAGATGACCAGGGTTAACGTGTTCTGTGCTGCTACAGGCAGTCCAATTTGTGGCAAGGGTGTCTATGATGCCCATAGTATATTTTTTAAAAATGTACCCCCCATGGGGAAATGTTTGTCATTACAAGTCTAGGAGACCCTCTCCTTTACATTGGGCCTAGGTTTTAATGAGGCTTTCATCAATGTCTCCTCAGTCTCCGCCACTACATGACCAGGGTTAATGAGTTCTGTGCTGCTACAGGCAGTCCAATTTTTTGCAAGGGTGTCTATGATGCCCATAGTATATTTTTAAAAAATGTACACCTCATGGAGAAATGTTTGTCAGCCGAGATATTTGGTGGGGAGGGCGTGCGGGCCGCGGACCATGTGCAGTGCTGGTTACGCTATATCGATGATGTCCTGATTATATGCAGGGGTCTCGGCATGACTTTCAATTATTGTAGGAATTGAATACCAACCAGTTTAATATCAAATTAACGTATACCTCCAGCGTCACCGACGTGGACTTCCTGGACATCAAAATTATGGTGGATTCCCACATGCAGCTTCAAACTAATGTCTTTAGGAAGTCCACTTCGGTGAATGCTTAATTCCATGCTCAATCCTGCCATCCACAGACCACTATTAGGCCTTCCCGGTTGGCCAGTTTCTGCATATGAGACGCCTTTGTTCATCGAACCAAAGATTCTACCAACAATCTAGGCACCTGGGGGACCGGTTCTCTGTGAGAGGATACAGCAACAAGAGCATTAAGAGGGGTTTTGAAAGAGCAAGAAGGTGTAACAGAGTTGCCCTGTTAACCCCTTCACCCCCAAGGGTGGTTTGCACGTTCATGACCAGGCCAATTTTTACAATTCTGACCACTGTACCTTTATGAGGTCATAACTCTGGAACGCTTCCATGGATCCCGGTGATTCTGACATTGTTTTCTCGTGACATATTGTACTTCATGTTAGTGGTAAAATTTCATTCAAATAACTTGCGGTTATTTGTGAGAAAAATGGAAATTTGGCGAAAATTTTGAAAATTTCGCAATTTTCCAACTTTGAATTTTTATGCCCTTAAATCACAGAGATATGGCACCCAAAAAACTTAATAACTAACATTTCCCACATGTTTACTTTACATCAGCACAATTTTGGAACCACAATTGAAGCCACTTTGAGGGGTCTATATGATAGAAAATACCCAAAAGTGACACCATTCTAAAAACTGCACCCCTTAAGGTGCTCAAAACCACATTCAAGAAGTTTATTAACCCTTTAGGTGCGTCACAGGAATTTTTTTGAATATTTAAAAAAAAATGAACATCTAACTTTTTTTCACAAAAAAATACTTCAGGTTCAATTTTTTTTATTTTACCAAGGGTAACAGGAGAAATTGGACTGCCAAAGTTATTGTGCAATTTGTCCTGAGTACGCTGATACCTGATATGTGGGGGGGAACAACTGTTTCGGCGCATGGCAGAGCTCAGAATGGAAGGAGCGCCGTTTGACTTTTTCAATGAAAAATTGTCTGGAATTCAGATCGGACGCCATGTCACGTTTTGAGAGTCCCTGATGTACCTAAACAGTGGAAACCCCCTACAAGTGACCCCATTTTGGAAACTAGACCCCCCAAGGAACTTATCTAGATATGTGGTGAGAACTTTGAACCCACAAGGGCTTTACAGAAGTTTATAACGTACAGCGGTACAATTAAAAAATCATATTTTTTCCACAAAAATGATCCTTTCACCCCAATTTTTATTTTCCCAAGGGTAACAGGACCCTAAAAGTTATTGTGCAATTTGTCCTGAGTACGCTGATACCCCACATGTGGGGGTAAACCACTATTTGGGCGCGGGTAAACCACTATTTGGGCGCATGGCAGAGCTCGGAAGGGAAGCAGCGCCATTTGACGTTTTTGGCTGGAATTGAGATCGGACATCATGTCGCGATTGGAAAACCCCTGATGTACCAAAACAGTGGAAACCCCCCACAAATGACACCATTTTGGAAACTAGACCCCCTAAGGAACTTATCTAGATGTGTGGTGAGAACTTTGAACCCCCAAGGGCTTCACAGAAGTTTATAACATAAAGCCGTACAATTAAAAAATCATATTTTTTTCCACAAAAATGATCTTTTCACCCTCAATTCTTATTTTTCCAAGGGTAACAGGACCCTAAAAGTTATTGTGCAATTTGTCCTGAGTACGCTGATACCCCACATGTGGGGGTAAACCACTATTTGGGCGCATGGCAGAGCTCGGAAGGGAAGCAGCGCCATTTGACGTTTTTGGCTGGAATTGAGATCGGACACCATGTCGCGATTGGAAAACCCCTGATGTACCAAAACAGTGGAAACCCCTGACAAATGATGCCATTTTGGAAACTAGACCCCCTAAGGAACTTATCTAGATGTGTGGTGAGAACTTTGAACCCCCAAGGGCTTCACAGAAGTTTATAACATAAAGCCGTACAATTAAAAAATCATATTTTTTTCCACAAAAATGATCTTTTCACCCTCAATTCTTATTTTTCCAAGGGTAACAGGACCCTAAAAGGTATTGTGCAATTTGTCCTGAGTACGCTGATACCCCACATGTGGGGGTAAACCACTATTTGGGCGCATGTCAGAGCTCGGAAGGGAAGCAGCGCCATTTGACGTTTTTGGCTGGAATTGAGATCGGACACCATGTCGCGATTGGAAAACCCCTGATGTACCTAAACAGTGGAAACCCCCCACAAATGACACCATTTTGTAAACTAGACCCCCCAAGGAACTTATCTAGATGTGTGGTGAGCACTTTGAACCCCCAAGGGCTTCACAGAAGTTTATAATGCCTGGGCATGAAAATAAAAAAATCGTATTTTTTCCACAAACATGATCAATTAGTCCCCAATTTTTTTATTTTCTCAAGGGTAACAGGAGAAATTGAACCCCAAAAGTTGTTGTCCAATTTGTCCTGAGTACGCTGACGCCCCATATGTGGGAGAAAACTACTGTATGGACACACGTCAGGGCTCAGAAGGGAAGTAGTGATGTTTTGGAATGCAGACTTTGATGGAATGGTCTGCGGGTGTCATGTTGCCTTTGGAGAGCCCCTAATGTACCTAAACAGTGGAAACCCCCCACAAATGACCCCATTTTGAAAACTAGACCCCCTAAGGAACTTATCTAGATGTGAGGTGAGCACTTTGAACCCCCAAGGGCTTCACAGAAGTTTATAATGCCCGGGCATGAAAATAAAAAAATCTTATTTTTTCCACAAACATGATCAATTAGTCCCCAATTTTTTCATTTTCCCAAGGGTAACAGGAGAAATTGGACCCCAAAAGTTGTTGTCCAATTTGTCATGAGTACCCTGACACCCCATATGTGGGAGAAAACTACTGTATGGACACACGTCGGGGCTCAGAAGGGAAGCAGTGACATTTTGGAATGCAGACTTTGATGGAATGGTCTGCGGGTGTCATGTGCGTTTGGAGAGCCCCTGATGTACCTAAACTATTGAAACTCCCCACAAGTGACCCCATTTTGGAAACTAGACCCCCTAAAGAACTTATCTAGATGTGTGGTGAGCACTTTGAACCCCCAAGTGCTTCACAGAAGTTTATAACGCTCAGACGTGAAAATAAAAAAATCATTTTTTTCCCCAAAAAGGTTTTTTTTGCCCTCAATTTTTTATTTTCCTAAGGGTAACAGGAGAAATTGGACCCCAAAAATTGTTTTGCAATTTGTCCTGAGTAGGCTGATACCCTACATGTGGGGGTAAAACACTGTTTGGGCGCATGTCAGAGCTTGGAAGGGAAGGAGCACCATTTGACTTTTTCAACTCAGAATTGGCTGGAATTGAAATCAGACGCCATGTTGCATTTGGAGAGCCCCTGATGTGCCCAAACAGTGGAAACCCCCAATTCTAACTCCAACCCGAACCCCAACACACCCCTAACCCTAATCTCAGCCCTAACCCTAGCCCTAACCCTAACCCTGGCCCTACCCCTAGCCCTAACCCTACCCTAACCCTACCCTAACCCTAACCGTAATGGAAAAATGGAAATAAATACATTTTTTTTATTTTATTATTTTTCCCTAACTAAGGGGGTGATAACGTGGGGTTTGATTTACTATTTATGGTGTTTTTTATGTTTGGTAGCTGTCACACGCTAAAAGACGCTTTTTATTGTAAAAATAGTTTTTGCATCACCACATATTGAGAGCTATAATTTTTCCGTATTTTGACCCACTGAGTCATGTGAGGTTTTATTTTTTGCAGGACGAGTTGACGTTTTTATTGGTACCATTTTCGGGCACGTGACATTTTTTGATCGCTTTTTATTCCGATTTTTGGGACGCAGAATGAACAAAAACCAGCGTTTCATGAATTTCTTTTGGGGGGGGTGCGTTTACACCGTTCCGCGTGCGGTAAAATTGATAAAGCGCTTTTATTCTTCGGGTCAGTACGGTTACAGCGATACCTCATTTAGGTCGTTTTTTTATGTTTTGTCGGTTTTATGCAATGAAAACTATTTTATATAAAAAATAATTATTTTTGCATCGCTTTATTCTGCGAGCTATAACTTTTTTATTTTTTCGCTGATGATGCTGTGTGGTGGCTCGTTTTTTGCGGGACAAGATGACGTTTTCAGCGGTACCATGGATATTTATATGCGTTTTTTTGATCGCGCCTTATTACACTTTTTGTTTGGCGGTATGATAATAAATCATTATTTTTTGCTTCGTTTTTTATTTTTATTTTTTAAGGGGTTCGCTAAAGGGGTTAACTAATGGGACAGGTTTATAGGGCGGGTCGTTACGGACGTGGCGATACCTAATATGTGTACTTTTATTGTTTGTTTTTTTTATTTTCAAAAAATGGATTTATTTGGGGGAATATTTTTTTTTTTTTGTAATTTATTTGGCGATTTTTTTTTTAATTATTTTAACACTTTTTTTTTTTTTACTTTATTAAATAGTCCCAGGTGGGACATCACTGTTCTGTGACAGATCGCTGATCTGTCACATCACAGATCACTGTGACAGATCAGCGATCTGTCACAGGCAGTGCACAAGGCTTCCTCATGCCTGCGCTTTGCAGGCACTGAGGAAGTCAGCTTCCTCCAGGCCCCCGAAGGCCCCCGTCGCCATCTTGGATTCCCCCCACCTTTCCTGGTATGCATGTGTAGGCAAGGTGGGGGGGGCAACCGACCGGGGGGGTGGTCCGTTACTGGCCGCAGACAGACTTGAGACAGAGACAGGATCGTGTCCAACTGGTCTTCTTTATTAATCAGTCAACAGCTGCATGACAAACTTCGCAGCCTCCCACACAGCAGCTGCTCGTCACTCTCCACAGCCGCACACAGCAGCTGCTCGTCACTCTCCACAGCCGCACACAGCAGCTGCTCGTCACTCTCCACAGCCGCACACAGCAGCTGCTCGTCACTCTCCACAGCCGCACACAGCAGCTGCTCGTCACTCTCCACAGCCGCACACAGCAGCTGCTCGTCACTCTCCACAGCCGCACACAGCAGCTGCTCGTCACTCTCCACAGCCTCACAGAGCAGCTGCTCGTCACTCTCCACAGCCGCACACAGCAGCTGCTCGTCACTCTCCACAGCCGCACACAGCAGCTGCTCGTCACTCTCCACAGCCGCACACAGCAGCTGCTCGTCACTCTCCACAGCCGCACACAGCAGCGGCTCGTCACTCTCCACAGCCGCACACAGCAGCTGCTCGTCACTCTCCACAGCCGCACACAGCAGCTGCTCGTCACACTCCACAGCCGCACACAGCAGCTGCTCGTCACTCTCCACAGCCGCACACAGCAGCTGCTCGTCACTCTCCACAGCCGCACACAGCAGCTGCTCGTCACTCTCCACAGCCGCACACAGCAGCTGCTCGTCACTCTCCACAGCCGCACACAGCAGCTGCTCGTCACTCTCCACAGCCGCACACAGCAGCGGCTCGACGATTCTCTCAGCTACACACAGCAGCTGCTAGTCACTCTCCACAGCCGCACACAGCAGCTGCTCGTCACTCTCCACAGCCGCACACAGCAGCTGCTCGTCACTCTCCACAGCCGCACACAGCAGCTGCTCGTCACTCTCCACAGCCGCACACAGCAGCTGCTCGTCACTCTTCACAGCCGCACACAGCAGCTGCTCGTCACTCTCCACAGCCGCACACAGCAGCTGCTCGTCACTCTCCACAGCCACACACAGCAGCTGCTCGTCACTCTCCACAGCCTCACACAGCAGCTGCTCGTCACTCTCCACAGCCTCACACAGCAGCTGCTCGTCACTCTCCACAGCCTCACACAGCAGCTGCTCGTCACTCTCCACAGCCGCACACAGCAGCGGCTCGTCACTCTCCACAGCCGCACACAGCAGCTGCTCGTCACTCTCCACAGCCTCACACAGCAGCTGCTCGTCACTCTCCACAGCCGCACACAGCAGCTGCGCTCATCACTCTCCACAGCCGCACACAGCAGCTGCTCGTCACTCTCCACAGCCGCACACAGCAGCTGCTCGTCACTCTCCACAGCCGCACACAGCAGCTGCTCGTCACTCTCCACAGCCTCACACAGCAGCTGCTCGTCACTCTCCACAGCCGCACACAGCAGCTGCTCGCCACTCTCCACAGCCGCACACAGCAGCTGCTCGTCACTCTCCACAGCTGCACACAGCAGCTGCTCATCACTCTCCACAGCCGCACACAGAAGCTGCTCATCACTCTCCACAGCCGCACACAGCAGCTGCTCGTCACTCTCCACAGCCGCACACAGCAGCTGCTCGTCACTCTTCACAGCCGCACACAGCAGCTGCTCGTCACTCTCCACAGCCGCACACAGCAGCTGCTCGTCACTCTCCACAGCCGCACACAGCAGCTGCTCGTCACTCTCCACAGCCGCACACAGCAGCGGCTCGACGATTCTCTCAGCTACACACAGCAGCTGCTAGTCACTCTCCACAGCCGCACACAGCAGCTGCTCGTCACTCTCCACAGCCGCACACAGCAGCTGCTCGTCACTCTCCACAGCCGCACACAGCAGCTGCTCGTCACTCTCCACAGCCGCACACAGCAGCTGCTCGTCACTCTTCACAGCCGCACACAGCAGCTGCTCGTCACTCTCCACAGCCGCACACAGCAGCTGCTCGTCACTCTCCACAGCCACACACAGCAGCTGCTCGTCACTCTCCACAGCCTCACACAGCAGCTGCTCGTCACTCTCCACAGCCTCACACAGCAGCTGCTCGTCACTCTCCACAGCCTCACACAGCAGCTGCTCGTCACTCTCCACAGCCGCACACAGCAGCGGCTCGTCACTCTCCACAGCCGCACACAGCAGCTGCTCGTCACTCTCCACAGCCTCACACAGCAGCTGCTCGTCACTCTCCACAGCCGCACACAGCAGCTGCGCTCATCACTCTCCACAGCCGCACACAGCAGCTGCTCGTCACTCTCCACAGCCGCACACAGCAGCTGCTCGTCACTCTCCACAGCCGCACACAGCAGCTGCTCGTCACTCTCCACAGCCTCACACAGCAGCTGCTCGTCACTCTCCACAGCCGCACACAGCAGCTGCTCGCCACTCTCCACAGCCGCACACAGCAGCTGCTCGTCACTCTCCACAGCTGCACACAGCAGCTGCTCATCACTCTCCACAGCCGCACACAGAAGCTGCTCATCACTCTCCACAGCCGCACACAGCAGCTGCTCGTCACTCTCCACAGCCGCACACAGCAGCTGCTCGTCACTCTTCACAGCCGCACACAGCAGCTGCTCGTCACTCTCCACAGCCGCACACAGCAGCTGCTCGTCACTCTCCACAGCCTCACACAGCAGCTGCTCGTCACTCTCCACAGCCTCACACAGCAGCTGCTCGTCACTCTCCACAGCCTCACACAGCAGCTGCTCGTCACTCTCCACAGCCTCACACAGCAGCTGCTCGTCACTCTCCACAGCCGCACACAGCAGCGGCTCGTCACTCTCCACAGCCGCACACAGCAGCTGCTCGTCACTCTCCACAGCCTCACACAGCAGCTGCTCGTCACTCTCCACAGCCGCACACAGCAGCTGCGCTCATCACTCTCCACAGCCGCACACAGCAGCTGCTCGTCACTCTCCACAGCCGCACACAGCAGCTGCTCGTCACTCTCCACAGCCGCACACAGCAGCTGCTCGTCACTCTCCACAGCCTCACACAGCAGCTGCTCGTCACTCTCCACAGCCGCACACAGCAGCTGCTCGCCACTCTCCACAGCCGCACACAGCAGCTGCTCGTCACTCTCCACAGCTGCACACAGCAGCTGCTCATCACTCTCCACAGCCGCACACAGAAGCTGCTCATCACTCTCCACAGCCGCACACAGCAGCTGCTCGTCACTCTCCACAGCCGCACACAGCAGCTGCTCGTCACTATTCACAGCCGCACACAGCAGCTGCTCGTCACTCTCCACAGCCGCACACAGCAGCTGCTCGTCACTCTCCACAGCCGCACACAGCAGCTGCTCGTCACTCTCCACAGCCGCACACAGCAGCTGCTCATCACTCTCCACAGCCGCACACAGCAGCTGCTCGTCACTCTCCACAGCCGCACACAGCAGCTGCTCGTCACTCTCCACAGCCTCACAGAGCAGCTGCTCGTCACTCTCCACAGCCGCACACAGCAGCTGCTCGTCACTCTCCACAGCCGCACACAGCAGCTGCTCGTCACTCTCCACAGCCGCACACAGCAGCTGCGCTCATCACTCTCCACAGCCGCACACAGCAGCTGCTCGTCACTCTCCACAGCCGCACACAGCAGCTGCTCGTCACTCTCCACAGCTGCACACAGCAGCTGCTCGTCACTCTCCACAGCCGCACACAGCAGCTGCTCGTCACTCTCCACAGCCGCACACAGCAGCTGCTCGTCACTCTCCACAGCCGCACACAGCAGCTGCGCTCATCACTCTCCACAGCCGCACACAGCAGCTGCTCGTCACTCTCCACAGCCGCACACAGCAGCTGCTTGTCACTCTCCACAGCCGCACACAGCAGCTGCTCGTCACTCTCCACAGCCGCACACAGCAGCTGCTCGTCACTCTCCACAGCCGCACACAGCAGCTGCTCGCCACTCTCCACAGCCGCACACAGCAGCTGCTCGTCACTCTCCACAGCCGCACACAGCAGCTGCTCGTCACTCTCCACAGCCGCACACAGCAGCTGCTCGTCACTCTCCACAGCCGCACACAGCAGCTGCTCGTCACTCTCCACAGCCGCACACAGAAGCTGCTCGTCACTCTCCACAGCCGCACACAGAAGCTGCTCGTCACTCTCCACAGCCTCACACAGCAGCTGTGGCCTCTGCTGTCTCTGTCTGCGGCTAATCCTGTCAGGGCCACCCCTCGTAACTGGCACAACTGTCAGTCCTCTCAGGAACTTCTTTTTTCCTCAGCCATGCTTCTTGTTTCCTGTGCTCCCTTCGCTGACTGACTCTTCCAGAACCTTCCATCTGCCATGTAAAAAAATAATATAAAATATTACACACAGCTGCGCCTGTAGCTGATTGGTTGTGGCCTGGCAGCCGTGACCAATCAGCGACGCAGGATTTCAGTCACAGACAGACATGATAAGACGATGATATATATAGATTTAACAGCGAATGGACAGTGATGAGGGAATGCCTTCAGAAACACTGGGACATATTACGACCTGAACCTGGTCTATCTAAACATTTATGTAATCATCCATTGATGACTCACCGCAGGAGCCCCTCCTAGCTGACATGTTGGTGCACAGTCATTATGTTCCCTTCAAAAAGAATTTAACTCTCGTGGTCCGTCATCGGGATGCTTCCCGTGCGGCAATTGTGTGTCGTCAAAAATATAGTGACATCTTCTTCATTCACATCTGTGGATGGCAAAAAAAAAAATTAAAAATGTTCTCCATCCAACAACATATTACCTGCAACACCTCTCAGGTAATATATCATGTCACGTGTGACTACCCCAAAGTGTATATAGGACTTACGTCCCGCCAGCTCAAAATGCATACCAGGGAGCATGTGCGGGACATCACGGCTGCAAGTACAATTACAGATATGTCACAACTAAAGACTAGTCCGCGACATTATAAAATTGCCCATAAATGTAATCCTAAGTCCTTTGTGGTCAGGGGCATTCAACATATTAATTGTGGCATAAGGGGTGGGGATAAAAAGTGCCTCTTAGCACAAAGGGAGTGCAAATGGATAACAGTTTTGGGAATAATGACCCCCCATGGCCTTAACGAATCTCTGGGTTTTTCCTCTTTTTTTGTAAAGAAAAACCCCTTTCTTTTGTCCCCTTAGTGTTCTCTCTGCGGCCTTTTGTATACATTTGTTGATATTGTTTTTAATTTCTATTACTCATTTTTTACTTTTGTTTACCTCTAGAATGATCTCGAGCGTTGCTACCCGGTATCTATGAGCATCTGTTATTTACATGTGATGAAAGACCCTGGATGGGACAATACCAACCATGGATTCCCTATGGATGTCATTGGCGCCTTTTGGATGCATTATGCATACTCTATTGGTTCCTTAAGATACATTTTATATCTCGTTTTGATATATTATACTTGGTGTATATTAATCCCACATTTTTGTGGGAGGATACAACACATCGACATGGTGTTTTTATATTGTTTTTACATGTGTCCCTTATATCCTTTGTTCCATGCATATTCTGTGTCCTATAAGTGGCTTTTCTTGCCCCTCCCTTTCATTCAGTGTTTGCGACTCTTTCCCACACGTCTCCCTGTTTGCTGTGGATGCCTTTACTGTTTGTCCGCGCACGCGCACTGCACCTCCCTTCCTCCCAGCACTGGTGTGGGTGGATCTGTGCTTCGTCTTAGCGCCGGCCGTCGCACATGACCGCATCACTGGTGGTCTGCGGTTGGCATGGACATGGGGTTAGTCTATCTAGCGCGCCTGCGCGTCTTTCATTTCTTTTGATTGGCTTCACTTCATCATGTGACCGGAGGAATTGGGGTATTTAGAGGTAACGCTGCTACTTTGAGGCCACGCCCCCCTGAAGAAGCAGACCGTTTGGTCAGTAAAACATACGTCGGGGTCTGACTGGTGCGCCCAGATCCTGCCTCACAATGGGTATAATGCATTTTGTTTCCTAAACATGCATCTCTTTAGGGATAGGTCTAACTTGGGACCGCTGACACTTACTGAATTAACTCCTTCCTGCCTACTTGTTAGATGCGCTGTCTAGGGTACATTTATGTAAATTTTTACTCGTAACATTATTGGGGCCACTTTCTATTACCTTCATAGCGGGGCTTCCCACTCTGGATAAAAGTTTTTCTAATGGCATTTTTTTCTGAGTGGTTTCTTGTTGAATTTACCCGCATATCTTTACTATGATTCTGGGAACTTGCACCTGGTTGGTAGCACATCTGGGTAGTGAGTACTGACTGTCCTCATTGGAATACAATACAACTTTGTATTGGAACGTATTTGATGGATCTAGTTCTCATATGTCTTTTTGTATCATTAATAAAGTTGTACCTTTTTAGTAGAGGACTTTGCTGCCCTCCTTTTTTTCAGGCACGTCCACCATGCAGCACCGTCCACACACCACATGCAACGACCTGTAACCTGAGCATCAACAAGTCGCCACTGCACTAAGCTGGTAAAATGGCGCATCTTCCTCAACAGACCACACCTCCTTCTCCTGAAGCGCTTAGCCAATCACATGTGCCGCACACAGGGCTGGCCGGAGCTAATAGCAGGGGCCTTCCAATTGTAAGGGATGTGGGAGCGGGAAGGGGGACAAGCGCCACTGACAAACCACAACTGGGAGAAATGTGAGCAATTACCTGGGGAGGTATAATGGAGACAAAATCCATGAGCACAGCTATGATGGGGATAGCTCTCATTGGTCAGAGCTATGATGGGGATAGCTCTGATGGGACACAGCTATGATTGGGACAACTTTCATGGGACACAGCTATGATGGGGACAGAATAATGTAGCAGAGCTGCAATGGGGACAGATAAATGGAGAAGTGCTGCGACGGGGAGAGAGTAATGCAGCAGAGCTGCCATGGGGACAGATGAATGAAGCAGACCTGTGATGGAGCAGAGCTATGATAGGGACATTACTCTGTCCTTATAAATATGTCCCATGAGAGTTATCCTCCTTATAACTGTGTCCCATGAGAGTTATCCTCCTCATAGCTGTGTCCCATGAGAGTTATCCTCCTTATAACTGTGTCCCATGAGAGTTATCCTCCTCATAGCTGTGTCCCATGAGAGTTATCCTCCTCATAGCTGTGTCCCATGAGAGTTATCCTCCTCATAGCTGTGTCCCATGAGAGTTATCCTCCTCATAGCTGTGTCCCATGAGAGTTATCCTCCTCATAGCTGTGTCCCATGAGAGTTATAACCCTCATAGCTGTGTTCCATTATTATTATTATTTATTATTATTATAGTGCCATTTATTCCATGGCGCTTTACATGTGAGGAGGGGTATACATAATACATACAAGTACAGTAACCTTAAACGATACAAGTCACGACTGGTACAGGAGGAGAGAGGACCCTGCCCACGAGGGCTCACAATCTACAAGGGATGGGTGAGGATACAGTAGGCGAGGGTAGAGCTGGTCATGCAGCGGTTTGGTGGATCGGTGGTTACTGCAAGTTGTAGGCTTGTCGGAAGAGGTAGGTCTTCAAGTTCTTTTTGAAGGTTTCCATGGTAGGCGAGAGTCAGATATGTTGTGGTAGAGAGTTCCAGAGTAGAGGGGATGCGCGGGAGAAATCTTGTATGCGATTGTGGGAAGAGGAGATAAGAGGGGAGTACAGAAGGAGATCTTGTGAGGATCGGAGGTTTCGTGCAGGTAAGTACCGGGAGACTAGGTCACAGATGTACGGAGGACTCAGGTTGTGGATGGCTTTGTACGTCATGGTTAGGGTTTTGAACTGTAATCTTTGGGTAATGGGGAGCCAGTGCAGGGATTGACAGAGGGGAGAGGCCGGGGAATAGTGGGGGGACACGTGGATTAGTCGGGCAGCAGAGTTAAGAATAGATTGGAGGGGTGCGAGAGTGTTAGAGGGGAGGCCACAGAGCAGGAAGTTGCAGTAGTCAAGGCGGGAGATGATGAGGGCATGGACTAGGGTTTTTGAAGATTCTTGGTTGAGGAATGTACGGATCTGTGAAATATTTTTGAGTTGAAGTCAGCAGGAAGCGGAAAGGGCTTGGATATGTGGTTTGAAAGAGAGATCAGTGTCAAGGATAACCCCGAGGCAGCAAGCTTGTGGGACTGGAGAGAGTGGGCAGCCGTTTACTTTAATGGATAGGTCTGTTGGGGGGGTCACGTGAGATGGGCGAAAGATTATTAATTCTGTTTTGTCCATATTTAGTTTTAGAAATCTAGCGGAGAAGAAGGATGAAATAGCGGACAGACATTGCGGGATTCTGTTTAGTAGGGAGGTGATATCTGGTACAGAGATGTAGATCTGTGCGTCATCAGCATAGAGATGATACCGAAAGCCATGAGATTCTATGAGCTGTCCGAGGCCGAAGGTGTAAACGGAGAAGAGCAGGGGCCCTAGGACTGAACCTTCCGGGACTCCGACAGATAGGGGGCGCGGTGAGGAGGTTGTGTGCGACTGGGAGAGGCTGAATGTCCGGTCTGCTAGGTATGATGCAATCCAAGATAGGGCCAAGTCTGTGATACCAAGAGATGAGAGGGTCTGTAGTAATAGTAATAACTCTCCCCTGAGAGTTATCCCCCTCATAGCTGTGTCCCTTGAGAGTTATCCCCCTCATAGCTGTGTCCCTTGAGAGTTATCCCCCTCATAGCTGTGTCCCTTGAGAGTTATCCCCCTCATAGCTGCGTCACATGAGAGTTATCCCCTTCATAGCTGCGTCCCATGAGAGTTATCCCCATCATAGCTGCATCCCATAAGAGTTAACACCATCATAGCTGCGTCCCATGAGAGTTATCCCCATATCCCCATCATAGCGGTGTCCCATGAGAGCTATCCCCGTCATAGTTGTGTCCCATGAGAGTTATCCCCAACATAGCTGCGTCCTATGAGAATTATCACCATCATAGCTGTGTCCCATGAGAATTATCCCCCTCATAGCTGTGTCCCATGAGAGTTATCCCCGTCATAGTTGTGTCCCATGAGAGTTATCCCCATTATAGCTGCGTCCTATGAGAGTTATCCTCCTCATAGTTGTGTCCCATGAGAGTTGTCCCCCTCATAGTTGTGTCCCATGAGAGTTATCCCCCTCATAGTTGTGTCCCATGAGAGTTATCCCCATCATAGCTGTGTCCCATGAGAGTTATCCCCATCATAGCTGTGTTCCATGGATTTTTACCTGACAGACTGTATAACCCGTCCCAACAGGGGGGATTTTCATACTCCTCTATCAAATGGCAGAATTTTATTTTTTTTTCCAAACTACCCCCCAAAAAATATATAAGGTCAAAGAGTCATATGGATCCCAAAATAGTAATAATAAAAACTACAGCTCATCCCCATATTACAATCACTAACACATCTCTATAGAGCAAAAACAACAAGAAAAAAAACAACTAAAAAACATTATATATTCTGGAAGGCTAGAAGGAAAAATCAAGGAAATGCCCACCGAGGCTGTCACCCAAGGACCAGTGTGAACATGGAGTTGGTTCTGAGGGAGGAAACCGTTTTCAAGAATTCTCCCACGGATATAAGGGGATGTGCACACGGTGTCTTTTCAGGCGAATACAGTCACAGAAATGCCGGAAAAGTTCTCAAAAAGTGTTAAAAACATTGACCATTTACACAGTGATGTCAAAAACGACTTGCTGCGCACATGTTCTGTCGTTAGACACATCTTTTACGCGATTCCGGCTTCGAAAGCTGTAAAGTGGCTAAGAGTCCCGACCTTTCTTCTGACGGCTTCCACTTATTAACAGACACTATCTTATACATAAGATTAAGAAGCAAAAATGCTGCAAAGGACGACAAAGGCACCATAGCAAAAACACCGCTGGCATTTTCCTAAAACGACTTTTGCTTTAGATACTCAGCAGGTCGGTCGTGTGCCCCGAGATGTTATCAGGGGGCTATAAATCATCCAAAGCAAATATTCATGCACACAGACATGGGTCAGAGACAATCCTCATGGTACCATATTTAAAAAAAGCAAAAAACCTTATGTTCTAACAAGTTTATAGAAGATTTATTAGCTTGTTCAAAATATGTAAACATAAATAAAAGAATTCCTGATGTACATGCCGCTCTTCTGAATCTGGCGCTGTTTTTCTTTAGATTCTGTACCTCTCTGATCCTAATATATACCCATCTCTTCCTTATATATAAAAGGAGGCTTATTAGCCAAATGGGCATGAGCTCAACTCTTTTCTATGGTTGTCTTTGCCCAGTTGTCATATAGGACATTTATAAACAGGAAAGAGGTGGCCATATCTTTGGATCGGAGAGACGCAGAAAAAAAAATAACTGCGCCAGATTCAAGAGAACGGCGGGGTTTACACCAGGAAAAATGAAATATTTATGGGACGGTACACAGAGACGAGCTCATACAGCCAGGTGGCAGCCATAATACATCAGCTGTCCTCACCCCAGTGGTGCATATATGGGGGACCCTCCTGAGGACCCCCCTGATACTGCAGAGTCAGTCACCTTTGCCCCCTGCAGCATTCAGGGACAGCAGGGTGCGAATACTCTCATCCTCCACAGTCCTCACAGACACATTCATGGCAATGTCTCACTGCTGACACAATTTCTCCAACTATACCCTCACATTCATGACAGCAGGAGTCCCACAGTGATAACGGCAGGACAGAGCTCAGTGCAGAGTCCTGCAAAGCAACAATACTACTCTGCAGTGAAGCAAAAAGTTAAAGCTTTAGGAACAAAGCTAAAAACAGCCATTCTGAGACAGGAAAAGTCGCCGTTTCCCCCTAGCCATTAACTGCACATCCAGCGCTGCAGTCACCCAGGAGCCAAATGACTCCAACACTGTCCTCCTGCCAAACCCCTTGCAAACAAAGCTAACCTTGCCACCAGAGCGCACAGGACGACGGGAAAGGTAGTTCTGTCTCCTAGTCTGTTCTAGAGCCTCTCCTGTGAGGGGATGATGTAGGGCCGGGCCTCCCTATTCCACTGCAGACCAAGACCAGGAGGAAACAGTGTGAACTGAAGTGCTGGGACTGCTGGAGAGGAGAGGCGCTAGGTTGTGTCAGCAGGAATTACAGGGAGAGTCGGCACCATCACCACATGTTCTGACTGCCGCCCCCTATATTCAGGGACTCACCGCCGCCTGAGACAAAGTACTCAACTTGCCTCATGATAGGTGCGCCCCTGCTTCCTCCACGCCACTAGATCAACAGTGTTAACGTGTTCCATGCTGCAACGGCCAGTGTCGAATTCCGAACTGTTACGCCGCTCTCACCGCGTACCTCCGTAACTAGTGCACGCCGCCCGACTTCTTCACTTAAGGTCTCGAGGGCGGCGCTGAGGTCCCATAGGGTGCGCGCATGCCGCATGCTCTTGACTCTGCGGCTGTGCGCCCGGTCACAGGTCCCATCAGATGCCTTTGCGCACAACCCGCAGCTCTGACTGTGCCCACACTGACTCTGACATCTCTATGGTTCTGGAGGCCTTGACCCGGAAGTCCCGGCACATATTCCCTATATCAGGCCGCCTCTTCCCGTAGGCGGCGCCTGATTATTGCTTTTGCTTCCTTGCTAGGCCTTCTTGGTGCCTGCATGGTGGCTCTCTGTACTCAGGTCCACTACCTTATACTGTGGCATGCTTTCCAGCACGCGCTCTGCTCTGTCTTTTACTCAGGCGTGCTTCCCAGCAGGCGCTCTTCTCTGTCTTGTACCTCGACGTGCTTCCCAGCACGCGCTCTGCTCTGTCTTGTACGTAGGCGTGCTTCCCAACATGTCCTCTCCTCTGTCTTGTACGTAGGCATGCTTCCCAGCACACGCTCTGCTCTGTCTTGTACCCAGGCGTGCTTCCCAGCACATCCTCTCCTCTGTCTTGTACGTAGGCATGCTTCCCAGCACACGCTCTGCTCTGTCTTGTACTCAGGTGTGCTTCCCAGCATGCTCTCTTCTCTGTCTTGTACCCAGACTTGCTTCCCAGCACGCGCTCTTCTCTGTCTTGTACCCAGACGTGCTTCCCAGCATGCTCTCTGCTCTGTCTTGTACTCTGGTGTGCTTCCCAGCACGCGCTCTTCTCTGTCTTGTACCCAGACGTGCTTCCCAGCACGCGCTCTGCTCTGTCTTGTACTCAGGCGTGCTTCCCAGCACGCGCTCTGCTCTGTCTTGTACTCAGGCGTGCTTCCCAGCACGCGCTCTCCTCTGTCTTGTACCCAGACGTGCTTCCCAGCACGCGCTCTGCTCTGTCTTGTACTCAGGCGTGCTTCCCAGCACGTGCTCTCCTCTGTCTTGTACCCAGGTGTGCTTCCCAGCACGCGCTCTCCTCTGTCTTGTACCCACGCGTGCTTCCCAGCACACGCTCTGCTCTGTCTTGTACCCAGACGTGCTTCCCAGCACGCGCTCTGCTCTGTCTTGTACTCAGGCGTGCTTCCCAGCACGTGCTCTCCTCTGTCTTGTACCCAGGTGTGCTTCCCAGCACGCGCTCTCCTCTGTCTTGTACCCAGGCGTGCTTCCCAGCACACGCTCTGCTCTGTCTTGTACTCAGGCGTGCTTCCCAGCACGTGCTCTCCTCTGTCTTGTACGTAGGCGTGCTTCCCTGCACGCGCTCTCCTCTGTCTTGTACCCAGGCGTGCTTCCCAGCACGTGCTCTCCTCTGTCTTGTACGTAGGTGTGCTTCCCAGCACGCGCTCTCCTCTGTCTTGTACCCAGGCGTGCTTCCCAGCACACGCTCTGCTCTGTCTTGTACCCAGGTGTGCTTTCCAGTACACGTCCTGCACCATCCTGTACCCTGCATGCCCCTTTGTACATGCTGTATGCACTTCCGTACCCAGCTTGCCCCGAGTACACGCTTTACATATTCCTGTCCCCTGCGTGCCCCCGTCGTCACCCTGCTAAACAGTCTCTCATGCCTCCTTCGAGCCGGCCACGTGGTTCCAGCAGTCATGGTACTTTGTTCCACTGAGCCTGCCCCTGACACCCCCTGTATAGGGGGTGGTCCTCACTAGGTCAGCTCTCACAGGGTGGGTTGGTATCACGGACTAGAGGGTCCACTCCAGGAGTCGTCACACGAACAAGGGTGGATGGTTTTGCTGGGTGTAAAAGACTTGTTATGGAAAAGGTTGAGGTGTACCCCACAGGGGAAAATGTCTGACAGCCAACACACTTAGTGTATGGGCATTACAAGTCTAGGAGACCCGCTCCTTTAAATTGGGCATAATTTTTAATCAGGCCTTCCTCCACGTCTCATCATCCGCCGCCACTAGATCACCAGTGTTAACGTGTTCCGTGCTGCTACAGTTATTGTCAAAATCCTAACAAGGGTGGGTGTTTTAGCTGGTCGTTAAATACTTGTTATGGAAAAGGTTGAGGTGTACCCCCACAGGGGAACATGTTTGCCAGCCAACACACTTAGTGTATGGGCATTACAAGGCTAGGAGACTCGCTCCGTTTTAATGGGACATTTTTTGTTAAGAGGCCCTCCACCATGTTTCTTCCAAGGGGGACTGGAGTTATTGGGGTGCATATGACTTGGTAGCAGGGCAGACCTTGCAGTCAATGCATAAGAAAACACAATGGGAGTACAAAATTAATAATGTGAAGTGGATTTTCCTGGGCCCGTCCAGTATGTGGGTTCAAAGGCTTATTGGGGTGCATGTGACTTGGTAGCAGGGCAGGCCTTGCAGTCAATGCATAAGAAAAGAGTTTGGGATAACGAAATGAATAATGTGAAATGGATTTTTCTGGCTCCATCCATTATGTGGGTTCAGAGGGTTTAGGGACGTCCTCCTGGACATCTCGTGAAAGGGGTATTGTGGTGCGTCGTAATTCTTGGCAGCCTATCCACTCACTGCAAGAGTCCCTCCTTCATAAAGGAAACAAGATGTGTCTGCTTATGTGTCACACACCACATGGCCAGCTAGGGTTGGGAAATGTTACAATGACATTTCCCAGTGATGCATTTGTTTTGGTTGAAATCAATGTTAAAGTTGAAATACGCTTCAAAAACGCTGCGTCTGAACATATCCCAAGTAGTGGAGGAACATTTTGGTCTGGGGTTAATTACTTTGCCTTATATACAAGTCATTAACCTGGAAAGGATGTACCGTAACATATTTCCCAGCAAAGTCCATTTTGGTTTCATTTTGGTATGTTTTTTGGTGCATCAGTAAAAATGGCATGAAACTCTGACAACATTATATAATGCTGTGAACTAGGATTCAGGAATGCTTCCAGGGGCGATCCCCATGATGTCCCCTTGTCATTTGAGCAGTGATTCCATCATTTTCAGACGTTTTTAGACCTTAAAAGGATCCCCTGTGGGGATCGCGGTAAAAATGCTCGGGTCTCCCATAGACTTACATAGGGCTCGTTGTTCTGTCCGAGTACCCGAGTATTCCGATTTGCTTGACCGGAACAACGAGCACCCGAGCATTTTAGTGCTCGCCCATCACTAATGGTCACCAGTTACTTTACTGTTTAACTTTATTCAAAACCCTTATTTCTTACTATTGTTAAAAGCTGTTTTCAATTGGACCACTGATGCAATATGTACTATTAGCTAATTTACATTTAAGACACTTGTTACTCTGCTTTAAAAATAGATTTAATAATGTAATTGGTCCAATTGGATTTGGACTTCATATCATCAGAGAATCTAAAAACTTTTTTTTCCATGCGTTGAAGCTTATAAGCACTAATTGTATGTACAAGGGTACTGATCTAATATGTACTAATATTGCTACTTAGCATCAGGAATAATTTAATCCATCTAAATATACCTGACTACCAATTATTTGAGAAATCATCAATTATTATTTTTTTATACATCGAAGCTTATAAGCACTAACAGTATTTTATTGTTTTGCGAATGAATTGGTTGCTTTTTCTTTTTTCTTCTCTAGTCCAAATCGTAATAGTAACACTACTTTAATGGTATTCAATCTATTGCTCCTAATATTGGGTATAACTATCCCTGTGTATGCAAGTCCATTTTTCTTGTGTTTACCCATTGGAATTTTTTTTTTAAAATTGTGGGTTATTCAGTATTCAATAAAATGTATTATCTTTTAAAATTTGCTGGGAATCTGCTTCCGTATATTTATCGGTTTATATGCAATTGTGGAAGTGCCATCATTATCTTGGCTAATTTTTTCTAGGTTTTGCGTACTGGATGTAAGTACACAAAACCTATGTAATATAAGAGTTTTCTAATGCAGTTTGTAGGCAAAAGCTCTGATTGTTCCTCTGATTCCTTTTCATCTTGAACTCACTGCTAATTGCTCTTCTCCTCACTATATATATTTCTTATCAAGTAAATGATGATGAGAAGTAGCTGAGTGCTCGACAATCAATTCACTTATCATCCTGCAGCACAAGAGGAGCTCTGATTAAACCCCTCAGTTACTAGGCATCAGGCGCAGGTCTACACATCTGTATAGTGCTGTCATATGATAATATTCCTAGTAATACATGTGATATCATGGATCACTTTCTTAGTAGAAGCCATTATAATGATATGACAAGGGGAAAATATCATATATGTCCTACTGCTCTGCTTATTAATGCTCCGCATGAAACTACTCCTTAATATTACTACAATACTGTGCCCAAAGCCTTCTGCTGTACTACTGCCAAATTTACCCACCATACATTGCGTAAGACACATGGACTATAGTCCTATGGGTCTGAATGTTGACACTAGAATTGATGCTTGGGAAATTGCTGAATGGCAGCTGTTTACCTCTTATATCAGCTCCTAGGGATTATTGTCTGCTATCTTTGAAAAAAAGGGACGCAGGGTCATTGAACAATCATGTTTGCTAATATGTTGATTACACATTGTACCAAGCCATGGAGCTTGTTTACTTGGAAAACAGAGGAAGACAAACTATGCAAATTAATTAAATACTCAAATAATGAGGGATGAGACACTGCAAACTTCCCCCAATCCTGTGGAAAAAATACCTGAATAAGAGCTGTGATGTATAAAAGAGGATCTGCTTCTGTATCAGGTAAACCTTACAAATCACAGCCAGAAACACTCTACAAGACAGCTGCCGGTACACCATAGCTCCATCAAGAGGGACACAGATTTAACATTCTACAGGATGCCAGCTTAACGACCTCAGCCCCAGCTGGAAGAATACTGATCTGCTACATTGACCATCACTGAACCCATGGTCCGCTCTGAAAACCACCTGAAAAATCACTCAGGAACTGCACCAAAATTTCTATGTATCTCTTCAGTGTCTTTGAAATTCTTTAGGTTTCCAAAAACACCAAGAGATTGAAAGAAGTGAGCCGACCATTCTTCAGGCATATTCTGTTTCGCAGATGCTCAACCCCAGAAGTTGCCTGGGTGTCAGTCGGAGCATTTAGTGACTTTTTGTCTTATATACGCTCTCATTTTATGCATTGCTTAATGGACTTATCAAAACTTCTGACAATAGGTCCAAGAAGCACTAAAAATAGCTTAAGAAAATGAGACTGCATACATTTGGGCAGCAAGGTGGCTCAGTGGTTAGCACTGCTGCCTTACAGCACTGAGGATCTATGTTCACATCCCACCATGGACAACATCTGCAATGAGTTTGAATGCTCTCCCATGTTTGTGTGGGTTTCCTCCAGATTCTCTGGTTTTCTCCCACATTTCAAAAACATTCTGATATGGAAGTTAGATTTCAATAATGTTTGTAAAGGACTGTGGAATAAATGGCTCTATATAATGAGTAAAATCAGTAATGTAGCTGCTTACATAGACATTCATATATTTAGAAACAGTAATGTTACATTATTATTTTTATCAACTAACAAAATGCAGAATTAAGTTTGATCATTAGTAGATGAAAAAAATCTCACTAAAAATATTTATAATTTTTTTCATTGATAATAGGATAGAAGGAAAAGGGAGGTAGAAGATCGGTAACAGAATCAATAGGCAAAATCATAGTCAGGAGGGCAGCCGGGGTCAAATACCAGTAAATGCCCAGTCAGACAAGCAGCATGAATACAGCGGAGCCTGGTGACAGAGGCGATGCATGTCCGGCAAGAGATGTAACAGAAGGCCACAGGTAGATGGTAAAGATCCTGCTATACAGGTCCAGCAGTGATGGTGGATCTGCTCTACTTCAGGGAGGGAGAAGATCGGGAACAGAATCAGTAGTCGAAATCATAGTCAGGAGGGAATTCTATACAGGTCCAGCAGTGATGGTGGATCTGCTGGACTTGTGGGAGAGAGATGTGGAGGTTTCCTGTATTTTAGATGTCTTTAGGGGCACAACTCATAAGTAAAATTTTGGACACAAATGTAGAAGGATAAGGGAGGGGTAAAACTAGGAACATAATCAATATGTATATGAAAAAGCTCTGTTGTTAATACTGTTCGGGTAGAGCTATTCGATAGCGCTATCCATGAAGAAAGTGCATGGGTAGAGCTATCCCATAGCTCTATTCCTAAAGGAAATGAACGGGTAGAGCTATCCGATAGCACTATCCCTCAGTGTTCCTGAGTGTAAGCTATTTCACATGGTTGAGCGCACTTGGGATCTGCCCCCAAGGCCCTGCCCATGCCCAATGTTTGGTCCGTAGACCGCGGCTAGGAGTTAGTCCCGCTTGTAAACAGGTCCAGCAGTGATGGTGGATCTGCTGGACTTCAGGGTGCTCGATACTTAGGTGTTTGTTCTAGGGCAACAGTGACAACAAGCAAATACTCGAGCAGCCCTGGATAATCCACGCCGGCAGGATGATAAGATCCGGCGGAAGATGGAACCTATGAGAGGAGAAGTAAATATAATGTAAGTGATGGGACTCCATATGACATGATACTACTGTGCGGTCACTGTGGCCGGACGGCAGAGGAATATTATCACACAGAGGTCAGGGATCATTGTCAGCCATCATACATGTCATAATCCCATCACTGACAGATGACATCTGCTCCACATGAATGATTCCCACTGACCGACATCACATGACATGGAGCTGATTCTCACACTTACCTCGTCTCTTTTTCTCCTTTTTTACATTTTCTGCAGATTTTCTTTCCTCCTCAGCTGGAACTTCTGATCAGAAAGTTAAAAAAAACCCTCAGTTACAACATTTTCTTATGGGATCTGCTATGTATCTTTCCTGTATATAGTAGAATTGTTCTAGCCCTGTCTCATGTAGTCCTGATAATCTGGTAAAACTGTCCAACGTTAGGGAAATAGAGATACAATATGGGCCCATGGGCAATATAATTGGGATCCATGAAACATGGATAACATAGGAGACCGATTACAGAAAAACTGTGGAAATATTTGAGTCTTGATTTCCATTTTTGGTGCTATAGACAGGTACATACCTGACTCTGGGGACGAAGATGGCAAGCTGCTTATAGCGTCGTCTCTATCAGATTCATGGAAAGATTCTTTCTGCCTGTTTGAAAAAAAAAAAGTGTGTAAATCACAAGTAAATGCAGTTGTAGTATAAAATGGATTGTCTCAGTATAAGAACATCAACTATAAGGCCCAATAGGACATATGGAAGTCATAGTGAGGAAGATCTCCTGCTCAAAACTACCTTTTATGGATTAGAGGGGAAAACAACTATCAAGAATGGCTGGCATGTAATACTACATCTCTCCTACAGTGTGGGCAACAGTAAGAAAGAATGACCGGCCGCGGTTATGGACTGTCATTGCCAGTGGTTTCTGAAGCCAAAACTGCAATGACCGCTAATGATGGGGCTGTGCATGCTGCAATTAATAGTATGGTATTTCTGTCCTTCTATTTGGTGTTGTGCACATATATCAGCCTGCAGCTCCCAGTAATGATGCCATAATCTACTCACATTTCAAATAAGTTTATGTTTGATCCTAGGGTACACTCTGGAGGGGACTTGGGATCCTCATCTTTCAGCATCCCGGTAGAAGGGGTACAGAGCTAAATACAGACAAAAATAAGATATGAAATATATTTTTTTAACTTTTCCAGGTGTTTCTTTTACATGTTCTGGATTTACTGATCACAAACTTACTTTAGAAAGCCTTTCAGAAGATGATATAAAATTTTGTAAGTCATCATTGCTCTCATCGTCCTCACTTGTATTCTCCTCATCCTCTGCGACCAGATGTTTGCTTACACCAGAGCGCTCTATAATACATAGGTAATGAAGCGATATTTGAGGTTTTCAGTATAACAAAATTGCCATTAATCACTAAAATTAATGGGGACCAATTGTCACATGTTAGGGAAGATGAGACAAACAGTCGCTTAGTCTTGATGACATCTCCTACTTACTGGTAAATAAGCTGGTGTCCACATCTGACCCAAGCTGAGGAATGTACTCTGGCTTCTGACTTAGAAGGTGGTCAAAATCTACGTCACTCAGGAATGGATGACCCTTGATCTCAAATGATCCTCCTGGAAAAAGATAAGCAGAAGTGATGCAAACATTGTCGGAGGCTGCTCCATATCTAAACATTTTACTTCAATCTGAACAAATGACACAACTGAACCGACATGAAGGAAATAGACTGAAAGTCATAGTATGGAGATCCAAAATAGGAAAGATGATAGAGAAATGCTGATCCACATGGACATGAGCGATATGTCCTCAGTGTAATGAATAAATATTAATGCTATTATATATGTTACCTGTCCCAAGTCTATGTGCCGGATTTATTCTGAGCAGCCCAGTGATGAGATCTTGAGCATCGGGGGAAATAGCGAAATCACAATTCCAAATGATGTCTCCTGTTATATATAAAATTACAGAAAATAAAAACTCCGTATTGGACTGTAAGATAAAGGAAACAACTAAACCAATGTAACCAGTCAAGGCAAAGATCAGATTATTCTACTTACCAGTTGGGCTACTTTTAAAATACTCAATTATGGTACTTTCACCAAATGGTACAAATCCCAACAGAAATTCATGCAGGATGATCCCCATTGACCACCAGTCCACAGGTTTTCCGTAGCCGCCTTTCAGGAAGACCTCAGGGGCCATGTACTGTGGGGTGCCACACATCTATAAACAAACAGAAGATAGAGATGAGAATTGGTGAAACGATTATTATGACAAGTTCTCTCCATATAAACACAATGACAGAAGATAAAATATCAGTGGAAAAGTTCTCTAGAAATGAAGAACGTAGGGAAGAGACAAGAGTGTGCTGAGATTTAACAAACAAGCTAAATTCCTGTAAGTGATGCTGACCTCACTGTCCTGGAACTCTTTGGAGATGTCCACCACTGATTCCTTGTGGGTGTTGGTTTCTGGAATCATGAGACCAAGTTTTGAAACTCCAAAATCGGTGACTTTGATGTGTCCAGTAGATGTAATCAGAAGGCTGTGAAAGAAAAGATGGTTTTAGCATCACAGACTGTGTGATAATAATCCCCCCCTTTATTATACAACAGGGGGCACTTACTTTTCCGGCTTCAGGTCTCTGTGCACCACTCCATAGCTATGGAGGTACTCTACAGCAAGAACTGTTTCTGCAAAATACAAGCGTGCCAAGGGGACAGATAAAGGACCCCTGGTGCTTAGGAGGGTCCTGCAGTCTCCACCTATAGAAGAAAGGAAATATGACCGGTGAGGGGTTTATACAGCAGATCACCATGATGTATAACGAGAAGTGAGCGGAGACATTGGGGCAGGAGACAATATATACAGATATAATGTACTAGATTATGGCCCGATGCTATCGCATCAGGAGGATGCGATAGCATCACACCTCTTGCCATGTTAACCCTCAAGACACACACTCCTTTCACCATCTCCACTCTTTCACTCCACATACGACCCCTTCTCTCACTCCGTCTCTCATACTCACGCCGTCATCGCCGCTGCTCCACGATCCCCGACATCTTCCGCCGGCGCCATCCTGGATCCCGACGTCCTCCACGTCGGCGACATGTTCTTGCGGCGACGCCATCTTGACTATCGCGGGATTTCGCCGATCCAAAATGGCATCGCCGCAAGAACATGTCGCTGGAGTGGAGGACGTCTGGATCCAGGATGGCACCGGCGGAAGAAGATGTCAGGGATCGTGGATCAGCGGCGATGACGGCGTGAGTATGAGAGACGGAGTGAGAGAAAGGGTCGTATGTGGAGTGAAAGAGTGAGTGGAGATGGTGAAAGGTGAGAGGAGTGTGTGTGTTGAGGGTTAACATGGAAAGAGGTGTGCGGTGACGTCACCGGTTACAACTGGACGGAAGTTGTTACAACCGGAAGCTGCTTAGGGCATTTATTATTATAGATAATGCACAGAATATTGTGTCCTACCTCCTACATACTCCATGACCATACACAGGTAAGATTTAGTAGGGAAGGAGCAGAGCATGGAGACCACAAAGGGACAATCTGTGAATGTTAGGATGTCCCGCTCCAGAAAGACCCCTTCCACATCTTCTACAGTATTCAGGTTCCGCTTGGCTATTTTCTTCATAGCGAAGATCTGTTGTGATTCTTTATGGCGCACTACGTAGACGGCCCTGGAAAGAAGAAGAATCCATGGTTTGCAATTAACCCTTATTAAGCACGGTGTCTCAGTGATTAGCACTGCAGCGCTGGAGTCCTGGGTTCGAATCCCACCAAGGACAACATCTGCAAGGAGTTTGTATATTCTCCCCATGTTTGCGTGGGTTTTCTCCAAAAAGACATACTGATAGGGAATATAGATTGTGAGCCCCCCCCCGGGGACAGTGATGAAAATGTGTGCAAACTGTAAAGCGCTGCGGAATATGTTAGCGCTATATAAAAATAAAGATTATTATTTACAGTCTGTCTATTGAAGTCATTATATGATCTTCTGTACTAGTGTTTAAAACTAGAAGTCTGGCCGTCACTAGAAATCCACATCTAGAAATTCATAAAATAACACTACATAGATGATGGAAGGTCTGCACAATGCCACGTCTGCCCTCACTAGGTCACATTACAGATGAGAGAATATTCATCTTGGGCAGATTCACTATAACTGACCAGTAGATACAATTCAGTCCAAAAATAAAAATTGGTCTAAATTAAAAAAGTTCTCCAATTGCCATAAGAAGACGTTTATTATGCTTCTCCATACCCCAAGGCATAATAAATGGAGGGAAGTCACGGAATTAAAAAATAATAATACACATTATGCCCACCCCTCCTAGGCCCTCACCTGTCCATCACTGCAGTCTTCGGTCCTCTGTGCCGGTCTTTGGTTATTCTGGCTCCCCCTTCTGGTGCTGAGGCCAGTGATTGCACTCACATGGTCATGGTGGAGGATGGGGGTGCAGATAACAGTGACGTTAATATTGTGCCACCTTTCATGTGACCGTGTGCAGCCAATCACTCTTATCAGCTCCATAATGGAGCCCTGAAGACAACGAAGACCGACGTAGAGGACTAGGAAGCTCTGATGGAGGCGGCAGCGTAAGGACAGATGAGGGCCCAGGACAGACAAGTGTAACAGATGAGGGCCCAGGACAGACAAGTGTAACAGATGAGGGCCCAGGACAGACAAATGTAACAGATGAGGGTCCAGGACAGACAAGTGTAACAGATGAGGGCCCAGGACAGACAAGTGTAACAGATGAGGGCCTAGGACAGACAAGTTTAGCAGATGAGGGTCCAGGACAGACAAGTGTAACAGATGAGGGCCCAGGACAGACAAGTGTAACAGATGAGGGCCCAGGACAGACAAGTGTAACAGATGAGGGCCCAGGACAGACAAGTGTAACAGATGAGGGCCCAGGACAGACAAGTGTAACAGATGAGGACCCAGGACAGACAAGTGTAACAGATGAGGGCCTAGGACAGACAAGTTTAGCAGATGAGGGTCCAGGACAGACAAGTGTAACAGATGAGGGTCCAGGACAGACAAATGTAACAGATGAGGGCCCAGGACAGACAAGTGTAACAGATGAGGGCCTAGGACAGACAAGTTTAGCAGATGAGGGTCCAGGACAGACAAGTGTAACAGATGAGGGTCCAGGACAGACAAGTGTAACAGATGAGGGCCGAGGACAGACAATTGTAACAGATGAGGGCCCAGGACAGACAAGTGTAACAGATGAGGGTCCAGGACAGACAAGTGTAACAGATGAGGGTCCAGGACAGACAAGTGTAACAGATGAGGGTCCAGGACAGACAAGTGTAACAGATGAGGGTCCAGGACAGACAATTGTAACAGATGAGGGTCCAGGACAGACAAGTGTAACAGATGAGGGCCGAGGACAGACAATTGTAACAGATGAGGGCCCAGGACAGACAAGTGTAACAGATGAGGGCCGAGGACAGACAATTGTAACAGATGAGGGCCCAGGACAGACAAGTGTAACAGATGAGGGCCCAGGACAGACAAGTGTAACAGTTGAGGGCCCAGGACAGACAAGTGTAACAGATGAGGGCCCAGGACAGACAAGTGTAACAGTTGAGGGCCCAGGACAGACAAGTGTAACAGATGAGGGCCCAGGACAGACAAGTGTAACAGATGAGGGCCCAGGACAGACAAGTGTAATGTGTTATATTATTGTAATCTCTTTCCTTAACACTCTGATTTGTTACAGATCAGTTCGCTCAACTGTATATAACGGAGCTGAATAGTGACAATTAGATGTGGACAGTGGTGTGGACTCGTATCATGTCCCAATGATAACACTGAATGGCAGAGCACAGAGGCTGAAGCATTGTCATAGGGAACCCTGAGAAATGTGGATTATGCTAATAGAAATCTCACCCATATGTTCCGCTGCTGATCAGATCGCATGTTTCATAGTCGTCCACATGCGGCTTTCTCGCCGGGATCAATGATTTCATCAAGTTCTATAAAAAAAAGAAGAATTGATGTTAGGAAATAGAAGCCATAGGAAAAAAGCTCCTGATACAGAAACTTCTCCGATATTATGTCCCAGCTGATGTGCACTGATCTGCTGTAGGGATGATAGAAGCCGGACGCTCCGCAGACATGGATGTAATATAAGGAGGTCCTCCCATGGTTATATGGGGATAACACTGGACGTGTCATTCACACCCCATGATCAGTGATACACAGACATCTCCCTCTATGATACTTACATCAGCAGATTCTTGGATCTTCGGGATCTCACAGATCTCACTGTCCGGATCCGCCAGGGAAGTTATTTCTAAAATAGTGATAAAATAATGAAGAAATAAAAAGTATTAGACGATATTAATACTACATACATCATACATCCTGCACAGTCCTCCCACTACTCCCATATGTGACGTGTGCTGACAGGTTCCCATTACACCGAGTGGGAAGAGTAAATCTGCCATTATTCCCTGCTCCCTGTAATATCTGGATATTCCCGGTAGAAGGTTGGGTGATCGCCTCACCTGTAATCAGTTCGCTTGTCAGCTCCGGCTGACTCCCATTAGGGTCAGGGATTTCCGGGATGACATTTTGCTCTTCTTTGTCGCCTTCTGCTGTTTCCTGATAGATATAATATATGTCATTAATATGTGGAAGATGTCACTAAATCCCCAAATACATAAATCAGGAAAGACTAAACCTGCATTCACAGATGCACCAATAGTAACTCTGCAAATGATGTGCCATGTTGAGAACAAGGGCTGCTTGTGGTTGTTTCAATAAAATCAGTGTTTTATCAGCAGGAGATTATCACTAGAGGACTATCTATCTGGTGCCATGT
Source organism: Dendrobates tinctorius (assembly GCF_039654945.1). NCBI lineage: Eukaryota > Metazoa > Chordata > Amphibia > Anura > Dendrobatidae > Dendrobates > Dendrobates tinctorius. The sequence goes on along the minus strand of NW_027361707.1, from coordinate 9,431,727 downwards.
AGTCCTTGTTTTGAGAAACCCCGCCACCACTGATTAGCATATTTCTGCCTATGTACAGAGTGCACAGAAAGCTGTCATTGACTGGTATGGGCGGGGATATTCAGGGCCAGCATTCAGAGCACTGCCAAATCTGCAGCAGAGAAAATAGTGATTGTATCACAACTGCTTCACCCAGTAAGGCAATGGATATATCTCTGGAATCAGGGTCTCTTCCCCTACATCATGCTGCTCATGTTAGGAACAAAAACCTGATGACAGATTCCCTTTAACATAAATGCTATTATGTAATAAATAATGTCATGTCCTCTTAGAATAGAGATGTTCCGTGGTTATATGGGGATAATACTGTCATTCACACCCCATAATCAGTGATACTTACATCAGCAGATTCTTGGATCTCCGGGATCTCGCGGATCACACTGTCAGGATCCGCCAGGGAAGTTATTTCTAAAATAGTGATAAAACGATGAAGAAATAAAATGTATTAGATGATATTAATCCAACATACATAATACAGCAATATAAGGGGGAAATGACAAGACGTCTGCAAAATGGGATTAATGGTCGTCATATGGGGATTCTACATATGAGGACGGACGGCGCATCCATAGACAGCAGTAGCGCAGTTACCCACGGGAAGGTGAGGGGCAGAGGGTGCGGTTGCCTGGGCCCCGTGTTCAGAGGGTCCCACCCGGAGCTAACGCTACCGTTAACTTCCCCTCACTTAGCTGAACATGCCGGTGGTCTCATCAGTATAATGGATTAGATTAGTACATGATGTTTTTGTATTTTATTTGAAATTTTTTGGTGTGACTGTGGGGGCATCATACAATGTGAGGGACCTGTATACATTGTAGGGGCAACTATGGGGGTCCATAAAGTATGAATTTTATTGCTCAGCATGGGGGCTAATGTGAGGGAAATCATACAGTATGGAGGCTAATGTGAGGGAAATCATACAGTATAGAGGCTAATGTGGGGGAAATCATACAGTATGGGGGCTAATGTGGGGGAAATCATACAGTATGGAGGCTAATGTGAGGGAAATCATACAGTATAGAGGCTAATGTGGGGGAAATCATACAGTATGGAGGCTAATGTGGGGGAAATCATACAGTATAGAGGCTAATGTGGGGGAAATCATACAGTATGGAGGCTAATGTGGGGGAAATCATACAGTATAGAGGCTAATGTGGGGGAAATCATACAGTATGGGGGCTAATGTGGGGAAATCATACAGTATGGAGGCTAATGTGGGGGAAATCATACAGTATGGAGGCTAATGTGGGGGAAATCATACAGTATGGAGGCTAATGTGAGGGAAATCATACAGTATGGGGGCTAATGTGGGGGAAATCATACAGTATGGGGGCTAATGTGGGGGAAATCATACAGTATGGAGGCTAATGTGAGGGAAATCATACAGTATGGAGGCTAATGTGGGGGAAATCATACAGTATGGGGGCTAATGTGAGGGAAATCATACAGTATGAGGACTAATGTGAGGGAAATCATACAGTATGGAGGCTAATGTGGGGGAAATCATACAGTATGGAGGCTAATGTGGGGGAAATCATACAGTATGGGGGCTAATGTGAGGGAAATCATACAGTATGGAGGCTAATGTGAGGGAAATCATACAGTATGGGGGCTAATGTGAGGGAAATCATACAGTATGGAGGCTAATGTGGGGTCAGTCATACAGTATGGGGGCTAATGTGGGGGAAATCATACAGTATGGGGGCTAATGTGGGGGAAATCATACAGTATGGGGGCTAATGTGGGGGAAATCATACAGTATGGGGGCTAATGTGGGGGCAATCATACAGTATGGAGGCTAATGTGGGGTCAGTCATACAGTATGGGGGCTAATGTGGGGAAAATCATACAGTATGGAGGCTAATGTGGGGGAAATCATACAGTATGGGGGCTAATGTGGGGGAAATCATACAGTATGGAGGCTAATGTGGGGTCAGTCATACAGTATGGGGGCTAATGTGGGGGAAATCATACAGTATGGGGGCTAATGTGGGGGAAATCATACAGTATGGGGGCTAATGGGAAATCATACAGTATGGAGGCTAATGTGAGGGAAATCATACAGTATAGAGGCTAATGTGGGGGAAATCATACAGTATGGGGGCTAATGTGGGGGAAATCATACAGTATGGAGGCTAATGTGAGGGAAATCATACAGTATAGAGGCTAATGTGGGGGAAATCATACAGTATGGAGGCTAATGTGGGGGAAATCATACAGTATAGAGGCTAATGTGGGGGAAATCATACAGTATGGAGGCTAATGTGGGGGAAATCATACAGTATAGAGGCTAATGTGGGGGAAATCATACAGTATGGGGGCTAATGTGGGGAAATCATACAGTATGGAGGCTAATGTGGGGGAAATCATACAGTATGGAGGCTAATGTGGGGGAAATCATACAGTATAGAGGCTAATGTGGGGGAAATCATACAGTATGGAGGCTAATGTGGGGGAAATCATACAGTATAGAGGCTAATGTGGGGGAAATCATACAGTATGGGGGCTAATGTGGGGAAATCATACAGTATGGAGGCTAATGTGGGGGAAATCATACAGTATGGAGGCTAATGTGGGGGAAATCATACAGTATGGAGGCTAATGTGAGGGAAATCATACAGTATGGGGGCTAATGTGGGGGAAATCATACAGTATGGGGGCTAATGTGGGGGAAATCATACAGTATGGAGGCTAATGTGAGGGAAATCATACAGTATGGAGGCTAATGTGGGGGAAATCATACAGTATGGGGGCTAATGTGAGGGAAATCATACAGTATGAGGACTAATGTGAGGGAAATCATACAGTATGGAGGCTAATGTGGGGGAAATCATACAGTATGGAGGCTAATGTGGGGGAAATCATACAGTATGGGGGCTAATGTGAGGGAAATCATACAGTATGGAGGCTAATGTGAGGGAAATCATACAGTATGGGGGCTAATGTGAGGGAAATCATACAGTATGGAGGCTAATGTGGGGTCAGTCATACAGTATGGGGGCTAATGTGGGGGAAATCATACAGTATGGGGGCTAATGTGGGGGAAATCATACAGTATGGGGGCTAATGTGGGGAAATCATACAGTATGGGGGCTAATGTGGGGGCAATCATACAGTATGGAGGCTAATGTGGGGTCAGTCATACAGTATGGGGGCTAATGTGGGGAAAATCATACAGTATGGAGGCTAATGTGGGGGAAATCATACAGTATGGGGGCTAATGTGGGGGAAATCATACAGTATGGAGGCTAATGTGGGGTCAGTCATACAGTATGGGGGCTAATGTGGGGGAAATCATACAGTATGGGGGCTAATGTGGGGGAAATCATACAGTATGGGGGCTAATGTGGGGAAATCATACAGTATGGGGGCTAATGTGGGGGAAATCATACAGTATGGAGGCTAATGTGGGGTCAGTCATACAGTATGGGGGCTAATGTGGGGGAAATCATACAGTATGGAGGCTAATGTGAGGGAAATCATACAGTATGGGGGCTAATGTGGGGGAAATCATACAGTATGGGGGCTAATGTGGGGGAAATCATACAGTATGGAGGCTAATGTGAGGGAAATCATACAGTATGGAGGCTAATGTGGGGGAAATCATACAGTATGGAGGCTAATGTGGGGGAAATCATACAGTATGGGGGCTAATGTGGGGGAAATCATACAGTATGGAGGCTAATGTGAGGGAAATCATACAGTATAGAGGCTAATGTGGGGGAAATCATACAGTATGGAGGCTAATGTGGGGGAAATCATACAGTATAGAGGCTAATGTGGGGGAAATCATACAGTATGGAGGCTAATGTGGGGGAAATCATACAGTATAGAGGCTAATGTGGGGGAAATCATACAGTATGGGGGCTAATGTGGGGAAATCATACAGTATGGAGGCTAATGTGGGGGAAATCATACAGTATGGAGGCTAATGTGGGGGAAATCATACAGTATGGAGGCTAATGTGAGGGAAATCATACAGTATGGGGGCTAATGTGGGGGAAATCATACAGTATGGGGGCTAATGTGGGGGAAATCATACAGTATGGAGGCTAATGTGAGGGAAATCATACAGTATGGAGGCTAATGTGGGGGAAATCATACAGTATGGGGGCTAATGTGAGGGAAATCATACAGTATGAGGACTAATGTGAGGGAAATCATACAGTATGGAGGCTAATGTGGGGGAAATCATACAGTATGGAGGCTAATGTGGGGGAAATCATACAGTATGGGGGCTAATGTGAGGGAAATCATACAGTATGGAGGCTAATGTGAGGGAAATCATACAGTATGGGGGCTAATGTGAGGGAAATCATACAGTATGGAGGCTAATGTGGGGTCAGTCATACAGTATGGGGGCTAATGTGGGGGAAATCATACAGTATGGGGGCTAATGTGGGGGAAATCATACAGTATGGGGGCTAATGTGGGGAAATCATACAGTATGGGGGCTAATGTGGGGGCAATCATACAGTATGGAGGCTAATGTGGGGTCAGTCATACAGTATGGGGGCTAATGTGGGGAAAATCATACAGTATGGAGGCTAATGTGGGGGAAATCATACAGTATGGGGGCTAATGTGGGGGAAATCATACAGTATGGAGGCTAATGTGGGGTCAGTCATACAGTATGGGGGCTAATGTGGGGGAAATCATACAGTATGGGGGCTAATGTGGGGGAAATCATACAGTATGGGGGCTAATGTGGGGAAATCATACAGTATGGAGGCTAATGTGAGGGAAATCATACAGTATAGAGGCTAATGTGGGGGAAATCATACAGTATGGGGGCTAATGTGGGGGAAATCATACAGTATGGAGGCTAATGTGAGGGAAATCATACAGTATAGAGGCTAATGTGGGGGAAATCATACAGTATGGAGGCTAATGTGGGGGAAATCATACAGTATAGAGGCTAATGTGGGGGAAATCATACAGTATGGAGGCTAATGTGGGGGAAATCATACAGTATAGAGGCTAATGTGGGGGAAATCATACAGTATGGGGGCTAATGTGGGGAAATCATACAGTATGGAGGCTAATGTGGGGGAAATCATACAGTATGGAGGCTAATGTGGGGGAAATCATACAGTATAGAGGCTAATGTGGGGGAAATCATACAGTATGGAGGCTAATGTGGGGGAAATCATACAGTATAGAGGCTAATGTGGGGGAAATCATACAGTATGGGGGCTAATGTGGGGAAATCATACAGTATGGAGGCTAATGTGGGGGAAATCATACAGTATGGAGGCTAATGTGGGGGAAATCATACAGTATGGAGGCTAATGTGAGGGAAATCATACAGTATGGGGGCTAATGTGGGGGAAATCATACAGTATGGGGGCTAATGTGGGGGAAATCATACAGTATGGAGGCTAATGTGAGGGAAATCATACAGTATGGAGGCTAATGTGGGGGAAATCATACAGTATGGGGGCTAATGTGAGGGAAATCATACAGTATGAGGACTAATGTGAGGGAAATCATACAGTATGGAGGCTAATGTGGGGGAAATCATACAGTATGGAGGCTAATGTGGGGGAAATCATACAGTATGGGGGCTAATGTGAGGGAAATCATACAGTATGGAGGCTAATGTGAGGGAAATCATACAGTATGGGGGCTAATGTGAGGGAAATCATACAGTATGGAGGCTAATGTGGGGTCAGTCATACAGTATGGGGGCTAATGTGGGGGAAATCATACAGTATGGGGGCTAATGTGGGGGAAATCATACAGTATGGGGGCTAATGTGGGGAAATCATACAGTATGGGGGCTAATGTGGGGGCAATCATACAGTATGGAGGCTAATGTGGGGTCAGTCATACAGTATGGGGGCTAATGTGGGGAAAATCATACAGTATGGAGGCTAATGTGGGGGAAATCATACAGTATGGGGGCTAATGTGGGGGAAATCATACAGTATGGAGGCTAATGTGGGGTCAGTCATACAGTATGGGGGCTAATGTGGGGGAAATCATACAGTATGGGGGCTAATGTGGGGAAATCATACAGTATGGGGGCTAATGTTGGGGAAATCATACAGTATGGAGGCTAATGTGGGGTCAGTCATACAGTATGGGGGCTAATGTGGGGGAAATCATACAGTATGGAGGCTAATGTGAGGGAAATCATACAGTATGGGGGCTAATGTGGGGGAAATCATACAGTATGGGGGCTAATGTGGGGGAAATCATACAGTATGGAGGCTAATGTGAGGGAAATCATACAGTATGGAGGCTAATGTGGGGGAAATCATACAGTATGGGGGCTAATGTGAGGGAAATCATACAGTATGAGGACTAATGTGAGGGAAATCATACAGTATGGAGGCTAATGTGGGGGAAATCATACAGTATGGAGGCTAATGTGGGGGAAATCATACAGTATGGGGGCTAATGTGAGGGAAATCATACAGTATGGAGGCTAATGTGAGGGAAATCATACAGTATGGGGGCTAATGTGAGGGAAATCATACAGTATGGAGGCTAATGTGGGGTCAGTCATACAGTATGGGGGCTAATGTGGGGGAAATCATACAGTATGGGGGCTAATGTGGGGGAAATCATACAGTATGGGGGCTAATGTGGGGAAATCATACAGTATGGGGGCTAATGTGGGGGCAATCATACAGTATGGAGGCTAATGTGGGGTCAGTCATACAGTATGGGGGCTAATGTGGGGGAAATCATACAGTATGGGGGCTAATGTGGGGGAAATCATACAGTATGGAGGCTAATGTGGGGTCAGTCATACAGTATGGGGGCTAATGTGGGGGAAATCATACAGTATGGAGGCTAATGTGAGGGAAATCATACAGTATGGAGGCTAATGTGGGGGAAATCATACAGTATGGGGGCTAATGTGAGGGAAATCATACAGTATGAGGACTAATGTGAGGGAAATCATACAGTATGGAGGCTAATGTGGGGGAAATCATACAGTATGGAGGCTAATGTGGGGGAAATCATACAGTATGGGGGCTAATGTGAGGGAAATCATACAGTATGGAGGCTAATGTGAGGGAAATCATACAGTATGGGGGCTAATGTGAGGGAAATCATACAGTATGGAGGCTAATGTGGGGTCAGTCATACAGTATGGGGGCTAATGTGGGGGAAATCATACAGTATGGGGGCTAATGTGGGGGAAATCATACAGTATGGGGGCTAATGTGGGGAAATCATACAGTATGGGGGCTAATGTGGGGGCAATCATACAGTATGGAGGCTAATGTGGGGTCAGTCATACAGTATGGGGGCTAATGTGGGGAAAATCATACAGTATGGAGGCTAATGTGGGGGAAATCATACAGTATGGGGGCTAATGTGGGGGAAATCATACAGTATGGAGGCTAATGTGGGGTCAGTCATACAGTATGGGGGCTAATGTGGGGGAAATCATACAGTATGGGGGCTAATGTGGGGGAAATCATACAGTATGGGGGCTAATGTGGGGAAATCATACAGTATGGGGGCTAATGTGGGGGAAATCATACAGTATGGAGGCTAATGTGGGGTCAGTCATACAGTATGGGGGCTAATGTGGGGGAAATCATACAGTATGGAGGCTAATGTGAGGGAAATCATACAGTATGGGGGCTAATGTGGGGGAAATCATACAGTATGGGGGCTAATGTGGGGGAAATCATACAGTATGGAGGCTAATGTGAGGGAAATCATACAGTATGGAGGCTAATGTGGGGGAAATCATACAGTATGGGGGCTAATGTGAGGGAAATCATACAGTATGAGGACTAATGTGAGGGAAATCATACAGTATGGAGGCTAATGTGGGGGAAATCATACAGTATGGAGGCTAATGTGGGGGAAATCATACAGTATGGGGGCTAATGTGAGGGAAATCATACAGTATGGAGGCTAATGTGAGGGAAATCATACAGTATGGGGGCTAATGTGAGGGAAATCATACAGTATGGAGGCTAATGTGGGGTCAGTCATACAGTATGGGGGCTAATGTGGGGGAAATCATACAGTATGGGGGCTAATGTGGGGGAAATCATACAGTATGGGGGCTAATGTGGGGAAATCATACAGTATGGGGGCTAATGTGGGGGCAATCATACAGTATGGAGGCTAATGTGGGGTCAGTCATACAGTATGGGGGCTAATGTGGGGGAAATCATACAGTATGGGGGCTAATGTGGGGGAAATCATACAGTATGGAGGCTAATGTGGGGTCAGTCATACAGTATGGGGGCTAATGTGGGGGAAATCATACAGTATGGGGGCTAATGTGGGGAAATCATACAGTATGGGGGCTAATGTGGGGGAAATCATACAGTATGGAGGCTAATGTGGGGTCAGTCATACAGTATGGGGGCTAATGTGGGGGAAATCATACAGTATGGAGGCTAATGTGAGGGAAATCATACAGTATGGAGGCTAATGTGAGGGAAATCATACAGTATGGAGGCTAATGTGGGGGAAATCATACAGTATGGAGGCTGATGTGAGGGCCTTCATACAGTGTTGGGGCTCTCCAAGTGGTGGGGTCTACTAAAGGGGCCATGATAAAGTGTTAGAAATTCTGAGGGGCCCATCATAAAGTGTGAGGGCCATTATATAGTGTGGGAGCTAATGTGAGGGCCATTATACAGTGTGAGGACTACTGTGGGGGTTATTATACTGTGTTTTGGAGTATTGAGGACATTATGCTATGTATAGAGGAGCTTTCAGCCCATCATACTGTGTATAGGGGAACTGTGCGGGAATCATACTGTGTATAGGGGAGATGTGGGGGAATCATTGTATAGGGGAGCTGTAGGGGTATTATACTGTGTATAGAGGAGCTGTGGGGTCATGATACTGTGTTTAGGGGAGCTGTGGGGTAATTATACTGCGCATAGTGGAGCAATGGTCCTATCACACAGTACTTATGGGAACTGTGGGGGCATTATACTGTGTATAGGGGTGGGGTACCTGGGGGACTTTGGGGACATTATTGAAAGCTAAATGGGAATATATGGGGATGGAAATGTGAGAAGTCTAATGTCTAACGCCACCGCACTAGTAATCAGGGTAACCTGGTTAAGGGACCTCACAGGTGTTTCGCCTCCTGAGCTGAACCCCTAGGTACGCCTCTGATAGACAGATAAATGTCATGTAAATGATGAAGGAATCCCCGATTACCGTATAAATGAGAAACCCATCAGCCATATGCAAATACACCTGGAAGTGCACTTGGGGCGTGTCACTGCACTGACTTCTTCCACGCCCCCAATGCACTTCCATCCTGATTTGTATATGGTTTCTACATTATTCTTCTCCTGACTGAGACATTGGATTTTTGCAAAAAATGTTCCATTATATTAGAGGAAAATGTCCTGCACGGTCCTCCCACTACTCCCATATGTGACGTGTGCTGACAGGTTCCCATTACACCGAGAGGGAAGAGTAAATCTGCCATTATTCCCTGCTCCCTGTAATATCTGCATATTCCCGGTAGAAGGTTGGGTGATCGCCTCACCTGTAATCAGTTCGCTGTTCAGCTCCGGCTGACTCCCATTAGGGTCAGGGATTTCCGGGATGACATTTTGCTCTTCTTTGTCGCCTTCTGCTGTTTCCTGATAGATATAATATATGTCATTAATATGTGGAAGATGTCAGTAAATCTCCAAATACATAAATCAGGAAAGACTAAACCTGCATTCACAGATTGACCAATAGTAACTCTGCAAATGATGTGCCATGTTGAGAACAAGGGCTGCTTGTGGTTGTTTCAATAAAATCAGTATTTTATCAGCAGGAGATTATCACTAGAGGACTATCTCGTGTCGTGTCATGTAGTCCTTGTTCTGTGTAACCCCACCACCACTGATTAGCATATTTTTATTTTTGCACAGTATGCACAGAAAGCTACCAATGACGGGAGTGGGTGGGGTTAGACCCAGAAAGCTGCCAATCACTGTGGGCAGGGATATTCAGGGCTCAGCATTCAGAGCACTGCCGAATCTGCAGCAGAGAAAATAGTGATTGTATCACAACTGCTGCACCCAGTAAGGTAATGGATATATCTCTGGAATCAGGGTCTCTGCCCCTACATCATGCTGCTCGCTGTTAGGAGCAAAAACCTGGTGATAGATTCCCTTTAATATAAATGCTATTATTTAATAAATAATGTCATCTCCTCTTAGATTAGAAATGTTCCGTGGTTATATGGGGATAATACTGGATGTGTCATTCACACCCCATGATCAGTGATACTTACATCAGCAGATTCTTGGATCTCCGGGATCTCGCGGATCACACTGTCAGGATCCACCAGCGAAGTTATTTCTAAAACAGTGATAAAATAATGAAGATATAAAATGTATTAGACGATATTAATCCAACATACATAATACAGCAATATAAGGGGGAAATGACAAGACGTCTGAAAATGGGATTAATGGTCGTCATATGGGGATTCTACATATGAGGGCGTAGGGCGCATCCATAGATAAATGTAAGGTAAATGATGGAGGAACCCTCAATCACCACAGGAATGAGGAGCCCCCACCCTTGCTGTCCATGTGAGTGATGAGAAGAGAGCTGAAATATAACAGCCATATGCAAATTAGCCTGGAAGTGCACAGGGGCGTGTCACTGCACTCTGATTTCCTCCTCCACGCCCCCAGTGCACTTCCATTCTGATTTGCATTTGACTTCTATGTTACATTTCTCCTGACTGGCACATTGGATTTTTGCAAAAAATGTTCCATTATATTAGAGGAAAATGTCCTGCACGGTCCTCCCACTACTCCCATATGTGACGTGTGCTGACAGGTTCCCATTACACCGAGTGGGAAGAGTAAATCTGCCATTATTCCCTGCTCCCTGTAATATCTGGATATTCCCGGTAGAAGGTTGGGTGATCACCTCACCTGTAATCAGTTCGCTGGTCAGCTCCGGCTGACTCCCTTTGGGGTCAGGGATTTCCGGGATGACATTCTGCTCTTCTTTGTCGCCTTCTGCTGTTTCCTGATAGATATAATATATGTCATTAATATGTGGAAGATGTCACTAAATCCCCAAATACATAAATCAGGAAAGACTGAGCCAGATCTGATATGTGACTGGTGATCTGGAGAAGATCAGAAAACAAGGACGTGTGATAGAGAAGATGATGGCGCCTTACCGGGCGTTCCGATGAGCGGGCCGGACGTTTCAGTACAGACAGGACTTTTTCGACCAGGTCTTTAAAAAAAGCCAAATCTCCATGTTGAGATCTATTTTCAGCCTATAAAGAAGAAAAGACACAAAAAGGAAAATTTTGAGATGAGAAAGGTCACGATGGAGGCGGCCATTGTCTGTGACATCGTCTCCTCTCTCTGCAGATACGACGACTCCATATCTGGGGACTCGTCGTGTTTTATATGGGAGGAAAGAAGAAGCTTCTATCCCACCATGATGATCTATAATTATGGAGAAGTGGTGTGCGGAGCGTCCGCCATTTACCTGCTGTAGTAATGTCTTGATGTTCTGAGATAAATCCGTCAGATACTCTGAGGTGAGATGACCTCGTTGGTATTTGGTCAGGCAATCCTTTACTAGCTCCAGCACCAGCCGGTGAGAGAAGCTGAGGACGCCATCGGGAGGTAGAAAATCAATGTCAGGTCGATTGGTGATAAGAATCTTCAATAAAGCTTTTGCCTCAAGTTTGTCGAGAAGTAATTCAGCCATAGTGAAAAATTGCAAGTGCGCTCAATCACTATAGAACCATAAATGGCACCTGTTGCCCTGTGCGCATTGTGTAAGTAGCCACTGTGCACTGTGATGTCATAATGGCTGAGAATGACCAGTGATGTCATAATGGCTGAGAATGACCAGTGATGTCATAATGGAATCTTCTGATGGAATCTCCAAGGGGCGACTCTGCACAAATAGATGCTGCTTGACAATATGTAAAGTGGAAACACCATAGAATTAAACATGTCTCCAGGTTTTGATGGTCGTTCTCTATTATTTCCAATCAGAACACAACCACTATAAGCATAGGTTCACACATTGCTTTTTGCAACATTTTTTTCTACACCAAAAGCCTGAGTGATGGCAGGAAAAACATACAACACTCCTGTTTTTGCAGTATTTTAACTTGTGTTTCTTTTTTCATTCATTTAAATGGGTGAAAAACGCTGGAAATTCCCTGAAATAATTGACATACTGCAGATTTAAAAAATCCAAGCAAAAAAATGCAGGGTGTGAATGAGAATTCAGAAACCTCCTTCACTAAGCTGGTACTGTAATACGCAATGCTTTTGCATCAGAGAAAAAAACGTTAAAACAGCAACTCTTGTGAACTTCCCCTAAAGATACACGCAGTCATATTATGGGAAATATTCTGGATATTTATTACCTCACGGGCCCTTAACCCCTTTACCCCCAAGGGTGGTTTGCACGTTCATGACCGGGCCAATTTTTACATTTCTGACCACTGTCCCTTTATGAGGTAATAGCTCTGGAATGCTTCCATGGATCCCGGTGATTCTGACATTGTTTTCTCGTGACATATTGTACTTCATGTTAGTGGCAAAATTTCATTCATATAAATTACGTTTATTTGTGAAAAAAACGGAAATTTGGCAAAAATTTTATGCCCTTAAATCACAGAGATACGGCACACAAAAAACTTAATAAGTAACATTTCCCACATGTTTACTTTACATCAGCACAATTTTGGAACCAAAATTTTTTTTTGTCAGGAAGTTATAAGGGTTAAAAGTTGACCAGCGATTTCTCATTAATACAACACCATTTTATTTTTACGGACTACATCACATTTGAAGCCACTTTGAGGGGTCTATATGATAGAAAATACCCAAAAGTGACACCATTCTAAAAACTGCACCCCTCAAGGTGCTCAAAACCACATTCAAGAAGTTTATTAACCCTTCAGGTGCTTCACAGGAATTTTTGAATAATTAAAAAAAATGAACATTTAACTTTTTTTCATAAAAAAATATTTCAGGTTCAATTTTTTTTATTTTACCAAGGGTAAAAGGAGAAATTGGACTGGAAAAGATATTGTGCAATTTGTCCTGAGTACGCTGATATCTGATATGTGGGGGGGAACCACTGTTTCGGCGCATGGCAGAGCTCAGAAGGGAAGGAGCTCCGTTTGACTTTTTCAATGCAAAATTGGCTGGAATTCTGATCGGACGCCATATCACGTTTGGAGAGCCCCTGCTGTACCTAAACAGTATAAACCCCCCCAAGTGACCCCATTTTGGAAACTAGACCCCCCCAAGGAACTTATCTAGATATATGGTGAGAACTTTGAACCCACAAGGGCTTCACTGAAGTTTATAACGTACAGCGGTACAATTATAAAATCATATTTTTTCACCCCCAATTTTTATCTTCCCAAGGGTAACAGGACCCTAAAAAGTTATTGTGCAATTTGTCCTGAGTACGCTGATACCCCATATGTTGGTGTAAATGACTATTTGGGCGCATGGCAGAGCTCGGAAGGGAAGCAGCGCAATTTGACATTTTTGCCTGGAATTGGGATCGGACACCATGTCGCGTTTGGAAAGCCCCTGATATGCCTAAACAGTGGAAACCCCCCACAAATGACACCATTTTGGAAACTAGACCCCCCAAGGAACTTATATAGATGTTTGGTGAGAACTTTGAACCCCCCAAGGGCTTCACAGAAGTTTATAACGTACAGCCGTACAATTATAAAATCATATTTTTTCCACAAAAATGATCTTTTCACCCTCAATTCTTACTTTCCCAAGGGTAACAGGACCCTAAAAGTTATTGTGCAATTTGTTTTGAGTACGCTGATACCCCATATGTGGGGGTAAACCACTATTTGGGTGCATGGCAGAGCTCGGAAGGGAAGCAGCGACATTTGACTTTTTTGGCAGGAATTGAGATCGGACACCATGTCGCGTTTGGAAAGCCCCTGATGTACCTAAACAGTGGAAACCCCCCACAAATGACACCATTTTGGAAACTAGACCCCTAAGGAACTTATCTAGGTGTGTGGTGAGCACTTTGAACTCCCCCCGTGCTTCACAGAAGTTTATAACGCCCGGGCGTGAAAATAAAAAAATCGGATTTTTTCCACAAACATGATCATTTAGTCCCCATTTTTTTTATTTTCCCAATGGTACCAGGAGAAAATGGACCCCAAAAGTGGTTGTCCAATTTGTCCTGAGTACCCTGATACCCCATATGTGGGAGAAAACTACTGTATGGGCCCACGTCGGGACTCGGAAGGCAAGTAGTGATGTTTTGGAATGCAGACTTTGATGGAATGGTCTGCGGGTGTCATGTTGCCTTTGGAGAGCCCCTGATGTACCTAAACAGTGGAAACCCCCCACAAATGACACCATTTTGGAAACTAGACCCCCTAAGGAACTTATCTTGATGTGTGGTGAGCACTTTGAGCCCTCAAGGGCTTCACAGAAGTTTATAACGCCCGGGCGTGAAAATAAAAAATCATATTTTTTTCCCACAAAAATGATATTTTTGCCCCCAATTTTTTATTTTCCTAAGGGCAACAGGAGAAATAGGACCCCAAAAGTTGTTTGTCAATTTGTTCTTAGTAGGCTGATACCCCATATGTGGGGGTAAAACACTGTTTGGGCACATGGCAGAGCTTGGAAGGGAAGGAGCACCATTTGACTTTTTTAGCGCAGAATTGGCTGGAATTGAGATTAGACACCATGTTGCATTTGGAGAGCACCTGATGTGCCCAAACAGTGGAAACCCCCAATTCTAACTCCAACCCTAACCCCAACACACCCCTAACCCTAATCTCAGCCCTAGCCCTAACCCTAACCCTAACCCTAACCCTAGCCCTAACCCTAATGGGAAAATGGAAATAAATACATTTTTTTTATTTTATTATTTTTCCCTAACTAAGGGGGTTTGATTTACTATTTATGGCGGTTTTTATTTTTGGCAGCTGTCACACGCTAAAATATGCTTTTTATTGTAAAAATAGTTTTTGCATCACCACATATTGAGAGCTATAATTTTTCCGTATTTTGACGCACTGAGTCATGTGAGGTCTTATTTTTTGCGGGACGAGTTTGTTTTTTTTATTGGTATCATGTTCGGGCACATGACATTTTTTGATCGCTTTTTATTCCGATTTTTGGGACGCAGAATGAACAAAAACCAGCGTTTCATGAATTTCTTTTGGGTGGTGCGTTTACACCGTTCCACGTGCGGTAAAATTGATAAAGCGGTTTTATTCTTTGGGTCAGTACGGTTACAGCGATGCCTCATTTATGTCATTTTTTATGTTTTGGCGCTTTTATGCAATAAAAACAATTTTATGTAAAAAATAATTATTTTTGCATCACTTTATTCTGCGAGCTATAACTTTTTTATTTTTTCTCTGATGATGCTGCATGGTGGCTTGTTTTTTGCGGGACAAGATGTCATTTTCAGCGGTACCATGGATATTTATATGCGCCTTTTTGATCGCGCGTTATTGCACTTTTTGTTCGGCGGTATGATAATAAATCATTATTTTTTGCTTTGTTTTTTATTTTTATCTTTTAAGGGGTTCGCTATAGGGGTTAGCTAATGGGACAGTTTTATAGGGCAGGTCGTTACGGACGCGGCTATACCAAATATGTGTACTTTTATTGTTTTTTTTATTTCCAAAAAATGAATTTATTTGGGAATATTTTTTTTTTTAAATTTAGCGATTTTTTAAAAATTATTTTTACACTATTTTTTTAACTTTATTAGGTTGTCCCAGGGGGGACATCACTGTCCAGTGACAGATCGCTGATCTGTCACATCACAGATCACTGTGACAGGTCAGCAATCTGTCACAGGCAGTGTGCAGGTTTCCTTCTTGCTTGCGCTTTGCAGGCACTGAGGAAGCCAGCTACCTGCAGGGCCCGAAGGTCCCCGTCGCCATCTTGCATCTGGGGACCTGCAAGGAAAGAGCCCCCCGCAGCAGCGCTGCACATTGCGCTGCTGTGGGGGGCTCAGGGAAGCACGGAGGGAGCCCCCTCCCTGCCGATGCTTCCCTTTAACCCTGGTACGCCGCGATCGTGTTTGATCGCAGTGTGCAAGGGGTTAACGTGTCGGGGCGGTCCGTGACCACCCCTGACACATAGTGCCGGGTGTCTGCTGTGATAATCCGCTGACACCCAGCCGCGATCAGTGGCGCTCACCACGTGGGCGCCGCTGATAGCGCTAGAAGTACTATGCCATCCATGGGCATAGGGGCCCGGGTCCCATGGACGGGATAGTACGTCTGATGTCAGGAAGGGGTTAATTCTTTGGTTGCAGAGTTTGGTATTAACATCTGTGACTGTGATAAACCATTGGCATCAATAACGTTAATCGCTGGTTTTTGAAAACTTCCTTCCTTTACCGTATGGGTTTGGGTGATGAGTAGAGATGAGCAAATAACAAAAAGCAAAAAGTGAGGAGGGCACCACTACTAGTATGTAATAGGGATACACCAACAGTCAGTAAAAAGACATGATACACAATGAAAGAGAAAGCTACTGACCAAAAATTGGGATCACAACTATGAATGACAACACATATAATGTTTATTAAATGTCAATCAAACCCAAAAACACATTAAAAACATTAAAAGGTCACAGAAAGTGACACATTAAACCCAGGTGGGTTACTAATATAACCCTAACAGGTTCCAATCATCTAGGGGATAGCTGATGAACACACTACTGGTCCCAATTTAGAACAACACAGCCATGATATACAAAGCACAAAAGTTGTACAGATTAATAATACAAAGCCTCAATAGAAACATAGAAATCAATGAACTGTTGAAATAGAGAATACAATATTCATGTCAGGCACAATAAAGAATAGAACCAGAGTACATATAAAGACAGAATACTGAACCACGCACCAACAATTCCCATAAGGGTAAAATGTATATATCTACACCCTGCACGTCCACAGGCTCCCTCCATCTTGGGTATAGTATACTGCCACGACACTTAGTGCATATTTCATGCACTTCCTTTTTGGGTTGTCTACCGAACACTGAACTAATTGTTTCAGGGTGTAGATATATACATTTTACCCTTATGGGAATTGTTGGTGCGTGGTTCAGTATTCTGTCTTTATATGTACTCTGGTTCTATTCTTTATTGTGCCTGACATGAATATTGTATTCTATATTTCAGGGGTCCCCAACCGCCGGTCTGCGGCCCAGCACCGGGCCGCTGCAGTGCCCTTGCCGGTCCGCGGACACAAGGGGAGCCAGGGGCGGTCAGTGGCGTAGCGGGGGCTGGGGCGGTGTGTGTAGCGGCGGCAGGGAGCGATCCAAGCAGCTCCGCTGCCTGCAAGAGGGAATAGCAGGAGCGGAGCTGCAAGGACCCGTCCAGCTTCCTGCCCGCCGCCCGCGCTTCCTGTCTCTGACACAGAGAGGAGCGCGGCCACTGCTGTGTTAGAGCGAGGAAGCGCGGGCGGCGGGCAGGTGAGAGGAGAGAGGTGGTGTGTGTGTGTATGTATAGTGTGTGTGTGTCTGTGTGTGTGTACGTATAATATGTATGTGTGTGTGTGTGTGTGTGTGTGTGTGTGTGTTGGTCTGTGTTTGTGTAGCCTGGCCCTGGAGGAGATGGGGACATGAGGAGAAGGCCATGAGGGAAGTGATGGAGAGACAGCAGTGATGGGGTGAAGGGAATGATGGGGAGAGGGGAGTGATGGGGAGAAGGGAGTGATGGGGTGAAGGCAATGATGGGGAGAAGGGAGTGATGGGGTGAAGGTAATGATGGGGAGAAGGGAGTGATGGGGTGAAGGTAATGATGGGTAGAAGGGAGTGATGGGGTGAAGGCAATGATGGGGAGAAGGGAGTGATGGGGAGAAGGGAGTGATGGGGAGAAGGGAGTGATGGGGAGAAGGCAATGATGGGGTGAGGGGAGTGATGGGGTGAAGGCAATGATGGGGAGAAGGGAGTGATGGGGTGAAGGCAATGATGGGGAGAAGGGAGTGATGGGGTGAAGGTAATGATGGGGAGAAGGGAGTGATGGGGTGAAGGTAATGATGGGGAGAAGGGAGTGATGGGGAGAAGGGAGTGATGGGGAGAAGGGAGTGATGGGGAGAAGGCAATGATGGGGTGAGGGGAGTGATGGGGTGAAGGCAATGATGGGGAGAAGGGAGTGATGGGGTGAAGGCAATGATGGGGATAAGGGAGTGATGGGGTGAAGGCAATGATGGGGAGAAGGGAGTGATGGGGTGAAGGCAATGATGGGGAGAAGGGAGTGATGGGGTGAAGGCAATGATGGGGAGAAGGGAGTGATGGGGTGAAGGCAATGATGGGGTGAAGGCAATGATGGGGAGAGGGGATGATGGGGTGAAGGCAATGATGGGGAGAGGGGAGTGATGGGGTGAAGGCAATGATGGGGAGAGGGGAGTGATGGGGTGAAGGCAATGATGGGGAGAGGGGAGTGATGGGGTGAAGGCAATGATGGGGAGAGGGGAGTGATGGGGTGAAGGCAATGATGGGGAGAAGGGGGTGATGGAGCACTCATTCAAAACCTATGGTGAGTTGAGTCACATTATAAATGTTATTTAATTATAAGTATGCACTGCTACACTACAACCGTGTACATAGCCCCGCCCCCTTATGACCAAAGCCCCGCCCCTGCCACACCTCCATCCCCGCCCTGCCGGGCCATGGAAGAATGGTCTTGCTTGAAACCGGTCCCTGGTGCAAAAAAGGTTGGGGACCACTGCTCTATTTCAACAGTTCATTGATTTCTATGGTTCTATTGAGGCTTTGTATTATTAATCTGTACAACTTTTTTGCTTTGTATATCATGGCTGTGTTGTTCTAAATTGGGACCAGTAGTGTGTTCATCAGCTATCCCCTAGATGATTGGAACCTGTTAGGGTTATATTAGTAACCCACCTGGGTTTAATGTGTCACTTTCTGTGACCTTTTAATGTTTTTAATGTGTTTTTGGGTTTGATTGACATTTAATAAACATTATATGTGTTGTCATTCATAGTTGTGATCCCAATTTTTGGTCAGTAGCTTTCTCTTTCATTGTGTAGAGATGAGCAAATGTGTTTGGAAAACGTTCGCCAATCTCAAATTCGGCAAGAACTTAGCTCTTTCGGATTCGTGTACGGTTTCCAAAGCATTTTTCCTCAAAGTCAGAAAAATTAGGGCACAGTTTGGTAAAATATAGCATTTCCAGAGGAGTGGCGGAGAGTTATTTAAAAAAAAAATAAAAATAACTTAATGTATGTAAAGTCTGACAGCCAATCAGGGCACAGAAACCATCCATAACATCCAGACGCAATGGCTTCTGTCATTGGCTGCCAAAGTCACATGTCCTTCTCCATATAAAAAGCGAACATGTTGTTTTGCTGGTGCCATTTTGTCAGTGTAACAGCACAGAGAGGCTGCTGCTGCTGCGAGTTGTCACATAGTTAGATAGGATCCTGTCCTGTGTGAAATCGATCTGTCACCAACTAACTAGTCCACATTTCCTAATCAAAATCATTTAGGCTAATGCCGTGTTGCAGTCAGGAGATCATATTTCCTAATCAAAATCGTTTGGGGTAATAATGGTGTGAAGGCACCAGGCCACATTTTCTAATATAAATAATTTGTGCTAATACTGTTGTACAGGCCGAAGGTCACATTTTCTAATCAAAATTGTTTAGGCTAATACTGTGTTGCAGTGAGGACGTCACATTTCCTCATCAAAATCGTTTGGGCAAATATTGTTGTGCAGGCAGGAGTCCAAATTTCCTAATCTAAATTGTTTGGTCTAATGCTCAGGTGCAGACTCCAGGACACATTTCATGATCAAAAACAATTGGGCTGATCCTCTGTTGTAAGTGTGGTGCCCCTGAGGGTTCAGTTGCCACAGAAGCAGGGGTGGGATTCAGCGGGTTCTCCCCGGTTCGGTGGAACCGGTTGTTAAAAAAGCAGCCGGTTCCCCGAACCGGGGAGATCTAGAGCCGCGATCCGGTCCTCTGATGGTGCTGGCGCTGCCTGCAGGCAAGGAGCAGAGGAGGACTCTTGCTCTGCTTCCCGCCGGATGCCGCGCGCATTGATACGTGACGACTGTCTGCTGACTAGTACTGGACAGAGCACAGCAGTCAGCACACCCCGGCGGCCCCCGCTGTCCGCGCACTGTTTCCTGCGGCTGCCCAGTGAGCTGAACCTGGACAGGACACTAGTCTGTGTGTGGTGACCCGCCGCCCGCCTGCCTCCCCTCACAACTTCAGCCTGTGTATGGTACACAGGCCAACACCAGGTCAGTTACTGTATATGTGCAGTGCTGCTGCTTATTGGGGGCCTGTGCTGTGCTGCCTACTAGGGACCTGTGCCTGCCTATTAGGGACCTGTGCCTGCCTATTTGGGACCTGTTCTGCCTATTAGGGACCTGTGCCTGCCTATTGGGGACCTGTGCTGCCTACTGAGGACCTGTACTGCCTATTAGGGACCTGTACTGCCTATTAGGGACCTGTGCCTGCCTATTAGGGACCTGTGCCTGCCTATTAGGGACCTGTGCCTGCCTATTGGGGACCTGTGCCTGCCTATTGAGGACCTGTGCTGCCTATTAGGGACCTGTTCCTGCCTATTAGGGATCTGTGCCTGCCTATTGGGGACCTGTGCCTGCCTATTGGGGACCTGTGCTGCCTATTGAGGACCTGTGCTGCCTGTTAGGGACCTGTGCCTGCCTATTAGGGATCTGTGCCTGCCTATTGGGGACCTGTGCCTGCCTATTGGGGACCTGTGCTGCCTACTAGTGACCTATGCCTGCCTTTTTGGGACTTGTGCCTGCCTATTAGGGACCTGTGCCTGCCTATTAGGGACCTGTGCTGCCTATTGGGGACCTGTGCTGCCTATTGGGGAACAATGCTGTCTATTGGGGACCTGTGCTGTCTATAGGGAACAATGCTGCCTATTGGGGACCTCTGCTGCCTATTGGGGAACAATGCTGTCTATTGGGGACCTGCAATGCCTATTGGGGAACAATGCTGCCTATTGGGGAACAATGCTGTCTATTGGGGAACAATGCTGTCTATTGGGGACCTGCACTGCCTATTGGGGAATAATGCTGCCTATTGGGGACCTGTGCTGCCTATTGGGGAACAATGCTGTCTATTGGGGAACAATGCTGCCTATTGGGGACCTGTGCTGCCTATTGGGGAGCAATACTGTCTATTGGGGACCTGTGCTGTCTATAGGGAACAATGCTGCCTATTAGGGACCTGTGCTGTCTATAGGGAACAATGCTGTCTATTGGGGACCTATGCTGCCTATTGGGGACCTGCACTGCCTATTGGGGACCTGTGCTGCCTATTGGGGAACAATGCTGCCTTTTGGGGACCTGTGCTGCCTATTGGGGAACAATGCTGTCTATTGGGGACCTGTGCTGCCTTTTGGGGACCTGTGCTGCCTATTGGGGAACAATGCTGTCTATTGGGGACCTGTGCTGTCTATAGGGAACAATGCTGCCTATTGGGGACCTGCACTGCCTATTGGGGACCTGCACTGCCTATTGGGGAACAATGCTGCCTATTGGGGACCTATGCTGCCTATTAGGGACCTGTGCTGCCTATTGGGGAACAATGCTGTCTTTTGGGGACCTGTGCTGCCTATTGGGGAACAATGCTGTCTATTGGGGACATGTGCTGCCTTTAGGGGACCTGTGCTGCCTATTGGGGACCTGTGTTGTCTATAGGGAACAATGCTGTCTATTGGGGACCTGTGCTATCCATAGGGAACAATGCTGCCTATTGGGGACCTGTGCTGTCTATAGGGAACAATGCTGTGTATTGGGGACCTGCACTGCCTATTGGGGAACAATGCTGTCTATTGGGGACCTATGCTGCCTATTGGGGACCTGCACTGCCTATTGGGGAACAATGCTGCCTATTGGGGACCTATGCTGCCTATTGGGGACCTGTGCTACCTATTGGGGAACAATGCTGCCTTTTGGGGACCTATGCTGCCTATTGGGGACCTGTGCTGCCTATTGGGGAACAATGCTGTCTATTGGGGACCTGTGCTGCCTTTTGGGGACCTGTGCTGCCTATAGGGAACAGCTCCTTGACTGCGCCCCTACTTGTATATGTTTGATGAAAAGGTGCATGTAAATGGGTGTGGTGTAATAATGGGTGTGGCTTAAAATGGGTGTGGCGTTCCTACACACAAACACAGAAGCTGTTGTTAAAAATTTGAATCCCACTACTGCACAGAAGTACTGCACCTACACAAGAGGTGTGGTATCCCAATTCACGGGTAAGGTGGAGGCACCTGACAGTACTCTTACATTTGCACCCAACACACACCCTAGAGCAGCAGGGCACCCTGGATGGACCCTACAGGAGGAGGATCTCAATCCTGCCTGGGTAGTAAAGGGTGTTGGGAGGTGGATGGAGTTTGTAGGTTGAGAGCGGGAGAGTAGAGTTTGAGTTATAAAAGTCTTCCCGTGGGGGGAGAAGTGGAAGGACATGTGTGAAGCAGCTCCAGGTCAGAAGAGCTGCTGGAAAAGAAAGAGACTGAAGGAGGCTCCGTGCCGAGGGAAGGGATCATAGAGGCACGGCACAGCGACCATACTGCTGTGGGGCTTATTTCACGCCGGCTGACATCAGGTGGAGGGATCAGATAGCAGAGGGGTACCGGCTCCCTAGCCTAATGGATATCATCAGACTCAACTAGCAATCCGGAGGTAGAAGCACCTTTAGGTACCTTATCCACAAGCCACAGTTATCTTTGCCGGAAAGGCAGCCATAAGGGAGCAAGGGAATGCAACAAGGACGTTACCCGACAAGGTCTGCGGTTGCTGGCCTGGGACACTGACTGTGAGGTGTTGGGGAAGGAAGAGGTGAGAAACCAACACAGTGAGATGGCCAGGAAAGGCACATACTGAAGGGAGTTCTGGAAAGGTATTCTCCATCTGACTGGAAGTTGACTGACCCCTCACCTGGAGGACACGGCACCAAGCGGGCGTCTGTTCTGCAGCCAGAACTGTGAGTAAAGCTTTGGAAATGCACCCAGCTGTGTCCTCTAATTATTCCTGCGTCACCTATCCAATTCTGCTACATTTATCATCACTGATCACGCACTCAGCACTGCTACATCCTTTGCCAAATACTACATAATTACCATCTTCTATATATTACATGTGCCCTGGGACCAGTGGCGTAACTACCGGGGTAGCAGCCGAAGCGGTTGCTTTGGGGCCCGGCCCATATAGGGGCCCGGGTCCCCGGCTCCGATCGGTGCTACCCAGTAGTGCAATGAAGTACTGCGGTGCTCCGGCGGGTGCTGTGGCCAATGCTGTCTTGGGGGCCCGCTGGCCCCCAGTGCCGACTCCCCCCTCTACCTGCCCCCCCAGCGCCGCCTGCCGCCGCCGTCGCAATGATGGAGGAGAGAGCGTTACCTGACGCTCCCTCTCCCATCATTCCCCGCTCTGCCTGTGACACAGCAGTTGCACAATGACGTCATCTCGCTCTCACTGAGTGCCAGCAAGGCAGAGGAGCAGGAGACAGGAGCTGGGAGCAGCGCAGGCACGAGGAGGAGGTGAGGATGTTTGTTTTTTTTAATTAATATATTGTGTGTGTGCTGGACTGTGGGGCCATTCTCTGCAGGGGGGCTATATACCATGTGGTGCTGGGCGCTATATATACCATGTGGTGCTGGGCGCTATATATACCATGTGTTGCTGGGCGCTATATATACCATGTGGTGCTGGGTGCTATATATGCCAGGTGGTGCTGGGTGCTATATATACCATGTGGTGCTGGGCGCTATATATATCATGTGGTGCTGGCTGCTATATACCATGTGGTGCTGAGCGCTATATACCAGGTGGTGCTGGGTGCTATATATACCATGTGGTGCTGGGAGCTATATAACATGTGGTGCTGGGCGCAATATATACCATGTGGTGCTGCGTGCTGTATACCATGTGGTGCTGGATGCTATATACCAGGTGGTGCTGGGTGCTGTATACCATGTGGTGGTGGGCACCATATATACCATGTGGTGCTGGGTGCTGTATACCATGTGGTGCTGGGTGCTATATACCATGTGGTGCTGGGTGCTATATACCATGTGGTGCTGGGTGCTGTATACCATGTGTGGCTGGGCTATATACCATGTGGTGCTGGGTCAGCAACTTTAAATATAAAATTGTCAATGCTTAACTAGTTTGATTGCATTGACTGAGTTACAGGATTAGGAATAATTGTGTTACATTATTTCTAATTCTGTTACTTAATGTGACTCTAGTATACATTATTGGTAAGGGTGTGTGTCTTGAAGTGGGTGTGTCTTTGAGGGGGCCCCATTTAAAAGTTTGCTATGGGCCCAATCAGTTCTAGTTATGCCCCTGCCTGGGACTAAGCTCTGCCTGTGGAGAACTGTGCCAACTCTGCTGCATCATCACCAGTCCCAGAGGATCTGCTCTGCAGCGCTGGTCACCTCTGACCAGAAACCACAGGTGGCGTCATGAACACTTTATTACAAACTTTATAAACTCTTATCCCTTGTAAATATCCCTCTTCTATTGGACGCCCAGGGCCACGGACCGGGTCACAGCTGCCGTGACACATTCCTTTAAGAAGCGGCCCGGTACCGACTATCCCCACTGCCCTGGCGGGCGATCCACAAGCACTAGCCCACCTTTCCAATCAAAATCGTTTGTGCTAATATTGTGGTGCAGGCAGGCGTACACATGTCCTAATCAAAGTCGTTTGGGCTAAAATTGGTGTGCAAGCATCAGGTCACATTTCCTAATCAAAATTGTTTGGGCTAATATTGCTGTGCAGGCACAAGGCCACATTTCCTAATCAAAATCATTTGTGCTAATACTCTGGATAATACTATAGGCGTCATTAATAGGCTGTTCGGACATTTTGCACCACACTTATCTGTGTGACTGATGTGCTATGCAAGCCCTATTTGTGTGCATTTTTTTTCCACTAGGCAGCCAGACCATATTGGGTCACTGGCTGTTGTCATCAGTGGTTTGCACCTGTGCTGCCCCAGCCTTTATCAATGGAGGTCTGCTGCATCCTGCTAGTGCAGTAGTCAGGGTTTTGGTGAGTTAACCTTTCAAATGTGTTTTTTTGCTAATACTCTGGTCCAGGCAACAGTCCACATTTCATAATGAAAATGGTTTGGGCTAGTATTCCAGTGCAGGCACCGGCCCATAATTCATAATTAAATCCTTTTTGCTAATAATGTGTTGCAGTCGCCAGTCCACATTTCACAATATAAATCCTTTGTGCTAATACTGAGGTGCAGGCACCAGGCCTCATTTCATAATCCAAATTGTTTGGGCTAATACTTTGTAATGAATAAAGATTTGCAACTGGAACATTTCTTTTAGCGATATCTAGGATGTGGTATTTCTTTATTCCCTTTATTTTTTGAGCAGTGTATGCCTCTTCTATTCTATTCTGAGAGTTCGGGTTGTGAACTTTCTGTACTCGGCTGATGAAATATCGGGTTTCTTATGAGATGAGTGAGCAAAAATCGCATGCATGGTGCGTGTGCTGTGCAATTTTTTTTCTCACACCTGTAAGGGGGTACCACGCCTCTACCCCCTTAAAGTTGTGTATTTAGTTATGCTGCATTGTATATAGTGTTTGTTATTTGTTACTGAGTAATGTATATGTATATACTCTTCTATGTAGATATGAGTAAAAGGGAAAGTGTAGTACTCATGTATGGCCACTAGATGGGGCCTTATAGTGTACATAATATAAGATAGGAGTTCAGTATAGTTAATGGTTAAATGTAGGAGGGGTTCACTGTGGGTAAGTTAGATACATTTCCTCAAGTGAGGGGAGAAGGGTGAGGGTGCCCATATAGTTCGAGTGGACTTAGAGCCTAGTCTATGCAGGGACAACACAGTGACCCCGTAAGGTTGAAGTATTGGGAGCGCAGCCATCTAACGCCAGTGGGTCAGAACAGCAGCAAAGACAGCAGTGACAGCAGTAGTGGGAACTGGAAGTGCAGGAGAAGTCACAGCAGTTTAGACGGGCAGGTCGCTCATCATGTGGCAGATCATCGCATGGGCTGATGCCCTCAGATCCGGGGTGAAATGGCTGAGGGAACCCCCAAGCGCATGGAATCTGAACAGGGAGGACGCTGAGGAACTGTATGAAACGGTCCAACCCGGGAACGTGCTGTATAACCAGGAGAGAAGTACAGGGAAAGAGGAAGAGATGCACCATGCAAAATCTGGTGTTGATGCTGTGATGAACATGGATGTGCTATGTATGAAAACCAGTAAAGTTGTGCGTTTAAAAGTTGAAATGGACTGTGTCTCAATTTGTGCAAAACCGGACAGAGGGAGCCTCCAGCAACGTAGAGGACGTGATACCACAGGTATGCTAAGTAATGGACACTGTTTGCATGTGACGGGAGGTCAGGGAGCACCAGAACCGTTAATCGCTGCCACTAGTGCGGCCCTGGCTCTCCTTCACACACCCATTGACTTGCATTGGCAAGTCTCCTCTGATATTGTGGCCGTTTGCAGCATGCTTTTTTCTCAGTCTGATCTGAGCTGAGAAACAAATTGTAGATGAGCACTGAGTCATTGAATAACATTAGTCAAAGTGCAATCCGATTTTTTAACGCAGAGCCCTTTAGCGCAAACTTAAAACTGTAGACTGTGGGAATGAACCTGTTTGTCTGGAGTAGTACACTCCATAAAACTGGTGCAGCCCTAATATATCTATTATGTGGAAAGTCCTTAATAGTTTCTTTAGTTATGCTTTGCTTATATAGCACTGTCTTACTCTACAGTGCTTCACAGATATTACCATCACTTTCCTCCATGAGGCTCACCTTCTAGGTTCCCTATCAGTACGTCTTTAGAATGTGGGAGGAAACACAAGTAAGCTCCTTGTAGATGTTGTTATTGGTGGGATTTGAACCCAGGACCCCAGCACTGAAAGGCTGCAGTACTAACCACTGAGACCTCATACTGCCCAAAGTCCTGATTATGGAGATGTTAGACTTAGCTCCTTGGAGTGTAGATATGGCAGTAGATCGAGATGTGGGAGAACATGTAGGATGGTGCAGCTCTGTGGAGAGCTATGTGGGTGAGTGCAATGACTGGTACAGGGTATTGGCGGCGGTGTAACTGCTGGACAGAAATATAAGCCTTACTGCAGCATTCAGGACAATAAGAAATATATATAGTGAGGAGAAGAGCAATTAGCAGTGGGTTCAAGATGAAAAGGAACCAGAGGAACAATCAGAGCTTTTGCCTACAAACTGCATTAGAAAACTCTTACATTACATAGGTTTTGTGCTTACATCCAGTACGCAAAACCTAGAAAAAATTAGCCTAGATAATGATGGCACTTCCACAATTGCATATAAACCTATAAATATACGGAAGCAGATGCCCAGTAAATCTTAAAAGATAATAAATTTTATTGAACACTGAATAATCCACAACTTTTTTTAAAAAATTCCAATGGGTAAACACAAGAAAAATGGACTTGGAAACAGAGGAACAGTTATACCCAATATTAAGAGCAATAGATTGAATACCATTAAAGTAGTGTTACTGTTATGATTTGGACTAGAGAAGAAAAAAGAAAAAGCATCCAATTCTTTCGCAAAACAATAAAATACTGTTAGTACTTATAAGCTTCGATGTATAAAAAAATAATAATTGTTGAATTCTCAAATAATAGGTAGTCAGGTACATTTAGATCGATTAAATTATTCCTGATGCTAAGTAGCAATATTAGTACAAGCGGGACTTCTTGCAGATATCCTCCTTGGGAACGACATTGGGGAGTTACAGTGCCAATTTGTGGGAGCAGTCACCCGACTACAGGCCCTTCAAGCAAAACCTATGTAATGTAAGAGTTTTCTAATGCAGTTTGTTGGCAAAAGCTCTGATTGTTCCTCTGATTCCTTTTCATCTTGAACTCACTGCTAATTGATCTTCTCCTCACTATATATATTTCTTATCAAGTAAATGAGGATGAGAAGTAGCTGAGTGCTCGACAATCAATTCACTTATCATCCTGCAGCACAAGAGGAGCTCTGATTAAACCCCTCAGTTATTAGGCATCGGGAGCAGGTCTACATATCTGTATAGTGCTGTCACATGATAATATTCCTAGTAATACATGTGATATCATGGATCACTATCTTAGTAGAAGCCATTATAATGATATGACAAGGGAAAAATATCATATATGTCCTACTGCTCTGCTTATTAATGGTCCACATGAAACTACTCCTTAATATTACTACAATACTGTGCCCAATGCCTTCTGCTGTACTACTGCCAAATTTATCCACCATTCATTGCGTAAGACACATGGACTAATCGTCGTGTGGGTCTGAATGTTGACACTAGAATTGATGTTTGGGAAATTGCTGAATGGCAGCTGTTTACCTCTTATATCAGCTCCTAGGGATTATTGTCTGCTATCTTTGAAAAAAAGGGACACAGGGTCATTGAACAATTATGTTTGCTAATATGTTGATTACACATTGTACCAAGCCATGTAGCTTGTTTACTTGCAAAACAGAGGAAGATAAACTATTATTATTATAAACTATGCAAAATAATTAAATACTCAAATAATCAGGGATGAGACACTGCAAACTTCCCCCAATCCTGTGGAAAAATACCTGAATAAGAGCTGTGATGTATTAAAGAGGATCTGCTTCTGTATCAGGTAAACTTTACAAATCACAGCCAGAAACACTCTACAAGACAGCTGCCGGTACACCATGGCTCCATCAAGAGGGACACAGATTTAACTTTCTACAGGATGTTAGTTTAATGACCTCAGCCCCAGCTGGAAGAATACTGATCTGCTACATTAACCATCACTGAACCCATGGTCCGTTCTGAAAACCACCTGAAAAATCACTCAGAAACTGCACCAAAATTTCTATGTATCTCTTCAGTGTCTTTGAAATTCTTTAGGTTTCCAAAAACACCAAGAGGTTGAAAGAAATGAGCCGACCATTCTTCAGGCATATCCTGCTTCGCAGATGCTCAACCCCAGAAGATGCGTGGGTGTCAGTTGGAGCATTTAGTGACTTTTTGTCTTATATACGCTCTCATTTTATGCATTGCTTAATGGACTTATCAAAACTTCTGACAATACGTCCAAGAAGCACTAAAAATAGCTTAAGAAAATGGACTGCATACATTTGGGCAGCAAGGTGGCTCAGTGGTTAGCACTGCTGCCTTACACCACTGAGGACCTATGTTCACATCCCACCATGGACAACATCTGCAATGAGTTTGAATGCTCTCCCATGTTTATGGGGGTTTCCTCCAAATTCTCTGTTTTTTTTCCACATTTCAAAAACATTCTGATATGGAATTTAGATTGTGAGCCCCAATGAGGACAATTTCAAT
Source organism: Dendrobates tinctorius (assembly GCF_039654945.1). Lineage (NCBI taxonomy): Eukaryota > Metazoa > Chordata > Amphibia > Anura > Dendrobatidae > Dendrobates > Dendrobates tinctorius. The sequence goes on along the minus strand of NW_027361707.1, from coordinate 9,402,331 downwards.
AATGTTTGTAAAGTGCTGTGGAATAAATGGCTCTATATAATGTATAAAATCAGTAATGTATATGCTGCTTACATAGACATTCATATATTTAGAAACAGTAATGTTACATTATTATTTTTATCAACTAACAAAATGCAGAGTAAAGTTTGATCATTATTAGATGAAAAAAATCTCACTAAAAATATTTATCATTTTTTTCATTGATAATAGGATAGAATGAAAAGGGAGGTAGAAGATCGGGAACAGAATCAATAGGCAAAATGATAGTCAGGAGGGCAGCCGGGGTCAGATACCAGTAAGAGCCCAGTCAGTCAAGCAGTATGAATACAGCGGAGCCTGGTGACAGAGGCGATACATGTCCGGCAAGAGATGTAACAGAAGGCCACAGGTAGATGGTGAAGATCCTGCTGTACAGGTCCAGCAGTGATGGAGGATCTGCTGGACTTCAGGGAGGGAGAAGATCGGGAACAGAATCAGTAGTCGAAATCATAGTCAGGAGGGAATCCGGGGTCAGATACCAGTAAGAACCCTGTCAGGCGAGCAGTAGGATTACTGCAGAGCCTGGTGACAGAGGTGATACATGTCAGAGATATAACAGAAGGCCACAGGTAGATGGTGAAGGTCCTTTTATACAGGTCCAGCAGTGATGGTGGATCTGCTGGACTTGTGGGAGAGAGATGTGGAGGTTTCCTGTATTTTAGATGTCTTTAGGGGCACAACTCATAAGTAAAATGTTGAACACAAATGTAGAAGGATAAGGGAGGGGTAAAACTAGGAACATAATCAATATGTGTATGAAAAAGCTCTGTCGTTAATACTGTTCGGGTAGAGCTATTCGATAGCGCTATCCATGAAGAAAGTGCATGGGTAGAGCTATCCCATAGCTCTATTCCTAAAGGAAATGAACGGGTAGAGCTATCCGATAGCACTATCCCTCAATGTTCCTGAGCGTAAGCTATTTCACATGGTTGAGCGCACTTGGGATCTGCCCCCAAGGCCCTGCCCATGCCCAATGTTTGGTCCGTAGACCGCGGCTAGGAGTTAGTCCCGCTTGTAAACAGGTCCAGCAGTGATGGTGGATCTGCTGGACTTCAGGGTGCTCGATGCTTAGGTGTTTGTTCTAGGGCTACAGTGACAACAAGCAAATACTCGAGCAGCCCTGGATAATCCACGCCGGCAGGATGATAAGATCCGGCGGAAGATGGAACCTATGAGAGGAGAAGTAAATATAATGTAAGTGATGGGACTCCATATGACATGATACTACTGTGCGGTCACTGTGGCCGGACGGCAGAGGAATATTATCACACAGAGGTCAGGGATCATTGTCAGCCATCATATATGTGATAATCCCATCACTGACAGATGACATCTGCTCCACATGAATGATTCCCACTGACCGACATCACACGACATGGAGCTGATTCTCACACTTACCTCGTCTCTTTTTCTCCTTTTTTACATTTTCTGCAGATTTTCTTTCCTCCTCAGCTGGAACTTCTGATCAGAAAGTTAAAAAAAACCTCAGTTATAACATTTTCTTATGGGATCTGCTATGTATCTTTCCTGTGTATAGTAGAATTGTTCTAGCCCTGTCTCATATAGTCCTGATAATCTGGTAAAACTGTCCAACATTAGGGAAATAGAGATACAATATGGGCCCATGGGCAATATAATTGTGATCCATGAAACATGGATAACATAGGAGACCGATTACAGAAAAACTGTGGAAATATTTGAGTCTTGATTTCCATTTTTGGTGCTATAGACAGGTACATACCTGACACTGGGGACGAAGATGGCAAGCTGCTTATAGCGTCGTCTCTATCAGATTCATGGAAAGATTCTTTCTGCCTGTTTGGAAAAAAAAAGTGTGTAAATCACAAGTAAATGCAGTTGTAGTATGAATGGATTGTCTCACTATAAGAACATCAACTATAAGGCCCAATAGAACATATGGAAGTCATAGTGAGGAAGATCTCCTGCTCAAAACTACCTTCTATGGATTAGAGGGGAAAACATCTATCAAGAATGGCTGGCATGTAACACTACATCTCTCCTACAGTGTGGGCAACAGTAAGAAAGAATGACCGGCCGCGGTTATGGACTGTCATTGCCAGTGGTTTCTGAAGCCAAAACTGCAATGACCGCTAATCATGGGGCTGTGCATGCTGCAATTAATAGTATGGTATTTCTGTCCTTCTATTCGGTGTTGTGCACATATATCAGCCTGGCCTCTCAGTAATGATCCCATAATCTACTCACATTTCAGATAAGTTTATGTTTGATCCTAGGGTACACTCTGGAGGGGACTTGGGATCCTCATCTTTCAGCATCCCGGTAGAAGGGGTACAGAGCTAAATACAGACAAAATAAGATATGAAATACATTTTTTTAATTTTTCCAGGTGTTTCTTTTACATGTTCTGGATTTACTGATCACATACTTACTTTAGAAAGCCTTTCAGAAGATGATATAAAATTTTGTAAGTCATCATTGCTCTCATCGTCCTCACTTGTATTCTCCTCATCCTCTGCGACCAGATGTTTGCTTACACCAGAGCGCTCTATAATACATAGGTAATGAAGCAATATTTGAGGTTTTCAGTATAACAAAATTGCCATTAATCACTAAAATTAATGGGGACCAATTGTCACATGTTAGGGAAGATGAGACAAACAGTCGCTTAGTCTTGATGACATCTCCTACTTACTGGTAAATAAGCTGGTGTCCACATCTGACTCAAGCTGAGGAATGTACTCTGGCTTCTGAATTAGAAGGTGGTCAAAATCTACGTCACTCAGGAATGGATGACCCTTGATCTCAAATGATCCTCCTGGAAAAAGATAAGCAAAAGTGATGCAAACATTGTCGGAGGCTGCTCCATATCTAAACATTTTACTTTAATCTGAACAAATGACACAACTGAACCGACATGAAGGAAATAGACTGAAAGTCATAGTATGGAGATCCAAAATAGGAAAGATGATAGAGAAATGCTGATCCACATGGACATGAGCGATATGTCCTCAGTGTAATGAATAAATATTAATGCTATTATATATGTTACCTGTCCCAAGTCTATGTGCCGGATTTATTCTGAGCAGCCCAGTGATGAGATCTTGAGCATCGGGGGAAATAGCGAAATCACAATTCCAAATGATGTCTCCTGTTATATATAAAATTACAGAAAATAAAAACTCCGTATTGGACTGTAAGATAAAGGAAACAACTAAACCAATGTAACCAGTCAAGGCAATGATCAGATTATTCTACTTACCAGTTGGGCTACTTTTAAAATACTCAATTATGGTACTTTCACCAAATGGTACAAGTCCCAACAGAAATTCATGCAGGATGATCCCCAATGACCACCAGTCCACAGGTTTTCCGTAGCCTTCTTTCAGGAAGACCTCAGGGGCCATGTACTGTGGGGTGCCACACATCTATAAATAAAGAGAAGATAGAGATGAGAATTGGTGAAATGATTATTATTACAAGTTCCCTCCATATAAACACAATGACAGAAGATAAAATATCAGTGGAAAAGTTCTCTAGAAATGAAGAACGTAGGGAAGAGACAAGAGTGTGCTGAGATTTAACAAACAAGCTAAATTCCTGTAAGTGATGCTGACCTCACTGTCCTGGAACTCTTTGGAGATGTCCACCACTGATTCCTTGTGGGTGTTGGTTTCTGGAATCATGAGACCAAGTTTTGAAACTCCAAAATCGGTGACTTTGATGTGTCCAGTAGATGTAATCAGAAGGCTGTGAAAGAAAAGATGGTTTTAGCATCACAGACTGTGTGATAATAATCACCCCCTTTATTATACAACAGGGGGCACTTACTTTTCCGGCTTCAGGTCTCTGTGCACCACTCCATAGCTATGGAGGTACTCTACAGCAAGAACTGTTTCTGCAAAATACAAGCGTGCCAAGGGGACAGATAAAGGACCCCTGGTGCTTAGGAGGGTCCTGCAGTCTCCACCTATAGAAGAAAGGAAATATGACCGGTGAGGGGTTTATACAGCAGATCACCATGATGTATAACGAGAAGTGAGCGGAGACATTGGGGCAGGAGACAATATATACAGATATAATGTATAATGCACAGAATATTGTGTCCTACCTCCTACATACTCCATGACCATACACAGGTAAGATTTAGTAGGGAAGGAGCAGAGCATGGAGACCACAAAGGGACAATCTGTGAATGTTAGGATGTCCCGCTCCAGAAAGACCCCTTCCACATCTTCTAGAGTATTCAGGTTCCGCTTGGCTATTTTCTTCATAGCGAAGATCTGTTGTGAGTCTTTATGGCGCACTACGTAGACGGCCCTGGAAAGAAGAAGAATCCATGGTTTGCAATGAACCCTTATTAAGCATGGTGGCTCAGTGATTAGCACTGCAGCCTTGCAGTGCTGGAGTCCTGGGTTCGAATCCCACCAAGGACAACATCTGCAAGGAGTTTGTATTTTCTCCCCATGTTTACGTGGGTTCGTGGGTTTCCTCCCACACTCAAAAAAGACATACTGATAGGGAATATAGATTGTGAACCCCCCGGGGACAGTGATGAAAATGTGTGCAAACTGTAAAGCGCTGCGGAATATGTTAGCGCTATATAAAGATTATTATTAACAGTCCGTCTATTGAAGTCATTATATGATCTTCTGTACTAATGTTTAAAACTAGAAGTCTGGCCGTCACTAGAAATTCATAAAATAACACTACATAGATGATGGAAGGTCTGCACAATGCCACGTCTGCTCTCACCAGGTCACATTACAGATGAGAGAATATTCATCTTGGGCAGATTCACTATAACTGACCAGTAGATACAATTCAGTCCAAAAATAAAAATTGGTCTAAATTAAAAAAGTTCTCCAATTGCCATAAGAAGACGTTTATTATGCTCCCCCATACCCCAAGGCATAATAAATGGAGGGAAGTCACGGAATTAAAAAATAATAATACACATTATGCCCACCCCTCCTAGGCCCTCACCTGTCCATCACTGCAGTCTTCGGTCCTCTGTGCCGGTCTTTGGTTATTCTGGCTCCCCTTCTGGTGCTGAGGCCAGTGATTGCACTCACATGGTCATGGTGGAGGATGGGGGTGCAGATAACATTGACATTAATATTGTGCCACCTTTCATGTGACCGTGTGCAGCCAATCACTCTTATCAGCTCCATAATGGAGCCCTGAAGACAACGAAGACCGACGTAGAGGACTAGGAAGCTCTGATGGAGGCGGCAGCGTAAGGACAGATGAGGGCCCAGGACAGACAAGTGTAACAGATGAGGGTCCAGGACAGACAAGTGTAACAGATGAGGGCCCAGGACAGACAAGTGTAACAGATGAGGGTCCAGGACAGACAAGTGTAACAGATGAGGGTCCAGGACAGACAAGTGTAACAGATGATGGCCCAGGACAGACAAGTGTAACAGATGAGGGTCCAGGACAGACAAGTGTAACAGATGAGGGTCCAGGACAGACAAGTGTAACAGATGAGGGCCCAGGACAGACAAGTGTAACAGATGAGGGTCCAGGACAGACAAGTGTAACAGATGAGGGTCCAGGACAGACAAGTGTAACAGATGATGGCCCAGGACAGACAAGTGTAACAGATGATGGCCCAGGACAGACAAGTGTAACAGATGAGGGTCCAGGACAGACAAGTGTAACAGATGAGGGTCCAGGACAGACAAGTGTAACAGATGAGGGCCCAGGACAGACAAGTGTAACAGATGAGGGCCCAGGACAGACAGGTGTAACAGATGAGGGTCCAGGACAGACAAGTGTAACAGATAAGGGTCCAGGACAGACAAGTGTAACAGATGAGGGTCCAGGACAGACAGGTGTAACAGATGAGGGCCCAGGACAGACAAGTGTAACAGATGAGGGTCCAGGACAGACAAGTGTAACAGATGAGGGCCCAGGACAGACAAGTGTAACAGATGAGGGCCCAGGACAGACAAGTGTAACAGATGAGGGCCCAGGACAGACAAGTGTAACAGATGAGGGCCCAGGACAGACAAGTGTAACAGATGAGGGCCCAGGACAGACAAGTGTAACAGATGATGGCCCAGGACAGACAAGTGTAACAGATGAGGGCCCAGGACAGACAAGTGTAATGTGTTATAGTACTGTAATCTCTTTCCTTAACACTCTGATTTGTTACAGATCAGTTCGCTCAACTGTATATAACGGAGCTGAGTAGTGACAATTAGATGCGGACAGTGGTGTGGACTCGTATCATGTCCCAATGATAACACTGAATGGCAGAGCACAGAGGCTGAAGCATTGTCATAGGGAACCCTGAGAAATGGGGATTATGCTAATAGAAATCTAACCCATATGTTCCGCTGCTGATCAGATCGCATGTTTCATAGTCGTCCACATGCGGCTTTCTCGCCGGGATCAATGATTTCATCAAGTTCTATAAAAAAAGAAGAATTGATGTTAGGAAATAGAAGCCATAGGAAAAAAGCTCCTGATACAGAAACTTCTCCGATATTATGTCCCAGCTGATGTGCACTGATCTGCTGTAGGGATGATAGAAGCAGGACGCTCCGCAGACATGGATATAATATAAGGCGGTCCTCCCATGGTTATATGGGGATAATACTGGACGTGTCATTCACACCCCATGATCAGTGATACACAGACATCTCCCTCTATGATACTTACATCAGCAGATTCTTGGTTCTTCGGGATCTCACAGATCTCACTGTCTGGATCCGCCAGTGAAGTTATTTCTAAAATAGTGATAAAATAATGAAGAAATAAAAAGTATTAGACGATATTAACACTACATACATCATACATCCTGCACAGTCGTACCACTACTCCCATATGTGACGTGTGCTGACAGGTTCCCATTACACCGAGTGGGAAGAGTAAATCTGCCATTATTCCCTGCTCCCTGTAATATCTGCATATTCCCGGTAGAAGGTTGGGTGATCGCCTCACCTGTAATCAGTTCGCTGTTCAGCTCCGGCAGACTCCCATTAGGGTCAGGGATTTCCGGGATGACATTTTGCTCTTCTTTGTCGCCTTCTGCTGTTTCCTGATAGATATAATATATGTCATTAATATGTGGAAGATGTCACTAAATCCCCAAATACATAAATCAGGAAAGACTAAACCTGCATTCACAGATTGACCAATAGTAACTCTGCAAATGATGTGCCATGTTGAGAACAAGGGCTGCTTGTGGTTGTTTCAATAAAATTAGTGTTTTATCAGCAGGAGATTATCACTAGAGGACTATCTATCCGGTGCCACGTAGTCCTTGTTTTGTGAAACCCCGCCACCACTGATTAGCATATTTCTGCCTATGTACAGAGTGCACAGAAAGCTGCCAATGACTAGTGTGGGCGGGGATATTCAGGGCTCAGCATTTAAAGCACTGCCAAATCTGCAGCAGAGAAAATAGTGATTGTATCACAAATGCTGCACCCAGTAAGGCAATGGACGTATCTCTGGAATCAGTGTCTCTGCCCCTACATCATGCTGCTCTCATGTTAGGAGCAAAAACCTGGTGACAGATTCCCTTTAACATAAATGCTATTATGTAATAAATAATGTCATCTCCTCTTAGAATAGAGATGTTCCGTGGTTATATGGGGATAATACTGTCATTCACACCCCATAATCAGTGATACTTACATCAGCAGATTCTTGGATCTCTGGGATCTCGCGGATCACACTGTCAGGATCCGCCAGGGAAGTTATTTCTAAAATAGTGATAAAACGATGAAGAAATAAAGTGTATTAGACGATATTAATCCAACATACATAATACAGCAATATAAGGGGGAAATGACAAGACGTCTGTGAAATGGGATTAATGGTCGTTATATGGGGATTCCACATATGAGGACGGACGGCGCATCCATAGACAGCAGTAGCGCAGATACCCACGGGAAGGTGAAGGGCAGAGGGTGCGGTCGCCTGGGCCCCGTGTTCAGAGGGTCCCACCCGGAGCTAACGCTACCGTTAACTTCTCCTCACTTATCTGAACATGCCGGTGGTCTCATCAGTATAATGGATTAGATGAGTACATGATGTTTTTGTATTTTACATTAAATTTTTTGGTGTGACTGTGGGGGCATCATACAACGTGAGGGACCTGTATACATTGTAGGGGCAACTATGGGGGTCCATAAAGTGTGAATTTTATTGCTCAGCATGGGGGCTAATGTGAGGGAAATCATACAGCATGGAGGCTAATGTGGGGGAAATCACACAGTATGGGGGCTAATGTGGGGGAAATCATACAGTATGGAGGCTAATGTGGGGGAAATCATACAGTATGGAGGCTATTGTGGGGGAAATCATACAGTATGGAGGCTAATGTGGGGGAAATCATACAATATGGGGGCTAATGTGAGGGCATTCATACAATATGGAGGCTAATGTGGGGGAAATCATACAGTATGGGGACTAATGTGGGGTAAATCATACAGTATGGGGGCTAATGTGGGGTCACTCATACAGTATGGAGGCTAATGTGGGGTCAATCATACAGTATGGGGGCTAATGTGGGGGAAATCATACAGTATGGGGACTAATGTGGGGTAAATCATACAGTATGGAGGCTAATGTGGGGTCAATCATACAGTATGGGGGCTAATGTGGGGGAAATCATACAGTATGGGGACTAATGTGGGGTAAATCATACAGTATGGGGACTAATGTGGGAGAAATACAGTATGGAGGCTAATGTGGGGGAAATCATACAGTATGGAGGCTAATGTGAGGGAAATCATACAGTATGGAGGCTAATGTAGAGACCATCATACAGTATGGGGGCTAATGTGGGGGAAATCATACAGTATGGAGGCTAATGTGGGGGAAATCATACAGTATAGAGGCTAATGTGAGGGAAATCATACAGTATAAAGGCTAATGTAGAGACCATCAAACAGTATGGGGGCTAATGTGGGGGAAATCATACAGTATGGAGGCTAATGTGGGGGAAATCATACAGTATGGAGGCTAATGTGGGGTCAATCATACAGTATGGAGACTAATGTGGGGTCATTCATACAGTATGGGGGCTAATGTGGGGGAAATCATACAGTATGGGGACTAATGTGGAGTAAATCATACAGTATGGGGACTAATGTGGGGGAAATCATACAGTATGGAGGCTAATGTGGGGGAAATCATACAGTATGGAGGCTAATGTGAGGGAAATCATACAGTATGGAGGCTAATGTGAGGGAAATCATACAGTATGGGGGCTAATGTGGGGGAAATCATACAATATGGAGGCTAATGTGGGGGAAATCATACAGTATGGAGGCTAATGTAGAGACCATCATACAGTATGGAGGCTAATGTGGGGGAAATCATACAGTATGGAGGCTAATGTGGGGGAAATCATACAGTATGGGGGCTAATGTGGGGGAAATCATACAGTATGGAGGCTAATGTGCGGGAAATCATGCAGTATGGGGACTAATGTGGGGTCAATCATACAGTATGGAGGCTAATGTGGGGTTAATCATACAGTATGGAGGGTAATGTGGGGTCAATCATACAGTATGGGGGCTAATGTGGGGGAAATCATACAGTATGGAGGCTAATGTGGGGTCAATCATACAGTATGGGGGCTAATGTGGGGGAAATCATACAGTATGGAGGCTAATGTGGGGTCAATCATACAGTATGGAGACTAATGTGGGGTCATTCATACAGTATGGGGGCTAATGTGGGGTAAATCATACAGTATGGGGACTAATGTGGGGTAAATCATACAGTATGGGGACTAATGTGGGGGAAACCATACAGTATGGATTCTAATGTGGGGGAAATCATATAGTATGGAGGCTTATGTGAGGGAAATCATAAAGTATAGAGGCTAATGTGAGGGAAATCATACAGTATGGGGGCTAATGTGGGGGAAATCATACAATATGGAGGCTAATGTGGGGGAAATCATACAGTATGGAGGCTAATGTAGAGACCATCATACAGTATGGAGGCTAATGTGGGGGAAATCATACAGTATGGAGGCTAATGTGGGGGAAATCATAAAGTATAGAGGCTAATGTGAGGGAAATCATACAGTATGGGGAGTAATGTGGGGTCAATCATACAGTATGGAGGCTAATGTGGGGGAAATCATACAGTATGGGGGCTGATGTAAAGACCATCATACAGTATGGGGGCTGATGTGAGGGCCTTCATACAGTGTTGGGGCTCTCAAATTGTGGGGTCTACTAAAGGGGCCATGAAAAAGTGTTAGATATTCTGAGGGGCCCATCATAAAGTGTGAGGGTGCCGCAGGGGCCATTATACAGTGTGCAAGCTTATATGATGGCCATTATACAGTGTGAGGACTACTGTGGGGGTTATTATACTGTGTTTTGGAGTATTGAGGACATTATGCTATGTATAGAGGAGCTTTCAGCCCATCATGCTGTGTATAGGGGAGCTGTGGGGGAATAAAACTCTGTATAGGGGAACTTTGTGCCCATCATACCGTATATAGGGAAAATGTGAGGGCATTACACCTTGTATAGGGGAGCTGTGCTTCTATCCTACTGTGTATAGGGGAGCTGTGCAGAAATCATACAGTGTATAGGGGAGCTGTGGGGGAATCAGTGTATAGGGGAGCTGTACGGGTATTATACTGTGTATAGAGGAGCTGTGGGGTCATGATACTGTGTATAGGGGAGCTGTGGGGAAATTATACAGTGTATAGGGGAGCTGTGGGGTAATTATACTGCGCATAGTGGAGCAATGGTCCTATCATACAGTACTTATGGGAACTGTGGGGGCATTATACTTTGTATAGAGGTGGGGTACCTGGGGGACTTTGGGAACATTATTGAAAGTTAAATGGGAATATATGGGGATGGAAATGTGAGAAGTCTAATGTCTAACGCCACCGCACTAGTAATCAGGGTAACCTGGTTAAGGGACCTCACAGGTGTTTCGCTTCCTGAGCTGAACCCCTAGGTACGCCTCTGATAGACAGATAAATGTCATGTAAATGATGAAGGAATCCTCGATTACCACATGAATGAGGAACCCATCAGCCATATGCAAATACACCTGGAAGTGCACTGGGGGTGTGTCACTGCACTGACTTCTTCCACGCCCCAATGCACTTCCATCCTGATTTGCATATGGTTTCTACATTATTCCTCTCCTGACTGAAACATTGGATTTTTGCAAAAAAGGTTCCATTATATTAGAGGAAAATGTCGTGCACAGTCCTCCCACTTCTCCCATATGTGACGTGTGCTGATAGGGTCCCATTACACCGAGAGCGAAGAATAAATCTGCCATTATTCCCTGCTCCCTGTAATAACTGGATATTCCCGGTAGAAGGTTGGGTGATCGCCTCACCTGTAATCAGTTCGCTGTTCAGCTCCGGCTGACTCCCATTAGGGTCAGGGATTTCAGGGATGACATTTTGCTCTTCTTTGTCGCCTTCTGCTGTTTCCTAATAGATATAATATATGTCATTAATATGTGGAAGATGTCAATAAATCCCCAAATATATAAATCAGGAAAGACTAAACCTGCATTCACAGATGCACCAATAGTAACTCTGTAAATGATGTGCCATGTTGAGAACAAGGGCTGCTTGTGGTTGTTTCGATAAAATCAGTGTTTTATCAGCAGGAGATTATCACTAAAGGATTATCTATCTGGTGCCACGTAGTCCTTGTTTTGTGAAACCCCGCCACCACTGATTAGCATATTTCTGCCTACGTATAGAGTGCACAGAAAGCTGCCAATGACTGGTGTGGGCGGGGATATTCAGGGCTCAGCATTCGGAGCACTGCCAAATCTGCAGCAAAGAAAATAGTGATTGTATCACAACTGCTTCACCCAGTAAGGCAATGGACGTATCTCTGGAATCAGTGTCTCTGCCCCTACATCATGCTGCTCTCATGTTAGGAACAAAAACCTGATGACAGATTCCCTTTAACATAAATGCTATTATGTAATAAATAATATAATTTCCTCTTAGAATAGAGATGTTCCGTGGTTATATGGGGATAATACTGTCATTCACACCCCATAATCAGTGATACTTACATCAGCAGATTCTTGGATCTCTGGGATCTCGCGGATCACACTGTCAGGATCAACCAGCGAAGTTATTTCTAAAATAGTGATAAAACGATGAAGAAATAAAATGTATTAGACGATATTAATCCAACATACATAATATAGCAATATAAGGGGGAAATGACAAGACGTCTGTGAAATGGGATTAATGGTCGTTATATGGGGATTCTGCATATGAGGACGGACGGCGCATCCATAGACAGCAGTAGCGCAGTTACCCACGGGAAGGTGAGGGGCAGAGGGTGCGGTCGCCTGGGCCCCGTGTTCAGAGGGTCCCACCCGGAGCTAACGCTACCGTTAACTTCCCCTCAATTAGCTGAACATGCCGGTGGTCTCATCAGTATAATGGATTAAATGAGTACATGATGTTTTTGTATTTTACTTGAAATTTTTTGGTGTGACTGTGGGGGCATCATACAATGTGAGGGACCTGTATACATTGTAGGGGCAACTATGGTGGTCCATAAAGTGTGAATTTTATTGCTCAGCATGGGGGCTAATGTGAGGGCAATCATACAGTATGGAGGCTAATGTGAGGGAAATCATACAGTATGGAGGCTAATGTGGGGGAAATCATACAGTATGGGGGCTAATGTGGGGGAAATCATACAGTATGGGGGCTAATGTGGGGTCAATCATACAGTATGGAGGCTAATGTGAGGGAAATCATACAGTATGGAGGCTAATGTGGGGTCAATCATACAGTATGGGGGCTAATGTGGGGGAAATCATACAGTATGGGGGCTAATGTGGGGTCAATCATACAGTATGGAGGCTAATGTGGGGGAAATCATACAATATGGAGGCTAATGTGGGGGAAATCATACAGTATGGGGGCTAATGTGAGGGAAATCATACAGTATGGGGGCTAATGTGGGGTCAATCATACAGTATGGAGGCTAATGTGGGGGAAATCATACAGTATGGGGGCTAATGTGAGGGAAATCATACAGTATGGGGGCTAATGTGAGGGAAATCATACAGTATGGAGGCTAATGTGGGGTCAATCATATAGTATGGAGGCTAATGTGGGGTCAATCATACAGTATGGGGGCTAATGTGAGGGAAATCATACAGTATGGAGGCTAATGTGGGGTCAATCATACAGTATGGGGGCTATTGTGGGGGAAATCATACAGTATGGGGGCTAATGTGGGGTCAATCATACAGTATGGAGGCTAATGTGGGGGAAATCATATAATATGGAGGCTAATGTGGGGGAAATCATACAGTATGGGGACTAATGTGAGGGAAATCATACAGTATGGGGGCTAATGTGGGGTCAATCATACAGTATGGAGGCTAATGTGGGGGAAATCATACAGTATGGGGGCTAATGTGAGGGAAATCATACAGTATGGGGGCTAATGTGAGGGAAATCATACAGTATGGAGGCTAATGTGGGGTCAATCATACAGTATGGAGGCTAATGTGGGGTCAATCATACAGTATGGAGGCTAATGTGGGGGAAATCATACAATATGGAGGCTAATGTGGGGGAAATCATACAGTATGGGGGCTAATGTGAGGGAAATCATACAGTATGGGGGCTAATGTGAGGGAAATCATACAGTATGGGGGCTAACGTGAGGGAAATCATACAGTATGGGGGCTAATGTGGGGTCAATCATACAGTATGGAGGCTAATGTGGGGGAAATCATACAATATGGAGGCTAATGTGGGGTCAATCATACAGTATGGGGGCTAATGTGGGGGAAATCATACAGTATGGGGGCTAATGTGACGGAAATCATACAGTATGGGGGCTAATGTGGGGGAAATCATACAGTATGGGGGCTAATGTGAGGGAAATCATACAGTATGGGGGCTAATGTGAGGGAAATCACACAGTATGGGGGCTAATGTGAGGGAAATCATACAGTATGGAGGCTAATGTGAGGGAAATCATACAGTATGGAGTCTAATGTGAGGGAAATCATACAGTATGGGGACTAATGTGAGGGAAATCATACAGTATGGAGGCTAATGTGAGGGAAATCATACAGTATGGGGGCTAATGTGAGGGAAATCTTACAGTATGGAGGCTAATGTGAGGGAAATTATACAGTATGGAGTCTAATGTGGGGTCAATCATACAGTATGGGTGCTAATGTGGGGTCAATCATACAGTATGGGGGCTAATGTGGGGGAAATCATACAATATTGAGGCTAATGTGGGGGAAATCATACAGTATGGGGGCTAATGTGAGGGAAATCATACAGTATGGGGGCTAACGTGAGGGAAATCATACAGTATGTGGGCTAATGTGGGGTCAATCATACAGTATGGAGGCTAATGTGGGGGAAATCATACAATATGGAGGCTAATGTGGGGTCAATCATACAGTATGGGGGCTAATGTGGGGGAAATCATACAGTATGGGGGCTAATGTGACGGAAATCATACAGTATGGGGGCTAATGTGGGGGAAATCATACAGTATGGGGGCTAATGTGAGGGAAATCATACAGTATGGGGGCTAATGTGAGGGAAATCACACAGTATGGGGGCTAATGTGAGGGAAATCATACAGTATGGAGGCTAATGTGAGGGAAATCATACAGTATGGAGTCTAATGTGAGGGAAATCATACAGTATGGGGACTAATGTGAGGGAAATCATACAGTATGGAGGCTAATGTGAGGGAAATCATACAGTATGGGGGCTAATGTGAGGGAAATCTTACAGTATGGAGGCTAATGTGAGGGAAATTATACAGTATGGAGTCTAATGTGGGGTCAATCATACAGTATGGGGGCTAATGTGGGGTCAATCATACAGTATGGGGGCTAATGTGGGGGAAATCATACAATATTGAGGCTAATGTGGGGGAAATCATACAGTATGGGGGCTAATGTGAGGGAAATCATACAGTATGGGGGCTAATGTGGGGTCAATGAAACAGTATGGAGGCTAATGTGGGGGAAATCATACAGTATGGGGGCTAATGTGAGGGAAATCATACAGTATGGGGGCTAATGTGAGGGAAATCATACGGTATGGGGGCTAATGTGAGGGAAATCATACAGTATGGAGGCTAATGTGAGGGAAATCATACAGTATGGAGTCTAATGTGAGGGAAATCATACAGTATGGGGACTAATGTGAGGGAAATCATACAGTATGGAGGCTAATGTGAGGGAAATCATACAGTATGGGGGCTAATGTGAGGGAAATCATACAGTATGGAGGCTAATGTGAGGGAAATTATACAGTATGGAGGCTAATGTGGGGGAAATCATACAGTATGGGGGCTAATGTGAGGGAAATCATACAGTATGGAGGCTACTGTGAGGGAAATCATACAGTATGGAGGCAAATGTGGGGGAAATCATACAGTATGGAGGCTAATGTGGGGGAAATCATACAGTATGGGGGATAATGTGGGGTCAATCATACAGTATGGAGGCTAATGTGGGGGAAATCATACAGTATGGGGACTAATGTGAGGGAAATCATACAGCATGGGGGCTAATGTGGGGTCAATCATACAGTATGGAGGCTAATGTAAGGGAAATCATACAGTATGGAGGCTAATGTGAGGGAAATCATACAGTATGTAGGCTAATGTGGGGGAAATCATACAGTATGGGGGCTAATGTGGGGTCAATCACACAGTATGGAGGCTAATGTGAGGGAAATCATACAGTATGGAGGCTAATGTGAGGGAAATCATACAGTATGGGGGCTAATGTGAGGGAAATCATACAGTATGGGGGCTAATGTGAGGGAAATCATACAATATGGAGGCTAATGTGGAGGAAATCATACAGTATGGGGGCTAATGTGGGGTCAATCATACAGTATGAAGGCTAATGTGAGGGAAATCATACAGTATGGAGGCTAATGTGAGGGAAATCATACAGTCTGGAGGCTAATGTAGAGACCATCATACAGTCTGGAGGCTAATGTAGAGACCATCATACAGTATGGTGGCTGATGTGAGGGCCTTCATACAGTGTTGAGGCTCTCAAAGTGTGGGGTCTACTAAAGGGGCCATGAAAAAGTGTTAGATATTCTGAGGGACCCATCATAAAGTGTGAGGGCCATTAGACAGTGTGAGGACTACTTTGGGGGTTATTATACTGTGTTTTGGAGTATTGAGGACATTATGCTATGTATAGAGGAGCTTTCAGCCCATCATACTGTGTATAGGGGAGCTGTGGGGGAATAAAACTCTGTATAGGGGAACTTTGTGCCCATCATACCGTATATAGGGAAAATGTGAGGGCATTACACTTTGTATAGGGGAGCTGTGCTTCTATCCTACTGTGTATAGGGGAGCTGTGCCGGAATCATACAGTGTACAGGGGAGATGTGGGGGAATCAGTGTATAGGGGAGCTGTAGGGGTATTATACTGTGTATAGAGGAGCTGTGGGGTCATGATACTGTGTATTGGGGAGCTGTGGGGCAATTATACAGTGTATAGGGGAGCTGTGGGGTAATTATACTGCGCATAGTGGAGCAATGGTCCTATCATACAGTACTTATGGGAACTGTGGGGGCATTATACTGTGTATAGAGGTGGGGTACCTGGGGGACTTTGGGGACATTATTGAAAGTTAAGTGGGAATAGATGGGGATGGAAATGTGAGAAGTCTAATGTCTAACGCCACCGCACTAGTAATCAGGGTAACCTGGTTAAGGGCCCTCACAGGTGTTTCGCCTCCTGAGCTGAACCCCTGGGTACGCCTCTGATAGACAGATAAATGTCATGTAAATGATGAACGAATCCCCGATTACCGTATAAATGAGGAACCCATCAGCCATATGCAAATACACCTGGAAGTGCACTGGGGGCGTGTCACTGCACTGACTTCTTCCACGCCCACAATGCACTTCCATCCTGATTTGTATATGGTTTCTACATTATTCCTCTCCTGACTGAGACATTGGATTTTTGCAAAAAATGTTCCATTATATTAGAGGAAAATGTCCTGCACAGTCCTCCCACTACTCCCCTATGTAACGTGTGCTGACAGGGTCCCATTACACCGAGAGGGAAGAATAAATCTGCCATTATTCCCTGCTCCCTGTAATATCTGGATATTCCCGGTAGAAGGTTGGGTGATCGCCTCACCTGTAATCAGTTCGCTGTTCAGCTCCGGCTGACTCCCATTAGGGTCAGGGATTTCCGGGATGACATTTTTCTCATCTTTGTCGCCTTCTGCTGTTTCCTGATAGATATAATATATGTCATTAATATGTGGAAGATGTCAGTAAATCCCCAAATACATAAATCAGGAAAGACTAAGCCTGTATTCACAGATGCACCAATAGTAACTCTACAAATGATGTGCCATGTTGAGAACAAGGGCTGGTTGTGGTTTTTCAATAAAATCAGTGTTTTATCAGCAGGAGATTATCACTAGAGGACAATCTCGTGTCGTGTCATGTAGTCCTTGTTCTGTGCCACCACTGATTAGCATTTTTTTATTTTTGCACAGTGTGCACAGATAGCTGACAATGACGGGTGTGGGTGGGGTTAGACCCAGAAAGCTGCCAATCACTGTGGGCAGGGATATTCAGGGCTCAGCATTCAGAGCACTGCCAAATCTGCAGCAGAGAAAATAGTGATTGTATCACAACTGCTGCACCCAGTAAGGTAATGGATATATCTCTGGAATCAGTGTCTCTGCCCCTACATCATGCTGCTCTCATGTTAGGAACAAAAATCTGGTGACAGATTCCCTTTAATATAAATCCTATTATTTAATAAATAATGTCATCTCCTCTTAGAATAGAGATGTTCCGTGGTTATATGGGGATAATACTGGATGTGTTATTCACACCCCATGATCAGTGATACTTACATCAGCAGATTCTTGGATCTTTGGGATCTCGTGGATCACACTGTCAGGATCCACCAGCGAAGTTATTTCTAAAACAGTGATAAAATAATGAAGATATAAAATGTATTAGACGATATTAATCCAACATACATAATACAGCAATATAAGGGGGAAATGACAAGACGTCTGTAAATGGGATTAATGGTCGTCATATGGGGATTCTACATATGAGGACGCAGGGCGCATCCATAGATAAATGTAAGGTAAATGATGGAGGAACCCTCAATCACCACAGGAATGAGGAGCCCCCACCCTCGCTTTCCATGTGAGTGATGAGAAGAGAGCTGAAACATAACAGCCATATGCAAATTAGACTGGAAGTGCACAGGGGCGTGTCACTGCACTCTGATTTCTTCCTCCACGCCCCCAGTGCACTTCCATTCTGATTTGTATTTAACTTCTATGTTACATTTCTCCTGACTGGCACATTGGATTTCTGCAAGAAAATGTCCTGCACAGTCCTCCCACTACTCCCATATGTGACGTGTGCTGACAGGTTCCCATTACACCGAGTGGGAAGAGTAAATCTGCCATTATTCCCTGCTCCCTGTAATATCTGGATATTCCCGGTAGAAGGTTGGGTGATCGCCTCACCTGTAATCAGTTCGCTGGTCAGCTCCGGCTGACTCCCATTGGGGTCAGGGATTTCCGGGATGACATTCTGCTCTTCTTTGTCGCCTTCTGCTGTTTCCTGATAGATATAATATATGTCATTAATATGTGGAAGATGTCACTAAATCCCCAAATACATAAATCAGGAAAGACTGAGCCAGATCTGATATGTGACTGGTGATCTGGAGAAGATCAGAAAACAAGGGCGTGTGATAGAGAAGATGATGGCTCCTTACCGGGCGTTCCGATGAGCGGGCCGGACGTTCCAGTACAGACAGGACTTTTTCGGCCAGGTCTTTAAACAAAGCCAAATCTCCATGTTGAGATCTATTTTCAGCCTATAAAGAAGAAAAGACACAAAAAGGAAAATTCGGAGATGAGAAAGGTCACGATGGAGGCGGCCATTGTCTGTGACATCGTCTCCTCTCTCTGCAGATACGACGACTCCATATCTGGGGACTCGTCGTGTTTTATATGGGAGGAAAGAAGAAGCTTCTATCCCACCATGATGATCTATAATTATGGAGAAGTGGTGTGCGGAGCGTCCGCCATTTACCTGCTGTAGTAATGTCTTGATGTTCTGAGATAAATCCGTCAGATACTCTGAGGTGAGATGACCTCGTTGGTATTTGATCAGGCAATCCTTTACTAGCTCCAGCACCAGCCGGTGAGAGAAGCTGAGGACGCCATCGGGAGGTAGAAAATCAATGTCAGGTCGATTGGTGATAAGAATCTTCAATAAAGCTTTTGCCTGAAGTTTGTCGAGAAGTAATTCAGCCATAGTGAAAAATTGCAAGTGCGCTCAATCACTATAGAACCATAAATGGCACCTGTTGCCCTGTGCACATTGTGTAAGTAGCCACTGTGCATTGTGATGTCATAATGGCTGGGAATGACTAGTGTGATGTCATAATGCCTGAGAATGACCAGTGATGTCATAATGGCTGAGAATGACCAGTGATGTCATAATGCCTGAGAATGACCAGTGATGTCATAATGGCTGAGAATGACCAGTGATGTCATAATGGCTGAGAATGACCAGTGATGTCATAATGGCTGAGAATGACCAGTGATGTCATAATGGAATCTTCTGATGGAATCTCCAAGGGGCGACTCTGCACAAATAGATGCTGCTTGACAATATGTAAAGTGGAAACACCATAGAATTAAACATGTCTCCAGGTTTTGATGGTCGTTCTCTATTATTTCCAATCAGAACACAACCATTATAAGCATAGGTTCACACATTGCTTTTTGCAACATTTTTTTCTACACCAAAAGCCTGAGTGATGGCAGGAAAAACATACAACACTCCTGTTTTTGCAGTATTTTAACTTGTGTTTCTTTTTTCATTCATTTAAATGGGTGAAAAACGCTGGAAATTCCCTGAAATAATTGACATACTGCAGATTTAAAGAATCCAAGCAAAAAAATGCAGGGTGTGAATGAGAATTCAGAAACCTCCTTCACTAAGCTGGTACTGTAATATGCAATGCTTTTGCATCAGAGAAAAAAACGTTAAAACAGCAACTCTTGTGAACTTCCCCTAAAGATACACGCAGTCATATTATGGGAAATATTCTGGATATTTATTACCTCACAGGCCCTTAACCCCTTTACCCCCAAGGGTGGTTTGCACGTTCATGACCGGGCCAATTTTTACATTTCTGACCACTGTCCCTTTATGAGGTAATAGCTCTGGAACGCTTCCATGGATCCCGGTGATTCTGACATTGTTTTCTCGTGACATATTGTACTTCATGTTAGTGGTAACATTTCATTCATATAACTTACGTTTATTTGTGAAAAAAACGGAAATTTGGCAAAAATTTTATGCCCTTAAATCACAGAGATACGGTACACAAAAAACTTAATAAGTAACATTTCCCACATGTTTTGAGGGGTCTATATGATAGAAAATACCCAAAAGTGACACCATTCTAAAAACTGCACCCCTCAAGGTGCTCAAAACCACATTCAAGAAGTTTATTAACCCTTCAGGTGCTTCACAGGAATTTTTGAATAATTAAAAAAAATGAACATTTAACTTTTTTTCATAAAAAAATATTTCAGGTTCAATTTTTTTTATTTTACCAAGGGTAAAAGGAGAAATTGGACTGGAAAAGATATTGTGCAATTTGTCCTGAGTACGCTGATATCTGATATGTGGGGGGGAACCACTGTTTCGGCGCATGGCAGAGCTCAGAAGGGAAGGAGCGCCGTTTGACTTTTTCAATGCAAAATTGGCTGGAATTCTGATCGGACGCCATATCACGTTTGGAGAGCCCCTGCTGTACCTAAACAGTGTAAACCCCCCCCACAAGTGACCCCATTTTGGAAACTAGACCCCCCCCAAGGAACTTATCTAGATATATGGTGAGAAGTTTGAACCCACAAGGGCTTCACTGAAGTTTATAACGTACAGCGGTACAATTATAAAATCATATTTTTTCACCCCCAATTTTTATCTTCCCAAGGGTAACAGGACCCTAAAAAGTTATTGTGCAATTTGTCCTGAGTACGCTGATACCCCATATGTTGGTGTAAACGACTATTTGGGCGCATGGCAGAGCTCGGAAGGGAAGCAGCGCAATTTGACATTTTTGGCTGGAATTGGGATCGGACACCATGTCGCGTTTGGAAAGCCCCTGATATGCCTAAACAGTGGAAACCCCCCACAAATGACACCATTTTGGAAACTAGACCCCCCAAGGAACTTATATAGATGTTTGGTGAGAACTTTGAACCCCCAAGGGCTTCACAGAAGTTTATAACGTACAGCCGTACAATTATAAAATCATATTTTTTCCACAAAAATGATCTTTTCACCCTCAATTCTTACTTTCCCAAGGGTAACAGGACCCTAAAAGTTATTGTGCAATTTGTTTTGAGTACGCTGATACCCCATATGTGGGGGTAAACCACTATTTGGGTGCATGGCAGAGCTCGGAAGGGAAGCAGCGACATTTGATTTTTTTGGCAGGAATTGAGATCGGACACCATGTCGCGTTTGGAAAGCCCCTGATGTACCTAAACAGTGGAAACCCCCCACAAATGACACCATTTTGGAAACTAGACCCCTAAGGAACTTATCTAGGTGTGTGGTGAGCACTTTGAACTCCCCCCGTGCTTCACAGAAGTTTATAACGCCCGGGCGTGAAAATAAAAAAATCGGATTTTTTCCACAAACATGATCATTTAGTCCCCATTTTTTTTTTTTCCCAATGGTACCAGGAGAAAATGGACCCCAAAAGTGGTTGTCCAATTTGTCCTGAGTACCCTGATACCCCATATGTGGGAGAAAACTACTGTATGGGCCCACGTCGGGACTCGGAAGGCAAGTAGTGATGCTTTGGAATGCAGACTTTGATGGAATGGTCTGCGGGTGTCATGTTGCCTTTGGAGAGCCCCTGATGTACCTAAACAGTGGAAACCCCCCACAAATGACACCATTTTGGAAACTAGACCCCCTAAGGAACTTATCTTGATGTGTGGTGAGCACTTTGAGCCCTCAAGGGCTTCACAGAAGTTTATAACGCCCGGGTGTGAAAATAAAAAATCATATTTTTTTCCCACAAAAATGATATTTTTGCCCCCAATTTTTTATTTTCCTAAGGGCAACAGGAGAAATAGGACCCCAAAAGTTGTTTGTCAATTTGTTCTGAGTAGGCTGATACCCCATATTTGGGGGTAAAACACTGTTTGGGCGCATGGCAGAGCTTGGAAGGGAAGGAGCACCATTTGACTTTTTCAGCGCAGAATTGGCTGGAATTGAGATTAGACACCATGTTGCATTTGGAGAGCACCTGATGTGCCCAAACAGTGGAAACCCCCCAATTATAACTCCAACCCTAACCCCAACACACCCCTAACCCTAATCTCAGCCCTAGCCCTAACCCTAACCCTAGCCCTAACCCTAGCCCTAACCCTAATGGGAAAATGGAAATAAATACATTTTTTTTATTTTATTATTTTTCCCTAACTAAGGGGGTTTGATTTACTATTTATGGCGGTTTTTATTTTTGGCAGCTGTCACACGCTAAAATATGCTTTTTATTGTAAAAATAGTTTTTGCATCACCACATATTGAGAGCTATAATTTTTCCGTATTTTGACGCACTGAGACATGTGAGGTCTTATTTTTTGCGGGACGAGTTGTTTTTTTTATTGGTATGATGTTCGGGCACATGACATTTTTTGATCGCTTTTTATTCCGATTTTTGGGACGCAGAATGAACAAAAACCAGCGTTTCATGAATTTCTTTTGGGTGGTGCGTTTACACCGTTCCACGTGCGGTAAAATTGATAAAGCGGTTTTATTCTTTGGGTCAGTACGGTTACAGCGATGCATCATTTATGTCATTTTTTATGTTTTGGCGCTTTTATGCAATAAAAACAATTTTATGTAAAAAATAATTATTTTTGCATCACTTTATTCTGCGAGCTATAACTTTTTTATTTTTTCTCTGATGATGCTGCATGGTGGCTTGTTTTTTGCGGGACAAGATGTCATTTTCAGCGGTACCATGGATATTTATATGCGCCTTTTTGATCGCGCGTTATTGCACTTTTTGTTCGGCGGTATGATAATAAATCATTATTTTTTGCTTTGTTTTTTATTTTTATCTTTTAAGGGGTTCGCTATAGGGGTTAACTAATGGGACAGTTTTATAGGGCAGGTCGTTACGGACGCGGCTATACCAAATATGTGTACTTTTATTGTTTTTTTATTTCCAAAAAATGAATTTATTTGGGAATATTTTTTTTTTTAAATTTAGCGATTTTTTAAAAATTATTTTTACACTATTTTTTTAACTTTATTAGGTTGTCCCAGGGGGGACATCACTGTCCTGTGACAGATCGCTGATCTGTCACATCACAGATCACTGTGACAGGTCAGCAATCTGTCACAGGCAGTGTGCAGGTTTCCTCCTTGCCTGCACTTTGCAGGCACTGAGGAAGCCAGCTACCTGCAGGGCCCGAAGGTCCCCGTCGCCATCTTGGATCTAGGGACCTGCAAGGAAAGAGCCCCCCGCAGCAGCGCTGCACATTGCGCTGCTGTGGGGGGCTCAGGGAAGCACGGAGGGAGCCCCCTCCCTGCCGATGCTTCCCTTTAAACCCGGTACGCCGCGATCGTGTTTGATCGCAGTGTGCAAGGGGTTAACGTGTCGGGGCGGTCCGTGACCACCCCTGACACATAGTGCCGGGTGTCAGCTGTGATAATCCGCTGACACCCAGCCGCGATCAGTGGCGCTCACCACGTGGGCGCCGCTGATAGCGCTAGAAGTACTATGCCATCCATGGGCATAGGGGCCCGGGTCCCATGGACGGGATAGTACGTCTGATGTCAGGAAGGGGTTAATTCTTTGGTTGCAGAGTTTGGTATTAACATCTGTGACTGTGATAAACCATTGGCATCAATAACGTTAATCGCTGGTTTTTGAAAACTTCCTTCCTTTACCGTATGGGTTTGGGTGATGAGTAGAGATGAGCAAATAACAAAAAGCAAAAAGTGAGGAGGGCACCACTACTAGTATGTAATAGGGATACACCAACAGTCAGTAAAAAGACATGATACACAATGAAAGAGAAAGCTACTGACCAAAAATTGGGATCACAACTATGAATGACAACACATATAATGTTTATTAAATGTCAATCAAACCCAAAAACACATTAAAAACATTAAAAGGTCACAGAAAGTGACACATTAAACCCAGGTGGGTTACTAATATAACCCTAACAGGTTCCAATCATCTAGGGGATAGCTGATGAACACACTACTGGTCCCAATTTAGAACAACACAGCCATGATATACAAAGCACAAAAGTTGTACAGATTAATAATACAATATTCATGTCAGGCACAATAAAGAATAGAACCAGAGTACATATAAAGACAGAATACTGAACCACGCACCAACAATTCCCATAAGGGTAAAATGTATATATCTACACCCTGCACGTCCACAGGCTCCCTCCATCTTGGGTATAGTATACTGCCACGACACTTAGTGCATATTTCATGCACTTCCTTTTTGGGTTGTCTACCGAACACTGAACTAATTGTTTCAGGGTGTAGATATATACATTTTACCCTTATGGGAATTGTTGGTGCGTGGTTCAGTATTCTGTCTTTATATGTACTCTGGTTCTATTCTTTATTGTGCCTGACATGAATATTGTATTCTCTATTTCAACAGTTCATTGATTTCTATGTTTCTATTGAGGCTTTGTATTATTAATCTGTACAACTTTTGTGCTTTGTATATCATGGCTGTGTTGTTCTAAATTGGGACCAGTAGTGTGTTCATCAGCTATCCCCTAGATGATTGGAACCTGTTAGGGTTATATTAGTAACCCACCTGGGTTTAATGTGTCACTTTCTGTGACTTTTTAATGTTTTTAATGTGTTTTTGGGTTTGATTGACATTTAATAAACATTATATGTGTTGTCATTCATAGTTGTGATCCCAATTTTTGGTCAGTAGCTTTCTCTTTCATTGTGTAGAGATGAGCAAATGTGTTTGGAAAACGTTCGCCAATCTCAAATTCGGCAAGAACTTAGCTCTTTCGGATTCGTGTACGGTTTCCAAAGCATTTTTCCTCAAAGTCAGAAAAATTAGAGCACAGTTTGGTAAAATATAGCATTTCCAGAGGAGTGGCGGAGTGTTATTTAAAAAAAAAAAAAAAAAAATAACTTAATGTATGTAAAGTCTGACAGCCAATCAGGGCACAGAAACCATCCATAACATCCAGACGCAATGGCTTCTGTCATTGGCTGCCAAAGTCACATGTCCTTCTCCATATAAAAAGTGAACATGTTGTTTTGCTGGTGCCATTTTGTCAGTGTAACAGCACAGAGAGGCTGCTGCTGCGAGTTGTCACATAGTTAGATAGGATCCTGTCCTGTGTGAAATCGATCTGTCACCAACTAACTAGTCCACATTTCCTAATCAAAATCATTTAGGCTAATGCCGTGTTGCAGTCAGGAGATCATATTTCCTAATCAAAATCGTTTGGGGTAATAATGGTGTGAAGGCACCAGGCCACATTTTCTAATATAAATAATTTGTGCTAATATTGTTGTACAGGCCGAAGGTCACATTTACTAATCAAAATTGTTTAGGCTAATACTGTGTTGCAGTGAGGACGTCACATTTCCTCATCAAAATCGTTTGGGCAAATATTGTTGTGCAGGCAGGAGTCCAAATTACCTAATCTAAATTGTTTGGTCTAATGCTCAGGTGCAGACTCCAGGACACATTTCATGATCAAAAACAATTGGGCTGATCCTCTGTTGTAAGTGTGGTGCCCCTGAGGGTTCAGTTGCCACAGAAGCAGGGGTGGGATTCAGCGGGTTCTCCCCGGTTCGGTGGAACCGGTTGTTAAAAAAGCAGCCGGTTCCCCGAACCGGGGAGATCTAGAGCCGCGATCCGGTCCTCTGATGGTGCTGGCGCTGCCTGCAGGCAAGGAGCAGAGGAGGACTCTTGCTCTGCTTCCCGCCGGATGCCGCGCGCATTGATACGTGACGACTGTCTGCTGACTAGTACTGGACAGAGCACAGCAGTCAGCACACCCCGGCGGCCCCCGCTGTCCGCGCACTGATTCCTGCGGCTGCCCAGTGAGCTGAACCTGGACAGGACACAAGTCTGTGTGTGGTGACCCGCCGCCCGCCTGCCTCCCCTCACAACTTCAGCCTGTGTATGGTACACAGGCCAACACCAGGTCAGTTACTGTATATGTGCAGTGCTGCTGCTTATTGGGGGCCTGTGCTGTGCTGCCTACTAGGGACCTGTGCCTGCCTATTGAGGACCTGTACTGCCTATTAGGGACCTGTTCCTGCCTATTGGGGACCTGTGCTGCCTATTAGGGACCTGTGCCTACCTATTAGGGACCTGTGCCTGCCTATTTGGGACCTGTTCTGCCTATTAGGGACCTGTGCCTGCCTATTGGGGACCTGTGCTGCCTACTGAGGACCTGTACTGCCTATTAGGGACCTGTGCCTGCCTATTAGGGACCTGTGCCTGCCTATTAGGGACCTGTGCCTGCCTATTGAGGACCTGTGCTGCCTATTAGGGACCTGTTCCTGCCTATTAGGGATCTGTGCCTGCCTATTGGGGACCTGTGCCTGCCTATTGGGGACCTGTGCTGCCTATTGAGGACCTGTGCTGCCTGTTAGGGACCTGTGCCTGCCTATTAGGGATCTGTGCCTGCCTATTGGGGACCTGTGCCTGCCTATTGGGGACCTGTTCTGCCTATTAGGGACCTGTGCCTGCCTATTGGGGACCCGTGCCTGCCTATTGGAGACCTGTACTGCCTATTAGGGACCTGTGCCTGCCTATTAGGGACCTGTGCCTGCCTATTAGGGACCTGTGCTGCCTACTAGTGACCTATGCCTGCCTTTTTGGGACTTGTGCCTGCCTATTAGGGACCTGTGCCTGCCTATTAGGGACCTGTGCTGCCTATTGGGGACCTGTGCTGCCTATTGGGGAACAATGCTGTCTATTGGGGACCTGTGCTGTCTATAGGGAACAATGCTGCCTATTGGGGACCTCTGCTGCCTATTGGGGAACAATGCTGTCTATTGGGGACCTGCAATGCCTATTGGGGAACAATGCTGCCTATTGGGGAACAATGCTGTCTATTGGGGAACAATGCTGTCTATTGGGGACCTGCACTGCCTATTGGGGAATAATGCTGCCTATTGGGGACCTGTGCTGCCTATTGGGGAACAATGCTGTCTATTGGGGAACAATGCTGCCTATTGGGGACCTGTGCTGCCTATTGGGGAACAATGCTGTCTATTGGGGAACAATGCTGTCTATAGGGAACAATGCTGCCTATTAGGGACCTGTGCTGTCTATAGGGAACAATGCTGTCTATTGGGGACCTATGCTGCCTATTGGGGACCTGCACTGCCTATTGGGGACCTGTGCTGCCTATTGGGGAACAATGCTGCCTTTTGGGGACCTGTGCTGCCTATTGGGGAACAATGCTGTCTATTAGGGACCTGTGCTGCCTTTTGGGGACCTGTGCTGCCTATTGGGGAATAATGCTGTCTATTGGGGACCTGTGCTGTCTATAGGGAACAATGCTGCCTATTGGTGACCTGCACTGCCTATTGGGGAACAATGCTGCCTATTGGGGACCTATGCTGCCTATTAGGGACCTGTGCTGCCTATTGGGGAACAATGCTGCCTTTTGGGGACCTGTGCTGCCTATTGGGGAACAATGCTGTCTATTGGGGACATGTGCTGCCTTTAGGGGACCTGTGCTGCCTATTGGGGACCTGTGTTGTCTATAGGGAACAATGCTGTCTATTGGGGACCTGTGCTGTCTATAGGGAACAATGCTGCCTATTGGGGACCTGTGCTGTCTATAGGGAACAATGCTGTCTATTGGGGACCTGCACTGCCTATTGGGGAACAATGCTGTCTATTGGGGACCTATGCTGCCTATTGGGGACCTGCACTGCCTATTGGGGAACAATGCTGCCTATTGGGGACCTATGCTGCCTATTGGGGACCTGTGCTACCTATTGGGGAACAATGCTGCCTTTTGGGGACCTATGCTGCCTATTGGGGACCTGTGCTGCCTATTGGGGAACAATGCTGTCTATTGGGGACCTGTGCTGCCTTTTGGGGACCTGTGCTGCCTATAGGGAACAGCTCCTTGACTGCGCCCCTACTTGTATATGTTTGATGAAAAGGTGCATGTAAATGGGTGTGGTGTAATAATGGGTGTGGCTTAAAATGGGTGTGGCGTTCCTACACACAAACACAGAAGCTGTTGTTAAAAATTTGAATCCCACTACTGCACAGAAGTACTGCACCTACACAAGAGGTGTGGTATCCCAATTCACGGGTAAGGTGGAGGCACCTGACAGTACTCTTACATTTGCACCCAACACACACCCTAGAGCAGCAGGGCACCCTGGATGGACCCTACAGGAGGAGGATCTCAATCCTGCCTGGGTAGTAAAGGGTGTTGGGAGGTGGATGGAGTTTGTAGGTTGAGAGCGGGAGAGTAGAGTTTGAGTTATAAAAGTCTTCCCGTGGGGGGAGAAGTGGAAGGACATGTGTGAAGCAGCTCCTGGTCAGAAGAGCTGCTGGAAAAGAAAGAGACTGAAGGAGGCTCCGTGCCGAGGGAAGGGATCATAGAGGCACGGCACAGCGACCATACTGCTGTGGGGCTTATTTCACGCCGGCTGACGTCAGGTGGAGGGATCAGATCGCAGAGGGGTACCGGCTCCCTAGCCTAATGGATATCATCAGACTCAACTAGCAATCCGGAGGTAGAAGCACCTTTAGGTACCTTATCCACAAGCCACAGTTATCTTTGCCGGAAAGGCAGCCATAAGGGAGCAAGCGAATGCAACAAGGACGTTACCCGACAAGGTCTGCGGTTGCTGGCCTGGGACACTGACTGTGAGGTGTTGGGGAAGGAAGAGGTGAGAAACCAACACAGTGAGATGGCCAGGAAAGGCACATACTGAAGGGAGTTCTGGAAAGGTATTCTCCATCTGACTGGAAGTTGACTGACCCCTCACCTGGAGGACACGGCACCAAGCGGGCGTCTGTTCTGCAGCCAGAACTGTGAGTAAAGCTTTGGAAATGCACCCAGCTGTGTCCTCTAATTATTCCTGCGTCACCTATCCAATTCTGCTACATTTATCATCACTGATCACGCACTCAGCACTGCTACATCCTTTGCCAAATACTATATAATTACCATCTTCTATATATTACATGTGCCCTGGGACCAGTGGCGTAACTACCGGGGTAGCAGCCGAAGCGGTTGCTTTGGGGCCCGGCCCATATAGGGGCCCGGGGCCCCGGCTCCGATCGGTGCTACCCAGTAGTGCAATGAAGTACTGCGGTGCTCCGGCGGGTGCTGTGGCCAATGCTGTCTTGGGGGCCCGCTGGCCCCCAGTGCCGACTCCCCCCTCCACCTGCCCCCCCAGCGCCGCCTGCCGCCGCCGTCGCAATGATGGAGGAGAGAGCGTCACCTGACGCTCCCTCTCCCATCATTCCCCGCTCTGCCTGTGACACAGCGGTTGCGCAATGACGTCATCTCGCTCTCACTGAGTGCCAGCAAGGCAGAGGAGCAGGAGACAGGAGCTGGGAGCAGCGCAGGCACGAGGAGGAGGTGAGGATAATGTTTGTTTTTTTTAATTAATATATTGTGTGTGCTGGACTGTGGGGCCATTCTCTGCAGGGGGGCTATATACCATGTGGTGCTGGGCGCTATATATACCATGTGGTGCTGGGCGCTATATATACCATGTGTTGCTGGGCGCTATATATACCATGTGGTGCTGGGTGCTATATATGCCAGGTGGTGCTGGGTGCTATATATACCATGTGGTGCTGGGCGCTATATATATCAAGTGGTGCTGGCTGCTATATACCATGTGGTGCTGAGCGCTATATACCAGGTGGTGCTGGGCGCTATATATACCATGTGGTGCTGGGCGCTATATACCATGTGGTGCTGGGGGCTATATATATATCATGTGGTGCTGGGAGCTATATAACATGTGGTGCTGGGCGCAATATATACCATGTGGTGCTGTATACCATGTGGTGCTGGATGCTATATACCAGGTGGTGCTGGGTGCTGTATACCATGTGGTGGTGGGCGCCATATATACCATGTGGTGCTGGGTGCTGTATACCATGTGGTGCTGGGTGCTGTATACCATGTGGTGCTGGGTGCTATATACCATGTGGTGCTGGGTGCTGTATACCATGTGTGGCTGGGCTATATACCATGTGGTGCTGGGTCAGCAACTTTAAATATAAAATTGTCAATGCTTAACTAGTTTGATTGCATTGACTGAGTTACAGGATTAGGAATAATTGTGTTACATTATTTCTAATTCTGTTACTTAATGTGACTCTAGTATACATTATTGGTAAGGGTGTGTGTCTTGAAGTGGGTGTGTCTTTGAGGGGGCCCCATTTAAAAGTTTGCTATGGGCCCAATCAGTTCTAGTTATGCCCCTGCCTGGGACTAAGCTCTGCCTGTGGAGAACTGTGCCAACTCTGCTGCATCATCACCAGTCCCAGAGGATCTGCTCTGCAGCGCTGGTCACCTCTGACCAGAAACCATAGGTGGCGTCATGAACACTTTATTACAAACTTTATAAACTCTTATCCCTTGTAAATATGCCTCTTCTATTGGACGCCCAGGGCCATGGACCGGGTCACAGCTGCCGTGACACATTCCTTTAAGAAGCGGCCCGGTACCGACTATCCCCACTGCCCTGGCGGGCGATCCACAAGCACTAGCCCACCTTTCCAATCAAAATCGTTTGTGCTAATATTGTGGTGCAGGCAGGCGTACACATGTCCTAGTCAAAGTCGTTTGGGCTAAAAATGGTGTGCAAGCAGCAGGCCACATTTCCTAATCAAAATTGTCTGGGCTAATATTGGTGTGCAGGCACAAGGCCACATTTCCTAATCAAAATCATTTGTGCTAATACTCTGGATAATACTATAGGCGTCATTAATAGGCTGTTCGGACATTTTGCACCACACTTATCTGTGTGACTGATGTGCTATGCAAGCCCTATTTGTGTGCATTTTTTTTCCACTAGGCAGCCAGACCATATTGGGTCACTGGCTGTTCTCATCAGTGGTTTGCACCTGTGCTGCCCCAGCCTTTATCAGTGGAGGTCTGCTGCATCCTGCTAGTGCAGTAGTCAGGGTTTTGGTGAGTTAACCTTTCAAATGTGTTTTTTTGCTAATACTCTGGTCCAGGCAACAGTCCACATTTCATAATGAAAATGGTTTGGGCTAGTATTCCAGTGCAGGCACCGGCCCATAATTCATAATTAAATCCTTTTTGCTAATAATGTGTTGCAGTCGCCAGTCCACATTTCACACTATAAATCCTTTGTGCTAATACTGAGGTGCAGGCACCAGGCCTCATTTCATAATCCAAATTGTTTGGGCTAATACTTTGTAATGAATAAAGATTTGCAACTGGAACATTTCTTTTAGCGATATCTAGGATGTGGTATTTCTTCCCTTTATTTTTTGAGCAGTGTATGCCTCTTCTATTCTATTCTGAGAGTTCGGGTTGTGAACTTTCTGTACTCGGCTGATGAAATATCGGGTTTCTTATGAGATGAGTGAGCAAAAATCGCATGCATGGTGCGTGTGCTGTGCAATTTTTTTTCTCACACCTGTAAGGGAGTACCACACCTCTACCCCCTTAAAGTTGTGTATTTAGTTATGCTGCATTGTATATAGTGTTTGTTATTTGTTACTGAGTAATGTATATGTATATACTCTTCTATGTAGATATGAGTAAAAGGGAAAGTGTAGTACTCATGTATGGCCACTAGATGGGGCCTTATAGTGTACATAATATAAGATAGGAGTTCAGTATAGTTAATGGTTAAATGTAGGAGGGGTTCACTGTGGGTAAGTTAGATACATTTCCTCAAGTGAGGGGAGAAGGGTGAGGGTGCCCATATAGTTCGAGTGGACTTAGAGCCTAGTCTATACAGGGACAACACAGTGACCCCGTAAAGTTGAAGTATTGGGAGCGCAGCCATCTAACGCCAGTGGGTCAGAACAGCAGCAAAGACAGCAGTGACAGCAGTAGTGGGAACTGGAAGTGCAGGAGAAGTCACAGCAGCTTAGACGGGCAGGTCGCTCATCATGTGGCAGATCATCGCATGGGCTGATGCCCTCAGATCCGGGGTGAAATGGCTGAGGGAACCCCCAAGAGCATGGAATCTGAACAGGGAGGACGCTGAGGAACCGTATGAAACGGTCCAACCCGGGAACGTGCTGTATAACCAGGAGAGAAGTACAGGGAAAGAGGAAGAGATGCACCATGCAAAATCTGGTGTTGATGCTGTGATGAACATGGATGTGCTATGTATGAAAACCAGTAAAGTTGTGCGTTTAAAAGTTGAAATGGACTGTGTCTCAATTTGTGCAAAACCGGACAGAGGGAGCCTCCAGCAACGTAGAGGACTTGATACCACAGGTATGCTAAGTAATGGACACTGTTTGCATGTGACGGGAGGTCAGGGAGCACCAGAACCGTTAATCGCTGCCACTAGTGCGGCCCTGGCTCTCCTTCACACACCCATTGACTTGCATTGGCAAGTCTCCTCTGATATTGTGGCCGTTTGCAGCATGCTTTTTTCTCAGTCTGATCTGAGCTGAGAAACAAATTGTAGATGAGCACTGAGTCATTGAATAACATTAGTCAAAGTGCAATCCGATTTTTTAACGCAGAGCCCTTTAGCGCAAACTTAAAACTGTAGACTGTGGGAATGAACCTGTTTGTCTGGAGTAGTACACTCCATAAAACTGGTGCAGCCCTAAAATATCTATTATGTGGAAAGTCCTTAATAGTTTCTTTAGTTATGCTTTGCTTATATAGCACTGTCTTACTCTACAGTGCTTCACAGATATTACCATCACTTTCCCCCATGAGGCTCACCTTCTAGGTTCCCTATCAGTACGTCTTTAGAATGTGGGAGGAAACACAAGTAAGCTCCTTGTAGATGTTGTTATTGGTGGGATTTGAACCCAGGACCCCAGCACTGAAAGGCTGCAGTACTAACCACTGAGACCTCATACTGCCCAAAGTCCTGATTATGGAGAAGTTAGCCTTAGCTCCTTGGAGTTTAGATATGGCAGTAGATCGAGATGTGGGAGAACATGTAGGATGGTGCAGCTCTGTGGAGAGCTATGTGGGTGAGTGCAATGACTGGTACAGGGTAGAGGCGGCGGTGTAACTGCTGGACAGAAATATAAGCCTTACTGCAGCATTCAGGACAATAAGAAATATATATAGTGAGGAGAAGAGCAATTAGCAGTGGGTTCAAGATGAAAAGGAACCAGAGGAACAATCAGAGCTTTTGCCTACAAACTGCATTAGAAAACTCTTACATTACATAGGTTTTGTGCTTACATCCAGTACGCAAAACCTAGAAAAAATTAGCCTAGATAATGATGGCACTTCCACAATTGCATATAAATATAAATATACGGAAGCAGATGCCCAGTAAATCTTAAAAGATAATAAATTTTATTGAACACTGAATAATCCACAACTTTTTAAAAAAAATTCCAATGGGTAAACACAAGAAAAATGGACTTGGAAACAGAGGAACAGTTATACCCAATATTAAGAGCAATAGATTGAATACCATTAAAGTAGTGTTACTGTAATGATTTGAACTAGAGAAGAAAAAAGAAAAAGCATCCAATTCTTTCGCAAAACAATAAAATACTGTTAGTACTTATAAGCTTCGATGTACAAAAAAATAATAATTGTTGAATTCTCAAATAATAGGTAGTCAGGTACATTTAGATCGATTAAATTATTCCTGATGCTAAGTAGCAATATTAGTACAAGCGGGACTTCTTGCAGATATCCTCCTTGGGAACGACATTGGGGAGTTACAGTGCCAATTTGTGGGAGCAGTCACCCGACTACAGGCCCTTCAAGCAAAACCTATGTAATGTAAGAGTTTTCTAATGCAGTTTGTTGGCAAAAGCTCTGATTGTTCCTCTGATTCCTTTTCATCTTGAACTCACTGCTAATTGATCTTCTCCTCACTATATATATTTCTTATCAAGTAAATGAGGATGAGAAGTAGCTGAGTGCTCGACAATCAATTCACTTATCATCCTGCAGCACAAGAGGAGCTCTGATTAAACCCCTCAGTTATTAGGCATCGGGAGCAGGTCTACATATCTGTATAGTGCTGTCACATGATAATATTCCTAGTAATACATGTGATATCATGGATCACTATCTTAGTAGAAGCCATTATAATGATATGACAAGGGAAAAATATCATATATGTCCTACTGCTCTGCTTATTAATGCTCCACATGAAACTACTCCTTAATATTACTACAATACTGTGCCCAATGCCTTCTGCTGTACTACTGCCAAATTTATCCACCATTCATTGCGTAAGACACATGGACTATAGTCGTGTGGGTCTGAATGTTGACACTAGAATTGATGTTTGGGAAATTGCTGAATGGCAGCTGTTTACCTCTTATATCAGCTCCTAGGGATTATTGTCTGCTATCTTTGAAAAAAAGGGACACAGGGTCATTGAACAATTATGTTTGCTAATATGTTGATTACACATTGTACCAAGCCATGTAGCTTGTTTACTTGCAAAACAGAGGAAGATAAACTATTATTATTATAAACTATGCAAAATAATTAAATACTCAAATAATCAGGGATGAGACACTGCAAACTTCCCCCAATCCTGTGGAAAAATACCTGAATAAGAGCTGTGATGTATTAAAGAGGATCTGCTTCTGTATCAGGTAAACTTTACAAATCACAGCCAGAAACACTCTACAAGACAGCTGCCGGTACACCATGGCTCCATCAAGAGGGACACAGATTTAACTTTCTACAGGATGTTAGTTTAATGACCTCAGCCCCAGCTGGAAGAATACTGATCTGCTACATTAACCATCACTGAACCCATGGTCCGTTCTGAAAACCACCTGAAAAATCACTCAGAAACTGCACCAAAATTTCTATGTATCTCTTCAGTGTCTTTGAAATTCTTTAGGTTTCCAAAAACACCAAGAGGTTGAAAGAAATGAGCCGACCATTCTTCAGGCATATCCTGCTTCGCAGATGCTCAACCCCAGAAGATGCCTGGGTGTCAGTCGGAGCATTTAGTGACTTTTTGTCTTATATACGCTCTCATTTTATGCATTGCTTAATGGACTTATCAAAACTTCTGACAATAGGTCCAAGAAGCACTAAAAATAGCTTAAGAAAATGAGACTGCATACATTTGGGCAGCAAGGTGGCTCAGTGGTTAGCACTGCTGCCTTACAGCACTGAGGACCTATGTTCACATCCCACCATGGACAACATCTGCAATGAGTTTGAATGCTCTCCCATGTTTATGGGGGTTTCCTCCAAATTCTCTGTTTTTTTTCCACATTTCAAAAACATTCTGATATGGAATTTAGATTGTGAGCCCCAATGAGGACAATTTCAATAATGTTTGTAAAGTGCTGTGGAATAAATGGCTCTATATAATGAGTAAAATCAGTAATGTATATGCTGCTTACATAGACATTCATATATTTAGAAACAGTAATGTTACATTATTATTTTTATCAACTAACAAAATGCAGAGTAAAGTTTGATCATTATTAGATGAAAAAAATCTCACTAAAAATATTTATCATTTTTTTCATTGATAATAGGATAGAAGGAAAAGGGAGGTAGAAGATCGGGAACAGAATCAATAGGCAAAATGATAGTCAGGAGGGCAGCCGGGGTCAGATACCAGTAAGAGCCCAGTCAGTCAAGCAGTATGAATACAGAGGAGCCTGGTGACAGAGGCGATACATGTCCGGCAAGAGATGTAACAGAAGGCCACAGGTAGATGGTGAAGATCCTGCTGTACAGGTCCAGCAGTGATGGAGGATCTGCTGGACTTCAGGGAGGGAGAAGATCGGGAACAGAATCAGTAGTCGAAATCATAGTCAGGAGGGAATCCGGGGTCAGATACCAGTAAGAACCCTGTCAGGTGAGCAGTAGGATTACTGCAGAGCCTGGTGACAGAGGTGATACATGTCAGAGATATAACAGAAGGCCACAGGTAGATGGTGAAGGTCCTTTTATACAGGTCCAGCAGTGATGGTGGATCTGCTGGACTTGTGGGAGAGAGATGTGGAGGTTTCCTGTATTTTAGATGTCTTTAGGGGCACAACTCATAAGTAAAATGTTGGACACAAATGTAGAAGGATAAGGGAGGGGTAAAACTAGGAACATAATCAATATGTGTATGAAAAAGCTCTGTTGTTAATACTGTTCGGGTAGAGCTATTCGATAGCGCTATCCATGAAGAAAGTGCATGGGTAGAGCTATCCCATAGCTCTATTCCTAAAGGAAATGAACGGGTAGAGCTATCCGATAGCACTATCCCTCAATGTTCCTGAGTGTAAGCTATTTCACATGGTTGAGCGCACTTGGGATCTGCCCCCAAGGCCCTGCCCATGCCCAATGTTTGGTCCGTAGACCGCGGCTAGGAGTTAGTCCCGCTTGTAAACAGGTCCAGCAGTGATGGTGGATCTGCTGGACTTCAGGGTGCTCGATGCTTAGGTGTTTGTTCTA
Source organism: Dendrobates tinctorius (assembly GCF_039654945.1). NCBI lineage: Eukaryota > Metazoa > Chordata > Amphibia > Anura > Dendrobatidae > Dendrobates > Dendrobates tinctorius. Next base: position 9,365,616 of record NW_027361707.1, on the reverse strand, counting down.
GGGCTACAGTGACAACAAGCAAATACTCGAGCAGCCCTGGATAATCCACGCCGGCAGGATGATAAGATCCGGCGGAAGATGGAACCTATGAGAGGAGAAGTAAATATAATGTAAGTGATGGGACTCCATATGACATGATACTACTGTGCGGTCACTGTGGCCGGACGGCAGAGGAATATTATCACACAGAGGTCAGGGATCATTGTCAACCATCATACATGTGATAATCCAATCACTGACAGATGACATCTGCTCCACATGAATGATTCCCACTGACCGACATCACACGACATGGAGCTGATTCTCACACTTACCTCGTCTCTTTTTCTCCTTTTTTACATTTTCTGCAGATTTTCTTTCTTCCTCAGCTGGAACTTCTGATCAGAAAGTTAAAAAAAAACCTCAGTTACAACATATTGTTATGGGATCTGCTATGTATCTTTCCTGTGTATAGTAGAATTGTTCTAGCCCTGTCTCATATAGTCCTGATAATCTGGTAAAACTGTCCAACATTAGGGAAATAGAGATACAATATGGGCCCATGGGCAATATAATTGGGATCCATGAAACATGGATAACATAGGAGACCGATTACAGAAAAACTGTGGAATATTTGAGTCTTGATTTCCATTTTTGGTGCTATAGACAGGTACATACCTGACACTGGGGACGAAGATGGCAAGCTGCTTATAGCGTCGTCTCTATCAGATTCATGGAAAGATTCTTTCTGCCTGTTTGAAAAAAAAAGTGTGTAAATCACAAGTAAATGCAGTTGTAGTATGAATGGATTGTCTCAGTATAAGAACATCAACTATAAGGCCCAATAGGACATATGGAAGTCATAGTGAGGAAGATCTCCTGCTCAAAACTACCTTCTATGGATTAGAGGGGAAAACATCTATCAAGAATGGCTGGCATGTAACACTACATCTCTCCTACAGTGTGGGCAACAGTAAGAAAGAATGACCGGCCGCGGTTATGGACTGTCATTGCCAGTGGTTTCTGAAGCCAAAACTGCAATGACCGCTAATCATGGGGCTGTGCATGCTGCAATTAATAGTATGGTATTTCTGTCCTTCTATTCGGTGTTGTGCACATATATCAGCCTGGCCTCTCAGTAATGATCCCATAATCTACTCACATTTCAGATAAGTTTATGTTTGATCCTAGGGTACACTCTGGAGGGGACTTGGGATCCTCATCTTTCAGCATCCCGGTAGAAGGGGTACAGAGCTAAATGCAGACAAAATAAGATATGAAATACATTTTTTTAATTTTTCCAGGTGTTTCTTTTACATGTTCTGGATTTACTGATCACATACTTACTTTAGAAAGCCTTTCAGAAGATGATATAAAATTTTGTAAGTCATCATTGCTCTCATCGTCCTCACTTGTATTCTCCTCATCCTCTGCGACCAGATGTTTGCTTACACCAGAGCGCTCTATAATACATAGGTAATGAAGCAATATTTGAGGTTTTCAGTATAACAAAATTGCCATTAATCACTAAAATTAATGGGGACCAATTGTCACATGTTAGGGAAGATGAGACAAACAGTCGCTTAGTCTTGATGACATCTCCTACTTACTGGTAAATAAGCTGGTGTCCACATCTGACTCAAGCTGAGGAATGTACTCTGGCTTCTGAATTAGAAGGTGGTCAAAATCTACATCACTCAGGAATGGATGACCCTTGATCTCAAATGATCCTCCTGGAAAAAGATAAGCAAAAATGATGCAAACATTGTCGGAGGCTGCTCCATATCTAAACATTTTACTTTAATCTGAACAAATGACACAACTGAACCGACATGAAGGAAATAGACTGAAAGTCATAGTATGGAGATCCAAAATAGGAAAGATGATAGAGAAATGCTGATCCACATGGACATGAGCGATACGTCCTCAGTGTAATGAATAAATATTAATGCTATTATATATGTTACCTGTCCCAAGTCTATGTGCCGGATTTATTCTGAGCAGCACAGTGATGAGATCTTGAGCATCGGGGGAAATAGCGAAATCACAATTCCAAATGATGTCTCCTGTTATATATAAAATTACAGAAAATAAAAACTCCGTATTGGACTGTAAGATAAAGGAAACAACTAAACCAATGTAACCAGTCAAGGCAATGATCAGATTATTCTACTTACCAGTTGGGCTACTTTTAAAATACTCAATTATGGTACTTTCACCAAATGGTACAAATCCCAACAGAAATTCATGCAGGATGATCCCCATTGACCACCAGTCCACAGGTTTTCCGTAGCCGCCTTTCAGGAAGACCTCAGGGGCCATATACTGTGGGGTGCCACACATCTATAAACAAACAGAAGATAGAGATGAGAATTGGTGAAACGATTATTATGACAAGTTCTCTCCATATAAACACAATGACAGAAGATAAAATATCAGTGGAAAAGTTCTCTAGAAATGAAGAACGTAGGGAAGAGACAAGAGTGTGCTGAGATTTAACAAACAAGCTAAATTCCTGTAAGTGATGCTGACCTCACTGTCCTGGAACTCTTTGGAGATGTCCACCACTGATTCCTTGTGGGTGTTGGTTTCTGGAATCATGAGACCAAGTTTTGAAACTCCAAAATCGGTGACTTTGATGTGTCCAGTAGATGTAATCAGAAGGCTGTGAAAGAAAAGATGGTTTTAGCATCACAGACTGTGTGATAATAATCCCCCCCTTTATTATACAACAGGGGGCACTTACTTTTCCGGCTTCAGGTCTCTGTGCACCACTCCATAGCTATGGAGGTACTCTACAGCAAGAACTGTTTCTGCAAAATACAAGCGTGCCAAGGGGACAGATAAAGGACCCCTGGTGCTTAGGAGGGTCCTGCAGTCTCCACCTATAGAAGAAAGGAAATATGACCGGTGAGGGGTTTATACAGCAGATCACCATGATGTATAACGAGAAGTGAGCGGAGACATTGGGGCAGGAGACAATATATACAGATATAATGTATAATGCACAGAATATTGTGTCCTACCTCCTACATACTCCATGACCATACACAGGTAAGATTTAGTAGGGAAGGAGCAGAGCATGGAGACCACAAAGGGACAATCTGTGAATGTTAGGATGTCCCGCTCCAGAAAGACCCCTTCCACATCTTCTAGAGTATTCAGGTTCCGCTTGGCTATTTTCTTCATAGCGAAGATCTGTTGTGATTCTTTATGGCGCACTATGTAGACGGCCCTGGAAAGAAGAAGAATCCATGGTTTGCAATGAACCCTTATTAAGCATGGTGGCTCAGTGATTAGCACTGCAGCCTTGCAGTGCTGGAGTCCTGGGTTCGAATCCCACCAAGGACAACATCTGCAAGGAGTTTGTATTTTCTCCCCATGTTTACGTGGGTTCATGGGTTTCCTCCCACACTCAAAAAAGACATACTGATAGGGAATATAGATTGTGAGCCCCCCGGGGACAGTGATGAAAATGTGTGCAAACTGTAAAGCGCTGCGGAATATGTTAGCGCTATATAAAGATTATTATTAACAGTCCGTCTATTGAAGTCATTATATGATCTTCTGTACTAATGTTTAAAACTAGAAGTCTGGCCGTCACTAGAAATTCATAAAATAACACTACATAGATGATGGAAGGTCTGCAAAATGCCACGTCTGCTCTCACCAGGTCACATTACAGATGAGAGAATATTCATCTTGGGCAGATTCACTATAACTGACCAGTAGATACAATTCAGTCCAAAAATAAAAATTTGTCTAAATTAAAAAAGTTCTCCAATTGCCATAATAAGACGTTTATTATGCTCCCCCATACCCCAAGGCATAATAAATGGAGGGAAGTCACGGAATTAAAAAATAATAATACACATTATGCCCACCCCTCCTAGGCCCTCACCTGTCCATCACTGCAGTCTTCGGTCCTCTGTGCCGGTCTTTGGTTATTCTGGCTCCCCCTTCTGGTGCTGAGGCCAGTGATTGCACTCACATGGTCATGGTGGAGGATGGGGGTGCAGATAACATTGACGTTAATATTGTGCCACCTTTCATGTGACCGTGTGCAGCCAATCACTCTTATCAGCTCCATAATGGAGCCCTGAAGACAACGAAGACCGACGTAGAGGACTAGGAAGCTCTGATGGAGGCGGCAGCGTAAGGACAGATGAGGGCCCAGGACAGACAAGTGTAACAGATGAGGGCCCAGGACAGACAAGTGTAACAGATGAGGGCCCAGGACAGACAAGTGTAACAGATGAGGGTCCAGGACAGACAAGTGTAACAGATGAGGGTCCAGGACAGACAAGTGTAACAGATGATGGCCCAGGACAGACAAGTGTAACAGATGATGGCCCAGGACAGACAAGTGTAACAGATGAGGGTCCAGGACAGACAAGTGTAACAGATGATGGCCCAGGACAGACAAGTGTAACAGATGATGGCCCAGGACAGACAAGTGTAACAGATGATGGCCCAGGACAGACAAGTGTAACAGATGATGGCCCAGGACAGACAAGTGTAACAGATGATGGCCCAGGACAGACAAGTGTAACAGATGAGGGTCCAGGACAGACAAGTGTAACAGATGAGGGTCCAGGACAGACAAGTGTAACAGATGAGGGCCCAGGACAGACAAGTGTAACAGATGAGGGTCCAGGACAGACAAGTGTAACAGATGATGGCCCAGGACAGACAAGTGTAACAGATGAGGGTCCAGGACAGACAAGTGTAACAGATGAGGGTCCAGGACAGACAAGTGTAACAGATGAGGGTCCAGGACAGACAAGTGTAACAGATGAGGGCCCAGGACAGACAAGTGTAACAGATGAGGGCCCAGGACAGACAAGTGTAACAGATGATGGCCCAGGACAGACAAGTGTAACAGATGATGGCCCAGGACAGACAAGTGTAACAGATGATGGCCCAGGACAGACAAGTGTAACAGATGATGGCCCAGGACAGAAAAGTGTAACAGATGATGGCCCAGGACAGACAAGTGTAACAGATGAGGGCCCAGGACAGACAAGTGTAACAGATGAGGGTCAAGGACAGACAAGTGTAACAGATGAGGGTCCAGGACAGACAAGTGTAACAGATGAGGGCCCAGGACAGACAAGTGTAACAGATGAGGGTCCAGGACAGACAAGTGTAACAGATGATGGCCCAGGACAGACAAGTGTAACAGATGAGGGTCCAGGACAGACAAGTGTAACAGATGATGGCCCAGGACAGACAAGTGTAACAGATGATGGCCCAGGACAGACAAGTGTAACAGATGATGGCCCAGGACAGACAAGTGTAACAGATGATGGCCCAGGACAGACAAGTGTAACAGATGATGGCCCAGGACAGACAAGTGTAACAGATGAGGGTCCAGGACAGACAAGTGTAACAGATGAGGGTCCAGGACAGACAAGTGTAACAGATGAGGGCCCAGGACAGACAAGTGTAACAGATGAGGGTCCAGGACAGACAAGTGTAACAGATGATGGCCCAGGACAGACAAGTGTAACAGATGAGGGTCCAGGACAGACAAGTGTAACAGATGAGGGTCCAGGACAGACAAGTGTAACAGATGAGGGTCCAGGACAGACAAGTGTAACAGATGAGGGCCCAGGACAGACAAGTGTAACAGATGAGGGCCCAGGACAGACAAGTGTAACAGATGATGGCCCAGGACAGACAAGTGTAACAGATGATGGCCCAGGACAGACAAGTGTAACAGATGATGGCCCAGGACAGACAAGTGTAACAGATGATGGCCCAGGACAGACAAGTGTAACAGATGATGGCCCAGGACAGACAAGTGTAACAGATGAGGGCCCAGGACAGACAAGTGTAACAGATGAGGGTCAAGGACAGACAAGTGTAACAGATGAGGGTCCAGGACAGACAAGTGTAACAGATGAGGGCCCAGGACAGACAAGTGTAACAGATGAGGGTCCAGGACAGACAAGTGTAACAGATGATGGCCCAGGACAGACAAGTGTAACAGATGATGGCCCAGGACAGACAAGTGTAACAGATGATGACCCAGGACAGACAAGTATAACAGATGAGGGCCCAGGACAGACAAGTGTAACAGATGAGGGCCCAGGACAGACAAGTGTAATGTGTTATAGTACTGTAATCTCTTTCCTTAACACTCTGATTTGTTACAGATCAGTTCGCTCAACTGTATATAACGGAGCAGAGTAGTGACAATTAGATGCGGACAGTGGTGTGGACTCGTATCATGTCCCAATGATAACACTGAATGGCAGAGCACAGAGGCTGAAGCATTGTCATAGGGAACCCTGAGAAATGGGGATTATGCTAATAGAAATCTAACCCATATGTTCCGCTGCTGATCAGATCGCATGTTTCATAGTCGTCCACATGCGGCTTTCTCGCCGGGATCAATGATTTCATCAAGTTCTATAAAAAAAGAAGAATTGATGTTAGGAAATAGAAGCCATAGGAAAAAAGCTCCTGATACAGAAACTTCTCCGATATTATGTCCCAGCTGATGTGCACTGATCTGCTGTAGGGATGATAGAAGCCGGACGCTCCGCAGACATGGATATAATATAAGGCGGTCCTCCCATGGTTATATGGGGATAATACTGGACGTGTCATTCACACCCCATGATCAGTGATACACAGACATCTCCCTCTATGATACTTACATCAGCAGATTCTTGGATCTTCGGGATCTCACAGATCTCACTGTCCGGATCCGCCAGGGAAGTTATTTCTAAAATAGTGATAAAATAATGAAGAAATAAAAAGTATTAGACGATATTAACACTACATACATCATACATCCTGCACATTCCTCCCACCACTCCCATATGTGACGTGTGCTGACAGGTTCCCATTACACCGAGTGGGAAGAGTAAATCTGCCATTATTCCCTGCTCCCTGTAATATCTGGATATTCCCGGTAGAAGGTTGGGTGATCGCCTCACCTGTAATCAGTTCGCTGTTCAGCTCCGGCTGACTCCCATTAGGGTCAGGGATTTCCGGGATGACATTTTGCTCTTCTTTGTCGCCTTCTGCTGTTTCCTGATAGATATAATATATGTCATTAATATGTGGAAGATGTCACTAAATCCCCAAATACATAAATCAGGAAAGACTAAACCTGCATTCACAGATTGACCAATAGTAACTCTGCAAATGATGTGCCATGTTGAGAACAAGGGCTGCTTGTGGTTGTTTCAATAAAATTAGTGTTTTATCAGCAGGAGATTATCACTAGAGGACTATCTTTCTGGTGCCATGTAGTCCTTGATTTTAGAAACCCCGCCACCACTGATTAGCATATTTCTGCCTATGTACAGAGTGCACAGAAAGCTGCCAATGACTAGTGTGGGCGGGGATATTAAGGGCTCAGCATTCAAAGCACTGCCAAATCTGCAGCAGAGAAAATAGTGATTGTATCACAAATGCTGCACCCAGTAAGGCAATGGACGTATCTCTGGAATCAGTGTCTCTGCCCCTACATCATGCTGCTCTCATGTTAGGAGCAAAAACCTGGTGACAGATTCCCTTTAACATAAATGCTATTATGTAATAAATAATGTCATCTCATCTTAGAACAGAGATGTTCCGTGGTTATATGGGGATATCACACCCCATAATCAGTGATACTTACATCAGCAGATTCTTGGATCTCTGGGATCTCGCGGATCACACTGTCAGGATCCGCCAGGGAAGTTATTTCTAAAATAGTGATAAAACGATGAAGAAATAAAGTGTATTAGACGATATTAATCCAACATACATTATACAGCAATATAAGGGAGAAATGACAAGACGTCTGTAAATGGGATTAATGGTCGTTATATGGGGATTCCACATATGAGGACGGACGGCGCATCCATAGACAGCAGTAGCGCAGATACCCACGGGAAGGTGAAGGGCAGAGGGTGCGGTCGCCTGGGCCCCGTGTTCAGAGGGTCCCACCCGGAGCTAACGCTACCGTTAACTTCCCCTCACTTAGCTGAACATGCCGGTGGTCTCATCAGTATAATGGATTAGATGAGTACATGATGTTTTTGTATTTTACATAAAATTTTTTGGTGTGACTGTGGGGGCATCATACAACGTGAGGGACCTGTATACATTGTAGGGGCAACTATGGGGGTCCATAAAGTGTGAATTTTATTGCTCAGCATGGGGGCTAATGTGAGGGAAATCATACAGCATGGAGGCTAATGTGGGGGAAATCACACAGTATGGGGGCTAATGTGGGGGAAATCATACAGTATGGAGGCTAATGTGGGGGAAATCATACAGTATGGAGGCTATTGTGGGGGAAATCATACAGTATGGAGGCTAATGTGGGGGAAATCATACAATATGGGGGCTAATGTGAGGGCAATCATACAATGTGGAGGCTAATGTGGGGGAAATCATACAGTATGGGGACTAATGTGGGGTAAATCATACAGTATGGGGGCTAATGTGGGGTCACTCATACAGTATGGAGGCTAATGTGGGGTCAATAATACAGTATGGGGGCTAATGTGGGGGAAATCATACAGTATGGGGACTAATGTGGGGTAAATCATACAGTATGGAGGCTAATGTGGGGTCAATCATACAGTATGGGGCTAATGTGGGGGAAATCATACAGTATGGGGACTAATGTGGGGTAAATCATACAGTATGGGGACTAATGTGGGAGAAATACAGTATGGAGGCTAATGTGGGGGAAATCATACAGTATGGAGGCTAATGTGAGGGAAATCATACAGTATGGAGGCTAATGTAGAGACCATCATACAGTATGGGGGCTAATGTGGGGGAAATCATACAGTATGGAGGCTAATGTGGGGGAAATCATACAGTATGGAGGCTAATGTGGGGGAAATCATACAGTATAGAGGCTAATGTGAGGGAAATCATACAGTATGAAGGCTAATGTAGAGACCATCAAACAGTATGGGGGCTAGTGTGGGGGAAATCATACAGTATGGAGGCTAATGTGGGGTCAATCATACAGTATGGAGACTAATGTGGGGTCATTCATACAGTATGGGGGCTAATGTGGGGGAAATCATACAGTATGGGGACTAATGTGGGGTAAATCATACAGTATGGGGACTAATGTGGGGGAAATCATACAGTATGGAGGCTAATGTGGGGGAAATCATACAGTATGGAGGCTAATGTGGGGGAAATCATACAATATGGAGGCTAATGTGAGGGAAATCATACAGTATGGGGGCTAATGTGGGGGAAATCATACAATATGGAGGCTAATGTGGGGGAAATCATACAGTATGGAGGCTAATGTAGAGACCATCATACAGTATGGAGGCTAATGTGGGGGAAATCATACAGTATGGAGGCTAATGTGGGGGAAATCATACAGTATGGGGGCTAATGTGGGGGAAATCATACAGTATGGAGGCTAATGTGGGGTCAATCATACAGTATGGAGGGTAATGTGGGGTCAATCATACAGTATCGGGGCTAATGTGGGGGAAATCATACAGTATGGAGGCTAATGTGGGGTCAATCATACAGTATGGGGGCTAATGTGGGGGAAATCATACAGTATGGAGGCTAATGTGGGGTCAATCATACAGTATGGAGACTAATGTGGGGTCATTCATACAGTATGGGGGCTAATGTGGGGGAAATCATACAGTATGGGGACTAATGTGGGGTAAATCATACAGTATGGGGACTAATGTGGGGGAAACCATACAGTATGGATTCTAATGTGGGGGAAATCATATAGTATGGAGGCTAATGTGAGGGAAATCATAAAGTATAGAGGCTAATGTGAGGGAAATCATACAGTATGGGGGCTAATGTGGGGGAAATCATACAATATGGAGGCTAATGTGGGGGAAATCATACAGTATGGAGGCTAATGTAGAGACCATCATACAGTATGGAGGCTAATGTGGGGGAAATCATACAGTATGGAGGCTAATGTGGGGGAAATCATAAAGTATAGAGGCTAATGTGAGGGAAATCATACAGTATGGGGACTAATGTGGGGTCAATCATACAGTATGGAGGCTAATGTGGGGGAAATCATACAGTATGGGGGCTGATGTAAAGACCATCATACAGTATGGGGGCTGATGTGAGGGCCTTCATACAGTGTTGGGGCTCTCAAATTGTGGGGTCTACTAAAGGGGCCATGAAAAAGTGTTAGATATTCTGAGGGGCCCATCATAAAGTGTGAGGGTGCCGCAGGGGCCATTATACAGTGTGCAAGCTTATATGATGGCCATTATACAGTGTGAGGACTACTGTGGGGGTTATTATACTGTGTTTTGGAGTATTGAGGACATTATGCTATGTATAGAGGAGCTTTCAGCCCATCATGCTGTGTATAGGGGAGCTGTGGGGGAATAAAACTCTGTATAGGGGAACTTTGTGCCCATCATACCGTATATAGGGAAAATGTGAGGGCATTACACCTTGTATAGGGGAGCTGTGCTTCTATCCTACTGTGTATAGGGGAGCTGTGCGGAAATCATACAGTGTATAGGGGAGCTGTGGGGGAATCAGTGTATAGGGGAGCTGTATGGGTATTATACTGTGTATAGAGGAGCTGTGGGGTCATGATACTGTGTATAGGGGAGCTGTGGGGAAATTATACAGTGTATAGGGGAGCTGTGGGGTAATTATACTGCGCATAGTGGAGCAATGGTCCTATCATACAGTACTTATGGGAACTGTGGGGGCATTATACTTTGTATAGAGGTGGGGTACCTGGAGGACTTTGGGAACATTATTGAAAGTTAAACGGGAATATATGGGGATGGAAATGTGAGAAGTCTAATGTCTAACGCCACCGCATTAGTAATCAGGGTAACCTGGTTAAGGGACCTCACAGGTGTTTCGCCTCCTGAGCTGAACCCCTAGGTACGCCTCTGATAGACAGATAAATGTCATGTAAATGATGAAGGAATCCTCGATTACCACATGAATGAGGAACCCATCAGCCATATGCAAATACACCTGGAAGTGCACTGGGGGTGTGTCACTGCACTGACTTCTTCCACGCCCCAATGCACTTCCATCCTGATTTGCATATGGTTTCTACATTATTCCTCTCCTGACTGAAACATTGGATTTTTGCAAAAAAGGTTCCATTATATTAGAGGAAAATGTCGTGCACAGTCCTCCCACTTCTCCCATATGTGACGTGTGCTGATAGGGTCCCATTACACCGAGAGGGAAGAGTAAATCTGCCATTATTCCCTGCTCCCTGTAATAACTGGATATTCCCGGTAGAAGGTTGGGTGATCGCCTCACCTGTAATCAGTTCGCTGTTCAGCTCCGGCTGACTCCCATTAGGGTCAGGGATTTCCGGGATGACATTTTGCTCTTCTTTGTCGCCTTCTGCTGTTTCCTGATAGATATAATATATGTCATTAATATGTGGAAGATGTCAATAAATCCCCAAATACATAAATCAGGAAAGACTAAACCTGCATTCACAGATGCACCAATAGTAACTCTGCAAATGATGTGCCATGTTGAGAACAAGGGCTGCTTGTGGTTGTTTCAATAAAATCAGTGTTTTATCAGCAGGAGATTATCACTAGAGGATTATCTATCTGGTGCCACGTAGTCCTTGTTTTGTGAAACCCCGCCACCACTGATTAGCATATTTCTGCCTACATATAGAGTGCACAGAAAGCTGCCAATGACTGGTGTGGGCGGGGATATTCAGGGCTCAGCATTCGGAGCACTGCCAAATCTGCAGCAAAGAAAATAGTGATTGTATCACAACTGCTTCACCCAGTAAGGCAATGGACGTATCTCTGGAATCAGTGTCTCTGCCCCTACATCATGCTGCTCTCATGTTAGGAACAAAAACCTGATGACAGATTCCCTTTAACATAAATGCTATTATGTAATAAATAATATAATTTCCTCTTAGAATAGAGATGTTCCGTGGTTATATGGGGATAATACTGTCATTCACACCCCATAATCAGTGATACTTACATCAGCAGATTCTTGGATCTCTGGGATCTCGCGGATCACACTGTCAGGATCAACCAGCGAAGTTATTTCTAAAATAGTGATAAAACGATGAAGAAATAAAATGTATTAGACGATATTAATCCAACATACATAATATAGCAATATAAGGGGGAAATGACAAGACGTCTGTGAAATGGGATTAATGGTCGTTATATGGGGATTCTGCATATGAGGACGGACGGCGCATCCATAGACAGCAGTAGCGCAGTTACCCACGGGAAGGTGAGGGGCAGAGGGTGCGGTCGCCTGGGCCCCGTGTTCAGAGGGTCCCACCCGGAGCTAACGCTACCGTTAACTTCCCCTCAATTAGCTGAACATGCCGGTGGTCTCATCAGTATAATGGATTAAATGAGTACATGATGTTTTTGTATTTTACTTGAAATTTTTTGGTGTGACTGTGGGGGCATCATACAATGTGAGGGACCTGTATACATTGTAGGGGCAACTATGGGGGTCCATAAAGTGTGAATTTTATTGCTCAGCATGGGGGCTAATGTGAGGGCAATCATACAGTATGGAGGCTAATGTGAGGGAAATCATACAGTATGGAGGCTAATGTGGGGGAAATCATACAGTATGGGGGCTAATGTGGGGGAAATCATACAGTATGGGGGCTAATGTGGGGTCAATCATACAGTATGGAGGCTAATGTGAGGGAAATCATACAGTATGGAGGCTAATGTGGGGTCAATCATACAGTATGGGGGCTAATGTGGGGGAAATCATACAGTATGGGGGCTTATGTGGGGTCAATCATACAGTATGGAGGCTAATGTGGGGGAAATCATACAATATGGAGGCTAATGTGGGGGAAATCATACAGTATGGGGGCTAATGTGAGGGAAATCATACAGTATGGGGGCTAATGTGGGGTCAATCATATAGTATGGAGGCTAATGTGGGGGAAATCATACAGTATGGGGGCTAATGTGAGGGAAATCATACAGTATGGAGGCTAATGTGGGGTCAATCATATAGTATGGAGGCTAATGTGGGGTCAATCATACAGTATGGGGGCTAATGTGAGGGAAATCATACAGTATGGAGGCTAATGTGGGGTCAATCATACAGTATGGGGGCTATTGTGGGGGAAATCATACAGTATGGGGGCTAATGTGGGGTCAATCATACAGTATGGAGGCTAATATGGGGGAAATCATATAATATGGAGGCTAATGTGGGGGAAATCATACAGTATGGGGACTAATGTGAGGGAAATCATACAGTATGGGGGCTAATGTGGGGTCAATCATACAGTATGGAGGCTAATGTGGGGGAAATCATACAGTATGGGGGCTAATGTGAGGGAAATCATACAGTATGGGGGCTAATGTGAGGGAAATCATACAGTATGGAGGCTAATGTGGGGTCAATCATACAGTATGGAGGCTAATGTGGGGTCAATCATACAGTATGGATGCTAATGTGGGGGAAATCATACAATATGGAGGCTAATGTGGGGGAAATCATACAGTATGGGGGCTAATGTGAGGGAAATCATACAGTATGGGGGCTAATGTGAGGGAAATCATACAGTATGGGGGCTAATGTGAGGGAAATCATACAGTATGGGGGCTAATGTGGGGTCAATCATACAGTATGGAGGCTAATGTGGGGGAAATCATACAATATGGAGGCTAATGTGGGGTCAATCATACAGTATGGGGGCTAATGTGGGGGAAATCATACAGTATGGGGGCTAATGTGAGGGAAATCATACAGTGTGGGGGCTAATGTGGGGGAAATCATACAGTATGGGGGCTAATGTGAGGGAAATCATACAGTATGGGGGCTAATGTGAGGGAAATCATACAGTATGGGGGCTAATGTGAGGGAAATCATACAGTATGGAGGCTAATGTGAGGGAAATCATACAGTATGGAGTCTAATGTGAGGGAAATCATACAGTATGGGGACTAATGTGAGGGAAATCATACAGTATGGAGGCTAATGTGAGGGAAATCTTACAGTATGGGAGCTAATGTGAGGGAAATCTTACAGTATGGAGGCTAATGTGAGGGAAATCATACAGTATGGAGTCTAATGTGGGGTCAATCATACAGTATGGGGGCTAATGTGGGGTCAATCATACAGTATGGGGGCTAATGTGGGGGAAATCATACAATATGGAGGCTAATGTGGGGGAAATCATACAGTATGGGGGCTAATGTGAGGGAAATCATACAGTATGGGGGCTAATGTGGGGTCAATAAAACAGTATGGAGGCTAATGTGGGGGAAATCATACAGTATGGGGGCTAATGTGAGGGAAATCATACAGTATGGGGGCTAATGTGAGGGAAATCATACCGTATGGGGGCTAATGTGAGGGAAATCATACAGTATGGAGGCTAATGTGAGGGAAATCATACAGTATGGGGGCTAATGTGGGGGAAATCATACAGTATGGGGGCTAATGTGGGGTAAATCATACAGTATGGGGGATAATGTGGGGTCAATCATACAGTATGGAGGCTAATGTGAGGGAAATCATACAGTATGGGGACTAATGTGAGGGAAATCATACAGCATGGGGGCTAATGTGGGGTCAATCATACAGTATGGAGGCTAATGTGAGGGAAATCATACAGTATGGAGGCTAATGTGAGGGAAATCATACAGTATGGGGGCTAATGTGGGGGAAATCATACAGTATGGGGGCTAATGTGGGGGAAATCATACAGTATGGGAGCTAATGTGAGGGAAATCTTACAGTATGGAGGCTAATGTGAGGGAAATCATACAGTATGGAGTCTAATGTGGGGTCAATCATACAGTATGGGGGCTAATGTGGGGTCAATCATACAGTATGGGGGCTAATGTGGGGGAAATCATACAATATGGAGGCTAATGTGGGGGAAATCATACAGTATGGGGGCTAATGTGAGGGAAATCATACAGTATGGGGGCTAATGTGGGGTCAATAAAACAGTATGGAGGCTAATGTGGGGGAAATCATACAGTATGGGGGCTAATGTGAGGGAAATCATACAGTATGGGGGCTAATGTGAGGGAAATCATACCGTATGGGGGCTAATGTGAGGGAAATCATACAGTATGGAGGCTAATGTGAGGGAAATCATACAGTATGGAGTCTAATGTGAGGGAAATCATACAGTATGGGGACTAATGTGAGGGAAATCATACAGTATGGAGGCTAATGTGAGGGAAATCATACAGTATGGGGGCTAATGTGAGGGAAATCATACAGTATGGAGGCTAATGTGAGGGAAATTATACAGTATGGAGGCTAATGTGGGGGAAATCATACAGTATGGGGGCTAATGTGAGGGAAATCATACAGTATGGAGGCTACTGTGAGGGAAATCATACAGTATGGAGGCAAATGTGGGGGAAATCATACAGTATGGAGGCTAATGTGGGGGAAATCATACAGTATGGGGGATAATGTGGGGTCAATCATACAGTATGGAGGCTAATGTGGGGGAAATCATACAGTATGGGGACTAATGTGAGGGAAATCATACAGCATGGGGGCTAATGTGGGGTCAATCATACAGTATGGAGGCTAATGTGAGGGAAATCATACAGTATGGAGGCTAATGTGAGGGAAATCATACAGTATGGGGGCTAATGTGGGGGAAATCATACAGTATGGGGGCTAATGTGGGGTCAATCATACAGTATGGAGGCTAATGTGAGGGAAATCATACAGTATGGAGGCTAATGTGAGGGAAATCATACAGTATGGGGGCTAATATGAGGGAAATCATACAGTATGGGGGCTAATGTGAGGGAAATCATACAATATGGAGGCTAATGTGGAGGAAATCATACAGTATGGGGGCTAATGTGGGGTCAATCATACAGTATGGAGGCTAATGTGAGGGAAATCATACAGTCTGGAGGCTAATGTAGAGACCATCATACAGTATGGGGGCTAATGTAGAGACCATCATACAGTATGGGGGCTGATGTGAGGGCCTTCATACAGTGTTGAGGCTCTCAAAGTGTGGGGTCTACTAAAGGGGCCATGAAAAAGTGTTAGATATTATGAGGGACCCATCATAAAGTGTGAGGGCCATTAGACAGTGTGAGGACTACTGTGGGGGTTATTATACTGTGTTTTGGAGTATTGAGGACATTATGCTATGTATAGAGGAGCTTTCAGCCCATCATACTGTGTATAGGGGAGCTATGGGGGAATAAAACTCTGTATAGGGGAACTTTGTGCCCATCATACCGTCTATTGGGAAAATGTGAGGGCATTACACTTTGTATAGGGGAGCTGTGCTTCTATCCTACTGTGTATAGGGGAGCTGTGCCGGAATCATACAGTGTACAGGGGAGATGTGGGGGAATCAGTGTATAGGGGAGCTGTAGGGGTATTATACTGTGTATAGAGGAGCTGTGGGGTCATGATACTGTGTATTGGGGAGCTGTGGGGCAATTATACAGTGTATAGGGGAGCTGTGGGGTAATTATACTGCGCATAGTGGAGCAATGGTCCTATCATACAGTACTTATGGGAACTGTGGGGGCATTATACTGTGTATAGAGGTGGGGTACCTGGGGGACTTTGGGGACATTATTGAAAGTTAAGTGGGAATAGATGGGGATGGAAATGTGAGAAGTCTAATGTCTAACGCCACCGCACTAGTAATCAGGGTAACCTGGTTAAGGGACCTCACAGGTGTTTCGCCTCCTGAGCTGAACCCCTAGGTACGCCTCTGATAGACAGATAAATGTCATGTAAATGATGAACGAATCCCCGATTACCGTATAAATGAGGAACCCATCAGCCATATGCAAATACACCTGGAAGTGCACTGGGGGCGTGTCACTGCACTGACTTCTTCCACGCCCCCAATGCACTTCCATCCTGATTTGTATATGGTTTCTACATTATTCCTCTCCTGACTGAGACATTGGATTTTTGCAAAAAATGTTCCATTATATTAGAGGAAAATGTCCTGCACAGTCCTCCCACTACTCCCCTATGTAACGTGTGCTGACAGGGTCCCATTACACCGAGAGCGAAGAATAAATCTGCCATTATTCCCTGCTCCCTGTAATATCTGGATATTCCCGGTAGAAGGTTGGGTGATCGCCTCACCTGTAATCAGTTCGCTGTTCAGCTCCGGCTGACTCCCATTAGGGTCAGGGATTTCCGGGATGACATTTTTCTCATCTTTGTCGCCTTCTGCTGTTTCCTGATAGATATAATATATGTCATTAATATGTGGAAGATGTCAGTAAATCCACAAATACATAAATCAGGAAAGACTAAGCCTGTATTCACAGATGCACCAATAGTAACTCTACAAATGATGTGCCATGTTGAGAACAAGGGCTGCTTGTGGTTTTTCAATAAAATCAGTGTTTTATCAGCAGGAGATTATCACTAGAGGACAATCTCGTGTCGTGTCATGTAGTCCTTGTTCTGTGCCACCACTGATTAGCATTTTTTTATTTTTGCACAGTGTGCACAGATAGCTGACAATGATGGGTGTGGGTGGGGTTAGACCCAGAAAGCTGCCAATCACTGTGGGCAGGGATATTCAGGGCTCAGCATTCAGAGCACTGCCAAATCTGCAGCAGAGAAAATAGTGATTGTATCACAACTGCTGCACCCAGTAAGGTAATGGATATATCTCTGGAATCAGTGTCTCTGCCCCTACATCATGCTGCTCTCATGATAGGAACAAAAATCTGGTGACAGATTCCCTTTAATATAAATCCTATTATTTAATAAATAATGTCATCTCCTCTTAGAATAGAGATGTTCCGTGGTTATATGGGGATAATACTGGATGTGTTATTCACACCCCATGATCAGTGATACTTACATCAGCAGATTCTTGGATCTCTGGGATCTCGTGGATCACACTGTCAGGATCCACCAGCGAAGTTATTTCTAAAACAGTGATAAAATAATGAAGATATAAAATGTATTAGACGATATTAATCCAACATACATAATACAGCAATATAAGGGGGAAATGACAAGACGTCTGTAAATGGGATTAATGGTCGTCATATGGGGATTCTACATATGAGGGCGTAGGGCGCATCCATAGATAAATGTAAGGTAAATGATGGAGGAACCCTCAATCACCACAGGAATGAGGAAACCCCCACCCTCGCTGTCCATGTGAGTGATGAGAAGAGAGCTGAAACATAACAGCCATATGCAAATTAGACTGGAAGTGCACAGGGGCGTGTCACTGCACTCTGATTTCTTCCTCCACGCCCCCAGTGCACTTCCATTCTGATTTGTATTTAACTTCTATGTTACATTTCTCCTGACTGGCACATTGGATTTCTGCAAGAAAATGTCCTGCACAGTCCTACCACTACTCCCATATGTGACGTGTGCTGACAGGTTCCCATTACACCGAGTGGGAAGAGTAAATCTGCCATTATTCCCTGCTCCCTGTAATATCTGGATATTCCCGGTAGAAGGTTGGGTGATCGCCTCACCTGTAATCAGTTCGCTGTTCAGCTCCGGCTGACTCCCATTGGGGTCAGGGATTTCCGGGATGACATTCTGCTCTTCTTTGTCGCCTTCTGCTGTTTCCTGATAGATATAATATATGTCATTAATATGTGGAAGATGTCACTAAATCCCCAAATACATAAATCAGGAAAGACTGAGCCAGATCTGATATGTGACTGGTGATCTGGAGAAGATCAGAAAACAAGGACGTGTGATAGAGAAGATGATGGCTCCTTACCGGGCGTTCCGATGAGCGGGCCGGACGTTCCAGTACAGACAGGACTTTTTCGGCCAGGTCTTTAAACAAAGCCAAATCTCCATGTTGAGATCTATTTTCAGCCTATAAAGAAGAAAAGACACAAAAAGGAAAATTCGGAGATGAGAAAGGTCACGATGGAGGCGGCCATTGTCTGTGACATCGTCTCCTCTCTCTGCAGATACGACGACTCCATATCTGGGGACTCGTCGTGTTTTATATGGGAGGAAAGAAGAAGCTTCTATCCCACCATGATGATCTATAATTATGGAGAAGTGGTGTGCGGAGCGTCCGCCATTTACCTGCTGTAGTAATGTCTTGATGTTCTGAGATAAATCCGTCAGATACTCTGAGGTGAGATGACCTCGTTGGTATTTGATCAGGCAATCCTTTACTAGCTCCAGCACCAGCCGGTGAGAGAAGCTGAGGACGCCATCGGGAGGTAGAAAATCAATGTCAGGTCGATTGGTGATAAGAATCTTCAATAAAGCTTTTGCCTGAAGTTTGTCGAGAAGTAATTCAGCCATAGTGAAAAATTGCAAGTGCGCTCAATCACTATAGAACCATAAATGGCACCTGTTGCCCTGTGCGCATTGTGTAAGTAGCCACCGTGCATTGTGATGTCATAATGGCTGGGAATGACTAGTGTGATGTCATAATGCCTGAGAATGACCAGTGATGTCATAATGGCTGAGAATGACCAGTGATGTCATAATGCCTGAGAATGACCAGTGATGTCATAATGGCTGAGAATGACCAGTGATGTCATAATGGAATCTTCTGATGGAATCTCCAAGGGGCGACTCTGCACAAATAGATGCTGCTTGATAATATGTAAAGTGGAAACACCATAGAATTAAACATGTCTCCAGGTTTTGATGGTCGTTCTCTATTATTTCCAATCAGAACACAACCATTATAAGCATAGGTTCACACATTGCTTTTTGCAACATTTTTTTCTACACCAAAAGCCTGAGTGATGGCAGGAAAAACATACAACACTCCTGTTTTTGCAGTATTTTAACTTGTGTTTCTTTTTTCATTCATTTAAATGGGTGAAAAACGCTGGAAATTCCCTGAAATAATTGACATACTGCAGATTTAAAGAATCCAAGCAAAAAAATGCAGGGTGTGAATGAGAATTCAGAAACCTCCTTCACTAAGCTGGTACTGTAATACGCAATGCTTTTGCATCAGAGAAAAAAACGTTAAAACAGCAACTCTTGTGAACTTCCCCTAAAGATACACGCAGTCATATTATGGGAAATATTCTGGATATTTATTACCTCACAGGCCCTTAACCCCTTTACCCCCAAGGGTGGTTTGCACGTTCATGACTGGGCCAATTTTTACATTTCTGACCACTGTCCCTTTATGAGGTAATAGCTCTGGAACGCTTCCATGGATCCCGGTGATTCTGACATTGTTTTCTCGTGACATATTGTACTTCATGTTAGTGGTAACATTTCATTCATATAACTTACGTTTATTTGTGAAAAAAACGGAAATTTGGCAAAAATTTTATGCCCTTAAATCACAGAGATACGGTACACAAAAAACTTAATAAGTAACATTTCCCACATGTTTACTTTACATCAGCACAATTTTGGAACCAAAATTTTTTTTTGTCAGGAAGTTATAAGGGTTACAAGTTGACCAGCGATTTCTCATTAATACAACACCATTTTATTTTTACGGACTACATCACATTTGAAGCCACTTTGAGGGGTCTATATGATAGAAAATACCCAAAAGTGACACCATTCTAAAAACTGCACCCCTCAAGGTGCTCAAAACCACATTCAAGAAGTTTATTAACCCTTCAGGTGCTTCACAGGAATTTTTGAATAATTAAAAAAAATGAACATTTAACTTTTTTTCATAAAAAAATATTTCAGGTTCAATTTTTTTTATTTTACCAAGGGTAAAAGGAGAAATTGGACTGGAAAAGATATTGTGCAATTTGTCCTGAGTACGCTGATATCTGATATGTGGGGGGGAACCACTGTTTCGGCGCATGGCAGAGCTCAGAAGGGAAGGAGCGCCGTTTGACTTTTTCAATGCAAAATTGGCTGGAATTCTGATCGGACGCCATATCACGTTTGGAGAGCCCCTGCTGTACCTAAACAGTGTAAACCCCCCCCACAAGTGACCCCATTTTGGAAACTAGACCCCCCCCAAGGAACTTATCTAGATATATGGTGAGAAGTTTGAACCCACAAGGGCTTCACTGAAGTTTATAACGTACAGCGGTACAATTATAAAATCATATTTTTTCACCCCCAATTTTTATCTTCCGAAGGGTAACAGGACCCTAAAAAGTTATTGTGCAATTTGTCCTGAGTACGCTGATACCCCATATGTTGGTGTAAACGACTATTTGGGCGCATGGCAGAGCTCGGAAGGGAAGCAGCGCAATTTGACATTTTTGGCTGGAATTGGGATCGGACACCATGTCGCGTTTGGAAAGCCCCTGATATGCCTAAACAGTGGAAACCCCCCACAAATGACACCATTTTGGAAACTAGACCCCCCAAGGAACTTATATAGATGTTTGGTGAGAACTTTGAACCCCCAAGGGCTTCACAGAAGTTTATAACGTACAGCCGTACAATTATAAAATCATATTTTTTCCACAAAAATGATCTTTTCACCCTCAATTCTTACTTTCCCAAGGGTAACAGGACCCTAAAAGTTATTGTGCAATTTGTTTTGAGTACGCTGATACCCCATATGTGGGGGTAAACCACTATTTGGGTGCATGGCAGAGCTCGGAAGGGAAGCAGCGACATTTGATTTTTTTGGCAGGAATTGAGATCGGACACCATGTCGCGTTTGGAAAGCCCCTGATGTACCTAAACAGTGGAAACCCCCCACAAATGACACCATTTTGGAAACTAGACCCCTAAGGACCTTATCTAGGTGTGTGGTGAGCACTTTGAACTCCCCCCGTGCTTCACAGAAGTTTATAACGCCCGGGCGTGAAAATAAAAAAATCGGATTTTTTCCACAAACATGATCATTTAGTCCCCATTTTTTTTTTTTCCCAATGGTACCAGGAGAAAATGGACCCCAAAAGTGGTTGTCCAATTTGTCCTGAGTACCCTGATACCCCATATGTGGGAGAAAACTACTGTATGGGCCCACGTCGGGACTCGGAAGGCAAGTAGTGATGCTTTGGAATGCAGACTTTGATGGAATGGTCTGCGGGTGTCATGTTGCCTTTGGAGAGCCCCTGATGTACCTAAACAGTGGAAACCCCCCACAAATGACACCATTTTGGAAACTAGACCCCCTAAGGAACTTATCTTGATGTGTGGTGAGCACTTTGAGCCCTCAAGGGCTTCACAGAAGTTTATAACGCCCGGGTGTGAAAATAAAAAATCATATTTTTTTCCCACAAAAATGATATTTTTGCCCCCAATTTTTTATTTTCCTAAGGGCAACAGGAGAAATAGGACCCCAAAAGTTGTTTGTCAATTTGTTCTGAGTAGGCTGATACCCCATATTTGGGGGTAAAACACTGTTTGGGCGCATGGCAGAGCTTGGAAGGGAAGGAGCACCATTTGACTTTTTCAGCGCAGAATTGGCTGGAATTGAGATTAGACACCATGTTGCATTTGGAGAGCACCTGATGTGCCCAAACAGTGGAAACCCCCCAATTATAACTCCAACCCTAACCCCAACACACCCCTAACCCTAATCTCAGCCCTAGCCCTAACCCTAACCCTAGCCCTAACCCTAGCCCTAACCCTAATGGGAAAATGGAAATAAATACATTTTTTTTATTTTATTATTTTTCCCTAACTAAGGGGGTTTGATTTACTATTTATGGCGGTTTTTATTTTTGGCAGCTGTCACATGCTAAAATATGCTTTTTATTGTAAAAATAGTTTTTGCATCACCACATATTGAGAGCTATAATTTTTCCGTATTTTGACGCACTGAGACATGTGAGGTCTTATTTTTTGCGGGACGAGTTGTTTTTTTTATTGGTATGATGTTCGGGCACATGACATTTTTTGATCGCTTTTTATTCCGATTTTTGGGACGCAGAATGAACAAAAACCAGCGTTTCATGAATTTCTTTTGGGTGGTGCGTTTACACCGTTCCTCGTGCGGTAAAATTGATAAAGCGGTTTTATTCTTTGGGTCAGTACGGTTACAGCGATGCCTCATTTATGTCATTTTTTATGTTTTGGCGCTTTTATGCAATAAAAACAATTTTATGTAAAAAATAATTATTTTTGCATCACTTTATTCTGCGAGCTATAACTTTTTTATTTTTTCTCTGATGATGCTGCATGGTGGCTTGTTTTTTGCGGGACAAGATGTCATTTTCAGCGGTACCATGGATATTTATATGCGCCTTTTTGATCGCGCGTTATTGTACTTTTTGTTCGGCGGTATGATAATAAATCATTATTTTTTGCTTTGTTTTTTATTTTTATCTTTTAAGGGGTTCGCTATAGGGGTTAACTAATGGGACAGTTTTATAGGGCAGGTCGTTACGGACGCGGCTATACCAAATATGTGTACTTTTATTGTTTTTTTATTTCCAAAAAATGAATTTATTTGGGAATATTTTTTTTTTTAAATTTAGCGATTTTTTTAAAAATTATTTTTACACTATTTTTTTAACTTTATTAGGTTGTCCCAGGGGGGACATCACTGTCCTGTGACAGATCTGTCACATCACAGATCACTGTGACAGGTCAGCAATCTGTCACAGGCAGTGTGCAGGTTTCCTCCTTGCCTGCACTTTGCAGGCACTGAGGAAGCCAGCTACCTGCAGGGCCCGAAGGTCCCCGTCGCCATCTTGGATCTAGGGACCTGCAAGGAAAGAGCCCCCCGCAGCAGCGCTGCACATTGCGCTGCTGTGGGGGGCTCAGGGAAGCACGGAGGGAGCCCCCTCCCTGCCGATGCTTCCCTTTAAACCCGGTACGCCGCGATCGTGTTTGATCGCAGTGTGCAAGGGGTTAACGTGTCGGGGCGGTCCGTGACCACCCCTGACACATAGTGCCGGGTGTCAGCTGTGATAATCCGCTGACACCCAGCCGCGATCAGTGGCGCTCACCACGTGGGCGCCGCTGATAGCGCTAGAAGTACTATGCCATCCATGGGCATAGGGGCCCGGGTCCCATGGACGGGATAGTACGTCTGATGTCAGGAAGGGGTTAATTCTTTGGTTGCAGAGTTTGGTATTAACAGCTGTGACTGTGATAAACCATTGGCATCAATAACGTTAATCGCTGGTTTTTGAAAACTTCCTTCCTTTACCGTATGGGTTTGGGTGATGAGTAGAGATGAGCAAATAACAAAAAGCAAAAAGTGAGGAGGGCACCACTACTAGTATGTAATAGGGATACACCAACAGTCAGTAAAAAGACATGATACACAATGAAAGAGAAAGCTACTGACCAAAAATTGGGATCACAACTATGAATGACAACACATATAATGTTTATTAAATGTCAATCAAACCCAAAAACACATTAAAAACATTAAAA
This sequence comes from Dendrobates tinctorius, assembly GCF_039654945.1. Lineage (NCBI taxonomy): Eukaryota > Metazoa > Chordata > Amphibia > Anura > Dendrobatidae > Dendrobates > Dendrobates tinctorius. The sequence goes on along the minus strand of NW_027361707.1, from coordinate 9,341,403 downwards.
GGTCACAGAAAGTGACACATTAAACCCAGGTGGGTTACTAATATAACCCTAACAGGTTCCAATCATCTAGGGGATAGCTGATGAACACACTACTGGTCCCAATTTAGAACAACACAGCCATGATATACAAAGCACAAAAGTTGTACAGATTAATAATACAAAGCCTCAATAGAAACATAGAAATCAATGAACTGTTGAAATAGAGAATACAATATTCATGTCAGGCACAATAAAGAATAGAACCAGAGTACATATAAAGACAGAATACTGAACCACGCACCAACAATTCCCATAAGGGTAAAATGTATATATCTACACCCTGCACATCCACAGGCTCCCTCCATCTTGGGTATAGTATACTGCCACGACACTTAGTGCATATTTCATGCACTTCCTTTTTGGGTTGTCTACCGAACACTGAACTAATTGTTTCAGGGTGTAGATATATACATTTTACCCTTATGGGAATTGTTGGTGCGTGGTTCAGTATTCTGTCTTTATATGTACTCTGGTTCTATTCTTTATTGTGCCTGACATGAATATTGTATTCTCTATTTCAACAGTTCATTGATTTCTATGGTTCTATTGAGGCTTTGTATTATTAATCTGTACAACTTTTGTGCTTTGTATATCATGGCTGTGTTGTTCTAAATTGGGACCAGTAGTGTGTTCATCAGCTATCCCCTAGATGATTGGAACCTGTTAGGGTTATATTAGTAACCCACCTGGGTTTAATGTGTCACTTTCTGTGACTTTTTAATGTTTTTAATGTGTTTTTGGGTTTGATTGACATTTAATAAACATTATATGTGTTGTCATTCATAGTTGTGATCCCAATTTTTGGTCAGTAGCTTTCTCTTTCATTGTGTAGAGATGAGCAAATGTGTTTGGAAAACGTTCGCCAATCTCAAATTCGGCAAGAACTTAGCTCTTTCGGATTCGTGTACGGTTTCCAAAGCATTTTTCCTCAAAGTCAGAAAAATTAGGGCACAGTTTGGTAAAATATAGCATTTCCAGAGGAGTGGCGGAGTGTTATTTAAAAAAAAAAAAAAAAAATAACTTAATGTATGTAAAGTCTGACAGCCAATCAGGGCACAGAAACCATCCATAACATCCAGACGCAATGGCTTCTGTCATTGGCTGCCAAAGTCACATGTCCTTCTCCATATAAAAAGCGAACATGTTGTTTTGCTGGTGCCATTTTGTCAGTGTAACAGCACAGAGAGGCTGCTGCTGCGAGTTGTCACATAGTTAGATAGGATCCTGTCCTGTGTGAAATCGATCTGTCACCAACTAACTAGTCCACATTTCCTAATCAAAATCATTTAGGCTAATGCCGTGTTGCAGTCAGGAGATCATATTTCCTAATCAAAATCGTTTGGGGTAATAATGGTGTGAAGGCACCAGGCCACATTTCCTAATATAAATAATTTGTGCTAATATTGTTGTACAGGCCGAAGGTCACATTTACTAATCAAAATTGTTTAGGCTAATACTGTGTTGCAGTGAGGACGTCACATTTCCTCATCAAAATCGTTTGGGCAAATATTGTTGTGCAGGCAGGAGTCCAAATTTCCTAATCTAAATTGTTTGGTCTAATGCTCAGGTGCAGACTCCAGGACACATTTCATGATCAAAAACAATTGGGCTGATCCTCTGTTGTAAGTGTGGTGCCCCTGAGGGTTCAGTTGCCACAGAAGCAGGGGTGGGATTCAGCGGGTTCTCCCCGGTTCGGTGGAACCGGTTGTTAAAAAAGCAGCCGGTTCCCCGAACCGGGGAGATCTAGAGCCGCGATCCGGTCCTCTGATGTTGCTGGCGCTGCCTGCAGGCAAGGAGCAGAGGAGGACTCTTGCTCTGCTTCCCGCCGGATGCCGCGCGCATTGATACATGACGACTGTCTGCTGACTAGTACTGGACAGAGCACAGCAGTCAGCACACCCCGGCGGCCCCCGCTGTCCGCGCACTGATTCCTGCGGCTGCCCAGTGAGCTGAACCTGGACAGGACACAAGTCTGTGTGTGGTGACCCGCCGCCCGCCTGCCTCCCCTCACAACTTCAGCCTGTGTATGGTACACAGGCCAACACCAGGTCAGTTACTGTATATGTGCAGTGCTGCTGCTTATTGGGGGCCTGTGCTGTGCTGCCTACTAGGGACCTGTGCCTGCCTATTGAGGACCTGTACTGCCTATTAGGGACCTGTTCCTGCCTATTGGGGACCTGTGCTGCCTATTAGGGACCTGTGCCTACCTATTAGGGACCTGTGCCTGCCTATTTGGGACCTGTTCTGCCTATTAGGGACCTGTGCCTGCCTATTGGGGACCTGTGCTGCCTACTGAGGACCTGTACTGCCTATTAGGGACCTGTGCCTGCCTATTAGGGACCTGTGCCTGCCTATTAGGGACCTGTGCCTGCCTATTGAGGACCTGTGCTGCCTATTAGGGACCTGTTCCTGCCTATTAGGGATCTGTGCCTGCCTATTGGGGACCTGTGCCTGCCTATTGGGGACCTGTGCTGCCTATTGAGGACCTGTGCTGCCTGTTAGGGACCTGTGCCTGCCTATTAGGGATCTGTGCCTGCCTATTGGGGACCTGTGCCTGCCTATTGGGGACCTGTTCTGCCTATTAGGGACCTGTGCCTGCCTATTGGGGACCCGTGCCTGCCTATTGGAGACCTGTACTGCCTATTAGGGACCTGTGCCTGCCTATTAGGGACCTGTGCCTGCCTATTAGGGACCTGTGCTGCCTACTAGTGACCTATGCCTGCCTTTTTGGGACTTGTGCCTGCCTATTAGGGACCTGTGCCTGCCTATTAGGGACCTGTGCTGCCTATTGGGGACCTGTGCTGCCTATTGGGGAACAATGCTGTCTATTGGGGACCTGTGCTGTCTATAGGGAACAATGCTGCCTATTGGGGACCTCTGCTGCCTATTGGGGAACAATGCTGTCTATTGGGGACCTGCAATGCCTATTGGGGAACAATGCTGCCTATTGGGGAACAATGCTGTCTATTGGGGAACAATGCTGTCTATTGGGGACCTGCACTGCCTATTGGGGAATAATGCTGCCTATTGGGGACCTGTGCTGCCTATTGGGGAACAATGCTGTCTATTGGGGAACAATGCTGCCTATTGGGGACCTGTGCTGCCTATTGGGGAACAATGCTGTCTATTGGGGAACAATGCTGTCTATAGGGAACAATGCTGCCTATTAGGGACCTGTGCTGTCTATAGGGAACAATGCTGTCTATTGGGGACCTATGCTGCCTATTGGGGACCTGCACTGCCTATTGGGGACCTGTGCTGCCTATTGGGGAACAATGCTGCCTTTTGGGGACCTGTGCTGCCTATTGGGGAACAATGCTGTCTATTAGGGACCTGTGCTGCCTTTTGGGGACCTGTGCTGCCTATTGGGGAATAATGCTGTCTATTGGGGACCTGTGCTGTCTATAGGGAACAATGCTGCCTATTGGTGACCTGCACTGCCTATTGGGGAACAATGCTGCCTATTGGGGACCTATGCTGCCTATTAGGGACCTGTGCTGCCTATTGGGGAACAATGCTGCCTTTTGGGGACCTGTGCTGCCTATTGGGGAACAATGCTGTCTATTGGGGACATGTGCTGCCTTTAGGGGACCTGTGCTGCCTATTGGGGACCTGTGTTGTCTATAGGGAACAATGCTGTCTATTGGGGACCTATGCTGCCTATTGGGGACCTGCACTGCCTATTGGGGAACAATGCTGCCTATTGGGGACCTATGCTGCCTATTAGGGACCTGTGCTGCCTATTGGGGAACAATGCTGCCTTTTGGGGACCTGTGCTGCCTATTGGGGAACAATGCTGTCTATTGGGGACATGTGCTGCCTTTAGGGGACCTGTGCTGCCTATTGGGGACCTGTGTTGTCTATAGGGAACAATGCTGTCTATTGGGGACATGTGCTGCCTTTAGGGGACCTGTGCTGCCTATTGGGGACCTGTGTTGTCTATAGGGAACAATGCTGTCTATTGGGGACCTATGCTGCCTATTGGGGACCTGCACTGCCTATTGGGGAACAATGCTGCCTATTGGGGACCTATGCTGCCTATTGGGGACCTGTGCTACCTATTGGGGAACAATGCTGCCTTTTGGGGACCTATGCTGCCTATTGGGGACCTGTGCTGCCTATTGGGGAACAATGCTGTCTATTGGGGACCTGTGCTGCCTTTTGGGGACCTGTGCTGCCTATAGGGAACAGCTCCTTGACTGCGCCCCTACTTGTATATGTTTGATGAAAAGGTGCATGTAAATGGGTGTGGTGTAATAATGGGTGTGGCTTAAAATGGGTGTGGCGTTCCTACACACAAACACAGAAGCTGTTGTTAAAAATTTGAATCCCACTACTGCACAGAAGTACTGCACCTACACAAGAGGTGTGGTATCCCAATTCACGGGTAAGGTGGAGGCACCTGACAGTACTCTTACATTTGCACCCAACACACACCCTAGAGCAGCAGGGCACCCTGGATGGACCCTACAGGAGGAGGATCTCAATCCTGCCTGGGTAGTAAAGGGTGTTGGGAGGTGGATGGAGTTTGTAGGTTGAGAGCGGGAGAGTAGAGTTTGAGTTATAAAAGTCTTCCCGTGGGGGGAGAAGTGGAAGGACATGTGTGAAGCAGCTCCTGGTCAGAAGAGCTGCTGGAAAAGAAAGAGACTGAAGGAGGCTCCGTGCCGAGGGAAGGGATCATAGAGGCACGGCACAGCGACCATACTGCTGTGGGGCTTATTTCACGCCGGCTGACGTCAGGTGGAGGGATCAGATCGCAGAGGGGTACCGGCTCCCTAGCCTAATGGATATCATCAGACTCAACTAGCAATCCGGAGGTAGAAGCACCTTTAGGTACCTTATCCACAAGCCACAGTTATCTTTGCCGGAAAGGCAGCCATAAGGGAGCAAGCGAATGCAACAAGGACGTTACCCGACAAGGTCTGCGGTTGCTGGCCTGGGACACTGACTGTGAGGTGTTGGGGAAGGAAGAGGTGAGAAACCAACACAGTGAGATGGCCAGGAAAGGCACATACTGAAGGGAGTTCTGGAAAGGTATTCTCCATCTGACTGGAAGTTGACTGACCCCTCACCTGGAGGACACGGCACCAAGCGGGCGTCTGTTCTGCAGCCAGAACTGTGAGTAAAGCTTTGGAAATGCACCCAGCTGTGTCCTCTAATTATTCCTGCGTCACCTATCCAATTCTGCTACATTTATCATCACTGATCACGCACTCAGCACTGCTACATCCTTTGCCAAATACTATATAATTACCATCTTCTATATATTACATGTGCCCTGGGACCAGTGGCGTAACTACCGGGGTAGCAGCCGAAGCGGTTGCTTTGGGGCCCGGCCCATATAGGGGCCCGGGGCCCCGGCTCCGATCGGTGCTACCCAGTAGTGCAATGAAGTACTGCGGTGCTCCGGCGGGTGCTGTGGCCAATGCTGTCTTGGGGGCCCGCTGGCCCCCAGTGCCGACATCCCCTCATTGCCCCCCCAGCGCCGCCTGCCGCCGCCGTCGCAATGATGGAGGAGAGAGCGTCATCCCTCTCCCATCATTCCCCGCTCTGCCTGTGACACAGCGGTTGCGCAATGACGTCATCTCGCTCTCACTGAGTGCCAGCAAGGCAGAGGAGCAGGAGACAGGAGCTGGGAGCAGCGCAGGCACGAGGAGGAGGTGAGGATAATGTTTGTTTTTTTTAATTAATATATTGTGTGTGCTGGACTGTGGGGCCATTCTCTGCAGGGGGGCTATATACCATGTGGTGCTGGGCGCTATATATACCATGTGGTGCTGGGCGCTATATATACCATGTGTTGCTGGGCGCTATATATACCATGTGGTGCTGGGTGCTATATATGCCAGGTGGTGCTGGGTGCTATATATACCATGTGGTGCTGGGCGCTATATATATCAAGTGGTGCTGGCTGCTATATACCATGTGGTGCTGAGCGCTATATACCAGGTGGTGCTGGGCGCTATATATACCATGTGGTGCTGGGCGCTATATACCATGTGGTGCTGGGGGCTATATATATATCATGTGGTGCTGGGAGCTATATAACATGTGGTGCTGGGCGCAATATATACCATGTGGTGCTGCGTGCTGTATACCATGTGGTGCTGGATGCTATATACCAGGTGGTGCTGGGTGCTGTATACCATGTGGTGGTGGGCGCCATATATACCATGTGGTGCTGGGTGCTGTATACCATGTGGTGCTGGGTGCTGTATACCATGTGGTGCTGGGTGCTATATACCATGTGGTGCTGGGTGCTGTATACCATGTGTGGCTGGGCTATATACCATGTGGTGCTGGGTCAGCAACTTTAAATATAAAATTGTCAATGCTTAACTAGTTTGATTGCATTGACTGAGTTACAGGATTAGGAATAATTGTGTTACATTATTTCTAATTCTGTTACTTAATGTGACTCTAGTATACATTATTGGTAAGGGTGTGTGTCTTGAAGTGGGTGTGTCTTTGAGGGGGCCCCATTTAAAAGTTTGCTATGGGCCCAATCAGTTCTAGTTATGCCCCTGCCTGGGACTAAGCTCTGCCTGTGGAGAACTGTGCCAACTCTGCTGCATCATCACCAGTCCCAGAGGATCTGCTCTGCAGCGCTGGTCACCTCTGACCAGAAACCATAGGTGGCGTCATGAACACTTTATTACAAACTTTATAAACTCTTATCCCTTGTAAATATGCCTCTTCTATTGGACGCCCAGGGCCATGGACCGGGTCACAGCTGCCGTGACACATTCCTTTAAGAAGCGGCCCGGTACCGACTATCCCCACTGCCCTGGCGGGCGATCCACAAGCACTAGCCCACCTTTCCAATCAAAATCGTTTGTGCTAATATTGTGGTGCAGGCAGGCGTACACATGTCCTAGTCAAAGTCGTTTGGGCTAAAAATGGTGTGCAAGCAGCAGGCCACATTTCCTAATCAAAATTGTCTGGGCTAATATTGGTGTGCAGGCACAAGGCCACATTTCCTAATCAAAATCATTTGTGCTAATACTCTGGATAATACTATAGGCGTCATTAATAGGCTGTTCGGACATTTTGCACCACACTTATCTGTGTGACTGATGTGCTATGCAAGCCCTATTTGTGTGCATTTTTTTTCCACTAGGCAGCCAGACCATATTGGGTCACTGGCTGTTCTCATCAGTGGTTTGCACCTGTGCTGCCCCAGCCTTTATCAGTGGAGGTCTGCTGCATCCTGCTAGTGCAGTAGTCAGGGTTTTGGTGAGTTAACCTTTCAAATGTGTTTTTTTGCTAATACTCTGGTCCAGGCAACAGTCCACATTTCATAATGAAAATGGTTTGGGCTAGTATTCCAGTGCAGGCACCGGCCCATAATTCATAATTAAATCCTTTTTGCTAATAATGTGTTGCAGTCGCCAGTCCACATTTCACAATATAAATCCTTTGTGCTAATACTGAGGTGCAGGCACCAGGCCTCATTTCATAATCCAAATTGTTTGGGCTAATACTTTGTAATGAATAAAGATTTGCAACTGGAACATTTCTTTTAGCGATATCTAGGATGTGGTATTTCTTCCCTTTATTTTTTGAGCAGTGTATGCCTCTTCTATTCTATTCTGAGAGTTCGGGTTGTGAACTTTCTGTACTCGGCTGATGAAATATCGGGTTTCTTATGAGATGAGTGAGCAAAAATCGCATGCATGGTGCGTGTGCTGTGCAATTTTTTTTCTCACACCTGTAAGGGAGTACCACACCTCTACCCCCTTAAAGTTGTGTATTTAGTTATGCTGCATTGTATATAGTGTTTGTTATTTGTTACTGAGTAATGTATATGTATATACTCTTCTATGTAGATATGAGTAAAAGGGAAAGTGTAGTACTCATGTATGGCCACTAGATGGGGCCTTATAGTGTACATAATATAAGATAGGAGTTCAGTATAGTTAATGGTTAAATGTAGGAGGGGTTCACTGTGGGTAAGTTAGATACATTTCCTCAAGTGAGGGGAGAAGGGTGAGGGTGCCCATATAGTTCGAGTGGACTTAGAGCCTAGTCTATACAGGGACAACACAGTGACCCCGTAAAGTTGAAGTATTGGGAGCGCAGCCATCTAACGCCAGTGGGTCAGAACAGCAGCAAAGACAGCAGTGACAGCAGTAGTGGGAACTGGAAGTGCAGGAGAAGTCACAGCAGCTTAGACGGGCAGGTCGCTCATCATGTGGCAGATCATCGCATGGGCTGATGCCCTCAGATCCGGGGTGAAATGGCTGAGGGAACCCCCAAGAGCATGGAATCTGAACAGGGAGGACGCTGAGGAACCGTATGAAACGGTCCAACCCGGGAACGTGCTGTATAACCAGGAGAGAAGTACAGGGAAAGAGGAAGAGATGCACCATGCAAAATCTGGTGTTGATGCTGTGATGAACATGGATGTGCTATGTATGAAAACCAGTAAAGTTGTGCGTTTAAAAGTTGAAATGGACTGTGTCTCAATTTGTGCAAAACCGGACAGAGGGAGCCTCCAGCAACGTAGAGGACTTGATACCACAGGTATGCTAAGTAATGGACACTGTTTGCATGTGACGGGAGGTCAGGGAGCACCAGAACCGTTAATCGCTGCCACTAGTGCGGCCCTGGCTCTCCTTCACACACCCATTGACTTGCATTGGCAAGTCTCCTCTGATATTGTGGCCGTTTGCAGCATGCTTTTTTCTCAGTCTGATCTGAGCTGAGAAACAAATTGTAGATGAGCACTGAGTCATTGAATAACATTAGTCAAAGTGCAATCCGATTTTTTAACGCAGAGCCCTTTAGCGCAAACTTAAAACTGTAGACTGTGGGAATGAACCTGTTTGTCTGGAGTAGTACACTCCATAAAACTGGTGCAGCCCTAAAATATCTATTATGTGGAAAGTCCTTAATAGTTTCTTTAGTTATGCTTTGCTTATATAGCACTGTCTTACTCTACAGTGCTTCACAGATATTACCATCACTTTCCCCCATGAGGCTCACCTTCTAGGTTCCCTATCAGTACGTCTTTAGAATGTGGGAGGAAACACAAGTAAGCTCCTTGTAGATGTTGTTATTGGTGGGATTTGAACCCAGGACCCCAGCACTGAAAGGCTGCAGTACTAACCACTGAGACCTCATACTGCCCAAAGTCCTGATTATGGAGAAGTTAGCCTTAGCTCCTTGGAGTTTAGATATGGCAGTAGATCGAGATGTGGGAGAACATGTAGGATGGTGCAGCTCTGTGGAGAGCTATGTGGGTGAGTGCAATGACTGGTACAGGGTAGAGGCGGCGGTGTAACTGCTGGACAGAAATATAAGCCTTACTGCAGCATTCAGGACAATAAGAAATATATATAGTGAGGAGAAGAGCAATTAGCAGTGGGTTCAAGATGAAAAGGAACCAGAGGAACAATCAGAGCTTTTGCCTACAAACTGCATTAGAAAACTCTTACATTACATAGGTTTTGTGCTTACATCCAGTACGCAAAACCTAGAAAAAATTAGCCTAGATAATGATGGCACTTCCACAATTGCATATAAATATAAATATACGGAAGCAGATGCCCAGTAAATCTTAAAAGATAATAAATTTTATTGAACACTGAATAATCCACAACTTTTTAAAAAAAATTCCAATGGGTAAACACAAGAAAAATGGACTTGGAAACAGAGGAACAGTTATACCCAATATTAAGAGCAATAGATTGAATACCATTAAAGTAGTGTTACTGTAATGATTTGAACTAGAGAAGAAAAAAGAAAAAGCATCCAATTCTTTCGCAAAACAATAAAATACTGTTAGTACTTATAAGCTTCGATGTACAAAAAAATAATAATTGTTGAATTCTCAAATAATAGGTAGTCAGGTACATTTAGATCGATTAAATTATTCCTGATGCTAAGTAGCAATATTAGTACAAGCGGGACTTCTTGCAGATATCCTCCTTGGGAACGACATTGGGGAGTTACAGTGCCAATTTGTGGGAGCAGTCACCCGACTACAGGCCCTTCAAGCAAAACCTATGTAATGTAAGAGTTTTCTAATGCAGTTTGTTGGCAAAAGCTCTGATTGTTCCTCTGATTCCTTTTCATCTTGAACTCACTGCTAATTGATCTTCTCCTCACTATATATATTTCTTATCAAGTAAATGAGGATGAGAAGTAGCTGAGTGCTCGACAATCAATTCACTTATCATCCTGCAGCACAAGAGGAGCTCTGATTAAACCCCTCAGTTATTAGGCATCGGGAGCAGGTCTACATATCTGTATAGTGCTGTCACATGATAATATTCCTAGTAATACATGTGATATCATGGATCACTATCTTAGTAGAAGCCATTATAATGATATGACAAGGGAAAAATATCATATATGTCCTACTGCTCTGCTTATTAATGCTCCACATGAAACTACTCCTTAATATTACTACAATACTGTGCCCAATGCCTTCTGCTGTACTACTGCCAAATTTATCCACCATTCATTGCGTAAGACACATGGACTATAGTCGTGTGGGTCTGAATGTTGACACTAGAATTGATGTTTGGGAAATTGCTGAATGGCAGCTGTTTACCTCTTATATCAGCTCCTAGGGATTATTGTCTGCTATCTTTGAAAAAAAGGGACACAGGGTCATTGAACAATTATGTTTGCTAATATGTTGATTACACATTGTACCAAGCCATGTAGCTTGTTTACTTGCAAAACAGAGGAAGATAAACTATTATTATTATAAACTATGCAAAATAATTAAATACTCAAATAATCAGGGATGAGACACTGCAAACTTCCCCCAATCCTGTGGAAAAATACCTGAATAAGAGCTGTGATGTATTAAAGAGGATCTGCTTCTGTATCAGGTAAACTTTACAAATCACAGCCAGAAACACTCTACAAGACAGCTGCCGGTACACCATGGCTCCATCAAGAGGGACACAGATTTAACTTTCTACAGGATGTTAGTTTAATGACCTCAGCCCCAGCTGGAAGAATACTGATCTGCTACATTAACCATCACTGAACCCATGGTCCGTTCTGAAAACCACCTGAAAAATCACTCAGAAACTGCACCAAAATTTCTATGTATCTCTTCAGTGTCTTTGAAATTCTTTAGGTTTCCAAAAACACCAAGAGGTTGAAAGAAATGAGCTGACCATTCTTCAGGCATATCCTGCTTCGCAGATGCTCAACCCCAGAAGATGCCTGGGTGTCAGTCGGAGCATTTAGTGACTGTTTGTCTTATATACGCTCTCATTTTATGCATTGCTTAATGGACTTATCAAAACTTCTGACAATAGGTCCAAGAAGCACTAAAAATAGCTTAAGAAAATGAGACTGCATACATTTGGGCAGCAAGGTGGCTCAGTGGTTAGCACTGCTGCCTTACAGCACTGAGGACCTATGTTCACATCCCACCATGGACAACATCTGCAATGAGTTTGAATGCTCTCCCATGTTTATGGGGGTTTCCTCCAAATTCTCTGTTTTTTTTCCACATTTCAAAAACATTCTGATATGGAATTTAGATTGTGAGCCCCAATGAGGACAATTTCAATAATGTTTGTAAAGTGCTGTGGAATAAATGGCTCTATATAATGAGTAAAATCAGTAATGTATATGCTGCTTACATAGACATTCATATATTTAGAAACAGTAATGTTACATTATTATTTTTATCAACTAACAAAATGCAGAGTAAAGTTTGATCATTATTAGATGAAAAAAATCTCACTAAAAATATTTATCATTTTTTTCATTGATAATAGGATAGAAGGAAAAGGGAGGTAGAAGATCGGGAACAGAATCAATAGGCAAAATGATAGTCAGGAGGGCAGCCGGGGTCAGATACCAGTAAGAGCCCAGTCAGTCAAGCAGTATGAATACAGCGGAGCCTGGTGACAGAGGCGATACATGTCCGGCAAGAGATGTAACAGAAGGCCACAGGTAGATGGTGAAGATCCTGCTGTACAGGTCCAGCAGTGATGGAGGATCTGCTGGACTTCAGGGAGGGAGAAGATCGGGAACAGAATCAGTAGTCGAAATCATAGTCAGGAGGGCAGCCGGGGTCAGATACCAGTAAGAGCCCAGTCAGACAAGCAGTATGAATACAGCGGAGCCTGGTGACAGAGGCGATACATGTCCGGCAAGAGATGTAACAGAAGGCCACAGGTAGATGGTGAAGATCCTGCTGTACAGGTCCAGCAGTGATGGAGGATCTGCTGGACTTCAGGGAGGGAGAAGATCGGGAACAGAATCAGTAGTCGAAATCATAGTCAGGAGGGAATCCGGGGTCAGATACCAGTAAGAACCCTGTCAGGTGAGCAGTAGGATTACTGCAGAGCCTGGTGACAGAGGTGATACATGTCAGAGATATAACAGAAGGCCACAGGTAGATGGTGAAGGTCCTTTTATACAGGTCCAGCAGTGATGGTGGATCTGCTGGACTTGTGGGAGAGAGATGTGGAGGTTTCCTGTATTTTAGATGTCTTTAGGGGCACAACTCATAAGTAAAATGTTGGACACAAATGTAGAAGGATAAGGGAGGGGTAAAACTAGGAACATAATCAATATGTGTATGAAAAAGCTCTGTTGTTAATACTGTTCGGGTAGAGCTATTCGATAGCGCTATCCATGAAGAAAGTGCATGGGTAGAGCTATCCCATAGCTCTATTCCTAAAGGAAATGAACGGGTAGAGCTATCCGATAGCACTATCCCTCAATGTTCCTGAGTGTAAGCTATTTCACATGGTTGAGCGCACTTGGGATCTGCCCCCAAGGCCCTGCCCATGCCCAATGTTTGGTCCGTAGACCGCGGCTAGGAGTTAGTCCCGCTTGTAAACAGGTCCAGCAGTGATGGTGGATCTGCTGGACTTCAGGGTGCTCGATGCTTAGGTGTTTGTTCTAGGGCTACAGTGACAACAAGCAAATACTCGAGCAGCCCTGGATAATCCACGCCGGCAGGATGATAAGATCCGGCGGAAGATGGAACCTATGAGAGGAGAAGTAAATATAATGTAAGTGATGGGACTCCATATGACATGATACTACTGTGCGGTCACTGTGGCCGGACGGCAGAGGAATATTATCACACAGAGGTCAGGGATCATTGTCAACCATCATACATGTGATAATCCAATCACTGACAGATGACATCTGCTCCACATGAATGATTCCCACTGACCGACATCACACGACATGGAGCTGATTCTCACACTTACCTCGTCTCTTTTTCTCCTTTTTTACATTTTCTGCAGATTTTCTTTCTTCCTCAGCTGGAACTTCTGATCAGAAAGTTAAAAAAAAACCTCAGTTACAACATATTGTTATGGGATCTGCTATGTATCTTTCCTGTATATAGTAGAATTGTTCTAGCCCTGTCTCATATAGTCCTGATAATCTGGTAAAACTGTCCAACATTAGGGAAATAGAGATACAATATGGGCCCATGGGCAATATAATTGGGATCCATGAAACATGGATAACATAGGAGACCGATTACAGAAAAACTGTGGAATATTTGAGTCTTGATTTCCATTTTTGGTGCTATAGACAGGTACATACCTGACACTGGGGACGAAGATGGCAAGCTGCTTATAGCGTCGTCTCTATCAGATTCATGGAAAGATTCTTTCTGCCTGTTTGAAAAAAAAAGTGTGTAAATCACAAGTAAATGCAGTTGTAGTATGAATGGATTGTCTCAGTATAAGAACATCAACTATAAGGCCCAATAGGACATATGGAAGTCATAGTGAGGAAGATCTCCTGCTCAAAACTACCTTCTATGGATTAGAGGGGAAAACATCTATCAAGAATGGCTGGCATGTAACACTACATCTCTCCTACAGTGTGGGCAACAGTAAGAAAGAATGACCGGCCGCGGTTATGGACTGTCATTGCCAGTGGTTTCTGAAGCCAAAACTGCAATGACCGCTAATCATGGGGCTGTGCATGCTGCAATTAATAGTATGGTATTTCTGTCCTTCTATTCGGTGTTGTGCACATATATCAGCCTGGCCTCTCAGTAATGATCCCATAATCTACTCACATTTCAGATAAGTTTATGTTTGATCCTAGGGTACACTCTGGAGGGGACTTGGGATCCTCATCTTTCAGCATCCCGGTAGAAGGGGTACAGAGCTAAATGCAGACAAAATAAGATATGAAATACATTTTTTTAATTTTTCCAGGTGTTTCTTTTACATGTTCTGGATTTACTGATCACATACTTACTTTAGAAAGCCTTTCAGAAGATGATATAAAATTTTGTAAGTCATCATTGCTCTCATCGTCCTCACTTGTATTCTCCTCATCCTCTGCGACCAGATGTTTGCTTACACCAGAGCGCTCTATAATACATAGGTAATGAAGCAATATTTGAGGTTTTCAGTATAACAAAATTGCCATTAATCACTAAAATTAATGGGGACCAATTGTCACATGTTAGGGAAGATGAGACAAACAGTCGCTTAGTCTTGATGACATCTCCTACTTACTGGTAAATAAGCTGGTGTCCACATCTGACTCAAGCTGAGGAATGTACTCTGGCTTCTGAATTAGAAGGTGGTCAAAATCTACATCACTCAGGAATGGATGACCCTTGATCTCAAATGATCCTCCTGGAAAAAGATAAGCAAAAATGATGCAAACATTGTCGGAGGCTGCTCCATATCTAAACATTTTACTTTAATCTGAACAAATGACACAACTGAACCGACATGAAGGAAATAGACTGAAAGTCATAGTATGGAGATCCAAAATAGGAAAGATGATAGAGAAATGCTGATCCACATGGACATGAGCGATACGTCCTCAGTGTAATGAATAAATATTAATGCTATTATATATGTTACCTGTCCCAAGTCTATGTGCCGGATTTATTCTGAGCAGCACAGTGATGAGATCTTGAGCATCGGGGGAAATAGCGAAATCACAATTCCAAATGATGTCTCCTGTTATATATAAAATTACAGAAAATAAAAACTCCGTATTGGACTGTAAGATAAAGGAAACAACTAAACCAATGTAACCAGTCAAGGCAATGATCAGATTATTCTACTTACCAGTTGGGCTACTTTTAAAATACTCAATTATGGTACTTTCACCAAATGGTACAAATCCCAACAGAAATTCATGCAGGATGATCCCCATTGACCACCAGTCCACAGGTTTTCCGTAGCCGCCTTTCAGGAAGACCTCAGGGGCCATGTACTGTGGGGTGCCACAGATCTATAAATAAAGAGAAGATAGAGATGAGAATTGGTGAAACGATTATTATGACAAGTTCTCTCCATATAAACACAATGACAGAAGATAAAATATCAGTGGAAAAGTTCTCTAGAAATGAAGAACGTAGGGAAGAGACAAGAGTGTGCTGAGATTTAACAAACAAGCTAAATTCCTGTAAGTGATGCTGACCTCACTGTCCTGGAACTCTTTGGAGATGTCCACCACTGATTCCTTGTGGGTGTTGGTTTCTGGAATCATGAGACCAAGTTTTGAAACTCCAAAATCGGTGACTTTGATGTGTCCAGTAGATGTAATCAGAAGGCTGTGAAAGAAAAGATGGTTTTAGCATCACAGACTGTGTGATAATAATCCCCCCCTTTATTATACAACAGGGGGCACTTACTTTTCCGGCTTCAGGTCTCTGTGCACCACTCCATAGCTATGGAGGTACTCTACAGCAAGAACTGTTTCTGCAAAATACAAGCGTGCCAAGGGGACAGATAAAGGACCCCTGGTGCTTAGGAGGGTCCTGCAGTCTCCACCTATAGAAGAAAGGAAATATGACCGGTGAGGGGTTTATACAGCAGATCACCATGATGTATAACGAGAAGTGAGCGGAGACATTGGGGCAGGAGACAATATATACAGATATAATGTATAATGCACAGAATATTGTGTCCTACCTCCTACATACTCCATGACCATACACAGGTAAGATTTAGTAGGGAAGGAGCAGAGCATGGAGACCACAAAGGGACAATCTGTGAATGTTAGGATGTCCCGCTCCAGAAAGACCCCTTCCACATCTTCTAGAGTATTCAGGTTCCGCTTGGCTATTTTCTTCATAGCGAAGATCTGTTGTGATTCTTTATGGCGCACTATGTAGACGGCCCTGGAAAGAAGAAGAATCCATGGTTTGCAATGAACCCTTATTAAGCATGGTGGCTCAGTGATTAGCACTGCAGCCTTGCAGTGCTGGAGTCCTGGGTTCGAATCCCACCAAGGACAAACATCTGCAAGGAGTTTGTATTTTCTCCCCATGTTTACGTGGGTTCATGGGTTTCCTCCCACACTCAAAAAAGACATACTGATAGGGAATATAGATTGTGAGCCCCCCGGGGACAGTGATGAAAATGTGTGCAAACTGTAAAGCGCTGCGGAATATGTTAGCGCTATATAAAGATTATTATTAACAGTCCGTCTATTGAAGTCATTATATGATCTTCTGTACTAATGTTTAAAACTAGAAGTCTGTCCGTCACTAGAAATTCATAAAATAACACTACATAGATGATGGAAGGTCTGCACAATGCCACGTCTGCTCTCACCAGGTCACATTACAGATGAGAGAATATTCATCTTGGGCAGATTCACTATAACTGACCAGTAGATACAATTCAGTCCAAAAATAAAAATTGGTCTAAATTAAAAAAGTTCTCCAATTGCCATAATAAGACGTTTATTATGCTCCCCCATACCCCAAGGCATAATAAATGGAGGGAAGTCACGGAATTAAAAAATAATAATACACATTATGCCCACCCCTCCTAGGCCCTCACCTGTCCATCACTGCAGTCTTCGGTCCTCTGTGCCGGTCTTTGGTTATTCTGGCTCCCCTTCTGGTGCTGAGGCCAGTGATTGCACTCACATGGTCATGGTGGAGGATGGGGGTGCAGATAACATTGACGTTAATATTGTGCCACCTTTCATGTGACCGTGTGCAGCCAATCACTCTTATCAGCTCCATAATGGAGCCCTGAAGACAACGAAGACCGACGTAGAGGACTAGGAAGCTCTGATGGAGGCGGCAGCGTAAGGACAGATGAGGGCCCAGGACAGACAAGTGTAACAGATGAGGGTCCAGGACAGACAAGTGTAACAGATGAGGGCCCAGGACAGACAAGTGTAACAGATGAGGGTCCAGGACAGACAAGTGTAACAGATGAGGGTCCAGGACAGACAAGTGTAACAGATGATGGCCCAGGACAGACAAGTGTAACAGATGAGGGTCCAGGACAGACAAGTGTAACAGATAAGGGTCCAGGACAGACAAGTGTAACAGATGAGGGTCCAGGACAGACAGGTGTAACAGATGAGGGCCCAGGACAGACAAGTGTAACAGATGAGGGTCCAGGACAGACAAGTGTAACAGATGAGGGCCCAGGACAGACAAGTGTAACAGATGAGGGCCCAGGACAGACAAGTGTAACAGATGAGGGCCCAGGACAGACAAGTGTAACAGATGAGGGCCCAGGACAGACAAGTGTAACAGATGAGGGCCCAGGACAGACAAGTGTAACAGATGATGGCCCAGGACAGACAAGTGTAACAGATGAGGGCCCAGGACAGACAAGTGTAATGTGTTATAGTACTGTAATCTCTTTCCTTAACACTCTGATTTGTTACAGATCAGTTCGCTCAACTGTATATAACGGAGCTGAGTAGTGACAATTAGATGCGGACAGTGGTGTGGACTCGTATCATGTCCCAATGATAACACTGAATGGCAGAGCACAGAGGCTGAAGCATTGTCATAGGGAACCCTGAGAAATGGGGATTATGCTAATAGAAATCTAACCCATATGTTCCGCTGCTGATCAGATCGCATGTTTCATAGTCGTCCACATGCGGCTTTCTCGCCGGGATCAATGATTTCATCAAGTTCTATAAAAAAAGAAGAATTGATGTTAGGAAATAGAAGCCATAGGAAAAAAGCTCCTGATACAGAAACTTCTCCGATATTATGTCCCAGCTGATGTGCACTGATCTGCTGTAGGGATGATAGAAGCAGGACGCTCCGCAGACATGGATATAATATAAGGCGGTCCTCCCATGGTTATATGGGGATAATACTGGACGTGTCATTCACACCCCATGATCAGTGATACACAGACATCTCCCTCTATGATACTTACATCAGCAGATTCTTGGATCTTCGGGATCTCACAGATCTCACTGTCCGGATCCGCCAGTGAAGTTATTTCTAAAATAGTGATAAAATAATGAAGAAATAAAAAGTATTAGACGATATTAATACTACATACATCATACATCCTGCACATTCCTCCCACTACTCCCATATGTGACGTGTGCTGACAGGTTCCCATTACACCGAGTGGGAAGAGTAAATCTGCCATTATTCCCTGCTCCCTGTAATATCTGCATATTCCTGGTAGAAGGTTGGGTGATCGCCTCACCTGTAATCAGTTCGCTGTTCAGCTCCGGCAGACTCCCATTAGGGTCAGGGATTTCCGGGATGACATTTTGCTCTTCTTTGTCGCCTTCTGCTGTTTCCTGATAGATATAATATATGTCATTAATATGTGGAAGATGTCACTAAATCCCCAAATACATAAATCAGGAAAGACTAAACCTGCATTCACAGATTGACCAATAGTAACTCTGCAAATGATGTGCCATGTTGAGAACAAGGGCTGCTTGTGGTTGTTTCAATAAAATTAGTGTTTTATCAGCAGGAGATTATCACTAGAGGACTATCTTTCTGGTGCCATGTAGTCCTTGATTTTAGAAACCCCGCCACCACTGATTAGCATATTTCTGCCTATGTACAGAGTGCACAGAAAGCTGCCAATGACTAGTGTGGGCGGGGATATTCAGGGCTCAGCATTCAAAGCACTGCCAAATCTGCAGCAGAGAGTGATTGTATCACAAATGCTGCACCCAGTAAGGCAATGGACGTATCTCTGGAATCAGTGTCTCTGCCCCTACATCATGCTGCTCTCATGTTAGGAGCAAAAACCTGGTGACAGATTCCCTTTAACATAAATGCTATTATGTAATAAATAATGTCATCTCATCTTAGAATAGAGATGTTCCGTGGTTATATGGGGATAATACTGTCATTCACACCCCATAATCAGTGATACTTACATCAGCAGATTCTTGGATCTCTGGGATCTCGCGGATCACACTGTCAGGATCCGCCAGGGAAGTTATTTCTAAAATAGTGATAAAACGATGAAGAAATAAAGTGTATTAGACGATATTAATCCAACATACATAATACAGCAATATAAGGGGGAAATGACAAGACGTCTGTGAAATGGGATTAATGGTCGTTATATGGGGATTCCACATATGAGGACGGACGGCGCATCCATAGACAGCAGTAGCGCAGATACCCACGGGAAGGTGAAGGGCAGAGGGTGCGGTCGCCTGGGCCCCGTGTTCAGAGGGTCCCACCCGGAGCTAACGCTACCGTTAACTTCCCCTCACTTATCTGAACATGCCGGTGGTCTCATCAGTATAATGGATTAGATGAGTACATGATGTTTTTGTATTTTACATTAAATTTTTTGGTGTGACTGTGGGGGCATCATACAACGTGAGGGACCTGTATACATTGTAGGGGCAACTATGGGGGTCCATAAAGTGTGAATTTTATTGCTCAGCATGGGGGCTAATGTGAGGGAAATCATACAGCATGGAGGCTAATGTGGGGGAAATCACACAGTATGGGGGCTAATGTGGGGGAAATCATACAGTATGGAGGCTAATGTGGGGGAAATCATACAGTATGGAGGCTATTGTGGGGGAAATCATACAGTATGGAGGCTAATGTGGGGGAAATCATACAATATGGGGGCTAATGTGAGGGCAATCATACAATATGGAGGCTAATGTGGGGGAAATCATACAGTATGGGGACTAATGTGGGGTAAATCATACAGTATGGGGGCTAATGTGGGGTCACTCATACAGTATGGAGGCTAATGTGGGGTCAATCATACAGTATGGGGGCTAATGTGGGGGAAATCATACAGTATGGGGACTAATGTGGGGTAAATCATACAGTATGGAGGCTAATGTGGGGTCAATCATACAGTATGGGGGCTAATGTGGGGGAAATCATACAGTATGGGGACTAATGTGGGGTAAATCATACAGTATGGGGACTAATGTGGGAGAAATACAGTATGGAGGCTAATGTGGGGGAAATCATACAGTATGGAGGCTAATGTGAGGGAAATCATACAGTATGGAGGCTAATGTAGAGACCATCATACAGTATGGGGGCTAATGTGGGGGAAATCATACAGTATGGAGGCTAATGTGGGGGAAATCATACAGTATGGAGGCTAATGTGGGGGAAATCATACAGTATAGAGGCTAATGTGAGGGAAATCATACAGTATAAAGGCTAATGTAGAGACCATCAAACAGTATGGGGGCTAATGTGGGGGAAATCATACAGTATGGAGGCTAATGTGGGGGAAATCATACAGTATGGAGGCTAATGTGGGGTCAATCATACAGTATGGAGACTAATGTGGGGTCATTCATACAGTATGGGGGCTAATGTGGGGGAAATCATACAGTATGGGGACTAATGTGGAGTAAATCATACAGTATGGGGACTAATGTGGGGGAAATCATACAGTATGGAGGCTAATGTGGGGGAAATCATACAGTATGGAGGCTAATGTGAGGGAAATCATACAGTATGGAGGCTAATGTGAGGGAAATCATACAGTATGGGGGCTAATGTGGGGGAAATCATACAATATGGAGGCTAATGTGGGGGAAATCATACAGTATGGAGGCTAATGTAGAGACCATCATACAGTATGGAGGCTAATGTGGGGGAAATCATACAGTATGGAGGCTAATGTGGGGGAAATCATACAGTATGGGGGCTAATGTGGGGGAAATCATACAGTATGGAGGCTAATGTGCGGGAAATCATGCAGTATGGGGACTAATGTGGGGTCAATCATACAGTATGGAGGCTAATGTGGGGTCAATCATACAGTGTGGAGGGTAATGTGGGGTCAATCATACAGTATGGGGGCTAATGTGGGGGAAATCATACAGTATGGAGGCTAATGTGGGGTCAATCATACAGTATGGGGGCTAATGTGGGGGAAATCATACAGTATGGAGGCTAATGTGGGGTCAATCATGCAGTATGGAGACTAATGTGGGGTCATTCATACAGTATGGGGGCTAATGTGGGGTAAATCATACAGTATGGGGACTAATGTGGGGTAAATCATACAGTATGGGGACTAATGTGGGGGAAACCATACAGTATGGATTCTAATGTGGGGGAAATCATATAGTATGGAGGCTTATGTGAGGGAAATCATAAAGTATAGAGGCTAATGTGAGGGAAATCATACAGTATGGGGGCTAATGTGGGGGAAATCATACAATATGGAGGCTAATGTGGGGGAAATCATACAGTATGGAGGCTAATGTAGAGACCATCATACAGTATGGAGGCTAATGTGGGGGAAATCATACAGTATGGAGGCTAATGTGGGGGAAATCATAAAGTATAGAGGCTAATGTGAGGGAAATCATACAGTATGGGGAGTAATGTGGGGTCAATCATACAGTATGGAGGCTAATGTGGGGGAAATCATACAGTATGGGGGCTGATGTAAAGACCATCATACAGTATGGGGGCTGATGTGAGGGCCTTCATACAGTGTTGGGGCTCTCAAATTGTGGGGTCTACTAAAGGGGCCATGAAAAAGTGTTAGATATTCTGAGGGGCCCATCATAAAGTGTGAGGGTGGTGCAGGGGCCATTATACAGTGTGCAAGCTTATATGATGGCCATTATACAGTGTGAGGACTACTGTGGGGGTTATTATACTGTGTTTTGGAGTATTGAGGACATTATGCTATGTATAGAGGAGCTTTCAGCCCATCATGCTGTGTATAGGGGAGCTGTGGGGGAATAAAACTCTGTATAGGGGAACTTTGTGCCCATCATACCGTATATAGGGAAAATGTGAGGGCATTACACCTTGTATAGGGGAGCTGTGCTTCTATCCTACTGTGTATAGGGGAGCTGTGCGGAAATCATACAGTGTATAGGGGAGCTGTGGGGGAATCAGTGTATAGGGGAGCTGTACGGGTATTATACTGTGTATAGAGGAGCTGTGGGGTCATGATACTGTGTATAGGGGAGCTGTGGGGAAATTATACAGTGTATAGGGGAGCTGTGGGGTAATTATACTGCGCATAGTGGAGCAATGGTCCTATCATACAGTACTTATGGGAACTGTGGGGGCATTATACTGTGTATAGAGGTGGGGTACCTGGGGGACTTTGGGAACATTATTGAAAGTTAAATGGGAATATATGGGGATGGAAATGTGAGAAGTCTAATGTCTAACGCCACCGCATTAGTAATCAGGGTAACCTGGTTAAGGGACCTCACAGGTGTTTCGCCTCCTGAGCTGAACCCCTAGGTACGCCTCTGATAGACAGATAAATGTCATGTAAATGATGAAGGAATCCTCGATTACCACATGAATGAGGAACCCATCAGCCATATGCAAATACACCTGGAAGTGCACTGGGGGTGTGTCACTGCACTGACTTCTTCCACGCCCCAATGCACTTCCATCCTGATTTGCATTTGGTTTCTACATTATTCCTCTCCTGACTGAAACATTGGATTTTTGCAAAAAAGGTTCCATTATATTAGAGGAAAATGTCGTGCACAGTCCTCCCACTTCTCCCATATGTGACGTGTGCTGATAGGGTCCCATTACACCGAGAGGGAAGAGTAAATCTGCCATTATTCCCTGCTCCCTGTAATATCTGGATATTCCCGGTAGAAGGTTGGGTGATTGCCTCACCTGTAATCAGTTCGCTGTTCAGCTCCGGCTGACTCCCATTAGGGTCAGGGATTTCAGGGATGACATTTTGCTCTTCTTTGTCGCCTTCTGCTGTTTCCTAATAGATATAATATATGTCATTAATATGTGGAAGATGTCAATAAATCCCCAAATATATAAATCAGGAAAGACTAAACCTGCATTCACAGATGCACCAATAGTAACTCTGTAAATGATGTGCCATGTTGAGAACAAGGGCTGCTTGTGGTTGTTTCGATAAAATCAGTGTTTTATCAGCAGGAGATTATCACTAGAGGATTATCTATCTGGTGCCACGTAGTCCTTGTTTTGTGAAACCCCGCCACCACTGATTAGCATATTTCTGCCTACGTATAGAGTGCACAGAAAGCTGCCAATGACTGGTGTGGGCGGGGATATTCAGGGCTCAGCATTCGGAGCACTGCCAAATCTGCAGCAAAGAAAATAGTGATTGTATCACAACTGCTTCACCCAGTAAGGCAATGGACGTATCTCTGGAATCAGTGTCTCTGCCCCTACATCATGCTGCTCTCATGTTAGGAACAAAAACCTGATGACAGATTCCCTTTAACATAAATGCTATTATGTAATAAATAATATAATTTCCTCTTAGAATAGAGATGTTCCGTGGTTATATGGGGATAATACTGTCATTCACACCCCATAATCAGTGATACTTACATCAGCAGATTCTTGGATCTCTGGGATCTCGCGGATCACACTGTCAGGATCAACCAGCGAAGTTATTTCTAAAATAGTGATAAAACGATGAAGAAATAAAATGTATTAGACGATATTAATCCAACATACATAATATAGCAATATAAGGGGGAAATGACAAGACGTCTGTGAAATGGGATTAATGGTCGTTATATGGGGATTCTGCATATGAGGACGGACGGCGCATCCATAGACAGCAGTAGCGCAGTTACCCACGGGAAGGTGAGGGGCAGAGGGTGCGGTCGCCTGGGCCCCGTGTTCAGAGGGTCCCACCCGGAGCTAACGCTACCGTTAACTTCCCCTCAATTAGCTGAACATGCCGGTGGTCTCATCAGTATAATGGATTAAATGAGTACATGATGTTTTTGTATTTTACTTGAGATTTTTTGGTGTGACTGTGGGGGCATCATACAATGTGAGGGACCTGTATACATTGTAGGGGCAACTATGGGGGTCCATAAAGTGTGAATTTTATTGCTCAGCATGGGGGCTAATGTGAGGGCAATCATACAGTATGGAGGCTAATGTGAGGGAAATCATACAGTATGGAGGCTAATGTGGGGGAAATCATACAGTATGGGGGCTAATGTGGGGGAAATCATACAGTATGGGGGCTAATGTGGGGTCAATCATACAGTATGGAGGCTAATGTGAGGGAAATCATACAGTATGGAGGCTAATGTGGGGTCAATCATACAGTATGGGGGCTAATGTGGGGGAAATCATACAGTATGGGGGCTAATGTGGGGTCAATCATACAGTATGGAGGCTAATGTGGGGGAAATCATACAATATGGAGGCTAATGTGGGGGAAATCATACAGTATGGGGGCTAATGTGAGGGAAATCATACAGTATGGGGGCTAATGTGGGGTCAATCATACAGTATGGAGGCTAATGTGGGGGAAATCATACAGTATGGGGGCTAATGTGAGGGAAATCATACAGTATGGGGGCTAATGTGAGGGAAATCATACAGTATGGAGGCTAATGTGGGGTCAATCATATAGTATGGAGGCTAATGTGGGGTCAATCATACAGTATGGGGGCTAATGTGAGGGAAATCATACAGTATGGAGGCTAATGTGGGGTCAATCATACAGTATGGGGGCTATTGTGGGGGAAATCATACAGTATGGGGGCTAATGTGGGGTCAATCATACAGTATGGAGGCTAATGTGGGGGAAATCATATAATATGGAGGCTAATGTGGGGGAAATCATACAGTATGGGGACTAATGTGAGGGAAATCATACAGTATGGGGGCTAATGTGGGGTCAATCATACAGTATGGAGGCTAATGTGGGGGAAATCATACAGTATGGGGGCTAATGTGAGGGAAATCATACAGTATGGGGGCTAATGTGAGGGAAATCATACAGTATGGAGGCTAATGTGGGGTCAATCATACAGTATGGTGGCTAATGTGGGGTCAATCATACAGTATGGAGGCTAATGTGGGGGAAATCATACAATATGGAGGCTAATGTGGGGGAAATCATACAGTATGGGGGCTAATGTGAGGGAAATCATACAGTATGGGGGCTAATGTGAGGGAAATCATACAGTATGGGGGCTAATGTGAGGGAAATCATACAGTATGGGGGCTAATGTGGGGTCAATCATACAGTATGGAGGCTAATGTGGGGGAAATCATACAATATGGAGGCTAATGTGGGGTCAATCATACAGTATGGGGGCTAATGTGGGGGAAATCATACAGTATGGGGGCTAATGTGAGGGAAATCATACAGTATGGGGGCTAATGTGGGGGAAATCATACAGTATGGGGGCTAATGTGAGGGAAATCATACAGTATGGGGGCTAATGTGAGGGAAATCACACAGTATGGGGGCTAATGTGAGGGAAATCATACAGTATGGAGGCTAATGTGAGGGAAATCATACAGTATGGAGTCTAATGTGAGGGAAATCATACAGTATGGGGACTAATGTGAGGGAAATCATACAGTATGGAGGCTAATGTGAGGGAAATCATACAGTATGGGGGCTAATGTGAGGGAAATCTTACAGTATGGAGGCTAATGTGAGGGAAATCATACAGTATGGAGTCTAATGTGGGGTCAATCATACAGTATGGGGGCTAATGTGGGGTCAATCATACAGTATGGGGGCTAATGTGGGGGAAATCATACAATATTGAGGCTAATGTGGGGGAAATCATACAGTATGGGGGCTAATGTGAGGGAAATCATACAGTATGGGGGCTAATGTGGGGTCAATAAAACAGTATGGAGGCTAATGTGGGGGAAATCATACAGTATGGGGGCTAATGTGAGGGAAATCATACAGTATGGGGGCTAATGTGAGGGAAATCATACGGTATGGGGGCTAATGTGAGGGAAATCATACAGTATGGAGGCTAATGTGAGGGAAATCATACAGTATGGAGTCTAATGTGAGGGAAATCATACAGTATGGGGACTAATGTGAGGGAAATCATACAGTATGGAGGCTAATGTGAGGGAAATCATACAGTATGGGGGCTAATGTGAGGGAAATCATACAGTATGGAGGCTAATGTGAGGGAAATTATACAGTATGGAGGCTAATGTGGGGGAAATCATACAGTATGGGGGCTAATGTGAGGGAAATCATACAGTATGGAGGCTACTGTGAGGGAAATCATACAGTATGGAGGCAAATGTGGGGGAAATCATACAGTATGGAGGCTAATGTGGGGGAAATCATACAGTATGGGGGATAATGTGGGGTCAATCATACAGTATGGAGGCTAATGTGGGGGAAATCATACAGTATGGGGACTAATGTGAGGGAAATCATACAGCATGGGGGCTAATGTGGGGTCAATCATACAGTATGGAGGCTAATGTAAGGGAAATCATACAGTATGGAGGCTAATGTGAGGGAAATCATACAGTATGTAGGCTAATGTGGGGGAAATCATACAGTATGGGGGCTAATGTGGGGTCAATCATACAGTATGGAGGCTAATGTGAGGGAAATCATACAGTATGGAGGCTAATGTGAGGGAAATCATACAGTATGGGGGCTAATGTGAGGGAAACCATACAGTATGGGGGCTAATGTGAGGGAAATCATACAATATGGAGGCTAATGTGGAGGAAATCATACAGTATGGGGGCTAATGTGGGGTCAATCATACAGTATGGAGGCTAATGTGAGGGAAATCATACAGTATGGAGGCTAATGTGAGGGAAATCATACAGTCTGGAGGCTAATGTAGAGACCATCATACAGTCTGGAGGCTAATGTAGAGACCATCATACAGTATGGTGGCTGATGTGAGGGCTTTCATACAGTGTTGAGGCTCTCAAAGTGTGGGGTCTACTAAAGGGGCCATGAAAAAGTGTTAGATATTCTGAGGGACCCATCATAAAGTGTGAGGGCCATTAGACAGTGTGAGGACTACTTTGGGGGTTATTATACTGTGTTTTGGAGTATTGAGGACATTATGCTATGTATAGAGGAGCTTTCAGCCCATCATACTGTGTATAGGGGAGCTGTGGGGGAATAAAACTCTGTATAGGGGAACTTTGTGCCCATCATACCGTATATAGGGAAAATGTGAGGGCATTACACTTTGTATAGGGGAGCTGTGCTTCTATCCTACTGTGTATAGGGGAGCTGTGCCGGAATCATACAGTGTACAGGGGAGATGTGGGGGAATCAGTGTATAGGGGAGCTGTAGGGGTATTATACTGTGTATAGAGGAGCTGTGGGGTCATGATACTGTGTATTGGGGAGCTGTGGGGCAATTATACAGTGTATAGGGGAGCTGTGGGGTAATTATACTGCGCATAGTGGAGCAATGGTCCTATCATACAGTACTTATGGGAACTGTGGGGGCATTATACTGTGTATAGAGGTGGGGTACCTGGGGGACTTTGGGGACATTATTGAAAGTTAAGTGGGAATAGATGGGGATGGAAATGTGAGAAGTCTAATGTCTAACGCCACCGCACTAGTAATCAGGGTAACCTGGTTAAGGGCCCTCACAGGTGTTTCGCCTCCTGAGCTGAACCCCTGGGTACGCCTCTGATAGACAGATAAATGTCATGTAAATGATGAACGAATCCCCGATTACCGTATAAATGAGGAACCCATCAGCCATATGCAAATACACCTGGAAGTGCACTGGGGGCGTGTCACTGCACTGACTTCTTCCACGCCCCCAATGCACTTCCATCCTGATTTGTATATGGTTTCTACATTATTCCTCTCCTGACTGAGACATTGGATTTTTGCAAAAAATGTTCCATTATATTAGAGGAAAATGTCCTGCACAGTCCTCCCACTACTCCCCTATGTAACGTGTGCTGACAGGGTCCCATTACACCGAGAGGGAAGAATAAATCTGCCATTATTCCCTGCTCCCTGTAATATCTGGATATTCCCGGTAGAAGGTTGGGTGATCGCCTCACCTGTAATCAGTTCGCTGTTCAGCTCCGGCTGACTCCCATTAGGGTCAGGGATTTCCGGGATGACATTTTTCTCATCTTTGTCGCCTTCTGCTGTTTCCTGATAGATATAATATATGTCATTAATATGTGGAAGATGTCAGTAAATCCCCAAATACATAAATCAGGAAAGACTAAGCCTGTATTCACAGATGCACCAATAGTAACTCTACAAATGATGTGCCATGTTGAGAACAAGGGCTGGTTGTGGTTTTTCAATAAAATCAGTGTTTTATCAGCAGGAGATTATCACTAGAGGACAATCTCGTGTCGTGTCATGTAGTCCTTGTTCTGTGCCACCACTGATTAGCATTTTTTTATTTTTGCACAGTGTGCACAGATAGCTGACAATGATGGGTGTGGGTGGGGTTAGACCCAGAAAGCTGCCAATCACTGTGGGCAGGGATATTCAGGGCTCAGCATTCAGAGCACTGCCAAATCTGCAGCAGAGAAAATAGTGATTGTATCACAACTGCTGCACCCAGTAAGGTAATGGACGTATCTCTGGAATCAGTGTCTCTGCCCCTACATCATGCTGCTCTCATGTTAGGAACAAAAACCTGATGACAGATTCCCTTTAACATAAATGCTATTATGTAATAAATAATATAATTTCCTCTTAGAATAGAGATGTTCCGTGGTTATATGGGGATAATACTGTCATTCACACCCCATAATCAGTGATACTTACATCAGCAGATTCTTGGATCTCTGGGATCTCGCGGATCACACTGTCAGGATCAACCAGCGAAGTTATTTCTAAAATAGTGATAAAACGATGAAGAAATAAAATGTATTAGACGATATTAATCCAACATACATAATATAGCAATATAAGGGGGAAATGACAAGACGTCTGTGAAATGGGATTAATGGTCGTTATATGGGGATTCTGCATATGAGGACGGACGGCGCATCCATAGACAGCAGTAGCGCAGTTACCCACGGGAAGGTGAGGGGCAGAGGGTGCGGTCGCCTGGGCCCCGTGTTCAGAGGGTCCCACCCGGAGCTAACGCTACCGTTAACTTCCCCTCAATTAGCTGAACATGCCGGTGGTCTCATCAGTATAATGGATTAAATGAGTACATGATGTTTTTGTATTTTACTTGAGATTTTTTGGTGTGACTGTGGGGGCATCATACAATGTGAGGGACCTGTATACATTGTAGGGGCAACTATGGGGGTCCATAAAGTGTGAATTTTATTGCTCAGCATGGGGGCTAATGTGAGGGCAATCATACAGTATAGAGGCTAATGTGAGGGAAATCATACAGTATGGAGGCTAATGTGGGGGAAATCATACAGTATGGGGGCTAATGTGGGGGAAATCATACAGTATGGGGGCTAATGTGGGGTCAATCATACAGTATGGAGGCTAATGTGAGGGAAATCATACAGTATGGAGGCTAATGTGGGGTCAATCATACAGTATGGGGGCTAATGTGGGGGAAATCATACAGTATGGGGGCTAATGTGGGGTCAATCATACAGTATGGAGGCTAATGTGGGGGAAATCATACAATATGGAGGCTAATGTGGGGGAAATCATACAGTATGGGGGCTAATGTGAGGGAAATCATACAGTATGGGGGCTAATGTGGGGTCAATCATACAGTATGGAGGCTAATGTGGGGGAAATCATACAGTATGGGGGCTAATGTGAGGGAAATCATACAGTATGGGGGCTAATGTGAGGGAAATCATACAGTATGGAGGCTAATGTGGGGTCAATCATATAGTATGGAGGCTAATGTGGGGTCAATCATACAGTATGGGGGCTAATGTGAGGGAAATCATACAGTATGGAGGCTAATGTGGGGTCAATCATACAGTATGGGGGCTATTGTGGGGGAAATCATACAGTATGGGGGCTAATGTGGGGTCAATCATACAGTATGGAGGCTAATGTGGGGGAAATCATATAATATGGAGGCTAATGTGGGGGAAATCATACAGTATGGGGACTAATGTGAGGGAAATCATACAGTATGGGGGCTAATGTGGGGTCAATCATACAGTATGGAGGCTAATGTGGGGGAAATCATACAGTATGGGGGCTAATGTGAGGGAAATCATACAGTATGGGGGCTAATGTGAGGGAAATCATACAGTATGGAGGCTAATGTGGGGTCAATCATACAGTATGGAGGCTAATGTGGGGTCAATCATACAGTATGGAGGCTAATGTGGGGGAAATCATACAATATGGAGGCTAATGTGGGGGAAATCATACAGTATGGGGGCTAATGTGAGGGAAATCATACAGTATGGGGGCTAATGTGAGGGAAATCATACAGTATGGGGGCTAATGTGAGGGAAATCATACAGTATGGGGGCTAATGTGGGGTCAATCATACAGTATGGAGGCTAATGTGGGGGAAATCATACAATATGGAGGCTAATGTGGGGTCAATCATACAGTATGGGGGCTAATGTGGGGGAAATCATACAGTATGGGGGCTAATGTGAGGGAAATCATACAGTATGGGGGCTAATGTGGGGGAAATCATACAGTATGGGGGCTAATGTGAGGGAAATCATACAGTATGGGGGCTAATGTGAGGGAAATCACACAGTATGGGGGCTAATGTGAGGGAAATCATACAGTATGGAGGCTAATGTGAGGGAAATCATACAGTATGGAGTCTAATGTGAGGGAAATCATACAGTATGGGGACTAATGTGAGGGAAATCATACAGTATGGAGGCTAATGTGAGGGAAATCATACAGTATGGGGGCTAATGTGAGGGAAATCTTACAGTATGGAGGCTAATGTGAGGGAAATCATACAGTATGGAGTCTAATGTGGGGTCAATCATACAGTATGGGGGCTAATGTGGGGTCAATCATACAGTATGGGGGCTAATGTGGGGGAAATCATACAATATTGAGGCTAATGTGGGGGAAATCATACAGTATGGGGGCTAATGTGAGGGAAATCATACAGTATGGGGGCTAATGTGGGGTCAATAAAACAGTATGGAGGCTAATGTGGGGGAAATCATACAGTATGGGGGCTAATGTGAGGGAAATCATACAGTATGGGGGCTAATGTGAGGGAAATCATACGGTATGGGGGCTAATGTGAGGGAAATCATACAGTATGGAGGCTAATGTGAGGGAAATCATACAGTATGGAGTCTAATGTGAGGGAAATCATACAGTATGGGGACTAATGTGAGGGAAATCATACAGTATGGAGGCTAATGTGAGGGAAATCATACAGTATGGGGGCTAATGTGAGGGAAATCATACAGTATGGAGGCTAATGTGAGGGAAATTATACAGTATGGAGGCTAATGTGGGGGAAATCATACAGTATGGGGGCTAATGTGAGGGAAATCATACAGTATGGAGGCTACTGTGAGGGAAATCATACAGTATGGAGGCAAATGTGGGGGAAATCATACAGTATGGAGGCTAATGTGGGGGAAATCATACAGTATGGGGGATAATGTGGGGTCAATCATACAGTATGGAGGCTAATGTGGGGGAAATCATACAGTATGGGGACTAATGTGAGGGAAATCATACAGCATGGGGGCTAATGTGGGGTCAATCATACAGTATGGAGGCTAATGTAAGGGAAATCATACAGTATGGAGGCTAATGTGAGGGAAATCATACAGTATGTAGGCTAATGTGGGGGAAATCATACAGTATGGGGGCTAATGTGGGGTCAATCATACAGTATGGAGGCTAATGTGAGGGAAATCATACAGTATGGAGGCTAATGTGAGGGAAATCATACAGTATGGGGGCTAATGTGAGGGAAATCATACAGTATGGGGGCTAATGTGAGGGAAATCATACAATATGGAGGCTAATGTGGAGGAAATCATACAGTATGGGGGCTAATGTGGGGTCAATCATACAGTATGGAGGCTAATGTGAGGGAAATCATACAGTATGGAGGCTAATGTGAGGGAAATCATACATTCTGGAGGCTAATGTAGAGACCATCATACAGTCTGGAGGCTAATGTAGAGACCATCATACAGTATGGTGGCTGATGTGAGGGCTTTCATACAGTGTTGAGGCTCTCAAAGTGTGGGGTCTACTAAAGGGGCCATGAAAAAGTGTTAGATATTCTGAGGGACCCATCATAAAGTGTGAGGGCCATTAGACAGTGTGAGGACTACTTTGGGGGTTATTATACTGTGTTTTGGAGTATTGAGGACATTATGCTATGTATAGAGGAGCTTTCAGCCCATCATACTGTGTATAGGGGAGCTGTGGGGGAATAAAACTCTGTATAGGGGAACTTTGTGCCCATCATACCGTATATAGGGAAAATGTGAGGGCATTACACTTTGTATAGGGGAGCTGTGCTTCTATCCTACTGTGTATAGGGGAGCTGTGCCGGAATCATACAGTGTACAGGGGAGATGTGGGGGAATCAGTGTATAGGGGAGCTGTAGGGGTATTATACTGTGTATAGAGGAGCTGTGGGGTCATGATACTGTGTATTGGGGAGCTGTGGGGCAATTATACAGTGTATAGGGGAGCTGTGGGGTAATTATACTGCGCATAGTGGAGCAATGGTCCTATCATACAGTACTTATGGGAACTGTGGGGGCATTATACTGTGTATAGAGGTGGGGTACCTGGGGGACTTTGGGGACATTATTGAAAGTTAAGTGGGAATAGATGGGGATGGAAATGTGAGAAGTCTAATGTCTAACGCCACCGCACTAGTAATCAGGGTAACCTGGTTAAGGGCCCTCACAGGTGTTTCGCCTCCTGAGCTGAACCCCTGGGTACGCCTCTGATAGACAGATAAATGTCATGTAAATGATGAACGAATCCCCGATTACCGTATAAATGAGGAACCCATCAGCCATATGCAAATACACCTGGAAGTGCACTGGGGGCGTGTCACTGCACTGACTTCTTCCACGCCCCCAATGCACTTCCATCCTGATTTGTATATGGTTTCTACATTATTCCTCTCCTGACTGAGACATTGGATTTTTGCAAAAAATGTTCCATTATATTAGAGGAAAATGTCCTGCACAGTCCTCCCACTACTCCCCTATGTAACGTGTGCTGACAGGTTCCCATTACACCGAGAGGGAAGAATAAATCTGCCATTATTCCCTGCTCCCTGTAATATCTGGATATTCCCGGTAGAAGGTTGGGTGATCGCCTCACCTGTAATCAGTTCGCTGTTCAGCTCCGGCTGACTCCCATTAGGGTCAGGGATTTCCGGGATGACATTTTTCTCATCTTTGTCGCCTTCTGCTGTTTCCTGATAGATATAATATATGTCATTAATATGTGGAAGATGTCAGTAAATCCCCAAATACATAAATCAGGAAAGACTAAGCCTGTATTCACAGATGCACCAATAGTAACTCTACAAATGATGTGCCATGTTGAGAACAAGGGCTGGTTGTGGTTTTTCAATAAAATCAGTGTTTTATCAGCAGGAGATTATCACTAGAGGACAATCTCGTGTCGTGTCATGTAGTCCTTGTTCTGTGCCACCACTGATTAGCATTTTTTTATTTTTGCACAGTGTGCACAGATAGCTGACAATGATGGGTGTGGGTGGGGTTAGACCCAGAAAGCTGCCAATCACTGTGGGCAGGGATATTCAGGGCTCAGCATTCAGAGCACTGCCAAATCTGCAGCAGAGAAAATAGTGATTGTATCACAACTGCTGCACCCAGTAAGGTAATGGATATATCTCTGGAATCAGTGTCTCTGCCCCTACATCATGCTGCTCTCATGTTAGGAACAAAAATCTGGTGACAGATTCCCTTTAATATAAATCCTATTATTTAATAAATAATGTCATCTCCTCTTAGAATAGAGATGTTCCGTGGTTATATGGGGATAATACTGGATGTGTTATTCACACCCCATGATCAGTGATACTTACATCAGCAGATTCTTGGATCTTTGGGATCTCGTGGATCACACTGTCAGGATCCACCAGCGAAGTTATTTCTAAAACAGTGATAAAATAATGAAGATATAAAATGTATTAGACGATATTAATCCAACATACATAATACAGCAATATAAGGGGGAAATGACAAGACGTCTGTAAATGGGATTAATGGTCGTCATATGGGGATTCTACATATGAGGGCGTAGGGCGCATCCATAGATAAATGTAAGGTAAATGATGGAGGAACCCTCAATCACCACAGGAATGAGGAGCCCCCACCCTTGCTGTCCATGTGAGTGATGAGAAGAGAGCTGAAACATAACAGCCATATGCAAATTAGACTGGAAGTGCACAGGGGCGTGTCACTGCACTCTGATTTCTTCCTCCACGCCCCCAGTGCACTTCCATTCTGATTTGTATTTAACTTCTATGTTACATTTCTCCTGACTGGCACATTGGATTTCTGCAAGAAAATGTCCTGCACAGTCCTACCACTACTCCCATATGTGACGTGTGCTGACAGGTTCCCATTACACCGAGTGGGAAGAGTAAATCTGCCATTATTCCCTGCTCCCTGTAATATCTGGATATTCCCGGTAGAAGGTTGGGTGATCGCCTCACCTGTAATCAGTTCGCTGGTCAGCTCCGGCTGACTCCCATTAGGGTCAGGGATTTCCGGGATGACATTCTGCTCTTCTTTGTCGCCTTCTGCTGTTTCCTGATAGATATAATATATGTCATTAATATGTGGAAGATGTCACTAAATCCCCAAATACATAAATCAGGAAAGACTGAGCCAGATCTGATATGTGACTGGTGATCTGGAGAAGATCAGAAAACAAGGACGTGTGATAGAGAAGATGATGGCTCCTTACCGGGCGTTCCGATGAGCGGGCCGGACGTTCCAGTACAGACAGGACTTTTTCGGCCAGGTCTTTAAACAAAGCCAAATCTCCATGTTGAGATCTATTTTCAGCCTATAAAGAAGAAAAGACACAAAAAGGAAAATTCGGAGATGAGAAAGGTCACGATGGAGGCGGCCATTGTCTGTGACATCGTCTCCTCTCTCTGCAGATACGACGACTCCATATCTGGGGACTCGTCGTGTTTTATATGGGAGGAAAGAAGAAGCTTCTATCCCACCATGATGATCTATAATTATGGAGAAGTGGTGTGCGGAGCGTCCGCCATTTACCTGCTGTAGTAATGTCTTGATGTTCTGAGATAAATCCGTCAGATACTCTGAGGTGAGATGACCTCGTTGGTATTTGATCAGGCAATCCTTTACTAGCTCCAGCACCAGCCGGTGAGAGAAGCTGAGGACGCCATCGGGAGGTAGAAAATCAATGTCAGGTCGATTGGTGATAAGAATCTTCAATAAAGCTTTTGCCTGAAGTTTGTCGAGAAGTAATTCAGCCATAGTGAAAAATTGCAAGTGCGCTCAATCACTATAGAACCATAAATGGCACCTGTTGCCCTGTGCGCATTGTGTAAGTAGCCACCGTGCATTGTGATGTCATAATGGCTGGGAAAGACCAGTGATGTCATAATGGCTGAGAATGACCAGTGATGTCATAATGCCTGAGAATGACCAGTGATGTCATAATGGCTGGGAAAGACCAGTGATGTCATAATGCCTGAGAATGACCAGTGATGTCATAATGGCTGAGAATGACCAGTGATGTCATAATGGCTGAGAATGACCAGTGATGTCATAATGGCTGAGAATGACCAGTGATGTCATAATGGCTGAGAATGACCAGTGATGTCATAATGCCTGAGAATGACCAGTGATGTCATAATGGCTGAGAATGACCAGTGATGTCATAATGGCTGAGAATGACCAGTGATGTCATAATGGAATCTTCTGATGGAATCTCCAAGGGGCGACTCTGCACAAATAGATGCTGCTTGACAATATGTAAAGTGGAAACACCATAGAATTAAACATGTCTCCAGGTTTTGATGGTCGTTCTCTATTATTTCCAATCAGAACACAACCATTATAAGCATAGGTTCACACATTGCTTTTTGCAACATTTTTTTCTACACCAAAAGCCTGAGTGATGGCAGGAAAAACATACAACACTCCTGTTTTTGCAGTATTTTAACTTGTGTTTCTTTTTTCATTCATTTAAATGGGTGAAAAACGCTGGAAATTCCCTGAAATAATTGACATACTGCAGATTTAAAGAATCCAAGCAAAAAAATGCAGGGTGTGAATGAGAATTCAGAAACCTCCTTCACTAAGCTGGTACTGTAATATGCAATGCTTTTGCATCAGAGAAAAAAACGTTAAAACAGCAACTCTTGTGAACTTCCCCTAAAGATACACGCAGTCATATTATGGGAAATATTCTGGATATTTATTACCTCACAGGCCCTTAACCCCTTTACCCCCAAGGGTGGTTTGCACGTTCATGACCGGGCCAATTTTTACATTTCTGACCACTGTCCCTTTATGAGGTAATAGCTCTGGAACGCTTCCATGGATCCCGGTGATTCTGACATTGTTTTCTCGTGACATATTGTACTTCATGTTAGTGGTAACATTTCATTCATATAACTTACGTTTATTTGTGAAAAAAACGGAAATTTGGCAAAAATTTTATGCCCTTAAATCACAGAGATACGGTACACAAAAAACTTAATAAGTAACATTTCCCACATGTTTACTTTACATCAGCACAATTTTGGAACCAAAATTTTTTTTTGTCAGGAAGTTATAAGGGTTACAAGTTGACCAGCGATTTCTCATTAATACAACACCATTTTATTTTTACGGACTACATCACATTTGAAGCCACTTTGAGGGGTCTATATGATAGAAAATACCCAAAAGTGACACCATTCTAAAAACTGCACCCCTCAAGGTGCTCAAAACCACATTCAAGAAGTTTATTAACCCTTCAGGTGCTTCACAGGAATTTTTGAATAATTAAAAAAAATGAACATTTAACTTTTTTTCATAAAAAAATATTTCAGGTTCAATTTTTTTTATTTTACCAAGGGAAAAAGGAGAAATTGGACTGGAAAAGATATTGTGCAATTTGTCCTGAGTACGCTGATATCTGATATGTGGGGGGGAACCACTGTTTCGGCGCATGGCAGAGCTCAGAAGGGAAGGAGCGCCGTTTGACTTTTTCAATGCAAAATTGGCTGGAATTCTGATCGGACGCCATATCACGTTTGGAGAGCCCCTGCTGTACCTAAACAGTGTAAACCCCCCCCACAAGTGACCCCATTTTGGAAACTAGACCCCCCCAAGGAACTTATCTAGATATATGGTGAGAAGTTTGAACCCACAAGGGCTTCACTGAAGTTTATAACGTACAGCGGTACAATTATAAAATCATATTTTTTCACCCCCAATTTTTATCTTCCCAAGGGTAACAGGACCCTAAAAAGTTATTGTGCAATTTGTCCTGAGTACGCTGATACCCCATATGTTGGTGTAAACGACTATTTGGGCGCATGGCAGAGCTCGGAAGGGAAGCAGCGCAATTTGACATTTTTGGCTGGAATTGGGATCGGACACCATGTCGCGTTTGGAAAGCCCCTGATATGCCTAAACAGTGGAAACCCCCCACAAATGACACCATTTTGGAAACTAGACCCCCCAAGGAACTTATATAGATGTTTGGTGAGAACTTTGAACCCCCAAGGGCTTCACAGAAGTTTATAACGTACAGCCGTACAATTATAAAATCATATTTTTTCCACAAAAATGATCTTTTCACCCTCAATTCTTACTTTCCCAAGGGTAACAGGACCCTAAAAGTTATTGTGCAATTTGTTTTGAGTACGCTGATACCCCATATGTGGGGGTAAACCACTATTTGGGTGCATGGCAGAGCTCGGAAGGGAAGCAGCGACATTTGATTTTTTTGGCAGGAATTGAGATCGGACACCATGTCGCGTTTGGAAAGCCCCTGATGTACCTAAACAGTGGAAACCCCCCACAAATGACACCATTTTGGAAACTAGACCCCTAAGGAACTTATCTAGGTGTGTGGTGAGCACTTTGAACTCCCCCCGTGCTTCACAGAAGTTTATAACGCCCGGGCGTGAAAATAAAAAAATCGGATTTTTTCCACAAACATGATCATTTAGTCCCCATTTTTTTTTTTCCCAATGGTACCAGGAGAAAATGGACCCCAAAAGTGGTTGTCCAATTTGTCCTGAGTACCCTGATACCCCATATGTGGGAGAAAACTACTGTATGGGCCCACGTCGGGACTCGGAAGGCAAGTAGTGATGCTTTGGAATGCAGACTTTGATGGAATGGTCTGCGGGTGTCATGTTGCCTTTGGAGAGCCCCTGATGTACCTAAACAGTGGAAACCCCCCACAAATGACACCATTTTGGAAACTAGACCCCCTAAGGAACTTATCTTGATGTGTGGTGAGCACTTTGAGCCCTCAAGGGCTTCACAGAAGTTTATAACGCCCGGGTGTGAAAATAAAAAATCATATTTTTTTCCCACAAAAATGATATTTTTGCCCCCAATTTTTTATTTTCCTAAGGGCAACAGGAGAAATAGGACCCCAAAAGTTGTTTGTCAATTTGTTCTGAGTAGGCTGATACCCCATATGTGGGGCTAAAACACTGTTTGGGCACATGGCAGAGCTTGGAAGGGAAGGAGCACCATTTGACTTTTTCAGCGCAGAATTGGCTGGAATTGAGATTAGACACCATGTTGCATTTGGAGAGCACCTGATGTGCCCAAACAGTGGAAACCCCCCAATTATAACTCCAACCCTAACCCCAACACACCCCTAACCCTAATCTCAGCCCTAGCCCTAACCCTAACCCTAGCCCTAACCCTAGCCCTAACCCTAATGGGAAAATGGAAATACATTTTTTTTATTTTATTATTTTTCCCTAACTAAGGGGGTGATAACGGGGGGTTTGATTTACTATTTATGGCGGTTTTTATGTTTGGCAGCTGTCACACGCTAAAATATGCTTTTTATTGTAAAAATAGTTTTTGCATCACCACATATTGAGAGCTATAATTTTTCCGTATTTTGACGCACTGAGACATGTGAGGTCTTATTTTTTGCGGGACGAGTTGTTTTTTTTATTGGTATGATGTTCGGGCACGTGACATTTTTTGATCGCTTTTTATTCCGATTTTTGGGACGCAGAATGAACAAAAACCAGCGTTTCATGAATTTCTTTTGGGTGGTGCGTTTACACCGTTCCACGTGCGGTAAAATTGATAAAGCGGTTTTATTCTTTGGGTCAGTACGGTTACAGCGATGCATCATTTATGTCATTTTTTATGTTTTGGTGCTTTTATGCAATAAAAACAATTTTATGTAAAAAATAATTATTTTTGCATCACTTTATTCTGCGAGCTATAACTTTTTTATTTTTTCTCTGATGATGCTGCATGGTGGCTTGTTTTTTGCGGGACAAGATGTCATTTTCAGCGGTACCATGGATATTTATATGCGCCTTTTTGATCGCGCGTTATTGCACTTTTTGTTCGGCGGTATGATAATAAATCATTATTTTTTGCTTTGTTTTTTATTTTTATCTTTTAAGGGGTTCGCTATAGGGGTTAACTAATGGGACAGTTTTATAGGGCAGGTCGTTACGGACGCGGCTATACCAAATATGTGTACTTTTATTGTTTTTTTTATTTCCAAAAAATGAATTTATTTGGGAATATTTTTTTTTTTAAATTTAGCGATTTTTTAAAAATTATTTTTACACTATTTTTTTAACTTTATTAGGTTGTCCCAGGGGGGACATCACTGTCCTGTGACAGATCGCTGATCTGTCACATCACAGATCACTGTGACAGGTCAGCAATCTGTCACAGGCAGTTTGCAGGTTTCCTCCTTGCCTGCGCTTTGCAGGCACTGAGGAAGCCAGCTACCTGCAGGGCCCGAAGGTCCCCGTCGCCATCTTGGATCTGGGGACCTGCAAGGAAAGAGCCCCCCGCAGCAGCGCTGCACATTGCGCTGCTGTGGGGGGCTCAGGGAAGCACGGAGGGAGCCCCCTCCCTGCCGATGCTTCCCTTTAAACCCGGTACGCCGCGATCGTGTTTGATCGCAGTGTGCAAGGGGTTAACGTGTCGGGGCGGTCCGTGACCACCCCTGACACATAGTGCCGGGTGTCAGCTGTGATAATCCGCTGACACCCAGCCGCGATCAGTGGCGCTCACCACGTGGGCGCCGCTGATAGCGCTAGAAGTACTATGCCATCCATGGGCATAGGGGCCCGGGTCCCATGGACGGGATAGTACGTCTGATGTCAGGAAGGGGTTAATTCTTTGGTTGCAGAGTTTGGTATTAACAGCTGTGACTGTGATAAACCATTGGCATCAATAACGTTAATCGCTGGTTTTTGAAAACTTCCTTCCTTTACCGTATGGGTTTGGGTGATGAGTAGAGATGAGCAAATAACAAAAAGCAAAAAGTGAGGAGGGCACCACTACTAGTATGTAATAGGGATACACCAACAGTCAGTAAAAAGACATGATACACAATGAAAGAGAAAGCTACTGACCAAAAATTGGGATCACAACTATGAATGACAACACATATAATGTTTATTAAATGTCAATCAAACCCAAAAACACATTAAAAACATTAAAAGGTCACAGAAAGTGACACATTAAACCCAGGTGGGTTACTAATATAACCCTAACAGGTTCCAATCATCTAGGGGATAGCTGATGAACACACTACTGGTCCCAATTTAGAACAACACAGCCATGATATACAAAGCACAAAAGTTGTACAGATTAATAATACAAAGCCTCAATAGAAACATAGAAATCAATGAACTGTTGAAATAGAGAATACAATATTCATGTCAGGCACAATAAAGAATAGAACCAGAGTACATATAAAGACAGAATACTGAACCACGCACCAACAATTCCCATAAGGGTAAAATGTATATATCTACACCCTGCACGTCCACAGGCTCCCTCCATCTTGGGTATAGTATACTGCCACGACACTTAGTGCATATTTCATGCACTTCCTTTTTGGGTTGTCTACCGAACACTGAACTAATTGTTTCAGGGTGTAGATATATACATTTTACCCTTATGGGAATTGTTGGTGCGTGGTTCAGTATTCTGTCTTTATATGTACTCTGGTTCTATTCTTTATTGTGCCTGACATGAATATTGTATTCTCTATTTCAACAGTTCATTGATTTCTATGGTTCTATTGAGGCTTTGTATTATTAATCTGTACAACTTTTGTGCTTTGTATATCATGGCTGTGTTGTTCTAAATTGGGACCAGTAGTGTGTTCATCAGCTATCCCCTAGATGATTGGAACCTGTTAGGGTTATATTAGTAACCCACCTGGGTTTAATGTGTCACTTTCTGTGACTTTTTAATGTTTTTAATGTGTTTTTGGGTTTGATTGACATTTAATAAACATTATATGTGTTGTCATTCATAGTTGTGATCCCAATTTTTGGTCAGTAGCTTTCTCTTTCATTGTGTAGAGATGAGCAAATGTGTTTGGAAAACGTTCGCCAATCTCAAATTCGGCAAGAACTTAGCTCTTTCGGATTCGTGTACGGTTTCCAAAGCATTTTTCCTCAAAGTCAGAAAAATTAGGGCACAGTTTGGTAAAATATAGCATTTCCAGAGGAGTGGCGGAGTGTTATTTAAAAAAAAAAAAATAAATAACTTAATGTATGTAAAGTCTGACAGCCAATCAGGGCACAGAAACCATCCATAACATCCAGACGCAATGGCTTCTGTCATTGGCTGCCAAAGTCACATGTCCTTCTCCATATAAAAAGCGAACATGTTGTTTTGCTGGTGCCATTTTGTCAGTGTAACAGCACAGAGAGGCTGCTGCTGCTGCGAGTTGTCACATAGTTAGATAGGATCCTGTCCTGTGTGAAATCGATCTGTCACCAACTAACTAGTCCACATTTCCTAATCAAAATCATTTAGGCTAATGCCGTGTTGCAGTCAGGAGATCATATTTCCTAATCAAAATCGTTTGGGGTAATAATGGTGTGAAGGCACCAGGCCACATTTCCTAATATAAATAATTTGTGCTAATATTGTTGTACAGGCCGAAGGTCACATTTACTAATCAAAATTGTTTAGGCTAATACTGTGTTGCAGTGAGGACGTCACATTTCCTCATCAAAATCGTTTGGGCAAATATTGTTGTGCAGGCAGGAGTCCAAATTACCTAACCAAAATCGTTTGGGCAAATATTGTTGTGCAGGCAGGAGTCCAAA
Source organism: Dendrobates tinctorius (assembly GCF_039654945.1). Lineage (NCBI taxonomy): Eukaryota > Metazoa > Chordata > Amphibia > Anura > Dendrobatidae > Dendrobates > Dendrobates tinctorius. Next base: position 9,299,196 of record NW_027361707.1, on the reverse strand, counting down.
TTTCCTAATCTAAATTGTTTGGTCTAATGCTCAGGTGCAGACTCCAGGACACATTTCATGATCAAAAACAATTGGGCTGATCCTCTGTTGTAAGTGTGGTGCCCCTGAGGGTTCAGTTGCCAAAGAAGCAGGGGTGGGATTCAGCGGGTTCTCCCCGGTTCGGTGGAACCGGTTGTTAAAAAAGCAGCCGGTTCCCTGAACCGGGGAGATCTAGAGCCGCGATCCGGTCCTCTGATGTTGCTGGCGCTGCCTGCAGGCAAGGAGCAGAGGAGGACTCTTGCTCTGCTTCCCGCCGGATGCCGCGCGCATTGATACGTGACGACTGTCTGCTGACTAGTACTGGACAGAGCACAGCAGTCAGCACACCCCGGCGGCCCCCGCTGTCCGCGCACTGATTCCTGCGGCTGCCCAGTGAGCTGAACCTGGACAGGACACTAGTCTGTGTGTGGTGACCCGCCGCCCGCCTGCCTCCCCTCACAACTTCAGCCTGTGTATGGTACACAGGCCAACACCAGGTCAGTTACTGTATATGTGCAGTGCTGCTGCTTATTGGGGGCCTGTGCTGTGCTGCCTACTAGGGACCTGTGCCTGCCTATTGAGGACCTGTACTGCCTATTAGGGACCTGTTCCTGCCTATTGGGGACCTGTGCTGCCTATTAGGGACATGTGCCTACCTATTAGGGACCTGTGCCTGCCTATTTGGGACCTGTTCTGCCTATTAGGGACCTGTGCCTGCCTATTGGGGACCTGTGCTTCCTACTGAGGACCTGTACTGCCTATTAGGGACCTGTGCCTGCCTATTAGGGACCTGTGCCTGCCTATTAGGGACCTGTGCCTGCCTATTGAGGACCTGTGCTGCCTATTAGGGACCTGTTCCTGCCTATTAGGGATCTGTGCCTGCCTATTGGGGACCTGTGCCTGCCTATTGGGGACCTGTGCTGCCTATTGAGGACCTGTGCTGCCTGTTAGGGACCTGTGCCTGCCTATTAGGGATCTGTGCCTGCCTATTGGGGACCTGTGCCTGCCTATTGGGGACCTGTTCTGCCTATTAGGGACCTGTGCCTGCCTATTGGGGACCCGTGCCTGCCTATTGGAGACCTGTACTGCCTATTAGGGACCTGTGCCTGCCTATTAGGGACCTGTGCCTGCCTATTAGGGACCTGTGCTGCCTACTAGTGACCTATGCCTGCCTTTTTGGGACTTGTGCCTGCCTATTAGGGACCTGTGCCTGCCTATTAGGGACCTGTGCTGCCTATTGGGGACCTGTGCTGCCTATTGGGGAACAATGCTGTCTATTGGGGACCTGTGCTGTCTATAGGGAACAATGCTGCCTATTGGGGACCTCTGCTGCCTATTGAGGAACAATGCTGTCTATTGGGGACCTGCAATGCCTATTGGGGAACAATGCTGCCTATTGGGGAACAATGCTGTCTATTGGGGAACAATGCTGTCTATTGGGGACCTGCACTGCCTATTGGGGAATAATGCTGCCTATTGGGGACCTGTGCTGCCTATTGGGGAACAATGCTGTCTATTGGGGAACAATGCTGCCTATTGGGGACCTGTGCTGCCTATTGGGGAACAATGCTGTCTATTGGGGAACAATGCTGTCTATAGGGAACAATGCTGCCTATTAGGGACCTGTGCTGTCTATAGGGAACAATGCTGTCTATTGGGGACCTATGCTGCCTATTGGGGATCTGCACTGCCTATTGGGGACCTGTGCTGCCTATTGGGGAACAATGCTGCCTTTTGGGGACCTGTGCTGCCTATTGGGGAACAATGCTGTCTATTAGGGACCTGTGCTGCCTTTTGGGGACCTGTGCTGCCTATTGGGGAATAATGCTGTCTATTGGGGACCTGTGCTGTCTATAGGGAACAATGCTGCCTATTGGGGACCTGCACTGCCTATTGGGGAACAATGCTGCCTATTGGGGACCTATGCTGCCTATTAGGGACCTGTGCTGCCTATTGGGGAACAATGCTGCCTTTTGGGGACCTGTGCTGCCTATTGGGGAACAATGCTGTCTATTGGGGACATGTGCTGCCTTTAGGGGACCTGTGCTGCCTATTGGGGACCTGTGTTGTCTATAGGGAACAATGCTGTCTATTGGGGACCTGTGCTGTCTATAGGGAACAATGCTGCCTATTGGGGACCTGTGCTGTCTATAGGGAACAATGCTGTCTATTGGGGACCTGCACTGCCTATTGGGGAACAATGCTGTCTATTGGGGACCTATGCTGCCTATTGGGGACCTGCACTGCCTATTGGGGAACAATGCTGCCTATTGGGGACCTATGCTGCCTATTGGGGACCTGTGCTACCTATTGGGGAACAATGCTGCCTTTTGGGGACCTATGCTGCCTATTGGGGACCTGTGCTGCCTATTGGGGAACAATGCTGTCTATTGGGGACCTGTGCTGCCTTTTGGGGACCTGTGCTGCCTATAGGGAACAGCTCCTTGACTGCGCCCCTACTTGTATATGTTTGATGAAAAGGTGCATGTAAATGGGTGTGGTGTAATAATGGGTGTGGCTTAAAATGGGTGTGGCGTTCCTACACACAAACACAGAAGCTGTTGTTAAAAATTTGAATCCCACTACTGCACAGAAGTACTGCACCTACACAAGAGGTGTGGTATCCCAATTCACGGGTAAGGTGGAGGCACCTGACAGTACTCTTACATTTGCACCCAACACACACCCTAGAGCAGCAGGGCATCCTGGATGGACCCTACAGGAGGAGGATCTCAATCCTGCCTGGGTAGTAAAGGGTGTTGGGAGGTGGATGGAGTTTGTAGGTTGAGAGCGGGAGAGTAGAGTTTGAGTTATAAAAGTCTTCCCGTGGGGGGAGAAGTGGAAGGACATGTGTGAAGCAGCTCCTGGTCAGAAGAGCTGCTGGAAAAGAAAGAGACTGAAGGAGGCTCCGTGCCGAGGGAAGGGATCATAGAGGCACGGCACAGCGACCATACTGCTGTGGGGCTTATTTCACGCCGACTGACGTCAGGTGGAGGGATAAGATCGCAGAGGGGTACCGGCTCCCTAGCCTAATGGATATCATCAGACTCAACTAGCAATCCGGAGGTAGAAGCACCTTTAGGAACCTTATCCACAAGCCACAGTTATCTTTGCTGGAAAGGCAGCCATAAGGGAGCAAGCGAATGCAACAAGGACGTTACCCGACAAGGTCTGCGGTTGCTGGCCTGGGACACTGACTGTGAGGTGTTGGGGAAGGAAGAGGTGAGAAACCAACACAGTGAGATGGCCAGGAAAGGCACATACTGAAGGGAGTTCTGGAAAGGTATTCTCCATCTGACTGGAAGTTGACTGACCCCTCACCTGGAGGACACGGCACCAAGCGGGCGTCTGTTCTGCAGCCAGAACTGTGAGTAAAGCTTTGGAAATGCACCCAGCTGTGTCCTCTAATTATTCCTGCGTCACCTATCCAATTCTGCTACATTTATCATCACTGATCACGCACTCAGCACTGCTACATCCTTTGCCAAATACTATATAATTACCATCTTCTATATATTACATGTGCCCTGGGACCAGTGGCGTAACTACCGGGGTAGCAGCCGAAGCGGTTGCTTTGGGGCCCGGCCCATATAGGGGCCCGGGGCCCCGGCTCCGATCGGTGCTACCCAGTAGTGCAATGAAGTACTGCGGTGCTCTGGCGGGTGCTGTGGCCAATGCTGTCTTGGGGGCCCGCTGGCCCCCAGTGCCGACTCCCCCCTCCACCTGCCCCCCCAGCGCCGCCTGCCGCCGCCGTCGCAATGATGGAGGAGAGAGCGTCACCTGACGCTCCCTCTCCCATCATTCCCCGCTCTGCCTGTGACACAGCGGTTGCGCAATGACGTCATCTCGCTCTCACTGAGTGCCAGCAAGGCAGAGGAGCAGGAGACAGGAGCTGGGAGCAGCGCAGGCACGAGGAGGAGGTGAGGATAATGTTTGTTTTTTTTAATTAATATATTGTGTGTGCTGGACTGTGGGGCCATTCTCTGCAGGGGGGCTATATACCATGTGGTGCTGGGCGCTATATATACCATGTGGTGCTGGGCGCTATATATACCATGTGTTGCTGGGCGCTATATATACCATGTGGTGCTGGGTGCTATATATGCCAGGTGGTGCTGGGTGCTATATATACCATGTGGTGCTGGGCGCTATATATATCAAGTGGTGCTGGCTGCTATATACCATGTGGTGCTGAGCGCTATATACCAGGTGGTGCTGGGCGCTATATATACCATGTGGTGCTGGGCGCTATATACCATGTGGTGCTGGGGGCTATATATATATCATGTGGTGCTGGGAGCTATATAACATGTGGTGCTGGGCGCAATATATACCATGTGGTGCTGCGTGCTGTATACCATGTGGTGCTGGATGCTATATACCAGGTGGTGCTGGGTGCTGTATACCATGTGGTGGTGGGCGCCATATATACCATGTGGTGCTGGGTGCTGTATACCATGTGGTGCTGGGTGCTGTATACCATGTGGTGCTGGGTGCTATATACCATGTGGTGCTGGGTGCTGTATACCATGTGTGGCTGGGCTATATACCATGTGGTGCTGGGTCAGCAACTTTAAATATAAAATTGTCAATGCTTAACTAGTTTGATTGCATTGACTGAGTTACAGGATTAGGAATAATTGTGTTACATTATTTCTAATTCTGTTACTTAATGTGACTCTAGTATACATTATTGGTAAGGGTGTGTGTCTTGAAGTGGGTGTGTCTTTGAGGGGGCCCCATTTAAAAGTTTGCTATGGGCCCAATCAGTTCTAGTTATGCCCCTGCCTGGGACTAAGCTCTGCCTGTGGAGAACTGTGCCAACTCTGCTGCATCATCACCAGTCCCAGAGGATCTGCTCTGCAGCGCTGGTCACCTCTGACCAGAAACCATAGGTGGCGTCATGAACACTTTATTACAAACTTTATAAACTCTTATCCCTTGTAAATATGCCTCTTCTATTGGACGCCCAGGGCCATGGACCGGGTCACAGCTGCCGTGACACATTCCTTTAAGAAGCGGCCCGGTACCGACTATCCCCACTGCCCTGGCGGGCGATCCACAAGCACTAGCCCACCTTTCCAATCAAAATCGTTTGTGCTAATATTGTGGTGCAGGCAGGCGTACACATGTCCTAGTCAAAGTCGTTTGGGCTAAAAATGGTGTGCAAGCAGCAGGCCACATTTCCTAATCAAAATTGTCTGGGCTAATATTGGTGTGCAGGCACAAGGCCACATTTCCTAATCAAAATCATTTGTGCTAATACTCTGGATAATACTATAGGCGTCATTAATAGGCTGTTCGGACATTTTGCACCACACTTATCTGTGTGACTGATGTGCTATGCAAGCCCTATTTGTGTGCATTTTTTTTCCACTAGGCAGCCAGACCATATTGGGTCACTGGCTGTTCTCATCAGTGGTTTGCACCTGTGCTGCCCCAGCCTTTATCAATGGAGGTCTGCTGCATCCTGCTAGTGCAGTAGTCAGGGTTTTGGTGAGTTAACCTTTCAAATGTGTTTTTTTGCTAATACTCTGGTCCAGGCAACAGTCCACATTTCATAATGAAAATGGTTTGGGCTAGTATTCCAGTGCAGGCACCGGCCCATAATTCATAATTAAATCCTTTTTGCTAATAATGTGTTGCAGTCGCCAGTCCACATTTCACAATATAAATCCTTTGTGCTAATACTGAGGTGCAGGCACCAGGCCTCATTTCATAATCCAAATTGTTTGGGCTAATACTTTGTAATGAATAAAGATTTGCAACTGGAACATTTCTTTTAGCGATATCTAGGATGTGGTATTTCTTCCCTTTATTTTTTGAGCAGTGTATGCCTCTTCTATTCTATTCTGAGAGTTCGGGTTGTGAACTTTCTGTACTCGGCTGATGAAATATCGGGTTTCTTATGAGATGAGTGAGCAAAAATCGCATGCATGGTGCGTGTGCTGTGCAATTTTTTTTCTCACACCTGTAAGGGAGTACCACACCTCTACCCCCTTAAAGTTGTGTATTTAGTTATGCTGCATTGTATATAGTGTTTGTTATTTGTTACTGAGTAATGTATATGTATATACTCTTCTATGTAGATATGAGTAAAAGGGAAAGTGTAGTACTCATGTATGGCCACTAGATGGGGCCTTATAGTGTACATAATATAAGATAGGAGTTCAGTATAGTTAATGGTTAAATGTAGGAGGGGTTCACTGTGGGTAAGTTAGATACATTTCCTCAAGTGAGGGGAGAAGGGTGAGGGTGCCCATATAGTTCGAGTGGACTTAGAGCCTAGTCTATACAGGGACAACACAGTGACCCCGTAAAGTTGAAGTATTGGGAGCGCAGCCATCTAACGCCAGTGGGTCAGAACAGCAGCAAAGACAGCAGTGACAGCAGTAGTGGGAACTGGAAGTGCAGGAGAAGTCACAGCAGTTTAGACGGGCAGGTCGCTCCTCATGTGGCAGATCATCGCATGGGCTGATGCCCTCAGATCCGGGGTGAAATGGCTGAGGGAACCCCCAAGAGCATGGAATCTGAACAGGGAGGACGCTGAGGAACCGTATGAAACGGTCCAACCCGGGAACGTGCTGTATAACCAGGAGAGAAGTACAGGGAAAGAGGAAGAGATGCACCATGCAAAATCTGGTGTTGATGCTGTGATGAACATGGATGTGCTATGTATGAAAACCAGTAAAGTTGTGCGTTTAAAAGTTGAAATGGACTGTGTCTCAATTTGTGCAAAACCGGACAGAGGGAGCCTCCAGCAACGTAGAGGACGTGATACCACAGGTATGCTAAGTAATGGACACTGTTTGCATGTGACGGGAGGTCAGGGAGCACCAGAACCGTTAATCGCTGCCACTAGTGCGGCCCTGGCTCTCCTTCACACACCCATTGACTTGCATTGGCAAGTCTCCTCTGATATTGTGGCCGTTTGCAGCATGCTTTTTTCTCAGTCTGATCTGAGCTGAGAAACAAATTGTAGATGAGCACTGAGTCATTGAATAACATTAGTCAAAGTGCAATCCGATTTTTTAACGCAGAGCCCTTTAGCGCAAACTTAAAACTGTAGACTGTGGGAATGAACCTGTTTGTCTGGAGTAGTACACTCCATAAAACTGGTGCAGCCCTAAAATATCTATTATGTGGAAAGTCCTTAATAGTTTCTTTAGTTATGCTTTGCTTATATAGCACTGTCTTACTCTACAGTGCTTCACAGATATTACCATCACTTTCCCCCATGAGGCTCACCTTCTAGGTTCCCTATCAGTACGTCTTTAGAATGTGGGAGGAAACACAAGTAAGCTCCTTGTAGATGTTGTTATTGGTGGGATTTGAACCCAGGACCCCAGCACTGAAAGGCTGCAGTACTAACCACTGAGACCTCATACTGCCCAAAGTCCTGATTATGGAGAAGTTAGCCTTAGCTCCTTGGAGTGTAGATATGGCAGTAGATCGAGATGTGGGAGAACATGTAGGATGGTGCAGCTCTGTGGAGAGCTATGTGGGTGAGTGCAATGACTGGTACAGGGTAGAGGCGGCGGTGTAACTGCTGGACAGAAATATAAGCCTTACTGCAGCATTCAGGACAATAAGAAATATATATAGTGAGGAGAAAAGCAATTAGCAGTGGGTTCAAGATGAAAAGGAACCAGAGGAACAATCAGAGCTTTTGCCTACAAACTGCATTAGAAAACTCTTACATTACATAGGTTTTGTGCTTACATCCAGTACGCAAAACCTAGAAAAAATTAGCCTAGATAATGATGGCACTTCCACAATTGCATATAAATATAAATATACGGAAGCAGATGCCCAGTAAATCTTAAAAGATAATAAATTTTATTGAACACTGAATAATCCACAACTTTTTAAAAAAAATTCCAATGGGTAAACACAAGAAAAATGGACTTGGAAACAGAGGAACAGTTATACCCAATATTAAGAGCAATAGATTGAATACCATTAAAGTAGTGTTACTGTTATGATTTGGACTAGAGAAGAAAAAAGAAAAAGCATCCAATTCTTTCGCAAAACAATAAAATACTGTTAGTACTTATAAGCTTTGATGTACAAAAAAATAATAATTGTTGAATTCTCAAATAATAGGTAGTCAGGTACATTTAGATCGATTAAATTATTCCTGATGCTAAGTAGCAATATTAGTACAAGCGGGACTTCTTGCAGATATCCTCCTTGGGAATGACATTGGGGAGTTACAGTGCCAATTTGTGGGAGCAGTCACCCGACTACAGGCCCTTCAAGCAAAACCTATGTAATGTAAGAGTTTTCTAATGCAGTTTGTTGGCAAAAGCTCTGATTGTTCCTCTGATTCCTTTTCATCTTGAACTCACTGCTAATTGATCTTATCCTCACTATATATATTTCTTATCAAGTAAATGAGGATGAGAAGTAGCTGAGTGCTCGACAATCAATTCACTTATCATCCTGCAGCACAAGAGGAGCTCTGATTAAACCCCTCAGTTATTAGGCATCGGGAGCAGGTCTACATATCTGTATAGTGCTGTCACATGATAATATTCCTAGTAATACATGTGATATCATGGATCACTATCTTAGTAGAAGCCATTATAATGATATGACAAGGGAAAAATATCATATATGTCCTACTGCTCTGCTTATTAATGCTCCACATGAAACTACTCCTTAATATTACTACAATACTGTGCCCAAAGCCTTCTGCTGTACTACTGCCAAATTTATCCACCATTCATTGCGTAAGACACATGGACTATAGTCGTGTGGGTCTGAATGTTGACACTAGAATTGATGTTTGGGAAATTGCTGAATGGCAGCTGTTTACCTCTTATATCAGCTCCTAGGGATTATTGTCTGCTATCTTTGAAAAAAAGGGACACAGGGTCATTGAACAATTATGTTTGCTAATATGTTGATTACACATTGTACCAAGCCATGTAGCTTGTTTACTTGCAAAACAGAGGAAGATAAACTATTATTATTATAAACTATGCAAAATAATTAAATACTCAAATAATCAGGGATGAGACACTGCAAACTTCCCCCAATCCTGTGGAAAAATACCTGAATAAGAGCTGTGATGTATTAAAGAGGATCTGCTTCTGTATCAGGTAAACTTTACAAATCACAGCCAGAAACACTCTACAAGACAGCTGCCGGTACACCATGGCTCCATCAAGAGGGACACAGATTTAACTTTCTACAGGATGTTAGTTTAATGACCTCAGCCCCAGTTGGAAGAATACTAATCTGCTACATTAACCATCACTGAACCCATGGTCCGTTCTGAAAACCACCTGAAAAATCACTCAGAAACTGCACCAAAATTTCTATGTATCTCTTCAGTGTCTTTGAAATTCTTTAGGTTTCCAAAAACACCAAGAGGTTGAAAGAAATGAGCCGACCATTCTTCAGGCATATCCTGCTTCGCAGATGCTCAACCCCAGAAGATGCCTGGGTGTCAGTTGGAGCATTTAGTGACTTTTTGTCTTATATACGCTCTCATTTTATGCATTGCTTAATGGACTTATCAAAACTTCTGACAATAGGTCCAAGAAGCACTAAAAATAGCTTAAGAAAATGGACTGCATACATTTGGGCAGCAAGGTGGCTCAGTGGTTAGCACTGCTGCCTTACAGCACTGAGGATCTATGTTCACATCCCACCATGGACAACATCTGCAATGAGTTTGAATGCTCTCCCATGTTTATGGGGGTTTCCTCCAAATTCTCTGTTTTTTTTCCACATTTCAAAAACATTCTGATATGGAATTTAGATTGTGAGCCCCAATGAGGACAATTTCAATAATGTTTGTAAAGTGCTGTGGAATAAATGGCTCTATATAATGTATAAAATCAGTAATGTATATGCTGCTTACATAGACATTCATATATTTAGAAACAGTAATGTTACATTATTATTTTTATCAACTAACAAAATGCAGAGTAAAGTTTGATCATTATTAGATGAAAAAAATCTCACTAAAAATATTTATCATTTTTTTCATTGATAATAGGATAGAAGGAAAAGGGAGGTAGAAGATCGGGAACAGAATCAATAGGCAAAATGATAGTCAGGAGGGCAGCCGGGGTCAGATACCAGTAAGAGCCCAGTCAGTCAAGCAGTATGAATACAGCGGAGCCTGGTGACAGAGGCGATACATGTCCGGCAAGAGATGTAACAGAAGGCCACAGGTAGATGGTGAAGATCCTGCTGTACAGGTCCAGCAGTGATGGAGGATCTGCTGGACTTCAGGGAGGGAGAAGATCGGGAACAGAATCAGTAGTCGAAATCATAGTCAGGAGGGAATCCGGGGTCAGATACCAGTAAAAACCCTGTCAGGTGAGCAGTAGGATTACTGCAGAGCCTGGTGACAGAGGTGATACATGTCAGAGATATAACAGAAGGCCACAGGTAGATGGTGAAGGTCCTTTTATACAGGTCCAGCAGTGATGGTGGATCTGCTGGACTTGTGGGAGAGAGATGTGGAGGTTTCCTGTATTTTAGATGTCTTTAGGGGCACAACTCATAAGTAAAATGTTGGACACAAATGTAGAAGGATAAGGGAGGGGTAAAACTAGGAACATAATCAATATGTGTATGAAAAAGCTCTGTTGTTAATACTGTTCGGGTAGAGCTATTCGATAGCGCTATCCATGAAGAAAGTGCATGGGTAGAGCTATCCCATAGCTCTATTCCTAAAGGAAATGAACGGGTAGAGCTATCCGATAGCACTATCCCTCAATGTTCCTGAGTGTAAGCTATTTCACATGGTTGAGCGCACTTGGGATCTGCCCCCAAGGCCCTGCCCATGCCCAATGTTTGGTCCGTAGACCGCGGCTAGGAGTTAGTCCCGCTTGTAAACAGGTCCAGCAGTGATGGTGGATCTGCTGGACTTCAGGGTGCTCGATGCTTAGGTGTTTGTTCTAGGGCTACAGTGACAACAAGCAAATACTCGAGCAGCCCTGGATAATCCACGCCGGCAGGATGATAAGATCCGGCGGAAGATGGAACCTATGAGAGGAGAAGTAAATATAATGTAAGTGATGGGACTCCATATGACATGATACTACTGTGCGGTCACTGTGGCCGGACGGCAGAGGAATATTATCACACAGAGGTCAGGGATCATTGTCAACCATCATACATGTGATAATCCAATCACTGACAGATGACATCTGCTCCACATGAATGATTCCCACTGACCGACATCACACGACATGGAGCTGATTCTCACACTTACCTCGTCTCTTTTTCTCCTTTTTTACATTTTCTGCAGATTTTCTTTCCTCCTCAGCTGGAACTTCTGATCAGAAAGTTAAAAAAAAACCTCAGTTACAACATATTGTTATGGGATCTGCTTTGTATCTTTCCTGTATATAGTAGAATTGTTCTAGCCCTGTCTCATATAGTCCTGATAATCTGGTAAAACTGTCCAACATTAGGGAAATAGAGATACAATATGGGCCCATGGGCAATATAATTGGGATCCATGAAACATGGATAACATAGGAGACCGATTACAGAAAAACTGTGGAATATTTGAGTCTTGATTTCCATTTTTGGTGCTATAGACAGGTACATACCTGACACTGGGGACGAAGATGGCAAGCTGCTTATAGCGTCGTCTCTATCAGATTCATGGAAAGATTCTTTCTGCCTGTTTGAAAAAAAAAGTGTGTAAATCACAAGTAAATGCAGTTGTAGTATGAATGGATTGTCACACTATAAGAACATCAACTATAAGGCCCAATAGGACATATGGAAGTCATAGTGAGGAAGATCTCCTGCTCAAAACTACCTTCTATGGATTAGAGGGGAAAACATCTATCAAGAATGGCTGGCATGTAACACTACATCTCTCCTACAGTGTGGGCAACAGTAAGAAAGAATGACCGGCCGCGGTTATGGACTGTCATTGCCAGTGGTTTCTGAAGCCAAAACTGCAATGACCGCTAATCATGGGGCTGTGCATGCTGCAATTAATAGTATGGTATTTCTGTCCTTCTATTCGGTGTTGTGCACATATATCAGCCTGGCCTCTCAGTAATGATCCCATAATCTACTCACATTTCAGATAAGTTTATGTTTGATCCTAGGGTACACTCTGGAGGGGACTTGGGATCCTCATTTTTCAGCATCCCGTTAGAAGGGGTACAGAGCTAAATACAGACAAAATAAGATATGAAATACATTTTTTTAATTTTTCCAGGTGTTTCTTTTACATGTTCTGGATTTACTGATCACATACTTACTTTAGAAAGCCTTTCAGAAGATGATATAAAATTTTTTAAGTCATCATTGCGCTCATCGTCCTCACTTGTATTCTCCTCATCCTCTGCGACCAGATGTTTGCTTACACCAGAGCGCTCTATAATACATAGGTAATGAAGCAATATTTGAGGTTTTCAGTATAACAAAATTGCCATTAATCACTAAAATTAATGGGGACCAATTGTCACATGTTAGGGAAGATGAGACAAACAGTCGCTTAGTCTTGATGACATCTCCTACTTACTGGTAAATAAGCTGGTGTCCACATCTGACTCAAGCTGAGGAATGTACTCTGGCTTCTGAATTAGAAGGTGGTCAAAATCTACATCACTCAGGTATGGATGACCCTTGATCTCAAATGATCCTCCTGGAAAAAGATAAGCAAAAATGATGCAAACATTGTCGGAGGCTGCTCCATATCTAAACATTTTACTTTAATCTGAACAAATGACACAACTGAACCGACATGAAGGAAATAGACTGAAAGTCATAGTATGGAGATCCAAAATAGGAAAGATGATAGAGAAATGCTGATCCACATGGACATGAGCGATATGTCCTCAGTGTAATGAATAAATATTAATGTTATTATATATGTTACCTGTCCCAAGTCTATGTGCCGGATTTATTCTGAGCAGCCCAGTGATGAGATCTTGAGCATCGGGGGAAATAGCGAAATCACAATTCCAAATGATGTCTCCTGTTATATATAAAATTACAGAAAATAAAAACTCCGTATTGGACTGTAAGATAAAGGAAACAACTAAACCAATGTAACCAGTCAAGGCAATGATCAGATTATTCTACTTACCAGTTGGGCTACTTTTAAAATACTCAATTATGGTACTTTCACCAAATGGTACAAATCCCAACAGAAATTCATGCAGGATGATCCCCATTGACCACCAGTCCACAGGTTTTCCGTAGCCGCCTTTCAGGAAGACCTCAGGGGCCATGTACTGTGGGGTGCCACACATCTATAAACAAACAGAAGATAGAGATGAGAATTGGTGAAACGATTATTATGACAAGTTCTCTCCATATAAACACAATGACAGAAGATAAAATATCAGTGGAAAAGTTCTCTAGAAATGAAGAACGTAGGGAAGAGACAAGAGTGTGCTGAGATTTAACAAACAAGCTAAATTCCTGTAAGTGATGCTGACCTCACTGTCCTGGAACTCTTTGGAGATGTCCACCACTGATTCCTTGTGGGTGTTGGTTTCTGGAATCATGAGACCAAGTTTTGAAACTCCAAAATCAGTGACTTTGATGTGTCCAGTAGATGTAATCAGAAGGCTGTGAAAGAAAAGATGGTTTTAGCATCACAGACTGTGTGATAATAATCCCCCCCCTTTATTATACAACAGGGGGCACTTACTTTTCCGGCTTCAGGTCTCTGTGCACCACTCCATAGCTATGGAGGTACTCTACAGCAAGAACTGTTTCTGCAAAATACAAGCGTGCCAAGGGGACAGATAAAGGACCCCTGGTGCTTAGGAGGGTCCTGCAGTCTCCACCTATAGAAGAAAGGAAATATGACCGGTGAGGGGTTTATACAGCAGATCACCATGATGTATAACGAGAAGTGAGCAGAGACATTGGGGCAGGAGACAATATATACAGATATAATGTATAATGCACAGAATATTGTGTCCTACCTCCTACATACTCCATGACCATACACAGGTAAGATTTAGTAGGGAAGGAGCAGAGCATGGAGACCACAAAGGGACAATCTGTGAATGTTAGGATGTCCCGCTCCAGAAAGACCCCTTCCACATCTTCTAGAGTATTCAGGTTCCGCTTGGCTATTTTCTTCATAGCGAAGATCTGTTGTGATTCTTTATGGCGCACTACGTAGACGGCCCTGGAAAGAAGAAGAATCCATGGTTTGCAATGAACCCTTATTAAGCACGGTGGCTCAGTGATTAGCACTGCAGCCTTGCAGTGCTGGAGTCCTGGGTTTGAATCCCACCAAGGACAACATCTGCAAGGAGTTTGTATTTTCTCCCCATGTTTACGTGGGTTCGTGGGTTTCCTCCCACACTCAAAAAAGACATACTGATAGGGAATATAGATTGTGAGCCAGTGACAGTGATGAAAATGTGTGCAAACTGTAAAGCGCTGCGGAATATGTTAGCGCTATATAAAGATTATTATTAACAGTCCGTCTATTGAAGTCATATGATCTTCTGTACTAATGTTTAAAACTAGAAGTCTGTCCGTCACTAGAAATTCATAAAATAACACTACATAGATGATGGAAGGTCTGCACAATGCCACGTCTGCTCTCACCAGGTCACATTACAGATGAGAGAATATTCATCTTGGGCAGATTCACTATAACTGACCAGTAGATACAATTCAGTCCAAAAATAAAAATTGGTCTAAATTAAAAAAGTTCTCCAATTGCCATAAGAAGACGTTTATTATGCTCCCCCATACCCCAAGGCATAATAAATGGAGGGAAGTCACGGAATTAAAAAATAATACACATTATGCGCACCCCTCCTAGGCCCTCACCTGTCCATCACTGCAGTCTTCGGTCCACTGTGCCGGTCTTTGGTTATTCTGGTCCCCCTTCTGGTGCTGAGGCCAGTGATTGCACTCACATGGTCATGGTGGAGGATGGGGGTGCAGATAACATTGACGTTAATATTGTGCCACCTTTCATGTGACCGTGTGCAGCCAATCACTCTTATCAGCTCCATAATGGAGCCCTGAAGACAACGAAGACCGACGTAGAGGACTAGGAAGCTCTGATGGAGGCGGCAGCGTAAGGACAGATGAGGGCCCAGGACAGACAAGTGTAACAGATGATGGCCCAGGACAGACAAGTGTAACAGATGATGGCCCAGGACAGACAAGTGTAACAGATGAGGGCCCAGGACAGACAAGTGTAACAGATGAGGGCCCAGGACAGACAAGTGTAACAGATGATGGCACAGGACAGACAAGTGTAACAGATGAGGGTCCAGGACAGACAAGTGTAACAGATGAGGGTCCAGGACAGACAAGTGTAACAGATGATGGCCCAGGACAGACAAGTGTAACAGATGAGGGCCCAGGACAGACAAGTGTAACAGATGAGGGCCCAGGACAGACAAGTGTAACAGATGATGGCCCAGGACAGACAAGTGTAACAGATGATGGCCCAGGACAGACAAGTGTAACAGATGATGGCCCAGGACAGACAAGTGTAACAGATGATGGCCCAGGACAGACAAGTGTAACAGATGAGGGCCCAGGACAGACAAGTGTAACAGATGATGGCCCAGGACAGACAAGTGTAACAGATGAGGGCCCAGGACAGACAAGTGTAATGTGTTATAGTACTGTAATCTCTTTCCTTAACACTCTGATTTGTTACAGATCAGTTCGCTCAACTGTATGTAACGGAGCTGAGTAGTGACAATTAGATGCGGACAGTGGTGTGGACTCGTATCATGTCCCAATGATAACACTGAATGGCAGAGCACAGAGGCTGAAGCATTGTCATAGGGAACCCTGAGAAATGGGGATTATGCTAATAGAAATCTAACCCATATGTTCCGCTGCTGATCAGATCGCATGTTTCATAGTCGTCCACATGCGGCTTTCTCGCCGGGATCAATGATTTCATCAAGTTCTATAAAAAAAGAATTGATGTTAGGAAATAGAAGCCATAGGAAAAAAGCTCCTGATACAGAAACTTCTCCGATATTATGTCCCAGCTGATGTGCACTGATCTGCTGTAGGGATGATAGAAGCCGGACGCTCCGCAGACATGGATGTAATATAAGGAGGTCCTCCCATGGTTATATGGGGATAACACTGGACGTGTCATTCACACCCCATGATCAGTGATACACAGACATCTCCCTCTATGATACTTACATCAGCAGATTCTTGGATCTTCGGGATCTCACAGATCTCACTGTCCGGATCCGCCAGGGAAGTTATTTCTAAAATAGTGATAAAATAATGAAGAAATAAAAAGTATTAGACGATATTAACACTACATACATCATACATCCTGCACATTCCTCCCACTACTCCCATATGTGACGTGTGCTGACAGGTTCCCATTACACCGAGTGGGAAGAGTAAATCTGCCATTATTCCCTGCTCCCTGTAATATCTGGATATTCCCGGTAGAAGGTTGGGTGATCGCCTCACGTGTAATCAGTTCGCTGTTCAGCTCCGGCTGACTCCCATTAGGGTCAGGGATTTCCGGGATGACATTTTGCTCTTCTTTGTCGCCTTCTGCTGTTTCCTGATAGATATAATATATGTCATTAATATGTGGAAGATGTCACTAAATCCCCAAATACATAAATCAGGAAAGACTAAACCTGCATTCACAGATTGACCAATAGTAACTCTGCAAATGATGTGCCATGTTGAGAACAAGGGCTGCTTGTGGTTGTTTCAATAAAATTAGTGTTTTATCAGCAGGAGATTATCACTAGAGGACTATCTTTCTGGTGCCATGTAGTCCTTGATTTGAGAAACCCCGCCACCACTGATTAGCATATTTCTGCCTATGTACAGAGTGCACAGAAAGCTGCCAATGACTGGTGTGGGCGGGGATATTCAGGGCTCAGCATTCAAAGCACTGCCAAATCTGCAGCTGAGAAAATAGTGATTGTATCACAAATGCTGCACCCAGTAAGGCAATGGACGTATCTCTGGAATCAGTGTCTCTGCCCCTACATCATGCTGCTCTCATGTTAGGAGCAAAAACCTGGTGACAGATTCCCTTTAACATAAATGCTATTATGTAATAAATAATGTCATGTCCTCTTAGAATAGAGATGTTCCGTGGTTATATGGGGATAATACTGTCATTCACACCCCATGATCACTGATACTTACATCAGCAGATTCTTGGATCTCTGGGATCTCGCAGATCACACTGTCAGGATCCGCCAGGGAAGTTATTTCTAAAATAGTGATAAAACGATGAAGAAATAAAGTGTATTAGACGATATTAATCCAACATACATAATACAGCAATATAAGGGAGAAATGACAAGACGTCTGTAAATGGGATTAATGGTCGTTATATGGGGATTCCACATATGAGGACGGACGGCGCATCCATAGACAGCAGTAGCGCAGATACCCACGGGAAGGTGAAGGGCAGAGGGTGCGGTCGCCTGGGCCCCGTGTTCAGAGGGTCCTACCCGGAGCTAACGCTACCGTTAACTTCCCCTCACTTAGCTGAACATGCCGGTGGTCTCATCAGTATAATGGATTAGATGAGTACATGATGTTTTTGTATTTTACATTAAATTTTTTGGTGTGACTGTGGGGGCAACATACAACGTGAGGGACCTGTATACATTGTAGGGGCAACTATGGGGGTCCATAAAGTGTGAATTTTATTGCTCAGCATGGGGGCTAATGTGAGGGAAATCATACAGCATGGAGGCTAATGTGGGGGAAATCACACAGTATGGGGGCTAATGTGGGGAAATCATACAGTATGGAGGCTAATGTGGGGGAAATCATACAGTATGGAGGCTATTGTGGGGGAAATCATACAGTATGGAGGCTAATGTGGGGGAAATCATACAATATGGGGGCTAATGTGAGGGCAATCATACAATATGGAGGCTAATGTGGGGGAAATCATACAGTATGGGGACTAATGTGGGGTAAATCATACAGTATGGGGACTAATGTGGGGTCACTCATACAGTATGGAGGCTAATGTGGGGTCAATCATACAGTATGGGGGCTAATGTGGGGGAAATCATACAGTATGGGGACTAATGTGGGGTAAATCATACAGTATGGAGGCTAATGTGGGGTCAATCATACAGTATGGGGGCTAATGTGGGGGAAATCATACAGTATGGGGACTGATGTGGGGTAAATCATACAGTAAGGGGACTAATGTGGGGGAAATCATACAGTATGGAGGCTAATGTGGGGGAAATCATACAGTATGGAGGCTAATGTGAGGGAAATCATACAGTATGGAGGCTAATGTAGAGACCATCATACAGTATGGGGGCTAATGTGGGGGAAATCATACAGTATTGAGGCTAATGTGGGGGAAATCATACAGTATGGAGGCTAATGTGGGGTAAATCATACAGTATGGAGGCTAATGTGAGGGAAATCATACAGTATGGAGGCTAATGTAGAGACCATCAAACAGTATGGGGGCTAATGTGGGGGAAATCATACAGTATGGAGGCTAATGTGGGGTCAATCATACAGTATGGGAGCTAATGTGGGGTCAATCATACAGTATGGAGGCTAATGTGGGGTCAATCATACAGTATGGGGGCTAATGTGGGGGAAATCATACAGTATGGGGACTAATGTGGGGTAAATCATACAGTATGGGGGCTAATTTGGGGGAAATCATACAGTATGGAGGCTAATGTGGGGGAAATCATACAGTATGGAGGCTAATGTGAGGGAAATCATACAGTATGGAGGCTAATGTGAGGGAAATCATACAGTATGGGGGCTAATGTGGGGGAAATCATACAATATGGAGGCTAATGTGGGGGAAATCATACAGTATGGAGGCTAATGTAGAGACCATCATACAGTATGGAGGCTAATGTGGGGGAAATCATACAGTATGGAGGCTAATGTGGGGGAAATCATACAGTATGGGGGCTAATGTGGGGGAAATCATACAGTATGGAGGCTAATGTGCGGGAAATCATGCAGTATGGGGACTAATGTGGGGTCAATCATACAGTATGGAGGCTAATGTGGGGTCAATCATACAGTATGGAGGCTAATGTGGGGTCAATCATACAGTATGGGGGCTAATGTGGGGGAAATCATACAGTATGGAGGCTAATGTGCGGGAAATCATGCAGTATGGGGACTAATGTGGGGTCAATCATACAGTATGGAGGCTAATGTGGGGTCAATCATACAGTATGGAGGCTAATGTGGGGTCAATCATACAGTATGGGGGCTAATGTGGGGGAAATCATACAGTATGGAGGCTAATGTGGGGGAAATCATACAGTATGGGGACTAATGTGGGGTCAATCATACAGTATGGAGGCTAATGTGGGGGAAATCATACAGTATGGAGGCTAATGTGGGGGAAATCATACAGTATGGAGGCTAATGTGGGGGAAATCATACAATATGGGGGCTAATGTGAGGGCAATCATACAATATGGAGGCTAATGTGGGGGAAATCATACAGTATGGGGACTAATGTGGGGTAAATCATACAGTATGGGGGCTAATGTGGGGTCACTCATACAGTATGGAGGCTAATGTGGGGTCAATCATACAGTATGGGGGCTAATGTGGGGGAAATCATACATTATGGGGACTAATGTGGGGTAAATCATACAGTATGGAGGCTAATGTGGGGTCAATCATACAGTATGGGGGCTAATGTGGGGGAAATCATACAGTATGGGGACTAATGTGGGGTAAATCATACAGTATGGGGACTAATGTGGGGGAAATCATACAGTATGGAGGCTAATGTGGGGGAAATCATACAGTATGGAGGCTAATGTGAGGGAAATCATACAGTATGGAGGCTAATGTAGTGACCATCATACAGTATGGGGGCTAATGTGGGGGACAGTATGGAGGCTAATGTGGGGGAAATCATACAGTATGGAGGCTAATGTGGGGGAAATCATACAGTATGGAGGCTAATGTGAGGGAAATCATACAGTATGGAGGCTAATGTAGAGACCATCAAACAGTATGGGGGCTAATGTGGGGGAAATCATACAGTATGGAGGCTAATGTGGGGGAAATCATACAGTATGGAGGCTAATGTGGGGTCAATCATACAGTATGGGGGCTAATGTGGGGTCAATCATACAGTATGGAGGCTAATGTGGGGTCAATCATACAGTATGGGGGCTAATATGGGGGAAATCATACAGTATGGAGGCTAATGTGGGGTCAATCATACAGTATGGAGACTAATGTGGGGTCATTCATACAGTATGGGGGCTAATGTGGGGGAAATCATACAGTATGGGGACTAATGTGGGGTAAATCATACAGTATGGGGACTAATGTGGGGGAAATCATACAGTATGGATTCTAATGTGGGGGAAATCATATAGTATGGAGGCTAATGTGAGGGAAATCATACAGTATGGAGGCTAATGTGAGGGAAATCATACAGTATGGGGGCTAATGTGGGGGAAATCATACAATATGGAGGCTAATGTGGGGGATATCATACAGTATGGAGGCTAATGTAGAGACCATCATACAGTATGGAGGCTAATGTGGGGGAAATCATACAGTATGGAGGCTAATGTGGGGGAAATCATACAGTATGGGGGCTAATGTGGGGGAAATCATACAGTATGGAGGCTAATGTGCGGGAAATCATGCAGTATGGGGACTAATGTGGGGTCAATCATACAGTATGGAGGCTAATGTGGGGTCAATCATACAGTATGGAGGCTAATGTGGGGTCAATCATACAGTATGGGGGCTAATGTGGGGGAAATCATACAGTATGGAGGCTAATGTGCGGGAAATCATGCAGTATGGGGACTAATGTGGGGTCAATCATACAGTATGGAGGCTAATGTGGGGTCAATCATACAGTATGGAGGCTAATGTGGGGTCAATCATACAGTATGGGGGCTAATGTGGGGGAAATCATACAGTATGGAGGCTAATGTGGGGGAAATCATACAGTATGGGGACTAATGTGGGGTCAATCATACAGTATGGAGGCTAATGTGGGGGAAATCATACAGTATGGGGGCTGATGTAAAGACCATCATACAGTATGGGGGCTGATGTGAGGGCCTTCATACAGTGTTGGGGCTCTCAAATTGTGGGGTCTACTAAAGGGGCCATGAAAAAGTGTTAGATATTCTGAGGGGCCCATCATAAAGTGTGAGGGTGCTGCAGGGGCCATTATACAGTGTGCAAGCTTATATGATGGCCATTATACAGTGTGAGGACTACTGTGGGGGTTATTATACTGTGTTTTGGAGTATTGAGGACATTATGCTATGTATAGAGGAGCTTTCAGCCCATCATGCTGTGTATAGGGGAGCTGTGGGGGAATAAAACTCTGTATAGGGAAACTTTGTGCCCATCATACCGTATATAGGGAAAATGTGAGGGCATTACACCTTGTATAGGGGAGCTGTGCTTCTATCCTGTGTATAGGGGAACTGTGCGGAAATCATACAGTGTATAGGGGAGCTGTGGGGGAATCAGTGTATAGGGGAGCTGTACGGGTATTATACTGTGTATAGAGGAGCTGTGGGGTCATGATACTGTGTATAGGGGAGCTGTGGGGAAATTATACAGTGTATAGGGGAGCTGTGGGGTAATTATACTGCGCATAGTGGAGCAATGGTCCTATCATACAGTACTTATGGGAACTGTGGGGGCATTATACTGTGTATAGAGGTGGGGTACCTGGAGGACTTTGGGAACATTATTGAAAGTTAAATGGGAATATATGGGGATGGAAATGTGAGAAGTCTAATGTCTAACGCCACCGCACTAGTAATCAGGGTAACCTGGTTAAGGGACCTCACAGGTGTTTCGCCTCCTGAGCTGAACCCCTAGGTACGCCTCTGATAGACAGATAAATGTCATGTAAATGATGAAGGAATCCTCGATTACCACATGAATGAGGAACCCATCAGCCATATGCAAATACACCTGGAAGTGCACTGGGGGTGTGTCACTGCACTGACTTCTTCCACGCCCCCAATGCACTTCCATCCTGATTTGCATATGGTTTCTACATTATTCCTCTCCTGACTGAAACATTGGATTTTTGCAAAAAAGGTTCCATTATATTAGAGGAAAATGTCGTGCACAGTCCTACCACTACTCCCATATGTGACGTGTGCTGATAGGGTCCCATTACACCGAGAGGGAAGAGTAAATCTGCCATTATTCCCTGCTCCCTGTAATAACTGGATATTCCCGGTAGAAGGTTGGGTGATCGCCTCACCTGTAATCAGTTCGCTGTTCAGCTCCGGCTGACTCCCATTAGGGTCAGGGATTTCCGGGATGACATTTTGCTCTTCTTTGTCGCCTTCTGCTGTTTCCTGATAGATATAATATATGTCATTAATATGTGGAAGATGTCAATAAATCCCCAAATATATAAATCAGGAAAGACTAAACCTGCATTCACAGATGCACCAATAGTAACTCTGCAAATGATGTGCCATGTTGAGAACAAGGGCTGCTTGTGGTTCTTTCAATAAAATCAGTGTTTTATCAGCAGGAGATTATCACTAGAGGACTATCTATCCGGTGCCACGTAGTCCTTGTTTTGTGAAACCCCGCCACCACTGATTAGCATATTTCTGCCTACGTATAGAGTGCACAGAAAGCTGCCAATGACTGGTGTGGGCGGGGATATTCAGGGCTCAGCATTCGGAGCACTGCCAAATCTGCAGCAGAGAAAATAGTGATTGTATCACAACTGCTTCACCCAGTAAGGCAATGGACGTATCTCTGGAATCAGTGTCTCTGCCCCTACATCATGCTGCTCTCATGTTAGGAACAAAAACCTGATGACAGATTCCCTTTAACATAAATGCTATTATGTAATAAATAATATAATTTCCTCTTAGAATAGAGATGTTCCGTGGTTATATGGGGATAATACTGTCATTCACACCCCATAATCAGTGATACTTACATCAGCAGATTCTTGGATCTCTGGGATCTCGCGGATCACACTGTCAGGATCAACCAGCGAAGTTATTTCTAAAATAGTGATAAAACGATGAAGAAATAAAATGTATTAGACGATATTAATCCAACATACATAATATAGCAATATAAGGGGGAAATGACAAGACGTCTGTGAAATGGGATTAATGGTCGTTATATGGGGATTCTGCATATGAGGACGGACGGCGCATCCATAGACAGCAGTAGCGCAGTTACCCACGGGAAGGTGAGGGGCAGAGGGTGCGGTCGCCTGGGCCCCGTGTTCAGAGGGTCCCACCCGGAGCTAACGCTACCGTTAACTTCCCCTCACTTAGCTGAACATGCCGGTGGTCTCATCAGTATAATGGATTAGATGAGTACATGATGTTTTTGTATTTTACTTGAAATTTTTTGGTGTGACTGTGGGGGCATCATACAATGTGAGGGACCTGTATACATTGTAGGGGCAACTATGGGGGTCCATAAAGTGTGAATTTTATTGCTCAGCATGGGGGCTAATGTGAGGGCCATCATACAGTATGGAGGCTAATGTGAGGGAAATCATACAGTATGGAGGCTAATGTGGGGGAAATCATACAGTATGGGGGCTAATGTGGGGGAAATCATACAGTATGGGTGCTAATGTGGGGTCAATCATACAGTATGGAGGCTAATGTGAGGGAAATCATACAGTATGGAGGCTAATGTGGGGTCAATCATACAGTATGGGGGCTAATGTGGGGGAAATCATACAGTATGGGGGCTAATGTGGGGTCAATCATACAGTATGGAGGCTAATGTGGGGGAAATCATACAATATAGAGGCTAATGTGGGGGAAATCATACAGTATGGGGGCTAATGTGAGGGAAATCATACAGTATGGGGGCTAATGTGGGGTCAATCATACAGTATGGAGGCTAATGTGGGGGAAATCATACAGTATCGGGGCTAATGTGAGGGAAATCATACAGTATGGGGGCTAATGTGAGGGAAATCATACAGTATGGAGGCTAATGTGGGGTCAATCATACAGTATGGAGGCTAATGTGGGGTCAATCATACAGTATGGGGGCTAATGTGGGGTCAATCATACAGTATGGAGGCTAATGTGGGGGAAATCATACAATATGGAGGCTAATGTGGGGGAAATCATACAGTATGGGGGCTAATGTGAGGGAAATCATACAGTATGGGGGCTAATGTGAGGGAAATCATACAGTATGGGGGCTAATGTGAGGGAAATCATACAGTATGGGGACTAATGTGGGGTCAATCATACAGTATGGAGGCTAATGTGGGGGAAATCATACAATATGGAGGCTAATGTGGGGTCAATCATACAGTATGGGGGCTAATGTGGGGGAAATCATACAGTATGGGGGCTAATGTGAGGGAAATCATACAGTATGGGGGCTAATGTGAGGGAAATCATACAGTATGGGGGCTAATGTGAGGGAAATCATACAATATGGAGGCTAATGTGAGGGAAATCATACAGTATGGGGGCTAATGTGAGGGAAATCATACAGTATGGGGGCTAATGTGAGGGAAATCATACAATATGGAGGCTAATGTGAGGGAAATCATACAGTATGGAGTCTAATGTGAGGGAAATCATACAGTATGGAGGCTAATGTGAGGGAAATCATACAGTATGGGGGCTAATGTGAGGGAAATCTTACAGTATGGAGGCTAATGTGAGGGAAATCATACAGTATGGAGTCTAGTGTTGGGTCAATCATACAGTATGGGGGCTAATGTGGGGTCAATCATACAGTATGGGGGCTAATGTGGGGGAAATCATACAATATGGAGGCTAATGTGGGGGAAATCATACAGTATGGGGGCTAATGTGAGGGAAATCATACAGTATGGGGGCTAATGTGGGGTCAATAAAACAGTATGGAGGCTAATGTGGGGGAAATCATACAGTATGGGGGCTAATGTGAGGGAAATCATACAGTATTGGGGCTAATGTGAGGGAAATCATACAGTATGGGGGCTAATGTGAGGGAAATCATACAGTATGGATGCTAATGTGAGGGAAATCATACAGTATGGAGTCTAATGTGAGGGAAATCATACAGTATGGGGACTAATGTGAGGGAAATCATACAGTATGGAGGCTAATGTGAGGGAAATCATACAGTATGGGGGCTAATGTGAGGGAAATCATACAGTATGGAGGCTAATGTGAGGGAAATTATACAGTATGGAGGCTAATGTGGGGGAAATCATACAGTATGGGGCTAATGTGAGGGAAATCATACAGTATGGAGGCTAATGTGAGGGAAATCATACAGTATGGAGGCAAATGTGGGGGAAATCATACAGTATGGAGGCTAATGTGGGGGAAATCATACAGTATGGGGGATAATGTGGGGTCAATCATACAGTATGGAGGCTAATGTGGGGGAAATCATACAGTATGGGGACTAATGTGAGGGAAATCATACAGCATGGGGGCTAATGTGGGGTCAATCATACAGTATGGAGGCTAATGTGAGGGAAATCATACAGTATGGAGGCTAATGTGAGGGAAATCATACAGTATGTAGGCTAATGTGGGGGAAATCATACAGTATGGGGGCTAATGTGGGGTCAATCATACAGTATGGAGGCTAATGTGATGGAAATCATACAGTATGGAGGCTAATGTGAGGGAAATCATACAGTATGGGGGCTAATGTGAGGGAAATCATACAATATGGAGGCTAATGTGGAGGAAATCATACAGTATGGGGGCTAATGTGAGGGAAATCATACAGTATGGAGGCTAATGTGAGGGAAATCATACAGTATGGAGTCTAATGTGAGGGAAATCATACAGTATGGGGACTAATGTGAGGGAAATCATACAGTATGGAGGCTAATGTGAGGGAAATCATACAGTATGGGGGCTAATGTGAGGGAAATCTTACAGTATGGAGGCTAATGTGAGGGAAATCATACAGTATGGAGTCTAATGTGGGGTCAATCATACAGTATGGGGGCTAATGTGGGGTCAATCATACAGTATGGGGGCTAATGTGGGGGAAATCATACAATATGGAGGCTAATGTGGGGGAAATCATACAGTATGGGGGCTAATGTGAGGGAAATCATACAGTATGGGGGCTAATGTGGAGTCAATAAAACAGTATGGAGGCTAATGTGGGGGAAATCATACAGTATAGGGGCTAATGTGTTAGGGAAATCATACAGTATCGAGGCTAATGTGAGGGAAATCATACAGTATGGAGTCTAATGTGAGGGAAATCATACAGTATTGGGGCTAATGTGAGGGAAATCATACAGTATCGAGGCTAATGTGAGGGAAATCATACAGTATGGAGGCTAATGTGAGGGAAATCATACAGTATGGAGTCTAATGTGAGGGAAATCATACAGTATGGGGACTAATGTGAGGGAAATCATACAGTATGGAGGCTAATGTGAGGGAAATCATACAGTATGGGGGCTAATGTGAGGGAAATCATACAGTATGGAGGCTAATGTGAGGGAAATTATACAGTATGGAGGCTAATGTGGGGGAAATCATACAGTATGGGGGCTAATGTGAGGGAAATCATACAGTATGGAAGCTAATGTGAGGGAAATCATACAGTATGGAGGCAAATGTGGGGGAAATCATACAGTATGGAGGCTAATGTGGGGGAAATCATACAGTATGGGGGATAATGTGGGGTCAATCATACAGTATGGAGGCTAATGTGGGGGAAATCATACAGTATGGGGACTAATGTGAGGTAAATCATACAGCATGGGGGCTAATGTGGGGTCAATCATACAGTATGGAGGCTAATGTGAGGGAAATCATACAGTATGGAGGCTAATGTGAGGGAAATCATACAGTATGTAGGCTAATGTGGGGGAAATCATACAGTATGGGGGCTAATGTGGGGTCAATCATACAGTATGGAGGCTAATGTGAGGGAAATCATACAGTATGGAGGCTAATGTGAGGGAAATCATACAGTATGGGGGCTAATGTGAGGGAAATCATACAGTATGGGGGCTAATGTGAGGGAAATCATACAATATGGAGGCTAATGTGGAGGAAATCATACAGTATGGGGGCTAATGTGGGGTCAATCATACAGTATGGAGGCTAATGTGAGGGAAATCATACAGTCTGGAGGCTAATGTAGAGACCATCATACAGTATGGGGGCTAATGTAGAGACCATCATACAGTATGGGGGCTGATGTGAGGGCCTTCATACAGTGTTGAGGCTCTCAAAGTGTGGGGTCTACTAAAGGGGCCATGAAAAAGTGTTAGATATTCTGAGGGACCCATCATAAAGTGTGAGGGCCATTAGACAGTGTGAGGACTACTGTGGGGGTTATTATACTGTGTTTTGGAGTATTGAGGACATTATGCTATGTATAGAGGAGCTTTCAGCCCATCATACTGTGTATAGGGGAGCTGTGGGGGAATAAAACTCTGTATAGGGGAACTTTGTGCCCATCATACCGTATATAGGGAAAATGTGAGGGCATTACACCTTGTATAGGGGAGCTGTGCTTCTATCCTACTGTGTATAGGGGAGCTGTGCGGGAATCATACAGTGTACAGGGGAGATGTGGGGGAATCAGTGTATAGGGGAGCTGTAGGGGTATTATACTGTGTATAGAGGAGCTGTGGGGTCATGATACTGTGTATTGGGGAGCTGTGGGGCAATTATACAGTGTATAGGGGAGCTGTGGGGTAATTATACTGCGCATAGTGGAGCAATGGTCCTATCATACAGTACTTATGGGAACTGTGGGGGCATTATACTGTGTATAGAGGTGGGGTACCTGGAGGACTTTGGGGACATTATTGAAAGCTAAATTGGAATATATGGGGATGGAAATGTGAGAAGTCTAATGTCTAACGCCACCGCACTAGTAATCAGGGTAACCTGGTTAAGGGCCCTCACAGGTGTTTCGCCTCCTGAGCTGAACCCCTGGGTACGCCTCTGATAGACAGATAAATGTCATGTAAATGATGAACGAATCCCCGATTACCGTATAAATGAGGAACTCATCAGCCATATGCAAATACACCTGGAAGTGCACTGGGGGCGTGTCACTGCACTGACTTCTTCCACTTCCCCAATGCACTTCCATCCTGATTTGTATATGGTTTCTACATTATTCCTCTCCTGACTGAGACATT
The DNA here is from genome assembly GCF_039654945.1 of Dendrobates tinctorius. NCBI lineage: Eukaryota > Metazoa > Chordata > Amphibia > Anura > Dendrobatidae > Dendrobates > Dendrobates tinctorius. The sequence continues at coordinate 9,271,088 of NW_027361707.1, read as the reverse complement.
GGATTTTTGCAAAAAATGTTCCATTATATTAGAGGAAAATGTCGTGCACAGTCCTCCCACTACTCCCATATGTGACGTGTGCTGACAGGGTCCCATTACACCGAGAGGGAAGAATAAATCTGCCATTATTCCCTGCTCCCTGTAATATCTGGATATTCCCGGTAGAAGGTTGGGTGATCGCCTCACCTGTAATCAGTTCGCTGTTCAGCTCCGGCTGACTCCCATTAGGGTCAGGGATTTCCGGGATGACATTTTTCTCATCTTTGTCGCCTTCTGCTGTTTCCTGATAGATATAATATATGTCATTAATATGTGGAAGATGTCAGTAAATCCACAAATACATAAATCAGGAAAGACTAAGCCTGTATTCACAGATGCACCAATAGTAACTCTACAAATGATGTGCCATGTTGAGAACAAGGGCTGGTTGTGGTTTTTCAATAAAATCAGTGTTTTATCAGCAGGAGATTATCACTAGAGGACAATCTCGTGTCGTGTCATGTAGTCCTTGTTCTGTGCCACCACTGATTACCATTTTTTTTATTTTTGCACAGTGTGCACAGATAGCTGACAATGATGGGTGTGGGTGGGGTTAGACCCAGAAAGCTGCCAATCACTGTGGGCAGGGATATTCAGGGCTCAGCATTCAGAGCACTGCCAAATCTGCAGCAGAGAAAATAGTGATTGTATCACAACTGCTGCACCCAGTAAGGTAATGGATATATTTCTGGAATCAGTGTCTCTGCCCCTACATCATGCTGCTCTCATGTTAGGAACAAAAATCTGGTGACAGATTCCCTTTAATATAAATCCTATTATTTAATAAATAATGTCATCTCCTCTTAGAATAGAGATGTTCCGTGGTTATATGGGGATAATACTGGATGTGTCATTCACACCCCATGATCAGTGATACTTACATCAGCAGATTCTTGGATCTCTGGGATCTCGTGGATCACACTGTCAGGATCCACCAGCGAAGTTATTTCTAAAACAGTGATAAAATAGTGAAGATATAAAATGTATTAGACGATATTAATCCAACATAATACAGCAATATAAGGGGGAAATGACAAGACGTCTGTAAATGGGATTAATGGTCGCCATATGGGGATTCTACATATGAGGGCGTAGGGCGCATCCATAGATAAATGTAAGGTAAATGATGGAGGAACCCTCAATCACCACAGCAATGAGGAGCCCCCACCCTCGCTGTCCATGTGATGAGAAGAGAGCTGAAACATAACAGCCATATGCAAATTAGACTGGAAGTGCACAGGGGCGTGTCACTGCACTCTGATTTCTTCCTCCACGCCCCCAGTGCACTTCCATTCTGATTTGTATTTAACTTCTATGTTACATTTCTCCTGACTGGCACATTGGATTTCTGCAAGAAAATGTCCTGCACAGTCCTACCACTACTCCCATATGTGACGTGTGCTGACAGGTTCCCATTACACCGAGTGGGAAGAGTAAATCTGCCATTATTCCCTGCTCCCTGTAATATCTGGATATTCCCGGTAGAAGGTTGGGTGATCGCCTCACCTGTAATCAGTTCGCTGTTCAGTTCCGGCTGACTCCCATTAGGGTCAGGGATTTCCGGGATGACATTCTGCTCTTCTTTGTCGCCTTCTGCTGTTTCCTGGTAGAAATAATATATGTCATTAATATGTGGAAGATGTCACTAAATCCCCAAATACATAAATCAGGAAAGACTGAGCCAGATCTGATATGTGACTGGTGATCTGGAGAAGATCAGAAAACAAGGACGTGTGATAGAGAAGATGATGGCTCCTTACCGGGCGTTCCGATGAGCGGGCCGGACGTTCCAGTACAGACAGGACTTTTTCGGCCAGGTCTTTAAACAAAGCCAAATCTCCATGTTGAGATCGATTTTCAGCCTATAAAGAAGAAAAGACACAAAAAGGAAAATTCGGAGATGAGAAAGGTCACGATGGAGGCGGCCATTGTCTGTGACATCGTCTCCTCTCTGCAGATACGACGACTCCATATCTGGGGACTCGTCGTGTTTTATATGGGAGGAAAGAAGAAGCTTCTATCCCACCATGATGATCTATAATTATGGAGAAGTGGTGTGCGGAGCGTCCGCCATTTACCTGCTGTAGTAATGTCTTGATGTTCTGAGATAAATCCGTCAGATACTCTGAGGTGAGATGACCTCGTTGGTATTTGATCAGGCAATCCTTTACTAGCTCCAGCACCAGCCGGTGAGAGAAGCTGAGGACGCCATCGGGAGGTAGAAAATCAATGTCAGGTCGATTGGTGATAAGAATCTTCAATAAAGCTTTTGCCTGAAGTTTGTCGAGAAGTAATTCAGCCATAGTGAAAAATTGCAAGTGCGCTCAATCACTATAGAACCATAAATGGCACCCGTTGCCCTGTGCGCATTGTGTAAGTAGCCACCGTGCATTGTGATGTCATAATGGCTGGGAATGACCAGTGATGTCATAATGGCTGAGAATGACCAGTGATGTCATAATGGCTGAGAATGACCAGTGATGTCATAATGGCTGAGAATGACCAGTGATGTCATAATGGAATCTTCTGATGGAATCTCCAAGGGGCGACTCTGCACAAATAGATGCTGCTTGACAATATGTAAAGTGGAAACACCATAGAATTAAACATGTCTCCAGGTTTTGATGGTCGTTCTCTATTATTTCCAATCAGAACACAACCACTATAAGCATAGGTTCACACATTGCTTTTTGCAACATTTTTTTCTACACCAAAAGCCTGAGTGATGGCAGGAAAAACATACAACACTCCTGTTTTTGCAGTATTTTAACTTGTGTTTCTTTTTTCATTCATTTAAATGGGTGAAAAACGCTGGAAATTCCCTGAAATAATTGACATACTGCAGATTTAAAAAATCCAAGCAAAAAAATGCAGGGTGTGAATGAGAATTCAGAAACCTCCTTCACTAAGCTGGTACTGTAATACGAAATGCTTTTGCATCAGAGAAAAAAACGTTAAAACAGCAACTCTTGTGAACTTCCCCTAAAGATACACGCAGTCATATTATGGGAAATATTCTGGATATTTATTACCTCACGGGCCCTTAACCCCTTTACCCCCAAGGGTGGTTTGCACGTTCATGACCGGGCCAATTTTTACATTTCTGACCACTGTCCCTTTATGAGGTAATAGCTCTGGAACGCTTCCATGGATCCCGGTGATTCTGACATTGTTTTCTCGTGACATATTGTACTTCATGTTAGTGGTAACATTTCATTCATATAACTTACGTTTATTTGTGAAAAAAACGGAAATTTGGCAAAAATTTTATGCCCTTAAATCACAGAGATACAGCACACAAAAAACTTAATAAGTAACATTTCCCACATGTTTACTTTACATCAGCACAATTTTGGAACCAAAATTTTTTTTTGTCAGGAAGTTATAAGGGTTACAAGTTGACCAGCGATTTCTCATTAATACAACACCATTTTATTTTTACGGACTACATCACATTTGAAGCCACTTTGAGGGGTCTATATGATAGAAAATACCCAAAAGTGACACCATTCTAAAAACTGCACCCCTCAAGGTGCTCAAAACCACATTCAAGAAGTTTATTAACCCTTCAGGTGCTTCACAGGAATTTTTGAATAATTAAAAAAAATGAACATTTAACTTTTTTTCATAAAAAAATATTTCAGGTTCAATTTTTTTTATTTTACCAAGGGTAAAAGGAGAAATTGGACTGGAAAAGATATTGTGCAATTTGTCCTGAGTACGCTGATATCTGATATGTGGGGGGGAACCACTGTTTCGGCGCATGGCAGAGCTCAGAAGGGAAGGAGCTCCGTTTGACTTTTTCAATGCAAAATTGGCTGGAATTCTGATCGGACGCCATATCACGTTTGGAGAGCCCCTGCTGTACCTAAACAGTGTAAACCCCCCCAAGTGACCCCATTTTGGAAACTAGACCCCCCCAAGGAACTTATCTAGATATATGGTGAGAACTTTGAACCCACAAGGGCTTCACTGAAGTTTATAACGTACAGCGGTACAATTATAAAATCATATTTTTTCACCCCCAATTTTTATCTTCCCAAGGGTAACAGGACCCTAAAAAGTTATTGTGCAATTTGTCCTGAGTACGCTGATACCCCATATGTTGGTGTAAACGACTATTTGGGCGCATGGCAGAGCTCGGAAGGGAAGCAGCGCAATTTGACATTTTTGCCTGGAATTGGGATCGGACACCATGTCGCGTTTGGAAAGCCCCTGATATGCCTAAACAGTGGAAACCCCCCACAAATGACACCATTTTGGAAACTAGACCCCCCAAGGAACTTATATAGATGTTTGGTGAGAACTTTGAACCCCCAAGGGCTTCACAGAAGTTTATAACGTACAGCCGTACAATTATAAAATCATATTTTTTCCACAAAAATGATCTTTTCACCCTCAATTCTTACTTTCCCAAGGGTAACAGGACCCTAAAAGTTATTGTGCAATTTGTTTTGAGTACGCTGATACCCCATATGTGGGGGTAAACCACTATTTGGGTGCATGGCAGAGCTCGGAAGGGAAGCAGCGACATTTGACTTTTTTGGCAGGAATTGAGATCGGACACCATGTCGCGTTTGGAAAGCCCCTGATGTACCTAAACAGTGGAAACCCCCCACAAATGACACCATTTTGGAAACTAGACCCCTAAGGAACTTATCTAGGTGTGTGGTGAGCACTTTGAACTCCCCCCGTGCTTCACAGAAGTTTATAACGCCCGGGCGTGAAAATAAAAAAATCGGATTTTTTCCACAAACATGATCATTTAGTCCCCATTTTTTTTATTTTCCCAATGGTACCATGAGAAAATGGACCCCAAAAGTGGTTGTCCAATTTGTCCTGAGTACCCTGATACCCCATATGTGGGAGAAAACTACTGTATGGGCCCACGTCGGGACTCGGAAGGCAAGTAGTGATGTTTTGGAATGCAGACTTTGATGGAATGGTCTGCGGGTGTCATGTTGCCTTTGGAGAGCCCCTGATGTACCTAAACAGTGGAAACCCCCCACAAATGACACCATTTTGGAAACTAGACCCCCTAAGGAACTTATCTTGATGTGTGGTGAGCACTTTGAGCCCTCAAGGGCTTCACAGAAGTTTATAACGCCCGGGCGTGAAAATAAAAAATCATATTTTTTTCCCACAAAAATGATATTTTTGCCCCCAATTTTTTATTTTCCTAAGGGCAACAGGAGAAATAGGACCCCAAAAGTTGTTTGTCAATTTGTTCTTAGTAGGCTGATACCCCATATGTGGGGGTAAAACACTGTTTGGGCACATGGCAGAGCTTGGAAGGGAAGGAGCACCATTTGACTTTTTGAGCGCAGAATTGGCTGGAATTGAGATTAGACACCATGTTGCATTTGGAGAGCACCTGATGTGCCCAAACAGTGGAAACCCCCAATTCTAACTCCAACCCTAACCCCAACACACCCCTAACCCTAATCTCAGCCCTAGCCCTAACCCTAACCCTAACCCTAGCCCTAACCCTAATGGGAAAATGGAAATAAATACATTTTTTTTATTTTATTATTTTTCCCTAACTAAGGGGGTTTGATTTACTATTTATGGCGGTTTTTATTTTTGGCAGCTGTCACACGCTAAAATATGCTTTTTATTGTAAAAATAGTTTTTGCATCACCACATATTGAGAGCTATAATTTTTCCGTATTTTGACGCACTGAGACATGTGAGGTCTTATTTTTTGCGGGACGAGTTGTTTTTTTTATTGGTATCATGTTCGGGCACGTGACATTTTTTGATCGCTTTTTATTCCGATTTTTGGGACGCAGAATGAACAAAAAACAGCGTTTCATGAATTTCTTTTGGGTGGTGCGTTTACACCGTTCCACGTGCGGTAAAATTGATAAAGCGGTTTTATTCTTTGGGTCAGTACGGTTACAGCGATGCATCATTTATGTCATTTTTTATGTTTTGGCGCTTTTATGCAATAAAAACAATTTTATGTAAAAAATAATTATTTTTGCATCACTTTATTCTGCGAGCTATAACTTTTTTATTTTTTCTCTGATGATGCTGCATGGTGACTCGTTTTTTGCGGGACAAGATGTCATTTTCAGCGGTACCATGGATATTTATATGCGTCTTTTTGATCGCGCGTTATTGCACTTTTTGTTCGGCGGTATGATAATAAATCATTATTTTTTGCTTTGTTTTTTATTTTTATCTTTTAAGGGGTTCGCTATAGGGGTTAGCTAATGGGACAGTTTTATAGGGCAGGTCGTTACGGACGCGGCTATACCAAATATGTGTACTTTTATTGTTTTTTTTATTTCCAAAAAATGAATTTATTTGGGAATATTTTTTTTTTTAAATTTAGCGATTTTTTAAAAATTATTTTTACACTATTTTTTTAACTTTATTAGGTTGTCCCAGGGGGGACATCACTGTCCTGTGACAGATCGCTGATCTGTCACATCACAGATCACTGTGACAGGTCAGCAATCTGTCACAGGCAGTGTGCAGGTTTCCTCCTTGCCTGCGCTTTGCAGGCACTGAGGAAGCCAGCTACCTGCAGGGCCCGAAGGTCCCCGTCGCCATCTTGCATCTGGGGACCTGCAAGGAAAGAGCCCCCCGCAGCAGCGCTGCACATTGCGCTGCTGTGGGGGGCTCAGGGAAGCACGGAGGGAGCCCCCTCCCTGCCGATGCTTCCCTTTAACCCCGGTACGCCGCGATCATGTTTGATTGCAGTGTGCAAGGGGTTAACGTGTCGGGGCGGTCCGTGACCACCCCTGACACATAGTGCCGGGTGTCAGCTGTGATAATCCGCTGACACCCAGCCGCGATCAGTGGCGCTCACCACGTGGGCGCCGCTGATAGCGCTAGAAGTACTATGCCATCCATGGGCATAGGGGCCCGGGTCCCATGGACGGGATAGTACGTCTGATGTCAGGAAGGGGTTAATTCTTTGGTTGCAGAGTTTGGTATTAACATCTGTGACTGTGATAAACCATTGGCATCAATAACGTTAATCGCTGGTTTTTGAAAACTTCCTTCCTTTACCGTATGGGTTTGGGTGATGAGTAGAGATGAGCAAATAACAAAAAGCAAAAAGTGAGGAGGGCACCACTACTAGTATGTAATAGGGATACACCAACAGTCAGTAAAAAGACATGATACACAATGAAAGAGAAAGCTACTGACCAAAAATTGGGATCACAACTATGAATGACAACACATATAATGTTTATTAAATGTCAATCAAACCCAAAAACACATTAAAAACATTAAAAGGTCACAGAAAGTGACACATTAAACCCAGGTGGGTTACTAATATAACCCTAACAGGTTCCAATCATCTAGGGGATAGCTGATGAACACACTACTGGTCCCAATTTAGAACAACACAGCCATGATATACAAAGCACAAAAGTTGTACAGATTAATAATACAAAGCCTCAATAGAACCATAGAAATCAATGAACTGTTGAAATAGAGAATACAATATTCATGTCAGGCACAATAAAGAATAGAACCAGAGTACATATAAAGACAGAATACTGAACCACGCACCAACAATTCCCATAAGGGTAAAATGTATATATCTACACCCTGAAACAATTAGTTCAGTGTTCGGTAGACAACCCAAAAAGGAAGTGCATGAAATATGCACTAAGTGTCGTGGCAGTATACTATACCCAAGATGGAGGGAGCCTGTGGACGTGCAGGGTGTAGATATATACATTTTACCCTTATGGGAATTGTTGGTGCGTGGTTCAGTATTCTGTCTTTATATGTACTCTGGTTCTATTCTTTATTGTGCCTGACATGAATATTGTATTCTCTATTTCAGGGGTCCCCAACCGCCGGTCTGCGGCCCAGCACCGGGCCGCTGCAGTGCCCTTGCCGGTCCGCGGACACAAGGGGAGCCAGGGGCGGTCAGTGGCGTAGCGGGGGCTGGGGCGGCGTGTGTAGCGGCGGCAGGGAGCGATCCAAGCAGCTCCGCTGCCTGCAAGAGGGAATAGCAGGAGCGGAGCTGCAAGGACCCGTCCAGCTTCCTGCCCGCCGCCCGCGCTTCCTGTCTCTGACACAGAGAGGAGCGCGGCCACTGCTGTGTCAGAGCGAGGAAGCGCGGGCGGCGGGCAGGTGAGAGGAGAGAGGTGGTGTGTGTGTGTGTACGTATAACATGTGTGTGTGTGTGTGTGTGTCTGTGTGTGTGTACGTATAATATGTATGTGTGTGTGTGTGTGTGTGTGTGTGTGTGTTGGTCTGTGTTTGTGTAGCCTGGCCCTGGAGGAGATGGGGACATGAGGAGAAGGCCATGAGGGAAGTGATGGAGAGACAGCAGTGATGGGGTGAAGGGAATGATGGGGAGAGGGGAGTGATGGGGAGAAGGGAGTGATGGGGTGAAGGCAATGATGGGGAGAAGGGAGTGATGGGGTGAAGGTAATGATGGGGAGAAGGGAGTGATGGGGTGAAGGTAATGATGGGTAGAAGGGAGTGATGGGGTGAAGGTAATGATGGGGAGAAGGGAGTGATGGGGAGAAGGGAGTGATGGGGAGAAGGGAGTGATGGGGAGAAGGCAATGATGGGGTGAGGGGAGTGATGGGGTGAAGGCAATGATGGGGAGAAGGGAGTGATGGGGTGAAGGCAATGATGGGGAGAAGGGAGTGATGGGGTGAAGGCAATGATGGGGAGAAGGGAGTGATGGGGTGAAGGCAATGATGGGGAGAAGGGAGTGATGGGGTGAAGGCAATGATGGGGAGAAGGGAGTGATGGGGTGAAGGCAATGATGGGGTGAAGGCAATGATGGGGAGAGGGGATGATGGGGTGAAGGCAATGATGGGGAGAGGGGAGTGATGGGGTGAAGGCAATGATGGGGAGAGGGGAGTGATGGGGTGAAGGCAATGATGGGGAGAGGGGAGTGATGGGGTGAAGGCAATGATGGGGAGAGGGGAGTGATGGGGTGAAGGCAATGATGGGGAGAAGGGGGTGATGGAGCACTCATTCAAAACCTATGGTGAGTTGAGTCACATTATAAATGTTATTTAATTATAAGTATGCACTGCTACACTACAACCGTGTCCATAGCCCCGCCCCCTTATGACCAAAGCCCCGCCCCTGCCACACCTCCATCCCCGCCCTGCCGGGCCATGGAAGAATGGTCTTGCTTGAAACCGGTCCCTGGTGCAAAAAAGGTTGGGGACCACTGCTCTATTTCAACAGTTCATTGATTTCTATGTTTCTATTGAGGCTTTGTATTATTAATCTGTACAACTTTTGTGCTTTGTATATCATGGCTGTGTTGTTCTAAATTGGGACCAGTAGTGTGTTCATCAGCTATCCCCTAGATGATTGGAACCTGTTAGGGTTATATTAGTAACCCACCTGGGTTTAATGTGTCACTTTCTGTGACCTTTTAATGTTTTTAATGTGTTTTTGGGTTTGATTGACATTTAATAAACATTATATGTGTTGTCATTCATAGTTGTGATCCCAATTTTTGGTCAGTAGCTTTCTCTTTCATTGTGTAGAGATGAGCAAATGTGTTTGGAAAACGTTCGCCAATCTCAAATTCGGCAAGAACTTAGCTCTTTCGGATTCGTGTACGGTTTCCAAAGCATTTTTCCTCAAAGTCAGAAAAATTAGGGCACAGTTCGGTAAAATATAGCATTTCCAGAGGAGTGGCGGAGAGTTATTTAAAAAAAAAATAAAAATAACTTAATGTATGTAAAGTCTGACAGCCAATCAGGGCACAGAAACCATCCATAACATCCAGACGCAATGGCTTCTGTCATTGGCTGCCAAAGTCACATGTCCTTCTCCATATAAAAAGCGAACATGTTGTTTTGCTGGTGCCATTTTGTCAGTGTAACAGCACAGAGAGGCTGCTGCTGCTGCGAGTTGTCACATAGTTAGATAGGATCCTGTCCTGTGTGAAATCGATCTGTCACCAACTAACTAGTCCACATTTCCTAATCAAAATCATTTAGGCTAATGCCGTGTTGCAGTCAGGAGATCATATTTCCTAATCAAAATCGTTTGGGGTAATAATGGTGTGAAGGCACCAGGCCACATTTCCTAATATAAATAATTTGTGCTAATACTGTTGTACAGGCCGAAGGTCACATTTTCTAATCAAAATTGTTTAGGCTAATACTGTGTTGCAGTGAGGACGTCACATTTCCTCATCAAAATCGTTTGGGCAAATATTGTTGTGCAGGCAGGAGTCCAAATTACCTAACCAAAATGGTTTGTGCTAATATTGTTGTGCAGGCAGGAGTCCAAATTACCTAATCTAAATTGTTTGGTCTAATGCTCAGGTGCAGACTCCAGGACACATTTCATGATCAAAAACAATTGGGCTGATCCTCTGTTGTAAGTGTGGTGCCCCTGAGGGTTCAGTTGCCACAGAAGCAGGGGTGGGATTCAGCGGGTTCTCCCCGGTTCGGTGGAACCGGTTGTTAAAAAAGCAGCCGGTTCCCCGAACCGGGGAGATCTAGAGCCGCGATCCGGTCCTCTGATGGTGCTGGCGCTGCCTGCAGGCAAGGAGCAGAGGAGGACTCTTGCTCTGCTTCCCGCCGGATGCCGCGCGCATTGATACGTGACGACTGTCTGCTGACTAGTACTGGACAGAGCACAGCAGTCAGCACACCCCGGCGGCCCCCGCTGTCCGCGCACTGTTTCCTGCGGCTGCCCAGTGAGCTGAACCTGGACAGGACACTAGTCTGTGTGTGGTGACCCGCCGCCCGCCTGCCTCCCCTCACAACTTCAGCCTGTGTATGGTACACAGGCCAACACCAGGTCAGTTACTGTATATGTGCAGTGCTGCTGCTTATTGGGGGCCTGTGCTGTGCTGCCTACTAGGGACCTGTGCCTGCCTATTAGGGACCTGTGCCTGCCTATTTGGGACCTGTTCTGCCTATTAGGGACCTGTGCCTGCCTATTGGGGACCTGTGCTGCCTACTGAGGACCTGTACTGCCTATTAGGGACCTGTACTGCCTATTAGGGACCTGTGCCTGCCTATTAGGGACCTGTGCCTGCCTATTAGGGACCTGTGCCTGCCTATTGGGGACCTGTGCCTGCCTATTGAGGACCTGTGCTGCCTATTAGGGACCTGTTCCTGCCTATTAGGGATCTGTGCCTGCCTATTGGGGACCTGTGCCTGCCTATTGGGGACCTGTGCTGCCTATTGAGGACCTGTGCTGCCTGTTAGGGACCTGTGCCTGCCTATTAGGGATCTGTGCCTGCCTATTGGGGACCTGTGCCTGCCTATTGGGGACCTGTGCTGCCTACTAGTGACCTATGCCTGCCTTTTTGGGACTTGTGCCTGCCTATTAGGGACCTGTGCCTGCCTATTAGGGACCTGTGCTGCCTATTGGGGACCTGTGCTGCCTATTGGGGAACAATGCTGTCTATTGGGGACCTGTGCTGTCTATAGGGAACAATGCTGCCTATTGGGGACCTCTGCTGCCTATTGGGGAACAATGCTGTCTATTGGGGACCTGCAATGCCTATTGGGGAACAATGCTGCCTATTGGGGAACAATGCTGTCTATTGGGGAACAATGCTGTCTATTGGGGACCTGCACTGCCTATTGGGGAATAATGCTGCCTATTGGGGACCTGTGCTGCCTATTGGGGAACAATGCTGTCTATTGGGGAACAATGCTGCCTATTGGGGACCTGTGCTGCCTATTGGGGAGCAATACTGTCTATTGGGGACCTGTGCTGTCTATAGGGAACAATGCTGCCTATTAGGGACCTGTGCTGTCTATAGGGAACAATGCTGTCTATTGGGGACCTATGCTGCCTATTGGGGACCTGCACTGCCTATTGGGGACCTGTGCTGCCTATTGGGGAACAATGCTGCCTTTTGGGGACCTGTGCTGCCTATTGGGGAACAATGCTGTCTATTGGGGACCTGTGCTGCCTTTTGGGGACCTGTGCTGCCTATTGGGGAACAATGCTGTCTATTGGGGACCTGTGCTGTCTATAGGGAACAATGCTGCCTATTGGGGACCTGCACTGCCTATTGGGGACCTGCACTGCCTATTGGGGAACAATGCTGCCTATTGGGGACCTATGCTGCCTATTAGGGACCTGTGCTGCCTATTGGGGAACAATGCTGCCTTTTGGGGACCTGTGCTGCCTATTGGGGAACAATGCTGTCTATTGGGGACATGTGCTGCCTTTAGGGGACCTGTGCAGCCTATTGGGGACCTGTGTTGTCTATAGGGAACAATGCTGTCTATTGGGGACCTGTGCTATCTATAGGGAACAATGCTGCCTATTGGGGACCTGTGCTGTCTATAGGGAACAATGCTGTCTATTGGGGACCTGCACTGCCTATTGGGGAACAATGCTGTCTATTGGGGACCTATGCTGCCTATTGGGGACCTGCACTGCCTATTGGGGAACAATGCTGCCTATTGGGGACCTATGCTGCCTATTGGGGACCTGTGCTACCTATTGGGGAACAATGCTGCCTTTTGGGGACCTATGCTGCCTATTGGGGACCTGTGCTGCCTATTGGGGAACAATGCTGTCTATTGGGGACCTGTGCTGCCTTTTGGGGACCTGTGCTGCCTATAGGGAACAGCTCCTTGACTGCGCCCCTACTTGTATATGTTTGATGAAAAGGTGCATGTAAATGGGTGTGGTGTAATAATGGGTGTGGCTTAAAATGGGTGTGGCGTTCCTACACACAAACACAGAAGCTGTTGTTAAAAATTTGAATCCCACTACTGCACAGAAGTACTGCACCTACACAAGAGGTGTGGTATCCCAATTCACGGGTAAGGTGGAGGCACCTGACAGTACTCTTACATTTGCACCCAACACACACCCTAGAGCAGCAGGGCACCCTGGATGGACCCTACAGGAGGAGGATCTCAATCCTGCCTGGGTAGTAAAGGGTGTTGGGAGGTGGATGGAGTTTGTAGGTTGAGAGCGGGAGAGTAGAGTTTGAGTTATAAAAGTCTTCCCGTGGGGGGAGAAGTGGAAGGACATGTGTGAAGCAGCTCCAGGTCAGAAGAGCTGCTGGAAAAGAAAGAGACTGAAGGAGGCTCCGTGCCGAGGGAAGGGATCATAGAGGCACGGCACAGCGACCATACTGCTGTGGGGCTTATTTCACGCCGGCTGACATCAGGTGGAGGGATCAGATAGCAGAGGGGTACCGGCTCCCTAGCCTAATGGATATCATCAGACTCAACTAGCAATCCGGAGGTAGAAGCACCTTTAGGTACCTTATCCACAAGCCACAGTTATCTTTGCCGGAAAGGCAGCCATAAGGGAGCAAGCGAATGCAACAAGGACGTTACCCGACAAGGTCTGCGGTTGCTGGCCTGGGACACTGACTGTGAGGTGTTGGGGAAGGAAGAGGTGAGAAACCAACACAGTGAGATGGCCAGGAAAGGCACATACTGAAGGGAGTTCTGGAAAGGTATTCTCCATCTGACTGGAAGTTGACTGACCCCTCACCTGGAGGACACGGCACCAAGCGGGCGTCTGTTCTGCAGCCAGAACTGTGAGTAAAGCTTTGGAAATGCACCCAGCTGTGTCCTCTAATTATTCCTGCGTCACCTATCCAATTCTGCTACATTTATCATCACTGATCACGCACTCAGCACTGCTACATCCTTTGCCAAATACTACATAATTACCATCTTCTATATATTACATGTGCCCTGGGACCAGTGGCGTAACTACCGGGGTAGCAGCCGAAGCGGTTGCTTTGGGGCCCGGCCCATATAGGGGCCCGGGTCCCCGGCTCCGATCGGTGCTACCCAGTAGTGCAATGAAGTACTGCGGTGCTCCGGCGGGTGCTGTGGCCAATGCTGTCTTGGGGGCCCGCTGGCCCCCAGTGCCGACTCCCCCCTCTACCTGCCCCCCCAGCGCCGCCTGCCGCCGCCTTCGCAATGATGGAGGAGAGAGCGTCACCTGACGCTCCCTCTCCCATCATTCCCCGCTCTGCCTGTGACACAGCAGTTGCACAATGACGTCATCTCGCTCTCACTGAGTGCCAGCAAGGCAGAGGAGCAGGAGACAGGAGCTGGGAGCAGCGCAGGCACGAGGAGGAGGTGAGGATGTTTGTTTTTTTTAATTAATATATTGTGTGTGTGCTGGACTGTGGGGCCATTCTCTGCAGGGGGGCTATATACCATGTGGTGCTGGGTGCTATATATACCATGTGGTGCTGGGCGCTATATATACCATGTGTTGCTGGGCGCTATATATACCATGTGGTGCTGGGTGCTATATATGCCAGGTGGTGCTGGGTGCTATATATACCATGTGGTGCTGGGCGCTATATATATCATGTGGTGCTGGCTGCTATATACCATGTGGTGCTGAGCGCTATATACCAGGTGGTGCTGGGCGCTATATATACCATGTGGTGCTGGGAGCTATATAACATGTGGTGCTGGGCGCAATATATACCATGTGGTGCTGCGTGCTGTATACCATGTGGTGCTGGATGCTATATACCAGGTGGTGCTGGGTGCTGTATACCATGTGGTGGTGGGCACCATATATACCATGTGGTGCTGGGTGCTGTATACCATGTGGTGCTGGGTGCTATATACCATGTGGTGCTGGGTGCTATATACCATGTGGTGCTGGGTGCTGTATACCATGTGTGGCTGGGCTATATACCATGTGGTGCTGGGTCAGCAACTTTAAATATAAAATTGTCAATGCTTAACTAGTTTGATTGCATTGACTGAGTTACAGGATTAGGAATAATTGTGTTACATTATTTCTAATTCTGTTACTTAATGTGACTCTAGTATACATTATTGGTAAGGGTGTGTGTCTTGAAGTGGGTGTGTCTTTGAGGGGGCCCCATTTAAAAGTTTGCTATGGGCCCAATCAGTTCTAGTTATGCCCCTGCCTGGGACTAAGCTCTGCCTGTGGAGAACTGTGCCAACTCTGCTGCATCATCACCAGTCCCAGAGGATCTGCTCTGCAGCGCTGGTCACCTCTGACCAGAAACCACAGGTGGCGTCATGAACACTTTATTACAAACTTTATAAACTCTTATCCCTTGTAAATATCCCTCTTCTATTGGACGCCCAGGGCCACGGACCGGGTCACAGCTGCCGTGACACATTCCTTTAAGAAGCGGCCCGGTACCGACTATCCCCACTGCCCTGGCGGGCGATCCACAAGCACTAGCCCACCTTTCCAATCAAAATCGTTTGTGCTAATATTGTGGTGCAGGCAGGCGTACACATGTCCTAATCAAAGTCGTTTGGGCTAAAATTGGTGTGCAAGCATCAGGTCACATTTCCTAATCAAAATTGTTTGGGCTAATATTGCTGTGCAGGCACAAGGCCACATTTCCTAATCAAAATCATTTGTGCTAATACTCTGGATAATACTATAGGCGTCATTAATAGGCTGTTCGGACATTTTGCACCACACTTATCTGTGTGACTGATGTGCTATGCAAGCCCTATTTGTGTGCATTTTTTTTCCACTAGGCAGCCAGACCATATTGGGTCACTGGCTGTTGTCATCAGTGGTTTGCACCTGTGCTGCCCCAGCCTTTATCAATGGAGGTCTGCTGCATCCTGCTAGTGCAGTAGTCAGGGTTTTGGTGAGTTAACCTTTCAAATGTGTTTTTTTGCTAATACTCTGGTCCAGGCAACAGTCCACATTTCATAATGAAAATGGTTTGGGCTAGTATTCCAGTGCAGGCACCGGCCCATAATTCATAATTAAATCCTTTTTGCTAATAATGTGTTGCAGTCGCCAGTCCACATTTCACAATATAAATCCTTTGTGCTAATACTGAGGTGCAGGCACCAGGCCTCATTTCATAATCCAAATTGTTTGGGCTAATACTTTGTAATGAATAAAGATTTGCAACTGGAACATTTCTTTTAGCGATATCTAGGATGTGGTATTTCTTTATTCCCTTTATTTTTTGAGCAGTGTATGCCTCTTCTATTCTATTCTGAGAGTTCGGGTTGTGAACTTTCTGTACTCGGCTGATGAAATATCGGGTTTCTTATGAGATGAGTGAGCAAAAATCGCATGCATGGTGCGTGTGCTGTGCAATTTTTTTTCTCACACCTGTAAGGGGGTACCACGCCTCTACCCCCTTAAAGTTGTGTATTTAGTTATGCTGCATTGTATATAGTGTTTGTTATTTGTTACTGAGTAATGTATATGTATATACTCTTCTATGTAGATATGAGTAAAAGGGAAAGTGTAGTACTCATGTATGGCCACTAGATGGGGCCTTATAGTGTACATAATATAAGATAGGAGTTCAGTATAGTTAATGGTTAAATGTAGGAGGGGTTCACTGTGGGTAAGTTAGATACATTTCCTCAAGTGAGGGGAGAAGGGTGAGGGTGCCCATATAGTTCGAGTGGACTTAGAGCCTAGTCTATGCAGGGACAACACAGTGACCCCGTAAGGTTGAAGTATTGGGAGCGCAGCCATCTAACGCCAGTGGGTCAGAACAGCAGCAAAGACAGCAGTGACAGCAGTAGTGGGAACTGGAAGTGCAGGAGAAGTCACAGCAGTTTAGACGGGCAGGTCGCTCATCATGTGGCAGATCATCGCATGGGCTGATGCCCTCAGATCCGGGGTGAAATGGCTGAGGGAACCCCCAAGCGCATGGAATCTGAACAGGGAGGACGCTGAGGAACCGTATGAAACGGTCCAACCCGGGAACGTGCTGTATAACCAGGAGAGAAGTACAGGGAAAGAGGAAGAGATGCACCATGCAAAATCTGGTGTTGATGCTGTGATGAACATGGATGTGCTATGTATGAAAACCAGTAAAGTTGTGCGTTTAAAAGTTGAAATGGACTGTGTCTCAATTTGTGCAAAACCGGACAGAGGGAGCCTCCAGCAACGTAGAGGACGTGATACCACAGGTATGCTAAGTAATGGACACTGTTTGCATGTGACGGGAGGTCAGGGAGCACCAGAACCGTTAATCGCTGCCACTAGTGCGGCCCTGGCTCTCCTTCACACACCCATTGACTTGCATTGGCAAGTCTCCTCTGATATTGTGGCCGTTTGCAGCATGCTTTTTTCTCAGTCTGATCTGAGCTGAGAAACAAATTGTAGATGAGCACTGAGTCATTGAATAACATTAGTCAAAGTGCAATCCGATTTTTTAACGCAGAGCCCTTTAGCGCAAACTTAAAACTGTAGACTGTGGGAATGAACCTGTTTGTCTGGAGTAGTACACTCCATAAAACTGGTGCAGCCCTAATATATCTATTATGTGGAAAGTCCTTAATAGTTTCTTTAGTTATGCTTTGCTTATATAGCACTGTCTTACTCTACAGTGCTTCACAGATATTACCATCACTTTCCTCCATGAGGCTCACCTTCTAGGTTCCCTATCAGTACGTCTTTAGAATGTGGGAGGAAACACAAGTAAGCTCCTTGTAGATGTTGTTATTGGTGGGATTTGAACCCAGGACCCCAGCACTGAAAGGCTGCAGTACTAACCACTGAGACCTCATACTGCCCAAAGTCCTGATTATGGAGATGTTAGACTTAGCTCCTTGGAGTGTAGATATGGCAGTAGATCGAGATGTGGGAGAACATGTAGGATGGTGCAGCTCTGTGGAGAGCTATGTGGGTGAGTGCAATGACTGGTACAGGGTAGAGGCGGCGGTGTAACTGCTGGACAGAAATATAAGCCTTACTGCAGCATTCAGGACAATAAGAAATATATATAGTGAGGAGAAGAGCAATTAGCAGTGGGTTCAAGATGAAAAGGAACCAGAGGAACAATCAGAGCTTTTGCCTACAAACTGCATTAGAAAACTCTTACATTACATAGGTTTTGTGCTTACATCCAGTACGCAAAACCTAGAAAAAATTAGCCTAGATAATGATGGCACTTCCACAATTGCATATAAACCTATAAATATACGGAAGCAGATGCCCAGTAAATCTTAAAAGATAATAAGTTTTATTGAACACTGAATAATCCACAACTTTTTTTAAAAAATTCCAATGGGTAAACACAAGAAAAATGGACTTGGAAACAGAGGAACAGTTATACCCAATATTAAGAGCAATAGATTGAATACCATTAAAGTAGTGTTACTGTTATGATTTGGACTAGAGAAGAAAAAAGAAAAAGCATCCAATTCTTTCGCAAAACAATAAAATACTGTTAGTACTTATAAGCTTCGATGTATAAAAAAATAATAATTGTTGAATTCTCAAATAATAGGTAGTCAGGTACATTTAGATCGATTAAATTATTCCTGATGCTAAGTAGCAATATTAGTACAAGCGGGACTTCTTGCAGATATCCTCCTTGGGAACGACATTGGGGAGTTACAGTGCCAATTTGTGGGAGCAGTCACCCGACTACAGGCCCTTCAAGCAAAACCTATGTAATGTAAGAGTTTTCTAATGCAGTTTGTTGGCAAAAGCTCTGATTGTTCCTCTGATTCCTTTTCATCTTGAACTCACTGCTAATTGATCTTCTCCTCACTATATATATTTCTTATCAAGTAAATGAGGATGAGAAGTAGCTGAGTGCTCGACAATCAATTCACTTATCATCCTGCAGCACAAGAGGAGCTCTGATTAAACCCCTCAGTTATTAGGCATCGGGAGCAGGTCTACATATCTGTATAGTGCTGTCACATGATAATATTCCCAGTAATACATGTGATATCATGGATCACTATCTTAGTAGAAGCCATTATAATGATATGACAAGGGAAAAATATCATATATGTCCTACTGCTCTGCTTATTAATGGTCCACATGAAACTACTCCTTAATATTACTACAATACTGTGCCCAATGCCTTCTGCTGTACTACTGCCAAATTTATCCACCATTCATTGCGTAAGACACATGGACTATAGTCGTGTGGGTCTGAATGTTGACACTAGAATTGATGTTTGGGAAATTGCTGAATGGCAGCTGTTTACCTCTTATATCAGCTCCTAGGGATTATTGTCTGCTATCTTTGAAAAAAAGGGACACAGGGTCATTGAACAATTATGTTTGCTAATATGTTGATTACACATTGTACCAAGCCATGTAGCTTGTTTACTTGCAAAACAGAGGAAGATAAACTATTATTATTATAAACTATGCAAAATAATTAAATACTCAAATAATCAGGGATGAGACACTGCAAACTTCCCCCAATCCTGTGGAAAAATACCTGAATAAGAGCTGTGATGTATTAAAGAGGATCTGCTTCTGTATCAGGTAAACTTTACAAATCACAGCCAGAAACACTCTACAAGACAGCTGCCGGTACACCATGGCTCCATCAAGAGGGACACAGATTTAACTTTCTACAGGATGTTAGTTTAATGACCTCAGCCCCAGCTGTAAGAATACTGATCTGCTACATTAACCATCACTGAACCCATGGTCCGTTCTGAAAACCACCTGAAAAATCACTCAGAAACTGCACCAAAATTTCTATGTATCTCTTCAGTGTCTTTGAAATTCTTTAGGTTTCCAAAAACACCAAGAGGTTGAAAGAAATGAGCCGACCATTCTTCAGGCATATCCTGCTTCGCAGATGCTCAACCCCAGAAGTTGCCTGGGCGTCAGTTGGAGCATTTAGTGACTTTTTGTCTTATATACACTCTCATTTTATGCATTGCTTAATGGACTTATCAAAACTTCTGACAATACTTCCAAGAAGCACTAAAAATAGCTTAAGAAAATGGACTGCATACATTTGGGCAGCAAGGTGGCTCAGTGGTTAGCACTGCTGCCTTACAGCACTGAGGATCTATGTTCACATCCCACCATGGACAACATCTGCAATGAGTTTGAATGCTCTCCCATGTTTATGGGGGTTTCCTCCAAATTCTCTGTTTTTTTTCCACATTTCAAAAACATTCTGATATGGAATTTAGATTGTGAGCCCCAATGAGGACAATTTCAATAATGTTTGTAAAGTGCTGTGGAATAAATGGCTCTATATAATGTATAAAATCAGTAATGTATATGCTGCTTACATAGACATTCATATATTTAGAAACAGTAATGTTACATTATTATTTTTATCAACTAACAAAATGCAGAGTAAAGTTTGATCATTATTAGATGAAAAAAATCTCACTAAAAATATTTATCATTTTTTTCATTGATAATAGGATAGAAGGAAAAGGGAGGTAGAAGATCGGGAACAGAATCAATAGGCAAAATGATAGTCAGGAGGGTAGCCGGGGTCAGATACCAGTAAGAGCCCAGTCAGTCAAGCAGTATGAATACAGCGGAGCCTGGTGACAGAGGCGATACATGTCCGGCAAGAGATGTAACAGAAGGCCACAGGTAGATGGTGAAGATCCTGCTGTACAGGTCCAGCAGTGATGGAGGATCTGCTGGACTTCAGGGAGGGAGAAGATCGGGAACAGAATCAGTAGTCGAAATCATAGTCAGGAGGGAATCCGGGGTCAGATACCAGTAAGAACCCTGTCAGGCGAGCAGTAGGATTACTGCAGAGCCTGGTGACAGAGGTGATACATGTCAGAGATATAACAGAAGGCCACAGGTAGATGGTGAAGGTCCTTTTATACAGGTCCAGCAGTGATGGTGGATCTGCTGGACTTGTGGGAGAGAGATGTGGAGGTTTCCTGTATTTTAGATGTCTTTAGGGGCACAACTCATAAGTAAAATGTTGGACACAAATGTAGAAGGATAAGGGAGGGGTAAAACTAGGAACATAATCAATATGTGTATGAAAAAGCTCTGTCGTTAATACTGTTCGGGTAGAGCTATTCGATAGCGCTATCCATGAAGAAAGTGCATGGGTAGAGCTATCCCATAGCTCTATTCCTAAAGGAAATGAACGGGTAGAGCTATCCGATAGCACTATCCCTCAATGTTCCTGAGTGTAAGCTATTTCACATGGTTGAGCGCACTTGGGATCTGCCCCCAAGGCCCTGCCCATGCCCAATGTTTGGTCCGTAGACCGCGGCTAGGAGTTAGTCCCGCTTGTAAACAGGTCCAGCAGTGATGGTGGATCTGCTGGACTTCAGGGTGCTCGATACTTAGGTGTTTGTTCTAGGGCTACAGTGACAACAAGCAAATACTCGAGCAGCCCTGGATAATCCACGCCGGCAGGATGATAAGATCCGGCGGAAGATGGAACCTATGAGAGGAGAAGTAAATATAATGTAAGTGATGGGACTCCATATGACATGATACTACTGTGCGGTCACTGTGGCCGGACGGCAGAGGAATATTATCACACAGAGGTCAGGGATCATTGTCAACCATCATACATGTGATAATCCAATCACTGACAGATGACATCTGCTCCACATGAATGATTCCCACTGACCGACATCACACGACATGGAGCTGATTCTCACACTTACCTCGTCTCTTTTTCTCCTTTTTTACATTTTCTGCAGATTTTCTTTCCTCCTCAGCTGGAACTTCTGATCAGAAAGTTAAAAAAAAACCTCAGTTACAACATATTGTTATGGGATCTGCTTTGTATCTTTCCTGTATATAGTAGAATTGTTCTAGCCCTGTCTCATATAGTCCTGATAATCTGGTAAAACTGTCCAACATTAGGGAAATAGAGATACAATATGGGCCCATGGGCAATATAATTGGGATCCATGAAACATGGATAACATAGGAGACCGATTACAGAAAAACTGGAAATATTTGAGTCTTGATTTCCATTTTTGGTGCTATAGACAGGTACATACCTGACTCTGGGGACGAAGATGGCAAGCTGCTTATAGCGTCGTCTCTATCAGATTCATGGAAAGATTCTTTCTGCCTGTTTGAAAAAAAAAGTGTGTAAATCACAAGTAAATGCAGTTGTAGTATGAATGGATTGTCACACTATAAGAACATCAACTATAAGGCCCAATAGGACATATGGAAGTCATAGTGAGGAAGATCTCCTGCTCAAAACTACCTTCTATGGATTAGAGGGGAAAACATCTATCAAGAATGGCTGGCATGTAACACTACATCTCTCCTACAGTGTGGGCAACAGTAAGAAAGAATGACCGGCCGCGGTTATGGACTGTCATTGCCAGTGGTTTCTGAAGCCAAAACTGCAATGACCGCTAATCATGGGGCTGTGCATGCTGCAACTAATAGTATGGTATTTCTGTCCTTCTATTCGGTGTTGTGCACATATATCAGCCTGGCCTCTCAGTAATGATCCCATAATCTACTCACATTTCAGATAAGTTTATGTTTGATCCTAGGGTACACTCTGGAGGGGACTTGGGATCCTCATCTTTCAGCATCCCGTTAGAAGGGGTACAGAGCTAAATACAGACAAAATAAGATATGAAATACATTTTTTTAATTTTTCCAGGTGTTTCTTTTACATGTTCTGGATTTACTGATCACATACTTACTTTAGAAAGCCTTTCAGAAGATGATATAAAATTTTTTAAGTCATCATTGCGCTCATCGTCCTCACTTGTATTCTCCTCATCCTCTGCGACCAGATGTTTGCTTACACCAGAGCGCTCTATAATACATAGGTAATGAAGCAATATTTGAGGTTTTCAGTATAACAAAATTGCCATTAATCACTAAAATTAATGGGGACCAATTGTCACATGTTAGGGAAGATGAGACAAACAGTCGCTTAGTCTTGATGACATCTCCTACTTACTGGTAAATAAGCTGGTGTCCACATCTGACTCAAGCTGAGGAATGTACTCTGGCTTCTGAATTAGAAGGTGGTCAAAATCTACATCACTCAGGTATGGATGACCCTTGATCTCAAATGATCCTCCTGGAAAAAGATAAGCAAAAATGATGCAAACATTGTCGGAGGCTGCTCCATATCTAAACATTTTACTTTAATCTGAACAAATGACACAACTGAACCGACATGAAGGAAATAGACTGAAAGTCATAGTATGGAGATCCAAAATAGGAAAGATGATAGAGAAATGCTGATCCACATGGACATGAGCGATATGTCCTCAGTGTAATGAATAAATATTAATGTTATTATATATGTTACCTGTCCCAAGTCTATGTGCCGGATTTATTCTGAGCAGCCCAGTGATGAGATCTTGAGCATCGGGGGAAATAGCGAAATCACAATTCCAAATGATGTCTCCTGTTATATATAAAATTACAGAAAATAAAAACTCCGTATTGGACTGTAAGATAAAGGAAACAACTAAACCAATGTAACCAGTCAAGGCAATGATCAGATTATTCTACTTACCAGTTGGGCTACTTTTAAAATACTCAATTATGGTACTTTCACCAAATGGTACAAATCCCAACAGAAATTCATGCAGGATGATCCCCATTGACCACCAGTCCACAGGTTTTCCGTAGCCGCCTTTCAGGAAGACCTCAGGGGCCATGTACTGTGGGGTGCCACACATCTATAAACAAACAGAAGATAGAGATGAGAATTGGTGAAACGATTATTATGACAAGTTCTCTCCATATAAACACAATGACAGAAGATAAAATATCAGTGGAAAAGTTCTCTAGAAATGAAGAACGTAGGGAAGAGACAAGAGTGTGCTGAGATTTAACAAACAAGCTAAATTCCTGTAAGTGATGCTGACCTCACTGTCCTGGAACTCTTTGGAGATGTCCACCACTGATTCCTTGTGGGTGTTGGTTTCTGGAATCATGAGACCAAGTTTTGAAACTCCAAAATCAGTGACTTTGATGTGTCCAGTAGATGTAATCAGAAGGCTGTGAAAGAAAAGATGGTTTTAGCATCACAGACTGTGTGATAATAATCCCCCCCCTTTATTATACAACAGGGGGCACTTACTTTTCCGGCTTCAGGTCTCTGTGCACCACTCCATAGCTATGGAGGTACTCTACAGCAAGAACTGTTTCTGCAAAATACAAGCGTGCCAAGGGGACAGATAAAGGACCCCTGGTGCTTAGGAGGGTCCTGCAGTCTCCACCTATAGAAGAAAGGAAATATGACCGGTGAGGGGTTTATACAGCAGATCACCATGATGTATAACGAGAAGTGAGCGGAGACATTGGGGCAGGAGACAATATATACAGATATAATGTATAATGCACAGAATATTGTGTCCTACCTCCTACATACTCCATGACCATACACAGGTAAGATTTAGTAGGGAAGGAGCAGAGCATGGAGACCACAAAGGGACAATCTGTGAATGTTAGGATGTCCCGCTCCAGAAAGACCCCTTCCACATCTTCTAGAGTATTCAGGTTCCGCTTGGCTATTTTCTTCATAGCGAAGATCTGTTGTGATTCTTTATGGCGCACTACGTAGACGGCCCTGGAAAGAAGAAGAATCCATGGTTTGCAATGAACCCTTATTAAGCATGGTGGCTCAGTGATTAGCACTGCAGCCTTGCAGTGCTGGAGTCCTGGGTTCGAATCCCACCAAGGACAACATCTGCAAGGAGTTTGTATTTTCTCCCCATGTTTACGTGGGTTCGTGGGTTTCCTCCCACACTCAAAAAAGACATACTGATAGGGAATATAGATTGTGAGCCAGTGACAGTGATGAAAATGTGTGCAAACTGTAAAGCGCTGCGGAATATGTTAGCGCTATATAAAGATTATTATTAACAGTCCGTCTATTGAAGTCATATGATCTTCTGTACTAATGTTTAAAACTAGAAGTCTGTCCGTCACTAGAAATTCATAAAATAACACTACATAGATGATGGAAGGTCTGCACAATGCCACGTCTGCTCTCACCAGGTCACATTACAGATGAGAGAATATTCATCTTGGGCAGATTCACTATAACTGACCAGTAGATACAATTCAGTCCAAAAATAAAAATTGGTCTAAATTAAAAAAGTTCTCCAATTGCCATAAGAAGACGTTTATTATGCTCCCCCATACCCCAAGGCATAATAAATGGAGGGAAGTCACGGAATTAAAAAATAATACACATTATGCGCACCCCTCCTAGGCCCTCACCTGTCCATCACTGCAGTCTTCGGTCCACTGTGCCGGTCTTTGGTTATTCTGGCTCCCCCTTCTGGTGCTGAGGCCAGTGATTGCACTCACATGGTCATGGTGGAGGATGGGGGTGCAGATAACATTGACGTTAATATTGTGCCACCTTTCATGTGACCGTGTGCAGCCAATCACTCTTATCAGCTCCATAATGGAGCCCTGAAGACAACGAAGACCGACGTAGAGGACTAGGAAGCTCTGATGGAGGCGGCAGCGTAAGGACAGATGAGGGCCCAGGACAGACAAGTGTAACAGATGATGGCCCAGGACAGACAAGTGTAACAGATGATGGCCCAGGACAGACAATGGTAACAGATGATGGCCCAGGACAGACAAGTGTAACAGATGAGGGCCCAGGACAGACAAGTGTAACAGATGATGGCCCAGGACAGACAAGTGTAACAGATGATGGCCCAGGACAGACAAGTGTAACAGATGATGGCCCAGGACAGACAAGTGTAACAGATGATGGCCCAGGACAGACAAGTGTAACAGATGATGGCCCAGGACAGACAAGTGTAACAGATGATGGCCCAGGACAGACAAGTGTAACAGATGAGGGCCCAGGACAGACAAGTGTAATGTGTTATAGTACTGTAATCTCTTTCCTTAACACTCTGATTTGTTACAGATCAGTTCGCTCAACTGTATGTAACGGAGCTGAGTAGTGACAATTAGATGCGGACAGTGGTGTGGACTCGTATCATGTCCCAATGATAACACTGAATGGCAGAGCACAGAGGCTGAAGCATTGTCATAGGGAACCCTGAGAAATGGGGATTATGCTAATAGAAATCTAACCCATATGTTCCGCTGCTGATCAGATCGCATGTTTCATAGTCGTCCATATGCGGCTTTCTCGCCGGGATCAATGATTTCATCAAGTTCTATAAAAAAAGAATTGATGTTAGGAAATAGAAGCCATAGGAAAAAAGCTCCTGATACAGAAACTTCTCCGATATTATGTCCCAGCTGATGTGCACTGATCTGCTGTAGGGATGATAGAAGCAGGACGCTCCGCAGACATGGATGTAATATAAGGAGGTCCTCCCATGGTTATATGGGGATAACACTGGACGTGTCATTCACACCCCATGATCAGTGATACACAGACATCTCCCTCTATGATACTTACATCAGCAGATTCTTGGATCTTCGGGATCTCACAGATCTCACTGTCCGGATCCGCCAGGGAAGTTATTTCTAAAATAGTGATAAAATAATGAAGAAATAAAAAGTATTAGACGATATTAACACTACATACATCATACATCCTGCACATTCCTCCCACTACTCCCATATGTGACGTGTGCTGACAGGTTCCCATTACACCGAGTGGGAAGAGTAAATCTGCCATTATTCCCTGCTCCCTGTAATATCTGGATATTCCCGGTAGAAGGTTGGGTGATCGCCTCACCTGTAATCAGTTCGCTGTTCAGCTCCGGCTGACTCCCATTAGGGTCAGGGATTTCCGGGATGACATTTTGCTCTTCTTTGTCGCCTTCTGCTGTTTCCTGATAGATATAATATATGTCATTAATATGTGGAAGATGTCACTAAATCCCCAAATACATAAATCAGGAAAGACTAAACCTGCATTCACAGATTGACCAATAGTAACTCTGCAAATGATGTGCCATGTTGAGAACAAGGGCTGCTTGTGGTTGTTTCAATAAAATTAGTGTTTTATCAGCAGGAGATTATCACTAGAGGACTATCTTTCTGGTGCCATGTAGTCCTTGATTTGAGAAACCCCGCCACCACTGATTAGCATATTTCTGCCTATGTACAGAGTGCACAGAAAGCTGCCAATGACTGGTGTGGGCGGGGATATTCAGGGCTCAGCATTCAAAGCACTGCCAAATCTGCAGCAGAGAAAATAGTGATTGTATCACAAATGCTGCACCCAGTAAGGCAATGGACGTATCTCTGGAATCAGTGTCTCTGCCCCTACATCATGCTGCTCTCATGTTAGGAGCAAAAACCTGGTGACAGATTCCCTTTAACATAAATGCTATTATGTAATAAATAATGTCATCTCCTCTTAGAATAGAGATGTTCCGTGGTTATATGGGGATAATACTGTCATTCACACCCCATAATCAGTGATACTTACATCAGCAGATTCTTGGATCTCTGGGATCTCGCGGATCACACTGTCAGGATCCGCCAGGGAAGTTATTTCTAAAATAGTGATAAAACGATGAAGAAATAAAGTGTATTAGACGATATTAATCCAACATACATAATACAGCGATATAAGGGGGAAATGACAAGACGTCTGTGAAATGGGATTAATGGTCGTTATATGGGGATTCCACATATGAGGACGGACGGCGCATCCATAGACAGCAGTAGCGCAGATACCCACGGGAAGGTGAAGGGCAGAGGGTGCGGTCGCCTGGGCCCCGTGTTCAGAGTGTCCTACCCGGAGCTAACGCTACCGTTAACTTCCCCTCACTTAGCTGAACATGCCGGTGGTCTCATCAGTATAATGGATTAGATGAGTACATGATGTTTTTGTATTTTACATTAAATTTTTGGGTGTGACTGTGGGGGCATCATACAACGTGAGGGACCTGTATACATTGTAGGGGCAACTATGGGGTCCATAAAGTGTGAATTTTATTGCTCAGCATGGGGGCTAATGTGAGGGAAATCATACAGCATGGAGGCTAATGTGGGGGAAATCACACAGTATGGGGGCTAATGTGGGGGAAATCATACAGTATGGAGGCTAATGTGGGGGAAATCATACAGTATGGAGGCTATTGTGGGGGAAATCATACAGTATGGAGGCTAATGTGGGGGAAATCATACAATATGGGGGCTAATGTGAGGGCAATCATACAATATGGAGGCTAATGTGGGGGAAATCATACAGTATGGGGACTAATGTGGGGTAAATCATACAGTATGGGGGCTAATGTGGGGTCACTCATACAGTATGGAGGCTAATGTGGGGTCAATCATACAGTATGGGGGCTAATGTGGGGGAAATCATACAGTATGGGGACTAATGTGGGGTAAATCATACAGTATGGAGGCTAATGTGGGGTCAATCATACAGTATGGGGGCTAATGTGGGGGAAATCATACAGTATGGGGACTAATGTGGGGTAAATCATACAGTAAGGGGACTAATGTGGGGGAAATCATACAGTATGGAGGCTAATGTGGGGGAAATCATACAGTATGGAGGCTAATGTGAGGGAAATCATACAGTATGGAGGCTAATGTAGAGACCATCATACAGTATGGGGGCTAATGTGGGGGAAATCATACAGTATTGAGGCTAATGTGGGGGAAATCATACAGTATGGAGGCTAATGTGGGGTAAATCATACAGTATGGAGGCTAATGTGAGGGAAATCATACAGTATGGAGGCTAATGTAGAGACCATCAAACAGTATGGGGGCTAATGTGGGGGAAATCATACAGTATGGAGGCTAATGTGGGGTCAATCATACAGTATGGGAGCTAATGTGGGGTCAATCATACAGTATGGAGGCTAATGTGGGGTCAATCATACAGTATGGGGGCTAATGTGGGGGAAATCATACAGTATGGGGACTAATGTGGGGTAAATCATACAGTATGGGGGCTAATGTGGGGGAAATCATACAGTATGGAGGCTAATGTGGGGGAAATCATACAGTATGGAGGCTAATGTGAGGGAAATCATACAGTATGGAGGCTAATGTGAGGGAAATCATACAGTATGGGGGCTAATGTGGGGGAAATCATACAATATGGAGGCTAATGTGGGGGAAATCATACAGTATGGAGGCTAATGTAGAGACCATCATACAGTATGGAGGCTAATGTGGGGGAAATCATACAGTATGGAGGCTAATGTGGGGGAAATCATACAGTATGGGGGCTAATGTGGGGGAAATCATACAGTATGGAGGCTAATGTGCGGGAAATCATGCAGTATGGGGACTAATGTGGGGTCAATCATACAGTATGGAGGCTAATGTGGGGTCAATCATACAGTATGGAGGCTAATGTGGGGTCAATCATACAGTATGGGGGCTAATGTGGGGGAAATCATACAGTATGGAGGCTAATGTGCGGGAAATCATGCAGTATGGGGACTAATGTGGGGTCAATCATACAGTATGGAGGCTAATGTGGGGTCAATCATACAGTATGGAGGCTAATGTGGGGTCAATCATACAGTATGGGGGCTAATGTGGGGGAAATCATACAGTATGGAGGCTAATGTGGGGGAAATCATACAGTATGGGGACTAATGTGGGGTCAATCATACAGTATGGAGGCTAATGTGGGGGAAATCATACAGTATGGAGGCTAATGTGGGGGAAATCATACAGTATGGAGGCTAATGTGGGGGAAATCATACAATATGGGGGCTAATGTGAGGGCAATCATACAATATGGAGGCTAATGTGGGGGAAATCATACAGTATGGGGACTAATGTGGGGTAAATCATACAGTATGGGGGCTAATGTGGGGTCACTCATACAGTATGGAGGCTAATGTGGGGTCAATCATACAGTATGGGGGCTAATGTGGGGGAAATCATACATTATGGGGACTAATGTGGGGTAAATCATACAGTATGGAGGCTAATGTGGGGTCAATCATACAGTATGGGGGCTAATGTGGGGGAAATCATACAGTATGGGGACTAATGTGGGGTAAATCATACAGTATGGGGACTAATGTGGGGGAAATCATACAGTATGGAGGCTAATGTGGGGGAAATCATACAGTATGGAGGCTAATGTGAGGGAAATCATACAGTATGGAGGCTAATGTAGTGACCATCATACAGTGTGGGGGCTAATGTGGGGGACAGTATGGAGGCTAATGTGGGGGAAATCATACAGTATGGAGGCTAATGTGGGGGAAATCATACAGTATGGAGGCTAATGTGAGGGAAATCATACAGTATGGAGGCTAATGTAGAGACCATCAAACAGTATGGGGGCTAATGTGGGGGAAATCATACAGTATGGAGGCTAATGTGGGGGAAATCATACAGTATGGAGGCTAATGTGGGGTCAATCATACAGTATGGGGGCTAATGTGGGGTCAATCATACAGTATGGAGGCTAATGTGGGGTCAATCATACAGTATGGGGGCTAATATGGGGGAAATCATACAG
Organism: Dendrobates tinctorius; assembly: GCF_039654945.1. Lineage (NCBI taxonomy): Eukaryota > Metazoa > Chordata > Amphibia > Anura > Dendrobatidae > Dendrobates > Dendrobates tinctorius. The sequence continues at coordinate 9,241,000 of NW_027361707.1, read as the reverse complement.
TATGGAGGCTAATGTGGGGTCAATCATACAGTATGGAGACTAATGTGGGGTCATTCATACAGTATGGGGGCTAATGTGGGGGAAATCATACAGTATGGGGACTAATGTGGGGTAAATCATACAGTATGGGGACTAATGTGGGGGAAATCATACAGTATGGATTCTAATGTGGGGGAAATCATATAGTATGGAGGCTAATGTGAGGGAAATCATACAGTATGGAGGCTAATGTGAGGGAAATCATACAGTATGGGGGCTAATGTGGGGGAAATCATACAATATGGAGGCTAATGTGGGGGATATCATACAGTATGGAGGCTAATGTAGAGACCATCATACAGTATGGAGGCTAATGTGGGGGAAATCATACAGTATGGAGGCTAATGTGGGGGAAATCATACAGTATGGGGGCTAATGTGGGGGAAATCATACAGTATGGAGGCTAATGTGCGGGAAATCATGCAGTATGGGGACTAATGTGGGGTCAATCATACAGTATGGAGGCTAATGTGGGGTCAATCATACAGTATGGAGGCTAATGTGGGGTCAATCATACAGTATGGGGGCTAATGTGGGGGAAATCATACAGTATGGAGGCTAATGTGCGGGAAATCATGCAGTATGGGGACTAATGTGGGGTCAATCATACAGTATGGAGGCTAATGTGGGGTCAATCATACAGTATGGAGGCTAATGTGGGGTCAATCATACAGTATGGGGGCTAATGTGGGGGAAATCATACAGTATGGAGGCTAATGTGGGGGAAATCATACAGTATGGGGACTAATGTGGGGTCAATCATACAGTATGGAGGCTAATGTGGGGGAAATCATACAGTATGGGGGCTGATGTAAAGACCATCATACAGTATGGGGGCTGATGTGAGGGCCTTCATACAGTGTTGGGGCTCTCAAATTGTGGGGTCTACTAAAGGGGCCATGAAAAAGTGTTAGATATTCTGAGGGGCCCATCATAAAGTGTGAGGGTGCTGCAGGGGCCATTATACAGTGTGCAAGCTTATATGATGGCCATTATACAGTGTGAGGACTACTGTGGGGGTTATTATACTGTGTTTTGGAGTATTGAGGACATTATGCTATGTATAGAGGAGCTTTCAGCCCATCATGCTGTGTATAGGGGAGCTGTGGGGGAATAAAACTCTGTATAGGGGAACTTTGTGCCCATCATACCGTATATAGGGAAAATGTGAGGGCATTACACCTTGTATAGGGGAGCTGTGCTTCTATCCTGTGTATAGGGGAACTGTGCGGAAATCATACAGTGTATAGGGGAGCTGTGGGGGAATCAGTGTATAGGGGAGCTGTACGGGTATTATACTGTGTATAGAGGAGCTGTGGGGTCATGATACTGTGTATAGAGGAGCTGTGGGGAAATTATACAGTGTATAGGGGAGCTGTGGGGTAATTATACTGCGCATAGTGGAGCAATGGTCCTATCACACAGTACTTATGGGAACTGTGGGGGCATTATACTGTGTATAGAGGTGGGGTACCTGGGGGACTTTGGGAACATTATTGAAAGTTAAATGGGAATATATGGGGATGGAAATGTGAGAAGTCTAATGTCTAACGCCACCGCACTAGTAATCAGGGTAACCTGGTTAAGGGACCTCACAGGTGTTTCGCCTCCTGAGCTGAACCCCTAGGTACGCCTCTGATAGACAGATAAATGTCATGTAAATGATGAAGGAATCCTCGATTACCACATGAATGAGGAACCCATCAGCCATATGCAAATACACCTGGAAGTGCACTGGGGGTGTGTCACTGCACTGACTTCTTCCACGCCCCCAATGCACTTCCATCCTGATTTGCATATGGTTTCTACATTATTCCTCTCCTGACTGAAACATTGGATTTTTGCAAAAAAGGTTCCATTATATTAGAGGAAAATGTCGTGCACAGTCCTCCCACTACTCCCATATGTGACGTGTGCTGATAGGGTCCCATTACACCGAGAGGGAAGAGTAAATCTGCCATTATTCCCTGCTCCCTGTAATAACTGGATATTCCCGGTAGAAGGTTGGGTGATCGCCTCACCTGTAATCAGTTCGCTGTTCAGCTCCGGCTGACTCCCATTAGGGTCAGGGATTTCCGGGATGACATTTTGCTCTTCTTTGTCGCCTTCTGCTGTTTCCTAATAGATATAATATATGTCATTAATATGTGGAAGATGTCAATAAATCCCCAAATATATAAATCAGGAAAGACTAAGCCTGTATTCACAGATGCACCAATAGTAACTCTGCAAATGATGTGCCATGTTGAGAACAAGGGCTGCTTGTGGTTCTTTCAATAAAATCAGTGTTTTATCAGCAGGAGATTATCACTAGAGGACTATCTATCCGGTGCCACGTAGTCCTTGTTTTGTGAAACCCCGCCACCACTGATTAGCATATTTCTGCCTACGTATAGAGTGCACAGAAAGCTGCCAATGACTGGTGTGGGCGGGGATATTCAGGGCTCAGCATTCGGAGCACTGCCAAATCTGCAGCAGAGAAAATAGTGATTGTATCACAACTGCTTCACCCAGTAAGGCAATGGACGTATCTCTGGAATCAGTGTCTCTGCCCCTACATCATGCTGCTCTCATGTTAGGAACAAAAACCTGATGACAGATTCCCTTTAACATAAATGCTATTATGTAATAAATAATATAATTTCCTCTTAGAATAGAGATGTTCCGTGGTTATATGGGGATAATACTGTCATTCACACCCCATAATCAGTGATACTTACATCAGCAGATTCTTGGATCTCTGGGATCTCGCGGATCACACTGTCAGGATCAACCAGCGAAGTTATTTCTAAAATAGTGATAAAACGATGAAGAAATAAAATGTATTAGACGATATTAATCCAACATACATAATATAGCAATATAAGGGGGAAATGACAAGACGTCTGTGAAATGGGATTAATGGTCGTTATATGGGGATTCTGCATATGAGGACGGACGGCGCATCCATAGACAGCAGTAGCGCAGTTACCCACGGGAAGGTGAGGGGCAGAGGGTGCGGTCGCCTGGGCCCCGTGTTCAGAGGGTCCCACCCGGAGCTAACGCTACCGTTAACTTCCCCTCACTTAGCTGAACATGCCGGTGGTCTCATCAGTATAATGGATTAGATGAGTACATGATGTTTTTGTATTTTACTTGAAATTTTTTGGTGTGACTGTGGGGGCATCATACAATGTGAGGGACCTGTATACATTGTAGGGGCAACTATGGGGGTCCATAAAGTGTGAATTTTATTGCTCAGCATGGGGGCTAATGTGAGGGCCATCATACAGTATGGAGGCTAATGTGAGGGAAATCATACAGTATGGGGGCTAATGTGGGGGAAATCATACAGTATGGGGGCTAATGTGGGGTCAATCATACAGTATGGAGGCTAATGTGAGGGAAATCATACAGTATGGAGGCTAATGTGGGGTCAATCATACAGTATGGGGGCTAATGTGGGGGAAATCATACAGTATGGGGGCTAATGTGGGGTCAATCATACAGTATGGAGGCTAATGTGGGGGAAATCATACAATATAGAGGCTAATGTGGGGGAAATCATACGGTATGGGGGCTAATGTGAGGGAAATCATACAGTATGGGGGCTAATGTGGGGTCAATCATACAGTATGGAGGCTAATGTGGGGGAAATCATACAGTATCGGGGCTAATGTGAGGGAAATCATACAGTATGGGGGCTAATGTGAGGGAAATCATACAGTATGGAGGCTAATGTGGGGTCAATCATACAGTATGGAGGCTAATGTGGGGTCAATCATACAGTATGGGGGCTAATGTGGGGTCAATCATACAGTATGGAGGCTAATGTGGGGGAAATCATACAATATGGAGGCTAATGTGGGGGAAATCATACAGTATGGGGGCTAATGTGAGGGAAATCATACAGTATGGGGGCTAATGTGAGGGAAATCATACAGTATGGGGGCTAATGTGAGGGAAATCATACAGTATGGGGACTAATGTGGGGTCAATCATACAGTATGGAGGCTAATGTGGGGGAAATCATACAATATGGAGGCTAATGTGGGGTCAATCATACAGTATGGGGGCTAATGTGGGGGAAATCATACAGTATGGGGGCTAATGTGAGGGAAATCATACAGTATGGGGGCTAATGTGAGGGAAATCATATAGTATGGGGGCTAATGTGAGGGAAATCATACAATATGGAGGCTAATGTGAGGGAAATCATACAGTATGGGGGCTAATGTGAGGGAAATCATACAGTATGGGGGCTAATGTGAGGGAAATCATACAATATGGAGGCTAATGTGAGGGAAATCATACAGTATGGAGTCTAATGTGAGGGAAATCATACAGTATGGAGGCTAATGTGAGGGAAATCATACAGTATGGGGGCTAATGTGAGGGAAATCTTACAGTATGGAGGCTAATGTGAGGGAAATCATACAGTATGGAGTCTAGTGTTGGGTCAATCATACAGTATGGGGGCTAATGTGGGGTCAATCATACAGTATGGGGGCTAATGTGGGGGAATACAGTATGGAGTCTAGTGTTGGGTCAATCATACAGTATGGGGGCTAATGTGGGGTCAATCATACAGTATGGGGGCTAATGTGGGGGAAATCATACAATATGGAGGCTAATGTGGGGGAAATCATACAGTATGGGGGCTAATGTGAGGGAAATCATACAGTATGGGGGCTAATGTGGGGTCAATAAAACAGTATGGAGGCTAATGTGGGGGAAATCATACAGTATGGGGGCTAATGTGAGGGAAATCATACAGTATTGGGGCTAATGTGAGGGAAATCATACAGTATGGGGGCTAATGTGAGGGAAATCATACAGTATGGAGGCTAATGTGAGGGAAATCATACAGTATGGAGTCTAATGTGAGGGAAATCATACAGTATGGGGACTAATGTGAGGGAAATCATACAGTATGGAGGCTAATGTGAGGGAAATCATACAGTATGGGGGCTAATGTGAGGGAAATCATACAGTATGGAGGCTAATGTGAGGGAAATTATACAGTATGGAGGCTAATGTGGGGGAAATCATACAGTATGGGGCTAATGTGAGGGAAATCATACAGTATGGAGGCTAATGTGAGGGAAATCATACAGTATGGAGGCAAATGTGGGGGAAATCATACAGTATGGAGGCTAATGTGGGGGAAATCATACAGTATGGGGGATAATGTGGGGTCAATCATACAGTATGGAGGCTAATGTGGGGGAAATCATACAGTATGGGGACTAATGTGAGGGAAATCATACAGCATGGGGGCTAATGTGGGGTCAATCATACAGTATGGAGGCTAATGTGAGGGAAATCATACAGTATGGAGGCTAATGTGAGGGAAATCATACAGTATGTAGGCTAATGTGGGGGAAATCATACAGTATGGGGGCTAATGTGGGGTCAATCATACAGTATGGAGGCTAATGTGAGGGAAATCATACAGTATGGAGGCTAATGTGAGGGAAATCATACAGTATGGGGGCTAATGTGAGGGAAATCATACAGTATGGGGGCTAATGTGAGGGAAATCATACAATATGGAGGCTAATGTGGAGGAAATCATACAGTATGGGGGCTAATGTGAGGGAAATCATACAGTATGGAGGCTAATGTGAGGGAAATCATACAGTATGGAGTCTAATGTGAGGGAAATCATACAGTATGGGGACTAATGTGAGGGAAATCATACAGTATGGAGGCTAATGTGAGGGAAATCATACAGTATGGGGGCTAATGTGAGGGAAATCTTACAGTATGGAGGCTAATGTGAGGGAAATCATACAGTATGGAGTCTAATGTGGGGTCAATCATACAGTATGGGGGCTAATGTGGGGTCAATCATACAGTATGGGGGCTAATGTGGGGGAAATCATACAATATGGAGGCTAATGTGGGGGAAATCATACAGTATGGGGGCTAATGTGAGGGAAATCATACAGTATGGGGGCTAATGTGGAGTCAATAAAACAGTATGGAGGCTAATGTGGGGGAAATCATACAGTATAGGGGCTAATGTGTTAGGGAAATCATACAGTATCGAGGCTAATGTGAGGGAAATCATACAGTATGGAGTCTAATGTGAGGGAAATCATACAGTATTGGGGCTATTGTGAGGGAAATCATACAGTATCGAGGCTAATGTGAGGGAAATCATACAGTATGGAGGCTAATGTGAGGGAAATCATACAGTATGGAGTCTAATGTGAGGGAAATCATACAGTATGGGGACTAATGTGAGGGAAATCATACAGTATGGAGGCTAATGTGAGGGAAATCATACAGTATGGGGGCTAATGTGAGGGAAATCATACAGTATGGAGGCTAATGTGAGGGAAATTATACAGTATGGAGGCTAATGTGGGGGAAATCATACAGTATGGGGGCTAATGTGAGGGAAATCATACAGTATGGAAGCTAATGTGAGGGAAATCATACAGTATGGAGGCAAATGTGGGGGAAATCATACAGTATGGAGGCTAATGTGGGGGAAATCATACAGTATGGGGGATAATGTGGGGTCAATCATACAGTATGGAGGCTAATGTGGGGGAAATCATACAGTATGGGGACTAATGTGAGGTAAATCATACAGCATGGGGGCTAATGTGGGGTCAATCATACAGTATGGAGGCTAATGTGAGGGAAATCATACAGTATGGAGGCTAATGTGAGGGAAATCATACAGTATGTAGGCTAATGTGGGGGAAATCATACAGTATGGGGGCTAATGTGAGGGAAATCATACAGTATGGAGGCTAATGTGGGGTCAATCATACAGTATGGAGGCTAATGTGAGGGAAATCATACAGTATGGAGGCTAATGTGGGGTCAATCATACAGTATGGAGGCTAATGTGGGGTCAATCATACAGTATGGAGGCTAATGTGAGGGAAATCATACAGTATGGAGGCTAATGTGAGGGAAATCATACAGTATGTAGGCTAATGTGGGGGAAATCATACAGTATGGGGGCTAATGTGAGGTAAATCATACAGCATGGGGGCTAATGTGGGGTCAATCATACAGTATGGAGGCTAATGTGAGGGAAATCATACAGTATGGAGGCTAATGTGAGGGAAATCATACAGTATGTAGGCTAATGTGGGGTCAATCATACAGTATGGAGGCTAATGTGAGGGAAATCATACAGTATGGAGGCTAATGTGAGGGAAATCATACAGTATGGGGGCTAATGTGAGGGAAATCATACAGTATGGGGGCTAATGTGAGGGAAATCATACAATATGGAGGCTAATGTGGAGGAAATCATACAGTATGGAGGCTAATGTGGGGTCAATCATACAGTATGGAGGCTAATGTGAGGGAAATCATACAGTCTGGAGGCTAATGTAGAGACCATCATACAGTATGGGGGCTAATGTAGAGACCATCATACAGTATGGGGGCTGATGTGAGGGCCTTCATACAGTGTTGAGGCTCTCAAAGTGTGGGGTCTACTAAAGGGGCCATGAAAAAGTGTTAGATATTCTGAGGGACCCATCATAAAGTGTGAGGGCCATTAGACAGTGTGAGGACTACTGTGGGGGTTATTATACTGTGTTTTGGAGTATTGAGGACATTATGCTATGTATAGAGGAGCTTTCATCCCATCATACTGTGTATAGGGGAGCTGTGGGGGAATAAAACTCTGTATAGGGGAACTTTGTGCCCATCATACCGTATATAGGGAAAATGTGAGGGCATTACACCTTGTATAGGGGAGCTGTGCTTCTATCCTACTGTGTATAGGGGAGCTGTGCGGGAATCATACAGTGTACAGGGGAGATGTGGGGGAATCAGTGTATAGGGGAGCTGTAGGGGTATTATACTGTGTATAGAGGAGCTGTGGGGTCATGATACTGTGTATTGGGGAGCTGTGGGGCAATTATACAGTGTATAGGGGAGCTGTGGGGTAATTATACTGCGCATAGTGGAGCAATGGTCCTATCATACAGTACTTATGGGAACTGTGGGGGCATTATACTGTGTATAGAGGTGGGGTACCTGGAGGACTTTGGGGACATTATTGAAAGCTAAATTGGAATATATGGGGATGGAAATGTGAGAAGTCTAATGTCTAACGCCACCGCACTAGTAATCAGGGTAACCTGGTTAAGGGCCCTCACAGGTGTTTCGCCTCCTGAGCTGAACCCCTGGGTACGCCTCTGATAGACAGATAAATGTCATGTAAATGATGAACGAATCCCCGATTACCGTATAAATGAGGAACCCATCAGCCATATGCAAATACACCTGGAAGTGCACTGGGGGCGTGTCACTGCACTGACTTCTTCCACTTCCCCAATGCACTTCCATCCTGATTTGTATATGGTTTCTACATTATTCCTCTCCTGACTGAGACATTGGATTTTTGCAAAAAATGTTCCATTATATTAGAGGAAAATGTCCTGCACAGTCCTCCCACTACTCCCCTATGTGACGTGTGCTGACAGGGTCCCATTACACCGAGAGGGAAGAGTAAATCTGCCATTATTCCCTGCTCCCTGTAATATCTGGATATTCCCGGTAGAAGGTTGGGTGATCGCCTCACCTGTAATCAGTTCGCTGTTCAGCTCCGGCTGACTCCCATTAGGGTCAGGGATTTCCGGGATGACATTTTTCTCATCTTTGTCGCCTTCTGCTGTTTCCTGATAGATATAATATATGTCATTAATATGTGGAAGATGTCAGTAAATCCACAAATACATAAATCAGGAAAGACTAAGCCTGTATTCACAGATGCACCAATAGTAACTCTACAAATGATGTGCCATGTTGAGAACAAGGGCTGCTTGTGGTTTTTCAATAAAATCAGTGTTTTATCAGCAGGAGATTATCACTAGAGGACAATCTCGTGTCGTGTCATGTAGTCCTTGTTCTGTGCCACCACTGATTACCATTTTTTTTATTTTTGCACAGTGTGCACAGATAGCTGACAATGATGGGTGTGGGTGGGGTTAGACCCAGAAAGCTGCCAATCACTGTGGGCAGGGATATTCAGGGCTCAGCATTCAGAGCACTGCCAAATCTGCAGCAGAGAAAATAGTGATAGTATCACAACTGCTGCACCCAGTAAGGTAATGGATATATCTCTGGAATCAGTGTCTCTGCCCCTACATCATGCTGCTCTCATGTTAGGAACAAAAATCTGGTGACAGATTCCCTTTAATATAAATCCTATTATTTAATAAATAATGTCATCTCCTCTTAGAATAGAGATGTTCCGTGGTTATATGGGGATAATACTGGATGTGTCATTCACACCCCATGATCAGTGATACTTACATCAGCAGATTCTTGGATCTCTGGGATCTCGTGGATCACACTGTCAGGATCCACCAGCGAAGTTATTTCTAAAACAGTGATAAAATAGTGAAGATATAAAATGTATTAGACGATATTAATCCAACATAATACAGCAATATAAGGGGGAAATGACAAGATGTCTGTAAATGGGATTAATGGTCGTCATATGGGGATTCTACATATGAGGGCGTAGGGCGCATCCATAGATAAATGTAAGGTAAATGATGGAGGAACCCTCAATCACCACAGCAATGAGGAGCCCCCACCCTCGCTGTCCATGTGATGAGAAGAGAGCTGAATCATAACAGCCATATGCAAATTAGACTGGAAGTGCACAGGGGCGTGTCACTGCACTCTGATTTCTTCCTCCACGCCCCCAGTGCACTTCCATTCTGATTTGTATTTAACTTCTATGTTACATTTCTCCTGACTGGCACATTGGATTTCTGCAAGAAAATGTCCTGCACAGTCCTACCACTACTCCCATATGTGACGTGTGCTGACAGGTTCCCATTACACCGAGTGGGAAGAGTAAATCTGCCATTATTCCCTGCTCCCTGTAATATCTGGATATTCCCGGTAGAAGGTTGGGTGATCGCCTCACCTGTAATCAGTTCGCTGTTCAGCTCCGGCTGACTCCCATTGGGGTCAGGGATTTCCGGGATGACATTCTGCTCTTCTTTGTCGCCTTCTGCTGTTTCCTGATAGATATAATATATGTCATTAATATGTGGAAGATGTCACTAAATCCCCAAATACATAAATCAGGAAAGACTGAGCCAGATCTGATATGTGACTGGTGATCTGGAGAAGATCAGAAAACAAGGACGTGTGATAGAGAAGATGATGGCTCCTTACCGGGCGTTCCGATGAGCGGGCCGGACGTTCCAGTACAGACAGGACTTTTTCGGCCAGGTCTTTAAACAAAGCCAAATCTCCATGTTGAGATCTATTTTCAGCCTATAAAGAAGAAAAGACACAAAAAGGAAAATTCGGAGATGAGAAAGGTCACGATGGAGGCGGCCATTGTCTGTGACATCGTCTCCTCTCTGCAGATACGACGACTCCATATCTGGGGACTCGTCGTGTTTTATATGGGAGGAAAGAAGAAGCTTCTATCCCACCATGATGATCTATAATTATGGAGAAGTGGTGTGCGGAGCGTCCGCCATTTACCTGCTGTAGTAATGTCTTGATGTTCTGAGATAAATCCGTCAGATACTCTGAGGTGAGATGACCTCGTTGGTATTTGATCAGGCAATCCTTTACTAGCTCCAGCACCAGCCGGTGAGAGAAGCTGAGGACGCCATCGGGAGGTAGAAAATCAATGTCAGGTCGATTGGTGATAAGAATCTTCAATAAAGCTTTTGCCTGAAGTTTGTCGAGAAGTAATTCAGCCATAGTGAAAAATTGCAAGTGCGCTCAATCACTATAGAACCATAAATGGCACCCGTTGCCCTGTGCGCATTGTGCAAGTAGCCACCGTGCATTGTGATGTCATAATGGCTGAGAATGACCAGTGATGTCATAATGGCTGAGAATGACCAGTGATGTCATAATGCCTGAGAATGACCAGTGATGTCATAATGCCTGAGAATGACCAGTGATGTCATAATGGCTGGGACTGACCAGTGATGTCATAATGCCTGAGAATGACCAGTGATGTCATAATGGCTGAGAATGACCAGTGATGTCATAATGGCTGAGAATGACCAGTGATGTCATAATGGAATCTTCTGATGGAATCTCCAAGGGGCGACTCTGCACAAATAGATGCTGCTTGACAATATGTAAAGTGGAAACACCATAGAATTAAACATGTCTCCAGGTTTTGATGGTCGTTCTCTATTATTTCCAATCAGAACACAACCATTATAAGCATAGGTTCACACATTGCTTTTTGCAACATTTTTTTCTACACCAAAAGCCTGAGTGATGGCAGGAAAAACATACAACACTCCTGTTTTTGCAGTATTTTAACTTGTGTTTCTTTTTTCATTCATTTAAATGGGTGAAAAACGCTGGAAATTCCCTGAAATAATTGACATACTGCAGATTTAAAAACTCCAAGCAAAAAAATGCAGGGTGTGAATGAGAATTCAGAAACCTCCTTCACTAAGCTGGTACTGTAATACGAAATGCTTTTGCATCAGAGAAAAAAACGTTAAAACAGCAACTCTTGTGAACTTCCCCTAAAGATACACGCAGTCATATTATGGGAAATATTCTGGATATTTATTACCTCACGGGCCCTTAACCCCTTTACCCCCAAGGGTGGTTTGCACGTTCATGACCGGGCCAATTTTTACATTTCTGACCACTGTCCCTTTATGAGGTAATAGCTCTGGAACGCTTCCATGGATCCCGGTGATTCTGACATTGTTTTCTCGTGACATATTGTACTTCATGTTAGTGGCAAAATTTCATTCATATAAATTACGTTTATTTGTGAAAAAAACGGAAATTTGGCAAAAATTTTATGCCCTTAAATCACAGAGATACGGCACACAAAAAACTTAATAAATAACATTTCCCACATGTTTACTTTACATCAGCACAATTTTGGAACTAAAATTTTTTTTTGTCAGGAAGTTATAAGGGTTAAAAGTTGACCAGCGATTTCTCATTAATACAACACCATTTTATTTTTACGGACTACATCACATTTGAAGCCACTTTGAGGGGTCTATATGATAGAAAATACCCAAAAGTGACACCATTCTAAAAACTGCACCCCTCAAGGTGCTCAAAACCACATTCAAGAAGTTTATTAACCCTTCAGGTGCTTCTCAGGAATTTTTGAATAATTAAAAAAAATGAACATTTAACTTTTTTTCATAAAAAAATATTTCAGGTTCAATTTTTTTTATTTTACCAAGGGTAAAAGGAGAAATTGGACTGGAAAAGATATTGTGCAATTTGTCCTGAGTACGCTGATATCTGATATGTGGGGGGGAACCACTGTTTCGGCACATGGCAGATCTCAGAAGGGAAGGAGCGCCGTTTGACTTTTTCAATGCAAAATTGGCTGGAATTCTGATCGGACGCCATATCACGTTTGGAGAGCCCCTGCTGTACCTAAACAGTGTAAACCCCCCCCACAAGTGACCCCATTTTGGAAACTAGACCCCCCAAGGAACTTATCTAGATATATGGTGAGAACTTTGAACCCACAAGGGCTTCACTGAAGTTTATAACGTACAGCGGTACAATTATAAAATCATATTTTTTCACCCCCAATTTTTATCTTCCAAAGGGTAACATGACCCTAAAAAGTTATTGTGCAATTTGTCCTGAGTACGCTGATACCCCATATGTTGGTGTAAACGACTATTTGGGCGCATGGCAGAGCTCGGAAGGGAAGCAGCGCAATTTGACATTTTTGGCTGGAATTGGGATCGGACACCATGTCGCGTTTGGAAAGCCCCTGATATGCCTAAACAGTGGAAATCCCCCACAAATGACACCATTTTGGAAACTAGACCCCCCAAGGAACTTATATAGATGTTTGGTGAGAACTTTGAACCCCCAAGGGCTTCACAGAAGTTTATAACGTACAGCCGTACAATTATAAAATCATATTTTTTCCACAAAAATGATCTTTTCACCCTCAATTCTTACTTTCCCAAGGGTAACAGGACCCTAAAAGTTATTTTGCAATTTGTTTTGAGTACGCTGATACCCCATATGTGGGGGTAAACCACTATTTGGGTGCATGGCAGAGCTCGGAAGGGAAGCAGCGACATTTGACTTTTTTGGCAGGAATTGAGATCGGACACCATGTCGCGTTTGGAAAGCCCCTGATGTACCTAAACAGTGGAAACCCCCCACAAATGACACCATTTTGGAAACTAGACCCCTAAGGAACTTATCTAGGTGTGTGGTGAGCACTTTGAACTCCCCCAGTGCTTCACAGAAGTTTATAACGCCCGGGCGTGAAAATAAAAAAATCAAATTTTTTCCACAAACATGATCATTTAGTCCCCATTTTTTTTATTTTCCCAAGGGTACCAGGAGAAAATGGACCCCAAAAGTTGTTGTCCAATTTGTCCTGAGTACCCTGATACCCCATATGTGGGAGAAAACTACTGTATGGGCCCACGTCGGGACTCGGAAGGCAAGTAGTGATGTTTTGGAATACAGACTTTGATGGAATGGTCTGCGGGTGTCATGTTGCCTTTGGAGAGCCCCTGATGTACCTAAACAGTGGAAATCCCCCACAAATGACACCATTTTGGAAACTAGACCCCCTAAGGAACTTATCTTGATGTGTGGTGAGCACTTTGAACCCTCAAGGGCTTCACAGAAGTTTATAACGCCCGGGCGTGAAAATAAAAAAATCATATTTTTTCCCACAAAAATGATATTTTTGCCCCCAATTTTTTATTTTCCTAAGGGCAACAGGAGAAAATTGACCCCAAAAGTGGTTGTCCAATTTGTCCTGAGTACCCTGATACCCCATATGTGGGGCTAAAACACTGTTTGGGCGCATGGCAGACCTTGGAAGGGAAGGAGCACCATTTGACTTTTTCAGCGCAGAATTGGCTGGAATTGAGATCAGACACCATGTTGCATTTGGAGAGCACCTGATGTGCCCAAAAAGTGTAAACCCCCCAATTCTATCTCCAACCGTAACCCCAACACACCCCTAACCCTAATCTCAGCCCTAACCCTAGCCCTAACCCTAGCCCTAGCCCTAACCCTAATGGGAAAATGGAAATAAATACATTTTTTATTTTATTATTTTTCCCTAACTAAGGGGGTGATAACGGGGGGTTTGATTTACTTTTTATGGCGGTTTTTATGTTTGGCAGCTGACACATGCTAAAAGACTAGAGTTGAGCGAAACGAGTCAAAAAAATTCAAAAGTCGCCCACTTTTGGCAACTTAGGATGAGGTCGGCCACGAGGTCGGCGACTTACGCGCCAAAGTCGCGTTTCAAAAGTTTGTTTTGCGCTCTTTTTCAGCCAATCAGGATCCACGGACACTGTGGGCAATGTGATGACATAGGCACGGGTCACCACCATCTTTCAGAAGGGCATGCAAGTGATTGGCTTGCTTTGGTGGGCGTCACAGGGGGTATAAAAGGGCGTGCACGCCGACCGCCATCTTACTTCTGCCGATCTTAGTATAGGGAGAGGTTGCTGCTGATTCTGTAGGGAGAGTGTTAGGCAGGGAAGAAGACAAAAAAACTGCTTCTGCTGCTAGCGATTTGGCCTGCACAACACACCAGTCACTGTGTGTGCAGTGCAAGGGGAGGCTATATAGTGGTGTATCAGTGGTGTTGGTTGTTGGGCTGCCTTCTAAGGCTTCCTGACATTCCTGCATTGCTGTTTACCCACTGCTCCGCAAACTGCTTTTTTAAAAGCAATCCCAATTTTTTTTTTTGTCCTGCTGAGAAGAAAAAAAAACTGCTTCTGCTGCTAGCAATTTGGCCTGCACAACACACCAGTCACTGTGTGTGCAGTGCAAGGGGAGGCTATATAGTGGTGTATCAGTGGTGTTGGTTGTTGGGCTGCCTTCTAAGGCTTCCTGACATTCCTGCATTGCTGTTTACCCACTGCTCCGCAAACTGCTTTTTTAAAAGCAATCCAATCTCCCTTATCCTCTAGTCACTTTTGTCACAGCTGTGCCATCGAGCCTGTCACATAGCGCTCAGATATTCATTGGGCCTCACACAATCCAAAAGTGTCCAGTGTCCAAAAGTGTGTGCAGAGATTCAAAATCTCCCTTATCCTCTAGTCACTTTTGTCACAGCTGTGCCATCGAGCCTGTCACATAGCGCTCAGATATTCATTGGGCCTCACACAATCCAAAAGTGTCCAGTGTCCAAAAGTGTGTGCAGAGATTCAAAATCTCCCTTATCCTCTAGTCACTTTTGTCACAGCTGTGCCATCGAGCCTGTCACATAGTGCTCAGATATTCATTGGGCCTCACACAATCCAAAAGTGTCCAGTGTCCAAAAGTGTGTGCAGAGATTCAAAATCTCCCTTATCCTCTAGTCACTTTGGTCACAGCTGTGCCATCGAGCCTGTCACATAGCGCTCAGATATCAGTGGGCCTCACATAATCCAAAAGTGTCCATCCAGTGTCCAAAAGTGTGTGCAGAGATTCAAAATCTCCCTTATCCTCTAGTCACTTTTGTCACAGCTGTGCCATCGAGCCTGTCACATAGCGCTCAGATATTCATTGGGCCTCACACAATCCAAAAGTGTCCAGTGTCCAAAAGTGTGTGCAGAGATTCAAAATCTCCCTTATCCTCTAGTCACTTTTGTCACAGCTGTGCCATCGAGCCTGTCACATAGCGCTCAGATATTCATTGGGCCTCACACAATCCAAAAGTGTCCAGTGTCCAAAAGTGTGTGCAGAGATTCAAAATCTCCCTTATCCTCTAGTCACTTTTGTCACAGCTGTGCCATCGAGCCTGTCACATAGCGCTCAGATATTCATTGGGCCTCACACAATCCAAAAGTGTCCAGTGTCCAAAAGTGTGTGCAGAGATTCAAAATCTCCCTTATCCTCTAGTCACTTTGGTCACAGCTGTGCCATCGAGCCTGTCACATAGCGCTCAGATATCAGTGGGCCTCACACAATCCAAAAGTGTCCAGTGTCCACAAGTGTCTGCAGAAATTCAAAATCTCCCCTGTCCTATTGACACCTTGTACCTTGTTTTACATTACTATATAGTTTGTTGGATTTTGTCTACATTTCTACCAAAAATGAGGAAGGCTGGTGGAAGAGGCCGTGGAATTGGGCGGGGGTTGGCAGCTGGTAATGACGGTGTTGGTGGTGGATCTGATGGTAGTGGCAAGAGCAAAATAGGACCGAATGCAGGAGGTGCTGACCCTGCGTCATCGTCTGGCTACATAAGGCCTCGAACGCTTAGTTTTCTAGGAGTTGGCAAACCGCTTTTAAAGCCAGAGCATCAGGAAAAAGTTTTGTCTTACATTGCTGACTCAGCCTCCAGCTCTATCGCCTCCTCTTCTTCAGTTGTAAAAAGTAAAAGCACTGAGTCGTCATTGGAGGCTCATGTTCATGAACCACACCTTTCCTTGTGTCCTTCACCCCAACCAAGATTGAAGGATGACGCAGGCCATACTACTGATTACTCCATGGAGCTGTTTTCACATACCATGCCTGGATTATCAAGTGAAATGGTGAATTACCCAGGCCAAGATGAATCTGACATGGAGTGCACTGATGCACAGCCGCTGATGGATGATTCTGCTGGTACATTCCCTCAGAGCACTACATTGTCCTCGCAGTGTACAGAGCCAGATTCTGACCCTGATGAGACTCAGGTGCCCCTTCCCGCACACTATACCACCATACACGGTGACACAGAGGAAGGTGCACATGACATAGAAGAGGAGGTGATGGATGACCCAGTTGTTGACCCAGATTGGCATCCATTGGGGGAAGAGGGTGCTGCTTCCAATAGCTCAGATGAGGAGCATCTTTAATAATAATAATAATAATAATAATCTTTATTTTTATATAGCGCTAACATATTCCGCAGCGCTTTACAGTTTGCACACATTTTCATCACTGTCCCCGATGGGGCTCACAATCTAAATTCCCTATCAGTATGTCTTTAGAATGTGGGAGGAAACCGGAGTGCCCGGAGGAAACCCACGCAAACACGGGGAGAACATACAAACTCCTTGCAGATGTTGTCCTTGGTGGCAGCATCCACAGCAGACATCGACATCGCAACAGCTGTTATCTGGCAGGCCCGGAGCACTCCAAAGACAGGTTCCAAACATCAAAAGAGTTGCTGGACAGCTTGTCCAGAGGGTCAAAAGATCACAGCGTGCTAGGCCGCAAAATGTCTGCCAAAGTAGGAAGAGTGCAGTGTGGCACTTTTTTGAACAAAATCCTCATGATCAGGCCAAGGTTATCTGTAAGAAGTGCGCAAAGACCTTTAGCCGAGGGAAAAATCTGAAAAATTTGAATACCAGTTGCATGCTTAGACATTTAACCAGCATGCACTTGCAAGCGTGGACACAACACCAAACCTCAAGTGCCACATGTGCAACTGATCACAACGAAGGTAGTCAGCAACGCTACATTGTTTCCCCCACTGTAAGCCCACCGGTTAGCACAGCAGCAAATGTTGAGGTGTCGTTGCAAGACCACAGCAGTCAGGGAATCCCACTGTTATATCAACGAAAGACTGATTCTAGGCCATCAGAAAGAACACCAACTCCATCACCATCATCAACCCTCTCTCAGTCCGCCCTGTCCACCGCTACTTCCACCATATGCAGCTCTCAAGTCCAGCTCACCCTCCCAGACACTATGAGTAGGTCAAGAAAGTACTCAGTCTCTCATCCGCGTACACTGGGTTTGAACGCCCACATTGCCAAACTAATCTCGTTTGAGATGATGCCCTTTCGGTTGGTGGAAAGCACAGCTTTCCGCGAACTCATGGCCTATGCAGTACCACGCTATAACCTACCCAGTCACCACTTCTTCTCTCGCAAAGCCATCCCAGCCCTCCACCATCATGTGAAAGACCGCATTGTCCATGCACTCAAGCAGTCAGTGAGCGGAAAGGTGCACCTCACAACTGATGCATGGTCCAGTCGGCATGGCCAGGGCCGTTACGTGTCCATCACTGCGCACTGGGTTAATGTGGTGGATGCAGGGTCCACAGGGGACAGCGGTGGTGGGACAGTGCTGCCTAGCCCACGGTATAGGAAACAGTTGGCTGTAGGCGTTCGACCCTCCTCCTCCTCCTCCAGAAGCGAAAGCTCGTCCACAGAGCGCAGTCGTACGAGCACTCCATCTGCAGCTGCCACTGTTGCACACGATGTGTCCCCCTATCGAGCAGCTAGTGGAAAGCGTCAGCAGGCTGTGTTGCAGATGATGTGTTTGGGCGACAGACACACCGCCGAGGTGCTGGCCGAGTACTTGAAGCGACAAACTGAGTCATGGCTGGGCAGTGTACATCTTGAGGCAGGCAAGGTAGTTAGTGATAACGGGCGTAATTTTGTGGCAGCCATAGCCCTTTCAAAACAGCCACATACCTTGCTTGGCTCACACCTTGAACCTGGTGGTGCAGTGCTTCCTCAAAAATTATCCGGAGTTAACAGCCCTGCTCCAGAAGGTGCGAAGACTGTGCGCGCACATCCGCCGGTCGCCTGTACACTCCGTTCGTATGCAGAAGCTGCAGCGATTGCTCCACCTTCCCAACCACCGCCTCATTATCGACATTGCAACAAGGTGGAACTCCACCCTGCACATGGTGGAGCGGCTGTGCGAGCAGAGGCAGGCCATAATGCATTTGTGGGAGGATACACGGCCAGGCACTTTGAGAGCAGACATGGAGTTGACAGGTGTGCAGTGGTCGAAGCTGAAAGACCTTTGTAAAGTCCTTCAGTGTTTTGAGGAATGCACACGGCTGGTAAGCGCAGACGACGCCATCCTAAGCATGAGCATCCCACTTATGCGTCTGCTCATGCAAACTTTGACGCACCTTAAGGAGCAGGCGTCTGCAGCCAATGTTGATGAGGAGGAAGAGGAGGAGGGAATCCTTGATGACATTCAGCCATTGTCTGCTCAGGGACCTCTCCTGGATGAGGTGGAGGAAGAAGAGGAGGAGGAGGATGATGATGGGGATGATTACTTAGGGGAGGAGGATGCATCTCGTGGGGCAAGTGAAAATGTTGGCGTGGCAAGGTCTGGTACAGGGTTTGTGCGTGACTGGAGGGATGTGGATTTGCCAGAAAGTGCTCCTCCACCCAGCACTCGCAGTGCATCATTGACACTTGGAACCTTGGCCCACATGTCAGATTATGCCTTGCGGATCCAAAAAAGGGACCCCCGCATTGACAAAATGATGAACGATGACGACTACTGGTTGGCCAGCATCCTGGATCCACGCTATAAAGGCAAATTACAAAACATCATGCAACAGGAGAACCTTGACCTAATATTGGCTAATAAACAACAACTCTGGTAAATCGGTTGCTTGAGGCATTCCCAGCACACAGCAGCGGTGATGGTTCTCACACGAGCCGTACGGGCCGGGGGCAGCTTGGCAGAGGTGTTCGTGGTGCACACAGCAGAAGTGGCGTTGGAGACAGGGGTTTCATGACAATGTTGTGGACTGATTTTTCAAATACCGCTCACACAACTGGTAATACTGCATCGATGGAAAGTGACAGGAGACAGCAGTTGTCAACTATGGTTACAAACTACTTTTCCTCCCATATCGATGTTCTCCCACACAGGTCATTCCCCTTTGACTATTGGGCTGCTAAACTGGACACCTGGCCTGAATTGGCCCAATATGCCTTACAGGAGCTCGCTTGCCCAGCTGCAAGTGTGCTATCGGAAAGAGTCTTCAGTGCAGCTGGATCAATCCTGACAGAAAAAAGGACCCGTCTGTCAACCCAAAATGTGGATGATCTAACCTTCATTAAAATGAACCATGCATGGGTTTCCAAGGATTTTGTCCCACCTTCCCCTGATGACACATAGGGTGACATAAAAATGGCTTGCTTTGGTCCACCTCTTCCTGGTACTTCACCTATTTCGCCTTTTGCATCAGCTGAATGTCCAACATCAACATATGCCACTTTCTAAAACTCCCTAACTGTGCTGCCTCCCCCCCCATGGCCGGGGTCACCACCTAGCGCACGACACCGTGCGAGTGCCGTTGCCCTGGACAGGTGGGTAGGCCGACTCTTGGGCGCGGGCACTGGCACAGGGTCCCTCATAGTGCAATCAAGTGTCTCTGATGGTGGTGGTGCACACCCGCCGTCAGACACACCGCTGTACTATGAGGGGCCCAGTGCCAGTACCGACGCCCACGAGTGGGCCCCCCTTGCTTGGGCAGGGCCCCAGCATTTGCAATCTTTACCTCTCCCTGCTCCTCCGCTGTGTAATCTGGGCCGTCAAATCCATACTGTGCCTAACACCATCTGAGCCTGCCTCCTGAGACATATATTTTGAATGTGTACGCTATCCATACATGTTATCCGGGGATACGGTACCCTTTCTAACCTTTGTGCAATCACGTGCAATCCATACTGGGCCTAACACCGTCTGAGCCTGCCTCCTGAGACATATATTTTGAATGTGTACGCTATCCATACATGTTATCTGGGGACACGGTACCCTTTCTAACCTTTGTGCAATCACGTGCAATCCATACTGGGCCTAACACCGTCTGAGCCTGCCTCCTGAGACATATATTTTGAATGTGTATGCTATCCATACATGTTATCCGGGGATACGGTACCCTTTCTAACCTTTGTGCAATCACGTGCAATCCATACTTGGCCTAACACCGTCTGAGCCTGCCTCCTGAGACATATATTTTGAATGTTTACGCTATCCATACATGTTATCTGGGGATACGGTACCCTTTCTAACCTTTGTGCAATCACGTGCAATCCATACTGGGCCTAACACCGTCTGAGCCTGCCTCCTGAGACATATATTTTGAATGTGTACGCTATCCATACATGTTATCCGGGGATACGGTACCCTTTCTAACCTTTGTGCAATCACGTGCAATCCATACTGGGCCTAACACCGTCTGAGCCTGCCTCCTGAGACATATATTTTGAATGTGTACGCTATCCATACATGTTATCCGGGGATACGGTACCCTTTCTAACCTTTGTGCAATCACGTGCAATCCATACTGGGCCTAACACCGTCTGAGCCTGCCTCCTGAGACATATATTTTGAATGTGTACGCTATCCATACATGTTATCTGGGGATACGGTACCCTTTCTAACCTTTGTGCAATCACGTGCAATCCATACTGGGCCTAACACCGTCTGAGCCTGCCTCCTGAGACATATATTTTGAATGTGTACGCTATCCATACATGTTATCCGGGGATACGGTACCCTTTCTAACCTTTGTGCAGTCACGTGCAATCCATACTGGGCCTAACACCGTCTGAGCCTGCCTCCTGAGACATATATTTTGAATGTGTACGCTATCCATACATGTTATCTGGGGATACGGTACCCTTTCTAACCTTTGTGCAATCACGTGCAATCCATACTGGGGCTAACACCGTCTGAGCCTGCCTCCTGAGACATATATTTTGAATGTGTACGCTATCCATACATGTTATCCGGGGATACGGTACCCTTTCTAACCTTTGTGCAATCACGTGCAATCCATACTGGGCCTAACACCGTCTGAGCCTGCCTCCTGAGACATATATTTTGAATGTGTACGCTATCCATACATGTTATCCGGGGATACGGTACCCTTTCTAACCTTTGTGCAATCACGTGCAATCCATAACTGGGCCTAACACCGTCTGAGCCTGCCTCCTGAGACATATATTTTGAATGTGTACGCTATCCATACGTTATCATAGAATCATAGAATCGTAGAGTTGGAAGGGACCTCCTGGGCCATCTGGTCCAACCCCCTGCTCAAAGCAGGATTCGCTAAATCATCCCAGTTAGATGTCTGTCCAGCCTCTGTTTGAAGACTTCCATTGAAGGAGATCTCACCACTTCTCGTGGCAGCCTGTTCCACTCATTGATCACTCTAACTGTCAAAAAGTTTTTTCTAATATCTAATCTGTGTCTCCTCCCATTCAGCTTCATCCCATTGCTTCTAGTCTTTCCTTGTGCAAATGAGAATAAAGTTGATCCTTCTACAATGTGACAGCCCTTTAGATATTTGTAGACAGCTATTAAGTCTCCTCTCAGTCTTCGCTTTTGCAAACTAAACATTCCCAAATCCTGCAACCTTTCCTCATAAGACAGGGTTTGCAGACCGGTCACCATTCTGGTCGCTCTTTTCTGAACTTGCTCCAGTTTGTTGATGTCTTTTTTAAAATGTGGTGCCCAAAATTGGACACAATATTCCAGATGAGGTCTGACCAAAGAGGAGTAGAGGGAAATAATTACTTCACGTGATCTAGACTGTATGCTTCTGTTAATACATCCTAGAATTGCATTTGCCTTTTTTGCTGCTGCATCACACTGTTGACTCATATTCAGTCTGTGATCTATTAGTATACCCAAGTCTTTTTCACATGTGCTGTCACTTAGCCCTATTCCTCCCATTCTATATATGCTTTTTTCATTTTTATTGCCCAGATGTAGTACTTTGCATTTCTCCCTGTTAAAAACCATTCTGTTAGTTGCTGCCCACTTCTCCAGTTTATTTAAATCTTTTTGAATCCTCTCTCTCTCTTCTCTAGTATTAGCTATCCCTCCTAGCTTTGTGTCATCAGCAAATTTAATCAGTTTACCCTCAATTCCTTCATCTAAATCGTTGATAAAGATGTTGAACAATACAGGGCCCAGGACAGAGCCCTGTGGTACCCCACTTGAGACATTCTTCCAACTGGATGTGCAGCCATTTACGACCACTCTTTGGGTCCGATCACTAAGCCAGTTATGAATCCACCTAACAGTTGCCTTGTCCATTCCATACTTAGTCATTTTTTCAATAAGGATTGTATGAGAGACTTTGTCAAATGCTTTGCTGAAGTCAAGATATACTATATCTACAGCATTTCCTTGATCCACCCAATCAGTAATACCATCATAGAAGGAAATTAAATTAGTCTGACATGACTTATTAGTTACAAACCCATGCTGACTCTGTTTAATCACTTCATTCTTATCCAGGTATTGACATACATGTTGTTTAATAATTTGTTCAAAGATCTTTCCTGGTATAGAAGTCAGACTCACCGGCCTATAGTTGCCTGGGTCCACC
Source organism: Dendrobates tinctorius (assembly GCF_039654945.1). Classification (NCBI taxonomy): domain Eukaryota; kingdom Metazoa; phylum Chordata; class Amphibia; order Anura; family Dendrobatidae; genus Dendrobates; species Dendrobates tinctorius. Next base: position 9,217,944 of record NW_027361707.1, on the reverse strand, counting down.
TTCTTCCCCTTTTTGAAGATAGGAACAACATTTGCTCTTCTCCAGTCTTCTGGCACTTCTCCTGTTCTCCAAGAATTTTCAAAGATTATGGAGAGGGGTTCAAAAATTTCTTCTGCTATCTCCTTCAGTACTCTGGGGTGTAATTCATCTGGACCTGGAGACTTGAATACATTTAGGTTAGCTAAGTGTTTCCTCACTATCTTTCTGTTTATAGATATCCTGGATTCTTCTATTCCCTTAATAGGACAGTGAATAACAGTTGATGTTACATTTCCTTTCTGAGAGAAAACAGATGCAAAATAGGAATTTAAAAGTTCAGCCTTCTCAACATCCTGTCTTACCATTTCATCATTTTCATCCTGTAAAAATCCTATAGCATCTTTGACTTTTCTTTTACTTTTGACATATCCCCAAAATCCTTTATTATTGCTTTTGACATCTCTTGCAAGCCTCAATTCATTTTCAGCTTTAGATAATCTGATTTGTGCCTTGCAGGTTCTGCAGACAGCATTATATTCTTCTTTAGATATGCCTCCTTCTTTCCATTTTATAAACATTTTTTGCTTCCTTTTTAGCATGTGCTTAAGTTCTGTGTTCATCCATCCTGGTTTCCTTAAATGCTTCCTATTCTTCCCTCTTTTCGGAATTGTTAACAACTGTGCTTTGAGAATTTCATTTTTCAAGATTTCCCATCCTTCCTGGACATTTTTGTCTTTAAGGATATCCAGCCATTGGATCCCTCCAATTCTCTTTCTGAATCCCTTAAAATCTGCCTTTCTGAAATCTAACCTTGACGTCTGAGTCTTCACAGGTCTTCCGCCTCTAGTTATCCAAAATTCTAAAATAGCATGGTCGCTACCTCCTAGGGTCCCAGCCACTTTTACCTCCTCAACCATTTCCTCCCTGTTTATAAGGATTAGATCCAAGGTAGCAGTTCCCCTTGTTTTCTCCTTTACCTTTTGGAAGATAAAGTTGTCAGCAAGAGAGGATAAGAATTTCCTTGACCTGTTAGCTTTGCCTGAGAGAGATTCCCAACAAATGTCTGGATAGTTGAAATCTCCCATGACAACTATGTCATATTTTTTGGAGAACTTGGCCATTTGATGCATAAAGAGTTCATCCATATCTTCAGCTTGCACAGGCGGCCTGTAGTAAATGCCTACAATGGTGTCCCTTCCATTGTTCTGTCCTTGTATTCTTACCCAAACAGTTTCCACAGAACTCCCAGTCTCTGAAGCTTCAATCTCTGTGCAGATATACGCATTTCTAACATACAATGCGACACCCCCTCCTCGTTTATCAAGTCTGTTTCTTGCAAATAAGTTGTATCCTTCTAGTCTTGTATTCCAATCATGTGTATTGTCCCACCAAGTTTCAGTGATTCCAATGACATCATATTTCTTTTCCTGTGTTAGTAGTTCCAATTCTCCTTGTTTGTTGCCCATGCTTTGTGCATTAGTATAGAAACATTTTAGTTTGTGATTGGTTTCTCTTTCTCCAATATTTTTTTTAATTAGATTCTTTCGTCTTTGTTCTTCCTTTCCACTTCTAATAGCAGAGTTCTCAGTAGCATTTGTCAGGTGTATGGCTTTTTCTGGTCTTTTGCTTCCCTTCCCATGTTGTTCTAGTTTAAAGCTCTCCTTACAAGTGTAGCAAGGCGACTTCCAAATACCTGCTTTCCAGTCTTCGTAAGGTGCACCCCATCTCTAGCAAGTAGTCCATCGTATAAGTAGTTCACTCCGTGATCCAGAAATCCAAATCGTTGCTGACGATTTGACGTATCTGGGGATACGGTACCCTTTCTAACCTTTGTGCAATCACGTGCAATCCATACTGGGCCTAACACCTTCTGAGCCTGCCTCCTGAGACATATATTTTGAATGTGTACGCTATCCATACATGTTATCCGGGGATACGGTACCCTTTCTAACCTTTGTGCAATCACGTGCAATCCAAACTGGGCCTAACACCGTCTGAGCCTGCCTCCTGAGACATATATTTTGAATGTGTACGCTATCCATACATGTTATCCGGGGATACGGTACCCTTTCTAACCTTTGTGCAGTCACGTGCAATCCATACTGGGCCTAACACCGTCTGAGCCTGCCTCCTGAGACATATATTTTGAATGTGTACGCTATCCATACATGTTATCTGGGGATACGGTACCCTTTCTAACCTTTGTGCAATCACGTGCAATCCATACTGGGGCTAACACCGTCTGAGCCTGCCTCCTGAGACATATATTTTGAATGTGTACGCTATCCATACATGTTATCCGGGGATACGGTACCCTTTCTAACCTTTGTGCAATCACGTGCAATACATACTGGGCCTAACACCGTCTGAGCCTGCCTCCTGAGACATATATTTTGAATGTGTACGGTATCCATACATGTTATCCGGGGATACGGTACCCTTTCTAACCTTTGTGCAATCACGTGCAATCCATAACTGGGCCTAACACCGTCTGAGCCTGCCTCCTGAGACATATATTTTGAATGTGTACGCTATCCATACGTTATCTGGGGATACGGTACCCTTTCTAACCTTTGTGCAATCACGTGCAATCCATACTGGGCCTAACACCTTCTGAGCCTGCCTCCTGAGACATATATTTTGAATGTGTACGCTATCCATACATGTTATCCGGGGATACGGTACCCTTTCTAACCTTTGTGCAATCACGTGCAATCCATACTGGGCCTAACACCGTCTGAGAATGATAGATGGGGCCCACCATACACTGGAACATTCCAAAGGTGGACATCAGACACTGGAGCAGCATTTACAGGGCCCATTATACACTAGAGCATTAGAAATGGGGCCCATTATGTTTGGAGCATTATTTGGGCCCATAAGACAGTAGAGCTTCATCCATGGGGACCAACATATACTGTAGCATTATGTGGAGCTCATCATATACTGTTTCAAACATTATATGGGACCAATGATTCTGTATAGAGAAATAGATGGGCCTTGTCATGAGATGTAAAAAGTGAGGTATTTTTCATTGTACTATACCGCTATTTCTCTGCCGTATCGGAGCATGATGAGTTGTGGTATGTGTTAAAAGGGCGCTCTTTCGCCCAGGGCACATGAAAACCTGGAGCCAGCCCTCCCCCTCACAGTCTGTAGCCAAATAACCCCCATTTTTCAGTGCGTAACTTATATTATGAAGTTAATTAAGGTTGACAAGCTTAAGTAAGAAGAATTGATGCTTTTGGCATTCAAATGGGCACTGTAGGTGTGTTTCCTGTCCTCCTCTCACTGCCGACTTTTATTCCCCATTGACTTACATTGGGTTTCGTGTTTCGGGACGACCCAGACTTTTCCCTATAATCGGACGATCTTGCTCGACCCGACTTTTGGAAAAGTCGGGTTTCACGAAACGAAACGCGACCCTAAAAAACCAAAAGTCGCTCAACTCTATAAAAGACGCTTTTTATTGTAAAAATAATTTTTGCATCACCACATATTGAGAGCTATAATTTTTCCGTATTTTGACCCACCGAGTCACGTGAGGTCTTATTTTTTGCGAGACGAGTTGTTTTTTTATTGGTATCATGTTCGGGCACGTGACATTTTTTGGTCGTTTTTTTTTCCGATTTTTGGGACGCAGAATGAACAAAAACCAGCTTTTCATGAATTTCTTTTGGGGGGTGCGTTTAAACACCGTTCCACGTGCGGTAAAATTGATAAAGCGGTTTTATTCTTCAGGTCAGTACGGTTACAGCGATGCCTCATTTATGTCATTTTTTTATGTTTTGGCGCTTTTATGCAATGAAAACAATTTTATGTAAAAAATAATTATTTTTGCATCGCTTTATTCTGCGAGCTATAACTTTTATACTTTTTCTCTGATGATGCTGCATGGTGGCTTGTTTTTTGCGGGACAAGATGCCATTTTCAGCGGTACCATGGAAATTTATATGCGTCTTTTTGATCGCGCGTTATTGCACTTTTTGTTCGGCGGTATGATAATAAATCATTTTTTGCTTTGTTTTTTATTTTTATCTATAAGGGGTTCGCTAAAGGGGTTAACTAATGGGACAGTTTTATAGGGTGGGTCGTTACGGACGCGGCAATACCAAATATGTGTACTTTTATTGTTTTTTTTATTTCCAAAAAATGAATTTATTTGGGAATATTTTTTTTTTAAATTTATTTAGCGATTTTTTTAAAATTATTTTTACACTGTTTTTTTTTAACTTTATTAGGTTGTCCCAGGGGGGACATCACTGTCCTGTGACAGATCGCTGATCTGTCACATCACAGATCACTGTGACAGGTCAGCAATCTGTCACAGGCAGTGTGCAGGTTTCCTCCTTGCCTGTGCTTTGCAGGCACTGAGGAAGCCAGCTCCCTGCAGATCCGGGGACCTGCAGGAAAGGAGCCCCCCGCAGCAGCGCTGCACATTGCGCTGCTGTGGGGGGCTCAGGGAAGCACGGAGGGAGCCCCCTCCCTGCCGATGCTTCCCTTTAACCCCCTGTACACTGCGATCGGGTTTGATCGCGGTGTGCAAGGGGTTAACGTGTCGGGGGCGGTCTGTGACCACCCCTGATACATAGTGCCGGGTGTCAGCTGTGATAATCAGCTGACACCCGGCCGCGATCAGTGGCGCTCACTACGTGGGCGCCGCTGATTGCGCTAGACGTACTATCCCGTCCATGGGCATAGGGGCCCGGGTCCCATGGACGGGATAGTACGTCTGATGTCAGGAAGGGGTTAAATCTTTGGTTGCAGAGTTTGCTATTAACATTTGTGACTGTGATAAACCATTGGCATCATTAACGTTAATCGCTGGTCTTTGAAAACTTCCTTCCTTTACCGTGTGGGTTTGGGTGATGAGTAGAGATGAGCAAATGTGTTTGGAAAACGTTCGCCAATCTCAAATTCGGCAAGAACTTAGCTCTTTCGGATTCGTGTACGGTTTCCAAAGCATTTTTCCTCAAAGTCAGAAAAATTAGGGCACAGTTTGGTAAAATATAGCATTTCCAGAGGAGCGGCGGAGTGTTATTTAAAAAAAAAAAAATAACTTAATGTATGTAAAGTCTGACAGCCAATCAGGGCACAGAAACCATCCATAACATCCAGACGCAATGGCTTCTGTCATTGGCTGCCAAAGTCACATGTCCTTCTCCATATAAAAAGCGAACATGTTGTTTTGCTGGTGCCATTTTGTCAGTGTAACAGCACAGAGAGGCTGCTGCTGCTGCGAGTTGTCACATAGTTAGATAGGATCCTGTCCTGTGTGAAATCGATCTGTCACCAACTAACTAGTCCACATTTCCTAATCAAAATCATTTTGGCTAATGCCGTGTTGCAGTCAGGAGATCATATTTCCTAATCAAAATCGTTTGGGGCAATAATGGTGTGAAGGCACCAGGCCACATTTCCTAATATAAATAATTTGTGCTAATATTGTTGTACAGGCCGAAGGTCACATTTACTAATCAAAATTGTTTAGGCTAATACTATGCTGCAGTGAGGACGTCACATTTCCTCATCAAAATCGTTTGGGCAAATATTGTTGTGCAGGCAGGAGTCCAAATTACCTAACCAAAATGGTTTGTGCTAATATTGTTGTGCAGGCAACAGGCCAAATTTCCTAATCTAAATTGTTTGGTCTAATGCTCAGGTGCAGACTCCAGGACACATTTCATAATCAAAAACAATTGGGCTGATCCTCTGTTGTAAGTGTGGTGCCCCTGAGGGTTCAGTTGCCACAGAGGTACTGCACCTACACCAGAGGTGTGGTATCCCAATTCACGGGTAAGGTGGAGGCACCTGACAGTACTCTTACATTTGCACCCAACACACACCCTAGAGCAGCAGGGCACCCTGGATGGACCCTACAGGAGGAGGATCTCAATCCTGCCTGGGTAGTAAAGGGTGTTGGGAGGTGGATGGAGTTTGTAGGTTGAGAGCGGGAGAGTAGAGTTTGAGTTAGGAAAGTCTTCCCGTGGGGGGAAATGTGGAAGGACATGTGTGAAGCAGCTCCTGGTCAGAGGAGCTGCTGGAAAAGAAAGAGACTGAAGGAGGCTCCGTGCCGAGGGAAGGGATCATAGAGGCACGGCACAGCTACCATACTGCTGTGGGGCTTATTCCACGCCGGCTGACGTCAGGTGGAGGGATCAGATCGCAGAGGGGTACCGGCCCCCTAGCCTAATGGATATCATCAGACTCAACTAGCAATCCGGAGGTAGAAGCACCTTTAGGTACCTTATCCACATGCCACAGTTATCTTTGCCGGAAAGGCAGCCATAAGGCAGCAAGGGAATGCAACAAGGACGTTACCCGATAAGGTCCGCGGTTGCTGGCCTGGGACACTGACTGTGAGATGTTGGGGAAGGAAGAGGTGAGAAACCAACACAGTGAGATGGCCAGGAAAGGCACATACGGAAAGGAGTTCTGGAAAGGTATTCTTCATCTGACTGGAAGTTGACTGACCCCTCACCTGGAGGACACGGCACCAAGCGGGCGTCTGTTCTGCAGCCAGAACTGTGAGTAAAGCTTTGGAAATGCACCCAGCTGTGTCCTCTAATTATTCCTGCGTCACCTATCCAATTCTGCTACATTTATCATCACTGATCACCCACTCAGCACTGCTACATCCTTTGCCAAATGCTACATCATTACCATCTTCTATATATTACATGTGCCCTGGGACCAGTGGCGTAACTACCGGGGTAGCAGCTGAAGCGGTTGCTTTGGGGCCCGGCCGATATAGGGGCCCGGGTCCCCGTCTCCGATCGGCGCTACCCAGTAGTGCAATGAAGTACAGCGGAGCTCCGGCGGGTGCTGTGGCCAAAGGTGTCTTGGGGGCCCGCTGGCCCCCAGTGCCGACTCCCCCCTCCACCTGCCCCCCAGCGCTGCCTGCCACCGCCGTCGCAATGATGGAGGAGAGAGCATCACCTGACGCTCCCTCTCCCATCATTCCCTGCTCTGCCTGTGACACAGCGGTTGCGCAATGATGCCATCGCGCTCTCACTGAGTGCCAGCAAGGCAGAGGAGCAGGAGACAGGAGCTGGGAGCAGCGCAGGCACGAGGAGGAGGTGAGGATAATGTTTGTTTTTTTAATTAATATATTGTGTGTGTGTTGGACTGTGGGGCCATTCTCTGCGGGGGGCTATATAACATGTGCTGGGCGCTATATACCATGTGGTGCTGGGCGCTATATAACATGTGCTGGGCGCTATATATACCATGTGGTGCTGGGCGCTATATATACCATGTGGTGCTGGGCGCTATATATGCCAGGTGGTGCTGGGTGCTATATATACCATGTGGTGCTGGGCGCTATATACCATGTGGTGCTGAGCACTATATACCAGGTGGTGCTGGGTGCTATATATATCATATGGTGCTGGGTGTTCTATTTATCATGTGGTGCTGGGTGCTATATACCAGGTGGTGCTGGGCGCTATATTCCAGGTGGTGCTGGGCGCTATATACCATGTGGTTCTGGGAGCTATACATATCATGTGTTGCTGGCCACTATGTATACCAGGTGGTGCTGGGCGCTATATACCATGTGGTGCTGGGTGCTATATATATCATATGGTGCTGGGTGCTATATATACCATGTGGTGCTGGGCGCTATATACCATGTGGTGCTGGGTGCTATATACCATGTGGTGCTGGGCGCTATATAACATGTGGTGCTGGGCGCTATATATATCATGTGGTGCTGGGTGCTGTATGCCATGTGGTGCTGGGTGCTATATACCAGATGGTGCTGGTTGCTGTATACCATGTACTGCTGGGCGCCATATATACAATGTGGTGCTGGGTGCTGTATACCATGTGGTGCTGGGTGCTATATACCATGTGGTGCTGGGTGCTGTATACCATGTGTGGCTGGGCGCCATATATACCATGTGGTACTGGGCGCTGTATACCATGTGGTGCTGGGTGCTATATACCATGTGGTGCTGGGTGCTGTATACCATGTGGTGCTGGGTGCTATATACCATGTGGTGCTGGGTGCTATATACCATGTGGTGCTGGGTGCTGTATACCATGTGTGGCTGGGCTATATACCATGTGGTGCTGGGTCAGCAACTTTAAATATAAAATTATCAATGCTTAACTAATTTGATTGTATTGTCTGAGTTACAGGATTAGGAATAATTGTGTTACATTATTTCTAATTCTGTTACTTAATGTGACTCTAGTATGCATTATTGGTAAGGGGGTGTGTCTTGAAGGGGGTGTGTCTTTGAGGGGACCCCATTTAAAAGTTTGCTATGGGCCTAATCAGTTCTAGTTACGCCCCTGCCTGGGACTAAGCTCTGCCTGTGGAGAACTGTACCAACTCTGCTGCATCATCACCAGTCCCAGAGGATCTGATCTGCAGCGCTGGTCACCTCTGACCAGAAACCACAGGTGGCGTCATGAACACTTTATTACAAACTTTATAAACTCTTATCCCTTGTAAATATCCCCCTTTTATTGGACGCCCAGGGCCACGGACCGGGTCACAGCTGCCGTGACACATTCCTTTAAGAAGCGGCCCGGTACCGAGTATCCCCACTGCCCTGGCGGGCGATCCACAAGCACCAGCCCACCTTTTCTAATCAAAATCGTTTGTGCTAATATTGTGGTGCAGGCAGGCGTACACATGTCCTAATCAAAGTCGTTTGGGCTAATATTGGTGTGCAAGCAGCAGGCCACATTTCCTAATCAAAATTGTTTGGGCTAATATTGGTGTGCAGGCACAAGGCCACATTTCCTAATCAAAATCGTTTGTGCTAATACTCTGGATAATACTATAGGCGTCATTAATAGGCTGTTCGGACATTTTGCACCACACTTATCTGTGTGACTGATGTCCTATGCAAGCCCTATTTGTGTGCATTTTTTTTTCCACTAGGCAGCCAGACCATATTGGGTTACTGGCTGTTCTCATCAGTGGTTTGCACCTGTGCTGCCCCAGCCTTTATCAATGGAGGTCTGCTGCATCCTGCTAGTGCAGTAGTCAGGGTTTTGGGGAGTTAACAGTGGTGGGCTGGGCCGGGTGGCAGGGAGGAATTTTCCCCCCGGGCCGGTTAATTGGCAGAAGGACAGGGCCACAGCGCTTGTTGTGTACATAATAGTACTGTCGGCATCATCAGAGGACTGGAGACAGGAGGAGGAGAGCGGCCGCCGCACTAGCAGCTGCAGACACAGGGGGGCCGGGCGGGCTGCCTGCCACACAGACATAGCATAGGCATAGGCTAGCAATAGCTGAGACAGGGTTGCTGGGCGGGTGGCCGGGCACTACTGCAGCCACACACACATAGGCTATATGTGTGCGGCGCCCCCCCACTCGCCCTCCCTCCATGTGTCTGCTAAATGCTATGTGACATTATCATAGCATTAGCAGACACGGGGGGCGGGTGGGGGAGCGCCGCCACACACATAGCACATTAACTGACACAGGGGGGTGGGCCACGGCAGCACACATAGGTTGCATCATTCATTATAGTACTGTGCAGCAGTACAGAGACATGGGGAGGGGCACTCAGTCACTGCACACAGAGTCAGACTGTCACTGCAGGCTGACTGAGACAGTGAGACAGCACAGACGTGGCAGCCTGTGATTGGAGGATCTGGCCGAGGTTCAGAGAGAGGGGGGTGGGTGGGTCATGTGTACAGCGTGCTACGTAAGCACGCCTCTGAACCGTCCCCAGCCTTATCTGAGAGAAGAGGCAGAGATCAGCCGCCATTGCTCACACAGTGAGAGCCTCAGCCAGGCCTCAAAACTGTCCACTCGTGACTCGCTCCACTGAGTGCACTACTGATCGTGTGTCCTCCAGCCCAGGCAGGCTCCTCCAGCACAGCAAGTATGGGAAAATGTGTTTTAGCCTCATTCACAGACATCAGTAATGTGGATGAGGCCCTCTAAAATGTTAATGTGACTGTGACTGATGTGTCCCTCTAAGGCCTGTTTCACACGTCAGTTTTTTCTTGTCAGTTACAATCCGCCAAAATGGCGGAAAGCGGATCCGTTCGTAACTGATGCAAACGGACGGCAGCGGACCGTTTTTTTTACGGATCCGTTGGCTGAAGAATTTTTAAGGAACCGCAGTTTGGGGAAGAGAAAGAGAGAGAGAATTTTTCCGTGCGCCAGAAAGTATTTCAGGGTTAAATTGCCGGCTGAGTTCATGCCTCCGGGCATGCGCAATACAAAAATGCGGATCATTCAGGCAAAAAAACGTTACATGCTCCGTCTGGGCATGTCGGCGGACGGTAAAGAAATGGCGGATGCGCAAAAAAACGGATTCAACGGATGGCCATCCCCATCCGTCAAGATCCGCCAGTAATGCAAGTCAATGGGGAAAAAAACTGATCCGCCAAACAAAATGGCGGATCCGTTTTTTCAGGAAAACGGCGGATCTTGACTGATGGCAAAAAAGTGACATGTGAAACAGGCCTAAGGCAACTTTCAGATTTGCGTTTGGAGGTGCAGGGCCACCGCTAAGCTCTGCCCCCGTCCCACCTCCTCCGGTCAGCTCCTCCTCTGATCGCATGACGCAGCATGTAATCAGCGTACCCTATAGTTAGCGTTGGGCATGCTGGTCATGCGCTGGTACATTTTTGCTGGTGCTTGCACGTTTTTGGCGCTGCGGCAAGCGCACAAAAATGCGCCGTGTTGCTTTTTTGTGCACTTAGTTGATTTCATCACACCAAGCTGTTTGCCTATTGCAGATTCAGTCTTCCCAGGCTGGTGCAGGGCTACAATTCTGTTTCTGGTGTCCTCCGACAGCTCTTTGGTCTTCACCATAGTGGAGTTTGGAGTGTCACTGATTAAGGTTGTGGACAGGTGTCTATTATACTGATAACAAGTTCAAACAGCTGCCATTACTACAGGTAATGAGTGGAGGACAGAGGAGCCTCTTAAAGAAGAAGTTACAGGTCTGTGAGAGCCAGAAATCCTGCATGTTTCTTACGTTCCGCCATAGTTTGCAAAATAAATCTTGCCAAATCAGACAAGGTGATTTTCTGGATTTGTTTTCTCATTCTGACTCTCATAGTTGAGGTCTACCTATGATGTCAATTACAGGCCGCTCTCATCTTTTTAAGTGGGAGAACTTGCACAATTGGTGGCTGACTAAATTCTTTTTTCCCCACTGTATGATACGTATAGGAGAGTGAGGACCTTCATACTATATATAGGGGCAGTGGGGACATCATATTGTATATAGGGGCTATGTAGCCATTTTACTATATATAGGGAGCTCTGGGGTCCTCAATGTATTATAAAGGGCTTTGGGGAAAATCATATTGTGGATTGAGGGCTGTAGGACTATCATTCTGTATATACAGAGCTGTGTGGGTACTCAAAGGACATTATTTGTTATAAAAGGAGACATTATTAGTTTTGATAGGGGCACTCAGGTCCCATTATTTATTTTTGTTGGGAGGGCATTATTAACTTTAAGTGGACACTCAAGAGTATTTGTTGCTGGAAGGGGGCACTTGGGATATTATATAGAATTTTTTGGGGAGGGAGTAATCCTAATAATGCCATAATTTTTTAAATATTGAGGTCTGCTCCACACCGCAAGTGCACGCAGAGTGGGGAGTTTTTGTAGGTTGGAAATAGATGGCTACGTCGCTTTAAATGTGTTTTTATTGTAATCTGTGCAGACAAGCTGTGGCTGGAGAAGTGGTAATGGAGGTCTGGGCCAGATGGAAAAGACTGGAAAAGTGAACAACCCGAATCAGAAAGAACGTCATGTGTAAGTTAAACTGTACTGTAATCACGTGTATGTTCTGTGGGACTGGTATCTACCAATATACAGTTACTGTAAGGTGGTAAGATTGCTCTTTTTAGTAGAGTTTTTATTTTTTTTATTTAGTAACAGGTTATTGTGTTTCAGTCATTATGTAGTAGAAGGTGTATGCTGGTATCATTGGTCTTTGTATAGAGTGTTTTGTTATGTAGAGATAATGGTCATATTATTATGTATTCTCTGTGTATTGGTGATGATAGTGGACATTGTGTAGCTGTATTGTTTGGCCTTTTATAATAGTAATATTGATCATATTGGTCTTTGCATTGTGTGTTGTTGGCTAGCAACAGTGATATACTGTAATTACATATGCTATTTTATATGGATATAGGGCGGTCATATGGGGAAACATGCACTTTGGGGCTTGGACCCCTGGTCTTTTAGGACCCTAGCAACACCCCTGCGTACTGTGTGTTTACATGTCCGTGTTTCCGGAGTTGTATGTTTGAAGGTAAGCTCAGTTATGGTACCATATCTAAGCAGTAGGCTTGGTTCTGGTACTGTATCGATGTAGTAATCTAGATTCTGGTACCATATGTATGCCATAAGCTTGGTATTGTTCCCGTATTTATGTAGTAGACTTAGTAATCTCGGTTCAGCTCCCATATCTCTGGAGTAAGCTCTGTTCTGCTCCCATATCTCTGTAGTAAGCTCTGTTCTGCTCCCATATCTCTGTAGTAAGCTCATTTCTGCTCCCATATCTCTCTAGTAAGCTCGGATCTGCTCCCAAAGCTCTGTAGTAAGCTCAGTTCTAATCGCTTATCTCTGTAGTATGCTCGGTTCTGCTCCCATATCTCTGTAGTATGCTCGGTTCTGCTCCCATATCTCTGTAGTAAGCTCGGTTCTGCTCCCATATCTCTGTAGTAAGCTTGGCTCTGCTCCCTTATCGCTGTAGTAAGCTCGTTTCAGTTCCCTTATCTAAGTAGTATTCTTGGTTCCGTTCTTGTGTCTATGTAGTTAGCTTGCTTCTGTTACTGTATCTATGTAGGCAGTAAGCTTGGTTCTACTCCCATATCTATGCAGCAAGCTTTGTTCTGTTCGCATATCTATGTACCAGCCTGTCTTTAAAGCTTGTCATTGCTGCTGCTTTAATGCAGCGGCCAGAGATAAGCAGGGCAGAGGTGGGCCACCACAATTCGAGGGCCACTGCCTTGTGATTGCCCCCCCAGGCTGAAAAGTGCCAGCCAGCCCCTGGGAGTTAACCTTTCAAATGTGTATTTTTGCTAATATTCTGGTCCAGGCAACAGTCCACATTTCATAATGAAAATGGTTTGGGCTAGTATTCCAGTGCAGGCACCAGCTCATAATTCATAATTAAATCCTTTTTGCTAATAATGTGTTGCAGTCGCCAGTCCACATTTCACAATATAAATCCTTTGTGCTAATACTGAGGTGCAGGCACCAGGCCTCAATTCATAATCCAAATTGTTTGGGCTAATGCTTTGTAATGAATAAAGATTTGCAACTGGAATATTTCTTTTAGCGATATCTAGGATGTGGTATTTCTTTATTCCCTTTATTTTTTGAGCAGTGTATGCCTCTTCTATTCTATTCTGAGAGTTCGGGTTGTGAACTTTCTGTACTCGCTGATGAAATATCGGGTTTCTTATGAGATGAGTGAGCAAAAATCGCATGCATGGTGCGTGTGCTGTGCAATTTTTTTCTCACACCTGTAAGGGGGTACACACTTCTACCCCCTTAAAGTTGTGTATTTAGTTATGCTGTATTGTATATAGTGTTTGTTATTTGTTACTGAGTAATGTATATGTATATACTCTTCTATGTAGATATGAATAAAAGGGAAAGTGTAGTACTCATGTATGGCCACTAGATGGGGCCCTATAGTGTACATAATGTAAGATAAGAGTTCAGTATAGTTAACGGTTAAATGTAGGAGGGGTTCACTGTGGGTAAGTTAGATACATTTCCTCAAGTGAGGGGAGAAGGGTGAGGGTGCCCAGATAGTGACCCCGTAAAGTTGAAGTATTGGGAGCGCAGCCATCTAACGCCAGTGGGTCAGAACAGCAGCAAAGACAGCAGTGACAGCAGTAGTGGGAACTGGAACTGCAGGAGAAGTCACAGCAGTTTAGACGGGCAGGTCGCTCATCATGTGGCAGATCATCGCATGGGCTGATGCCCTCAGATCCAGGGTGAAATGGCTGAGGGAACCCCCAAGCGCAGAGAATCTGAACAGGGAGGACGCTGAGGAACCGTATGAAACGGTCCAACCCGGGAACGTGCTGTATAACCAGTTGAGAAGTACAGGGAAAGAGGAAGAGATGCACCATGCAAAATCTGGTGTTGATGCTGTGATGAACATGGATGTGCTATGTATGAAAACCAGTAAATTTGTGCGTTTAAAAGTTGAAATGGACTGTGTCTCAATTTGTGCAAAACCGGACAGAGGGAGCCTCCAGCAACGTAGAGGACGTGATGCCACAGGTATGCTAAGTAATGGACACTGTTTGCATGTGACGGGAGGTCAGGGCGCACCAGAACCGTTAATCGCTGCCATTAGTGTGACACTGGCTCTCCTTCACACACACATTGACTTGCATTGGCAAGTCTCCTCTGATATTGTGGCCATTTGCAGCATTTTTTTTCTCAGTCTGATCTGAGCTGAGAAACAAATTGTAGATGAGCACTGAGTCATTGAATAGCATTAGTCAAAGTGCAATCCGATTTTTTAACGCAGAGCCCTTTAGCGCAAACTTAAAACTGTAGACTAGGAGAATGAACCTGTTTGTCTGGAGTAGTACACTCCATAAAACTGGTGCAGCCCTAAAATATCTATTATGTGGAAAGTCCTTAATAGTTTCTTTAGTTATGCTTTGCTTATATAGCACTGTCTTACTCTACAGTGCTTCACAGATATTACCATCACTTTCCCCATGAGGCTCATCATCTAGGTTCCCTATCAGTACGTCTTTGGAATGTGGGAGGAAACACAAATAAGCTCCTTGTAGATGTTGTTATTGGTGAGATTTGAACCCAAGGCCCCAGCACTGAAAGGCTGCAGTACTAACCACTGAGACATCATACTGCCCAAAGTCCTGATTATGGAGGATGTTAGCCTTAGCTCCTTGGAGTGTAGATATGGCAGTAGATCGAGATGTGGGAGAACATGTAGGATGGTGCAGCTCTGTGGAGAGCTATGTGGGTGAGTGCAATGACTGGTACAGGGTAGAGGCGGCGGTGTAACTGCTGGACAGAAATATAAGCCTTACTGCTGCATTCAGGACAATAAGAAATATATATAGTGAGGAGAAGAGCAATTAGCAGTGGTTTCAAGATGAAAAGGAATCAGAGGAACAATCAGAGCTTTTGCCTACAAACTGCATTAGAAAACTCTTACATTACATAGGTTTTGTGCTTACATCCAGTACGCAAAACCTAGAAAAAATTAGCCTAGATAATGATGGCACTTCCACAATTGCATATAAACCTACAAATATACGGAAGCAGATGCCCAGTAAATTTTAAAAGATAATAAATTTTATTGAATACTGAATAATCCACAACTTTTTAAAAAAAATTCCAATGGGTAAACACAAGAAAAATGGACTTGCAAACAGAGGAACAGTTATACCCAATATTAAGAGCAATAGATTGAATACCATTAAAGTAGTGTTACTATTATGATTTGGACTAGAGAAGAAAAAAGAAAAAGCATCCAATTCTTTTGCAAAACAATAAAATACTGTTAGTACTTATAAGCTTCAATGTATAAAAAAATAATAATTGATGAATTCTCAAATAATAGGTAGTCAGGTACATTTAGATCGATTAAATTATTCCTGATGCTAAGTAGCAATGTTTTTCCAAGCGGGACTTCCTGTAGATATCCTCCTTGGGAACGACATTAGGGAGTTACAGTGCCAATTTATGGGAGCAGTCACCCGACTACAGGCTCTTCAAGCAAAACCTATGTAATGTAAGAGTTTTCTAATGCAGTTTGTTGGCAAAAGCTCTGATTGTTCCTCTGATTCCTTTTCATCTTGAACTCACTGCTAATTGATCTTCTCACTATATATATTTCTTATCAAGTAAATGATGATGAGAAGTAGCTGAGTGCTCGACAATCAATTCACTTATCATCCTGCAGCAGAAGAGGAGCTCTGATTAAACCCCTCAGTTATTAGGCATCGGGCGCAGGTCTACATATCTGTATAGTGCTGTCACATGATAATATTCCTAGTAATACATGTGATATCATGGATCACTATCTTAGTAGAAGCCATTATAATGATATGACAAGGGAAAAATATCATATATGTCCTACTGCTCTGCTTATTAATGGTCCACATGAAACTACTCCTTAATAATACTGCAATACTGTGCCAAAAGCCTTCTGCTGTACTACTGCCAAATTTACCCACCATTCATTGCGTAAGACACATGGACTATAGTCGTGTGGGTCTGAATGTTGACACTAGAATTGATGTTTGTGAAATTGCTGAATGGCAGCTGTTTACCTCTTATATCAGCTCCTAGGGATTATTGTCTGCTATCTTTGAAAAAAAGGGACGCAGGGTCATTGAACAATTATGTTTGCTAATATGTTGATTACACATTGTACCAAGCCATGTAGCTTGTTTACTTGGAAAACATAGGAAGATAAACTATTATTATTATAAACTATGCAAAATAATTAAATACTCAAATAATGAGGGATGAGACACTGCAAACTTCCCTCAATCCTGTGGAAAAATACCTGAATAAGAGCTGTGATGTATAAAAGAGGATCTGCTTCTGTATCAGGTAAACTTTACAAATCACAGCCAGAAACACTCTACAAGACAGCTGCCGGTACACCATGGCTCCATCAAGAGGGACACAGATTTAACTTTCTACAGGATGCTAGTTTAATGACCTCAGCCCCAGCTGGAAGAATACCGATCTGCTACATTAACCATCACTGAACCCATGGTCCGTTCTGAAAACCACCTGAAAAATCACTCAGAAACTGCACCAAAATTTCTATGTATCTCTTCAGTGTCTTTGAAATTTTTTAGGTTTCCAAAAACACCAAGAGGTTGAAAGAAGTGAGCCGACCATTCTTCAGGCATATCCTGCTTCACAGATGCTCAACCCCAGAAGTTGCCTGGGCGTCAGTTGGAGCATTTAGTGACTTTTTGTCTTATATACGCTCTCATTTTATGCATTGCTTAATGGACTTATCAAAACTTCTGACAATAGGTCCAAGAAGCACTAAAAATAGCTTAAGAAAATGAGACTGCATACATTTGGGCAGCATGGTGGCTCAGTGGTTAGCACTGCTGCCTTACAGCACTGAGGATCTATGTTCACATCCCACCATGGACAACATCTGCAATGAGTTTGAATGCTCTCCCATGTTTATGGGGGTTTCCTCCAGATTCTCTGGTTTTCTTCCACATTTCAAAAACATTCTGATATGGAATTTAGATTGTGAGCCTCAATGGGGACAATTTCAATAATGTTTGTAAAGTGCTGTGGAATAAATGGCTCTATATAATGAGTAAAATCAGTAATGTATATGCTTCTTACATAGTCATTCATATATTTAGAAACAGTAATGTTATATTATTATTTTTATCAACTAACAAAATGCAGAGTTAAGTTTGATCATTATTAGATGAAAAAAATCTCACTAAAAATATTTATAATTTTTTTCATTGATAATAGGATAGAAGGAAAAGGGAGGTAGATGATCGGGAACAGAATCAATAGGCAAAATCATAGTCAGGAGGACAGCCGGGGTCAAATACCAGTAAGAGCCCAGTCACACAAGCAGCATGAATACCGTGGAGCCTGGTGACAGAGGCGATGCATGTCCGGCAAGAGATGTAACAGAAAGCCACAGGTAGATGGTGAAGATCCTGCTATACAGGTCCAGCAGAGATGGTGGATCTGCTGGACTTCAGGGAGGAGAAGATCGGGAACAGAATCAGTAGTCAAAATCATAGTCAGGAGAGAATCCGGGGTCAGATACCAGTAAGAACCCCGTCAAGCGAGCAGTAGGATTACTGCAGAGCCTTGTGACAGAGGTGATACATGTCAGAGATATAACAGAAGGCCACAGGTAGATGGTGAAGGTCCTTCTATACAGGTCCAGCAGTGATGGTGGATCTGCTGGACTTGTGGGAGAGAGATGTGGAGGTTTCCTGTATTTTAGATGTCTTTAGGGGCACAACTCATAAGAAAAATGTTGGACACAAATGTAGAAGGATAAGGGAGGGGTAAAACTAGGAACATAATCAATATGTGTATGAAAAAGCTCTGTCGTTAATACTGTTCGGGTAGAGCTATTCGATAGCGCTATCCATGAAGAAAGTGCACAGATAGAGCTATCCCATAGCTCTATTCCTAAAGGAAATGAACGGGTAGAGCTATCCGATAGCACTATCCCTCAATGTTCCTGAGTGTAAGCTGTTTCACATGGTTGAGCGCACTTGGGATCTGCCCCCAAGGCCCTGCCCATGCCCAATGTTTGGTCCGTAGACCGCGGCTAGGAGTTAGTCCCGCTTGTAAACAGGTCCAGCAGTGATGGTGGATCTGCTGGACTTCAGGGTGCTCGATGCTTAGGTGTTTGTTCTAGGGCAACAGTGACAACAAGCAAATACTCGAGCAGCCCTGGATAATCCACGCCGGCAGGATGATAAGATCCGGCGGAAGATGGAACCTATGAGAAGAGAAGTAAATATAATGTAAGTGATGGAACTCCATATGACATGATACTACTGTGCGGTCACTGTGGCCGGACGGCAGAGGAATATTATCACACAGAGGTCAGGGATCATTGTCAACCATCATATATGTGATAATCCCATCACTGACAGATGACATCTGCTCCACATGAATGATTCCCACTGACCGACATCACACGACATGGAGCTGATTCTCACACTTACCTCGTCTCTTTTTCTCCTTTTTTACATTTTCTGCAGATTTTCTTTCCTCCTCAGCTGGAACTTCTGATCAGAAAGTTAAAAAAAAACCTCAGTTATAACATTTTCTTATGGGATCTGCTATGTATCTTTCCTGTATATAGTAGAATTGTTCTAGCCCTGTCTCATGTAGTCCTGATAATCTGGTAAAACTGTCCAACATTAGGGAAATAGAGATACAATATGGGCCCATGGGCAATATAATTGGGATCCGTGAAACATGGATAACATAGGAGACCGATTACAGAAAAACTGTGGAAATATTTGAGTCTTGATTTCCATTTTTGGTGCTATAGACATGTACATACCTGACTCTGGGGACGAAGATGGCAAGCTGCTTATAGCGTTGTCTCTATCAGATTCATGGAAAGATTCTTTCTGCCTGTTTGAAAAAAAAAGTGTGTAAATCACAAGTAAATGCAGTTGTAGTATAAAATGGATTGTCTCAGTATAAGAACATCAACTATAAGGCCCAATAGGACATATTGAAGTCATAGTGAGGAAGATCTCCTGCTCAAAACTACCTTTTATGGATTAGAGGGGAAAACAACTATCAAGAATGGCTGGCATGTAATACTACATCTCTCCTACAGTGTGGGCAACAGTAAGAAAGAATGACCGGCCGCGGTTATGGACTGTCATTGCCAGTGGTTTCTGAAGCCAAAACTGCAATGACAGCTAATGATGGGGCTGTGCATGCTGCAATTAATAGTATGGTATTTCTGTCCTTCTATTTGGGGTTGTGCACATATATCAGCCTGCAGCTCCCAGTAATGATCCCATAATCTACTCACATTTCAGATAAGTTTATGTTTGATCCTAGGGTACACTCTGGAGGGGACTTGGGATCCTCATCTTTCAGCATCCCGGTAGAAGGGGTACAGAGCTAAATACAGACAAAAATAAGATATGAAATACATTTTTTTAACTTTTCCAGGTCTTCTTTTACATGTTCTGGATTTACTGATCACAAACTTACTTTAGAAAGCCTTTGAGAAGATGATATAAAATTTTGTAAGTCATCATTGCTCTCATCGTCCTCACTTGTATTCTCCTCATCCTCTGCGACCAGATGTTTGCTTACACCAGAGCGCTCTATAATACATAGGTAATGAAGCGATATTTGAGGTTTTCAGTATAACAAAATTGCCATTAATCACTAAAATTAATGGGGACCAATTGTCACATGTTAGGGAAGATGAGACAAACAGTCGCTTAGTCTTGATGACATCTCCTACTTACTGGTAAATAAGCTGGTGTCCACATCTGACTCAAGCTGAGGAATGTACTCTGGCTTCTGACTTAGAAGGTGGTCAAAATCTATGTCACTCAGGAATGGATGACCCTTGATCTCAAATGATCCTCCTGGAAAAAGATAAGCGGAAGTGATGCAGACATTGTCGGAGGCTGCTCCATATCTAAACATTTTACTTTAATCTGAACAAATGACACAACTGAACCGACATGAAGGAAATAGACTGAAAGTCATAGTATGGAGATCCAAAATAGGAAAGATGATAGAGAAATGCTGATCCACATGGACATGAGCGATACGTCCTCAGTGTAATGAATAAATATTAATGCTATTATATATGTTACCTGTCCCAAGTCTATGTGCCGGATTTATTCTGAGCAGCCCAGTGATGAGATCTTGAGCATCGGGGGAAATAGCGAAATCACAATTCCAAATGATGTCTCCTGTTATATATAAAATTACAGAAAATAAAAACTCTGTATTGGACTGTAAGATAAAGGAAACAACTAAACCAATGTAACCAGTCAAGGCAATGATCAGATTATTCTACTTACCAGTTGGGCTACTTTTAAAATACTCAATTATGGTACTTTCACCAAATGGTACAAATCCCAACAGAAATTCATGCAGGATGATCCCCATTGACCACCAGTCCACAGGTTTTCCGTAGCCGCCTTTCAGGAAGACCTCAGGGGCCATGTACTGTGGGGTGCCACACATCTATAAACAAACAGAAGATAGAGATGAGAATTGGTGAAACGATTATTATGACAAGTTCTCTCCATATAAACACAATGACAGAAGATAAAATATCAGTGGAAAAGTTCTCTAGAAATGAAGAACGTAGGGAAGAGACAAGAGTGTGCTGAGATTTAACAAACAAGCTAAATTCCTGTAAGTGATGCTGACCTCACTGTCCTGGAACTCTTTGGAGATGTCCACCACTGATTCCTTGTGGGTGTTGGTTTCTGGAATCATGAGACCAAGTTTTGAAACTCCAAAATCAGTGACTTTGATGTGTCCAGTAGATGTAATCAGAAGGCTGTGAAAGAAAAGATGGTTTTAGCATCACAGACTGTGTGATAATAATCCCCCCCTTTATTATACAACAGGGGGCACTTACTTTTCCGGCTTCAGGTCTCTGTGCACCACTCCATAGCTATGGAGGTACTCTACAGCAAGAACTGTTTCTGCAAAATACATGCGTGCCAAGGGGACAGATAAAGGACCCCTGGTGCTTAGGAGGGTCCTGCAGTCTCCACCTATAGAAGAAAGGAAATATGACCGGTGAGGGGTTTATACAGCAGATCACCATGATGTATAACGAGAAGTGAGCGGAGACATTGGGGCAGGAGACAATATATACAGATATAATGTATAATGCACAGAATATTGTGTCCTACCTCCTACATACTCCATGACCATACACAGGTAAGATTTAGTAGGGAAGGAGCAGAGCATGGAGACCACAAAGGGACAATCTGTGAATGTTAGGATGTCCCGCTCCAGAAAGACCCCTTCCACATCTTCTACAGTATTCAGGTTCCGCTTGGCTATTTTCTTCATAGCGAAGATCTGCTGTGATTCTTTATGGCGCACTAAGTAGACGGCCCTGGAAAGAAGAAGAATCCATGGTTTGCAATTAACCCTTATTAAGCACGGTGGCTCAGTGATTAGCATTGCAGCCTTGCCCAGGACAGACAAGTGTAACAGATGAGGGCCCAGGACAGACAAGTGTAACAGATGAGGGCCCAGGACAGACAAGTGTAACAGATGAGGGCCCAGCACAGACAAGTGTAACAGATGAGGGCCCAGGACAGACAAGTTTAACAGATGAGGGCCCAGGACAGACAAGTGTAACAGATGATGGCCTAGGACAGACAAATGTAACAGATGAGGGCCCAGGACAGACAAGTGTAACAGATGAGGGTCCAGGACAGACAGTTGTAACAGATGAGGGCCCAGGACAGAAAAGTGTAACAGATGAGGGCCCAGGACAGACAAGTGTAACAGTTGAGGGCCCAGGACAGACAAGTTTAACAGATGAGGGCCCAGGACAGACAAGTGTAACAGATGAGGGCCCAGGACAGACAAGTGTAGCAGATGAGGGCCCAGGACAGACAAGTGTAACAGTTGAGGGCCCAGGACAGACAAGTGTAACAGATGAGGGCCCAGGACAGACAAGTGTAACAGATGAGGGCCCAGGACAGACAAGTGTAACAGATGAGGGCCCAGGACAGACAAGTCTAACAGTTGAGGGCCCAGGACAGACAAGTTTTACAGATGAGGGCCCAGGACAGACAAGTGTAATGTGTTATAGTACTGTAATCTCTTTCCTTAACACTCTGATTTGTTACAGATCAGTTCGCTCAACTGTATATAACGGAGCTGAGTAGTGACAATTAGATGTGGACAGTGGTGTGGACTCGTATCATGTCCCAATGATAACATTGAATGGCAGAGCACAGAGGCTGAAGCATTGTCATAGGGAACCCTGAGAAATGGGGATTATGCTAATAGAAATCTCACCCATATGTTCCGCTGCTGATCAGATCGCATGTTTCATAGTCGTCCACATGCGGCTTTCTCGCCGGGATCAATGATTTCATCAAGTTCTATAAAAAAAGAAAAATTGATGTTAGGAAATAAAAGCCATAGGAAAAAAGCTCCTGATACAGAAACTTTTCCGATATTATGTCCCAGCTGATGTGCACTGATCTGCTGTAGGGATGATAGAAGCCGGACGCTCCGCAGACATGGATGTAATATAAGGCGGTCCTCCCATGGTTATATGGGGATAATACTGGACGTGTCATTCACACCCCATGATCAGTGATACACAGACATCTCCCTCTATGATACTTACATCAGCAGATTCTTGGATCTTCGGGATCTCACAGATCTCACTGTCAGGTTCCGCCAGGGAAGTTATTTCTAAAATAGTGATAAAATAATGAAGAAATAAAAAGTATTAGACGATATTAATCCTACATACATCATACATCCTGCACAGTCGTACCACTACTCCCATATGTGACGTGTGCTGACAGGTTCCCATTACACCGAGTGGGAAGAGTAAATCTGCCATTATTCCCTGCTCCCTGTAATATCTGGATATTCCCGGTAGAAGGTTGGGTGATCGCCTCACCTGTAATCAGTTCGCTGGTCAGCTCCGGCTGACTCCCATTAGGGTCAGGGATTTCCGGGATGACATTCTGCTCTTCTTTGTCGCCTTCTGCTGTTTCCTGATAGATATAATATATGTCATTAATATGTGGAAGAAGTATCATTTCTCCTTGCGGAGAATAACATGCTAAGCATGTCGAGGTGAGGAGACTTAAAGCCGCAATGCTCCTCTGGGAAATATGCTAATTATGCAAATTGTCTCTTCAGAGAGGAAGAGGACTAGAACTCTAGTGCCACCTATTGGAGGTAGCAATTCTAAAAGTCAATGTTGACCCTTTAACGAGCCTAGTTACATGACTTAGGATAAAAGCCAAGCCAGAATCTCCATTTGCAGACACTGTGTTTCGGGGTACTGCCCCTCATCAGTGCAAAGTGGGAGAAGATCTGGTTTGGCTGT
Organism: Dendrobates tinctorius; assembly: GCF_039654945.1. Taxonomy (NCBI): domain Eukaryota; kingdom Metazoa; phylum Chordata; class Amphibia; order Anura; family Dendrobatidae; genus Dendrobates; species Dendrobates tinctorius. The sequence goes on along the minus strand of NW_027361707.1, from coordinate 9,194,394 downwards.
GAGAGAGGCGTCTGACCAATATCCAAGAAGTATCATTTCTCCTTGCGGAGAATAACATGCTAAGCATGTCGAGGTGAGGAGACTTAAAGCCGCAATGCTCCTCTGGGAAATATGCTAATTATGCAAATTGTCTCTTCAGAGAGGAAGAGGACTAGAACTCTAGTGCCACCTATTGGAGGTAGCAATCCTAAAAGTCAATGTTGACCCTTTAACGAGCCTAGTTACATGACTTAGGATAAAAGCCAAGCCAGAATCTCCATTTGCAGACACTGTGTTTCGGGGTACTGCCCCTCATCAGTGCAAAGTGGGAGAAGATCTGGTTTGGCTGTGAGAGAGGCGTCTGACCGATATCCAAGAAGTATCATTTCTGAAACACAGTGTCTGCAAATGGAGATTCTGGCTTGGCTTTTATCCTAAGTCATGTAACTAGGCTCGTTAAAGGGTCAACATTGACTTTTAGGATTGCTACCTCCAATAGGTGGCACTAGAGTTCTAGTCCTCTTCCTCTCTGAAGAGACAATTTGCATAATTAATATGTGGAAGATGTCACTAAATCCCCAAATACATAAATCAGGAAAGACTAAACCTGCATTCACAGATGCACCAATAGTAACTCTGCAAATGATGTGCCATGTTGAGAACAAGGGCTGCTTGTGGTTGTTTCAATAAAATCAGTGTTTTATCAGCAGGAGATTATCACTAGAGGACTATTTTTTTGGTGCCATGTAGTCCTTGTTTTGAGAAACCCCGCCACCACTGATTAGCATATTTCTGCCTATGTACAGAGTGCACAGAAAGCTGTCAATGACTGGTGTGGGCGGGGATATTCAGGGCTCAGCATTCAGAGCACTGCCAAATCTGCAGCAGAGAAAATAGTGATTGTATCACAACTGCTTCACCCAGTAAGGCAAGGGATATATCTCTGGAATCAGGGTCTCTGCCCCTACATCATGCTGCTCATGTTAGGAACAAAAACCTGATGACAGATTCCCTTTAACATAAATGCTATTATGTAATAAATAATGTCATGTCCTCTTAGAATAGAGATGTTCCGTGGTTATATGGGGATAATACTGTCATTCACACCCCATGATCACTGATACTTACATCAGCAGATTCTTGGATCTCTGGGATCTCGCAGATCACACTGTCAGGATCCGCCAGGGAAGTTATTTCTAAAATAGTGATAAAACGATGATGAAATAAAATGTATTAGACGGTATTAATCCAACATACATAATATAGTAATATAAGGGGGAAATGACAAGACGTCTGTAAATGGGATTAATGGTCGTTATATGGGGATTCTACATATGAGGACGGACGGCGCATCCATAGGAAGCAGTAGCGCAGTTACCCACGGGAAGGTGAGGGGCAGAGGGTGCGGTCGCCTGGGCCCCGTGTTCAGAGGGTCCCACCCGGAGCTAACGCTACCGTTAACTTCCCCTCACTTAGCTGAACATGCCGGTGGTCTCATCAGTATAATGGATTAGATGAGTACATGATGTTTTTGTATTTTATTTGAAATTTTTTGGTGTGACTGTGGGGGCATCATACAATGTGAGGGACCTGTATACATTGTAGGGGCAACTATGGGGGTCCATAAAGTGTGAATTTTATTGCTCAGCATGGGGGCTAATGTGAGGGCAATCATACAGTATGGAGGCTAATGTGGGGGAAATCATACAGTATGGGGGCTAATGTGGGGGAAATCATACAGTATGGGGGCTAATGTGGGGGAAATCATACAGTATGGAGGCTAATGTGGGGGAAATCATACAGTATGGAGGCTAATGTGGGGGAAATCATACAGTATGGAGGCTAATGTGGGGGAAATCATACAGTATGGAGGCTAATGTGAGGGAAATCATGCAGTATGGGGGCTAATGTGGGGTCAATCATACAGTATGGGGGCTAATGTGAGGGAAATCATACAGTATGGAGGCTAATGTGAGGGAAATCATACAGTATGGGGGCTAATGTGGGGTCAATCATACAGTATGGAGGCTAATGTGGGGGAAATCATACAGTATGGGGGCTAATGTGGGGTAAATCATACAGTATGGAGCTAATGTGGGGGAAATCATACAGTATGGGGGCTAATGTGGGGTAAATCATACAGTATGGAGCTAATGTGGGGGAAATCATACAGTATGGAGGCTAATGTGGGGGAAATCATACAGTATGGGGACTAATGTGAGGGAAATCATACAGTATGGGGGCTGATGTGAGGGAAATCATACAGTATGGGGACTAATGTGAGGGCCTTCATACAGTATTGGGGCTCTCAAAGTGTGGGGTCTACTAAAGGGGCCATGAAAAAGTGTTAGAACTTCTGAGAGGGCCATCATAAAGTGTGAGGGTCATTATATAGTGTGGGAGCTAATGTGAGGGCCATTAGACAGTGTGAGGACTACTGTGGGGGTTATTATACTGTGTTTTGGAGTATTGAGGACATTATGCTATGTATAGAGGAGCTTTCAGCCCATCATACTGTGTATAGGGGAGCTGTGGGCTCATAATACTGTGTATAGGGGAGCTGTGGGGGAATAAAACTCTGTATAGGGGAACTTTGTGCCCATCATACCGTATATAGGGAAAATATGAGGGCATTACACTTTGTATAGGGGAGCTGTGCTTCTTTCCTACTGTGTACAGGGGAACTGTGCGGGAATCATACAGTGTATAGGGGAGATGTCGGGGAATCAGTGTATAGGGGAGCTGTAGGGGTATTATGCTGTGTATAGAGGAGCTGTGGGGCAATTATACTGTGTATAGGGGAGCTGTAGGGGTATTATACTGTGTATAGGGGTGCTGTGGGGTAATTATACTGCGCATAGTGGAGCAATGGTCCTATCATACAGTACTTATGGGAACTGTGGGGGCATTATACTGTGTATAGAGGTGGGGTACCTGGGGGACTTTGGGGACATTATTGAAAGTTAAATGGGAATAGATGGGGATGGAAATGTGAAGTCTAATGTCTAACGCCACCGCACTAGTAATCAGGGTAACCTGGTTAAGGGACCTCACAGGTGTTTCGCCTCCTGAGCTGAACCCCAGGTACGCCTCTGATAGACAGATAAATGTCATGTAAATGATGAAGGAATCCCCGATTACCGTATAAATGAGGAACCCATCAGCCATATGCAAATACACCTGGAAGTGTACTGGGGGCGTGTCACTGCACTGACTTCTTCCACGCCCCCAATGCACTTCCATCCTGATTTGTATATGGTTTCTACATTATTCCTCTCCTGACTGAGACATTGGATTTTTGCAAAAAATGTTCCATTATATTAGAGGAAAATGTCCGGCACAGTCCTCCCACTACTCCCATATGTGACGTGTGCTGACAGGTTCCCATTACACCGAGAGGGAAGAGTAAATCTGCCATTATTCCCTGCTCCCTGTAATATCTGGATATTCCTGGTAGAAGGTTGGGTGATCGCCTCACCTGTAATCAGTTCGCTGGTCAGCTCCGGCTGACTCCCATTAGGGTCAGGGATTTCCGGGATGACATTTTGCTCTTCTTTGTCGCCTTCTGCTGTTTCCTGATAGAAATAATATATGTCATTAATATTTGGAAGATGTCACCAAATTCCCAAATACATAAATCAGGAAAGACTAAACCTGCATTCACAGATGCACCAATAGTAACTCTACAAATGATGTGCCATGTTGAGAACAAGGGCTGCTTGTGGTTGTTTCGATAAAATCAGTATTTTATCAGCAGGAGATTATCACTAGACTACTATCTCATGTCGTGTCATGTAGTCCTTGTTCTATGTAACCCCTCCACCACTGATTAGCATATTTTTATTTTTGCACAGTATGCACAGAAAGCTGCCAATGACGGGTGTGGGTGGGGTTAGACCCAGAAAGCTGCCAATCACTGTGGGCAGGGATATTCAGGGCTCAGCATTCAGAGCACTGCCAAATCTGCAGCAGAGAAAATAGTGATTGTATCACAACTGCTGGACCCAGTAAGGTAATGGATATATCTCTGGAATCAGGGTCTCTGCCCCTACATCATGCTGCTCTCATGTTAGGAACAAAAACCTGGGGATAGATTCCCTTTAATATAAATGCTATTATTTAATAAATAATGTCATCTCCTCTTAGAATAGAGATGTTCCGTGGTTATATGGGGATAATACTGGATGTGTCATTCACACCCCATGATCAGTGATACTTACATCAGCAGATTCTTGGATCTCTGGGATCTCGCGGATCACACTGTCAGGATCCACCAGCGAAGTTATTTCTAAAACAGTGATAAAATAATGAAGATATAAAATGTATTAGACGATATTAATCCAACATACATAATACAGCAATATAAGGGGGAAGTGACAAGACGTCTGTAAATGGGATTAATGGTCGTCATATGGGGATTCTACATATGAGGGCGTAGGGCGCATCCATAGATAAATGTAAGGTAAATGATGGAGGAACCCTCAATCACCACAGGAATGAGGAGCCCCCACCCTCGCTGTCCATGTGAGTGATGAGAAGAGAGCTGAAACATAACAGCCATATGCAAATTAGACTGGAAGTGCACAGGGGCGTGTCACTGCACTCTGATTTCTTCCTCCACGCCCCCAGTGCACTTCCATTCTGATTTGCATTTGACTTCTATGTTACATTTCTCCTGACTGGCACATTGGATTTCTGCAAGAAAATGTCGTGCACAGTCCTACCACTACTCCCATATGTGACGTGTGCTGACAGGTTCCCATTACACCGAGTGGGAAGAGTAAATCTGCCATTATTCCCTGCTCCCTGTAATATCTGCATATTTCCGGTAGAAGGTTGGGTGATCGCCTCACCTGCAATCAGTTCGCTGTTCAGCTCCGGCTGACTCCCATTGGGGTCAGGGATTTCCGGGATGACATTTTGCTCTTCTTTGTCGCCTTCTGCTGTTTCCTGGTAGAAATATATGTCATTAATATGTGGAAGATGTCACTAAATCCCCAAATACATAAATCAGGAAAGACTGAACCAGATCTGATATGTGACTGGTGATCTGGAGAAGATCAGAAAACAAGGGCGTGTGATAGAGAAGATGATGGCTCCTTACCGGGCGTTCCGATGAGCGGGCCGGACGTTCCAGTACAGACAGGACTTTTTCGACCAGGTCTTTAAAAAAAGCCAAATCTCCATGTTGAGATCTATTTTCAGCCTATAAAGAAGAAAAGACACAAAAAGGAAAATTTTGAGATGAGAAAGGTCACGATGGAGGCGGCCATTGTCTGTGACATCGTCTCCTCTCTGCAGATACGACGACTCCATATCTGGGGACTCGTCGTGTTTTATATGGGAGGAAAGAAGAAGCTTCTCTCCCACCATGATGATCTATAATTATGGAGAAGTGGTGTGCGGAACGTCCGCCATTTACCTGCTGTAGTAATGTCTTGATGTTCTGAGATAAATCCGTCAGATACTCTGAGGTGAGATGACCTCGTTGGTATTTGATCAGGCAATCCTTTACTAGCTCCAGCACCAGCCGGTGAGAGAAGCTGAGGACGCCATCGGGAGGTAGAAAATCAATGTCAGGTCGATTGGTGATAAGAATCTTCAATAAAGCTTTTGCCTGAAGTTTGTCGAGAAGTAATTCAGCCATAGTGAAAAATTGCAAGTGCGCTCAATCACTATAGAACCATAAATGGCACCCGTTGCCCTGTGCGCATTGTGTAAGTAGCCACCGTGCATTGTGATGTCATAATGGCTGGGAATGACCAGTGATGTCATAATGGCTGAGAATGACCAGTGATGTCATAATGGCTGAGAATGACCAGTGATGTCATAATGGCTGAGAATGACCAGTGATGTCATAATGGCTGAGAATGACCAGTGATGTCATAATGGCTGAGAATGACCAGTGATGTCATAATGGCTGAGAATGACCAGTGATGTCATAATGGAATCTTCTGATGGAATCTTCAAGGGGCGACTCTGCACAAATAGATGCTGCTTGACAATATGTAAAGTGGAAACACCATAGAATTAAACATGTCTCCAGGTTTTGATGGTCGTTCTCTATTATTTCCAATCAGAACACAACCACTATAAGCATAGGTTCACACATTGCTTTTTGCAACATTTTTTTCTACACCAAAAGCCTGAGTGATGGCAGGAAAAACATACAACACTCCTGTTTTTGCAGTATTTTAACTTGTGTTTCTTTTTTCATTCATTTAAATGGGTGAAAACGCTGGAAATTCCCTGAAGTAATTGACATACTGCAGATTTAAAAAATCCAAGCAAAAAAATGCAGGGTGTGAATGAGAATTCAGAAACCTCCTTCACTAAGCTGGTACTGTAATACGAAATGCTTTTGCATCAGAGAAAAAAACGTTAAAACAGCAACTCTTGTGAACTTCCCCTAAAGATACACGCAGTCATATTATGGGAAATATTCTGGATATTTATTACCTCACGGGCCTTTAATTCTTTGGTTGCAGAGTTTGCTATTAACAGCTGTGACTGTGATAAACCATTGACATCATTAACGTTAATCGCTGGTTTTTGAAAACTTCCTTCCTTTACCGTGTGGGTTTGGGTGATGAGTGGAGATGAGCAAACAAGTTTGGAAAACATTCACCAATCTCAAATTCGGCAAGAACTTAGCTCTTTCGGATTCGTGTACGGTTTCCCAAGCATTTTTCCTCAAAGTCAGAAAAATTAGGGCACAGTTTGGTAAAATATAGCATTTCCAGAGGAGTGGCGGAGTGTAATTTTAAAAAAAGAAATAAATAACTTAATGTATGTAAAGTCTGACAGCCAATCAGGGCACAGAAAGCATCCATAACGTAATGTCTTCACCTCTTGGTACATCTTGGGCGGGATCTGCCGGTATCGTTCTCGAATTGGACAAGCATCCCCGGTTGG